>NC_135234.1:532001551-533229051 GCF_051348905.1 Ranitomeya variabilis
CCAAACACTTCATAGCCAATACAGCCTGCTGACGCTTGCCAGTAGCTGGCCCATAATGGGACAACTGGTGTGCAACAGTGTCATCTGCCGATGGAGTGGTTGGCCGACTGCGGTCTGTGGAAAAGCTGTAGCTTCTGCAGGAGGACGAGGAGGAGGAGGAGGAGGGGGTGCGAACGCCTACAGCCAACTGTTTCCTAGACCGTGGGCTAGGCACAACTGTCCCAAAATTGATGTCCCCTGTGGACCCTGCATCCACCACATTCACCCAGTGTGCCGTGATGGACACATAACATCCCTGGCCATGCCTACTGGTCCATGCATCTGTAGTCAGGTGCACCTTTGTACTCACAGATTGCCTGAGTGCATGGACGATGCGCTGTTTAACATGCTGGTGCAGGGCTGGGATGGCTTTTCTGGAAAAAAAGTGTCGACTGGGTAGCTCGTATCGTGGTTCAGTGTACTCCATCAGGGCTTTGAAAGCTTCGCTTTCAACTAACCGGTAGGGCATCATCTCTAATGAGATTAGTCTAGCTATGTGGGCGTTAAAACCCTGTGTACATGGATGCGAGGATAAGTACTTCCTTTTTCTAACCAGAGTCTCATGTAGTGTGAGCTGTACTGGAGAGCTGGAGATCGTGGAACTTTCGGGTGTGCCGGTGGACATGGCAGACTGAGAGACGGTTGGAGACGGTATTGTTTCCGCCGGTGCCCTAGATGCAATATTTCCTCCTACAAAACTGGTGATTCCCTGACCCTGACTGCTTTTGGCTGGCAAAGAAACCTGCACAGATACTGCCGGTGGTGCGGAAAATGGTGGCCTTACAGTGCCGGAAGGGATGTTGCGTTGCTGACTAGCTTCATTGGCCGAGGGTGCTACAACCTTAAGGGACGTTTGGTAGTTAGTCCAGGCTTGAAAATGCATGGTGGTTAAGTGTCTATGCATGCAACTAGTATTTAGACTTTTCAGATTCTGACCTCTGCTTAAGCTAGTTGAACATTTTTGACAGATGACTTTGTGCTGATCTATTGGATGTTGTTTAAAAAAATGCCAGACTGCACTCTTCCTAGCATCGGATCCCTTTTCAGGGATTGCAGACTGAGCTTTAACCGGATGGCCACGCTGTCCTCCAACAGGTTTTGGCTTTGACACGCGTTTTGGGCCAGATACGGGCCCGGCAGATGGAACCTGTTGCGATGTTGATGCCTGCTGCGGCCCCTCCTCCACCTCCGCTTCTGAACTACTGCCGCCTGCACCCTGTTCCCCCAATGGCTGCCAATCGGGGTCAACAACTGGGTCATATATTACCTCCTCTTCGAGCTCGTGTGCAACTTCGTCTGTGTCACTGTGTCGGTCGGTGGTATAGCGTTCGTGGAGGGGCAACATAGTCTCATCAGGGTCTGATTGTGGATCAGTACCCTGAGAGGGCAATGTGGTGGTCTGAGTCAAAGGAGCAGCATAGTACTCTGGCTGTGGCTGTGCATCAGTGCACTCCATGTCAGAATCTACTTGTAATGGGCATGGCCTGTTAAGTGTTTCACTTTCTAAGCCAGGGACGGTATGTGTAAAGAGCTCCATGGAGTTACCCGTTGTGTCGCCTGCTGCATCCTTCTCTCTTGTTGTAGTTTTTGCTGAAGAGGACAAGGAAGCGACTTGTCCCTGACCGTGAACATCCACAAGCGACGCGCTGCTTTTACATTTACCAGTTTCAGAAGAGGAGGCAAAAGAGCTAGAGGCTGAGTCTGCAATGTAAGCCAAAACTTGCTGTTGCTGCTCCGCCTTTAAAAGCGGTTTTCCTACTCCCAGAAAAGAGAGCGTTCGAGGCCTTGTGTAGCCAGACGAAGAAACTGGCTCCACAGCTCCAGACTTAGGTGGAATATTTTTATCCCCACGACCACCTGATGCTCCACTACCACTACCATCATTACCAGCTGACAATGAACACCCACGGCCACGACGACCTCTTGCACCAGACTTCCTCATTGTTTTAAAAACTTAACCAAAGTAAATTTATTTGTTGCTGTCAAACAACTTACACGGTGAGCTATAACTTCAGTATGATTTCAATGTCCCTTAACAGGTTGGTGAAACCACAAGGAAAATCAGGCACAATGTTACACACTCTGTTTTCTGTGGCACCAAATCACAGAGATGCCACACACGCAGGACTGTCACTCAAGCACAAATGTCAATATTAATCTCCCACTGTTTTATTTTTTTTTTCTTTTTCAGGGAGACTTTAGAAACCAAATAATAAAAAAAAAGGCTTTCTATGGCCCACTGAGTGAGAGATGGCACACACAGGAGTCAGGAGTGGCACACAAGCAGAAAGGGCAATATTAATCTCCCACTGTTTTA
Organism: Ranitomeya variabilis; assembly: GCF_051348905.1. Taxonomy (NCBI): domain Eukaryota; kingdom Metazoa; phylum Chordata; class Amphibia; order Anura; family Dendrobatidae; genus Ranitomeya; species Ranitomeya variabilis. The sequence goes on from NC_135234.1 coordinate 532,003,908, forward strand.
TTTTTTTTTTTCTTTTTCAGGGAGACTTTAGAAACCAAATAATAATAAAAAAAGGCTTTCTATGGCCCACTGAGTGAGAGATGGCACACACAGGAGTCAGGAGTGGCACACAAGCAGAAAGGGCAATATTAATCTCCTACTGTTTGAATTTTTTTTTTTTTTTCAGGTAGATTTTAGAACCCAAATCAAGCAAAAAAATTAATAGGCTTTCTATGGCCCACTGAGTGAGAGATGGCACACACAGGAGTCAGGAGTGGCACACAAGCCCTGAGGCCAAAATTTTTCTCCCACTGATTGATGTAGTGATTTTTTTTCAGGTAGATTTTAGAACCCAAATCAAACAAAAAAATTAATAGGCTTTCTATGGCCCACTGAGTGAGAGATGGCACACACAGGAGTCAGGAGTGGCACACAAGCAGAAAGGGCAATATTTTTCTCCCACTGATTGATGTAGTGATTTTTTTTCAGGTAGATTTTAGAACCCAAATCAAACAAAAAAAATAATAGGCTTTCTATGGCCCACTGAGTGAGAGATGGCACACACAGGAGTCAGGAGTGGCACACAAGCAGAAAGGGCAATATTTTTCTCCCACTGATTGATGTAGTGATTTTTTTTCAGGTAGATTTTAGAACCCAAATCAAGCAAAAAAATTAATAGGCTTTCTATGGCCCACTGAGTGAGAGATGGCACACACAGGAGTCAGGAGTTGCACACAAGCAGAAAGGGCAATATTTTTCTCCCACTGATTGATGTAGTGATTTTTTTTCAGGTAGATTTTAGAACCCAAATCAAGCAAAAAAATTAATAGGCTTTCTATGGCCCACTGAGTGAGAGATGGCACACACAGGAGTCAGGAGTGGCACACAAGCAGAAAGGGCAATATTAATCTCCTACAGTTTGAATTTTTTTTTTTTTCAGGGAGACTTTAGAAACCAAATAATAAAAAAACAAAGGCTTTCTATGGCCCACTGAGTGAGAGATGGCACACACAGGAGTCAGGAGTGGCACACAAGCAGAAAGGGCAATATTAATCTCCTACTGTTTGAATTTTTTTTTTTTTCAGGGAGACTTTAGAAACCAAATAATAAAAAAAGGCTTTCTATGGCCCACTGAGTGAGAGATGGCACACACAGGAGTCAGGAGTGGCACACAAGCAGAAAGGGCAATATTAATCTCCTACTGTTTGAATTTTTTTTTTTTTAAGGGAGACTTTAGAAACCAAATAATAAAAAACAAAGGCTTTCTATGGCCCACTGAGTGAGAGATGGCACACACAGGAGTCAGGAGTGGCACACAAGCAGAAAGGGCAATATTAATCTCCTACTGTTTGAATTTTTTTTTTTTCAGGTAGATTTTAGAACCCAAATCAAGCAAAAAAATTAATAGACTTTCTATGGCCCACTGAGTGAGAGATGGCACACACAGGAGTCAGGAGTGGCACACAAGCCCTGAGGCCAATATTTTTCTCCCACTGATTGATGTAGTGATTTTTTTTTTCAGGTAGATTTTAGAACCCAAATCAAGCAAAAAAATTAATAGGCTTTCTATGGCCCACTGAGTGAGAGATGGCACACACAGGAGTCAGGAGTGGCACACAAGCAGAAAGGGCAATATTTTTCTCCCACTGATTGATGTAGTGATTTTTTTTCAGGTAGATTTTAGAACCCAAATCAAGCAAAAAAATTAATAGGCTTTCTATGGCCCACTGAGTGAGAGATGGCACACACAGGAGTCAGGAGTGGCACACAAGCCCTGAGGCCAATATTTTTCTCCCACTGATTGATGTAGTGATTTTTTTTCAGGTAGATTTTAGAACCCAAATCAAGCAAAAAAATTAATAGGCTTTCTATGGCCCACTGAGTGAGAGATGGCACACACAGGAGTCAGGAGTGGCACACAAGCAGAAAGGGCAATATTAATCTCCTACTGTTTGAATTTTTTTTTTTTCAGGGAGACTTTAGAAACCAAATAATAAAAAAAACAAAGGCTTTCTATGGCCCACTGAGTGAGAGATGGCACACACAGGAGTCAGGAGTGGCACACAAGCAGAAAGGGCAATATTAATCTCCTACTGTTTGAATTTTTTTTTTTTTTTCAGGGAGACTTTAGAAACCAAATAATAAAAAAAAGGCTTTCTATGGCCCACTGAGTGAGAGATGGCACACACAGGAGTCAGGAGTGGCACACAAGCAGAAAGGGCAATATTAATCTCCTACTGTTTGAATTTTTTTTTTTCAGGGAGACTTTAGAAACCAAATAATAAAAAAAAGGCTTTCTATGGCCCACTGAGTGAGAGATGGCACACACAGGAGTCAGGAGTGGCACACAAGCAGAAAGGGCAATATTAATCTCCTACTGTTTGAATTTTTTTTTTTTTTCAGGGAGACTTTAGAAACCAAATAATAAAAAAACAAAGGCTTTCTATGGCCCACTGAGTGAGAGATGGCACACACAGGGATGGCACTCTAGCAGAAATGCCAATCTTAATCTCCCACAAAAAAAAAAAAAAAAACAGGGACTGTCCTACGATTACTATCTCCCTGCAGTAATCTCAGCCAGGTATGGCAGGCAGCAATAAGGAGTGGACTGATGCACAAATTAAATAAAAAGTGTGGACAAACAAAAAAGATAGCTGTGCAGAAAGGAAGGAACAAGAGGATTTGTGCTTTGAAAAAAGCAGTTGGTTTGCACAGCGTCGTACACACACAGGCACAGCAACGCAGCTATCAGGGTCAGGGAGCCTTCTAGGGCAGCCCAATGAGCGACAGCACTGAGGAAAAAAAAATGTAGCTTCCACTGTCCCTGCAAACAAAAGGTGGTGTTGGACAGTGGAAATCGCTACAGCACAAGCGGTTTGCAGCTTTATGTACCCTGCCTATCACTATCCCTGCTTCTGAAGAAGCGGCAGCAACCTCTCCCTACGCTCAGATCAGCAGCAGTAAGATGGCGGTCGGCGGGAATGCCCCTTTATAGCCCCTGTGACGCCGTAGAAAGCAAGCCAATCACTGCAATGCCCTTCTCTAAGATGGTGGGGACTGAGATCTATGTCATCACGCTGCCCACACTCTGCGTTCACCTTCATTGGCTGAGAAATGGCGCTTTTCGCGTCATTGAAACGCGACTTTGGCGCGAAAGTCGCGTACCGCATGGCCAATGCAACGCTGGGATCGGCTCGGTTTCATGAGACGCCGACTTTGCCAAAAGTCGGCGACTTTTGAAAATGAACGACCCGTTTCGCTCAACCCTACTAGTGGATCCTTGATTATTTATCCTAAGGGGCCTATTAATGACTGAAGCCATTAGATGACTAAAAAACCTAACATGTGCTTCCAATTAAGGCAGATTAGAAAAGAGTGGGACAGACATCATTGCTTCTTGCTCCAGCAGAGAACATAGGAGTATCTAGCACAAGATTCACATGGGTTAGAGCTGGTGAGGATATCTTGACTAGTTGTCCTATTTAAAACCACCCCTGCCATTTGAAGAGTTTTTGTAAAGGGAGACAAAACCCTTAGTGGAAGATACCATTAACTAATATTATGGTATTCAATTTTAAAAAGCAGCTATTGAGAGCAACATTTGCTCTGTCTATCCTTGCACGCGCACAGAATTAAAAGATTTCAGCAGTCAGAAAACAAAACTTAAATTTAATCTGTGGCAATTAAAGTCCAGGGTAATTGGATAGCTTTAGAAGCATTAAAGACCAAAGTGAGAATTAGCTCGTTATCTAGCAGATTCAGAAAGTATGTTGTATTATTTATTTACCATCAAAGTTTACAAAAAACATTGGCAAAATAATATGAAGTGTATATAAACCTCTTCACAAGATAAGCAGTACATGGGTACATGCTTTAGAATGGAGCATCAGATACATTTTCTAACATTGCTAATCAGAAACACATTCAGTAATGACTTTTTCAATGTAACTTGATTTGTCTTTGTTCACCATCATTATGCAGAGATTTTCACTTCACTAATATGTCCCATGCTATGTTCTACAGTGTGTGGGAGATTTAATCTCCTTCCTGTAGCTACTCTTAGCGTAAATGCAATGCACAGCACATGGACAGAATGAATGTTAAAGAAAGACTGGCTGAGAAATTTGGACTGTAAGTGTATGTTGCTAATTACACAGCAGTAACCTTGATGTAGCCTTGGAGAAAAAAAGCCATGCAAACGTAAATGGTTTTAGACCTTATGAGGAAACACATTTTGTACAAATTTATTTAGTTGTCTAAGCTGTATGAAAAGAAATCCATTTAATTACATCTGTTATGCTTGGCAACTCAAGCTTTGCTAAAGAAGTTGCACCTTGAAGCTGTCGAAATGTGTGAAATTAATTTGTTTTTCTATGCATATATTTTTTTTTTTCTGACAAATAATAATTTGAGAACTACCTGGATTAATGTATTTCATCATTTGCTTATTTATTTTTACATAATTTTTTAAGCTAATGAAACTGTTTGATTCAACAATGCCCATAAGCATAATGAAATAAGGTAGGGGACTTTGTGATCAGGAAACTTCACGTTTGCAAAATCTCACTGGGCTGACATATCCACTGGAAATTGTTTCTTTTGCTGCTGCCAATAGAGTAACAAGGTTCTCAACAGCAAGACCCCACAGTAAACTTATTTTAAGTTACGTTACTTATAATTAGCGATGAGTGAACTCCATGATGCCTAGGTTCTGCAGGTTGGGAAAACAGTTAAAAAAAATGCTCAGCTCGGGTACCAGAGCAGTGCCTAAGTCCAAACCCGGACCCAATCATTGGCATAGGCTGATGGGACTACTACTCAAAGTGACAGTGAGAACAGGCGGCAGCTGACGAGAGTAATCATCAGCGGTCGCCAGCACTCTGAAAAAATAATTTTTTACAAAAAGGCTTGGGTTCCTCTTTATTTTTGATAACCAGCCAGGCAAAACTGACAGATATGGTCTGCATCTGTCAGTGTTAGCAAGACTGGTAATCTAGAATAGAGGGATCCCTATGCTGTTTTTGTTAATTATTTAAATAGATATTGGGGTATTATGTGAGTATATCTGTGTTGGTCATTTTTAAATGAAAATGCCATAGGGCAAGTGAGAAGAGCAGGACAAAGCTCCAGAATTAGCATATCTAATTAACCCTTCATGACCTTGGGATTTTCCGTTTTTCCGTGTTCGTTTTTCGCTCCCCTCCTTCCCAGAGCCATAACTTTTTTATTTTTCAGTCAATATGGCCATGTGAGGGCTTATTTTTTGCGAAACAAGTTGTACTTTTGAACGACATTATTCGTTTAAGCATGTCGTGTACTAGAAAACGGGAAAAAAATTCCAAGTGCGGTGAAATTGCAAAAAAAGTGCAACCCCACACTTGTTTTTTGTTTGGCTTTTTTGCTAGGTTCACTAAATGCTAAAACTGATCTGCCATTATGATTCTCCAGGTCATTACGAGGTCATAGACACCTAACATGTCTAGGTTATTTTTTATCTAAGTGGTGAAAAAAAATTCCAAACGTTGCTAAAAAAAAAAAAATTGTGCCATTTTCCAATACCCGTAGTGTCTCCATTTTTCATGATCTGGGTCGGTTAAGGGCTTATTTTTTGCGTGCCGAGCTGGCGTTTTTAATGATACCATTTTGGTGCAGATACGTTCTTTTGATCACCCGTTATTGCATTTTAATTCAATGTCGCGGCGACCAAAAAAACATAATTCTGGCATTTCGAATTTTTTTCTCGCTACGCCGTTTAGCGATCTGGTTAATCCTTTTTTTATTGATAGATCAGGCAATTCTGAAAGCGGCGATACCAAATATGTGTAGGTTTGATTTTTTTTTATTGATTTATTTTGAATGGGGCGAAAGGGGGGTGATTTAAACTTTGATATTTTTTTATTTTTTTCACATTTTTATTTTTATTTTTTAACTTTTGTCATGCTTCAATAGATTCCATAGGAGGCTAGAAGCTGGTACAACTCGATCGCTTTTGCTACATAGCAGCGTTCTGATGTTCGCTGCTTTGTAGCAGAAATGCAGGTGTGCTGTGAGCGCCGACCACAGGGTGGCACTCACAGCTGCTGGGGATCAGTAACCATAGAGGTCTCAAGGACCTCTATGGTTACTATTCAGAAGCATCGCCGACCTCCGATCATGCGACGGGGGTCGGCAATGCGCCGGTTAAATGCCGCTGTCTGTGTTTGACAGCGGCATTTAACTAGTTAATAGCGGTGGGTGAATCGCGATTTCACCCGCCGCTATTGCGGGCACATGTCAGCTGTTCAAAACAGCTGACATGTCCCGGCTTTGATGCGGGCTCACCGAGGGGATAAACTGTGTCTTGAAAAGATATAGGAGGCTCTGATATACTCATGGAAAAATGCAAGTTAGAATAAGAAGAATGTCATGTTAGGCATAGATTCAAATACAAATAAATTGATCAGCTCATCAATAGGCTTCAAGTTCTGCTCTTCCCAGGGCTGCAGCAAACCAAGGAGAGAAACAAACAGGGTCAAAATAAAAGGATGTAGATCTCACTATTAAAAAGAGGGGTCAAGGAAAAAGAAAGTGCATGATTAATACAATAAGTTTCAACAAAAACTGTAATTTTTTCTTTGAGAATTGCAAATCTAATCAAAAAGTATTCAATTCACTTGGAATTACAAACTTCAGGAAATGTTTACTTAAACTCAAACCTCCTTGAATCAATCCACTCATCTTCAGTTATCTACTTCTTGGCCAGTGGTATCCCACTGCTAGGACCCACATAATTGTCAGAATCAGGAACTTGTATCCTGTATCCCTATAGAAAATGAGTGGAGCACTGGTTGAGCATCCACACTGCTGTTAATGGGATAAAAGTTCCCTATACTGTTGATCGGTTTCATACTTCCTCTATTAAGCCCTGCCCACTGCTGCACCTCTTCCATTCAGCTCCGCCTACATCTGCATGCATCCTCTGTACCTATCTTTAAGATTGGGTACACAGGCCATGAGGATGTATGTGGATGCGTCCGCATGCATCGTTTTGACGCATCCGCATACTCCCACACTAAAAGAAAAAAATATTCTGTTACTAATGCCATACAATAGGGGACATCACACTTTCAAATTGTTTGCAGCATCTTTTCTGTTACAGAAGACTAATCCACAGGCCTTAAAAAAATTCTTCAATTATTAAAGTCATACAGTAGGGAACATCTCACTTTCAAATTGTTTGTAGCATCTAGTCTGTTATAGAGGCCTAATCTACAGGCATTAAACATATTCTTCTGCTACTAATGTTGTACAGTAGGGGAAATCTCAATTTCAATTTGTTTCTAGCATATCTTCTGTTAGGTGTCGAGTTCTCACCGCTGAACAGGGGGAATCTCAAACCATGTCCACTGCGGTCTCCCATTCTCCTCCAGCCGCAGTGGAACCTGCTCAGCAGAGATGTCAATTCCAGTGTCTGGCTCAAGCTGATGCTGTGCACTTGGGTACTGCTACCTTTCAAGGCTCTGCCTTTGTAGCCAGCACTGTTCAGCAGCAATCAGGCATTTCAGGGACTTTGTCCAGCTTTTTCCACACTGATCATGCCCACAGGACAACCTCCCATTGGAGGTCAGGGGTCACATGCTCAGGTCCTGTTGCAGCTCCTATTGGACCATCAGGAAGGTCCTGGAGCACTACTGCTATAAAAGGTTTGCATGGCCGAGCAGCCATGCGCTAGTGTAAACTTATTAACTTGTGTGTGGATGAATGCCTGTCGATAGAAGAAAGCTCCGAATCATTCCCATCCCTAGTGTTGTTGCCTGCTTGCAAATGGTAGAGCTACCTTGCGCCCGACAGTGCTATCCTGCACAATTGCACAAGTTGCTGAATCCAGTAAGTAGCGACCTCCAGAGCGGCGCCGTGCGCAGATAGTGCGCTTTCCTGGCCCTAGTTAGGGTGGTTAGTGGCATCCGGTAGAGAGGCGCTGCATGCACTCCTGTGCAGTAAATATTTACTTTAGTTGTTTCCCTGAAACTGCAGTAGCGGTGTCGAGCGCAAGAGATCTAGAGGGAATCTTACCCTGCATCTTGGGGCAGAGTTCTGTGTTGCCCTGCTTGTGCTCTCTGTGCTGTATCGCGGCCCTGTGATGCAACAGGGTTCGCTTCCTTCATACCGGGTGAAGCTAAACCGTGTGTGTACTCATATTATACCGCCATATAGACTGTCATTACCAAGCAGCAGGTTTCTTAGCTGCACGGTGGACCCCGGACTGCGAACCACCTTATATCATCTCTAATTATTATTTGGTGCATTCCGCCAGTCTTAACATCTTCTTTGTTATACATGCCTCATCTACACTCAAACAATTATTTCTTTCTTGTGTGTATAACAAGATTCAGAGCGCCATATTCCACCTTGTAATTTACTGTCACTGAAATTCAGCTATTTGCAGAGCTGTTGCAAAGTTTAAAGTGTTACTACACTATTTGAGCAACATGACTGGGAAAAAGAGAGGCCATGGTGAAAGTGGGATTAGGCTTGGTGTTCAAGGTGTACATGGGGTAGGTTGTAATGTTTGTGAAAGCACTAGTGAACCAAAAATGTCATGTCCTATGCAAAGACAACTGGCAACTTCTGTCACTGGATGGGCTACTCCACTACTTTAGCACATCTCTTACGGTCCAGCAGTTTGCCTAATTCACCGTACTCTACTCTCTCTCAGCACTGCAGCCAGCCCATAGTACCGCAGTTGTGGTCAAGTAAAAGATTGATTCCTCCCATGCATGACAAAGGTGAGAGGTTGAACTCCAACATCCCACCATGGAAATGCTGCCTTTGTGCATGGTAGATACAGATGGTTTCCGGAAGCTGTTGGCTGTTGCAGTCCCCCAGTAACAATTGCTCAGTCGCCAATACATTTTACAGAAAGCTGTGTCTGTGCTACATCAGAATATCACCATTTCCTTGACTAAATGTATGTTTGCCAGGGTGCATTTTACCACAGAAACTTGGACGAGTAAGCATGGCCAAGGGTATTACATCTCGCTGACTGGGCACTGGTTGACTCTGGTGGCTGTGGGGGCAGGCGCTGCTCACAAGTCTTGGAATCTCCAAAGCTTGCAAGACATACCTGTACATTTAACACTTCCTCCATTGCTTCTGCTTCTTTCTCCTCATCTATCTCCTCTAGGGCCTCCACCTGCTCCCTCAACCTCTGCCTTAATGAAACATGCATTACAACAGTGCAGAGCGAATCCCCACCACCTCCGTACTACGCAGCCAGGGCTCACCACATTCAGGTAGTGTCACAATTGATATGCCTTGGAGATCGCAGTCATATAACTGAAGAGATGTGGACAGCTCTCCAGGCTGAGTTTGAGCAATGGCTGTCCCCACTGAACATGCATCCAGGTAAGGCCGTGTCATGGGAATGGTGCGAACTTAGTGGTGGCCGTACAGAGAGGCAAGCTCACACACGTGCCTTGCATGTCTCACGTCCTCAACCTGGTGGTACAGCATTATTTCCACCACTATCCTGGCCTGGGTTAGCTGCTGCAGATCGCATGTGTGTTCAATTAAGAAGTTTGCACCCCTCAGGGCATCGACATGCATGGTTACAGAGGTCTTTGTTCATGCCAGTTAACAGGTTGATAGGCGATGTGGTGACATGGTGGATTTCCACCCTGCACATGTTGCAGCGACTGTGGCAGCAGCAATAAGCCGTAATGCAGTATGTTATGTAATATAGCCTGGGCTAGTGAAGTATGGATGTGGCGCATATCACGTTTACGGGGTGGGCACAGATAAAGGACATCTGCACCCTTATGCACAGTTTTGAAATGGTTACTAAGATGGTTAGTGCTGACGATGCCATCCTCAGCATAATTTTTCCTGACATCTATATGCTGGAGCAGACTTTGAATAGCCTGCGAGAAGAGATCATTGTCCAAGAAGAAGAGGAGGAAACAGACGAAGTGGAAGTGATTACATTGTCTCAAAATTCCAGAATGTTGTCAAACAGGTTGGAGCCATAGGAGGGTGGATTACTCTGACCGAGGGGGGTTGGTGATAACAGACAAACTGTTAGTGGAGGTGCAAGATCCAAGGGACAAATGGAGGAGGATGAGGTGATGGGGGAGCAACTGTCAGTAGATTTCATAATGCCTAAATTTCATCAAGATGAACAAGAAAACATCAAAGTGGCATAAATTTCACGAGAGTAGAAATAGTATAATAGGGACCAACAGGTCTTCCTCTACACTTAACCCAGCAGATGGACACCCAACCAGGAGTTTTAAAATTTCAAAAAATAAGTGACTGATACCTGATACCACTGAAGTATAATAAATTTCACAAGAGTGAAAATAGTGTAAAAGGAACAGACACGTCATCCACTACAGCCAACCCATCAGATGTAGACCAATCATGATGTTCACATTTCCACAAATTTGTGTTCACATCGGCAGTAGTAACAGCAGGCACAGATGCCACACTAAAGATATGACAGAATGCAAGATTAATGCAGAATACTAAAAATATGCAACATCGCCTAGTCTGTACAGTCTGCAATTGGGGCGCAAAAGTCCTTGGAGATCCATGACTTGTTTGTCTTGATGAACGTTAGGTGGTCTACACTTTCAGGAAACAACCTGCTGTGCTTATCCATTAGGATACCACCAGCAGTGCTGAAGACACGTTCTGAGAGAACGCTGGCTGCCAGGCACGATAAAACCTCCAAGGCATGTAAGGTGAGCTCAGGCCACTCATCTAATTTGGAAGACCAAAATGTGAAAGGGTCCAAACCCTCCCTGATGTATTAATATTAAGTTCAAGATACTTCTGCACCATCCTCTCAATTCGTTCTCCACGTTTAATACTTGGACTCTATTGTGCTTGAGCACGAGCTGGTCTAAAAAAGTGTCAAAGGAATCACAGAAATTGCTTCGGCAACTTTCACTATGGCTGCTGATAATGTTGTGTCATTGATGAATTGATGTGCTGAACATTGAAAGTCTAGAGCTGCGATGCACACTGTGTGCAGTCTTGGGAAAAAGCTCTCTTAACTTTGTATAAAAGGGTGTTTCGATACTCCAGCATTCGTGGGTCCCTTCCTTTCCCTTTTCTGGCAAAACTTGGCTATATTTCATAGCTCTAACAGAGTGGCAACCCAGTAGTTAGCACTTTTTCTAATCATAACTATACGGGATCATGTTGCAGATAGTGCAGCAAGAAGGCACTCATATGTTGAGATCTACCATGAGGTCCAAACCCATACTGTGTTGGTGGTTGGGTAACACTGATGCTTGTTTCCTCCATCCCCTCCCACCAACCATGAAAAACAGAGAGGGGAGGATTATTCTCTTCATCTCCTGAGAGTTGCTTGCACATCACCTTTTCCTCCTCTATTTGTTCCTTGGATTTTGCACCTTCACTAACAGCTTGTCTGTTATCACATGCCCCACTCGAATGCAGTAATCCACCCTCCCTTGGCACCCACCTGTGTGACGACAGTCTAGGACTTTGAGCATCCTCCTCTGCTTCCTGCTCTTCATCTAGGACCATGATCTCTTTCTGCAGGCTATTCAAAGTCTGCTCCAGCATATAGATGACCAGAATAGTGATGCTGATGATGGCAGTGTCATCGCTAACCATCTTAGTAGCAATTTTGAATCTGTGCAGAAGAGAGCAGAGGTTCTTAGTCTGTGCCCATGTAGCGAACTAGAGGAAACAAGAGTGGACCCTCTGGACCGTGGGGAGACCTACCCCTGGGCGAGCGGCCTAATAGAGAACGACCCCTATACAGGGGCCGCAAGGAGCAAGCCCAGAGGTCACTTTACCCACGGTGAGATACCAGCAGGGATGGCTCCAGGAAGAGAGAAAGCAACTGGGTATGGGAAAGGAATACGAGAGGTAATGGAAGGAACTGAGGACAGGGAGGCAGGAGCGGAGCGGGACTGAGGGCAGGAAACAGAACCAAAAACAAGATAAGCAACAGGGACGGAAGAACTGGAACAAGGTAACAACAAGGAAGGTAGCACGGAAGCACTGGGTGCGGGCACTGAGCAGGAAACAACGGAGGGCCAGACGTAATAGCAGAAGTGCTAAGACAATCAGGCACCAGGAAGCAGGAAGAGCTACCTTATATAGTAGGAGTAGGAACAGGATTGGATGAGGAGTAACCCCATGATCTCAGGAGGCGGTAGCAGAGAGGCAGGACCTGCGTCCAGGAGGGAAGCTAGAGCGCCTGCGCAGAGACAGGATTCCAGCAGAGGACCTGGCCACCGGAAGTGCTGGGAAGGCAGAGGCGCGTACAGACCCGGGCGCAGCAGCGGTGGAACGAGAACGCAGGAGCGCAGCGCTGGAGCGGTGAGAACTGCGCCGCAGGAGAGCGGCGTCTGTAACAGCAGCGCTGGAGCGGTGAGAACCGCGCCGCAGGAGAGCGGCGTCTGTAACAGTACCCCCCTTCTTATACCCCCCTTTACGAAGAGTAGCAAAAAATCTTTTAAGAACACGAGGAGCATCAATGTTCTCCAAGGGTTCCCAGGACCTTTCCTCCGGACCAAACCCCTTCCAGTCCACCAGAAAAAACTCTTTACCCCAAACCTTCTTGACCGCCAAAATGTCCTTAACCTCAAAAATGTTGTCCGCACTGGCCGGTTGAGGAGAGGTACCAGAGGGGGAATGAAAACGGTTAAAGATGGCTGGTTTGAGGAGAGAGACATGAAACTTATTGGGTATACGGAGCGAGGCAGGCAATTTCAGCTTGTAGGCGACATCGTTGACCCGATGTAGAATCTCAAAAGGACCGATGAAATGCGGACCAAGCTTGTGGGAAGGAATTTTAAGTCTGATGAATCTTGAAGAAAGCCAGACCTTATCACCAGGAGAGAAAGGAGGAGAATCTAAACGTCTCTTGTCTGCTTGTCTCTTCATTCTAGACGAAGCTTGATTTAATGTTTGTTTGACCTCGCCCCAGATGGAAGAAAAGTCGAGAGCCATAGAGTCAGCTGCTGGAACACCAGAGGCAGGAGAAACCGGTAAAGGAACACTCGGATGCTGTCCAAAAACAATAAAAAATGGAGACTTGGCTGAGGACTCGCTGGAATGGTTGTTATAGGCAAACTCAGCCCAAGGAAGTAGTTTGACCCAGTCATTATGGTGGGCATTAGAAAAATGCCGAAGATAGACAGCCAATGTCTGGTTGGTGCGTTCTGCTTGACCGTTAGTTTGAGGATGATACGAGGAAGAGAAGTCCAAATTCACATTTAAGAGTTTGCACAAAGCTCTCCAAAAGCGGGAAGTAAATTGAACCCCTCTGTCTGACACGATGTGCTGAGGGAGGCCATGGAATTTGAAAATATTAAGAATAAAAATGTTTGCCAACTCAGGAGCGGAAGGTAGACTGGACAGAGGAATGAAGTGAGCCATCTTAGAGAATCGGTCTACCACAACGAGGATGACTGTGCAGGCGGAAGAGCATGGTAGGTCGGTGATGAAGTCCATTGCGATGTGTTGCCAAGGTGCGGACGGAACGGGGAGAGGAAGGAGATTTCCTAGCGGTAGTCGTCTAGGTACTTTGTTTCTGGCACAAGAAGGACAAGAAGCTACGAAGTCCTTTACGTCTTGACGAAAGGTAGGCCACCAATAGTATCTTGAGATGAGAAGAAACGTCTTTCTCGTACCGGCATGACCAGCCAATTTGGACGAATGGCCCCAAGATAAGACCCTCCTAGTGTCCCGATCCAAGACAAGAGTCTTACCCGGTGGAGGTTGGAGCATCTGTAACGGAGCAACGGTGACCATTTTAGTAGGGTCAATGATGTAAGCAGGCTCCTCTACGGCATTAGATGACTGGAAAGAGCGGGACAAGGCGTCAGCTCTTATGTTTTTGTTGCCTGGCCGAAAACGAAGTTCGAATTCAAAGCGAGCAAAGAACAAAGACCATCTAGCTTGACGTGGATTCAATCTTTGCGCAGTCTGCAGGTAAGTAAGATTCTTGTGATCGGAGAAGATTACAAACGGGTGTACTGAGCCCTCAAGTAGATATCTCCACTCCTCCAGAGCCAACTTGATGGCCAGCAGTTCTCGATCTCCTATAGTGTAGTTTCATTCGGAGGAAGAAAAGGCTTTAGAGAAGAAGCCGCATGGGCCTGTTAGACCCTCCGGGGTCTTTTGTGAGAGCACTGCTCCAGCCCCGGTAGAGGAGGCGTCCACTTCCAGGACAAAAGGTTTGTTCACCTCCGGGTGATGCAGGACTGGTGCAGAAGAAAAGGATCTTTTGAGTTGAACGAAGGACTCCTCGGCCTGAGGAGACCAATCCTTGGAACAGGAGCCTTTGCGAGTGAGAAGAGAGAGAGGACGAATCATGGAGGAGAAATGCGGAATGAATTGTCTGTAATAGTTGGCGAATCCGATGAAGCGTTGGATGGCTTTCACACCACAGGGCCGTGGCCAGTTAATAATGGCATTCACCTTCTCAGGGTCCATCTTAAGGCCAGAGTCAGAGACAATGTATCCAAGGAAAGGCAGTGAGGTTTGTTCAAATAAGCATTTCTCAATCTTGGCATACAAGTGGTTATCTCTTAAGCGTTGCAAGACCTCGCGAACACTTCTGCGATGTGACGGAAGATCTGAAGAAAAAATAAGGATATCGTCCAAATAAACCAGAACACAAGAGTAAAGAAGATCCCGGAACACATCGTTGACGAACTCCTGGAAAACCGCGGGGGCATTGCAGAGACCGAAAGGCATAACTAAATACTCGTAATGTCCATCCCGGGTGTTAAAGGCGGTCTTCCACTCATCGCCAGAGCGTATCCGGACCAGATTGTAAGCGCCACGTAAATCCAGCTTAGTAAAAATACGAGCACCTCGGAGACGATCGAAGAGCTCAGGTATAAGGGGCAGAGGATAGCGATTCTTGACCGTGATGCTGTTCAGTCCCCGATAGTCTATACAAGGTCTCAAGGAACCGTCCTTCTTCTTCACAAAGAAGAACCCTGCTCCAGCAGGAGAAGAGGATTTCCGGATGAAACCTTTAGCTAGGTTCTCTTGTATGTACTCGGACATGGATTTAGTCTCTGCAGCAGAAAGCGGGTAAATTCTTCCCCTAGGAGGAGAACAACCAGGGAGAAGCTCCACAGGACAATCGTAGGAACGATGGGGAGGAAGATTCTCGGCCTCTCGCTTGTTGAAGACGTCAGCGTAAGACCAGTATGAGGTAGGTAATCCATCGGGAACTTCAGCAGGCTGGGTACGAGAAACTGGACGAACAGACCGAAGACAACGATCATGGCACGAAGGGCCCCATCAGAGTACATCTCCGGTGCGCCAATTTAGAGAAGGCTCATGTAGTCGAAGCCAGGGAAGGCCCAGCAGGAAGGCGAAGGAGAGTTTAGGCAGAACATAAAAAGCGATCTTCTCGCGATGAAGGGCCCCAATTTGTATCTCCACCTCTTCAGAAACGAGAGAAACAGCGTCTTGTAAAGGTCTTTCATCCACCGAGGCGATTAGGCGGGGAGTGTCCAAGGAGATTACTGGTACGCGAAGCCTCCGAGCCGCCTCAAGACTGCCGCTCCAGAATCCACATACGCCACTTCGGAAGATTGATGCTGGTTAGAGATAAAAAGGATGGAAAGAGTCAGAGGTTGAGAGGAAACGTGAGTACCTAGGGAGGCCTCTCTTACCTGCCCTAGGCGGAGGAGTTTTCCGGTCTGTCAGGTCTGTCAGGACAACT
The DNA here is from genome assembly GCF_051348905.1 of Ranitomeya variabilis. Taxonomy (NCBI): domain Eukaryota; kingdom Metazoa; phylum Chordata; class Amphibia; order Anura; family Dendrobatidae; genus Ranitomeya; species Ranitomeya variabilis. Next base: position 532,019,596 of record NC_135234.1, read on the forward strand.
GCGGAGTAAATGGGCAGCACTACCACAATAGAAGCAGAGACCCTGAGTGCGCCTCTCCTTGCGGCGTTGTTCCGCCATTCTGACTCGATCCACTTGCATAGGTTCGGGGGTTGGAACAGAAGAGGGAACAGACACGGGGGCACGAGATGAACTTGGCTGACGGAGGGTAGAAGAGACAGGCATAGGTCTTCTCTCTCTAGCAGACTCCCGTGATCGCTCCTGGAAACGGAGGTCAATCCGGGTGGCGAGAGAGATAAGGTCCTCAAGGGTAGTTGGAGTGTCACGACCGGCGAGCTCGTCTTTAATACGGCTGGACAAGCCCCGCCAAAAAGCACCCACAAGGGCTTCATTGTTCCACCCTAACTCCGAGGCCAGAGTACGGAAGCGGATGGCATATTGTCCTACGGAAGAAGAACCCTGACGCAAATTAAAAAGAGACTCAGTCGTAGAGGCCAAACGTCCGGGCTCATCGAAAACCTTCCGAAAGGTTTCTAAAAACACATCCAGGTGGCAGACAACAGGATCGTCACGCTCCCAAAAAGGATTCACCCAAGCTAATGCCTCTCCCTCCAGATGAGACACTATGAAGGCCACTCTCGCCCGGTCAGATGGATATTGAAGTGGCAGAAGCTCAAAGTGAAGGCGGCATAGATTTAAAAATCCCCTACAGAGTTTAGGATCGCCGGAGTACCTGGGAGGTTTACCTAAACGAGGGGGAGGATGAGCCGTAGATGGTGAACTAGGGTCTGGAGAAGAGGCTTGCGCGACCACAGCTGGGACTGACTGAAGATTAAATAAACGGTCATCTATAGAGGCCATATAACTCAGCATGCGGGACTGGGTATTGCGTTGCTGGGCAAGCTCTTGTTGGAGGTTAGCTAATTGGGCGGCGTTAACCGGGTCAGTAGACTGAATAGACGTGAGGCGAGACTCCATAGACTTCAAAAAAGCCATTATGCGCTGTTGGTTCTCGCGCAAATGGGATAGCTCTTTCTGGGCCGAAAAAGGGGTACCTGCGGGGTCCATGGCCTGATTGTAATGTAGCGAACTAGAGGAAACAAGAGTGGACCCTCTGGACCGTGGGGAGACCTACCCCTGGGCGAGCGGCCTAAGAGAGAACGACCCCTATACAGGGGCCGCAAGGAGCAAGCCCAGAGGTCACTTTACCCACGGTGAGATACCAGCAGGGACGGCTCCAGGAAGAGAGAAAGCAACTGGGTATGGGAAAGGAATACGAGAGGTAAAGGAAGGAACTGAGGACAGGGAGGCAGGAGCGGAGCGGGACTGAGGGCAGGAAACAGAACCAAAAACAAGATAAGCAACAGGGACGGAAGAACTGGAACAAGGTAACAACAAGGAAGGTAGCACGGAAGAACTGGGTGCGGGCACTGAGCAGGAAACAACGGAGGGCCAGACGTAATAGCAGAAGTGCTAAGACAATCAGGCACCAGGAAGCAGGAAGAGCTACCTTATATAGTAGGAGTAGGAACAGGATTGGATGAGGAGTAACCCCATGATCTCAGGAGGTGGTAGCAGAGAGGCAGGACCTGCGTCCAGGAGGGAAGCTAGAGCGCCTGCGCAGAGACAGGATTCCAGCAGAGGACCTGGCCACCGGAAGTGCTGGGAAGGCAGAGGCGCGTACAGACCCGGGCGCAGCAGCGGTGGAACGAGAACACAGGAGCGCAGCGCTGGAGCGGTGAGAACCGCGCCGCAGGAGAGCGGCGTCTGTAACAGCAGCGCTGGAGCGGTGAGAACCGCGCCGCAGGAGAGCGGCGTCTGTAACAGCCCACTCCGTAAACGTGATATGCGCCACGTTAGAACTGTGTAGACCCAGAATATACAACATACTGCATAAGGGCCATTGCTGCTTCCACAGCCACTGCAACATGTGGAGAGTGGAATTAAATTGTGTCTGCACATCGCATATCAACCTGTTAACTGGCATGGACAAAGACCTCTGTATCAATGCAAGTCAATGACCTGAGGGGTGCTAATGGTGGAATTGAGCACACAGCTTCCATGCTTGCTGCAGCAGCTCACCCAGGACATAATAGTGGTAGAGAAAATGCTGTACCACCAGGTGGAGGACGTGAGCCATGCAAGGCACGTGTGTGAGCTTGCCTCCTCATAGGACCGCCATCAGATTTGCATCGTTATCAGATATGGCCTTCCCTGGATGCAGGTTCAGCGTAGACAGCCATTGCTCAAACTCAGCCTGGAGAGCAGTCCACAACTCTTCAGTTGTATGACTGCAATTTCCAAGACATATCAATTGTGACCCGACCTGATTGCGGTGAGCCCTGGCTGCGCAGTATGGAGGTGGTAGGGATTCGCTCTGCACTGTTGTAATGAGTGTCTCATTAAGGCAGAGTTCGAGGGCACAGGTGGAGGCCCTAGATGAGATAGGGAAAAGTCAAAAGCAGTGGAAGAAGTGTTAAATTTAAAGGTTTGTTCTGCAAGCTTTGGAGATTCCAAGACTTGTGGAGCAGCGCCTACCCCCACAACCACAAGAATCACCCAGTGCCCAGTCAGCGAGATGTAAAGCCCTTGGCCATGCTTACTTGTCCAAGTGCCTGTGGTGAAATTGACTCTAACAGACTTAGATTTAGTCAAGGAATGGGTGATATTGTCTGCAACATGCTGGTGTAGCACAGGCACTGCTTTCTGAAAAAGTAGTGGTTACTGGGCAATCGGTACTGGGGGACTATGACAGCCATCAGCTTTCGTAAACCATCTGTATTTACCAGACAGAAAGCAGAATTTCCATGGCAAACAGATTGGGGATGGTGGAGTTCAACCTCCTAACTTTATCATGCATAAGAGGAAACAATCTTTTACGTGACCAAAACTGCGGTACAGTAAGCTGGCTGCATTGCTAAGAGTGGGGGGGTAAAGCTTCAGAGACCAGCATCTCATCAGTTGGCATGGTGACAGAGGAGGAGGAGGAAGCAGCAGATGAGAGTGATGGGGTGGCTGATGGTTGTTGAGGTCCGCTGGTCGGCATTTTAGCGCAGTGGGATTCTTAGAGTAACACATGTGAAGGTTCATACATGTAGTAGCCAAGTTCTTTGAATTTTAAACTCTACTCAGCTTTATTTTTTTGCAAAGTTGGCAGATTACGTGAGTTGGCTCATCCTTTGCAGTGTCAAAATAGGCCCAGGCTAGGCAACCCTTGCCTCCACTGTGAGCTGCAGACCTGCAAATGCTGCTGGTCACAGCCAGAGTTCTGGCTGAGGATGGATTGCTCATCCTGGTTGCATAAGTACATGTCTGCGATGTATAGCGCAACATAATCAACTCTTGTTTTTTCCTCAGATGACATACTCAGCTGTGTACATCTGTGTTCATGCCAACTGGGATCTACCACTTCATCATCATCTTCCCCATATTATCGCATTTCTCGCCTTTGAAGCTGTGCTCCTCCTCTTCCTGCTCAGAAAGCACAATACAGTATGTGTTAGCCTCAGATATATGAGTGTCATCAGGATCATCTACCCCCGGGGGTTAATGTCTCCTTGACGAGAGTCTGGATGCTCCTCAGACCCTACTTCATCCTGCCCCAGATCAAAGCTAAAACATTTTACGGCATTGGTGGAGATTTCCTCCCCTTGACTCTGTGAAGCTTCGAAGTACACTTCTGATGACCATGGCATATAATTTGTGAACAGCTCTTCAGACTCATAAATCTGTGGTTCCGTACATTCAGTTGTATGGTTGGAGATTTGGATAGTTGGGCCATAGGGGAAGCAATGGCAATTTGGGTGCCACCTCTCTGGACTTTACTGGGTGTCATGTTTAGGTGGAGGAAGAGGAGGGGAGGCCACTTGAAGCTGTGATTGCCATCCATTCGAACACATGCTTTTTCTGGGCCTCATCAACAAGTCGTATTGCTGTACATCTGCCAAAGAAAAGTAAAGGAGTAGCCCATCCAGTAACAGAAGTTGTCACTTGTCTTTGCATACGACATGACGTTGGTTCACTAGTGCTTTCACAAATAATACCACCCACCCCATATACACCTAGAACACAAAGTCTAATCGCTCTACCACCATGGCTTTGCTTTTTCCCAGTCATGTTGCTCAGATAGTGTGGTAGGAGAATGGTATTAGCAACAAAAAATTAGATTTTAAGCTCTGCACCAGCTCTGCAAACAGCTGAATTTTAGAGACAGTAAATGACAAGGTGTGATATGGCGTGCTGACTCACGTTAGTCACAGAAGAAAGAATTGTTTGAGTGTTGAAGTGGCATGTATGACAAAGAAGATATGCTCCAAGCAATTTTAAAATTAGATTTCCCCTACTGTACAACATTAGTAACAGAAGAATTTTTTTGATGCCTATGGATTAGGCTTCTATAGCAGACTAGATGCTACAGACAATTTGAAAGTGAGATGTCCCCTACAGTACAAAGCTAATAGCAGAATTTTTTGGTGCCTGTGGATTAGGCCTCTATAACAGACTATATCCTACAAACAATATGAAAGTAAGATGTCCCCTACTGTATGATGTAAGTAACAGAATATTTTTTTTGGTACCTATGGATTAGTCCTTGATAACAGACTAGATGCTACAAAGAATTTGAAAGTGAGATGTCCCCTACTGTACGACGTAAGTAACAGAAGAATTTTTGGGTGCCTGTGGATTAGACCTCTTAAACAGACTAGATACTACAAACAATTTTTTTTAGTGTGGGTGACACTTGTATAACCTAAAATATATGCTCCAAACAATATCAAATTCTGATTTAGCTTGCCGTATCATGTTTACAAAACCCCCAAAATGTTTTTTCTAAGTGCAACAGGTCTGCACACACAACAAAATTACAAACTGGGGTATGGCAGGCTGTATCACGTTTAGCAAAAAAAAAAATTGTTATGTGCGTTAAGTCTGCAGACAGCTTAATTTCAATCCATCACAGTGACAACATGCGATATGGCAGGATTTATCACGTTTTGCATCAAAAAAATTATATATTTATTTTAATGTGCATTAGGTCTGCAGAAAGCTTCATACCACTGCTACAAAATTACAATGCGTAATACGGTGGGCTGTATCACGTTTAACAACAGAAAAAAATAGTATATTTTTTAATGTGCATAAGCTGTGCACATTGTGGAATTTCACTGCCACTAAATAACAAGGTAAGATATGGCACAGTGAATCACAGTAGCACCTGCCCCCAAAAAATATTTTTTCACGCACAACAGCTCAAATCACAGAACAAGGTCACCATGCCACTAAATGACAAGGTGGGATATGGCATGCTGTTTCACATTTAACTAGTCAAAAAATAAGATCTAGAATGCTATACTCATGCTTGGAGCATAATAGAAGCAGTGCACAACACACTTGTATGACATGTGTCAGGACATTGTGGATGTTTCCTGCTCCCTGATTGGCTAGCCACAATGTGCACACATAAAGTTAGGAAAAGAAAATCACTGTTTACAAGAATACAGTGCCTCTGAGCTCTGCAAACCTCCTCCCCTCATCAAACATGTGCTCCACACTTATGCTACACCACCGTTGTTGCAAAAATGCTGTAAATACTTTTGTGGCAATGCAAATATTTTCCTGCACTTTTTATCGAATGTTTCTAATTTTTCCAGATTTTTTAAAATTTTGCCTGTGTTTCCGATCACAAATTCAAATGTGCCATATTCATGCCGAATTTATGTTTTGCGATCGCTTTCCAAACAAACTATCATCACTCATCAATAGAGGGCATGGTTGCAACCTCCGCTCTCTATAAACAGAGCCTTGACTGAACCTGTGTCAGTGCACCCCAATGACTGAAAGCCAAATACTGCCAGGGGGGACTAAAGTTAAGGCTGCTTTTACACATCAGGTTTTTCACCGCATGCCGGTTCCGGCGTCATGCCACAGCATCGGATCTGGCATATTTTGCAAAAACCGGATGAGATGGATCCAGTTTTTAGCCGGATCAGGTGTCCGGATCCGACAAGAAACCGGATCCGTCCCATCCGGTTGGCATCCGTTTCGTCCGGTTTTTCATCCGGTTTTTGATGGATCCGGTTTCTAAAAACACCCCCGGAAAGACTAAAAATGTGATTGGCCTGCTGAAAACTATATATACAGTGTTCCTACAGCCCATCTGTGACAGGTTTGAGAGGAGCAAGATACAGAGCAAGATGGACGGCATTATTGCGAAGATTCTGCAGAACAATGTGGATTTCATCGTGGAGGCAAATCGATTGAAAGCAATTGTTCTTGAGGAGCAAGTGAAACAGCGCGTCATGCATCTGCACCGATGCCGTTTGTGGATCCACCCCATCATGGCACAGAGAATGACGCGGGGAGTCTTTTCTACTTTATACATGGAGCTACGAGGAGACGCTGACAAGTTTTTCAGCTATGTGCGGATGAAAGTTGAGAACTTTGATGTATTGGTGGAGTGGGTTGAACATCTAATAAGAAGGAGTGATACCTATTGCAGATTCTCCATTACACCGGCTGAGCATCTTCTAATGGTCACTCTTCGGCAAGCATTCTTTTTGGATCTACTTTTGTGGCGCACTTTCATTGATTGATATTTTGAATTTGCAGTAATTTCTGCCTTGCTTTTGTTCACAGATTTCTAGCAACTGGTGAATCCCTGTCTTCACTACATTTTCAGCTCAGACTGGGCATTTCAACCATATCTGGAATAGTGAGACGCACTTGCCGTGCTGTGTGGGACTCTGCATGACAAATTCATTCCACATCCCACAATGCAGACATGGTTGGAAGTTGCTGACAGAGTCCAGGTAGTGTGTCAGTTTCCCAATTGCTTGGGCGCGGTGGATGGGAAACATATCCGTATCGTGAAACCGTCTGGTTCTGGATCTCAGTTTTTCAACTATAAAAAGTACTTTTCCATCGTGCTGATGGCCATTGCCGATGTGGATTACAAATTTGTAGCGGTGGATATTTGGGCATATGGCCGCTCTAATGATCTCAAGTTTTCAAACTGTCTTCTATGGGGCGGCATTTGTATGGACAAACCTTTCAATTCCCCCCCTAGACCACTGCCTCAAACCTCAGAGCCACCAATGCCTTTTGTTTGTGTTGGAGATGAAGCTTTTCAGCTTTCAGAACATCTTTTGAAACCCTACTCCAGCCGTGGTTTAAACAATACTAAAAGAATTGTCAACTACCGACTCACACGTGCACGGAGAATGGTGGAGTGTGCGTTTGGAATCTTAACCGCCAAATGGAGAGTTCTCCTGACATCCATTAACTTGAAGACAGACACTGTGGATGAGGTAGTTAAAGCGTATGTTGTCCTACACAATTATGTTATATCCAAGGAACAGCTTTCGATTGAGGACCACTCTGCCGAAACCACCTTGGCTGATTATAGCAACCAAACGTATAGAAGTTCTGCCACTGTTTCCAGAATACGGGATCACTTTGCAGAATATTTTATTTCACCCGAAGGAAGAATACACTGGCAGGATGAGAAAGTTTAAACAATTGTCTTGAACCTAGTAATTTTTTCACCTTTTACCCATGTTGTGTACCTGTTTGGTTTTACCTTTTACCCAAGATGTGTACCTGTTTGGTTTTACATTTTACCCAAGATGTGTACCTGTTTGGTTTTACCTTTTACCCAAGATGTGTACCTGTTTGGTTACCCAAGTTGTGCAACTGTTTGGGTTGTACCCAAAGTATTTTACCTCTGACCAATAAACCTTGTTTAACCAAAGTGTGTTAATCTACACCTTATAAAGAATAAATACAAGATAGCTGTAAACAACAAAGTTTTATTAAAACTTTTTTTTGCAATATCCAAACCCAACTTTTATTTGGAAACAAAAATAAATTAAATAAATTTTGCAGCGTACAAAACAAACTACAGATTGGAATACGACGGGGTGGAGATAGTGCTGGAGGGGCTGTCGGATAAGGACACTTCGACAGAGGGAGTGTGGAGAGAGGAATGTGTTGGTGGTGGGGAAGGATCAATAGGTAGTGGTGAAGGAGTGGAGAAGGCAATTGACCGGGTGGACAAGAAAGTGTGATTGGGGTTAGGAATTTGGTAGAATGGAGGGGTGTAGGTGATGTTTTGGGAGGATTGGGAGGCAGAAGCAGTGATGGGTGGAGAAGAGGGTTGGGAAGGAGGTGAAACAGGCTGGTGGTAGTGGCCAGGGAGAGGAGGCACGGATGAAGTGGATGGGAAGTGGTATGGGTCAGGATCATCATATTGGTGGGAAGGGGCACGGGTGGGACGCTGGTAGTGTGGCAGGTGGGAAGGGGCACAGGAATGCTGGAAGTGTTGTTGCTGGTGGAACGAGGCATGGGCATGATGTGGGTGATGGTGAGGTTGGTGGGATGGGGCACGGGCAGGTTGGTCGTACGGGTCAGGAGGATGGTAGAGGCTGTAGTGATGGACAGTGGAGGAAGGAGGGCAGTTGCAGCATGGGTGGCAAGAGTCTCTGCTTTTGAGGCAATGAGCGCTAGAGTAGACTGGCAGGATTCCATTACTTGCATCTGCTGAGAAGCAGATAGCGTCTCCATTTGCTCAAGTACTGACTGGAAAAAAGTGTTGTTCGGTGACTGCCTTGCCTCTGAACGCATCGTTAACAGAAGTGTATGCATCTTGAGTATACTTTTATTTATAAAATTAAAACCTGCAGCCATTTGCTCGGACAAAACTTTCAGACAGTTCTGGAATGATGCGTTCAGCTGTAAGAACTGGGGCGCATAACACTGTACCTGACCCCTCTGCCGAAGGCGCCCCAATGCTACAGGTGTACTAGAGGTGGCTGCAGCGGAGGGGTGGGGTACAGGAAACGATATATCCTCACCAGAACATACATGCAATGGAACCGGCCAGGATGCTCCAGCGCTCGTGGATGGAACAGGGGGATCCGATGTGTGGGAAGGTGCAGAGTGGGAAGGTGCAGATTGGGAAGGTGCAGAGTGGGAACGTGCAGAGGGTTCCTCACTGTCAAAGTGTCCCTCGGTGGTGGCCTCCTGTGGGATCGCCGCAGAAGGGTTCAACTGTGCTGCAGGCTCCCGAGTGCTCCCGACGGTGCTGTGGAACAAAAGAGAAAAACAAACAATTAATATACTGTCATAGCATGGCCCTGGCTGAAAGAGCAAAAGAGGTTTAGACATGTTAAACATTTGTTAGTGCATGTGGTGGGTAATATTTACCTTCGTGTCACCATCGTTGACCTGAGGAATGACAGGGCTTGGGCATACTTGTATTTGCTCCTGCATCCTCCAGATCCACTTGGGGCTCGCATCTCTTTGTTGAACTCCTTCTTAAAGCGATCCCTGATTGACCGCCACCTTTCCACAATCCTCTCACCTGTTAAAAAAGGAGAAACACAACTTGGTTAGAAACAATACTTAGAATGCATCAACAAAACTGAACTGTGGATACTTACGTTCTTGATTCTCGATATAAGTTCTTGTCAGATTTGCTCCCAGAGTCGACGGGTCACTGTGATATCAGCATGGCGGCAATCACCCATGTTCCACAGCGGCTCCCTGTCTCGGACAAGATCGATGAGGAGGTCAATATCAAGACCGACCTCCTCACCGTCAGAATCAGGAGCATGCTGCGAAACCTGTTATAAAAAAGGGAAAAATAAATTAACACAAAATTGTAAACATAGAAAACTTCCCCCCCAAAAAAAAAATGCTTACACGACGACGGCCGCCATGACTGTCACGCCAATGACCCTGGGAGCCACTGGAAGGACCTGTTGATTGAGCACCAGAATCCGAACTCTAGAAGAAAAATAACATAAAAGTTATGTGCTTGTAGGTAGCCTTTCTATGTGTTGTGTGTCATGTGATATCTATAATGATAAGTTTTTTATGTGTTGTGTGATGTCTGAATGTATCAGTTTGTATGTGTTGTGTTGGGCTGGGCTCTGTGACAGATTATAGCTGGCAGGCTTCTGTGGCAGGTTTTTAGCTGGCAGGCCTCTGTGGCAGGAGAGCTGGCTGGGCTCTGTGGCAGGTTATAGCTGGCAGGCCTCTGTGGCAGGATTGTAGCTGGCAGGCCTCTGTGGCAGAGCTGGCTGGGCTCTGTGGCAGGTTATAGCTGGCAGGCCTCTGTGGCAGGAGAGCTGGCTGGGCTCTGTGGCAGGTTATAGCTGGCAGGCCTCTGTGGCAGGAGAGCTGGCTGGGCTCTGTGGCAGGTTATAGCTGGCAGGCCACTGTGGCAGGTTTGTAGCTGGCAGGCCTCTGTGGCAGGTTTTTAGCTGGCAGGCCTCTGTGGCAGGAGAGCTGGCTGGGCTCTGTGGCAGGTTATAGCTGGCAGGCCTCTGTGGCAGGAGAGCTGGCTGGGCTCTGTGGCAGGTTATAGCTGGCAGGCCACTGTGGCAGGTTTGTAGCTGGCAGGCCTCTGTGGCAGGATTGTAGCTGGCAGGCCTCTGTGGCAGAGCTGGCTGGGCTCTGTGGCAGGTTATAGCTGGCAGGCCTCTGTGGCAGGATTGTAGCTGGCAGGCCTCTGTGGCAGAGCTGGCTGGGCTCTGTGGCAGGTTATAGCTGGCAGGCCTCTGTGGCAGGAGAGCTGGCTGGGCTCTGTGGCAGGTTATAGCTGGCAGGCCTCTGTGGCAGGAGAGCTGGCTGGGCTCTGTGGCAGGTTATAGCTGGCAGGCCTCTGTGGCAGGAGAGCTGGCTGGGCTCTGTGGCAGGTTATAGCTGGCAGGCCTCTGTGGCAGGTTTGTAGCTGGCTCCGCTCTCTGGCTCCTTTGTTCTTCTGTCTTGGCAGGGTGTGTCTCTCTTGTGGTCTCTCTGGCTGGCAGTATGGCTGGAAATGTGTGAAGGCCTCAATGGCATTGCTTTATATATAGTCCTGGGGGTAGGCCCATAGTTTATGAGCATGCTTAGTGTAAAAAGCCGGATCAGGCCGCCGGATCTGCCATTTTCCGGATCCGGCGCTATCCGGCGTCCATAGACATGCATTGCCAAGAAAAGCCGGAAAGGCTGGATCCGGCCCTTCCGGCTTTTTCGCTGCAGACAAAAAACGTTACAGTAGACGTTTTTTCCAGACGCCGGAATCAATTGTAAGCCGGATCCGGCATCAAACCGGAAGGAACGCTGGGCCATCCGGCGCAATCCGGCGCTAATACAAGTCAATGGGGGGAAAACCGGATCCGGTTTTACACTATTCCGATTCCGGTTTTTCATGGAAGAGCCGGATTTAGCCTGAAACAAAAAACCTGATGTGTGAAAGCAGCCTTATTTCCTCCTGGCAGTGGGGCTTTAAGTGCCAGCACCACGCAGGTTCATAATGCTATTAACTTGCAGATTATCCCTACATTTGCAGATTAATAGAGTGTTTTATTATGACAGGTTCTCTTTAAAATGTTGAAATTTCTGTCGTATTAAGTTGCAATAACTGTTGTTTTCAGTAATTGAAGTTTTCAATAAGGATCAGACACTTTTTCCCATTGCAGTGTTAATGTAATAATTTCATGCTATGTTTAGGCTCTAGGACGGTCAAGCGATGAAAAACAATAAATCTATTGCACAAGCCTGTTTTTTTTCTTCATTTTTCATTCTATACATATTAGACAGGATAGTACCTTGTTCTTGTTTTTGTAACTCAAGGTACATTTATTTCTAGTACCTAGGACAACGCAGACTTTAAGTTTGACACATTTTTTCTGTAAAAAGTACTGTTATGAATAATTCATTTTAGTGCATTCATTTTGATTTTATCAGCTCTGATAACTTATTTTTAGCCACATTTTGCCTTTGGTTAAAGTGCTACATCTTGCATGATTTCTATTGTGTATGCTGATATTTATTTATGAAACTAAAGATTTTGCTAGCAAAAGTAATAAAGATATTCTAAACACTTTCTTTTCTGCATATTGATCTTTATCATGCAAATGCAAGAATTCGCCATTTTTTATTAAATGATACAATATTGAAATTAACATGCATCATTACATGTTGGATTAAAATTCTTACAGACCAGAAAGCTTGATTCAAATTCTAATGGACTTAATCTTCTAGCTGGATCTTACAAATACAAAGGAAAGCTTTCTATAAAAAGAAAGAAGAAAACTTTTTTTTTTTACAGTGTACAGGTAAAATAGCCAGGCGGTAAACCTACAAATATGAAAAGAAAACAAGTGAAATGAGCCACCATTACCAAAATTGCATTCTATTTTTCATTCTTTTTTTTTAACAGCGATATTAGTTTGCACAGAGCCTGTTAGAAGGAAACAGCAGCTATTTTTTCTCTTTACTAAATGCAAATGAATAGACTTATGAAAGAATTAAAGAATAAAATGGATAGTACAGATGTGTTGTAATTAATACATTTCCCAAATGATGCTAGAACTTAACTAAATAGACACAAATAAAGATAATACATTCTTATATGTTTTATTGGCACTTTTTTTCTTTCATAATGTATGTTGATGAATTGTGTCTCTGTTGAAACTTGTCGTGGATGCTTTAAATTTTAATGCTTTCAGCATTTAAGTATTTTTAACTATCAATGTCAATAAACTTTTTTATCAGTAGACATAGTTAAAGAACAAAACAAATAAAGGAGTGCACAAAGGGTGAGTAAATGAAGTTCATCAAGGAGATCCACATGAATTATGAGTGCTCACTAGTGATGAGCGAGTATTTTCGTTGCTCGGGTTTTCCCGAGCAAGCTTGGATGGTCTCCAAGTATTTGTGAGTGCTCGGAGATTTACTTTTTGTCGACACAGCTGCATGATTTACGGCTGCTAGACAGCTTGATTACATGTGGGGATTCCCTAGCAACCAGGCAACCCTCACATGTACACAGGCTGGCTAGCAGCTGTAAATTATGCAGCTGTGTAGACAAAAACTAAATATCTGAGCTCATCACCAGTGCTCACCTTGAGAGGTTGAGTCAGGTGAGCACTAATAGTTAAAACACAATGCAGCCTCTGTCTTGTATCCATGGTTAAGATTGCCAAAGAAAAGAGCCAAGTGATAACCATATTGTATCCATGCGTTTGTTGGGCAATTAATAATAATAATCTATTCCGCTGCGCTTAAGGCTATGTGTACACGTTCAGGATTTGTTGTAGAAATTTCCTGAGCAAAACCGGACATTTTCTGCAATAAATCCGCATGCGTTTTTTTCGCAGTTTTTGCAAGTTTTTTTGCGCTGTTTTTTTCGGATTTTTTGCGTTTTTTTTCCGGAGATTTCCCAATGCAATGATATAGTGGGAAATTCACAAAAAATCTGCAAAATTAATGAGCATGCTGCGTTTTATACCGCCATGCGTTTTTTTCGTGGAAAAAAACGCATCATGTGCACAAAAATTGCGGAATGCATTCCAAATGATGGGATGCATAATGTATGCATTTTTAATGCGTTTTTATAGCGAAAAAGCATGAAAAAACCCGTGAAAAATCCGCAATGTGTGCACACAGCCTTACAGTTTTTGCACACATTATCATCTCTGTCCCTGATTCCTAACTAAACTTCAAAGCAATAATGGAGCAAGATGATTAAAATCTCAGTACAAAATGTGTTTCTGGGCTCAAGGAACCTTTTCCAGGTGGCAGATATCTATCAGCCCATCTCTCTGCCTGTGCATGTGTAGTGTAAAGGGTTGAGTGACAAACTGTGTCATCCAGAAAACGGCACCATGCTTCCATTAAAATATAAGTACAAAAAACAAAAAAGTTTGTGGCTAGATACTAATTTTAAAGCGGTTCCTATATATAACATATAAGAAAACACACACATATAATCATATTGTTTTAATAAAACTATTTTGGAATTAGGTTATTTTTAAAACATCTCTTCAATGAGCTTCTTTCTAAAAAATTGAGAATAAATATTTTGCAGTAATTTCTTACAAAATATGCTACATTTGTATCTAAATAACAATTTAGTATAAACTTATGAAATGAATAACAGTTTTTGCAGCTATTGTTAATAATGTTTTCTCCTTGATGTGGTTTTTAGAGCCATGTATTTTCTATTGCCACACATATTTCCAACCAAAAAACTATTAAAATATTAGACACTTAAGAAGCAAATGCAAATCTCTTACAGCTTCTTCAAACAGTAAATTATTCTTTCTATCCAGTATAAAAAATGTTTTGACGCTTACCTACTTTGCAACCAACACTCGTGTTTCTTTTTCAAACATTATGCATCTTAGTTACTTTAATAAAATTCTAGATACTCCAACAGTAACACATCTATAATCTTTTTTATTTATCCTTTACACAGAAAAATGTATATATGTGAAATGATTGCATCTAGCATGGTTACTTCCTTTCAATACCTCTCCTATAGACTAAAAGGCTGTATGGTAATATGAAGAAAGTAACATACACGGTGTAATCATCCAATACTAGGTTAGGAAATTGGAAATGTTTTAATTTGTATACTCAAATATGAAAAACAAAGTGTTTTCAACAATGTAAAAAGACATGACTGTCTGAATACTGACTGACCCTTGCTCTCTTGCGACATCATCTGGGGTATATTCTACGTGTCAAACATATAGAGATAAAGAAGACATGTTAATTCACTGTGCAGCCCTGAGGTTATTTACTTTTTTTCTAAACTTTAGACGATCCTATTCTCTCCTAGTACTGCAACTCTAAAAACCGAAATACCCGAAACACTGTTTACACCTCTCATATTCTACATGTACTTTATAAGTTACGTTAACATTTTGTCTGATTATTCCTCATAAACAACTAGAGATGAGAAGATTAGGAAACTTCGATTTTGCATCTTTGCATGGATTTTCGAAGTAAATTATATTTGCAAAGAAGTTGTTCTCCATGAATAAAATTTTCTTTATTATGCTATGAGGTGTGAGGGCTAGTGGAACACACCAAATAATAAAGAGGTTCACAGCCCAGGGTCCACCATGCAGAGATGGTACCTGCTGCTGAGTAATGGCAGATGGACACTTGCTCACATGTGGGTTAGACTTCACCTAGTGTGAATGGAAGCAAACTCTGTTGCCTCACAGAGTCGCTAAAATGCACTAAGTCATCAACACAAGGAATGAGAATGATTAAGGAGCTTTCATTCATCGACAGTCATTCACCTACACATACACGTTATCAAGTTTTTACTAGTGCATGGCCGTGCGGCCATGCGAACCTTTTATAGCGGAAGCTTTCTGTGACCTTCCTAGTGGTCCAATAGGAGCTGCTACAGGACCTGAGCATGTGACTCCCAACCTCCAATGAGAGGTCATCCCTTGGGCATGCTCAGTAGAGGAAAAGCAGGACTTAGTCCCAGGAGCGTCTGCTGGCCGCTGATCAGTGCTGGTTACAATGGCTGGGCCTGGAAGGGCAGCAGTAACCAAGTGCACAGTATCTACCTGAGCCAGACTCTGGGACTGATGTCTCTGCTGAGCAGGCTCCACTGCGGCTGGAAAAGAATGGGAGACTGCAGCAGAGGTGGTTCTAGATTTCCCCTGTGCAGAGGTGGGAATGCGACACCTAACATGGGCTTTCTTCATATGCTGGACCATAAGAAAAATAAGATGTTAACAACAAACAAAAATAGTTATACTCACCTCATTGCTCATTTCTCTGGCCCCCTGCATCTTCTTGTCACTGCTGCTTTGGCTGAAATACCCAAGCCTCTAACGCAAAACCCTCCTGGGGCTCACTAGAGCTGGAAGTCCACTTTAACTCCCTCACCTCAAGAAATTTTCCTTTTTTGCTGTTTGCTCCCCTTTTTCCTAAAGCTATAACTTTTTTTATTTTTCAGTCAAAATAGCCATATGAGGGCTTGTTTTTTGCAGGACGAGTTGTACTTTTGAATAATAGCATTTATTTTACCAATCAGTGTACCAGAAAATGGGGAAAAAAAAATCCAAGTGTTGTGAAATTGCAAAAAAAAAGTGCAATTCCACAATTCATGTTTGCTTTTTTATTTACCATGTTCACTAAGTGCTAAAACTGACCTGCCATTATGATTATCCAGATCATTCTGAGTATGCAAATACCAAACATGTATAGGCTGCTTTTTATTTAAGAAGTGAAAAAAATCCAAAATTTGTAAGGAAAAAAAAGTCAACATTTTCTGAGACCCGCAGAGTCTCCATTTTTTTGTGATCTGGGGCTGAGTGAGGGCTTATTTTTTGCTAATAAAGATTTTTTTCCTGTTACGTTGTTTTTCGATCAGATTAATTTACATAGATCAGACATTTCAGAACACAGAGATAGCAATTATGCTTTTTATTATTGTTCTATTTTGAATGGGGCAAAATGGGGTTGATTTTAACTTTTGTGAATTTTTTTAAATATTTTTAACCCCTTAACCTTCAGAGCTTTTTTCAGTTTTGCGTTTTCATTTTTCACTCCCCCTTCCCAGAGCCATAACTTTTTTTTTTTTTCATCAATATGGCCATGTGAGGGCTTATTTTTTGCGGGATGAGTTGTACTTTTGAACAACACCATTGGTTTTATGTCATGTGCTGGAAAACTGGAAAAAAATTCCAAGTGCAGTGAAATTGCACAAAAAGTGCAATCCCACACTTTTGTTTTGTATGGCTTTTTTGCTAGGTTCACTAAATGCTAAAACTGACCAGCGATTATGATTCTCCAGGTCATTATGAGTTCATTGACACCAAACATGTCTAGGTTCTTTTTTATCTAAGTGGTAAAAAAAATTGCAAACTTTGCTAAAAAAAATAAAATTGCTCAATATTCCGAGACCCGTAGCGTCTCCATTTTTTGTGATCTTGGGTCGGGTGAGGGCTTATTTTTTTGCAATTGGACTGCAAAGTTTGTAACCCAGTTTGTTTTATTCTGAGTGTGGTGATACCCTACATAGAGTAAAAAATTCAGCTTGGCCACACATTTTGGCTCGCGAGGGAAGCACTATTTGTCTTTTGGAGCATAGTTTTTTTTCCCGAATAATTTGTTGATTCCATTTGCCAAACCCCCAAGTGTCAGAACAGCAGAAACTTTCCTCAAGTGACCCAATTTCTGAAATTACACACACCTGAGAATTCATCTACAGGTGTAGTGATTATTTTGCATCTACAGGTATTTTCCAGACGCAAGCAGCCGTTGTAGTCTTTTATACATTGTAGTGCCCAATAAATTGCAGGACCTAGCATGCACTTCCAGACATATGCACTCTATAAATTTAGTGAGCTCTCCTCACAACAGTATTGCCAAACATGTGGATGCTAATTGCGATTAAGGCACACTTTAGACACAAGATATTGTGACATTAAGATTTGGGAGCACAGAGTTACTAGATTTTATCGGGAGGAGACATGTGACTTTTCCAGAGCCTTTGTGCTACCAGTTACATGGAAACCCTCTATATTTCTGTTAACTGATGACAAACCTGAGTTGGAGCTTTTTTTTTTGGGGGGGGGGGGGGGTCGAGATGAAGCTTTTCTTTATAGTATTTTGAGACACATAACATTTTTGATCACTTTCAAGGCTCAGTTAACATTTATTTTCTTTTTACATGGAGCACTTACTGTAAAGTTTCCATCTACATCTCCAAATTTTGTAATCCTTTGTGAATATATTAGATGGAACTCTTTATGGATTCATTCACTATAATGAGGCAGAAAGTGGTACTTTGAGCTCTCTCTGCCTTCTGCTCCTTGGTGACTGTCATTTTAGTAGTATACAAAACTGTGTTCAACCACTGGATCATAAACCAGAGTTCAAAATAACTCCTTCGGTAAGGTGTTAAAGCTCTTCCATATAAGTATCACATGAAGCTATGTGGCCATATAAATTGGAAACAAAAACAATATTTGAACTTTTAAAGCATTTTAATATGTGCTGTACTGTACGAGCCAGCTGTTGATTTGTGACTAAAATATTACAATACCTTGACTTATTCTTAACTTTTTATCCATTTAACCAACATGAATCATATCTTAACATCTGGGCAGGGTTTCCTATTATTGGCACAAGTGTTTTGTTTGCATGAAAAGTTGGCACCAAGTTGTCGTTTTACTATTTTAGTAAATCAATAAATCACCAGAATATTCTATGCATCCCTTGCAATTATTTTACAATTATCTCAGATTTGTGGGTCTGCAGATATATGGGAAAAAAACAGACAAACTGGAACTCTTAGAAAATAACTATTGATTTAAATATTTTAAGTACTTGACAGCTAAGTTTTTATTAAAGTAATTATAATAAAATATTACTAGAATATACATTTACACAGTATACAGATTAGCCATAACAAAAAGCCTCTATCCAGAGTAGGTTATATTATTTTTTTTACAATTTCAGCTATCAAAGAGGTGGGATATATTAATTCAGCAAGAAAATTGTCAGTTTTTAAATAATAATAATAATAATAAAAATAATAATAATCAAATTTAAACTGGTTGTCCAGGATTAGCATAAAAGTCTGCAGACTTGCGTACCTTCACAGTATGCGCAGAACGCGCTGTCAGGATTTTCTGGTGCTGGTAGCAATACCAGATGATCATGAGATCACAAGTAAGCGATATGCATACTTCCAGCCTTATTCCAACAAGATATGAGTGGCCTCATTCAATTCACTTTTAGTGGAGCAAAGTTGTGCAACTTTAGTTGGAATGTGGCCGGCAGTATGCATATTGCATGCTCACGGTCACATGGTAACCTTCTCCTGGTACTGGCATTGGAGAACAATGACAGCATGTGCTGTCACAATTAATAAGTCTGCATTCACGTGCATTGGGAGGAAACAACTTGATCCAGCTTCTGATCCACAGCTCAAAAACACGTGGCTTAAAATCATGAAGTCTTTATTTCCAGAAGAGTCAAAAATCAAAAGAGAAATTCAAAAATACAAAATATAGGAAACAAAATCCGCTATGATTGAGGCGTAGTAGGAGGGACAAACAAAAATTAGGTTACCAGAAGCATTTCAAATGCAAGTGTGTTTTTAGACTTGTCTGGGATAACCTGTACCATGGCGTTTTTTGGGTGCTTTTTCCCTGTATATAGGCCTACAGCTTATGAGTTTATCCAGCCTGTTTTACTCTTTTTTAACTAATGCATTGCCAGTCAGACATATGCCTTAGGTGTTTTACTGACTAAACTCCATATTTGTCAATATTGCTACATGTTTGACAGGCACAAAGTACAGTCTATATCGACTGATTTGCACAATACTACACTAATATTTTGTGATAATATTGCATTGCCGGTGTTATTCACTGTATATGTCATTGTTATTACTCCACAATATTGCCAGGGAGTGTAATCCCTTCCCTTGGCTATGTGATTTTCAAATTGTGCATACGCGTGTGTGTCAAATGCTTGATAGCTATACTGCATAATCGGGATTCGGGACTTATTTCCCTGCAATAATTGATACTATTCACTTTATTCATTAGCATCTGGGATGATATTATGTATGCAACACTATGCTAGGCTTTCAAAAGAATTGTTGCCATTGATATAGGGTTAGGTTGTATACTTGGTTTTATAAGTTTTATGATTGTTGCTTAATAAAAGTTTCTATTGTTACTCATATTGTCGGTTATATTGAGGTGTACGCATCACTACTGTATCTCTTTTGCCTATTATGCCATTGATCTTGTAATGCATGATGAGGCAAAGCCTAAAATATTTAGACTGTGCCTTCTTTTTCAGTGATGAGCAAGAAGACTCGGTAATGCTCCTTATTCGCCCGAGCATCGCTGTACTGACGGTACTCAGCGAGCACCGAGCATTTCCGGGTTTGCTCTGCGGGAGCTCGGGTCCCCACCCTGAATGATTGGCCCTCTTTAGAGAGCCAATCAAAATGCAGGGATTGTCTGCCATGCACTGTAATGCCGCAGCCATCTTTGTTATGGTATTACAGTGATTGGCTGGACGCACAGCGTCATCAGGTCAATAAGAGACCTTGTGCTGCCCGACCGGAATCAGATAGTGTAACAAGAGCTGCAAGATAGGGTCAGACTTGTGCTTTTATTAGTTAGTGTGGGTATACCATTGTTGAATCCGTGTATCCAGCTAAACCAACAGTCCTTATAAGGACTAATTACAGGGTATATAGATTGCAGTGCTAGGTAGGCAGGGGAGTGTATGTGCGTATATACACATCAGCGCAAGGCATGTAGGCACTGTATGTGGCTATATAGATAGCATTGCACACATCAAGAGGGTCCATTACTGTCTGCTGCTACTGCTGCTGCCTATTACATATATACCTAGCTCCAAGTATCAGTGGCTAGGAATCATTTTTTTTTGCAACTTAATCCTGATTATTTTATTGCAAAGCAATCCCTACACCCTTTTTTCTCTCCACTTGCTTGTTGACAATACAGACTACAGCCAGATCATTTTAATACTACAGCACAGAAAATTCTGTCATTTTTTGTGGTAATCTAGTATGTTTTGGAGTGTCTAACAAAAAATGTTGACACCATTTTGCAGACCAATAAAATATTTGTCTGCCAAAAAAGTATTTATCTGCTCAAAAAATATTTAGCTGCTCAAAAAATATTTAGTTGACAAAAAATATTTAGCTGGCAAAAAAATATTTAGCTGCACACAAAACATTTAGCTACATTTGATATATTTAACACCGTGTTTTGTCGGCCACACGCATCGCATATCATTGCACTAAATATTTTACAATTTTAGTCCTCCAAACAATTTTTTTAGTGTCATAGCCTAATTATTGATGCAATTTCGGTGGGCAAAAAAAACAAAACCCTGGCCACATTTTTAACAGTGTGCTCTCTCTGTCAGAAACCTGATCTATCTGTGGCCTACAAATCGTGGCATTTCAGGCCTACATTCTCCTTTTTTGCCTGTGTCTTACCATAATTCTACAAAGTATTTTTCGGTAAAAAAAAAAAATATACAGGCCACATATTGAACAGTGTGGTATTGCCGTCAGATGCCTGATCTATCTGTGGGATACAAGTTGTGGCATTTGAGGGCTACATTCCCCTTTTTTTGTTGTGTCTTACCCTAGTTCAATAGACTACTTTGGGGTAAAAAATTTAAAAATGCAGGCCACATATTGAACAGTCTGGTATCTCCGTCAAATGCCTCCTCTATCTGTGGGCTAAAAATTGTGGCATTTGAGAGCTCCTTTTAACTGGTTTTGCTGTGTCTTACCCTAGTTATTAACAACAGTTTAAAAAAAACAAACTACATTCCAGATAATTTAAACTGTGTTTTTTACGCACACTGATTACATCTAAGTTTGTTCCAAATTCAGCCATTTGTAGTGAACATGGAAAATATTTTAGTAGTCCATTTAAAATTGGCAAAGCATGTGGCAAGGGACGAGTAAGTGGACGTGATGGTGTATGCAGAGGCCAAGGCCGTGGGCCAGCTGAAAGTGGGGCATAACAAACACCCACATTTTCTTGCTCGACCTTCCTGTCCCAATTTCTAGGGGACAGCAGCACACCACTATTGAACCCAGAGCAGTGTCAGAAGGTTGTTGGTTGGATAACGGATAATTCTTACAGTCACTTTGCCACACCACCACCACCATGTCTCCCACACAGTCAAGTCTGAGTAGCCGTGAGTCTGGACCACATATTACTCACCCTGATCCTCCTTACTCCCACCGTGCTGAGTGCCCAGAGACAACTGATCCCACACTTGGACACTGGAAAGAGCTATTCACTTTTCCATTTATAGATTTGGGTCTCTCGGCTGGTCCACTTGAAGTGGGGCAAGATGAGATTGCATGTAGAGATGCCAAAATATTTGCGCAGCCACAGTCACACAAAGGCGATGGTGAGAAAGTGTCACAAGAGGTGGATGATGATGAGACACAATTGCCAGAAAGTCAGGAGGAGGACCAGGGTGTGAATGTGGAAGATGAAGTGGTGGATGATATAGTAACTGACCCAACCTGGCAGGAGGACATGCAGAGTAAGGACAGCAGCACACATGGAGAAGGAGGCATAGAACTGCAACAGGTAGGAAGAAGCAGTGTAGTGGATGCAGACAGAAGGCAAGCTTCCATTCCCCATAACACCAACATGACAAAAGTTGCCATTCCAAATGTTAGGTCTTCCCAAGTCTGGTTGTTTTTAAAGGCTCTGGCGATAATCCCAAACAGGTAATTTGCACCACCTGCCATTCCTGCATCAGGAGGGGTAGCAAAACTACCAGCCTGACCACCACCAGCATGATCAGGCACATGGCAGGAAAGCACCCAACTTTGTGGGCTGAACCCCAGGCTCCAGGAACAATGTCTGCGGGTGACACCGCTGCTACTTCCAGTGTTGTGAATGCAAGCCAATCCCTTGTCCACGGTGCATGCAAAGATGCCTCGTGCCCTCCACCTGTCATTGCCCACAGTCAAATAGCACATCAACAAGCACGTCCATGTCCTTGTCCCAGTGCAGCTTTCAGTTGTCCATACCCTAGTCATTGGAACGCAAGCGGAAATATGCAGCCAACGCCCCACAGGCCACAGTTCTAAATTCACACATTTCTCGTCTGTTTGCAGTCGAAATGTTGCCTTTTAGGCTCGTGGAGATGGAAGCTTTCTGCAATCTGATGGCAGCGGCCATCCCAAGGTACTTGGTCCTCAGCCGCCACTATTTCTCCTGGTGTGCCGTACCCACATTACACCAGTACGTGTCCCACAAGATTACCCTTGCCCTCAACAATGCTGTTACTGGAAAAGTCCATCTAACCATGGACACGTGGACAAGTGCTTGTGGGCAAGGATGGTACATCTCACTGACGGCACACTGGGTTAACATAATTGAAGCCTGGACCCAGTCAGACCTTGGAATGGAACACGTCCTCCTGACGCCGACGATTGCCCTATGTCATTCAGGGTAGCCCCCACAGTCTACAGCTCCTGCAACTCCTCCTCGTCTTCAGCCTCCATCTCTGAAATGATCACATCAGTCACAAGCTGGAAGCACTGCCTCAGCCATGCTTCAAAAGGCTGTGCTGAAGCCAATGTGCTTAGGTGACAAACCGCACAATGCTGAAGAGTTGTGGACAGAAGAGCAGTCAGATTTGTGGCTGACACCGCTGAACCTACAGCAAGGCATGTTATTGTGTGACAATGGCTGGAACTTGGTGGCGGCTCTGAGGCGATGTGAGCTCACACACATACCATGCCTGGCCCATGAGCTTAACCTCATCCATCAATGGTTTCTTAAAAGCTAAGCAGAGCTTCTGGATCTGCTTGTGAAAGTACGCTGCCTGTGTACCCCCTACAACTTTAGCCATCCTTTCTTGCTTCAGCAACATTTGCAGCTTCCGGCTCACCGACTGGTATGTGATGTCCCCACGCATTGGAACTCTACACTGCATATGTTGGAAAGGATTTGTGAGCAGAAGAGAGCAATTGTTGACTACCAGCATCAACAAGGCGGTTGTTATTCAGTTCAGACTCCACACATCAGACCTCAGGAGTTGACATGGATGTCAGACATATGTACCATCCTACAAAACTTTGAGGACTCCACTAAGATGGTGAGCGGTGATGACGCCATAATTAGCATCACCATCCCGCTTCTCTGCATTCTGAAAAGCTCTCTGCTCACAATGAAAGAGGATGCATTGCAGGCGGAGTACGAGGACATGGAGCAAGGAACCATACAAGGTGATAACACACAGCCCAGCCGCATGTTGTCCCAATGTGGATTGGTAGACAATGAAGAAGAGGAAGAGGAGGAAGAACAGGAGCTACTTTTATGCGCTATAGATGGTGCTACAAGCACAATTGTCATACCATCTGTTCAGCGTGGATGACCTGAGGACAGAGAGGAGGAGGAGAGGAGGAGGAGGAAGATGCATGGTCAGTCATCCCATTGGTGAGGACATGGAAGTCTTGCCTGTTAGCAGTCTGGCACACATGGCTGACTTTATGTTCTGCTGCCTTTCCCGTGACCCTCGCATTATTAAAATTTTCAGTGACACTCATTACTTGTTGGTGACACTTCTAGACCCACGCTACAAGGAGAACGTTCAATCTCTTCTTCCAGTGGCAGACAGATCTACTAAAATGGTTCAGTACCAGAGGGCCCTTGTTGCGGAATTACAAAAAAAAATCCCATCTGAGAATTCTGGCGGCAGAGGTCATAGTTTGTTGGACAACCAAGGAGTATAGGCGAGAGAGACACAACTCCAATCCAGCAGAGGCAGGGGAACACTGCCAAAGTTCTGGAAGAGTTTTTTCAGACCCTCCCATAACCCTGACAAAGAAGCAAGGGGTACTGTCACAAAGAGTGCAATGTTTTGAAATATACAGAGGGAGTACCTTGCTGACCGTACCAACATCCTCCATGATTTCTCTGTGCCTTTTAATTATCGGGTATCCAAGCTGGACACGTGGCATGAACTGGCTCTCTACGGCTTGGAGATCCTGGCCTGCCCTGCCGCTAATGTTTTTGTCAGAGTGGGTTTTTAGTGTTCCTGGTGGAATTATAACTGATAAGTGCATCCGCCTGTCAACTGAAAAAGCTGACAGGCTGCTTCTTATAAAAAGGTGTATTCCCATGCACCTCTTCACACTCACACATTGGTATACACTTCCTGATTTTGGATATTTCATGTCATCCTCCTCCTTCTCCTCATCCTCATCATCCACCACCCTTAGAACACTAGGGTCAACGAGTTCCTTGATCCTACAGCCACTCTATTTTGCGCAAGGGTGTTTATGATGCCTGTAAATAATTAATTTTAAAAAAATGTTTTCCCCCAGGGTGAAATGTTTTTCAGCCCATACACCCGTTTCTTCAGGCTCACCACTGCAATTCTTCACTGCCAGGTATTCTTCAGTCTCAACACTGAAATTCTCCACTACAGGTTCTTCAGGCTCAGCACTGCAATTCTAAAATGCAGGTTCTTCAGGCTTAACACTGCAATTCACTGCATAGTCAAACAGTATGGAAGCACCAACTTCCTAATAATGGGAACTTTGGTTTCATGTGGCCATCCAGGACGTTTGTTCAATGGGTTGTTGGGGTGCATTTAACTTTGGTGCAGGGCAGGCCTTGCATGCAATGCATAGGCTAACAATATGAAAGTACCAAATGAAAGAAATGGGAACTTTGGTTTCATGTGGCCATCCAGTATGTGGGCTCAAAGGCTTATTGTGGTGCATGTAACTTTGGGGCAGGGCAGGCCTTGCATTCAATGCAGAAGCAAACAGTATGGCAGTACCAAATGAATTATGTGAACTTGGTTTTCCTGTGGCCATCCGGTACGTGGTCTCAAAGGCTAATTGGGGTGCCTGTAACTTTGGGACAGGGCAGGCCTTGCTTTTAATGCTTAGGCAAACACTATGGGAGACCCACTTTCTTATAATGGGAATATTTTTTCAGGAGGCTTTCCTGTACATTTCGTGAAAGAGGTATTGGGGTGCATCCTAATTATTGGCAGCCCAGCCACTCACTGCATAGGCAATAACAGTATAGGAGACCCACTGCATAATAATGGCCCTTTAAGAATATTAATGCCGCCTGATGCCACTATAAAAATAGGCTCTGTGACTTTAAGGCCATGTGCACACGTTCAGGATTTTTCGTGTTTTTTTCGCGTTTTTTCGGTATAAAAACGTGATAAAAATGTGAAAAAAACACTAACATATGCCTCCTATTATTTACAGGGTATTCCGCAATTTTTGTGCAAATGTTGCATTTTTTTCCGCGAAAAAATCGCATCGCAGAAAAAAAAGCAACATGTTCATTAAAATTGCGGGGATTCCGCACACCTCGGAGTGCATTGATCTGCTTACTTCCCGCACGGGGCTGTGCACACCATGTGGGAAGTAAGCAGATTATGTGCGGTTGGTACCCAGGGTGGAGGAGAGGAGACTCTCCTCCACGGACTGGGCACCATATAATTGGTAAAAAAAAAGAATTAAAATAAAAAATAGTCATATACTCACCTTCTGATGGCCCCCGGAGTGTTCCCGCCTCACCAGTGCATGCTGCCGCTTTGGTTCCTTTAGATGGTCTGTGTGAAGGACCTGCGATGACGTTGCGGTCTTGTGATTGGTCGCGTGACTGCTCATGTGACCGCTCACGTGACCAATCACAAGCCGCGACGTCATCGAAGGTCCTTCACACACAAACCATCTATAGGAACGGACGCCGAGGAGATCGGCTGTCTGCAGGTGAGTATAACCTTTTTTTTAATTTTTTAATTATTTTTAAACGTTCTATCTTTTACTGTTGATGCTGCATAGGCAGCATCTATAGTAAAAAGTTGGTCACACTTGTCAAACACTATGTTTGACAAGTGTGACCAACCTGTCAATCAGTTTTCCAAGCGATGCTACAGATCGCTTGGAAAACTTTAGCATTCTGCAAGCTAATCACGCTTGCACAATGCTAAAAAAACAGAAAAAAACCGCAAAAAAAAAATGCGGATTTCTTGCAGAAAATTTCCGGTTTTCTTCAGGAAATTTCTGCAAGAAATCCGGACGTGTGCACATACCCTAAGAGTCCCTCCTTCATAAAGGAAACAAGATGTGTCTGATGATGTGTCACACACAGCATGTCCAGCTATGGTTTTTAAATGCTACAATGACATTTCCCATTGAATGCATTTGTATTGGTTGAAAGCAATGCTAAAGTTGAAAAATGCATCAAAAACACTAGGTGTGAACCTAGCCCAAGTGGTGGAGGAACATTTTTGTTTTTGGTTATTAATTTTGCCTTATATATAATTCAGTACCCTGGAAAGGATGTTCATTAACATATTTCCCAGGAAAATCCATTTTCGTTTTGGTTTAGTATGTTTTTGGGTGTACCTGTAAAAATGGCGAAAGACTCTGACAACATTGCTTAAAGCTGTGACTTCGGAGTCAGAAATTCTTCCAGGAGAATCCCTTATGATGTTCCCATGTAATTTCAGCACAGTTTCCATCATTGTCAGATGTTTTTAGACCTTAAAAAGACCTCCGGGGGGATTGCGGTAAAAATGCTCATGTTTCCCATAGACTTACATTGGGCTAGTTGTTCTGGTCAAGTATCCAATTGTTTCAAATTTCTCGACTCGAGCAATGAACACCCGAGCATTTTAATGCTCATTCATCACTATTGTTTTTCTTTCCATGGTCCCTGTAGAATGATGAGTTATGACGATTTGTATTCTGCATACTGTTGCGGTTCCTTTGCATTCCTGCATTCCCTGTACAGATGAGGGGTCACCAGACCACTAGTGTTGAGCATTCCGATACTGCAGATATCGGTTATCATCCGATATTTGCTGTATCGGAATTCCGATACTGAGTTCCGATATTTTTGCGATATCGGAAATCGGAATCGGAAGTGTGCGGTGCGTATGGTTCCCAGGGTCTGGAGGAGAGGAGACTCTCCTTTAGGCCCTGGGATCCATATTCATGTAAAAAATAAATAATAAAAATAAAAAATATTGATATACTCATCCTCGGACGGCCCCTGGACCTCACCGCTGCAAGCGTCTGCCTCCGTTCCTAAGAATGCAGTGAGTGAAGGACCTGAGATGACGTCGCGGCTTGTGATTGGTCGCGTGAGCGGTCACATGAGCGGTCACGCGACCAATCACAAGCCGCGACGTCATCGAAGGTCCTTCACGCTGCATTTTTAGGAACGGAGGCAGACGCTTGGACCGGTGAGAGCCGGGGCCGTCGGAGGGGTGAGTATATCAATATTTTTTATTTTTATTCTTTATATTATACATGAATATGGATCCCAGGGCCTGAAGGAGAGTTTCCTCTCCTTCAGACCCTGGGAACCATTCCGATATTTTGTGTCCCATTGATATGCATTGGTATCAGGTATCGGTATCGGCGATATCCGATATTTTTTGGATATCGGCCGATCCAATCCGATACCGATACCTTTGCATATCGGAAGGTATCGCTCAACACTAATGACCACATGTATGTGAATGACTGTATAATTTCCCTCTGAAACTGGAAACACTCTGTAACAGCAGATTTTTTACACAAAATAGAATTTAAAATATCTAACTTCAAAAAATAAGAATAGAATATTAACAAAAAAAAGTTTTACACACTGGTTTTCATTAGAGTTATTCCCAACATTAGAAGTTGGTATCATAATAATCTACAATTTTACAAAGCTATGCTAACAAAAGAAATTTACTCATCTTTATTGTTGACCAGTAGAGAGGGACATATCTTTCAAAATTCAAATTCGCCAAGTTGTATGAATCTTCCCATGAAATTTGATATGCAGCAACATTTTTCTACTCTAATTGAATGTCCCTCTCCAGACCACCTCTTCAAGATACTTACCTCACTGCTTACCTGTTCAGTAGCTTGCTGCTTACCACCCACCTTCCTCATCTGCATTGTCCAGTCACGAGCCATATTTCACATGCTTTTCACTATAGGCTGTGACTTTCAGCCAAGACCAGGGCTTAGCTGTCACTGCATATTGAATGTTGTCACAGCACAAACTTGCAATGCATAGAGAACCATGAGATATGGTTGTGGCCAGAAGACCCGACCTATGTAGACATAAAGAAGAAGCCATGAGAATCGGATGGATGACAGTTAGTAGTACTCTCCCCCCCCACCCAGTCCACTTCTTTTGGCTGTCGTGTCTATGACCTGTTCACTTTAGGCCAAGAGTTCCGGTCACATCCAAACCTAAGAGGTCACTGTTCATCACATGTACATAACATCAAGAAGTGGGAGTCACAGTGACCTGCAAAGCCTGGTAGCCTAGCGTGAACAATGCCAGGAGATGCAGTTTACAACTGGGAAAAGAAAACGTGACTCCGGGGATTAGATATTGGGTCTTCGAACAGATGAAAAGTCTAAAGCTTTTTTTAACTTTTGCTGACAGTCTACGGTTCTGCAAAATGCTACCCTTTTTTTTGCTATCCATAGGCTGCAACTGTGAGAAAATACAAGCATGTGTGATGTAGTCAACCTCTAACTTCCAAATGTATGCTCTCTCATTCAGCCAAGTACTCCTTTCGTTAGAGATATAACAGATATAACAGCCATAGGTAGATTATACAGTACTGTGCAAAAGTTGTAGGTAAGTGTATAAAACATGATAGAATTGTAAGAAGGCTTTCAAGAGTAGAAGTGTTAAACGAGTTATTTGTGACTTTGCTTATTGTTCCCTTAAAGGTAGGTAGTTACTAATTTCCTGCCTTTTCTACCTAGTGCCGATTTCTGCTGATTCAGAGTTGGAATGGACCACTCTTACCAACAGTTCTGCTACTTAATTTTACCTAGCATCAATGCAGCAGGTCTTCTTCTCCCAGTCTGCTGTGTCAATAGATGCCACTGTTGATATCATGCTGATTGTCATCCAGTCCCTTTGTAATTAAGCAGTGGGGAGCCAGCAGTCAATCAGCATAACATCAATAGAGATGTCCTGTTAAAAGAAAAGAGCAAAACTGAAGCAGCTGTAGGTGACATCACCGGAAGCTGTTAAATCAGTGGCAGGAACAGTCTATGACCACTTGGAGCAAGCAGAAGTCAGCGCCAAGCAGAACATGCAGGTAGTTGGTAACTATCTGGAGTTAGAGTTATATGGCACTCATCAGATAATGTCGAGCTGTGGTGTCATGCCTTGCAGCACCCCTTGTTCTGCCTAAGCCCCATCCATTTGGTGGAGTTGGGAGAAACTGATGTCAAAACGACAAAAGTCACAAAATTTTTGCAATTCATAATTGTGCCAACATTTTGGAACTTTTC
Source organism: Ranitomeya variabilis (assembly GCF_051348905.1). Taxonomy (NCBI): domain Eukaryota; kingdom Metazoa; phylum Chordata; class Amphibia; order Anura; family Dendrobatidae; genus Ranitomeya; species Ranitomeya variabilis. Next base: position 532,049,195 of record NC_135234.1, read on the forward strand.
AAAGACATTCACACCAGAATTCTGTCAACATTGCTTTCATGCATCAGAGACAAAAGGTTTTTGCATCAGGATAATAATAAGCTCTTTTTTTAAATGCAATTTTGCATAACTGTCAACTGAAAGGACAACCCAGGAACAACTACCTAACAGCAATGATGAATTGTCTGCAAAGTTATGCAACAAAAGTTAAGGAACTTGAACGGATTATAGGCATTAAAACTGGCCTTTGCTGGCCCATTGGAACGCAAAAGGATGATTACTTTTCATTTCAACTTTTGTTCCTCCTGCCTTCTTTGCTGCTTTCCAAAGTTTCAAAATATAATCAAAAGCCATATGGTATGATCAACATGATTTAAAGATTCATTTCTTAATTTGTTTGCACTAATAAAATAACCATGTTTTCAATTGTCCTAAAGCAAAAGTCAGTAAAGTGACCTCAGATGGGGCCTAACTTTTAAAGTGTGAGGCCCCTATTTTATATAATTGCATGCAAAATAGATATCCCATTCAAAAAGTGACATACAAATGACACATGAAGATATAAAATATATTACAAATACAATATACATATGAATTACTGTATTTGTTATTACTCAATACAGATGTAAAAAGTATTTTTTTTGGATGAAAAAGAAATTGTTTTGCATAAGATTGTCTGAAATTGGCTTTACCCATGGCAAAATTCATCAAGACCAGAGTTGTTCACTCCGTACTTGATGAGGAAATGTGCTTAATGCGGAGATATGCTTGATGAGAAGATGTGCTGGCATAAGCCTTTTCATGGTTTAGGTGTCACTATCCATTTTTGTATTTGTGGCAACTCTGGTTCCACTATAATTTAAATGTAGCTTTTTTCCTTTCAGGCCAGCAGGGGTTAATGTCAGTTTTCTTTGCTGCAGCTGCAGAGTTGCTAGGTCAGCTGATGTGGCTGGTGACCGCTCCCACCATCCTTTAAATAATCACCTGATGCATCAGCTCACTGTTGGTGATAGAATTTTTCTATGCAGACCAGCCTTGCAGTTGCAGCTCCCTGGTGTTAGCGCTGTATCAGCTACTTCTGGAGTTTGAGATCCTGTTTCTGTATCCTCTGCAGTGTGGAGCTTAACAGTTTTGTGTTTTTACCTTGTCTGTCTCGTGCTTGTCACTACCCTATATGTTTGTACCATCTGCAGCGGTGAGGCTAGAGCCCTTGCCGGCCAATGCAATAACCAGGGCATTGTGAGATGACAGAGAGGGATGAGGTTTGTGACGGTGGCAGGGGTAAGGACCCACTTGTGGCATCAGGGGAGTGCAGGGACAGGCTCAAATTGGAGCTCAGGAGGAGTTACATCCCTCATTCCCTAATGATAGGACCTTCCTCTCCCCTTTACCATCCCATTGATTGTGTGTTGTGCCATCTGCTGACCGACCCCCAGTGTGATCATGATATTAGGATTGTTGGCGAAGTGGTGTGCATCTTTGTATCTCACCACAAATGTTAATCCAGTCACTGCTGGAATGAGATTTGTGCAAATTCTGCTACTCATCATGAATTTGATGAATAGAGATCAGCATGCCCATTTTCTAAGACAAGTCTGTTCAATTTGCCTAAAGTGAGCAAATTGGCGGTTCACCTTCCAACAAGGAAAATTACTCAAAGCATACAGCTAAAGCAACACTCAAGTGGTGGGAAACATGTTAATGTTTTACTGTGGCCTGATCAAATCCCAGACCTTAATCCAATTGAGAACCTGCAAACAGTCTTGAAGATTTCTGTTCACCAGTGGAAAAAATCACCAGTGGGCAAAAATCACAGTGGTAAGATGTGGAAAGCTCATAGAGACTTATCCAAAGAGACTTGCACCTGTAATTGCAGCCAAAGAGGCTCTACAAAGTACTGACATTGGGTGAGGGGAATAGTTAAGCTCACTGAGGTTTTCAGTTATTTTGTCCTATTTGTTTTTTGCTTCACAATAAAAAGAAAACCAAATATTCACAGTTATAGGCATGCTCTTTACATGAATTGATGCAAACTCTAAAAAACCAGTGAAATTCCAGGTTGTGAGGTAGCAAAACACCAACAATGTCAAGGGGGTGAATACTTTTGCAAGCCATTGTAGATGATGCAGTGACTGTAGATGGTTTTAAAAAAAAACATTTCCCCCCAGAAGCAGCATAATTTTTATCCATATACTTTTTGATATTCTAAGTCAAGTCCATTAAAAATGCTGATGAGCGTCAATAAACAACAAAATGTTTATTAAAATAAAAACAGCTAATTTAATCTTTTACATAAGTGGATATCCAGTATACACTGTGTGCAGAATTATTAGACAAGTTGTATTTTGATCACATGATCCTTTTTATACATGTCGTTCTACTCCAAGCTGTTCAGGCTTGAGAGCCAACTACCAATTAAGTAAATCAGGTGATGTGCATCTCTGTAATGAGGAGGGGTGTTCTCTAATGACACTAAAACCCTATATAAGGTGTGCTTAATTATTAGGCAACTTCCTTTCTTTTGGCAAAATGGGTCAGAAGAGAGATTTGACAGGCTCTGAAAAGTCCAAAATTGTAAGATGTCTTGCAGACGGATGCAGCAGTCTTGAAATTGCCAAACTTTTGAAGCGTGATCACTGAACAATCAAGCGTTTCATGGCAAATAGCCAACAGGGTCGCAAGAAGCGTATTGGGCAAAAAAGGCGCTAAATAACTGCCCATGAATTGAGGAAAATCAAGCCTGAAGCTGCCAAGATGCCATTTGCCACCAGTTTTGCCATATTTTAGAGCTGCAACATTACTGGAGTAACAAAAAGCACAAGGTGTGCAATACTCAGGGACATGGCCAGGGTAAGGAAACCTGAAAAACGACCACCTTTGAACAAGAAACATAAGATAAAACGTCAAGACTGGGCCAAGAAATATCTTAAGGCTGACTTTCAAATGTTTTATGGACTGATGAAATGAAAGTGACTCTTGATGGGCCAGATGGATGGGCCAGAGGCTAGATCAGTAAAGGGCAGAGAGCTCCACTCTGACTCAGACGCCAGCAAGTTGGAGGTGGGGTACTGGTATGCGCTAGTATCATCAAATCAAACTTGTGGGACCTTTTCTGGTTGAGGATGGAGTGAAGCTCAACTCCCAGACCTACTGCCAGTTTCTGGAAGACAACTTCTTCAAGCAGTGTTACAGGAAGAAGTCGGTATCGTTCAAGAAAAACATGATTTTCATGCAGGACAATGCTCCATCACATGCCTCCAACTACTCCACAGCGTGGCTGGCCAGTAAAGGTCTCAAAGAAGAAAAAATAATGACATGGCCCCCATGTTCACCTGATCTGAACCCCATAGAGAACCTGTGGTCCCTCATAAAATGTGAGATCTACAGGGAGGGAAAACAGTACACCTTTCAGAACAGTGTCTGGGAGGCTGTGGTGGCTGCTGCATGCAATATTGTTCGCAAACAGATAAATCAACTGACAGAATCTATGGATGGAATGCTGTTGAGTTTCATCATAAAGAAAGTTGGCTATATTGGTCACAAATTTTTTGGGGTTTTGTTTTTGCATGTCAGAAATGCTTATTTATAAATTTTGTGCAGTTATATTGGTTTACCTGGTGAAAATAAACAAGTGAGATGGGAATATATTTGGTTTTTATTAAGTTGCCTAATAATTCTGCACAGTAATAGTTACCTGCACAAACAGATATCCTCCTAAGATAGCCAAATCTAAAAAAAAAAACACTCCAACTTCCAAAAATATTAAGCTTTGATATTTATGAGTCTTTTGGGTTGATTGAGAACATAGTTGTTGATCAATAATAAAAATAATCCTCTAAAATACAATACAGTGTATAAATATTTTGATGCTTCAGAAAATTAAATAACTGTTTTATCCATATGTAAGAAAGTCACGCATGGGTCAATAGTCAAACATTGTTAGACTATTATTTTTCAATCTGTGCATGAGTCACTGTATCTTCATTATCTAAATAGACAACTTTTTACTTAAACTCATGCCTAAATGATTTCTTAAACATTCTGGATATATATCGTCTTGATATATATATTTTTTAAGTGTCTTTGTCTCCGCATATTCTCATTATATAAGGGTAAGTTAAATACATTTTAGGGGAAATTTGGTGTTTTAATTTAACATAGTGGAAATCCATCATTATAGTACATATTACATCTTTTGAAGCATTAGCAAAATGATTGGGGATAAAAACAGTCTATAGCTATATCTTATTACATCTCATATTCATATGGTCAAAGACAGTTGAAACAAATAACATAATTCCTTAAAATTAAAAAAGGATGTTCAGTAGATTTTACGCCACCTGTTATTTGCATGGTTTAAAAAGGAAGCTATATTGTCTGTCAACTCAAAGCCAAATTCTAAACTGCAGACAATATAAATTGTTCCAGACAGACCACTAATGATTTCTGTGATAATATGGAAGAAATTATCAATCCCATTAAATGTTTTCTTTGATCAAAAACCACAGATCTCGCATGGTCTCTTTTATTCTAATATTGAGACTTCCAATGAGAGTAGATTCTGTGGTTAATTAATATGTTAGCAGTGTATCATCAGACACAAGATGTATTATCTCTTTGAAAAAATATGAAACACATGCAAAAGGAGTACTAAATCAAATAATGAATGATGCTCAAGCTGTTCATGAAATATAATCAGATAAATACCAGTATTTGTTAAGATCCTTGTTTCTCATAATAAAATGTACAACATAATCTACTACATACAGTATAATTATAAAGACATTGGTATAGTACTATTTGTCTTTGCATACACTATTTTTCTTAAATCATGTAGCTACATACCAGTTTTAATTTTAAATTCAAACTAGTCTTCAGTGTAAGTTTTATCTTCTAAATGGAGTATTTCTCCCTTGCAACATATACATTACATTTAATCTGCAATGGTGAAGCAGTGGTTTTACAATCTTCATCAGAGTTCAACATTTTTTTTATATAGTTGTTTATATGAAAAACTAAGTTTTACATGGATTTTTCAGGTTACCAAATTATTAATTTTGCTTTGTGTATGGGTGCTTTTCTATGTATCTTATTCTTTACTTGGTCATATTGACAGGTTTTTTTTTAGAAAAGTCTCTAAAAGTTTTGTGTTGCTTTTTTCCATGCTTCAATAAAATGAATAAACAGACTCACGTATGCTATAGGCATGCTATATCTATGTGTTCCCCTAGTATTTGAAATGAAATCTAAAAATCCACATAAAAAAATCTCTAAAAATTCTGCTGTAAAAATATATATTTTTACCCAATTCTCCTTTTTTGTAAATTTTCACACAGAAATGATATGAGCTTTAATTAAAATATTATATGAACCAAAGGGATTAAAAATGAGCAACATTTTTAAATAATATTGTGTTTTTTTAAAGAAAAGTAGTACATCACTCCTGCTGTGAAACAATATCTAATGCCTTAAGCCATATTTTTCACTGATTACTGGCATTTATCATATTGGGGACTGATAATGTAAAGTAATTATCTCTCTCTACTGCACATTGGTCAGACCTCATCTGGAATACTGTGTTCAGTTCTGAGCAGCACATTTTAAAAAAGACGTCGAGAAATTGGAGCAAGTTCAGAGAAGAGCTACCAGGATGGTGAGCTGACTGCAAAGTATGTTCTATGAGGAAAGGTTAAAGGATCTGAGAATGTTTAGCTTGCAAAAATGAAGGCTAAGAGGAAACTTAAAATCTGTCTACAAATTTGTGAAGGGATCTCACAGTGTAGAAGAATCATCCTTATTATCATTTGCACATAGAAACATGAGAAGCAATGGAATGAAGGTGAACGGGAGAAGATACGAATTAGATATTGGAAACATTTTTTGACAGTGAGGATGATCAATAAATGGAACAGGCTTCCATGAGATATGGTGAGTTCTCCTACGATGGAAGTCTTCAAACAGATGCTGGACAGACATCTGTCTTACATGATTTAGTTAATTCTGCATTGAGCAGGGGGTTGGACACAATAACCCTGAAGGTCCATTCCAACTCTAAAATTTTAAGATTCTATGATTCAATGTTGATTGCAAACAATAATTAATGACATCCACATTCAACATCAATCCATCTATAAAACATTGTTTAAGACCATGAAAAGGAAATAGCAACCACGTTTCTACAAGAATATTACGTCAGGATCCAATAAAATTCCTATAGCGATAAAACTCTACCACCTAATAAAGATATTATAGCTCTTTATAGTTTCCATAAAAGACAATTCAGTAAAATATTTAAAAGCAGCAGTGAACAACCAAGAACGATTAATAATAAAATGTTGATTACTTGGGAAATGGAACATTTTTCTTGTAACAGCATAGCTTGTTAATAATGAAATACATTTTTTTTTCATTTTTTCTTAACATTTTTAACAGCACTTTGCATGTAATTCAAACAGGGCAGTATTTAATATATTCAGTTGTGTGAAAAAGTGTTTGCCCCTTTCATGATTTCCTATTTTCTTGCATGTTTGTCACACTTTAATTAATGTTTCAGATCACCAAACAAATTTAAATATTAGACAAAGATAACATGAGTAAACCCAAAATGCAATTTTTAAATGAAGGTCTTTATTATTAAGGGAGATAGAAATCCAAGGCTCTGTGTGAAAAAGTGGTCTCCCCTTAAATCTAATAACTGATTGGGCCACCCTTAGGAGCAACAACTGCAATCAATCTTTTGCAATAACTGTCAATGAGTCCTTTGCAATGCTCTGGAGGAATTTTGGTCCACTCATCTGTTCAGAAGTTTTGTAATGTAACCACATTGGAGGGTTTCTGAGCATGAACCACCTTTTAAAGTCATGTCACAGTATCTAAATCGGATTAAAGTCAGGATATTGACCAGGCCACTCCAAAGTTTTATTTTTTTTTTCTGAAACCATTCAGAGGTGGGCTTGCTGTTGTGTTTTGGATCATTATCTTGCTGCCTAACCCAAGTGCACTTCAACTTGAGGTCATGAACAGATGGCTGGACATTCTCCACAGACCATCACAGTACCACCACTATATTTTACTGTTGGTATGATGTTCCTTTTCTGAAATGCCGTGTTACGTCTATGCCAGATGAAATTTGATATACACCTTCCAAAAAGTTCAAATTTCACCTTGTCAGTCCACAGAATATTCTCCCAAAAGTCTTTGGGATTATCAAGATGTTGTCTGGTAAAATTGAGAAGAGCCTTTATGTTCCTATTGCTCAGCAGTGGTTTTCATCTTCGAACATTTTTGTCCAGTCTCTTTCTTATGGTGGAGTCATGAACACTGACCTTAACTGAGGCAAGTGAGGCTTGCAGTTCTTTGGATGTTGCTGTGGGGTCTTTTGTGACCTCTTGGGTGAGCTGATGCTGCATTCTTTGGGTAATTTTGGTCAGCTGGTCACTCCTGGGAAGGGTCATCACAGTTCATGGTTTTGCCATTTGTGGACAATTGCTCTCACTGAGTTTTTCTGGAGTGTCAAAGCTTTAGAAATTGCTGTATAATATTTTGCAGACTGACAGATCTCATTTACTTTTGTTTCTCATTTGTTCCAGAATTTCTTAGGATCACAGCATGATGTCTAGCTTTTGAGGATCACTATGTCATGCAGGTCCTATTTAAGTGATTTTTTTGATTGAGAACAGGTGTGGTAGTAATCAGGTCTGTGTGTTTCTAGGAATTTGAAAGCAGCTTCCTAAAGATGTGATAAACCACAGTTTACTGTATGTATGTTTTAAATGTGTGTTATCTTTGTCTAACATTTAAATTAGTTTGTTGATCTGAAACATTTAAGTGTGACAAACCTGCAAAACAATAGGAAATATGGAAGAGGGCCAACAATTTTTTTACACAACTGTATTTGTAGTTAACCTCTTATACCCTGCTTCCCACCAGACTTACTAGTGGAGAAAATGGTGAAACTAAACAACTTTATTCAGAGAGATGAGCAATCTGATTTAATGCAAATCAAATTCATGTTTGTTAGGCGTCGAGGTCCCGCCACTGCACAGGGGGAATCTCGAGTCAAGTTCTCTGTGGTCTCCCATTCTTCTTCAGCCACAGAGGATCCTGCTCAGCAGAGACGTCAGTCCCAGCCTCTTGCTCAGGCTAATGTTGTACATTAGTTTGCTACTGCTGTCCCAACCAGCATTAGTCAGTGGCGAGTAGATGCTCCTGGGACTAAGTCTTGCTTTTAACCATCTGAGCATGCCTGTGAGATGACCACTCATTGGTGGTTGGAGGTCACATGCTCAGGTCCTTAAGCAGCTCGGATTGGGCCAACAGCAAGGTCCCGGAAGGCTGTGGCTATAAAAGGATCGCACGGCCGTGTGCTAGTGGAGCACCCACCAGGGCCGTGGGGATACTTGGTACCAGGTTGATTCTTAAAGGGGACGTGTCACAGCAGCAGTGACCCGGTCCATGGCCCTGGGTGTCCAATAAAAGAGTCAAAAAAATTACAGTCAAACTGTAAATGTTCGTGACGCAACCTGTGGTATTCGGCAATAAAGGTGATGTTAGCCAACGCTGCTTAAAGAGACTGCTGGGGCAGGTGGTGATGCGGCAGAGTTGCTACATCTCTCCACAGGCAGAGCTTTAGTCCCTGGGCACTTAGGTTGTAAGAGATGAAGATGTTGATAGTGGATGTGTTGTAAGGGGGATGGCACAGTAAATAAGTGTGAAGACAGCATGGTGCAGTTTCCAATGCTTTACTCACAGTTCTTAGTTGCCCCAGCCCGGGTTGTTATGGTTCTCAATGGCAAGAGAACATAGCCCAGCAAACATAAGTACTAGCTCTTGGAAGGATGGAAACTAAACTGACCATGAACTAAACCTGCCGCACAACTAACAGTAGCCGGGTAGCGTTGCCTACGTTTTTTATCCCTAGACGCCCAGCGCCGGCCGGAGGACTAACTAATCCTGGCAGAGGAAAATATAGTCCTGGCTCACCTCTAGAGAAGTTTCCCCGATAGGCAGACAGAGGCCCCCACATATATTGGCGGTGATTTTAGATGAAATGACAAACGTAGTATGAAAATAGGTTTAGCAAAATTGAGGTCCGCTTACTAGATAGCAGGAAGACAGAAAGGGCACTTTCATGGTCAGCTGAAAACCCTATCAAAATACCATCCTGAAATTACTTTAAGACTCTAGTATTAACTCATAACATCAGAGTGGCAATTTCAGATCACAAGAGCTTTCCAGACACAGAAACGAAACTACAGCAGTGAACTGGAACAAAATGCAAAAACAAACGAGGACTAAAGTCCAACTTAGCTGGGAGTTGTCTAGCAGCAGGAACATGCACAGAAAGGCTTCTGATTACAATGTTGACCGGCATGGAAGTGACAGAGGAGCAAGGTTAAATAGCGACTCCCACATCCTGATGGAAACAGGTGAACAGAGGGGATGATGCACACCAGTTCAATTCCACCAGTGGCCACCGGGGGAGCCCAAAATCCAATTTCACAACAGTACCCCCCCCTCAAGGAGGGGGCACCGAACCCTCACCAGAACCACCAGGGCGATCAGGATGAGCCCTATGAAAGGCACGGACCAGATCGGAGGCATGAACATCAGAGGCAGTCACCCAAGAATTATCCTCCTGACCGTATCCCTTCCATTTGACCAGATACTGGAGTTTCCGTCTGGAAACACGGGAGTCCAAGATTTTTTCCACAACGTACTCCAACTCGCCCTCAACCAACACCGGAGCAGGAGGCTCAACGGAAGGCACAACCGGTACCTCATACCTGCGCAACAATGACCGATGAAAAACATTATGAATAGAAAAAGATGCAGGGAGGTCCAAACGGAAGGACACAGGGTTAAGAATCTCCAATATCTTTTACGGGCCGATGAACCGAGGCTTAAACTTAGGAGAAGAAACCCTCATAGGGACAAAACGAGAAGACAACCACACCAAGTCCCCAACACAAAGCCGAGGACCAACCCGACGCCGGCGGTTGGCAAAAAGCTGAGTCTTCTCCTGGGACAACTTCAAATTGTCCACTACCTGCCCCCAAATCTGATGCAACCTCTCCACCACAGCATCCACTCCATGACAATCCGAAGATTCCACTTGACCAGAAGAAAATCGAGGATGAAACCCCGAATTACAGAAAAAAGGAGACACCAAGGTGGCAGAGCTGGCCCGATTATTGAGGGCAAACTCCGCTAAAGGCAAAAAAGCAACCCAATCATCCTGATCTGCAGACACAAAACACCTCAAATATGTCTCCAAGGTCTGATTCATCCGCTCGGTCTGGCCATTAGTCTGAGGATGGAAAGCAGACGAGAAAGACAAATCTATGCCCATCCTAGCACAGAATGCTCGCCAAAATCTAGACACGAATTGGGTTCCTCTGTCAGAAACGATATTCTCCGGAATACCATGCAAACGGACCACATTTTGAAAAAACAGAGGAACCAACTCGGAAGAAGAAGGCAACTTAGGCAGGGGAACCAAATGGACCATCTTAGAGAAACGGTCACACACCACCCAGATGACAGACATCTTCTGAGAAACAGGAAGATCTGAAATAAAATCCATCGAGATGTGCGTCCAGGGCCTCTTCGGGATAGGCAAGGGCAACAACAATCCACTAGCCCGAGAACAACAAGGCTTGGCCCGAGCACAAACGTCACAAGACTGCACAAAGCCTCGCACATCTCGAGACAGGGAAGGCCACCAGAAGGACCTTGCCACCAAATCCCTGGTACCAAAGATTCCAGGATGACCTGTCAACGCAGAAGAATGAACCTCAGAAATGACTTTACTGGTCCAATCATCAGGAACAAACAGTCTACCAGGTGGGCAACGATCAGGTCTATCCGCCTGAAACTCCTGCAAGGCCCGCCGCAGGTCTGGAGAAACGGCAGACAATATCACTCCATCCTTAAGGATACCTGTAGGTTCAGAGTTACCAGGGGAGTCAGGCTCAAAACTCCTAGAAAGGGCATCCGCCTTAACATTCTTAGAACCCGGCAGGTAGGACACCACAAAATTAAACCGAGAGAAAAACAACGACCAGCGCGCCTGTCTAGGATTCAGGCGTCTGGCGGACTCAAGATAAATTAGATTTTTGTGGTCAGTCAATACCACCACCTGATGTCTAGCCCCCTCAAGCCAATGACGCCACTCCTCAAAAGCCCACTTCATGGCCAAAAGCTCCCGATTCCCAACATCATAATTCCGCTCGGCGGGCGAAAATTTACGCGAGAAAAAGGCACAAGGTCTCATCACGGAACAATCGGAACTTCTCTGCGACAAAACTGCCCCAGCTCCGATTTCAGAAGCGTCGACCTCAACCTGAAAAGGAAGAGCAACATCAGGCTGACGCAACACAGGGGCGGAAGAAAAGCGGCGCTTAAGCTCCCGAAAGGCCTCCACAGCAGCAGGGGACCAATCAGCAACATCAGCACCCTTCTTAGTCAAATCAGTCAATGGTTTAACAACATCAGAAAAACCAGCAATAAATCGACGATAAAAGTTAGCAAAGCCCAAAAATTTCTGAAGACTCTTAAGAGAAGAGGGTTGCGTCCAATCACAAATAGCCTGAACCTTGACAGGATCCATCTCGATGGAAGAGGGGGGAAAAAATATATCCCAAAAAGGAAATCTTTTGAACCCCAAAAACGCACTTAGAACCCTTCACACACAAGGAATTAGACCGCAAAACCTGAAAAACCCTCCTGACCTGCTGGACATGAGAGTCCCAGTCATCCGAAAAAATCAAAATATCATCCAGATACACAATCATAAATTTATCCAAATAATCACGGAAAATGTCATGCATAAAGGACTGAAAGACTGAAGGGGCATTTGAAAGACCAAAAGGCATCACCAAATACTCAAAGTGGCCCTCGGGCGTATTAAATGCGGTCTTCCACTCATCCCCCTGCTTAATTCGCACCAAATTATACGCCCCACGGAGATCTATCTTAGAGAACCACTTGGCCCCCTTTATGCGAGCAAACAAATCAGTCAGCAGTGGCAACGGATATTGATATTTAACCGTGATTTTATTCAAAAGCCGATAATCAATACACGGTCTCAAAGAGCCATCTTTCTTAGCCACAAAGAAAAAACCGGCTCCTAAGGGAGATGACGAAGGACGAATATGTCCCTTTTCCAAGGACTCCTTTATATATTCTCGCATAGCAGCATGTTCAGGCACAGACAGATTAAATAAACGACCCTTAGGGTATTTACTACCCGGAATCAAATCTATGGCACAATCACACTCCCGGTGCGGAGGTAATGAACCAAGCTTAGGTTCTTCAAAAACGTCACGATATTCAGTCAAGAATTCAGGAATCTCAGAGGGAATAGATGATGAAATGGACACCACAGGTACATCCCCATGCTTCCCCTTACATCCCCAGCTTAACACAGACATAGCTTTCCAGTCAAGGACTGGGTTATGAGATTGCAGCCATGGCAATCCAAGCACCAACACATCATGTAGGTTATACAGCACAAGAAAGCGAATAATCTCCTGATGATCCGGATTAATCCGCATAGTTACTTGTGTCCAGTATTGTGGTTTATTACTAGCCAATGGGGTGGAGTCAATCCCCTTCAGGGGTATAGGAGTTTCAAGAGGCTCCAAATCATACCCACAGCGTTTGGCAAAGGACCAATCCATAAGACTCAAAGCGGCGCCAGAGTCGACATAGGCATCCGCGGTAATAGATGATAAAGAACAAATCAGGGTCACAGATAGAATAAACTTAGACTGTAAAGTGCCAATTGAAACAGACTTATCAAGCTTCTTAGTACGCTTAGAGCATGCTGATATAACATGAGTTGAATCACCGCAATAGAAGCACAACCCATTTTTTCGTCTTAAATTCTGCCGTTCACTTCTGGACAGAATTCTATCACATTGCATATTCTCTGGCGTCTTCTCAGTAGACACCGCCAAATGGTGCACAGGTTTGCGCTCCCGCAGACGCCTATCGATCTGGATAGCCATTGTCATGGACTCATTCAGACCCGCAGGCACAGGGAACCCCACCATAACATCCTTAATGGCATCAGAGAGACCCTCTCTGAAATTCGCCGCCAGGGCGCACTCATTCCACTGAGTAAGCACAGCCCATTTACGGAATTTCTGGCAGTATATTTCAGCTTCGTCTTGCCCCTGAGATAGGGACATCAAGGCCTTTTCCGCCTGAAGCTCTAACTGAGGTTCCTCATAAAGCAACCCCAAGGCCAGAAAAAACGCATCCACATTGAGCAACGCAGGATCCCCTGGAGCCAATGCAAAAGCCCAATCCTGAGGGTCGCCCCGGAGCAAGGAAATCACAATCCTGACCTGCTGAGCAGGATCTCCAGCAGAGCGAGATTTCAGGGACAAAAACAACTTGCAATTATTTTTGAAATTTTGAAAGCAAGATCTATTCCCCGAGAAAAATTCAGGCAAAGGAATTCTAGGTTCAGATATAGGAACATGAACAACAAAATCTTGTAAATTTTGAACTTTCGTGGTGAGATTATTCAAACCTGCAGCTAAACTCTGAATATCCATTTTAAACAGGTGAACACAGAGCCATTCCAGGCTTAGAAGGAGAGAGAGAGAGAGAAAGGCTGCAATATAGGCAGACTTGCAAGAGATTCAATTACAAGCACACTCAGAACTGAAGGGAAGGAAAAAAATAAAAATAAAAATCTTCAGCAGACTTCTCTTTTCTCTCCTTTCTCTGTCAATTAATTTAACCCTTTTTTGGGCCGGTCAAACTGTTATGGTTCTCAATGGCAAGAGAACATAGCCCAGCAAACATAAGTACTAGCTCTTGGAAGGATGGAAACTAAACTGACCATGAACTAAACCTGCCGCACAACTAACAGTAGCCGGGTAGCGTTGCCTACGTTTTTTATCCCTAGACGCCCAGCGCCAGCCGGAGGACTAACTAATCCTGGCAGAGGAAAATATAGTCCTGGCTCACCTCTAGAGAAGTTTCCCCGATAGGCAGACAGAGGCCCCCACATATATTGGCGGTGATTTTAGATGAAATGACAAACGTAGTATGAAAATAGGTTTAGCAAAATTGAGGTCCGCTTACTAGATAGCAGGAAGACAGAAAGGGCACTTTCATGGTCAGCTGAAAACCCTATCAAAATACCATCCTGAAATTACTTTAAGACTCTAGTATTAACTCATAACATCAGAGTGGCAATTTCAGATCACAAGAGCTTTCCAGACACAGAAACGAAACTACAGCAGTGAACTGGAACAAAATGCAAAAACAAACGAGGACTAAAGTCCAACTTAGCTGGGAGTTGTCTAGCAGCAGGAACATGCACAGAAAGGCTTCTGATTACAATGTTGACCGGCATGGAAGTGACAGAGGAGCAAGGTTAAATAGCGACTCCCACATCCTGATGGAAACAGGTGAACAGAGGGGATGATGCACACCAGTTCAATTCCACCAGTGGCCACCGGGGGAGCCCAAAATCCAATTTCACAACACCGGGTGCTGTGTCCTCTGGGTTAATTATCCAGCCAGATCTCAAGCTAATTTGGTGCACTTTCCAGAACCACCTTTCTTATGTCCTTGCCTGGCCGTATCTCTGCGCTGGCTTTGCCTCTCCTGCCCTGCACCTGCCACACAGTGTCCCATGCCAGCAGCTGTGGATCTTGTTGGGGCGGTGAGCTCCAATCCCCCTGGATCCTATCCGGCTGCCTTTTCAGCAAATGTGTGCTGTCCGGTTTTCAAGCTGAGTCCCTTAGTTTCTCCATTAGAATGGGGCCCCTGACTGCGACCTGGTCCCTCCACCTGACTCTGGTCAGTGTGAATACGAGCCCCATGGGTGGACTTCTGACTACCCATGCCTCTAGGAACCCCTTCCTTCTCTTCCTTCTGTAGTTTCACTTTCCTTCAGCTTTTTCTCTCTCTAGCTCCCTCTAACAAGGAGCTCCTCCTCAGCACATCTGCTTCTTTTTACTTCCTCTCACTTACTGACTAACATTCTTGATCTTTCCTGACTCCCCCTACTGTTTCCATGACATCTCTGCTTTCTCCACCCACACCCTCTACCTATAAACCCTCTCCAGACTGGGATAAAGCTATGCTCCCTAAGGGTACACCCAAATGCCCTGACTGAAGTGTCTAGTGTTGGATGCTTGTGTTAGGATTCTGTGCATTACGTGAGAGCGGAATACCACAACTCTGGATGAGGTGCAGTATCTCGGTGGCGACTGGAGCCCAGGGTTGCCACATGCCCCCCATTAAACAGCATGTCCTTGGGCTGGAACAGAGTAAACAAGGGTTAACAAACATGCAAACATTTTAGTAATGCATTACAACAGGGTAACCAGTTAACATGAACTCTTCTTCCCTTTATGAAAGGCACCTTAAACTTGAACGTTACATAGGTATAATTAACAACAGTACAAGACATAACAATATTAACACTTCTATTTAGCAGGTTGTGAGATCCCATACCAGGGTGTCCTTCTCATCAAATATAGTGTCATTGGGACCCGTTCCAAACCCCCAACGTAGGGCTTGGGTGTGGCTGTAAGGCATACCTATTCAGACCATTCTTTGGCCACGCCAAACTATTTTTTTCTTTGTCACGTTTCAACAAACAGGGTTCTACCCACGCTGACAGTGCATGGCAAAACCAAAAGGGAGCACGGTAAGTGCTAACTATTTACAATAAAAGTTTTCAGTAATTCACTGTTCATCACTTTTTTGTTCTTCATCCTTTAATAAGCAGGAATCAACATCCTTAACCAGGTAACTAATTGTTAACTATTAACTTTACACATTATTGACTATTTACATTCACATGCTATCTCTTGCTCACTTCTGCTGTTTCCAGGGCAGAACCTGGTGCTGGCCACTCCCTGGCCAGGAAAGTTCAGGATCAAATAGCGCAATGGGTGCACCATACAGTTTAAGTATAGTGGACTCTACCACCGGTGTAAAGGCAATTACCACCCCTTGCTGCAGTGGGCTTTAGCCTGTAGGTTCCTCTTCTATCTCTCCTCCTGCCGGGCCCTTCTTTCTGCATTATATTTTGTTTCCCACTGCCTGCAATATTCCTCCCATGTGATGGCCAGGATTTCCCCTTGGAGCTCGATCATATCAGCCCCCTGTGGTCCCCCTTATATTACCACCAGCTCAGCATGCACCTCATGGGGCCCACCCATTCATATCAGTGGGGCTAGTATCTTGATTAAGATGTCTGACGTCCAGTCCCATGGCGCATTTCTGGATGCCCAACCAGCAGGCGTACTAAAGTGCCATCGGTCACTGGAGCAAGGGCGGTCACCAGAGCGGGGTCGGTCAGCGGGGCAAGGTCGGTCAAAGTACCTGCTGCTGGTGCCTCAAGGGTGTCCGTCTCCTCTTCCACTGCAGTAGATGCTGTTGGTGGTCAGGCAGTCCATCACATGGTCAGCTTCTCCAGAAAGGCCTCCTTCCATCCCGCTTTCACCGCCAGTTGTGTCTGAAGGAAGCAAGCAAATTGAGTGCACTTTCC
The DNA here is from genome assembly GCF_051348905.1 of Ranitomeya variabilis. Lineage (NCBI taxonomy): Eukaryota > Metazoa > Chordata > Amphibia > Anura > Dendrobatidae > Ranitomeya > Ranitomeya variabilis. Next base: position 532,065,702 of record NC_135234.1, read on the forward strand.
AGAACCCCTTTCTTATGTCCTTGCCTGGCTGTCTCTCTGCACTTGATTCACCTCTCCTGCCCTGCACCTGCCACACAATGCCCCAAACCAGCAGCTGCGGATCTTGTCAGGCTGTGAGCTCTAGTCCCCCTGGATCCTATCCGGCTGCCTTTGCAGGGAATGTGTGCCGATGTGGCTGTGCTTCTTGCAAAAGGCACAGCCTCCGGTTATCTAGTTGAGTCCTTAGTTTCTCCACTAGAAAGGGGCTGGCCCCCTGACTGCGACCTGGTCCCTTCACCTGACTCTGGTTAGCATGAATATGAGACCCACGGGTGGACTTCTCACTCTCTGTGCCTCTAGGACGCCTTCCTTCTGTAGTTTCACTTTCCTTCAGCTTTTTCTCTCTCTAGCTCTCTCTAACAGGGAGCTCCTTCTCATCATGTCTGCTTCTTTTTACTTCCTCTCACTTACTGACTAACTTTCTAGATCTTTCCTGACTACCCCTACTGTTTCCATGACATCTCTGCTTTCCCCACCCACACCCTCTACCTATTAACCCTCTCCAGACTGAAATGAGGCCATCCTCCCTAAGGGTACACCCAGATGCCCTGACTGAAGTATCTAGTGTTGGATGCTGATGTTAGGGTTCTGTGCAGTGCCCCCTCCTTACATGAGAGTGGAATACCTCACCTCTGGATGAGGTGCAGTATCTCTGTGGGACTGGGCCCCAGTGGTGCCACACTTTTATATCTTAATTATGGTGTGTATGCAAGCGTGTCTGTCTCTTATGAAAGCTCCTAATGATCCCCTTCCCTCTGGTTGTATATGTGAATAGGGTGATTGGACCAAAGGACAGCACCTAGTATTGGCACAACAGTGTGTCAAGCAGGAGTTCCTGTAAGGTAACTCCAGATAAAGGGGGTTACGGGCAGAGAAGTATCTGTCATTGGAACAGACTGTCGGTGGTTAATGTGTTCCGTTGATGTATATAATGAACTGTTTGTTATGCAGTTTATGAGTCTACATAAACTGGAATAGACTGTTTTTGTGAGAAACAGTGCCTGAGTGCTATAATCCCGTTGCCAAGCGAGTGTCCCCCAACACACTCAGGGAGTGCTATCACACAATATATATATTATATACAGGGTGGGCCATTTGTATATATACACCTAAATAAAATAGGAATGGTTGGTGATATCAACTTCCTGTTTGTGGCACATTAGTATATGGGAGGGGGGAAAACTTTTCAAGATGGGTGGTGACCATGGTGGCCATTTTGAAGTAGGCTATTTTGGATCCAACTTTATTTTTTTCAATAGGTAGAGGGTCATGTGAAACATCAAACTTATTGAGAGTTTCACAAGAAAAACAATGGTGTGCTTGGTTTTAACTTTATTCTTTCATGAGTTATTTACAAGTTTATGACCACTTAAAACATGTGTTCAAAGTGCTGCCCATTGTGTTGGATTGTCAATGCAAACCTCTTTTCCCACTCTTGAAATACTGATAGCAACACCGCAGAAGAAATGCTAGCACAGGCTTCCAATATCCATTGATTCAGATGCTGCACATCTCGCATCTTCACAGCATAGTCAATTGCCTTCAGGTGACCCCAAAGATAAAAGTCTAAGTGGGTCAGATCAGGAGACCTTGGTAGCCATTCAAATGGCCCATGATGACCAATCCACTTTCCAGGAAACTGTTCATGTAGGAATGCTCGGACCTGACACCCATAATATGGTGCACCACCACATTATGGGTGTCAGGTCTGAGCATTCCTCAATAATTCTCAATAAGTTTGATGTGTCACATGACCCTCTTCCCATTGAAAAAAATAAAGTTGGATCCAAAATGTCTGACTTCAAAATGGCCGCCATGGTCACCACCCATCTTGAAAAGTATGTGTACCCCTTTAAATTTCTCACTCTGTATCATTCAACGATTTGGTAAATTCAAAAAAGTTCATTTTTCTCATTAATGTACATTTTGCACCTCATCTTAAATGAAAATAACACAGAAATGTAGTAATTTTTGCAAATTTATTAAAAAAGAAAAACTGAAATATCACATGGCCATAAGTATTCAGACCCTTTGCTCTGTATTGAGTAGAAGCATCCTTTTGAGCTAGTACAGCTATGAGTCTTCTTGGGAATGATGCAAAAAGTTTTTCAGGCATCTATTTGAGCGACTTCCGCCGCATTCCACGTGCACTGACATCCACAGGATCTCCCATTGCATCCAGGCCAGATGAATCATCCAGTTGGAACCAACACTGACCCCTTACACGCTTTGACCCCTTGACCCCTACTATACCAGTAAAATTGTTCTGATGAAGGTCCAGATGTGGACCGAAAACTTTCAAACTTATATCTTTGTGGGTGCACATTAAAGGATCTTCTTCTTTACACCAAAATTCTTCTTGAGTGCCAAGTTTTTTCTGATTTTGCAAAAAGTTTTCACACCTGGATTTTGGGATCCTCTGCCATTTTTCCTTACAGATCCTCTCCAGTTTCATCAGGTTGGATGTCGAACATTGGTGGACAGCCTTTTTCGGTTCTCTCCAGAGATGCTCAATTGGGTTTAGGTCAGGGCTCTGGCTGGGCCAGTCAAGAATGGTCACAGAGTTGTTCTGAAGCCACTCCATTGTTATTTTAGCTGTGTGCTTAGTGTAATTGTCTTGTTGGAAGGTGAACCTTCTGCCAAGTCTGAGGTCCAGAGCACTCTGAAAGAGGTTTTCATCTAGTATATCTCTATATTTGGCTGCTTTCATGTTTCATTCAATGACAACCTGTTGTCCTGTTTAACTGTTGGGATTGTATTCGGCAGGTGATGAGCAGTGCCTGGTTTTTATCCACACTTACCGCTTAGAATTATCACCAAAAAGATCTTTTTTCACCTCATAAGACCAGAGAATCTTATTTCTCATAGTCTGGGAGTCTTTCATGTGCTTTTTAGCAAAGTCTGTGCAGGCTTTCATATGTTTTGCACTGGGGAGAGGCTTCCGTCGGGCCACTCTGCCATAAAGGCTCAACTGGTGGAGGACTGCAGTGATAGTTTACTTTGTGGAACTGTCTCTCATCTCTCTACTGCATCTCTGGAGCTCAGCTACAGTGATCTTGGGGTTCTTTGTTGCCTCTCTCACCAAGGCTCTTCTCCCACGATTGCTCAGTTTGGCTGGATGGCCAGGTCTATGAAGAATTCTGGTGGTACCAAACTTCTTCCATTTAGGATTATGGAGGCCACTGTGCTTTTAGGAACCTTGACTACTGCAGAAATTCTTTTGTAAGTTTGGCCAGATCTGTGACTTGCCACAATTCTATCTCTAAGCTCCTTGGCCAGTTCTTTTGACCTTATGATTCTCATTTGGTCTCACATGCTGTGAGCTGTGAGGTCTTATATAGACAGGCATGTGCCTTTCCAAATCAAGTCCTATTAGTTTAATTAAGCACAGCTGACTCCAATGAAGGAGTAGAACCATCTTAATGAGGTTCACAAGGAAATGGACAGCATGTGACTTAAATATGAATGTCTGAACAAAGGGTCTGAATACTTATGACCATGTGATATGTGTTTTTCTTTTTTATTAAATTTGCAAAAGTTTCTACATTTTTGTTTTCTTTTCATTCTATATGGGGTGAGGAGTGTACATTAATGTGAAAAAATGAACTTTTTTGAACTTTTTTGAATTTACCAAATGGCTGCAATTAAACAAAGAGTGAAAAATTTTAAGAGATCTGAATATCTTCCATACCCACTGTATATATATATATATATATATATATATATATATATATATATATAGTGAGAGGGTCACCCCCATAGTCATCCATGGTAATTTAATGCACCCACATAGTTATATATATGCTATGTGACAGGGTCACTGGTGCCGTACGTGAGGGGTGATATGTATTGCAAAGGCTGCCTTTCTGCGTGATGTGAAAAGCCATAAATGTTTTCTACAGCATGATATGAGTTGAGATCAATCCAGTCACTATATGGGCCTGGCTTTCATGGTGGGTAGGTCAGAGATGGGCAGGACACCTACCCACCATATCTCCACCCCACCTTGCCGAAGCCCAATGGTGAGTGGCGGTTTTGCGACGAATGCCACAGGCTGAATGAAGTCTCTAGTTTTGATGCTTACCCAGTGCCTCGTGTGGACAAACTCATTGAGATACCTGGAACCCCGAAGTACAATACAAGACTGGACCTGACGAAAGGCTATTGGCAGATTCCCATGTCCCAGATTGCCAAGGAGAAGACAGCCTTCTCATCACCTGATGAGTGTTTCCAATACACCAGGATTCCCTTTGGTCTGCAGGGGGCCTCAGCCACCTTTTAGAGGGTGATGGATAAGATCCTGGATCCGCATAAGAAGTATGCCACAGACATTATGTCTTTAGCCCTGACTTGGCTAATCATCTGCCAAAGGTACAGGCAGTTCTGGATGCTTTAAGATGTGCAAAGTTCACCATAAATTCGAAAAAGTGCGCTATAGGGAAGGAAGAGGCCAAATACCAAAACTATGTCGTCAGAAGAGGTGAAATTAGACTGCAGATAAATTAGATCGAGGTGATTCAGAAATGGCTGCAACCGCTTTCCAAAAAGTAAGTGAAGACATTTCTTGGAATTGTGGGCTATTACCGGTGGTTCATCACAAGTTTTGCTATAATCACTGCACCATTGATGGATCTTCTTAAAGGTATCAAATTGACCATGTAAAATGGACTGCTGAAACAGAGAAGCCATTCCAGGAGCTGAAGCAAGCTCTATGCAAACATCTGGTTCTGGTCACTCCAGACATCAGCAAGGAGTTTGTGGTCCAGATGGATGCCTCAGAAGTCAGGTTGGGAGCCGTCTCAGGAAATAAATGGGGAAGAGCATCCCACTCTGTATCTGAACTGGAAGCTCTCATCATGAGGGAAAATTGTGTCATTGTGGAGAAGGAGTGTCTAGCCATAAAATGGGCCATGGATAAATTGAGGCATTATCTACTAGGCCGTAAGTTCAAACTCGTGTCATACCATGCCCCTCTGAGATGGTTAAGGGAGGAAAAGTGTAAGGCCATGTGCACACGTAGGTTCGGGTCCCTGCGGGGTCTCCCGCAGCGGATTTGATAAATCTGCAGGGCAAAACCGCTGCAGTTATCCCTGCAGATTTATCACGTTTTGTCTTGCGGTTTCTGCTGCGGGTTTTGGTTTTTCTATTGATGCTGCATATGCAGCATCAATAGTAATGTTAAAAATAAAAAAAATGGTTATACTCACCCTCTGACGAACCGATCTCCTCGGCGCTGCACGCGGCGGTCCGTTTCAGAAGATGCTGTGCGAGAAGGACCTTCGTGACGTCACGCTCATGTGACCGCGACATCACCGCAGGTCCTGCTCGCACAGCAAACCTGAGACCGGATGGCAGTTTGCAGCGCTGAGAGGTGAGTATATCATTATTTTTTATTTTAATTCTTTTTTTTACCACAAATATGGTTACCAGGGCCTGGAGGAGAGTTTCCTCTCCTCCACCCCGGGTAGCAACCGCACGTTATCCACTTACTTCCCACATCGTGGGCACAGCCCCATGCGGGAAGTAAGTGGATCAATGCATTTCTATGTGTGCAGAATCGCTGCGATTCTGCACAAAGAAGTGACATGCTGCGGGTTGTAAACTGTTGTGTTTCTGCACGGTTTTTCCCGCAGCATGTGCACAGCGGATTGCAGTTTCCATAGGGTTTACATGTAAATGTAAATGCTATGGAAACTGCTGCGGACCTGCAGCATCAAAATCGCCGCGGATCCGCGGTAAAACCCGCAAAGTGTGAACATGGCCTAAGAATGCCCGGGTGACTAGGCGCTTCTTTGGTCTTCAGGATTTCAGGTTCCACGTAAAACATAGACCTGGGAAGTTACATGGGAATGCAGATGCCTCTCCCAAATTCCTTTTGGCAGAGGGGGAAATATGTGACAGGGTCACTTGTTATGGTGCTGGTGGTTAGGAACACTTGGAATGACCTGATAGGTAAACCAGAAATATAGGACAAGCTCTGGGGACATGGGAACTTTACTGACTGCAAACCTGATCCTATCACACACACTATAGGCAGCCGTGGAGCGTACCTAACTCTCCCTAGATGCCTCTTCACAGCCTGAGAGCTAGCTACCCCTAGAGAGAAACAAAAGCCTCACTTGCCTCAGAGAAATTTCCCCAAAGTAAAGTCAGCCCCCCACAAATAATGTCGGTGAGTTAAGAGGAAAATACAAACATAGGAATGAAAACAGGTTTTAGCAAAAGAGGCCCACTAGTACTAAATAGTATGAAGATAGCAAGGGAACTGTGCGGTCAGTATAAAATACTACAAAATATCCACGCAGAGAGTACAAAAGACCCTCACACCGACTCACGATGTGAGGGAGCAACTCTGCTCCCCAGAGCTTCCAGCTAGCAAGAAAATAGCATATAAGCAAGTTGGACTGAACTTATCATATACTGAGAAACATTTTCCAAAAGCAATGAGCAAAAATGAACTAGCATGAACTTAGCTTCTCCAGGAGGAGACAGGTCACACATGAAGTCCCAGAGAGAACTGAACCAATACTGAATACAATGACAGCTGGCAACAGGTAAAGATCTAGGTGGAGTTAAATAGGCAACCAGCACTGCAGAAAACGAGGCAGCTGGAGCCCAGCTAAAGACCAGCAGTATCACTCAAAGCCACCAGAGGGAGCCCACAAACAGAACTCAACAAAGTAACATTCACAACCACAGGACGGAGCCCGAGAACAGAATTCACAACAGTACCCCCCCTTGAGGAGGGGTCACCGAACCCTCACCAGAGCCCCCAGGCCGATCAGGACGAGCCAAATGAAAGGCACGAACCAAATCAGCAGCATGGACATCAGAGGCAACAACCCAGGAATTATCCTCCTGACCATAGCCCTTCCACTTAACCAAGTACTGAAGCTTCCGTCTCGAGACACGAGAATGCAAGATCTTCTCCACCACATACTCCAATTCTCCCTCGACCAATACGAGAGCAGCAGGATCAACAGAAGGAACCACAGGCACCACATACCTCCGCAACAGCGACCTATGGAACACATTATGGATGGCAAAAGATGCTGGGAGGTCCAAACAAAATGACACAGGATTGAGGATTTCAGAAATCTTATAAGGACCGATGAAACGAGGCTTAAACTTAGGAGAGAAAACATTCATAGGAACATAACGAGAAGACAACCAAACCAAATCCCCCACACGAAGTCGGGGACCCACACAGCGACGGCGGTTAGCAAAGCGCTGAGCCTTCTCCTGTGACAGCGCCAAATTGTCCACTACGTGGTTCCAAATCTGCTGCAACCTGTCCACCACAGAATCCACACCAGGACAGTCAGAAGGCTCAACCTGCCCTGAGGAAAAACGAGGATGGAAAACCAGAATTACAAAAAAAAGGCGAAACCAAAGTAGCAGAACTAGCCCGGTTATTGAGGGCGAACTCAGCCAATGGCAAAAAAGTCACCCAATCATCCTGATCAGCAGAAACAAAACATCTCAGATAAGTTTCCAAGGTCTGATTAGTTCTTTCGGTTTGGCCATTTGTCTGAGGATGGAAAGCCGAAGAAAAAGACAAATCAATGCCCATCTTAGCACAAAAGGACCGCCAAAATCTGGACACAAACTGGGACCCTCTGTCCGACACAATGTTCACCGGAATACCATGCAAACGAACCACATTCTGAAAGAACAGCGGAACCAAATCAGAGGAGGAAGGTAATTTAGACAATGGCACCAAATGGACCATCTTAGAAAAACGATCGCAAACCACCCAGATGACAGACATCCTCTGAGAGACCGGAAGATCCGAAATAAAATCCATGGAAATATGCGTCCAGGGCCTCTTTGGGACAGGCAAAGGCAAAAGCAATCCACTGGCACGAGAACAGCAAGGCTTGGCCCGAGCACAAATCCCACAGGACTGCACAAAAGAACGCACATCTCGCGACAAGGAAGGCCACCAAAAGGACCTAGCCACCAAATCTCTGGTCCCAAAAATCCCAGGATGACCCGCCAACACTGAACAATGAACCTCGGAAATAACTCTACTGGTCCATCTATCAGGGACAAACAGTCTCTCCGGTGGACAACGGTCAGGCCTATCGACGTGACACTCCTGCAGCACCCGCCGCAAATCAGGGGAGATGGCAGACAGAATCACCCCCTCTCTGAGGATACCAGCCGGTTCAGGAACTCCCGGAGAGTCAGGCACAAAACTCCTAGAAAGGGCATCAGCCTTCACATTCTTAGAACCCGGAAGGTACGAAACCACGAAATCGAAATGGGAGAAAAACAGCGACCATCGAGCCTGTCTAGGATTTAGCCGCTTGGCAGACTCGAGATAAATCAAATTCTTGTGATCCGTCAAGACCACCACACGATGCTTGGCTCCCTCAAGCCAATGTCGCCACTCCTCAAATGCCCACTTCATTGCCAACAACTCCCGATTGCCAACATCATAATTACGCTCGGCAGGCGAAAACTTTCTAGAAAAGAAAGCACATGGCTTCATCACAGAGCCATCAGAGCTTCTCTGAGACAAGACAGCCCCTGCTCCAATCTCAGAAGCATCAATCTTGACCTGAAAAGGGAGAGAAACATCTGGCTGACGCAAGACAGGAGCCGAAGAAAACCGACGTTTCAGCTCCTGAAAGGCCTCAACGGCCGCAGGAGACCAATTCGTCACATCAGCACCCTTTTTGGTCAGATCAGTCAAAGGCTTAACCACACTAGAAAAATTAGTGATGAAGCGACGGTAAAAATTAGCAAAGCCCAGGAACTTCTGAAGGCTCTTCACAGATGTAGGTTGAGTCCAATCATAAATGGCCTGGACTTTAACTGGATCCATCTCGATAGAAAAAGGGGAAAAAATAAAGCCCCCCCCAAAAAAAATAAAGCCCTTCTGGACTCCGAAGAGACATTTAGAGCCCTTCACAAACAAAGCATTAGCACGCAGGACCTGAAATACCATCCTGACCTGCTTCACATGAGATTCCCAATCATCAGAAAAGACCAGGATATCATTCAGGTATACAATCATTAATCTATCCAGATACTCTCGGAAGATGTCTTGCATAAAGGACTGAAACACGGAAGGGGCATTAGAAAGCCCAAATGGCATCACCAAGTACTCAAAATGGCCTTCGGGCGTATTAAATGCTGTTTTCCATTCATCGCCCTGCTTTATACGCACAAGATTATACGCTCCTCGAAGATCTATCTTGTTAAACCAACTAGCCCCCTTAATCCGAGCAAACAGATCGGACAGCAGAGGCAAAGGGTACTGAAATTTGACCGTGATTTTATTAAGAAGGCGATAATCAATACAGGGTCTCAAAGAACCATCCTTCTTGGCCACAAAAAAGAACCCTGCTCCCAATGGTGACGAGGACGGGCAAATATGTCCTTTCTCCAAGGACTCCTTTATATAACTCCGCATAGCGGTATGCACAGACAAATTGAACAGTCGACCCTTAGGGAACTTACTACCAGGAATCAAATTTATAGCACAATCACAATCCCTATGAGGAGGTAGGGCACTGGATTTGGGCTCTTCAAATACATCCTGGTAATCCAACAAAAATTCAGGGACTTCAGAAGGAGTAGAAGAGGCAATTGACACCAAAGGAACATCACCATGTACCCCTTGACAACCCCAGCTAGACACAGACATTGATTTCCAATCCAATACTGGATTATGAACCTGCAGCCATGGCAACCCCAACACGACAACATCATGCAAATTATGTAACACCAGAAAGCGAATATCCTCCTGATGTGCAGGAGTCATGCACATGGTCACTTGAGTCCAGTACTGAGGCTTATTCTTGGCCAATGGCGTAGCATCAATTCCCCTTAGTGGAATAGGAAACTGCAAAGGCTCCAAGAAAAAACCACAGCACCTGGCAAATTCCAAATCCATCAAATTCAGGGCAGCGCCTGAATCCACAAAAGCCATAACTGAGTAGGATGACAGAGAGCAAATCAAAGTAACAGACAAAATAAATTTAGGCTGTACAGTACCAATGGTGACAGACCTAGCAAACCTTTTAGTGCGCTTAGGACAAACAGAGATAGCATGAGTGGAGTCACCACAGTAAAAACACAACGCATTCTGACGTCTGTGATTTTGCCGTTCAATTCTGGTCAGAATCCTATCGCATTGCATAGACTCAGGCTTCTGCTCAGAGAACACCGCCAGATGGTGCACAGGTTTGCGCTCCCGCAAACGCCGATCAATCTGAATGGCCAAGGACATTGAATCATTCAGACCCGCAGGCGTGGGGAACCCCACCATAACATCCTTAAGGGCTTCAGAAAGACCCTTTCTGAAAATCGCTGCCAGGGCACACTCATTCCATTGAGTGAGCACAGACCACTTCCTAAACCTCTGGCAGTAAACCTCCGCTTCATCCTGACCCTGAGACAGAGCCAGCAAAGTCTTTTCTGCCTGGTCTACTGAATTAGGCTCCTCATAAAGCAATCCAAGTGCCAGAAAAAACGCACCTACATTTAGCAATGCAGGATCTCCTGGCACCAGGGAGAATGCCCAGTCTTGAGGGTCGCCACGTAACAAAGAAATAATAATTTTAACTTGCTGAGTAGGGTCACCAGAGGAGCGGGGTTTCAGAGCAAGAAACAATTTGCAATTGTTTTTGAAATTCAGAAACTTAGATCTCCATAAAACAAATCAGGAATTGGTATTCTAGGCTCTAACATAGGATTCTGAACTACAAAATCCTGAATGCTTTGTACCCTTGCAGTGAGATGATCCAAACTAGAAGGCAGACTTTGAATGTTCATATCTGCAGCTGAGTCCTGAACCACCCAGAGATTAAGGGGAAGAGAGAAGCAAAACACACTGCAGAGAAAAAAAAATGAACTCAGGACTTCTCTTACCCCTCTTTTGTGAGGCATTAACACTTTCGGGACAGCTGTACTGTTATGGTGCTGGTGGTTAGGAACACTTGGAATGACCTGATAGGTAAACCAGAAATATAGGACAAGCTCTGGGGACATGGGAACTTTACTGACCGCAAACCTGATCCTATCACACACACTATAGGCAGCCGTGGAGCGTACCTAACTCTCCCTAGACGCCTCTTCACAGCCTGAGAGCTAGCTACCCCTAGAGAGAAACAAAAGCCTCACTTGCCTCAGAGAAATTTCCCCAAAGTAAAGTCAGCCCCCCACAAATAATGTCGGTGAGTTAAGAGGAAAATACAAACATAGGAATGAAAACAGGTTTTAGCAAAAGAGGCCCACTAGTACTAAATAGTATGAAGATAGCAAGGGAACTGTGCGGTCAGTATAAAATACTACAAAATATCCACGCAGAGAGTACAAAAGACCCTCACACCGACTCACGATGTGAGGGAGCAACTCTGCTCCCCAGAGCTTCCAGCTAGCAAGAAAATAGCATATAAGCAAGCTGGACTGAACTTATCATATACTGAGAAACATTTTCCAAAAGCAATGAGCAAAAATGAACTAGCATGAACTTAGCTTCTCCAGGAGGAGACAGGTCACACATGAAGTCCCAGAGAGAACTGAACCAATACTGAATACAATGACAGCTGGCAACAAGTAAAGATCTAGGTGGAGTTAAATAGGCAACCAGCACTGCAGAAAATGAGGCAGCTGGAGCCCAGCTAAAGACCAGCAGTATCACTCAAAGCCACCAGAGGGAGCCCACGAACAGAACTCAACAAAGTACCATTCACGACCACAGGAGGGAGCCTGAGAACGGAATTCACAACAGTCACTGGTGTCATATGTGAGGGGAGATATGTGTCGCAAAGGTTGCTTTCCTGTGTGATTTTAAAGCCATAAGGGTTTTTTTTCTCTAGCATGTTATGTGTTGAGAGCAATCCAGTAGCTATATGGTCCTGGCTTTCATGGTTGGTAGGTCACACCTACCAACCATATCTCAACCTCCAGGCTGGAGGGAGTTAAATGTCCAGCCAGTTATTGTTCTCTGTCTGTGTAGTGTGGAGGAGAGGAAGCCTCAATACTGAAGCTCCTGAGATACCTGCCATATGTGATGTCCCAGATATACTGGGCAGTACTCTGTATGAACTGTTTATTTTCTTTTGAGACAGAATGGCTGTTCTTGTTTCCAGTTTGAGTTTTTGGTTTAAGAAGTAAAAAACCGCCGAGAGACTTTAACCACACTCATGCCTGTGTCTACCTGGAGGAGCACCTAAGTGAGAAAATCTTCCAATATATATATATATATCCCCGCAGTCAGTGCCCGCTCCATACTCCCCTCCAGTCATCCAGTCAGCCCTCACACAGGGTTAATGCCAGCGTTACCGGAGCGCAGTGTAACGCACTCCGGTTACGTAGCTATTAACCCTGTGTGACCAAGTTTTTACTATTGATGCTGCATATGCTGTATCAATAGTAAAACGATCTAATGTTACAAATAATAACAATAATAAAAAAAAAAAAACGTTATTCTCACCCTCCGACGTCGCGTCCTGTCCGCCGGCAGGTTCCGGTGCTAAGGATGCTATGGGAGAAGGACCTGCCATGACGTCACGGTCATGTGACCGCGATGTCATCACAGGGCCTGCGCGTCTGCGCAAGAAGGACCTGCCATTACGTCACGAAGATGTGACCGCGACGTCATCAGAGGTCCTGCACGCCTGCGCGAGAAGGACCTGCCATGACATCACGGTCATGTGACCACGACTTCAGCACATGTCCTGCGCGCCTGCGCAAAAAGGACCTGCCATGACGTCATGGGCATGTGACCACGACGTCATCACAGGTCCTGCGCTGATAGTCATACCAACCCTGGGACCGGAAGCTGCCACGTGCACCATACACAGGAGCCAGGACTAAGGTGAGTATATATTTATTTTTTATTTTATGTCACTGGCCAATATACTACATTACTGGGCAATATACTACGTGGCTGACAAATATACTACATACTACGTGTCTGTGCAATATACTACGTGGCTGGGCAATATACTACGTTGCTGGGCAATATACTACATGGATGGGCAATATACTACGTAGCTGGGCAATATACTATGTGACTGGCCAATATACTATGTAGCTGGGCAATATACTACATCACTGGGCAATATACTACATCACTGGGCAATATACTACGTGACTGGCCAATATACTACGTAGCTGGGCAATATACTACTGTACGTTACTGGACAATATACTACGTCGCTGGGCAATATGCTACATGACTGGGCAATATACTACATCACTGGGCAATATACTACATCACTGGGCAATATACTACGTCACTGGGCAATATACTACGTCACTGGGCAATATACTACGTGGCTGGGCAATATGCTACGTGGCTGGGCAATATACTACGTGACTGGGCAATATACTATGTGACTGGACAATATAGTACGTGACTGGGCAATATACTACGTGACTGGGCAATATACTACGTAGCTGGGCAATATACTACGTGGCTGGGCAATATACTATGTGACTGGGCAATATACTACATAGCTGGGCAATATACTACATGACTGGGCAATATACTACGTGGCTGGCCAATATACTACGTGGCTGGGCAATATACTACGTAACTGGGCGATATACTACGTGGCTGGGCAATATACTACGCTACTGGGCAATATACTATGTGGCTGGGCAATATACTACGTGGACATGCATATTCTAGAATACCCGATGCGTTAGAATCGGGCCACCGTCTAGTATATATATAATTGTCTAAGGTCCACTTCCGTCTGTTTATCTGTTTGTCTGTCTGTCACGTAAATCCCACATCACTGATTGGTCGCGGCTGGCTGGGCGAGACCAATCAGCGACAGGCACAGTCCGGCCGCGAATTGGTCCCTCCCTACTCCAATTGGCCCTTCCCTACTCCCCTCCAGTCAGTGCCCTCTCCATACTCCCCTCCAGTCAGTGCCCACGTAACGTTTTAGCAGTCCGTTAAAAGGACTGCGTTACACCCTGGCATAATGTGGAGTAACGCTGCCATTAACCCTGTAAGTGTGACAAACTTTGAACTATTGATGCTGCCTATGCAGCACCAATAGTAAAAACATATAATGTTAAAAATAATAATAATAAAAAATCATTATATTCTCACCTTCCGGCGTCCGCAGCAGCCTTTCCCGCTCCTCGCGACGCACCGGTCCCAAGAATGCATTGCGGCAATGACCCCGGATGATGTAGCGGTCTCGCAAGACCGCTACATCATCACAGCTTTTATATATATATATATATATATATATATATATATATATATATATATATACATATATATATATATTTTTTTTTTGCCCAATAGTTGGACAAAGCTGAGAAATTAAACAGGAATCTAGTCCAAGAGTTTTTTTTTACATAATGGATACTGAAAAGCACAGATGGTATTTTCTTAACAGTTGCTTAGAAGTACCATGTGAATAAATTGACATATATTCATTGTTTTGACTGACTATTCTTCAAGTGCTCACACATTCAGCTCTATTGAATGTTTTCTATGTGATAGACTTTGATACAAATGAAAAATAAGTTTAATAGTGCAAAGTGCACAAAATGTTCCAGACTAAAAGTATTAACATTGAAAAACATAATAATCATGACGTTTGCCCTGATGATAAAAATGAACTCCAAGTAATCAGCTGTTCAGAATAGGTAAAATAATAAATGGAAACTAACTGAAAAAAGATTTTACATATTTTACCCCTGAATTTAAAATCAAAGATCAATCCAGTAGTAGAAAAAAAATATTTTTCTGATAAGCTATATTCCAAAATTCCTTATTTGTGGGTGGACTATTGATTTATGAAAAAGACAAATTAAAGCAGAGGTTATTTTTTGAGTTTACTTAAAAAATGGTATAGATATAGAATATAGAACTATGCAACAAATCATACTTTGTTTTCCCATAGAGTTTATATAATTCTACAATAATAATGCTATTTCCATTTGCAATTCTTTACACTTTGTTATCCTAGTTTATCTTTTCAATTGTATTAGAAATGCCAGCTTGCTTGCTGTGACACAATGATAAAATTGAATTGAAACAATTTGACCACTTTCTTATTATACTTTTCTTCCGTAGCACATAGGAGCTTGTAATTTGTCATGTGTATCTTATTTTTAAGAGGCTTTAATTAAGTGAATTTTCCTAGTATTTGTAAAGCAAAATTGTAGGCTACACAAACCATTATCTATTTGTCAGACTCAAGATACCTAATACTTGTGTACATTCAGCTGCGGAATGACTTCTGTTCAGCCATTCATTGTGTAATAGGCAGTTTGATTTCCTTGACACATTTTATGTTTAACTTGTCTCCTTTTCAATCTGATTTACGTTTTTTGTCAATTTTTATTTCACACCTATGCAAACAGAACTGGATAGGAATCTGGTTGATAAAATTTGAACCTGTCTCAACAAAAAATAATTAGAAAGAGCACAGTGAACCACATGTCTATATTTGCCAGAAAGGTGAAAATAAAGAAAAATAAATGTCTAATTCTTTTCTTTTATTAATCTTTTACACTCTCAGTGAAGATATAAAATACCCTGTTTTGTTTTTTCATTATTGCTCATTCCTATATATTTATTTATAATAGCTAAACTAGTTTTTTTAACACATTCAATTAGAAATAATTTATTTTGTTACATTGCTTGCAGAGGTGTTCTCACATTGCTTAAGCTTAAGCATTGGTTTTGTTCTCCTTTGTGGAAAAAACGAACCAATTTACATAAGTGTGTTGGATTAGATTTTCATTCGTGTTTGGTAAGTCCGCCAGTTTTTAACATCAGTGTTTCATCAAAGGAGTACTGTCACATCGGAGCAAGGAAATGTCCGGTGTGCATTTCACCTGAGACTGCAACCTATGTTCCCTATCGTTCCTAGATGGGTTCTTCCCCCGTGCTTATGCCTTGGCTGGCTCTGAGCAAGAACTAAGTAGTATAACCAGAATGAGGCACATTAGTGACAGGTTGTCATGTCGGACGCTGTTCATACCAGGGCGTTCGACAGACAGTGGTAATTCTGCTTTTGTCCACTATGTGCTCAGTGGCGTCGGCTAGGTTTTATCTAGCTGGTCCGGGGTTAATTTAGCTGGTGCTCAGATTGGAAGCTGGGCCACGCCCACTGCCTTTAAATAGGTCTTCTGAACATTGGGCGTCGCCGATTATAGCTTCTGTCTTGTGCTTGGTTATCTCGGTCTGGAGTGGTGATCTAGGAGTTGGAGTATCGTTGCTGGTGGTGTGTTTCCCTTTCTCATATTTTCCTCCTTCCTATATTTGTATTTATTTTGCCCTGTGCACTTATAGTGTATTCCTGAGTGACTGCGGCGTGTTGCATATTTTTCCGTTATCCTTGTCTGTGCTAACTGTGGGTATTGGTGTGTGGTCTCTACACTGGGTGGTGGGTGGAGGTTTCAGCCTAGGGTTGAAACAGGAGACAGGGTGAGGGTGGAGGCCCAGACATGCACACCATCAGTGTAAACTCTGGGAGAGGGTCAGTCAGGGTTTCCCTAGTCTGAGGGAAATCGCAGGGGCCCGGGTCATTAGCTCTTGCATACATAGGTCTCCCGTGACACAGGTACACTATGAGGAGATAAAAAATATTCTAATGGCCATGGTTTTATAAACTATAAATTTAGCATCCATAGTATTATTTACCATCCTCACAGTAACTGCCGCTCGTTGTAATCCTGGAGCTGGGTTTTTCATTCTTCCCTTCTAGGACGTTACATCACACATCAGGGGTGTCTCCATCTCTGATACTAGCATCTGCCAGCCCCTTACTAATATCTGCTTCTATTCATTCCCAGAGCAGAGGGCATGGCTGGAGTGTGGCCTGCTACATGCTGCCAGTAGCTGCCAGCCCCCTAATAAAATCTGCTTCTATTCAGCCGAAGAACAGGGGACGTGGCAGGCTGTAGCCTACTACCTTCTGCTAGTAGGTGCCAGTCCCCTGAAAATATCTGCTTCTATTAAATCAAGACCAGGATGAGTGGTGGAAGGTGACCATGCTCCCTGCTCTTGTACTACATAGAAGATATTGTCATGGGGCTGGCATTTACCAAAAAACAGGTAGTAGGCTACAACTCCTGATGTATAAAATAATGTCTCAGAAGGGAGGGGAAGCACCAAGGAGCATCTCCAGGGTCACACTGAATTGCAGTTTCTATGAGGATTGGAAACGACAACATGGATGTTATCTTTATAGTTTATAAGGGCATGGCCATTAGAGTAATTTTTTAATCTCCCCAGATTACCCCTTTTAGCTTCACATAGCAAACCTTGAAAAACAGATAGCAATAGGATGCCATCAGCTTTCTTTTTGAAATTTTTAAAGACCCATAGACTTATGTTGGCAAGTTTTATCCATGACTCAGGTCAAAAATGGAGTTGTCTCAATTTTTCGAACACAAACAATTGGACATCTTAGTAGCCCCATATAATGGGAATGTGGTCTATCCATGAACAACTTTAGTACAACACATATGTGGAAAACAACTGTGTGAATGATGCTTTAGAGCTTTGAACACAATGGTATAGAAATTTAAACATAATCTGACAGCAGGTTTTGCCAACTATTTCGCCTGATTTCAGCAATGCACCAATTACTGGGCTGCTTAGTGTATTTTGATATAATCTCTGTTTCATTAGCAGTAAATTATTATTATTGATGACCAGGGCCGGCGTCAGCACCCGACGCACTCGGGCAAGTGCCGGGGCCCTGAGCAGGCAGGGGGCCCACTCGCCATCGTGGACACTGGCGCGCTATAGTGCCGTTCCCCACGAGTGGACCCCCACCTGCTCCGGGCCCCGGCACTTGCGATACTTACCTCTCCCGGTTCCAGCGCTGCAGCATCTTCCATCCTCTGACTGTGACATTCAGGTCAGAGGGCGCGATGATGTCACCAGTGTACGCCCTCTGCCTGAGCAGTCGCAGCACAGAGAGCAGGAAGACACCGACGGTGAGGAGTCCAGAGCAGAGCAGCATCAAGCAATGAGAGGTGAGTATTTAATTTTTTTTTTTTATATTTGGAGCAATATATGGGGACCTTCAAAGGGGCTCATATATGGAGCATTATATGGGGCTAATTCTATATGTAGTATCTTATGGGGCCAATAATATCAATAATATCTTCACCTCTCGCTTTCTAAAACTCAATGTAGACAAAACCAAACTCATCATCTTTCCCCCACCTCACGCATCCCCCCTACCCGATCTATCTATTATGGTAAACGGCATCATGCTCTCTCCCGCACCTGAAATCCGCTGCCTCGGGGTAACTATCGACTCTGCCCTGTCCTTCAAACCTCAAGTCCAAGCTCTTGCCACCTCCTGTCGCCTCCAACTCAAAAATATTGCCAGAATCCGTTCTTTCCTCAGCCCACAATCTACCATAACTCTTGTGCATGCTTTCATCATCTCCCGCCTTGATTACTGCAACACCCTCCTCTGTGGCCTCCCAGCTAACGCTCTTGCACCACACCAGTCTGTCCTCAACTCTGCTGCCCGGCTAATCCACCTCTCTCTTCACTACTCCCCTGCTTTTCCCCTCTGCAAATCCCTGCACTGGCTCCCAATTCCCCAACGAATCCAGTTCAAACTACTACACAACTACAACTAACACTGATCTACAAAGCCATCCACAACCTGTCCCCTTCCTATATCTCTGAACTAATCTCCGAATATCTGCACTCACGTAATCTTCGATCCTCCCAAGACCTCCTACTCTCCTCCACACTTATTCATTCCTCACACAACCACCTCCAAGATTTCTCCTGAATATCCCCCATCCTCTGGAATTCCATGCCTCAACACGTCCGATTATCCACCACCCTTGGATCCTTCAAACGGAACCTGAAAACCCATGTCTTCAGGAAAGCTTACAGCCAACAATAACTGAGCCGCCACCTCACCACCATCAGAGCCGCCGCCTCACCACCACCAGAGCCGCCGCCTCACCACTGCCAGAGCTGCCGCCTCACCACTGCCAGAGCTGTCACCTCACCACCGCCAGAGCTGCCACCTCACCACTACCTTCTGTCTCTTCCCCACTATCCCATAGAATGTAAGTGCGCAAGGACAGGGTCATCTCCCCTCTGTACCAGTCCGTCACTGTAAACCTGTTTACTGTAAACAATATCTATAACCCTGTATGTAACCCCTTTCTCATGTACAGCACCATGAAATTAATGGTGCTATATAAATAAATAAATAATAATAATATAGGGAGCATCTCATGGGGCCAATTATATAGGGAGAATTATATGGGGCCAATTCTATAGGGAGCATTATGTTGGGCCAATTTAATATGGAGCATCTTATGTGGCCAATTCAATATGGAGCAGTATATGGGGCCAATTACATATGGAGCAGTATATGGCGCCAATTCAATATGGAGCAGTATATGGGAACAATAATATATGAAGCATCTTATGGGACTAATACATATGGAGCATTTTATATGGCCAATTATATATGGAGCATTATATGGGACCCATTATAAATGGAGCATTATATGGGGCCAATTATTTTTGGAGCATTATATGGGACACATTCTGAATGGAGCATTATATGGGGCCCTGTCATGAATCCACAATGGCTAGGGATAGCACAGGATAAGCAAAGTAATAGTAAATATCGGACGAGCTCTAGGGTGATGGAACCTGGGCTGACCGCTGCCCTACGCCTGACAAACGCAACTAGAGATAGCCAGGGAGCGTGCCTACGTTGGTTCTAGACGCCACGCACCAGCCTAAGAGCTAACTAGTACTGCAGAGAAAACAAAGACCTCACTTGCCTCCAGAGGAATTAACCCCAAAGGTATAGGTGCCCCCCACATGTATTGACGGTGAAATGAGAGGAAGGCACACACATAGAGATGATGTATATAGTTTTAGCAAATAGAGGCCCGCTGAAAACTAGAAAGCAGAATGACACAAAAGGGGACTGAGCGGTCAGCAAAAAACCCTAATCAAAAAAAACCATCCTGAGATTACAAGAACCCATGTGCCAACTCATGGCACATGGGGAGAACCTCAGTCCACTAGAGCAACCAGCTAACAAAGAGACATTCTAAGCAAGCTGGACAAAAAAACCAAACAACTGAAAATCAGCACTTAGCTTATCCTGAAAGATCTGGGAGCAGGTAGGCAGGAACCAAACAGAGCACATCTGAACACATTGATAGCCGGCAAGGGAAATGACAGAAAGGCCAGGTAAAATAGGAAACACCCAGCCTCTGATGGACAGATGGAAACCAAAGGCCGCAACCCACCAAAGTCACCCAGTACCAGCAGTAACCACCAGAGGGAGCCCGCAAACAGAATCCACAACAGTACCCCCCCCTTGAAGAGGGGTCACCGAACCCTCACGAGAACCCCCAGGGCGATCAGGGTGAGCTCTATGGAAGGCGCGGACCAAATCAGTCGCATGAACATCGGAGGCGACCACCCAGGAATTATCCTCCTGACCATAACCCTTCCACTTAACCAAATACTGGAGTCTGCGTCTGGAAACACGAGAATCCAAGATCTTTTCAACAACATACTCCAATTCTCCCTCCACCAGCACCGGAGCAGGAGGCTCGACCGAAGGAACAACAGGCACCTCATACCTCCGCAACAACGACCGATGGAACACATTATGAATAGCGAACGATGCTGGGAGATCCAAACGGAAAGATACAGGGTTAAGAATCTCCGAGATCCTATAAGGACCGATGAACCGAGGCTTGAACTTAGGAGAAGAGACCTTCATAGGGACAAAACGAGAAGACAACCACACCAAGTCCCCAACAAGAAGTCGGGGACCCACGCGGCGACGGCGATTAGCAAACTGCTGAGTCTTCTCCTGAGATAACTTCAAATTGTCCACCACCTGATTCCAAATGTGATGTAGCCTGTCCACCACCACGTCCACTCCAGGACAATCCGAAGACTCCACCTGACCAGAGGAAAAACGAGGATGAAACCCCGAATTACAAAAAAAAGGAGAGACCAACGTGGCCGAATTAGCCCGATTATTAAGAGCAAACTCGGCCAGTGGCAAAAAAGCAACCCAGTCATCCTGATCAGCAGAAACAAAACACCTCAAATAAGTTTCCAAGGTCTGATTAGTTCGCTCCGTCTGGCCATTCGTCTGAGGATGGAATGCAGACGAGAAAGACAAATCAATGCCCATCTTGGCACAAAACGTCCGCCAAAATCTAGACACAAACTGGGATCCCCTGTCAGAAACGATATTCTCCGGAATCCCATGCAAACGAACCACGTTCTGAAAAAACAAAGGAACCAACTCAGAGGAGGAGGGCAACTTAGGCAAGGGCACCAAATGAACCATCTTAGAAAAGCGGTCACACACAACCCAGATAACGGACATTTTCTGTGAAACTGGGAGATCAGAAATAAAATCCATGGAAATGTGCGTCCAAGGCCTCTTCGGGATGGGCAAGGATAACAACAACCCACTAGCCCGTGAACAGCAAGGCTTAGCTCGAGCACACACTTCACAAGACTGCACAAAGGTACGCACATCCCTAGACAAGGAAGGCCACCAAAAAGACCTGGCCACCAAGTCTCTTGTACCAAATATTCCAGGATGACCAGCCAACACAGAAGAATGGACCTCGGAGATGACTCTACTGGTCCAATCCTCCGGAACAAACAGTCTTTCTGGTGGACATCGATCCGGTTTATCCACCTGAAACTCCTGCAATGCGCGTCGCAAGTCTGGGGATACAGCAGACAATATTACCCCATCCCTAAGGATACCAGCAGGCCCAGTGTCTCCAGGAGAGTCAGGCACAAAACTCCTGGAAAGAGCATCTGCCTTCACATTCTTTGAACCTGGCAGGTACGAAACCATGAAATCGAAACGAGAAAAAAATAACGACCAACGAGCCTGTCTAGGATTCAAACGCCTGGCAGACTCAAGGTAAATGAGATTCTTGTGATCAGTCAAGACCACCACGCGATGTTTAGCACCCTCAAGCCAATGACGCCACTCCTCAAATGCCCACTTCATGGCCAAAAGCTCCCGATTACCCACATCATAATTGCGCTCGGCGGGCGAGAATTTTCTAGAGAAGAAAGCACATGGCTTCATCACCGAGCCATTAGAACTTCTCTGTGACAAAACCGCCCCCGCTCCAATCTCGGAAGCATCAACCTCCACCTGAAAAGGAAGTGAAACATCTGGTTGACACAACACAGGAGCAGAAGAAAACCGGCGCTTAAGTTCCCGAAAGGCCTCCACGGCCGCAGGAGACCAATCAGCAACATCAGCACCCTTTTTAGTCAAATCAGTCAAAGGTTTAACAATACTGGAAAAATTAGCAATGAACCGACGATAAAAATTAGCAAACCCCAAGAACTTCTGAAGGCTCTTAACAGATGTAGGTTGTGTCCAGTCACAAATAGCCTGAACCTTAACGGGATCCATCTCAATAGTAGAAGGTGAAAAAATGTACCCAAAAAAAGAAATCTTCTGGACTCCGAAGAGACACTTTGAGCCCTTCACAAACAGAGAATTGGCCCGCAAAACCTGAAACACCTTCCTGACCTGTAGAACATGAGACTCCCAGTCATCAGAAAACACCAATATATCATCCAAATACACAATCATAAACTTATCCAGATATTCACGGAAAATATTGTGCATAAAGGACTGAAAGACTGACGGAGCATTGGAGAGTCCAAAAGGCATTACCAAATACTCAAAATGGCCCTCAGGCGTATTAAATGCGGTTTTCCACTCATCACCCTGTTTTATCCGCACCAGATTATACGCACCACGAAGATCTATTTTAGTGAACCACCTAGCCCCCTTAATGCGAGCAAACAAATCAGTAAATAATGGCAATGGATACTGGTATTTGACTGTAATCTTATTCAGAAGGCGATAATCTATACAAGGCCTCAGGGAACCATCTTTTTTTGCCACGAAAAAAAAACCTGCTCCCAGAGGGGACGAAGATGGACGAATATGTCCCTTTTCCAAGGACTCCTTAATATAATTCCGCATAGCAGTATGCTCTGGCAGTGACAGATTAAATAAACGACCCTTAGGGAACTTACTGCCAGGAATCAATTCTATAGCACAGTCACACTCTCTATGAGGAGGGAGCGAATTGAGCTTAGGCTCCTCAAAAACATCTCTATAATCCGACAAAAACGCAGGGATCTCTGAAGGAGTGGATGAAGCGATAGAAATCGGAGGTGCATCATTATGAACCCCCTGACATCCCCAACTTAGCACAGACATTGTTTTCCAGTCCAGGACAGGATTATGAGTTTGTAACCATGGCAGACCAAGCACTAGTACATCATGTAAATTATACAGTACAAGGAAGCGAATCACCTCCTGATGAACGGGAGTCATGCGCATGGTCACTTGTGTCCAATACTGCGGTTTATTCATAGCCAATGGTGTAGAATCAATTCCCTTCAGAGGAATAGGAACTTCCAGAGGCTCTAGACTAAAACCGCAGCGTTTAGCAAATGACCAATCCATAAGACTCAGGGCAGCGCCTGAATCCACATAGGCATCGACGGAAATGGAAGACAGTGAAAAAATCAGAGTCACAGACAAAATGAACTTAGAGTAACTGCAGAGTATCAATGGCAAAAGATTTATCAACCCTTTTTGTGCGTTTAGAGCATGCTGATATAACATGAGCTGAATCACCACAATAAAAACACAAACCATTTTTCCGCCTATAATTTTGCCGTTCACTTCTGGACTGAATTCTATCACATTGCATAGTCTCAGGTGCCTGTTCAGAAGACACCGCCAACTGGTGCACGGGTTTGCGCTCCCGTAAACGCCGATCAATCTGAATGGCCATAGCCATAGACTCATTCAGACCTGTAGGCGCAGGGAACCCCACCATAATATCCTTAATGGCCTCAGAAAGACCATTTCTGAAGTTTGCAGCCAGGGCGCACTCATTCCACTGAGTAAGCACCGACCATTTCCGAAATTTCTGACAATATATTTCCGCTTCATCATGCCCCTGAGAGAGGGCTAATAAAGCCTTTTCAGCCTGAATCTCTAGGTTAGGTTCCTCATAGAGCAATCCCAATGCCAGAAAAAACGCATCCACACTGAGCAATGCAGGATCCCCTGGTGCCAATGCAAATGCCCAATTCTGAGGGTCGCCCCGTAGGAACGATATAACAATCTTGACCTGTTGAGCAGGGTCTCCAGAGGAGCGAGATTTCAAAGAGAGAAACAATTTACAATTGTTCCTGAAATTCAGGAAGGTAGATCTATCTCCAGAAAAAAACTCTGGAATAGGAATTCTAGGTTCAGACATGGGAGTGTGAACAATGAAATCCTGTATGTTTTGAACCTTTGCCGCGAGATTACTCAGGCTGGAAGCCAAACTCTGGACATCCATGATAAACAGCTAAGATCAGAGCCATTCAAGGGTTAAGAGGAGGTAAAAAGCAGCTAGACAGCAATTAAGGGCTAGGCAGCAAAACTCTGAAGGAAAAAAAAAAAAAAAAAAAAAATTTCCTTGAACACTTCTTTTTCTCCTGCTTCAGCCCAAACAATTAACACTTTGTGGGCCGGCTATACTGTCATGAATCCCCAATGGCTAGGGATAGCACAGGATAAGCAAAGTAATAGTAAATATCGGACGAGCTCTAGGGTGATGGAACCTGGGCTGACCGCTGCCCTACGCCTGACAAACGCAACTAGAGATAGCCAGGGAGCGTGCCTACGTTGGTTCTAGACGCCACGCACCAGCCTAAGAGCTAACTAGTACTGCAGAGAAAACAAAGACCTCACTTGCCTCCAGAGGAATTAACCCCAAAGGTATAGTTGCCCCCCACATGTATTGACGGTGAAATGAGAGGAAGGCACACACATAGAGATGATGTATATAGTTTTAGCAAATAGAGGCCCGCTGAAAACTAGAAAGCAGAATGACACAAAAGGGGACTGAGCGGTCAGCAAAAAACCCTAATCAAAAAAAACCATCCTGAGATTACAAGAACCCATGTGCCAACTCATGGCACATGGGGAGAACCTCAGTCCACTAGAGCAACCAGCTAACAAAGAGACATTCTAAGCAAGCTGGACAAAAAAACAAACAACTGAAAATCAGCACTTAGCTTATCCTGAAAGATCTGGGAGCAGGTAGGCAGGAACCAAACAGAGCACATCTGAACACATTGATAGCCGGCAAGGGAAATGACAGAAAGGCCAGGTAAAATAGGAAACACCCAGCCTCTGATGGACAGATGGAAACCAAAGGCCGCAACCCACCAAAGTCACCCAGTACCAGCAGTAACCACCAGAGGGAGCCCGCAAACAGAATCCACAACAGGGCCCATTCTGTATGGAGCATCATATGGGGCCCATTCTGTATGGAGCATCATATGGGACTCAGTATACTGTATGGGGCCGATCATATACTGTATGGAGCATTATATGAGGCCCATTATATATGGAGCAATAGATGGGGCCCATATATCTGTATGAAGTAGTATATGTGGCTCACTATACTGTATGGAGCATTATATGGGGTCAATTCCGTATAGAGAAATATATGTGGCTCATTCTGTATGGAGCACTCTGTGGTGCCCATTATACTGTATGGAGCATTATATGAGGCTCATGATTCTGTATGGAGCATAATTTTGGGCTCATTATTCTGTTTGGAGCAATATATGGGGCTCATTATTCTGTATGGAGGACTATACTGTCCGGTTTCTAAGCTAATGTAGAATGTACAATAGATATCACTCATGTAATGTAAGAAGTAAATGAAATCTTTGGCATTGTACTATACCTATATTTCTCTGCCATATCGGTGCATTATGAATTGTGGGTTGTGTTAAAGGGGCCCACCAGGACTCTTTCGCCCAGGGACCATGAAAACCTGGAGCCATCCCTGTTTAGGGATAACCCAGTTTCCACCACTTACTAACAGCTTTCTGCCTATACATAGTGTACACAGAAAGCTGTCAATCAGTGGTATGCTTGGAATTATGTAGAGATCAGCATTCAGAGAACTCATAGATCTACAGTCATTTTATCAAAAGTTCAGCGAGCAGCCACATAAGTGATACATCGCTGAAATTAGTGTCTCTGTCCTTACATCATACTGCTACTACTACTGGGGAAGCAACCTGGTGGCAGTTTCCCTATAATAACCCAAACTGTGCTACCTGAATCCATGACAAAATTAAGACAATGTTTCATATGATACCATATTACTGCACATTTCTCCTATAAAAAAGTGCTTCTATGTGAGAATATGTTGTTTAACTGAAAATCCATTTAGATATAAATGAAGGTCCTGTGTACAATGTAAAGAGCTTTCACAGAGCAAAAATGTCAACTCAATGTAAAAAGGTGACCAATTAGTAATTAGATTTCATGTACAAATTCAAAATATGCAATTCTTAATGTAACTTTTTTCTGTTGAGTCCTCTGAATTTTTAATCATGTTCTTGTCTTCCAATTGTTCCCCACACACAATATCCACTTGCTGTTTGCTAATGCTTGTTTTTTTAATCTTTTGAAATCCTTACAACATAGTGAAAGCTGCTTGTGAGACCTGTGGCAGACATTTCATATAAAGTGGCTGTGATTAGCACCTAACTATATGT
This sequence comes from Ranitomeya variabilis, assembly GCF_051348905.1. Lineage (NCBI taxonomy): Eukaryota > Metazoa > Chordata > Amphibia > Anura > Dendrobatidae > Ranitomeya > Ranitomeya variabilis. The sequence goes on from NC_135234.1 coordinate 532,092,346, forward strand.
TGGCAACATTTTCATAGACCTTGTAAACGCATACAAAGGAAACTGAACAGTGATTATAATGAAGTTCAGAAGAAATAGATTATTCTACATGAAAATGTTGTGTGTATATTGCAATCAGTGACAACTTGTTCATGTACAAACCACAGACTCTTCAAAGTTCTGTAAGAACATATGCAATTGCAAACTCCATATCAAGGCTGGCTGGCTGTTATATTCTAATGTGCATTATTCGCAAAATCATTCTAGTCAACTGAGTGTCCAGTTAAAGATACATGGTTAGCAGAGATGAGCAAACCTGTGGATGCCCGTGTTCAGCCATTTCAGGTGGGCTTTTTCTTAAGTTGAAAACTTGACATGAACTTGACCCTGAACCCAGTACCCCATACAAGTCAATGGGGACCCAAAATTCAGAGCTCTAAAATGACTATAAAATGGTTATAGTAAGGCTAGGTGGTCTGCAAAAAGAAGGACAATGAAGGTAAGAGAAGTTAAATTGCCTTGCAAACAAATGTGGATAGGAAAATGACTTAACCCCTTAATGACATCTGATGTACTATTCCATCGAGGTGAGGTGGGCCCGTATGACCATCGACTGGATAGTACGTCATATGCGATCAGCTGGGCTCACGGGGGAGTGCGGCCGATCGCGGCCGGTGTCAGCTGCTTATCACAGCTGACATCCGACACTTTGTGCCAGGAGCGGTCATGGTCTGCTCCAGACACACTAACAGCCGGAACACTGCAATCAAACATGAGCGTTCCGGTGGCATAGGGAAGCATCGTGCAGGGAGGGGGCTCCCTGTGTGCTTCCCTGAGATCCTCAAAACAATGCGTTGCTCCGAGCAACTCCTCCTGTCTCCTCCCTGCAGACCCCCGGATCCAAGATGGCCGTGGAGTCCTTCTGGGTCCTGCAGGGAGGCAGCTTGTCAGTGCATGCTGAGAGCAGGCACCGGCAAGCCTCCTGCACTGCCTGTCAGATCGCTGATCTGACACCGTGCTGTGCAAAGTGTCAGATCAGCAATTTGACACTATATAGTGATGTCCCACCCTGGGAAAATGTAAAAAGTAAAATAAAAATTACACAGTGTAAAAATATTTAAAAAAAAAATCCTAAATAAACAAAAAAATTGTTCCAATAAATACATTTCTTTATGTAAATAAAAAAACAATAAAAGTACACACATTTAGTATTGATGCATCCATAATGACCAGACCTATAAAGCTGTCCCCATAGTTAACCCCTTCAGTGAACACCATAGAAAAATAAATTTAAAAAGAGGCAAAAAAAAGCTTTATCATCATACCGCCGAACAAAAAGTGGAATAACACGCGTATAAAAAGACGGATTTAAATAAACATGGTACTGCTGAAAGCGTCATCTTGTCCCGTGAAAAACTAGCCACCATACAGCGTCATGAGCGAAAAAATAAAAAGTTATAGCCCTCAGAATAAAGCGATGCAAAAATAATTATTTTTTATATAAAATAATTTTTATTGTACAAAAGTGCCAAAGCATAAAAAAAAAAATGAGGTATCACTATAATCATACTGACCAAAAGAATAAAACTGCCTTAACAATTTTACCATACACGGAATGGTATAACCCCCCCCCCCCCCCAAGAAATTCATGAATTGCTGTTTTTTGTACCTGGGAAAAAAAAGCGATCAAAAAATGCCATGTGCTAGAAAATGGTACCAATAAAAATGGCAGCTCGTCCCGCAAAAAACAAGACCTCACATGACTCTGTGGGCCAAAATATGGAAAAATTATAGCTCTCAAAATGTGGTGACGCAAAAACTATTTTTAGCAATAAAAAACGTCTTTTAGTGTGTGACAGCTGCCAAACATAAAAACCTGCAATATTTATTAAATCAAACCCCCCTTTATCACTGCCTTAGTTAGGGACAAATAATAAAATTAAAAAAAATTATTTCCATTTTCCCATTAGGGTTAGGGTTAGGGTTGGGGCTAAAGTTAGGGTTAGAGTTGGGGCTAAAGTTAGGGTTAGGGTTTGGGCTAGAGTTGGGGATTGGGTTTGGATTACGTTTACGGTTGGGTTATGGGTGTGTCAGGGTTAGGGGTGTGGTTAGGGTTGGGATTAGGGTTAGGGGTTTGGTTAGGGTTATGGTTAGTATTGGGATTAGGGTTAAGGGTTAGGGGTGTGTTGGGGTTAGCGGTGTGGTTATAATTGGGATTAGGCTTAGGGGTGTGTTGGGGTTGTGGTTAGAATTGGGGTTTCCACTGTTTAGGCACATCAGGGGATCTGCAAAAGCAACGTGATGCCCGCAGACCATACCATTAAAGTCTGCATTCCAAAACACCATTTCTTCCCTTCCGAGCCCCGACGTGTGCCCAAACAGTAGTTTACACCCACACACATGGGGTATCAGCGTACTCAGGACAAATTAATCAACAACTTTTACAGTCCAATTTCTCCTGTTACCCTTGGGACAATAAAAATTTTGGGGTTAAAAAAATCATTTTTGTGGGAAAAAATTATTTTCTATTTTCACGGCTCTGCGGTATAAACTTCAGTGAAACACTTGGGGGTTCAAAGTTCTCAAAACACATCTAGATAAGTTCCTTTGGGGGTTTCTACTGTTTAGGTACATACAAGGGCTCTGCAAGCGCAATGTGACGCTCGCAGACCATTCCATCAAAGTCTGCATTCCAAAACGCCACTTCTTCCCTTCCGAGCCCCGATGTGTGCCCAAACAGTATTTTCTCCCACATATGGGGTATCAGCGTACTCAGGTCAAATTGCACAACAACTTTTTCAGTCCAGTTTCTCCGGATAACCTTGGGAAAATAAAAAAGTTAGGGCGAAAAGATCATTTTTGTGGAAAAAAAAATATTTTTTTAATTTTCACAGTTCTATATTATAAATATTATATAGTGAAACAATTGCGGGTTCAAAGTGCACACCACACATCTAGATAAGTTCCTTAGGTGGTCTAGTTTCCAAAATGTGTTCATTTGTGGGAGGTTTCCACAGTTTATGCACATCAGGGGCTCTCCAAACGCGACATGGCATCTGATCTCAATTCCAGCCAATTCTGCGCTGAAAAAGTCAAACCGTGCTCCTTCCCTTCCGAGCTCTGCCATGCGCCCAAACAGTGGTTTACCCCCACATATGGGGTATCGGCATACTCAGGACAAATTGTAAAACAACTTTTGCATTCAATTTCTCCTATTACCCTTGGTAAAATAAAACAAATTGCATCTGAATTAATTTTTTTGTGAAGAAAGGTTAAATGTTGATTTTTTTTTAAACGTTCCAAAAATTCCTGTGAAACACCTGAAGGGTTAATAAACTTCTTAAATGTGGTTTTCAGCAACTTGAAGGTGCAGTTTTTAGAATAGTGCCACTTTTTGGTATTTTTTACTATATAGACCCCTGAAAGTGACTTCAAATGTGATGTGGTTCCTAAAAAAAAGGTGCTGTAAAAATGAGAAATCGCTGGTCAATATTTAACCCTTATAACTCCCTAACAAAAAAAATTGGTTCCAAAATTTTGCTGTTGTAAAATAGACATGTGGGAAATGTTGCTTATTATGTATTTTGTGTAACACATCTATGTGATTTAAGGGCATAACAATTCAAAGATAAAAAATTGCAACATTTTCAAAATTTTTGACAAATTTCAATTTTTTTCACAAATAAATACAAGTAATATCAAATAAATTTTACCACTATCATGAAGGACAATATGTCACAAGAAAACAGTGTCAGAATCACTTGGATATGATGAAGTGTTCCAGAGTTATAATCTCAAAAATGTACAGTGGTCAGAATTGGAAAAATTGGCCCCTTCATTAACGTGCAAACCACCCTTGGGGGTAAAGGAGTTAAATGGTTTATTTCACCGTAGCAATCATGACAAAATAATAAGTAAATGAATAACATAAAAATTTTTAACAGTGGCACCACAGAGACTGAGGTTTGCTACCGCCAGTCCAGTTAAAAGTTTCACCCACAGAGTATGGGGAATAATAAATAAACAATAATAATAATCTTTATTTATATAGCGCCAACATATTCCGCAGTGCTTTACAGTTTTAGGCTACTTTCACACTAGCGTTAACTGCAATACGTCGCACATGCGTCGTTTTGCCGAAAAAACGCATCCTGCAAAAGTGCTTGCAGGATGCGTTTTTTCAGCATTGACTAACATTAGCGACGCATTTGCGACGCATTGCCACACGTCGCAACTGTCGTGCGACGGTTGCGCCGTGCTGTGGCGGACCGTCGGGACCAAAAAACATTACATGTAACGTTTTTTGCTCCCGACGGTCCATTTTTTCCGACCGCGCATGCGCGGCTGGAACTCCGCCCCCACCTCCCCGCGCTTCCCCGCACCTCACAATGGGGCAGCGGATGCGCTGGAAAAATGCATCCGCTGCACCCGTTGTGCGGCGGAGACAACGCTAGCGTCGGGGACCTCGGCCCGACGCACCGCGACGGGCCGAGCCTGACGCTAGTGTGAAAGAAGCCTAACAGTTTCAAACACAACAGTCATAAGTAGCAACGTTAAAAATACAATAATTATAGCAAAATAAGACGACCCTGCTCGTGAGAGCTTACAATTTACAATGAGATGGGGGAGATACAAAGTACAGGTGTGTATTTACAATGATGTATTTACAATGATGGTCCAGCCATTTTCAGGGGGTGTGGGATAGATGGAGATAGTGAATGGGCTACACACACAAACTTAAAATGACTTTGATTAGTGAACGTGGTAGGCCACTCTGAACAAATGTGTTTTGAAGGAGAGCCTAATACTATGCAAATTGTGGATGGTCCTAATATCTTGGGATAGAGCATTCCAGAGGATTGGTGCAGCATGGGAGAAGTCTTGTAGTCAGGAGTGGGAAGTACAGATTAGTGCAGAGGTTAGTCGAAAGTCATTTGCAGAGCGCAGCGGTCAGATAGGCTGATAGACCGAAATGAGGGAGGAGATGTATGGGGGTGCCGCACTGTGGAGAGCTTTGTGGGTGAGAACAAGTACTTTGAATTGTATCCTGTAATGAATGGGCAGACAATGTAATGACTGGCAAAGAGCGGACACGCCCGAGTAACGATTAGTTAGATGGACAACCCTGGCTGCTGCATTAAGGATAGACTGGAGAGGGGAAAGTCGAGTAAGAGGGAGGCCAATTAATAGAGCATTGCAGTAGTCCAGGTGGCAGTGGATCAAGGCAACGGATTCTAGAGATGTTCTTTAGGTGTAAGCGGCACGATCGGGCAAGAGATTGTATGTGGGAGGTGAAGGAAAGATCGGAGTCAAACATAACACTCAGACAGCGCGCCTGCTGCCGGGGGGGTTATTATGGTGCCACCCACAGAGAGGGAATTGTCAGATTTAGGGAGGTTAGTAGATGGCGGGAGCAGAAGAAGTTCAGTTTTGGAGAGGTTGAGTTTCAGATAGAGTGCAGACATGATGGTGGAGACTGCAGACAGACAGTCATTGGTGTTCTGTAGTACAGCGAGGATAAGGTCAGGAGATGACGTATATAGTTGTGTCATCAGCATAAAGATGGTACTGAAAGGCAAATCTGCTGATGGTCTGTCCAATTGGGGCTGTGTAGAGGAAGTAGAGAAGGGGGCCAAGGACTGAGCCCTGAGGTACCCCGACAGTGAGAGGAAGAGGAGATGAAGTGGAGCAAGAGAACAGAACACTGAAGGAGCGGTCAGAAAGATAGGAGGAGAACCAGGAGAAAGCAGTGTCCTTAATGCCTAGTAACTGAAGCCTCGAGAGTAGGAGAGGGTGGTCAACAGTGTCGAAAGCTGCAGAAAGGTCGAGAAGAATGAGCAGAGAGTGGTCACTGTTACATTTTGCTGTCAGAAGTTCATTGGTCATCTTGGTGAGCGCAGTTTCTGTCGAATGTAGGGGGCGGAAACCGGACTGTGAAGGGTCTAGGAGGGCATGAGTGGAGAGGTAATAGGTAAGGCAGGAGTAGACCAGGCACTCCAAGAGTTTATAGATGAAGGGGAGATTGGGAACCAGTCTGTAGTTATTTATGCAGGATGGGGAAGAGTACAGGTTCTTTTAAAAAAATTAGAATATGATCAAAAAGTTAATTTATTTCTGTTCTTCAATGCAAAAAGTGAAACTCATAAATTATATAGAGTCATTACAAACAGAGTGATCTATTTCAAGTGTTTATTTTTGTTAACGTTGATGATTATGGATAACAGCCAATTAAAACACAAATGTCATTATCTCAGTCAATTAGAATAATTAACAAAAACCACCTGCAAAGGCTTCGTACACATTTAAAAAGGTCCCTTAGTCTGTTTCAGTAGGCTCCACAATCATGGGAAGACTGCTGACTTGACAGATGTCCAGAAGTGTCCAGAAGTCAGTCATTGACACACTCCACAAGGAGGGTAAGCCCCTAAAAGGTCATTGCTAAAGAAGCTGGCTGTTCACAGAGTGCTGTGTCCAAGCCCATTAATGGAAAGTTGAGTTTAAGGAAAGAGTGTGATAGAAAAAGGAGCACAAGCAACCGGGATAACTGCAGCCTTGAAAGAAAGAAAAAGCCATTCAAAAATTTGGTAGAGATTCGCAAGGAGTGGACAGCTGCTGGAGTCATTGCTTCAAGAGCCACCACACATAGACATACCAAGGACATGGGCTTAAAGTGACACATTTCTTGTGTCAAGCCACTCAAGATCAATAGGCAATGCCAGAAGCGTCTTACCTGGGCCAAGGAGAAAAAAAATTAGATTGTTGCTCACTGGTCCAAGGTGTTGTTTTCAGATTAAACTAAATTTTGTATTTCATTTGTAAATCAAGGTCAGAGTCTGAAAGAAGAGTGGAGAGGCAAACAATTCAAGCTGCTTGAGGTCTAGTGTGAAGTTTACACAATTAGTGATGGTTTGGGGAGCCACGTCACCTGCTGATGTAGGTCCACTGTGTTTTATCAAGACCAAAGTCAGCGCAGCCATCTACCAAGAAATTTTAGAGCACTTCATGCTTCCCTCTGCCAACAAGCTTTTTGGAGATGGAAATTTCATTCTCCAGCAGGACTTGGCACCTGTCCACACTGTAAAAAGTACCAATACCTGGTTGAAAAACAACTGTATCACTGTGTTTGATTGGCCAGCAAACTTGCCTGACATTAACCTCATAGAAAATCTATAGGGTATTTTCAAGAGGAAGATGAGATTCATCAGACCCAACAATTCAGATTTACTGAAGTATGCTATTATAGCAACCTGGGCTTCCATAACACCTCAGCAGTGCCACAGGCTGATCGCCTCCGTGCCACTCCACATTGAAGCAGTAATTGATGCAAATGTAGCCCCGATCAAGCATTGAATGTATTTACTGAACATACATTTCAGTAGGCCAGCATTTTGGATTTTAAAATCAAGCTGGTGTTATAAAGCATTGGAATGCCACAATGCTGGAAGCACTGCTCCTCAATGTACTCCTCTTCATCCTCCAAAACTGCCTCTTGGTTGGACCCTTGCATACCAAGTTCCTGTGGGTGCAGGAACCCAACTTCAGAACCATGTGTGGATGACAGGCCTGATGGTGTGAATGTTGCCTGGTACTCCTGCTCATCTTCCTTCTGTGCTACCACTTCATCCATCATAGCCTGAAGGTTTTTTTCAAGCAGACATAGAAGTGGGATAGTAATGCTGTCATCAGCCTTGGCCATGTTGTTGGAATATTCAAGGCAGCGCAACACATCATATACTGTATGTCTCGCATAGAGGCCCACTCATTTGTGGTGAAGTGGTGTTCCTCCAAGTGACTGGTGCATGTTGCAGCTGAAACTCCATTATTTCCTGCTGCTGCTTTCACAATCTATCCAGCATATGCAAGGTGAAGTTCCACCTTGTTGATACGTCGCATATGAGGTGGTGAGTTGAGATGAGAGAACCTTTCTAGGTTCAGTTCGTATCATTGAGCATCCCGATGTTCGACGTACATAACCTAACCCAATTGACTTCAATGGGAGGCAAAGCCAGATGCTTAAAACACATCTTCAGGGGGCCAAAAAGCAGAACAAGTCTCATGGTGCAGCACTGATCTCACCGAGGTCCCTGCAGTTTAAGGGGCCCAGCTGGGACCACAGCCTCAGTGACCAGCAGTAATATATACGAACCTCACTTGCCACCACCACAGTGCAAGAGGGAAGAATCAGGCAAAGTGCCAAAATTGGCACATCTAATAGATGCATCTTTTTCTGTGTCGGCTTCAGACTGCTTTTTTTTTTAGCTGGGGGGCAATATGTATGGCCCTTTACCAGCCTGAGAATACCCTTCTATTCCATTCATAACCAGCCTTGCTGAAGCTGACAGCAGAGGGTTGCAGCCTGCAGCTGTCAATTTTGCCTGGCGGGTTATCAAAAATAAAGGAGAACCCCACTTCATTTCTAGGGGTCCCCATTTTAAAAATCTGGAAAGGCTAAGTATACAGTGGATAGTAATGGTGAAATGTCTATAATATGCCCCATTACTAACCCCACAGACAGTCTTGTGGAAAATAAGGCAAAAACGTCCATTCAAGAATTTTCTATACACATCTTCAAAGAACCAATATGAGGAAAGACGATAAATCGCAAATATAAAGTTTAAAAATATGTATTTATCAAATTTTAAACAATAAAATGAAATGCATGAACCAAGCAATTGGAATTTAAAGAGGATGAAGACATGGAAAATGTAAAGCATAGAGCATGCTAATTTAATACTCAAATAGTGAAATAGCAACCTTCAATTAAGGATGGTATATATGTATCCAAACACCATAATAATATCAATCAGTAAGTGCATGAGCCATAAAGTGCATAGTGCAAACATAAATATTCACATTAAGTTGAAAAATTCTAAAGTGGATATCATAGAACAAATGCAAGGAACAGAACACATGACCACAAAGGGCCCATATACTGTATATCTTGTAATGAAGGTTTTGCCTCGATCATGTTGACATATAATGATTTAAATGATGTAGGTGAAAGATGATAAAATACCTCTAAAGTGCTTAGTGCAAGGGTTCCAAATGCCTCGTCCTCTCACCCCGACAGTGCCGTTTCGCAAAATGCTTCGTCAATGGAGACATGTTTTGGATTTTGTGCCACAGAAAATAAGGTTTACATGGAAAAAAACAACAAAGAAATAAAAACACACCGGCGCTCCCAGGGGAATGAACTAGAAAGCTGCAGTTGCCTAGACAGCTGCTGTGCTGACTCTGTCAAATAACAAAAGAGAATAATAAATAGATAAGGACACCGCGCTAACTAGATGGAGCAGTACATGGGTATAAAAAGTGAATGTCTAACTAGACAAGACGTACAACACAATAGGAGTATAAACAGTATAAGCAAACCAATACCAATAATAGAAACAAAAAGAAAGACCAGAGCAAGTGCCTATTATGGCCGGGATATCACATAAAGGTGCGTGGCAAATGTGAGTAGAGAAAGCACACTTACTGAATAATGGTATGGCTGCTTGTAAAGGTCCTAGCATGTTCCCAGTAAAGGCTGTCGCTGTCCTGATGGGTATAGGAACAGAAGCGCCAGGGGCCAAGATGATTAGTGGCACGATGTCCAAAGTGGCAGCGTGGGGCGACACAAACACCTGATGGTATGGGGAGCGTCCTCCCTGGTGAGTGTATGCCCGCCGTGCATGTCAGGAGCTCCGCTGACCGGCACACATGGGCCGGAAAAAAGCCGCTACACAGAGCGGTGAAAGAAAGGGGCGTGGTTTGGGTGACGTCACCAAAACAAAAAGCAAAGGACGGATGCCGCACAGGACCACAATTACCTACGCGTTACGAAGGTCACCGGACCTTCTTCGTCAGAGCCTCTATTTATTATTCTCTTAAGGTTTACATGGCCCAGAGCAATAGGATTTATTTTTGTCTCAGAGTACCAGGTTTATCTGGTACAGAGCAATGGGATTTTGTTGCCTCAGAAAACAAGGCTTATATGCAACAGGCAATAAGATTTTTTGCCAGAGAACAACGTTTATATGGTATAAAGCAATTGGGATTTTTTGCCACAGAGCAACAGGCTTTTATGGCAAAAAGCAACAGGCTGTTGAGGCAGTCCACAAAATGTTGGTATGACATTTGGGCAGTAATGACTTTCTTCTGGCGACTTGACCATGCGAACGCACCTCGTATCAATCTTTATTATTTGGTGCATTCCGATATCCCTAACACCATGTTCAAAAGTTTACATACCCTGATGATTTTAGCCTGATATAACATGCACAGAAATTGACACAAATGAGTTTGAAAAGCTACTAAAGGTAACATCCTCACCTGTGACCTGTTTGCTTGTAATCAGTGTGTGTGCATAAAAGCTGAGTGAGTTTCTGGGATCCAGACAAACTCTTGCATTTTTCATCCAGCTACTGATGTTTCTGGATTGTGAGCCCTGAAAGCAAAAGAACTATCAATGGCTCTACGATAAAAGGTAGCTGAACTGTATAAAACAGGAAAGAGACACAAAAAGATATCCAAGGAATTGACAATGCCAGTCAGCACCGTTCAAACTGTGATTAACAAATAGAAAATCAGGGGCGCTCTAAAAGCAAAACCACAGTCAAGTAGACAAAAATTTTGTCCACAATTTCTAGGAAAATTGTTTGAGATGCAAAGAAAAATCCACAAATAACATCAGCTGAAATACTGGACTCTCTGAAAACTAGTGGTGTGGCTGTTTCAAGACGCACAATAAGGAGGCTCTTGAAGAAAAATGGGCCGCATGGTCGAGTCGCCAGAAGAAAGTCATTACTGCCCAAATGCCACAAAGTATCTTGCCTACAATATGCAAAACAAAGCAGACCCAAGCCTCAAAGCTTCTGGAGCAAGGTAATTTGGAGCGATGAGACCAAAATTGAACTATTTGGCCACAACCATAAACGTTACACTTGGAGGGAGGTCAACAAGGCCTATGATGAAAGGAACACTATTCCTACCGTAATGCAAGGAGGTGGATTGCTGATGTTTTTGGGGTGTGTGAGCTACAAAAGCACAGAAAGCTTGGTCAAAATTGAAGGGAATATGAATGCAGCAATAAATCAGCAAATACTGGAGAATAATTTGCACTCATCAGCCCGGAAGATACGCATGGGACGTACTTGGACGTTACAACATGACAACGATCCAAAATACAAGGCCAATTCGACCTGTCATTGGCTACAGCAGATCAAAGTGAAGGTTCTGGAGTGGCCATCTCAGTCTCCCGACCTCAATATCACTTAGCCACTCTGGGGAGATCTCAAACACGCAGTTCATGCTAGGCAGCCCAGGTATTTACAGGAACTGGTAAATTCAAAAAAGTTAATTATTTTCTCATTAATGTACACTCTGCACCCCATCTTGACTGAAAAAAAACAGAAATGTTTAAATTTTTGCATATTTATTAAAAGAAAAACTGAAATATCACATGGTCATAAGTGTTGTGATCCGCTTTTTGGGCTCCCCTAGTGGTGGCTGGTGGTACTGGAGACTTGTGTGTTCTTTTCTGCCTCAGCTCACCTGCTTCCATCAGTTTTGGGAGTTCCCTATTTAGCCTTGCTCTCCAGTCACTTCCTTGCCGGTCATCATTGTAACCTGAGTCTTTCAGTTGCATGTTCCTGCTACCAGTCTGCTGATCAGCTAAGTGGACTCTTGTCCTTTTTGTTTTGTATTTTTTGTCCAGTTTAGAGTTTGTCATTTCCTGTTACTGGAAGCTCTTGTGGACTGAAATTGCCACTCCTGTGTCATGAGTTGACACAGGAGTCTTAAAGTAATTTCAGGATGGGTTTTTGAAAGGGTTTTTCAGCTGACCGTGAAGTCCTCTTTTGTATCCTTCCTCTATCTAGTAAGTGGACCTCGCTTTGCTAAATCTACCTTCATACTGTGTATGTCTTTTCCTCTGAACTCACCGTTAATATATGTGGGGGCTACTATCATCTTTGGGGAATTTCACTAGAGGTAAGCCAGGTCTGTTCCTTCCTCTTCCAGGTGTAGTTAGTTCTCCGGCTGGCGCATGGCATCTAGGCAGCCGTAGGAATGCTTCCTGGCTACTGTTAGTTGTGTGGTAGATTTAGGTCACGGTCAGCTTGAGTTTCCATCACCCGAGGGCTAGTCTGTTATTTTGTGTTTCTGATGTTCCCATGCCATTGGGGAATCATGACACATAAGTATTGAGACCCTTTGCTCAGACACTCATATTTAAGTCACATGCTCTCCATTTTCTTGTGAGTGATCCTCCTTGAAATGGTTCTACTCTTTCATTGGAGTCCAGCTGTGTTTAATTAAACTCATAGGACTTGATTTGGAATGGCACACACCTGTCTATATAAGACCTCACAGCTCACATTGCATGTCAGACCAAATGAGAATCATGAAGTCAAAGAACCTGGTCAAGGAGCTCAGAGAGTTGTGGCAACGCACAGATCTGGTCAAGGTTACAAAAAATTTTCTGCAGCACTCAAGATTCCTAACAGCACAGTGGCCTCCATAATCCATAAATGGAAGAAGTTTGGGGCCATCAGAAGTCTTCCTAGACCTGGCTATCCAGCCAAACTGAGCAATCGTGGGAGAAGAGCCTTGGTGAGATACATAAAGAAGAACCCCAAGATCACTGTGGCTTGGCTCCAGAGATGCACTAGGGAGATGAGAGAAAGCTCCACAAAGTCAACTATCACTGAAGCCCTCCACCAGTTGGACCTTTATGGCAGAATTGACGGACGTAAGACTCTCCTCAGTGCAAGTCATATGAAAGCCTGCATAGAGTTTGCTAAAAAAATACATGAATGACTCCCAGACAATGAGAAATAAGATTCTCTGGTCTGATGAGACAAAGATGGACCTTTTTGGTGATAATTGTAAGTGGTATGTGTGGCAAAAACCAAGCACTGCTCATCATCTGCCTAATACAATCCCAACAGTGAAACATGGTAGTGGCAGCATCATGCTTTGGGGATGTTTTTCAGCTGCAGGGACAGGACAACTGGATGTCATTGAAGGAAGGAAGCATGAATGTGGCCAAGTACAGAGATAAAAAGGATGAAAACCTCTTCCAGAGTGCTCTGGACCTCAGCCTTGCCCGAAGGTTCATCTACCAACAAGACAATGACCCTAAGCACACAGCTAGAGTAACAAAGGAATGGCTTTAGAACAACTCTGTGACCATTCTTGACTGGCCCAGCCAGAGCCCTGACCTAAACCTAATTGAACATCTCTGGAGAGACCTGAAAATGGCTGTCCACCAATGTTCACCATCCAAATCCAGGTGTGAAAAACTTGCTGCATCATTCCAAAGAAGACTCATGGCTGCACTAGCTCAAAAGGGTGCTTCTACTAAATACTGAGCAAAGGGTCTGAATTCTTATGACCATATGATATTTCAGTTTTTCTTTTTTAATAAATTTGCTAAAATTTCTACATTTCTATTTTTTTCATTCAAGATGTGTTGCAGTATACATTAATGAGAAAAAAATGAACTTTTTTGAATTTACCAAATGGCTGCAATGAATCAGAGGGTAAAAAATTTAAAGGGGACTGAATACTTTCCATGCCCACTGTATATCCAACACGTGGTCAAAATTATTGGTACCTTTCGTTTAATGACAGAATGGTCACAGTAATATCTTGAATCTGACAAAAGTAATAATAAATAAAAGACCTATGAAAATGAACAAATGAAAGTCAGGCATTGCTTTTCAAATATGTTTCCACAGAATTAAAAAAAAATAAAACTCTTGAAATAATGATACCCTTAACTTAATATTTTGTTGCACAACCTTTTGAGGCAATCACTGCAATCAAACGATTCCTGTAACTGTCAATAAGACTAATGCTCCTCTTGACAGGTATTTTGGCCCACTCCTCAAGAGCAAACTGCTCCAGTTGTCTCGTGTTGCCTTTTCCAGACGGCATGTTTCAGCTCTTTCCAAAGATGCTCAATAGGATTTAGGTCAGGGGTCATAGAAGGTTACTTCAGAATAGTCCAATATTTTCCTCTTAGCCATTCTTGAGTGTTTTTGGCTGTGTGTTTTGAGTCATTATCCTGTTGCAAGACCCATGACATGCGACTGAGACCAAGCTTTCTGACACTGGGCCGCACATTTCTCTCTAGAATCCCTTGATAGTCTTGAGATTTCATTGTACGCTGCACAGATTCTAGAGACCCTGTGCCAGAGGCAGCAAAGCAGCCCCAGAACATAATAGAGCCTCATCCATGTTTCACAGTAGGTACAGTGTTCTATTCTTGATATGCTTCATTTTTTCATCTGTGAACATAGAGATGATGGCTTTGCCAAAAATTTAAATTTTTTTTTCTCATCTGTCCACAGGACATTCTCTCAGAAGCTTTGTGGCTTTTCAACATGTAGTTTGACAAATTCCACTTTGGCTTTTTTATGATTTTTTTCAACAATTTTGTCCTCCTTGGTCGCCTCCCATGAAGTCCACTTTGGCTCATATACCGACGGATGGTGCAATCTGATACAGATGTTCCTTAATCTTGAAGTTCACCTTTAAATGGAACCTGTCACCCCCAAAATTGAAGGTGAGCTAAGCCCAACAGCATCAGGGGCTTATGTACAGCATTATGGGGCGGTCCGATCCGATGGGCGTCACGGTCCAGTCCGGGGCCTCCCATCTTCTTACTATGACGTCCTCTTCTTGTCTTCATGCTGCGGCTCCAGCGCAGGCGTACTTTGTATGCCATGTTGAGGGCAGAGCAAAGTACTGCAGTGCTCAGGCGCCGGGAAAGGTCAGAGAGGCCAGGCACCTGCGCACTGCAGTACTTTGCTCTGCCCTCAACAGGGCAGACAAAGTACGCCTGCACTGGAGCCGCAGCGTGAAGACAAGACGAGGACATCATGCTATGAAGATAGGAGGCTCTGTACTGGACCGCGACGCCCATCGGATCAGACCACGCCCCCAGGTGAGTATAATCTAACCTCTTTTTTTCATCTTTCAGGATACATTGGGGGCTTATCTAGAGCATTCCAGAATGCTGTAGATAAGCCCCTGATGCTGGTGGGCTTTGCTCACCTTCAATTTTGGGGGTAACAGGTTCCCTTTAATCTTTTTAGAAGTTTTTCTGGGCTCTCTTGTTACCATTCATATTATCCATCTCTTTGATTTGTCATCAATTCTGCTCTTGTGGCCATGTCCAGGGAGGTTGGCTACAGTCCCACGGATCTTACATTTATGAATATTATGTGCAACTGTAGTCACAGGAACATTAAGCTGCTTGGAGATGGTCTTATAACTTTTACCTTTAACATGTTTGTCTATAATTTTCATTCTAATCTCCTGAGACAACTCTTTCCTTCTCTTCCTTTGGTCCACGTTGAGTGCGATACACACCATGTCACCAAACAGCACAGTGTGTATCTGTAGCCCTTTATACAGGCCCACTCACTGATTCCAAGATTGTAGACACCTGTGATGCTAGATAGTGGGCACTCCTTGATTTAACATGTCCGTTTTGTCACATTGTTTTCAGGGGTACCATCTTTTCTGTCCAGGCCTATTTCATGAGTTTTATTTTGTTTAAATTCTATGAAAACATCATTGAAAAGCAATGTCTGACTTTCATTTGTTCATTTTCATAGATATTTTTTAATTATTACTCTTGTCAGATTCAAGTTAATTCTATAACCATTGTGGGTTTTTCTGTCATTAAACGAGGGGTACCAACAATTTTGACCACGTTTATGTACATGTATATATATATACATATATACATATACAGAATATATATATATATATATATATATATATATATATATATATACAGTATATATATACACATACACATAAAGTGGGGGAAATAAGTATTTGATCACTGGCTGAGTTTGTAAGTTCGCCCACTGACAAAGACATGCACAGTCTATAATTTTAAGGGTAGGTTAATTTTAACATCAAGAGATAGAATATGAAAAATATAACCCAGAAAATCAAATTATATTAATGTATTAGCATTTTGCATTGAGAAATAAGGATTTGATCCCTCTGGCAAACAAGACTTAATACTTGGTGGCAAAACCCATTTTGGCAAGCACAGCAGTCAGACTTTTTTTGTAGTTGCTGATGAGGTTTGTGTAGGGTTGTGCGAAACGGGTTGGCCATTTTCAGAAGTCGCTGACTTTTGGCAAAGTCGGGTTTCATGAAACCCGACCCCTGTGTGGGGTCGGCCATGAGGTCGGCGATCTTCTGAACCTGGTATCGGAATTCCGATACCGAGTTCCGATATGTTTGTGATATCGGGAATCGGTATCGGAATCCATATTTAAGTGTTAAATAAAGAATCAAAATAAAAAATATTGATATACTCACCCTCGGACGCGCCCTGGTACTAACCGGCAGGCTTCCTTCCTAAGAATGAGCGCGTGAATGACCTGCGGTGACGTCGCGGCTTGTGATTGGTCGCGAGCGGTCACATGGACAAGCCGCGTCGTCATCTAAGGTCCTTCACGCGCTCATTCTTAGGAAGGAAGGCTGCCGGAAAGAAGCAGGGTGCGTCCGAGGGTGAGTATATCAATATTTTTTTATTTTGATTCTTTATTTTACACATTAATATGGATCCCAGGGCCTGAAGGAGAGTTTCCTCTCCTTCAGACCCTGGGAACCATAGTATCCCATTGCACTGCATTGGGTTTCGTGTTTCGGCCGACCCCGACCCCGACTTTTTTATAGGATCGGCCGATTTCACTCGACCCGACTTTTGAGAAAGTCGGGTTTCGTGAAACCCGACCCGATCCTATAAAAATAAAAGTCGCTCAACCCTAGGTTTGTGCATATGTCAGGAGGGATTTTGGTCCACTCCTCTTGGCAGATTATCTCTAAGTCATTAAGATCTTGAGGCTGTCGCTTGGAAATTTGGATCTTCAACTCCCTCCATAAGTTTTCTATGGGTTTAAGGTCTGGAGACTAGCTAGGCCACTCCATGAGCTTAATGTACTTCTTTCTTGTGCTGACTGTATGTTTTCGGTCATTGTCTTGTGGGAAGACCCAGCCATGACTCATTTTAATGTCCTGGTGGAGGAAAGGAGGATGTCACTCAGGATTTTACAGTACATGGCTCCATCCATTCTCTCATGCGGTGAAATAGTCGTTTGCCCTTAGCAGATAAAACACCCCCAAAATCATAATGTTTCCACCTCCATGCTTGATAATGGGGAAAGTGTTCTTTAGGTCATAGGCAGCATTTCTCTTTCTCCAAATGCGGCAAGATGAGTTAATGCCAAAGAGCTCAATTTTTGTCTCATCTGACCACAGCAACTTCTCCAAACCACTCACAGAATCATCCAGGTGTTCATTGACAAACTTCAGATGGGCCTGCGAATGTGCCTTCTTGAGTGGGGGGACCTTGTGGGCACTGCAGGATTTTAAACCTTTACGGTGTAATGTGTTACCAATGGCTTTCTTGGTGACTGTGGTCCCAGCTGCCTTGAGATTATTAACAAGTTCCCCCTGTAGTTCTAGGCTGATCTCTCACCTTCCTCATAATCTAGGATACCCCACGAGGTGAGATTTTGCATGGTGCCCCAGATCGATGTCAGTTGACAGTCATTTTGTATTTTTTCTATTTTCTTACTATTGCACCAACAGTTGTCTCCTTCTCACCCAGCGTCTTACTTATGGTTTTGTAGCCCATTCCAACTTTGTGCAGGTCTATGATCTTGTCCCTGACATCTTTATTAAGCGCTTTGGTCTTGTCCATGTTGTAGAGGTTAGAGTCTGACTGATTAATTGAGTCTGTGGACAGGAGTCTTTTGTAAAGGTGACTTTGTAAGACAGTTGTCTTTAATGCAGGTAACGAGTTGATTAGGAGCGTCTAACTGGTCTATAGGAGCCAGAAATGTTAATGGTTAGTAGGGGATCAAATACTTATTTCAGAAACGTCTGATTGCTGTGCTTGCCAATAAGGGTTTTGCCACCAAGTATTAAGTCTTGTTTTCCAGAGGAATCAATTACTTATTTCTCCCAGCAAAATGCAAATACATTTATATAATTTATATCATGTGATTTTCTGGATTTTATTTTTGAAATTCTATCTCTCAATGTTAAAATTAACCCAACTTTAAAATTATAGACTTTTCATGTCTTTGTCAATGGGCAAAGTTACAACATCAGCAGGGGACCAAATATTTATTTCCCCCACTGTGTATATATCTATATATATAATTGTCTAAGGGTTTTTCTGTCTGTCCTGGAAATCCCGCGTCTTTGATTGGTCGAGGCCGCCTGGGCCTCGACCAATCAGCGACGGGCACAGTATCGACGTTGATGTCATAATGGTTGCCATGGCGATGATGATGTCATAAAGGTTGCTTCGACCAATCAGCGACGGGCACAATCTGCCACGAATTCTGGAATCATCATTGTCCATATACTACGGGGACATGCATATTCTAGAATACCCGATGCGTTAGAATCGGGCCACAATCTAGTATATATATATATATATATATATATATATATATATATATATATATATCTCACAAGGGATTACTTTCAAAATAGATGGCCAGTATGTATATTATTATTTTTATAACACCATCATTTCCATGGTGCTGTGCAAGGGTTTACATGTATACAGACAAACAGTAGATAACAAATGTACTTAACATATACAAATATAAATTACAGTGAACAAACTTACAATGGCACAGGAAGCTTACATTTTACAAAATAATGCGGAAGAAGATAATAGTTTAGGGTGATGAGGTGGGTTATTGCTGGCTTCTTGAAGAGATGCATTTTTAGGTTTTGTCTGAAAGTTCTGAAAGTGGTGGATTATCGAACATGTTGAGGCACAGAATTCTAAGGGATGACAGATACTCTGGAAACGTTTTGGAGGAAATTGCTTGAGGAATATATAAGTGTGGAGAAGAGAATGAAGACGAGAGATTGTGTTGGAAGATATTGGGAGATTAGTTTGGAGGTATACGGAGAAGACAGATTACTGACGGCTTTGTAGGTCAGTGTTTGAACTGGATCTGTTGGAGAATTGTGAACCAAGAAAGGAATATGCAGAGGAGAGAAGTGAAGGAGTAGCGAGGAGAGTGAATTAGTTGGGTAGCAGAGTTAAGGACTGACTTGAGAGGTTTTTAAACAGTGTTAGCAGAGAGGCCACAGAGAAGGCCATTGTTGTAGTTGAGGCCAAAGATGATAATGGTATGCACTAACATGTAGATTAAGGATTGAGAAATGGACAGATTCTTGAAATATTTTTGAGTTGGAGGTGGCAAGAGTTTGGATGTGCAGTTTGAAATAGAGGGCAAAGTGGAGCGTTATAACAAAGGCAAAAAAATTCCAGGACTGGTATTAGCATGATGTAACTTATAGTGATAAATGTATCTGGCAAGGGAGTTGAGTGAGATTGAGGAAAGATGATGAGTTTGAATTTATCAACATTGAGCATTAGAAAGCATGATGACAAGAGGGAGAAAATGGCTGATAGACACTCTGGGATTCTGAACAGCAGAGAGGTAGATTTGAGTTTTATCAGTGTATAAGTGATATTGGAAGCCATGGAAATTCATGAGTTGTCCCAAGCCATGTGTATAGATTTAGATGAGTAGGGTTTGTGATGAGGAGGTAGTATGGGTGGGGGGAGATGATAAATGTGTGGTTAAAAAGGTATCAGGAGATTCAACAGAGGGCAAGGTCTTTGACTCAAAGTGAAGAGAGGATTTGTAGTAGGATGGAGTGGTCGACTGTATCAAAGCCAGAGGACAGGTCTATCAGGTGGAGTATACAGAATTGTATGCTAGCTTTGGTAGTAAGTCACTAGTAATTTTGGTTAGGAGAGTTTCTATGGAGTGAAGGGGAAGAAAGCCAAATTTTAGGCTGTTAAA
Source organism: Ranitomeya variabilis (assembly GCF_051348905.1). Lineage (NCBI taxonomy): Eukaryota > Metazoa > Chordata > Amphibia > Anura > Dendrobatidae > Ranitomeya > Ranitomeya variabilis. Next base: position 532,112,187 of record NC_135234.1, read on the forward strand.
GAATGAGATAAATGAGAGATCCATGGAAAGTACAGTATGGACATGCTGTTCGATTAGTTTGAATGCGAATTTGAGCAATGAGATGGTACCATAGCTGAACGCAAAGGTTGAGTCGAGGGATGATTTCATCAGGACAGGTGTGATTGTAGCATGTGTGCAAGCAGAATTGAAGGTACAGGAAGTTAACAATTGGACAAAGAGATTCGTTAGGGCTGGCATAAGTGTGGTGGTGAGGTGTTGGAGAGGAGGTGTCTAAAATCTCTTTCAGTGGGGAGGAAGGTTCTGGGGGAAAGGAAATGGTCTGTGGTTTGTGGTGATTAAACAGTAAAGACTTGCCTGGTTTGGTCAATCTTGTTTTTGAAATGTGCAGCAAAGTCATCTGCCGAAGTGAGGAAGGTCGGTGGGGCAAGTGGGGGGAGGAGAAGGGTGTTAAAAGCATTGAATAACTGTTTGGGCTTGTGGGATGAAGAAGATACAAGGGTTGTAAAGTAGTCCTGTTTAGCAGAGGCCGACATAACTGTCAAAGTTGCTTGTTTGAATGCGACAAAGTCATCTTGTGAGTGTGTTTTCGTCCTGATCGGCTTTCCAATCCTGAACACTTGCCAAAGCTTTTTAGAGAGGCTGTTGTGCCAGGGTTGATCATTGGTTCATCCCACTCTACCTTGCACAAGAGGGATGACTGAATCAATATCTGATGCCAATGTGGGATTGTAGATAATGATGTTGAAGACAGCGGTAGAATAACATCAGAGAATGTGTGAATGTCTAAGGCTGCTAGGTTTCTGAGGAGGTGTGATAGTTGCTGGATATGGGGGGCAGGTGAGGAGGACAGGGAAGAGAAGGTGAGCTGATGGTGGTGATATAAGGAGAGAAGTGAGGTTGTGAAGTTAGACAGGGAGAAGCGGCGTATGCACATAAAGTCTAATATACAGTGGCAAGTAAACGTTTGGGCACTCCTGGTCAAAATTTCAGTTATTGCGAACAGTTAAGCAAGTTGAAGTTTAAATAGTCTCTAAAAGAGCTAAGGTACAAGATCACACATTTCCTTGGCATTTTTTGCCAAAAAAATTGTTATTTTTTACTTTTTAAAATTTCAAAAAGGAAAATGCAAATAATTATAAAAAAATAGTCTGACGAAGGCAATTGCTGTAATGCCCATCAAGGTGGGAGCCACTCAGGGGAGGGGGTCTTCTCACAGCTGTAAATTTATTACTATCCTATTCTATAAGATGGTGAATAGTGATGAGCGAGTATACCCAGTACTCAAGATTTCCCGAGCACGCTCGGGTGTCCTCCGAGTATTTATAAGTACACGGAGATTTAGTTTTCAGCGCCGCAGCTGAATGATTTATATCTGTTAGCCAGCATAAGTACATGTGGGGGTTGCCTGGTTGCTAGGGTTCATATCTATCAATCCCCTAATTTTCTCATTCTGTTCTAAAAACTAAAAGGTTGAAAAATATTATTTATTATATATTATTACTATAACTACGAATGGAAACAAACAGGGGCCAAACACAGAAAAACAGCCAAAAACGTGGAGAAAAATAAGTCAACTGACCAAAATTAATCTTCAAGAAAGGCAGAATAAGAGAAACCCTCATTCAACCCTGAAGGGTTTGTGAATTATCACATTACCCTACGCTGACCTGTATAGACAGCATATGGTTATTGATAGTTTTGGTAATATGCAGGTCTGGTGGCTTGTTTATGGAGATATTATTTATGCTACTAAGTCTGATAATACACTATGGTAATCCTAAACCAAAAACCAATCCCTTGTTCCCTTCCTTCATTATATAAATATAATTATATATATATATATATATATATATATATATATATATATATATATATATATATATATATATATACAGTGGTGTTCAACAGTCCTGCATAGGCATAGGATAAATTGATTTTTCAAGTTTTAAACATTTTCTGTCGAATATCTTCGATGCTAATATGACATATTATGTATGGTTTTGTTCAGAATACAATTTTGCATTCTCTCCCTGTAATATTTTTAGCTTTTGAAGCAGTTTGCCTGAAATTATTGCAACAATATGGGAATTGAAAGCACAGCTAAATATTGTACAGCTTCAGATCCAAAATTAGCCAATCACAGATGAGGTTCTTGTGACCAATCATAACCTGGATATGGCAGCCAATCACATTGCATTACACTGCATCACATCTGCTGCTTTGTTTGTTTGTTTTTTTCTGTTGGTCTATCTAGTGAATCATACTGTAGAGTTTTATGATGGGAGCCTTCAGATTTTTGTCAGCGGAGGATCGTGTGCGAGTTGTGGTGCTACATGAAGAGGGTTATACTGGCCCCCAGATCGCAAGGAAGGTCGGCTGTAATCAGAGTACAGTCATAAGAATTTTGCAGAAACATAAGCAGCTTGGAATTACCTAGGACAGGCCCAGATCTGGTCGGCCCAGAAAGGCAACTAAAAGGGAGGATAGAGTACTGATAAGAACATCCCTTGCCAATCGAAAGCTCACCTCTCCTCAGCTTCTGCAAGAATGGCAAGAAAAGTGCAATATTGAGGTAGCAACATCGACTGTGAGGAAGAGATGTTTGGAAGCAGGATTGAGAGGGTGCAAGGCCCGAAAGAAGCCATTGATGACAGCCATACAAAGACAAAGGTGAAAACTGTGGGCATTGAAATATTTAAGATGGAGGAAGGAGGAGTGGGAAAAAGTGTTATTTAGTGATGAAAGCACTTTTTGCATTTTAGGAAATGATGGCAAGTCTTATGTGAGAAGGTTCTCACATGAAGAGTACAAGCCAGTGTGTTTGAGCTTCTCTGTGAAACATCCGATGAAAGTAATGGTCTGGGGCTGTATGGCAGCCAATGGTGTTGGAAGAACAAGGTGGCTACTATTGACTGGCCAGCTCAGTCCCCGGACCTCAATTCAATTGAAAATTTGTGGCCCAAGGTATCATTAGATATATCTAGAAAACAGCCAAGGACCAAGAGTGAGTTGATTGAGGCTCTGATACAGGCCTGGAACCACATCATCACTCGTGAACATCTGCAGAAGCTTGTTCACTCAATGCCACAGAGATGCAAGCTGGTGCTCAAGAGCAAAGGCTGGCCAATAAAGTATTAGAAGCTAAAGATGCACTCAAAAGGCCCTTTTCAGGACTCTGAATTAAATAAAAAATAATAAATCTTAAAAAGTAAAATTTAAGTCTGTGTGAACTTGCATTGGAAGTTAATGAACTTAGAAACCTGTTCACCATTCTACACACTGTACTGGTGTAGGTATGGTTATGCTGTAAAAAAAATTATTAAAAATGCGCATACCATAACAATTTGTACACTTGGGACATTCAAAAATGAGTATGGCATACAATGAGGGATTACAAAAACATATATGTTCCACCAGTTTCACTGTAGAGATGCAGAAGTATGAAACATACAGTTTTCTTCACGCCTATGCAGGACTTTTGAACACCATTGTATATATATATATATATATATATATATATATATATATATATATATATATTTTTTTTTTTTTTTTTTTCTATTTTTTTTGTGCTGTCTTTCTTTTTTTCATCTATTACCAAAGACCATTTCAACAGTGGTTGGGAAGACGCTGCACTACAGTTTGGTAATATAAGATGCTGTTCCGATTTTGAACTATATATATATATATATATATATATATATATATATATATATATATATATATAGCTCTGGCAAAAGTTAAGAGTCCACTGCACAGTTTTATAAAAATCAGCTTCTCTGTGGTGTTCACAATCCTCTTGCAATAGGACAAGCTGGATGGCAAAAAAGTACTAGTAATATCCCAAAAGTAATAGGAATGACAAAATTAACTTTTAACCATGCCAAAGGAGTTGAAAAAAACGTCTTGAGTGAGGAAAAGAAGGGCTCTATTCTGGCTTTACTAGCAGAAGGATATAGTGATGTCATGTTGCTTACATTCTTAAAATTTCTAAGACGGCAGTCCATTACAACAAGGTCAAGCAGTAGACATTGGGGACAACAAGGCTACAGACTGGCAGAGGATGAAAACGACTCTCCGCTGACCAGAATGACCATCATCTTATTCAAATGTCACTCAGCAACCATAGGATGACATCAAGTGACCTACAAAAGGAATGGCAAATGGCAGCTGGGGTGAAGTGCAAAGCAAGAACAGTTCGTAACAGGCTCCTAGAGGCAGGGCTCAAGTCATGTAAGGTTAGAAAAAAAGCATTTCATTAGTGAGAAGCAAAGGAGAGCCAGGCTGAAGCTTGCCAAAGACCATAAGGATTGTACCATAGAGTACTGGAATAAGGTAATCTTCTCTGATGAGTCTGATTTTCAGCTCTGCCGAACACCTGGTTGTCTAATGGTTAGATGGAGACCTGGAGAAGTGTACAAGGCACAGTGTCTTGCACCCACTGTGAAATTTGATGGAGGATCAGTGATGATCTGGAGATGGAATTGGCCAGGTTAATCTATTGACAGATGTATGAATCAAGGCGCATACAATGTTATCCTAGAAAAACAGGTGATTTCTTCTGCTCAGGCCATAATCCCCAACTCTGAGGACTGTTTTTTCCAGCAGGACAATGGAACATGCCACACAGCTAGGTCAATCAAGGTGTGGATGAAGGACCATGGCCAGCCCAATCTCCAGACCTGAACCCCATTGAAAACCTCTGCAATCTAAACAAGAGGAAGATGGATAGTCACAAGCCATCAAGCAAAGAAGACCTGCTTAAATTTTTGTACCAGGAGTGGCATAAGGTCACCCAAAAGTAGTGTGAAAGACTGGTGAAAACTTTCCAAGACACATGAAAGCTGTGATTAAAAATCTTGGTTATTCCACAAAATATTGATTTCTGAACTCTTCCTGAGTTAAAACATTAGTATTGTTGTTTTTAAATGGTTATGAACTTGTTTTGTAAGCATTATTTGAGGTCTGCAAGCGCTGCATTTGTTTGCTATTTTGACCATTTCTCATTTCCTGAAAATTCAAAATTTAGAGCTTGGAAATTCGAAGACATGTTGTCAGTAGTTTATAGAATAAAAGAGCAATTTACATTTTACTCAAAAATATACCTATAAAGAGAAAAATCAGACAAACTGAAAATTTTGCAGTGGTCTTTTAATTTTTGCCAGTATAAACACAACACTATATACCGTATTTTTTGGCATATAAGACGCACTTTTTCCCCCCCAAAAAAGGGGGGAAAATGGGGGGTGCGTCTTATATGCGCAATGCAGGCTTACCGTGGACCGTGGCGGCAGAGGTGCGGCGGCAGAGGTGCGGTGGCAGAGGTGCGGCGGCAGAGGTGTGGCGGTGGAGATGAGGAGGCGCAGTGAGCGGGGTCCCTTTCCCCGGTGAGTTGATGCTGCAGCCCCGGTAATGCACAGAGCCGGGTGAATCCTGTTGTTATCGGTGCGCGCGGCCATCTTCCTGAGGCCGCGCGTTCGCAGATGGAGCTCTAGTGCCCGGGGCTTTAGGAAAATGGCCGCGAGATGCCGCGCGTGCGCAGATGGGGATCGCGGCGGCCATTTTCCTGAAGCCCCGGGCACTAGAGCTCCATCTGCGAACGCGCGGCCTCAGGAAGATGGCCGCGCCCACCGATATCAACAGGATTCACCCGGCTCTGTGCATTACCAGGGCTGCAGCATCAACTCACCGGGGAAAGGGACCCCGCTCACTGCGCCTCCTCATCTCCACCGCCACGGTCCACGGTAAGCATTACCGGCTGCTGCATCACCTCACCGGGACTTTGGACTCTGTATCCTGTATCCTTTTGCTTCCCAGGATGGGTGCAGCAAGGTTCAGGAAGGATCTCGTGGGCACATGGACTGGAGATGATGGAGGTAGTGGTGTACATTGTGAAGCGAGTATTCCACAGGCGCTCATATGTCTGAGTCCTTGCCGCTTCCCGGCGCTCAGACATCTGAGCTCCTGTGGAATACTCGCTTCACAATGTACACCACTACCTCCATCATCTCCAGTCCATGTGCCCACGAGATCCTTCCATCACCTCACCGGGGAAAGGGACCCCTCTCACGCCATACCTCTCACTGTGCTTCCTCATCCCAGCACCTCTGTCGGTAACCACTGCTGCCACCCTCCCATGGACACCAGGCCGTGGCGTCGCCCACCTAAGCAGGAAGGGACCCTGCTCAGGTGCACGCCGTACCGCATCACCCCACCTCTGCCGCCACCATGCCTCCTGTGACCCTGCTCTGCCACCACCAGCCCTCAGGTAAGATACTGTAAATTCGGACAATAAGACGGACCCCCATCTTATAAAAAATCTTTTTTTCTGCAATTTTCACCCCAAATTTGGGGTGCGTCTTATGGTCCGGTGCGTCTTATATGCCGCGAAATACGGTACATAAACTTGTTATATACATTCTATTAGAGTTGAACGAAGATGAGATTTGCATTTAATGAATTCAATACAAATTGAATCAGCTATTAAGGGGTTAAAAAACATATTGTACTCACCTTTCCTCAGCCCTATCAATACTTATGACCCCATAAAGAGTGTCAATAACATGCATTGCCCATTGTGTTACAATATGTAGTCTACTTGATGTGCAGATATGCAGATAAAATTGCTGTCCTTACAAAGATCTAAGGGGCAACATTTCTCCTTGCGGAGAGCGACATACCGGCCCTGGAATTCCAAGGTAAGGTGGCTTATTTGCCATGCAATGAATCTCTGGGACATGTAATATGCAAATTGCCTCTTCAGAGAGGAAGAGGACTTGAGCTCTATAGCGCCACCTGTTTGAAGCAGAAATCCTACAAACCACTATTGTAAGTCACATTTCAATGCCCGTTAAGGGTCACTAATGATTTGTAGGATTGTGGCCTCTAACAGTTGGCGCCATGAAGTTCAAGTCCACTTCCTCCCTGAAGAGGTAATTTTCTTTTACAATGAAAGTTTTCTAGCGAAATGGGCATGATGAATTAATTTCAGTATGACTATTTTTTCTTCATATAAATGCAGCAAACTTCTATTTAAATCCTATTGAAATCAATTTTCAAAGACAAATTTAATTTATTTTTATTGGAAAAAAATGACACTCTCATTTTTTTCAACTTAATTTGGAAAAATATAAAACAAGCCTAAATGAAAGGGCCAAGACCTGATGAACTTTAAATGATGCAAAATCACTTTGATACTTTGCATTAGTAAAATACTTGCTGATTAAATAATTGTTGTTTAGAAATAATTATCTTCTATGCCAAATATTTAAATTTCATTCAAAATTGCACCTGAAAAACAGATAATACATATTTCAGCTGTTAATGCTGTGTAAAAACATTAAGCATATTGTATGCAATATTAAGCATTATACGGTATAATGGTTCATGAACACACTTTCTATGTACATTCACATTGGTTTCTGTATTATATAAAATTCTCATGCACCAATATAGTCAATATTTACTGTATTTCTAATACTTCTCATAATATAGAAAAAGGTTTTACCTATCTCATATGCAAATAGCCTCCTCAGAGAGAAAGAGAGCTTGAACTCTATAGCGCCACCTGTAGGAAGCAGCAATCCTACAGGTCACTATAGACACTTCCACGAGTCTTGAAATGTGACTTAGGATACATATCTCAGTAATTCATGGATACGGTGAAAATACTTGACAGTATGCAGCGGCTAGAGGTGGGCAGGATTACTGAAAAATCTGCTGCACTGTTTCCATTGAAATGAATGGGAGCCACTATAGCAAAGCAAGCGCCAATGTTTCCATTACTTTCAGGTAGCATTTATTATCCTGACAGCTTTTATCTCTCCACTAATGGTATTGTAAACACATCCTTTATTCCGTTGATCGGTAGGATAGAGAAGGCTCTCAATTCCCCTACTCTCCCATGGGTGTATGATGCCTATTTTAACCCTTTAGTGACAGGGCTCATTTTTTCAAATCTGATGTGTCACTTTATGTAGTAATAACTCAAGAATGCTTCAACATATCCCATTGATATTTAGATTGTGTTTTTCGCAACATATTGTACTTTATGATAATGGTAAATTTAGATTGATACGTTTTGCTTTATTTTATAAAAAATAACAGAAATTTGACAAAACTTTAAAAAATAGTCCAGATAGTCATACCACACAATAATAAAACAAATACAACATTTCACTCATGTCAGCTTTATATCAGCACCATTTGTAAAATGCTGTTTTATTTTGTTTTCCAATATATAGGACCTCCAAATTCACTTCAAGAAGGTTTAAAAATGCAGCAGTCATTTTTCATTTTTTCAAGGAAATTTACAAAACTTATTTTTTTTAGGGACCTCTCCAGGTTTGAAGTGAATTTGGAGGTCCTATATATTGGAAAACTCCCAAAAGTTATACCATTTTAGAAACTGCACGTTCTAAAATATTCAAAATTGCTTTCAGTAGTTCATTAACCCTTCAGGTGCTTTTCAGGAATTAATGCAAAGTGACATAACAGGAATGAAGAAGTTTATTTTTATTAACTTCTGAACAGGTCGCTGTAGCTGGCAGACTCTAAGGTCGTTATTTGGCCATGAACTGCCATGGGAAACATAAGGAACACACAATCATATTTGCAGGGTGCCAATGGGGTTAAAGAGGGACCCCCCATACTATCTTAATCATTTAGGTGCTGTAGTCACTATTGACAGCAGCATTTAAGGGGTTGAACAGCCATGGTTGTGCCAACACTGATCGTGGCTGAAACAACAAGTTGTCAGCTTTAGTTTACAGCCGACAGCTGCTGGATTGTCACCTGTATGGGGATGTTATTTTCTTATCGCTCAGGTCAGTAAAAAGACGTATCACTGATTATTAAGGGGTTAAAACCTTTTATATTAACATATAAATAATATATCACTATTTGATAGTGGGATATAGCCCCTGAACAAAATATGGAACCAAAAAGAGGGTCTCTGCCAATGCATCCAGCACAGAAATAATAAGAGAAATTATAATGAAACTCATATAGAACGTGAAAGAGAGGCCCAAAAACAATGGGAATTAGGAATAATAATGTTTGTTATAAAAATACAACAATAGTTATATATAATGCAACACCAACATGGAGATCAGAGAGAAGTATGGCTAAAAGAAATAGGGAAAGCAATGTAAAAATCCTTGTATGAAAGAGTCAGCGATCCCCATTACACTGAGCTACCAAAAGATGGCAAGCTCTGCATATATCAACATTTTTTTAATTTATTTATATCTTCAACAAATAGAATATAAGCATATATTGAATGCATATACATGTAGGGCACACTATAATAATCTCAAATTACAGCAAGTACGAGACTGCACAGGTGCTTGTAATGGCAGTAAGATAACGCCATTAAATATACAGATAATTAAGGCCGGGTGAACACATGAACATGGACAGTGTACTAGGGTAAAGCCAAATAGGAGTCAATACAATTATGTAGGAGTGCATGCATCAGTAATGCACTCACATGAATGCAATATATACATAGAATAACAGGAATGGTCATATAACCGTTCTACACCAGGTCCTGCATGAGTCTAGAGTCAAAATCCAAGTTACAAATCAAGAGATGACAATAGTACATTGGGATATGATGTAAGGAGGAGAAGGTGCACAGGAGAGGATATGTGAGGACCTTGACATGCGTTTCACCTGCTTTGCTTTGTCAGGAGGAGTAGCTAAAGGTAATAGGTAGGTACTAGGTACTATTTAAATGGCAGTGATAAATCATTTAGTGAATCAGTCTGCTATATAGGCTCTTTTTAAAGATATAAATAAACAGAACATTTTTTTCTGATATATGCAGAGTTTACCGTCCTTCAGGAGCTCAGTGTAATGGGGATAACTGTCTCTTTCATATAGTAATTTTTTAAATCACTTTCCCTATTTCTTTTTGCCAAACTTCTCTCTGATCTCCATGTTGTTATTGTATTGTATATAACTATTCTAGTATTTTTGTATTAAAATGCATTGTCATTCCTAATTCCCGTGTTTTTGGGCCTCTCTATTACCTTCTATATACGTTTCCTTACAATCTCTCATATCATTTCTCTGCAGGATGAATTGGTAAAGACCCTCTTTTTTGGTTCTCTATTTTAAAACCTTATTGACCACCAATAGGTCTTTTTACTGACATCAGATAGAAGAGCATAGCATGAAAGATGAAAATGCCACAGCTGTCAGCTGTACGCTATATCTGACACCCTGCTTGATGCTGCTGTCAATAGTGACTACAGTATCTAGATGGTTAACAGAGTTTGGTGGCTCCCTCTTTACCCTATCGGCATCCTGAGATCATGATTTTGTGGTCCTGATATTTGCCATGGAAATTCATGGCCAAGTAATGGTCTTAAAGTCTGCCGGCTACACTGACCTGTTAACAAATTAGAAACATTTAGATGGTAAAAATAAAATGTTTCTACATTTTGGGAGTAAATTGACAAAGCAACAAGCATATTCAAATTTCAAACAATTTGCTCATCTCTAATAGTATTATTATTATTGTTATTATTAGCATAATTATAATAATAATAATAAAAAAGTAGTCTGAATCATTTTAGTTTGGAAACTAGTGGCTGCCAAATTCTGTATCATTCAAGTGATGAATTTTACACTGCCTATCTGCATTCCTATTATTATCCCATTCTTTCATTTACACGATAAGCCTCAGGAAACAAGGCATGTTTTGCTACAGAAGTAATTCATGAACATACATTGGGAAACACAGGCTTCTCCACTGTTGTTAAAATACGTGGCATGTACCTATTTTTTTTCCTGCAGCTGTCACTGCATCTGACAGTGTGCTTTATGTTTGACAAATTGTCTACTACTTTGCCACTGACACTTTTCTATGTGCTTATTAACTTTAGAGCAAAATACTGCATCGAGTGAAATAATTGCTATTTTTTTGACACTGTATAGCTTCAAGAGATACGTCTTAATCTTTCTTGAAGGCAAGGCATGGCCACATTTTCTTATACATCTTCATAACTCCCACTTGACAACCCACCTAGAGTTGTAAAGGTTCTTTGTGGTTTACTGTCTTTACCCTGGAAACAAATGTCTGCAAGTTGAAAAATTCTGTAGTGTACAGAACATTTTGCTGAAAAAGTCACATTTGACAAATGTATTTCTACAGAGATTTGAAGATAATTAGTGATGATCTTTGAATTGATAATTTTGTACGCCATCCTGTGATGTATAGATCTACAGTTTAGATAGATTGAGAGAAATAGATAGATAGATAGATAGATAGATAGATAGATAGATAGATAGATAGATAGATAGAAAAATGGAACAGCACAACTCTATGCTAGTGGGCGCCCAGGCCTCCCCAGCAATTCGTCCAATACTTGCCAAAAGTCCATAGAAGAGAAAAAGGAAGGTAGCACTCCATAAACATTTCAAGTGATAAAATTGATTTTATTTAGACCCACATGGTGTGGCGACATTTTGGCTCAAATGAAACTTTCTCAAGCAGTGAAAGCTTAATATAGACAGATATATAGCTCTGGCAAAAATTAAGAGACCATTGCAAAATGTTCAGTTTGTCTGATTTTTCTCTTTATAGGTATATTTTTGAGTAAAATGTAAACTCTTATTTTATTCTCTCAACTTCTGACAACATGTCTCCGAATTTCCAAGCAATACATTTTGTATTTTATCTGAAAAGGGAAAATGGTCAATGGTGCTTTCAGACCTCAAATAATGCAAAGAAAACAAGTTCATAATCATTTAGAAACAACAATACTAATGTTTTAACTCAGGAAGAGTTCAGAAATCAATATTTAGTGCAATAACCATGATTTTTAATCACAGCTTTCATGCGTCTTGGCATGCGTTCCACCAGTCTTTCACACTGCTTCTGGGGCAAACATGTAAGCAGTTCTTCTTTGTTTGATGGTTTGTGACTATTCATCATCCTCTTGATTACATTCCAGAAGTTTTCAATGGGGTTCAGGCCTGGAGATTGGGCTCTCCATGGCAGTGTTTTGATGTGGTGGTTTCTTAATTTTTGCCAGAACTGTATATATGGGTAATTTAACAATTATCTATTTCTAACAATCTTCATAAAAAGTGCAATTAGATATATGATTTTGTGAACAGTGCAATATAAATGGCGACCATACAATAATCCAAAGTATCTGTGCTATAAAGTGCTTAGTGAACACAGTGTTTTCCAAAACACATAGAATGCATTTACTTAGTTGATGCATCTGTGACAATAAACATTTCTGGATTAGCTCACCAGGTGCGCATTGCTGTATCTTATGTTGAGAATGCCATAAACGTCGAGTTTAGCATTCCTAGATGCTTACATAGTTAGTTGAAGGAAGACTTTAAGTCCATCTAGTTCAACCCATAGCCTAGCGTGCCCTAACATGTTGATCCAGGGGAAGGCAAAAAAAACCCATGTGGTAAGAGTAAGCTCCATCATGGGGAAAAAAATTCCTTCCCGACCCCACATACGGCAATCAGACTAGTTCCCTGGATCAACGCCTTATCAAGGAATCAATATATATACCCTGTAATATTATACTTTTCCAGAAAGGTATCCAGTCCCCTCTTAAATTGAAGCAATGAGTCACTCATTACAACATCATACGGCAGAGAGTTCCATAGTCTCACTGCTCTTACAGTAAAGAATCCGCATCTGTTATTATGCTTAAACCTTCTTTCCTCCAGACGTAGAGGATGCCCCCTTGTCCCTGTCACCGGTCTATGATTAAAAAGATCAGCAGAAAGGTCTTTGTACTGTCCCCTCATATATTTATACATCAACATAAGATCACCCCTTAGTCTTCGTTTTTCCAAACTAAATAGCCCCAAGTGAAATAACCTATCTTGGTATGGCAGACCCCCCAGTCCTCTAATAACCTTGGTTGCTCTTCTCTGCACCCGCTCCAGTTCTGCTATGTCTTTCTTATACACCGGAGACCAGAACTGTGCACAGTATTCTAAGTGTGGTCGCACTAGTGACTTGTATAGAGGTAAAATTATGTTCTCCTCATGAGCATCTATGCCTCTTTTAATGCATCCCATTATTTTATTTGCCTTTGTAGCAGCTGCCTGACACTGGCCACTGAATATGAGTTTGTCATCCACCCATACACCCAGGTCTTTTTCATTGACGGTTTTGCCCAGAGTTTTAGAATTAAGCACATAGTTATACATCTTATTACTTCTACCCAAGTGCATTACCTTACATTTATCCCCATTAAAGCTCATTTGCCATTTATCAGCCCAAGCTTCTAGTTTACATAAATCATCCTGCAATATAAAATTGTCCTCCTCTGTATTGATTACCCTGCAGAGTTTAGTGTCATCTGCAAATATTGAAATTCTACTCTGAATGCCCCCTACAAGGTCATTAATAAATATGTTAAAAAGAAGAGGGCCCAATACTGACCCCTGTGGTACCCCACTACTAACCGTGACCCAGTCCGAGTGTGCTCCATTAATAACCACCCTTTGTTTCCTATCCCTGAGCCAACTCTCAACCCACTTGCACATATTTTCCCCTATCCCCATTATTCTCATTTTATGTATCAACCTTTTGTGTGGCACCGTATCAAAAGCTTTTGAAAAGTCCATATACACTACATCTACTGGGTTCCCTTGGTCCAGACCGGAACTTACCTCTTCATAGAAGCTGATCAAATTAGTCTGACATGATCGGTCCCTAGTAAACCCGTGCTGATACTGGGTCATGAGGTTATTCCTCTTCAGATACTCCAGTATAGCATCCCTTAGAATGCCCTCCAGGATTTTACCCACAGTAGAGGTTAAACTTACTGGCCTATAATTTCCGAGTTCAGTTTTTGTCCCCTTTTTGAATATTGGCACCACATTTGCTATACGCCAGTCCTGTGGTACAGACCCTGTTATTATGGACTCTTTAAAGATTAAAAATAATGGTCTATCAATGACTGTACTTAATTCCTGCAGTACTCGGGGGTGTATCCCATCCGGGCCCGGAGATTTGTCAATTTTTGTGATTTTTAGACGCCGCCGTACTTCCTGCTGGGTTAAGCAGGTAACATTAAATTGGGAATTATTATCACTAGTCATATTGGCTGCCATGGGATTTTCTTTTGTAAATACTGATGAAAAAAAGTCATTTAGCATATTGGCTTTTTCCTCATCCTCATCCACCATTTCACCCAGACTATTTTTAAGGGGGCCAACACTATCATTTTTTAGTTTCTTACTATTTATGTAGTTAAAGAATATTTTGGGGTTATTTTTGCTCTCTCTAGCAATGAGTCTCTCTGTCTCAATCTTTGCTGCCTTGATTTGCTTTTTACATAATTTATTTATATTTTTTGTATTTATTTAATGCCTCCTCACTACCTACTTCCTTTAATTCTCTAAATGCTTTCTTTTTGTCACTTATTGCGCCCCTTACAGCTTTATTTAGCCATATTGGTTTCCTCCTATTTCTAGTATGTTTATTCCCATACGGTATATACTGTGCACAGGTCCTATCCAGGATGCTAATAAATGTCTCCCATTTTCTTTGTGTACTTTTATGTCTCAGGATATCGTCCCAGTTAATTGCACCAAGATCCTCTCTCATCCGTTGGAAATTTGCCCTCCTGAAGTTTAGTGTCCTTGTCACCCCTCTACTACACATCTTATTAAAGGAGACATGAAAACTTATTATTTTGTGATCACTATTCCCCAAGTGACCCCCAACCCTTATATTTGATATGCGGTCTGGCCTGTTGGTTAATATTAGGTCTAGCAGTGCCCCCCTTCTTGTTGGGTCCTGAACCAGTTGTGAAAGGTAATTGTCTCTCATAGTTGTCAAAAACCGATTACCTTTACTGGAACTGCAGGTTTCTGTTCCCCAATCTATTTCAGGGTAGTTGAAGTCCCCCATAATAATGACTTCTCCTTGAGTCGCAGCTTCATCTATTTGCTTTACAAGGATATTCTCCATTGCTTCCATTATTTTTGGAGATTTATAACAAACCCCTATCAGTAATTTATTATTTTTTCCCCCTCCCCTTATCTCCACCCACAGGGACTCTACATTTTCATTAGATTCACCTATATTATCACGCAGGATGGGTTTTAAGGTCAATTTTACAGACAGACACGTCCCACCCCCTCGCTTATCCTTACTGCACATCTCTCTGCGCATCATAAGTTTGTCACAAGCAGTCAGCCAATAGCTGTGCAGGATTTTAATTGCTCATGTGCATAGATAAAGTATGGACAGTTTGGCACCATGTTTGATGTGGCATACTGACGATGCATCGCTGCACCTTTAACGCTGCCTTCCTTTTTCTCTTCTACAGATAGATAGATAAATAAATAAATAGAGCACCAGAGCAATACGGAGCATGAAGCAAACATCACTGCCATTAATGAAAACAGTCAGGTACAAAGTCAGGGAATACAGATCTACAGGGAAAAGATCTTCAGCTACATAAGTGATTTGCTAAAATACTGTAACTTCACATGCATCTATAGTCCATATATTAAAACATCAACACATTTCTGGTGCACAGTGCATCATTGCTCATGATGATCTTTGATTTTCGTATGAAAAAGTTTAAATTGTTGGATTGTTTGTATGTAGCTGGAAAATGTATTTTCCTGTCATCCATGACAGCACCATGGAGATAGGCGATCAACCCTTCAAGGACAGGAGACCTATATGATAAAAGGGTGGTACCTCTCTCTTGTATTAGTTGGTTTCCTGTCCTTGATGAGGGAACCTTTCGGTGAGTGGGAATGTTATTCCAGAAGGGTTAAAGGCTCAATCAACAAGAACAGTGGCAACCTCTTGGGTGGAAATGTCAAATGTTTTCATTGAACAAATTTGTAAGGCTGCAACATGGTCTTCTCCATCGACTTTCTATAGACACTATAGGTTGATCTGGCCTCCTCCTCTGATCTCATCTTTGGGAGAAGGGGTCTGCAGGCTATGGTCTCTCCCTGAATGCTTATTCTCTATAATTCTCTCTGTGGTCCTGTCATGGGTGAGAGAAAAAGACACAATTACTTACCAGTAATGGGATTTTTCAGAACCCATGACAGCACCCTTATAGTCCCACCAGTCACATGTGGGTGAGCACACTTTAGGTTTTTTGTGTTGGATCACATGGTACTTAAAGCCTTATAGTGTTGATGTTTGAATTGTTGTAATAACCATAGGAGGTGCTCACCTGCACTATATTCCAATTGATGCGAGGGAGAGGTTTCACCCTTTTATCTTGTTGGTTTCTCATCCCTCAAAATTCGGATCCCCATCTCTTCATGGTGTTCTCTTGGGCTCTGAAAAATTCCATTGCAAATAAGTAATTATTAACATTATACAATAACATTTTAAGGCATATGTTAAAGGAATGGATGAATTGATCTGCTGTTACACAATTAATTGCATTATTAAAGGGAATGTGTCAGTGAAACAAATATTTCAACAATTGAAAAATTGCAAGTATTGATATTTTATTTTTTTGGTTACCACGTTTTATTTACTACCTATAAAAAATGAAAAAATATTTAAACAGTTTTGCTTTTTTTAACTTTGAAACAGTAGGCGGAGCACCTGCTAAAATTTGCCATTAAAATCTAGTGTAGCTCATATTGTGACTGCAGTAAATGTGGGCAGGAGAACCATATCACACAGGATGGCGTTAGATGCACAGCTCAGAGGATCGTATCATACATGATGAGATTAGATACATGACCAAGCAGACCGCATTGTACAGGATGGGATTAGATGCATGGCTCTGCTCAGTAAATTGTAATGACTCATTCAACTTCTCTCATATCTAAGGGGGCATGCCCAGTTCACAACTGAGGAATCTACAGTGTATAATACACCGTCTGACACCACTTTAACTCTCTTTTGTTGAGGAGCTTTTGCAATGGGTAAGCATCGTGCTCAGAGCCTTAACCAAATATAAGCATATGAAAATGACAATAATATACACATTGAAAATAATGGATTATCTAATCAATAAATATTCATGCAAAATAAACTTTCTGACACATTCACTTTAAGATGCCTGGCCCAGTACTAAAATCATGCCTCCAAGAAGAAAATGAACTATATTCCTCACGGTAGACAATGGCTTTTAGTCAAGCCATTGTGTATGGAATGTATAAAGCATGCCACAGCACTTTGACAGATAGCTCTGCAGTGCATCTGTTTCTGAGCTGTCAGTCAGTGCCAAGACGTGCTTAAAGCTACTACACTTTGTGCTGTGAGCATTCACTGTAAGTGCTACGGGCACACGCGTATGACTGAAAGCTGGCTGCTCCTGGTAAGAATTAAATTAATTTTATCCTGGGTGACACACTTTCAGTAAAGCGGTCGAGAACCTTCAAAACACTCTTAACCTTCATATTACTTATATATCTGCAGATTAATAGTGTTATATTAACTGATAGGTTCCCTATAAATATAAAAAACATAAATATTATTGTTTATCCACACAACCGTATTAACCTGAAGTTATCCCTACTAAGATTCTCCTCTCTGCTTTTAGTCCAAGGCACATTGTGACAAAGTTCTCATGTGCCTTGGTTAGAAAGCAGAAAAGAATGCTGAGGAGACTTAATAGACAGCCCAAGTGGAGAGAGGAGTACTGAGTAGACAGACAGCCTGATGACAGGGTCTACTTTTGAGAAGACCGCCAGAGATTAGTGGCAAGCAACGAGAATATGGCCTAATAGCAGAGAGGACCGTCAAAGAGATGGCCTAGTGGCAGAGAGGAGCACCAAGGAAATGGCCTGAGGGCAGAAGAAAGTTCCAAGAAGATGTAAAGAGGAGTACTATGGTGACAGATAGAAGGAAAAGAGGAGCGCCTAGGAGATGGTCTGAGGCCGGAGAGGAGAAACAAAGTGATGGCCTGATGGAATTGAGAAGCGCCGAGGAGACGGCCTAAGGGCAGAGAGGAGAGTTGAAGAGACAGCTTGAAAACAGAGTGGAGCACCAAGGAGGCAGTCTGTATCCCTGTATGCCTCCACTGGCATGCTGGGGCATCAAAGCTTTCATCTTGTGCAGCTGCTCTCTCTGTACTGAATAGTCAGGAAAAGGTAAAACAATATTTTAAGTTTTTTTGTATTATAATTATAATTTAGCAGAATCCATTGATATTTTTCCTCTCTAGACTACAGAGGGAGCAGACGTGCCTATCTGCTCTCTGCAAGTCAGAGGACATAACACGGCACTGTGGTACTGGCAGCCCATTGCAGCAGCAGCTACTCCTTTGTTTCTTTTGTCTCTGTATGTTGTCTGTTCTTTTGGACTTTCTTTTGGAATTTCTACTGGCTTTGGTACCTTTATGGACTCCTAATTTGTAACCGCGGATTGATGGATGGTTTATACTTTGTGGATCGCACTGTTCCTGCATGACGTACCATAGTGGGAAGGCGGAAACCATTCACTCATACAACCAATTGCCTCTGGACACGCAGCGCTGGATCAGCGCCTGGATCTGCCACTACTTCGTACATCCCCCCTACAGGTACATGCAACTCCTAAATAGATACCAGTGATGCAACGCACCCATGGACATGAATCTAATGCAACTACTGCCAGCCACAATTCCACAATAGACACAGCTTCTACTTGTTGGTTACTGATGCAGCCATCCGTGTACAGAGGAGAACACTGGAAACAGTCAGATATGGCACATACTGGAGCAAAGGACAGGACACTGATCTGCTGCTTGCCCCTAAGTCTGTCACTAAACATGTTGTGTATTCAAGGGATCAACTTCTGGAGCTGAGCAGGATGAAGGCTACTCCAGCTGTGGCCATACCACTGGTTCCCCATGAAGTGTGGAGACCTTTCAGAGGCTGCAGAGCAGGAAGAAAGGTGAAGTTCAGGAGAAGAAAGTTTAAACCTGCAGTCCCATCCATTATCATAGGTAATGTACGCTCGATGGGAAATAAGATGAATGAACTGCTAGACCTGTGTAAAACCCTGACTGAGTTCAAGGAATGCAGTCTCATGTGCTTTACAGAAACCTGGTTACTTGGGGAGGTCCCGGATTCAAGTGTCTCAATTCCAGGGTTTCACATGGTTTGGGCTGATAGAGACTAATCTAAGTATGGTAAGAAGAAGGGGGTGGGGTAATATTATACAACATAACAGATGGTGCAATCAGCGGTATGTAACTGTGAAGGAAAGTCATTGCTGTCGAAACTTTGAACCCTTAGCAGTTGGCCTCAGGCCCTACTATCTACCTAGAGAATTCTCCATTTACATTACAGTAGTCATGTATATACTTCCATCCGCAAACCAAGAGGCAGCTGTGGAAGTATTGTCAGGGGTGTTAGATCGCCTTCAGACAAAGCACCCAAACTCGTTATCTGTAATCTCTGGGGACTTTAACAGAGCCATGATCTCAAAGGCTCTTGCAAAGTTCTATCAATATGTGAAATGTGCCACAAGGGACAACAGTATATTGGATCTCCTCTATGCAAATGATAAAGATGCCTATTCATCATCTGTACTGCCCCCCCCTGTGGAAATCAGACCACAACCTCATACTGTTGTCTCCATCATAGCAACCTGTTGTTAGCAAACAACCAGCAACAATAAAACTAATCAGGAAGTGGACTCCAGTGGCAGAGGAGGCTCTACAAGACTGCTTTGACCTCAGAGACTGGGAGGTGATATGCGACATGGGAGAGCATGATGATGTAAACAATATTGTGGGGCGAGTAACTGATTATATAAATTTTTGTACTGACACTGTTGTACCAGCTAAAAAGATTCAATGTTCCACAAATAACAAGCCTTGGATTACAAAAGAATTGAAACACTTACTAAACAAGAAAAAACTGGCATTTAAAATGAAGGATACAAAGAAACTGAAATTGATACAAAGGGATTTAAACGGGAAAATTAAAAATGCCCGTGAGGTGTTCCAAATTAAATTAGAAAAGAAATTGTCACACAACAATTCCATGGAGGTGTAGTCTGGCATGAAACAGTTAACTGGGTTTAAGGCAAAGCCTGAGCGTGGGAAAGTGGATCTGCCATTGGCTAATGAAATGAATGAATTTTTCAACAGATTCACCAACACAAGCACAGTGTCATCAGGAATGGAGGATGGAACTGGGAAATGATCGGCAGCATTGACATTGGGGGATAAACTGCCTGCTTTCACTGTCTCCCGACGTGAGAAAACAGTTTAGTAGACTAGTTATTGGCAAAGCAGCTGGGCCTGATGGCCTCAGCCAACGTGTCCTCAGAGCATTTATAAACCAACTATGTACTGTCTTCCAGCAACTGTGAACCTGAAGCCTTCCCCATCTTTGCGATGCTCTCGGCAGCTCCATTCACAGTAAAGCTTTGCGAAATGACACCAGATGATGTAGGATCATGTAAGACCGCTACGTCATCACGGGTTATTGCCGCAAAGTATCACTGGGAACAGACCTGAGGAGAGCTAACTCCTGGGCTGGATCCGGGGGCCGCCAGAAGGTGAGTAACTATTTTTTATTTTATTTATTTTTTTAACAAGGATATGGTGCCCACATTGCTATATACTATGTGGGCTGTGCTATATACTATGTGGGCTGTTTTATATTCTGTGGCTGTGCTATATACTATGTGGCTGCTATATACTATGTGGCTGTGCTATACACTAGGTGGGCTGTGCCTGTGCTATATACTATGTGGCTGTGCTATATACTATGTGGCTGTGCTATATACTACGTGGACTGAACTATATACTACGTGGATTGTGCTATATACTGCGTGCACTGTGCTATATACTACGTGGGCTGTGTTATATAATACATAGACTGTACTATATACTATATGGGCTGTGCTATATACTATGTGGACTGTACTATATACTATGTGGACTGTGCTATATACTACGTGGCTGTGTTATATACTACGTGGACTGTAGTATATACTATGTCGACTGTACTATATACTACGTGGATTGTGCTGTATACTACGTGGACTGTACTATATACTATGTGGGCTGTGTTATGTGCTACGTGGGCTGTGTTAGATACTTTGTGGGCTGTTATATGCTACATGGCTGTGCTGGTTGCTATGTGGCTGTGCTATATGCTACGTGGGCTGTGTTATATGCTACATGGCTGTGCTATATACTACATGGGCTATATATGCTACATGGCTGTGCTATATGCTACGCGGCTGTGCTATATGCTACATGGCTGTGCTATATACTATGTGGGCTGCTATATGCTATGTGGGCTGTGTTATATACTACGTGGCTGTGCTATATGCTATGTGGCTGTGCTATATACTATGTGGCTGTGCTATATGCTACGTGGCTGTGCTATATACTACGTGGCTGTGCTATATACTACGTGGGCTGCTATATGCTACGTGGGCTGTGCTATATACTATGCTGCTGTGCTATATGCTATGTGGCTGTCACGCGGGTACTGGGTAAACTACAGCTGATTACCCGGGCCCCTGCGATATTCCTCAGACTAGGGAAAACCCTGTCTGTCCCTCTCCCAGATATTACACTGATGGTGTGCTTGTCTGGGCCGCCAGGCCTGACCCTGACTCCTGTTTCAGTCCTATGCTGAAACCTCCACTCGCCACCCAGTGATAAGACCACACAACAACCCCTACAGAAAGCACAGACAGGGAAAACTAAAAACGCACCACGCCGCAGACACACAGGAAAACACTATACAGTGCACAGGGCAAAACATATACAAATATAGGAAGGAGAAATATGACAAAGGATAATACACCACCAGATACGATATTTCTTCTCCTAGACCATCACTCCAGACCGAGATCACCAGGCACAAGACACAAGCTATAATCGGCAACGCCCAAAGTCCAGAATGACTATTTAAAGGCCATGGGCATGACCCAGCCTCCAACCCGATTACCAGCTAGATTAACCCCAGACAACCTGGATAAAGTCTAGCCGGTGCCACTGAGCGTATAGTGGACGAATGTGGAATTACCGCTGTCTGTCGGACGTCCTAGTGTGAATAGCGTCCGACATGACAGTGGCTGTGCTATATACTACATGGCTGTGCTATATACTACGTGGCTGTACTATATACTACGTGGCTGTGTTATATACTACGTGGATGTGCTATATACTACGTGGGCTGTTATATGCTTTGTGGCTGTGCTATATGCTATGTGGCTGTTATATACTACGTGGCTGTGCTATATGCTACATGGGCTGTGCTATATGCTACGTGGGCTGTTATATGCTACGTTTCCTAAACAAGTTCTGTCATACATGTTCTAGAATACCAGATGCGTTAGAATCGGGCCACCATCTAGTCATTTATAAATACGAACTCTCAAATAGTATCTCCTCCAATTTATGACCTAAACAATTGTTTTACAGATGCTCCTTTAAGTTCCTCTTTTGAATTTCTCCACTTGCATGTGGGTGCACAAAGAATATTTCAAAATCCACATTAAAGTACCCCATAATTACAATATCCCTCCTTAATTCTACTTGAGTGATTTAATCTACTAACAATGGCACACAAAAAAATGTACACTAAAAAATATACATTTTTTATTTTTATTGAAGCTAATGAAAAACATATAAACCTGTAGAATATACACTTTAAACAGTCCTGTGGATTGAAAACAAGCTCAGCATAAACCTAAGCTTAAACACAGAGGACACAGAAAAAAATCTTATTTTAGTTCAGCTACATTATAAATATTATGTCATTTTAGTCTTACACATTTGTTTGAAGTTTTTTTTATAGTGCTGGATGAATTGTCTGGAAAAATGCAAAGTAAGGAGAACATAAATGCAAGCGTTAATTGCTGATTGCGCCAAATAGAGACATTAAAGCACCTTGACTTGCTCTAGGTAATAAATGAGTTTTCCATAGGGTACAATTACAAGAAGTCTTTTAAGCAGCAAGAAGAAAGGATATTGGTGAAACTCAAATTACACCAAGTATTTGCACAAGTGTCTACTTTTGCAGTCCAGTGGATATTAAACTAGAAATCTAACATCTCCTGAGAATAATAGGCTACTATTAGCTCTGCTAATGTTTTAAAAGGATTTAGCATAAAGCCTCTTTCCACACTTTTAATTTTTCAGCTCACATGACTGCAAAAAGCTGAAAGTTAATTCTATTTTCAAGAGTAGCTTAAAAAAACAAACCTTTCAGAAACATAGCGGCTTTGAACGACACAGCTTAATATGTCTAATTGTAAAATTTCTGAGCAAAGACTCATTTAGTTTAACAAATCAGCATTACGGTATATTAAAATACTACTCTTTGATTCATTAAAAATTGTAAAGATGATTTCAGACAGATGTATAAATTATACAGAGATCACAACGCAGTGCATGGACTGGCCGCGGATCTCCCGACCAAGTGTGAAGAAGCATAAAAATATTGAAATACTGCACCATAGTTTTAATAGATTAACAGAGGATGGCCTAGTTAAGAATGTTTGTACAAAACAATGATCTGCATTACTTACGGTACGTGAGCATATTTCGTATTTGCAGAAAAATCTGCTGTAAATACGTGCATTTTTACAGGCATTTTTAATGTGTTTTTTATGCATTTTTTTCTCAGTTCATTTGAATGGGGAAAGGCTATGCAAAAAACGCTGAAAGAATTGAGATCCTGCAGAGTTTAACCCCTTAACGACCGCCGATACGCCTTTTAACGGCGGCCGCTAAGGGTACTTAAACCACAGCGCCGTTAATTAACGGCGCTGTGGAAAAAGTGAATAGCGCCCCCCAGAGTCGGATTTTCTCTGGGGTCTCGGTTGCCGAGGGTAGCCGAGACCCCAGAGAACATGATTCGGGGGGTTTTTACCGACCCCCGAGTTGCGATCGCCGGTAATTAACCGTTTACCGGCGGTCGCAACAAAAAAAAAAAAAACGCGATTTGCCGTTTAATTTCTCTGTCCTCCGATGTGATCGCACATCGGAGGACAGAGAAATGTGGTCCCCGATGGCCCCCAATAGCCCCCCAATACTTACCTACCTCCCCCGGTGCTCCTCGTGTCTCCCCATGGGCGCCGCCATCTTTTTTCCGGGAAAAAATGGCGGGCGCACGCGCAGTGCGCCCGCCGCCCGGCACCCGGATGTTCTTTGGGGTCTCGGCTGCCGGGGGTAGCCGAGACCCCAAAGAACATGATCGGGGTCGATTTGCACCGACCCCTGCTTTGCGATCGCCGGTAATTAACAGTTTACCGGCGACCGCAAAAAAAAAAAAAAAAAGCGATCAGTTATTTCTCTGTCCTCTGATGTGATCGCACATCAGAGGACAGAGAAATAGGGGGATTCGGGGACCCTATCATACTCACCCGGGGTCCCTGGGTCCTCTTCTGTCTTCTCCTGCCGGCCGGCTTTTTCATCATGGCGGGCGCATGCGCAGTGCGCCCGCCATCTGCTGCCATCTGCCGGCCGGCAGGAGAAGACAAGTTGGGGCTAAAATTAGGGTTAGGGTTAGGGTTAGGGTTAGAGTTAGGGTTAGGGTTAGAGTTAGGGTTAGGGTTGGGGCTAAATTTAGGGTTAGGGCTAGGGTTAGGCTACTTTCACACTAGCGTTTTTTGGCTTCCGTCGCAATGCGTCGTTGGAGAAAAAACGCATCCTGCAAAAGTGCTTGCAGGATGCGTTTTTTCTCCATTGGCTTGCATTAGCGACGCATTGCGACGGATTGCCACATGTCGCATCCGTCGTGCGACGGATGCGTCGTGCTTCGGCGGACCGTCGACACAAAAAAAACTACATGTAACTTTTTTGTGCAACGTGTCCCACATATTTCAGTGCCACGTGCCACGTATTTAAGTGACACGTGCCACGTATCAAAGTGCCACGTGCCACATATTTCAGTGCCACGTATCAAAGTGCCACGTGCCACGTATCAAAGTGCCACGTGCCACGTATCAAAGTGCCACGTGCCACGTATCAAAGTGCCACGTGCCACATATTTCAGTGCCACGTGCCACGTATCAAAGTGCCACGTGCCACGTATCAAAGTGCCACGTGCCACATCTTTCAGTGCCACGTGCCACGTATTTAAGAGACACGTGCCACGTATCAAAGTGCCACGTGCCACATATTTCAGTGCCACGTGCCACGTATTTAAGTGACACGTGCCACGTATCAAAGTGCCACGTGCCACATATCTCAGTGCCACGTATCAAAGTGCCACGTGCCACGTATCAAAGTGCCACGTGCCACGTATCAAAGTGCCACGTGCCACATATTTCAGTGCCACGTGCCACGTATCAAAGTGCCACGTGCCACGTATCAAAGTGCCACGTGCCACATCTTTCAGTGCCACGTGCCACGTATTTAAGAGACACATGCCACGTATCAAAGTGCCACGTGTCACGTATTTAATTGCCACATATTTAAGTGCCACGTATCAAGATTTTCCATGGAGAACAGACACATCCAGAGATATGTCTGCTCTCCACGGCTGCAGCAACACACTGACAGGAGCCATAGTTCCTGTCGGTGTGTCACTGCGCATGCGCGAGCGAGTTTACCGGCGGTCATTGACCCCGGCACTCTCGCTTAACGGCAGTGCTGCGTGGGAAAGTTCAACGCAGCTGTACTGCTGTTAACCGAGACGCCGGAGTCATTGAACTCCGGAACAGTACGCGATACACTGCTAGGAGCTTCGCTCCTGGCAGTGTATCGCCGGAGAGCAGCCGATCGGCGTGGGACACTCGTTTTATGGATTCTGCGGACAGGGAGTATGAATTTGGTTTATTATTTTTGGATTTTTTCCTGGAGGATCGAGGGCTTCGCCTACAAGTGTGCTGTTGGTGAGTATATACTCTGTGTTATATGTTGTATGTACTGTGTGTCATGTATGTGTATTGTGTGTAGGTGTTTTGTGTAACTTTACAATTGTGCTAAGTCGCCGGACACAGGGACAACTCTCCCATCCTAATACCGGATGGGAGTAGTAGTCCCATACGGCGACTTAGCACAATGGTGGCACTAGCGTCGCATGGGGACACACACACGCACACACACGCACACACACGCACACACACAGAAGGACTCCATGCTGCTTCACTGGGGGGCGGGGGCTTCCCTCTTCCTGTCCGACGTCACGTCCGGTCCTGGGTGTCAACCCCTCCGTACAAAGACGCCGACACCCAGGACAAAGGCGCTGTGTGTGGAAGGTAATATGGGGCCCTAGGGGGATACGCAGACACGCCGCTGCGTAAAGAATTGACATGTCAATTCTTTTTACGCCGGCGTGTTTGCAGACAAAAGCGCCGCGTTTTTTTGCGGTGTGTCTGAACGGCAAAGTGAATTTCTCATTCACTTTGCCGGCAGACGAAAATGACATTGCGCATTTTTGAAAAGCGCCCGCAAAATAGCGCTCAAAAATGCGCTATGTCTGAAAGTAGCCTAAGGCTTCTTTCACACTTGCGTCGGTACGGGGCGGTCGCAATGCGTCGGCCCGATGTACCGACGCACGTTGTGAAAATTGTGCACAACGTGGGCAGCGGATGCAGTTTTTCAACGCATCCGCTGCCCAGTCTATGTCCTGGGGAGGAGGGGGCAGAGTTACGGCCACGCATCCGCGGAAATGGCGGACGCGACGTACAAAAAAAAGGTTACATTGAACTTTTTTTGTGACGACGGGGGCTAAAGTTATGGTTAGGGTTGGGGCTAAAGTTAGGGTTGGGGCTAAAGTTAGGGTTAGAGTTGGGATTAGGGTTAGGGTTTGGATTAGGGTTGGGATTAGTGTTACGTTTGGGATTAGGGTTGGGATTAGGGTTAGGGTTGGGATTAGGGTTAGGGGTGTGTTGGATTTAGGGTTTTGATTAGGGTTATGGTTAGGGTTGAGATTAGGGCTGTTTTGGGGTTAGGGTTGTGATTATCGTTAGGGTTGTGATTAGGATTATGGATCGGGTTGAGATTAGGGTTAGGGCTGTGTTGGGGTTAGGGTTGGAGTTAGAATTGGGGGGTTTCCACTGTTTAGGTACATCAGGGGGTCTCCAAACACGACAGCCAATTTTGCGCTAAAAAAGTCAAATGGTACTCCCTCCCTTCTGAGCTCTGCCGTGCGCCCAAACAGTGGTTTACCCCCACATATGGGGCATCAGCGTACTCGGGATAAATTGGACAACAACTTTTGGGGTCCAATTTCTCCTGTTACCCTTGTGAAAATAAAAACTTGGGGGCTAAAAATCTTTTTTGTTGGAAAAAAATATATTTTTTTATTTTCACTACTCTGCATTATAAATTTCTGTGAAGCACTTGAGCTTTCAAAGTTCTCACCACATATCTAGATAAGTTCCTTAGGGGGTCTAGTTTCCAAAATTTGGTCACTTGTGGGGGTTTCTACTGTTTAGGTACATTAGGGGTCTGCAAACGCAACATAACGCCCGCAGACAATTCTATCAAAGTCTGCATTGCAAAATGGCGCTCCTTCCCTTCCGAGCTCTGCCGTGCGCCCAAACAGTGGTTTACCCCCACATATGGGGTACCAGCATACTCAGGACAAATTGGACAACAACTTTTGGGGTCCAATTTCTCTTGTTACCCTTGTGAAAATAAAAATTTGGGGGCTAAAAAAATCTTTTTTGTGGGAAAAAAAATATTTTTTATTTTCACTACTCTGCATTATAAACTTCTGTGAAGCACTTGGGCATTCAAAGTTCTCACCACATATCTAGATAAGTTCCTTGGGGGGTCTATTTTCCAAAATGGGGTCACTTGTTGGGGGTTTCTACTGTTTAGGTACATTAGGGGTCTGCAAAGGCAACATAACGCCCGCAGACAATTCTATCAAAGTCTGCATTCCAAAATGGCACTCCTTCCCTTCCGAGCTCTGCCATGCGCCCAAACAGTGGTTTACCCCCACATATGGGGTACCAGCATACTCAGGACAAATTGGACAACAACTTTTGGGGTCCAATTTCTCTTGTTACCCTTGTGAAAATAAAAACTTGGGGGCTAAAAAATCTTTATTGTTAAAAAATATATATTTTTTATTTTCACGACTCTGCATTATAAACTTCTGTGATGCACTTGGGCATTCAAAGTTCTCACTACACATCTAGATAAGTTCCATGGGGGGTCTAGTTTCCAAAATGGGGTCACTTTTGGGGGGTTTCTGCTGTTTAGGCACATCAGGGGCTCTCCAAACGCGACATGGCGTCCGATCTCAATTCCAGTCAATTTTGCATTGAAAAGTCAAATGGCGCTCCTTTGCTTCCGAGCTCAGCCATGCGCCCAAACAGTGGTTTACCCCCACATATGGGGTGTCGGCGTACTCAAGACAAATTGTACAACAGCTTCTGGGGTCCACTTTCTCCTGTTACCCTTGGTAAAATAAAAATTTGGAGGCAAAAAGATCATTTTTGTAGAAAAAATGCGATTTTTTTATTTTCACGGCTCTACGTTATAAACTTCTGTGAAGCACCTGGGGGTTTAAAGTGCTCACCACACATCTAGATAAGTTCCTTAAGGGGTCTAGTTTCCAAAATGGTGTCATATGTGGGGGGTCTCTACTGTTTAGGCACATCAGCGGCTCTCCAAACGTGACATGGCGTCCGATCTCAATTCCAGCCAATTCTACATTGAAAAAGTAAAACGACACTCCTTCTCTTCCAAGCTCTGCGGTGCGCCCAAACAGTGGTTTACCCCCATATATGGGGTATCGACGTACTCAGGAGAAATTGCAAAACAACTTTTGTGGTCTAATTTCTCCTGTTACCCTTGTGAAAATAAAAATTTGGGGGCAAAAAGATCATTTTTGTAGAAAAAATGAGATTTTTTATTTTCACGGCTCTACGTTATAAACTTCTGTGAAGCACTTGGGGGTTCAAAGTGCTCACCACACATCTAGATAAGTTCCTTGGGGGGTCTAGTTTCCAAAATGGTATCACTTGTGGGGGGTTTCCACTGTTTAGGCACATCAGGGACTCTCCAAACGCGACATGGCATCCGATCTCAATTCCAGCCAATTCTGCATTGAAAAAGTCAAACGGTGCTCCTTCACTTCCAAGCTCTGCGGTGCGCCCAAACAGTGGTTTACCCCCATATATGGGGTATCGACGTACTCAGGAGAAATTGCACAACAACTTTTGTGGTCTAATTTCTCCAGTTACCCTTGTGAAAATAAAAATTTGGGGGCAAAAAGATCATTTTTGTAGAAAAAATGAGATTTTTTATTTTCACGGCTCTACGTTATAAACTTCTGTGAAGCACTTGGGGGTTCAAAGTGCTCACCACACATCTAGATAAGTTCCTTGGGGGGTCTAGTTTCCAAAATGGTATCACTTGTGGGGGGTTTCCACTGTTTAGGCACATCAGGGACTCTCCAAACGCGACATGGCATCCGATCTCAATTCCAGCCAATTCTGCATTGAAAAAGTCAAACGGTGCTCCTTCACTTCCAAGCTCTGCGGTGCGCCCAAACAGTGGTTTACCCCCATATATGGGGTATCGACGTACTCAGGAGAAATTGCACAACAACTTTTGTGGTCTAATTTCTCCAGTTACCCTTGTGAAAATAAAAATTTGGGGGCAAAAAGATCATTTTTGTAGAAAAAATGAGATTTTTTATTTTCACGGCTCTACGTTATAAACTTCTGTGAAGCACTTGGGGGTTCAAAGTGCTCACCACACATCTAGATAAGTTCCTTGGGGGGTCTAGTTTCCAAAATGGTATCACTTGTGGGGGGTTTCCACTGTTTAGGCACATCAGGGACTCTCCAAACGCGACATGGCATCCGATCTCAATTCCAGCCAATTCTGCATTGAAAAAGTCAAACGGTGCTCCTTCACTTCCAAGCTCTGCGGTGCGCCCAAACAGTGGTTTACCTCCACATATGGGGTATCGACGTACTCAGGAGAAATTGCACAACAACTTTTGTGGTCTAATTTCTCCTGTTACCCTTGTGAAAATAAGAATTTGTGGGCGAAAAAATCATTTTTGTGAAAACAAATGCGATTTTTTATTTTCACGGCTCTACGTTATAAACTTCTGTGAAGCACTTGGGGGTTCAAAGTGCTCACCACACATCTAGATAAGTTCCTTGGGGGGTCTAGTTTCCAAAATGGTGTCACTTGTGGGGGGTTTCCACTGTTTAGGCACATTAGGGGCTCTCCAAACGCGACATGGCGTCCGATCTCAATTCCAGCCAATTCTGCATTGAAACAGTCAAACGGTGCTCCTTCACTTCCAAGCTCTGCGGTGCGCCCAAACAGTGGTTTACCTCCACATATGGGGTATCGGCGTACTCAGGAAAAATTGCACAACAAAATTTGTGGTTAAATTTCTGTTTTTACACTTGTGAAAATTAAAAAAAATGGTTCTGAAGTAAAATGTTTGCAAAAAAAAGTAAAATGTTAATTTTTTTCTTCCACATTGTTTTAGTTCCTGTGAAGTACGTAAAGGGTTAATAAACTTCTTGAATGTGGTTTTGAGCAGCTTGAGGGGTGCAGTTTTTAGAATGGTGTCACACTTGGTTATTTTCTATCATATAGACCCCTCAAAATCACTTCAAAGGTGATGTGGTCCCTAAAAAAAACATGGTGTTGTAAAAATGAGAAATTGCTGGTCAACTTTTAACCCTTATAACTCCCTAACAAAAAAAAAATCGTTTCCAAAATTGTGCTGATGTAAAGTAGACATGTGAGAAATGTTATTTATTAACTATTTTTTGTGACATATCTCTCTGATTTAAGGGCATAAAAATACAAAGTTTGAAAATTGCAAAATTTTAAAAATTTTCGCCATATTTCCATTTTTTTCATAAATAATCGCAAGTAATATCGAAGAAATGTTACCACTAACTTGAAGTACAACATGTCACGAAAAAACAATCTCAGAATCAGCGGGATCCGATAAAGCGTTCCAGAGTTATAACCTCATAAAGTGACAGTGGTCAGAATTGTAAAAATTGGCTCGGTCATTAAGTACCAAATTGGCTCTGTCACTAAGGGGTTAAACTACTTCAAATCTGCAAGGACAAAAGAGAAACATGTGATGGAGAGTTAGGAAATCTCATTTACTTTGCTGGTACAGTAAAATAATGTTTTTCCCTGCAAAAATGCACATAAAATGTAACAAAAACATAATATGTGAATATGCCTTTAGAGTTTGATAGTGTATTGTAATGGATTAACTACATTTTTTTTTGTAATTGATCATTCTTTGCAAAGTGCTAAAACTTTGTAACATACTCCATTACTATATCTTGCTTTTCTGTTCTTTCAAAACCTCATGCTAAAAGTGCTGTTTCAATTTCCTCATTCATTTACGTAAAAACGACCCTTTGGCAAATTTTGCATGTGCGCTAAACACATGATGTAATAGTACGGTGGTATGTAGGGGGGCTTCTGAATCAAGTGGAAAAACAAATAACTTTTTTTATCTTTCCTGCTCCAGGATATTTGTTCAAGTGGGGTGCTAGGGGTTGTGCAGTGTGCATTTATTTGTATTCGCACCTTTAAGACTTAATTTCAAATAAACCGTAAAGTGCTCCAGAAATTACGGGGTAAGAACAGTTACAATCAGATCCCTGCTCCAGTGTGCAGGTTACCTCATCACACTGCAGATATCAATGCAGAATTCTGCAGAGGAGAATCTGATGTACCCA
Source organism: Ranitomeya variabilis (assembly GCF_051348905.1). NCBI lineage: Eukaryota > Metazoa > Chordata > Amphibia > Anura > Dendrobatidae > Ranitomeya > Ranitomeya variabilis. Next base: position 532,143,760 of record NC_135234.1, read on the forward strand.
AGAGAGGTAGAGATGAGTGAATGGTTGGTAATACGCGGTTATCACTCGAGCATCACGGTGCTCGGATGTACTCATTACTCAAAGAGCAATGTGTGGTGCTCTATATAAAAGTTGAAACCCTGCCCCATATTATTGGTGCAGTTACACAGCCAATAAGCATATGGAAGTTGCCCGCATATCACTGTAGTACCATAGCCATCTTGGTTGTGACATTACTGTCATTGGCTGTCTATGTGGCATCATCAGGAATTATAAATAAAAAGGCGCCGTCCAGCTCGGCACACTGATGCTATTGCACAGCTCTGTGACACGACACTTCACATTGGAGGGAGAGAGTGCTTGTCTAGGCCTGTTTATGCACAGTATAATCAATAAGAGGCCTGTAGTGCTGATACTGGTGCTGAAGCTGAGCCATCATACTTACAGCCCTTCTAAGAGCTAATTGTTTGCAGCGCAAACAATCTGCTTTAAGCCTAGGGAGGGAGAGAGAGTCACAGGAGCAGAGAGAGTGACATAATCCAGCATGTAGACAGGGATTAAGACTGTGTAGTCTGTTGATAAATATATCGCTGCAGGATTTTTTGAATGGGTAAGAAAATTGAATATATTTTTATCCATCGACTATTACGTGATTTGTGTTTCTTTTTTTGTGTTATATAACACACCAACATTTTTTTTACAAATTTCTCTGTGTTAAATTTCTTACCCATACACTATTCTGTGTTCTGGATTAATTATCTACTATATAATTGTCTAAGGGTCACTTCCATCTTTCTTTCTGTCTGTCTGTCTTTCTGTCTGTAACGGAAATCCCAAGTCGCTGATTGGTCGAGGCAAAACAGCCATGACCAATCAGCGACGGGCACAGTCCGGTGGCAAAATGTCCGCTCCTTACTCCCCGCAGTCAGTGCCCACTCCATACTCCCCTCCAGTCAGCGCTCACACAGGGTTAATGGCAGCGTTTTTGACCACGTTCTGCCGCGGTGTAACGCACTTCGTTAACACTGCTATTAACCCTGTGTGACCAACTTTTTACTTTTGATGCTGCCTATGCAGCATCAATAGTAAAAAGATCTAATGTTAAAAATAATAAAAAAATAAAAAATCATTATATACTCACCTTCCGGATCCAGCCCAGGCCTTTCCCGCTCCTCGCGATGCTCCTGTGACCGGTCCATGCATTGCGGTCTCGCGAGATGATGACGTACCGGTCTTGCGAGACCGCACGTTAATATCTCGCAGACCGCAATGATTTAAATCACGCTTCGCTGATCACTCGCGCCCAGAAGGCATGACCAATCAGTGACATTGCTGCGGGATTTAAATCCCGCTTCGCTGATTGGTCGCGCCCAGCCGGCGCGACCAATCAGCAACATTGGCGCAGGATCTAAAGTTAAAAATAATAAAAAATAAAAAAATCATTATATACTAACCTTCCGGATCCAGCCCAGGCCTTTCCCGCTCCTCGCGACGCTCCGGTGACCGGTCCATGCATTGCGGTCTCGCAAGATGATGATGTAGTGGTCTCGCGAGACCACTACATCATCATCTCGCGAGACCGCAAAGCACTCTTGGGACCAGAGCGCACAAGGAGCATCGGTAAATGCTTTGCCTGGATCCGGGGGCCAATGGAAGGTGAGTATATAACTATTTTTTATTTTAATTATTTTTTAACAGGGATATGATACCCACATTGCTATATACTACATGGGCTGTGCAATATACTACGTGGGCTGTGCAATATACTACGTGGGCTGTTATATACTACGTGGCCTGTGTTATACACTACATGGGCTGTGGAATATGCTACATGGGCTGTGCAATATACTATGTGGGCTGTGCAATACACTACGTGGCTGTGCAATATACTATGTGGCTGTGCTATATACTGCGTGGGCTGAGCTATATACTACATGGGCTGTGTTATACACTACGTGGGCTGTGTTATACACTATGTGGGCTGTGTTATACACTACATGGGCTGTGTTATACACTACATTGGCTGTGTTATATACTGCGTGCGTGGGCTGTTATATACTACATGAGCTGTGTTATATGCTAAGCGGGCTGTTATAAACTACGTGACTGTGTTATGCTATGTGGGCTGTTATACACTCTGTGGGCTGTGCTATATACTGCGTGGCTGTGCTATATACTCCATGGGCTGTGCTATATACTATGTGGCTGTGCAATATACTACGTGGCTGTGCTATATACTCTGTGGGCTGTGCTATATACTACGTGGCTGTGCAATATACTATGTGGATGTGTTATTTACTATGTGGGCTGTTATATACTACGTGGCTGTGCTATATACTACGTGGCCGGCCGCAAACAATAAGCGACAGGTGCAGTCCTGCCGCGAATTGGTGCGGGATTTGAACCACGCTTCGCTAATTGGTCCTGTGTATTCAATGTATTATTCTAAAACCTTCATAAATAAACTACATACATATTCTAGAATACCCGATGCGTTAGAATCAGGCTACCATCTAGTTTTCATATATAACTCTCCAAAAAAGAGTTTAAGAAATTTGCAAGCTCAAATTTGTCAACCATACAGCATTACTTGGTCTGGAGTACATTTCCTGTGATCTGTAAAAGTGAAAATAAGCATTAAAAATATTAGCAGGCTTGCTTTTCTCAGTCATACAGTTTCACATGTTCTGTGGTACATTTATGTGATATCTAACAATCCAAAAAGCATTAAAAAATTAGCTGGTTTACATTTCTCACCTATACACTATTCCGTGGTGTGGGGTAAATTTTTGTGATACTTACTAACACTACAGAAAAAAAGTTTACAAAAATTAGCTGTATAACAGTTCTCATCCATACATTATTCCATGGTTTGAGGGACAATTCCTGTGATATAAAACTGAAAAAAAAGCATTCAAAAATTTTGCAGTCTTAAACTTTTCATCCATAGAGCTTCACATGTTCCGTGGTACATTTCTGTGTTTCTAACACTCCAAAAAAGAATTTAAAAAATAGCTGGATTACATTTCTCACTGATACCTTATTCCATTGTCTGGGGTAAAATTCTGTGATACTCTCTAACATTGCAAAACATTTTTTTTTTTAAATGGCTAGATTATAGTTCTTATCCATACAATATTTTATGGTCTGGGGAACATTTTCTCTGATCTATGAAATTGAAAAAAACATTAAAATTTATTGCAGGCTTACATTTATCAGCTACACAGTATTACGGGGGTACATTTATGCGATATACACTCACTGGCCACTTTATTAGGTACACCTGTCCAACTTCTTGTTAACACTTAATTTCTAATCAGCCAATCACATGGCGGCAACTCAGTGCATTTAGGCATGTAGACATGGTCAAGACAATCTCCTGCAGTTCAAACCGAGCATCAGTATGGGGAAGAAAGGTGATTTGAGTGCCTTTGAACGTGGCATGGTTGTTGGTGCCAGAAGGGCTGGTCTGAGTATTTCAGAAACTGCTGATCTACTGGGATTTTCACGCACAACCATCTCTAGGGTTTACAGAGAATGGTCCGAAAAAGAAAAAAAATCCAGTGAGCGGCAGTTCTGTGGGCGGAAATGCCTTGTTGATGCCAGAGGTCAGAGGAGAATGGGCAGACTGGTTCGAGCTGATAGAAAGGCAACAGTGACTCAAATCGCCACCCGTTACAACCAAGGTAGGCCTAAGAGCATCTCTGAACGCACAGTGCGTCGAACTTTGAGGCAGATGGGCTACAGCAGCAGAAGACCACACCGGGTACCACTCCTTTCAGCTAAGAACAGGAAACTGAGGCTACAATTTGTACAAGCTCATCGAAATTGGACAGTAGAAGATTGGAAAAACGTTGCTTGGTCTGATGAGTCTCGATTTCTGCTGCGACATTCGGATGGTAGGGTCAGAATTTGGCGTAAACAACATGAAAGCATGGATCCATCCTGCCTTGTATGGAGCATCTTTGGGATGTGCAGCCGACAAATCTGCGGCAACTGTGTGATGCCATCATGTCAATATGGACCAAAATCTCTGAGGAATGCTTCCAGCACCTTGTTGAATCTATGCCACGAAGAATTGAGGCAGTTCTGAAGGCAAAAGTGGGTCCAACCCGTTACTAGCATGGTGTACCTAATAAAGTGGCCGGTGAGTGTATACACTCCAAAAAGTGTTTAAAAATTTTGCACGGCTAAATTTCTCACCCATACAGTATTACGTTCTTTGTGGTATATAACACTTCCAAAAAGCATTTACATTTTTATCTGAATTGAATTTGATTGTCATTCATACACTTTTGCATTCTTTCTGTTACATTACAGTGGTATTAAACTCCCAAAAATCTTTCACTGCTGCAAGGGACCGATTTTTTTATTTCATTAAAAATAAACTTGGTTTCAAGAGACTTAGCAATTATAAAATGCATAAAACGTAAGGTAAGGGTTGTAGAAGTGCTGATGATAGTGCACACAGATGCCAAGGGTGTGAGGCAGGTGTAACTATGCCTGTTGAGGGAAGCACAGTACACCACTTCAGATGCCAGAAGAGTGCAATCAGGTGGTCAGTTGAACAGCAAATAATGCTTCCAGCAGGCTTGGTGGCACTACCTAGTCTTCCACATGGTCCAGTCTAATCAGCCTACAGTCTGGATCACTTAATCCTCACCCCGATCATCCTTCCTCCCACCATGTTGAGTCCCAGGAGACTAGTGATCCCACACTAGGACACTCTGAGGAGCTCTTTACAACAACATTTACTGATTCTGGCCTTACAACCTGCATGCTCCAAGAGGGACAGGAGGACATGCTGTTTAGTGGTGCACAAAACTTAGAGCAGCCATGGTCACAAGAAGATAATGGAATGGCACATTTTGGCTAAGGAGGAAGATGGTGATGAGACACAGTTGCCGGTAAGTCTTGCTTTTGTTAAGTTACAAAGTCAGGAGGACAAAGTAATTGTCCCAAACTGAGAAGCTGGCATGCAGAGCCAGACTAGCAGCACTTAAGTGAAGAGATTATCAGCTTCAAAACAGACAGAAAGAGGCAATGGAGTGACCAGAGGTAGAAGGCGGGCAACAGTTCCACAGAGCACCAACACTCCTGAATTTCTCTGTTAAAGAGTTAGGTCATGTTCACACTTTGCGGTTTTTACCGCGGATCCGCGGCGATTTTGATGCTGCGGGTCCGCAGCAGTTTCCATAGCGTTTACATTAACATGTAAACCCTATGGAAACCGCAAACCGCTGTGCACATGCTGCGGGAAAAACCGCGCAGAAACGCAGCGGTTTAAAACCCTCAGCATGTCACTTCTTTGTGCAGATGAATAGAGAAATGGAGGGCACCGCAAAAGACAGAGGGTTCACTGTGGGCTTGTAAATGCACGCAAACAAAAAAAGAAAGATCATGCCCACATGGATAGGAACACCTCTATGATGGTATAAAAATTTAATTTTTATTAAATTGACAAAAAGACCTACAGAGTACGCACACATGTGCACACAAAAAACACAGCATAATGATTAAAAACCCTTAAAAAATGCAAATATGCAAAAACACTGCCCAAATATGTGTATGCATGTCATATCCCAAGGTGGGGAAGATGACAACCCACAAAACATGAACTTCCCACAATAAAACGACTACAATGACCTGTCTACACAAATGAAAATAACGCACAGATCGATATTGCAATACCATACATTCCCCTCATAAGGTGCATAATTATTGTGCAGAAAATGACAAAATTGTCAAAGCTTAAATATATGGCTTATGCCCAATGTGAAAAAATGTTTACAAGGGCGTACCAATGATAAATGAGACAATTCAATATTTGAAAAGATAATCAAACCTATATATATATATATATAAGTGTCTCAGTAATGGTACACATGGGACCTGCGGAGGGGGGAGGGAGAGGGGGAACTAAACAACGTAAGGACCCACAACCTCAATCCAATATACAAAAAATACCCCCATCATACCCACAGTCCAAAGCCATGTAAAAAAGGTTTGTAGTGCAATGGGGAAGCAGAGTGTGGGATAGGCTCCCACGCGTATCGCCGCCAAAGTGGCGGCTTCCTCAGGGAAAGAAAATATATAATATGAAGCATTCAATGCGGCAGTATATATGCGTATCATCTAATGGTGCTAAGGATATTCACCTGCATGAAGAGATCACAGGGGGCATCCGGCGTGTGATGCAGCATGGCCGCGGCCATCTTGTTTTTGTTGTAACCCCGATCAGAACAATAAAGTTTGTTCAAAATGACTCGTGCGCATGCGCGCGCACATAGAGGCAACCCATATCTATGCCTCGGATCTGGAACAGCACATGATTACTGCTGTTATGACCCCAATGGCAGAGGGTCTCAAAAGTACATACCAAGTCTGCAAACACAAAAAACCAGCTCATAGGGCAGTGGTAACTGGGCTGACCATATATCTAATCCTAGCACCACAAATAGCAGCAGCCGGGGAACGTGCCTACGTTGGTTCTAGACGTCTCGCGCCAGCCGGAGAACTAACTAACCCTAGAAGGGAAAAGATAGACCTTTTCTTGCCTCCAGAGAAAAGACCCCAAAAGTTGGATACAAGCCCCCAACAAATAATAACGGGGAGGTAAGGAGAAAAGACAAACGTAAGAATGAACTAGATATTTAGCAAAGAGAGGCCCACTGACTAATAGCAGAATATAGTAAGATGACTTATATGGTCAGCAAAAACCCTATCAAAATTTCCACGCTGGATATTCAAGAACCCCCGAACCGTCTAACGGCCCGGGGGGAGAACACCAGCCCCCTAGAGCTTCCAGCAAAATCAGGAATCACATTTAGTACAAGCTGGACAAAAAATAAGAGCAAAGCAAATAACCAAAAAACAAGGAAGCAGGACTTAGCTTAATTTTGCAAGATCCAAGACCAGCAGACAGGAGCAAACAGAAAGGAACTGATCACAACGATGCCAGGCACTGGACTGAGAAACCAGGAAGTTTATATAGCAACACCCCTGGACTAACGACCCAGGTGGGTGCCAAACTGAGGAAAGACAATCCCAGAGTCATATCACTAGTGACCACAAGAGGAAGCCAAGAAAGTCTAATTCATAACAGTACCCCCCCTTTAAGGAGGGGTCACCGAACCCTCACCAAGACCACCAGGGCGATCAGGATGAGCAGCGTGAAAGGCACAAACTAAATCGGCCGCATGCACATCAGAGGCAACCACCCAGGAATTATCCTCCTGACCATAGCCCTTCCACTTGACCAGATACTGAAGCCTCCGCCTGGAGAGACGAGAATCCAAGATCTTCTCCACCACGTACTCCAACTCGCCCTCAACCAACACCGGAGCAGGAGGCTCAACAGAAGGAACCACAGGTACAACGTACTGCCGCAACAAAGACCTATGGAACATGTTGTGAATGGCAAACGACACCGGAAGATCCAAGCGAAAGGACACAGGATTAAGGATTTCCAATATCTTGTAAGGACCGATGAAGCGAGGCTTAAATTTAGGAGAGGAGACCTTCATAGGAACAAATCGAGAAGACAGCCATACCAAATCCCCAACACGAAGTCGGGGACCCACACCGCGGTGGCGGTTGGCAAAACGCTGAGCCTTCTCCTGTGACAACTTCAAGTTGTCCACCACATGATTCCAGATCCGCTGCAACCTATCCACCACGGAATCTACCCCAGGACAGTCAGAAGGCTCCACATGTCCCGAGGAAAAACGAGGATGGAAACCAGAGTTGCAAAAAAATGGCGAAACCAAAGTAGCGGAACTAGCCCGATTATTAAGGGCAAACTCAGCCAACAGCAAGAAGGTCACCCAATCATCCTGATCTGCAGAAACAAAACACCTCAAATAAGCCTCCAGAGTCTGATTAGTTCGCTCCGTTTGTCCATTAGTCTGAGGATGAAAGGCAGACGAAAACGACAAATCAATGCCCATCTTAGCACAAACGGATCGCCAGAACCTGGAAACAAACTGGGATCCTCTGTCAGACACAATATTCTCAGGAATGCCGTGTAAACGAACCACATTCTGAAAGAACAAAGGAACCAGATCGGAAGAGGAAGGCAGCTTAGGCAAAGATACCAAATGGACCATCTTGGGAAAGCGATCACATACTACCCAGATGACAGACATGCCCTGAGACACCGGAAGATCTAAAATAAAATCCATGGAAATGTGTGTCCAAGGCCTCTTTGGGACAGGCAAGGGCAAGAGCAACCCGCTGGCACGAGAACAGCAAGGCTTAGCTCGAGCACAAGTCCCACAGGACTGCACAAATGACCGCACATCCCGTGACAAGGAAGGCCACCAAAAGGACCTAGCCACCAGATCTCTGGTGCCAAAAATTCCCGGATGCCCTGCCAACACCGAGGAATGAACCTCGGAAATGACTCTGCTGGTCCACTTATCAGGAACAAACAGTCTGTCAGGTGGACAAGAGTCAAGTCTACCAGCCTGAAATCTCTGCAACACACGTCGCAAATCCGGAGAAATGGCTGACAGGATAACTCCCTCTTTGAGAATACCAACTGGTTCTGCGACTCCAGGAGAGTCAGGCACAAAGCTCCTTGAAAGAGCATCAGCCTTCACATTCTTTGAACCTGGTAAATACGAGACAACAAAGTCAAAACGGGAGAAAAACAATGACCAGCGGGCCTGTCTAGGATTCAGGCGTTTAGCAGACTCGAGATACATCAGATTTTGTGATCAGTCAAGACCACCACACGATGCTTAGCACCCTCGAGCCAATGACGCCACTCCTCAAATGCCCACTTCATGGCTAACAACTCCCGATTGCCAACATCATAATTCTGCTCAGCAGGCGAAAACTTCCTAGAGAAAAAAGCACATGGTCTCATTACAGAGCAACCAGGGCCTCTCTGTGACAAAACGGCCCCTGCCCCAATCTCAGAAGCATCCACTTCAACCTGAAAGGGAAGTGAGACATCAGGCTGGCACAAAACAGGCGCCGAAGTAAACCGGCGCTTCTACTCTTGAAAGGCTTCCACGGCTGCAGGAGCCCAGTTAGCAACATCAGAACCTTTCTTGGTCATATCCGTCAAAGGTTTAACAACGCTAGAAAAATTAGCGATAAAACGACGGTAGAAGTTAGCAAAACCCAAGAAATTCTGAAGACTCTTAACTGACGTGGGTTGAGTCCAATCATGAATAGCTCGGACCTTGACTGGGTCCATCTCCACCGCAGAAGGGGAAAAAATAAAACCCAAAATGGGAACCTTCTGTACTCCAAAGAGACACTTTGAGCCCTTAACAAACAAAGCATTCTCACGCAAAACCTGAAACACCATCCTGACCTGCTCTACATGTGAGTCCCAATCATCAGAAAAAACCAGAATATCATCCAGATAAACAATCATAAATTTATCCAGATACTTCCGGAAAATATCATGCATAAAGGACTGAAACACTGAAGGAGCATTAGAGAGCCCGAAAGGCATCACCAAGTACGCAAAATGACCTTCGGGCGTATTAAATGCAGTTTTCCATTCATCTCCTTGCTTAATGCGCACAAGGTTGTACGCACCACGAAGATCTATCTTGGTGAACCACTTGGCACCTTTAATCCGGGCAAACAAGTCCGACAACAGAGGCAAAGGATACTGAAATTTAACAGTGATTTTATTCAGAAGCCGATAGTCAATACAAGGTCTCAAAGATCCGTCCTTCTTGGCCACAAAAAAGAATCCCGCACCAAGAGGGGAAGAGGATGGACGGATATGCCCCTTCTCCAGAGATTCCTTGATATACGAACGCATTGCGGTATGCTCAGGTACAGACAGATTAAATAATCTTCCCTTAGGAAATTTACTACCTGGAATCAAATCTATAGCGCAGTCACAGTCCCTATGAGGAGGAAGAGCACTGGACCTGGACTCGCTGAATACATCCTGGTAATCAGACAAATACTCAGGAACTTCCGAAGGAGTAGAGGAAGCAATAGACACCGGCGGGGAATCACCATGAATTCCCTGACAGCCCCACCTTGACACAGACATTGCCTTCCAATCCAAGACTGGATTATGGGTCTGTAACCATGGCAGACCCAAAACGACCAAATCATGCATTTTATGCAGAACAAGAAAACGAATCACCTCCCGATGTTCAGGAGTCATGCACATGGTTACCTGTGTCCAAAACTGCGGTTTATTTTCCGCCAATGGTATAGCATCAATACCTCTAAGAGGGATAGGATTTACCAACGGCTCAAGAACAAAACCACAGCGCTTGGCAAACGACAGATCCATGAGACTCAGGGCAGCACCTGAATCCACAAACGCCATAACAGGGTAGGAGGACAATGAGCAAATTAAAGTCACAGACAAAATAAATTTAGGTTGCAAATTACCAATGGTGACAGGACTAACAACCCTAGTTAGGCGTTTAGAGCATGCTGATATAACATGTGTAGAATCACCACAGTAAAAACACAACCCATTCTGACGTCTATGATTTTTCCGTTCATTTCTAGTCTGAATTCTACCACATTGCATTAAATCAGGTGTTTGTTCAGACAACACCACCAGAGGATTTGCGGCTTTGCGCTCCCGCAAACGCTGGTCAATTTGAATAGCCAGCGCCATGGAATTATTCAGACCTGTAGGAATGGAGAAACCCACCATCACATTCTTAATGGCTTCAGAAAGGCCATTTCTGAAATTTGCGGCCAGAGCACACTCATTCCACTGAGTAAGCACGTACCATTTCCGAAATTTTTGGCAATACACTTCAGCTTCATCCTGACCCTGAGAAATAGCCAGCAAGGCTTTTTCTGCCTGAATTTCAAGATTGGGTTCCTCGTAAAGCAATCCGAGCGCCAGAAAAAACGCATCAATATTTGCCAATGCCGGATCTCCTGGCGCTAGCGAGAAGGCCCAATCCTGAGGGTCACCCCGTAAGAAAGAGATAACAATTTTTACTTGCTGAGCTGAGTCTCCAGATGAACGGGGTCTCAGAGATAGAAACAATTTACAATTATTCCTGAAATTCCTAAACTTAAATCAGTCTCCAGAGAACAGTTCAGGAATAGGTATTTTAGGTTCAGACATTGGACTACTGGTAACAAAATCTTGTATGCCCTGCACACGAGCAGCAAGCTGATCCACACTTGTAATCAAAGTCTGGACATTCATGTCTGCAGCAAGCACAAGCCACTCAGAGGTAAAGGGGAGGAAAAAAGAGAGGAAAGAAAAAAAAAAACTCAGACTTTCCTTTCTTGTAATCCCACTTCTGCAATGCATTAAACATTCAACCTTGGCCTGGCATACTGTTATGACCCCAATGGCAGAGGGTCTCAAAAGTACATACCAAGTCTGCAAACACAAAAAACCAGCTCATAGGGCAGTGGTAACTGGGCTGACCATATATCTAATCCTAGCACCACAAATAGCAGCAGCCGGGGAACGTGCCTACGTTGGTTCTAGACGTCTCGCGCCAGCCGGAGAACTAACTAACCCTAGAAGGGAAAAGATAGACCTTTTCTTGCCTCCAGAGAAAAGACCCCAAAAGTTGGATACAAGCCCCCAACAAATAATAACGGTGAGGTAAGGAGAAAAGACAAACGTAAGAATGAACTAGATATTTAGCAAAGAGAGGCCCACTGACTAATAGCAGAATATAGTAAGATGACTTATATGGTCAGCAAAAACCCTATCAAAATTTCCTCGCTGGATATTCAAGAACCCCCGAACCGTCTAACGGCCCGGGGGGAGAACACCAGCCCCCTAGAGCTTCCAGCAAAATCAGGAATCACATTTAGTACAAGCTGGACAAAAAATAAGAGCAAAGCAAATAACCAAAAAACAAGGAAGCAGGACTTAGCTTAATTTTGCAAGATCCAAGACCAGCAGACAGGAGCAAACTGAAAGGAACTGATTACAATTATGCCAGGCACTGGACTGAGAAACCAGGAAGTTTATATAGCAACACCCCTGGACTAACGACCCAGGTGGGTGCCAAACTGAGGAAAGACAATCCCAGAGTCATATCACTAGTGACCACAAGAGGAAGCCAAGAAAGTCTAATTCACAACATACTGCGCAGGTAGGCGAAGGTGGTCAGCGCATGCGCAGTATGTATATATACATAACACTCACTCAGATACCTTATACATACGACAAGGATTATGTTGATGCTGAATAGCTATAACTATAAAGAACCTGTCTATGTGGTACCAATTAGATTGAAAACAACCCCTGGTCCAGTTTTTTGAGAAGGAAAAAAACAATAAATGTGTTTAAGTACACATATAAATATCTTACAATATACAAAATCAGTCTGATATCAGCGCATGCCCTGTATGCTGAATAACACCCGTATAGAGTTTTTAGAAAAAAGTAAACAATTATGAGTCAAAAAATAAAAAAATAAAAAATGCAGAATAAATAAAAAATGAAAATGAAAAATAAAAGGTAATACAAAGTAAATGAAAAAACATAAATAAAAATAAAAATAAATATAAAATTGAAAAAAATGAAAAAAATATATAATGATAATGAATGAAGAATAAGAAAATAAACTCAGAAGTGGATGCTATTATTCGGTTATATTATTCAATTATATTAGTGATACATAAATATTATCATATAATAGCATACATGACAAAAAAAGGTTTGAATACCTCAGTACCGTTAGATTCAATATGCCTACAATACAATCAAACTTGATGTAGTAGGCACACCCTGAGACAGACGTATGATATTGCAATATCGATGGAAAAACCCCAAGTTTTTTTGGGGGGCAAATCAGAAAAGTCATGATCATAGACTTGGCCAGTTTTTTAACACAACAGAGTAAGGCGAAGTACATGGACAGACAGGTGACACAATTTTTAGATGTGTGTACACATGTATCTAACATCAGCCCAGGCAACGTCCGAAAAACCATGTTATATGAAAGGTCCAAAAATGGAATGTAGGCCAGAAGCCAAGTCAGCCATAAAAACCAGAGAAGAGAAGCTCCTCGTTTAGTCCGTTAGGTGACAGGCTTTTTAAATTGAAAATCCAACGGGATTCACGGTGTAGTAGTTCCTTCGTCCGATCGCCCCCACGTATGTTACCCAACACCTGGTCCAAAACCATGACCTGTATATTGTGATATTTGCTGTCATGATTGTCCAGAAAATGGGACGCCACAGATGAAATGGGTTTGTCCTTCTCCTTGTCAATTTTTGCTCTACTAATATTCGACAAGTGTTGCTGGATTCTCCATCTGACTTCTTGGCTTGTTTGCCCAACATATATTTTTGGACATGAACAGACAAGTAGGTACACCACGTTCCTGGATCGGCAGTTGGCATATATTCTCGTCTCAATTCGTCCTGGAAAAACGGAAAGCATGATGACATTAGTGGCAACCATATAAGGACACACATTGCAACTGCCACATGGAAAGGATCCCTTAAGACGGCTTCCCGTCCCCAGATTCACAGCGGGTCTCCTAAAATGGCTGGTGGTAAGACAGTCTTTCAAATTTGTAGCCCTCCTGGCAATCATTTTGGGCATGTCAGATATATGGGGCCTGAGTTTTGTCTCATTTAATAAACTGCCCCAATGTTTCCTCAATATGTCATGAATATCCTGCCATTGATTGTTGTACACCGTTATAAGGTTAGTCGATGATATTATATTCCTAACCCTGGGTTGGAGAAGGTCCTGCCTGTCACTATGCCGAGAATTCTCAAAGGCACGAGATATAATTTTATGTGGATAACCCCGCTCAGACAGGCGGGTCGTCAGATCTCATGCTCCTTCCCGAAAGTCAGCGTCAGAGCTACAATTTCTCCTTACTCGCAGAAATTGTCCCTTGGGCAGATTTTTTCTCAGATGATGAGGGTGGAAACTGGAGAAATGGAGTAAATTGTTCGTTGCCGTATTCTTCCGATGAATCTTTGTTTGGATGTGACATCCAGACTTGATGATTTTAAGATCCAAGAATTCAACCGATGTAGTAGAAATGGAGGCTGTTAGAGAGATATTAATTGAGTTGTTATTAAGCACCGCCAAAAACTCCTCACACTCAGCCTTAGTTCACATCCATAAAACCAACAGGTCATCAATGTATCGAAACCAACGAAATACAATGGCCTCAAAGGCCCGCAACGGGCGCACCTGTGTCTCCTCCCACCAACCCATGAATAGGTTGGCATAGGAAGGAGCACAGCGAGCGCCCATCGCGGTACCAGAGATTTGTTTGTAAAAAACTCTGTCAAAAACAAAGTAGCTGTTGGTCAAAACAAAAGATAAAAGATCTACCAGAAAAGATTGGTGTCTGCGGTCACCTGTAGTTTCCTTGTTCAAAAAGAACGAGACCGCTTCGATCCCCAATGTGTGGCCAATACAGGTATATAACGAGGCAACATCCATTGTGACAAGTAGGGTATCTTCTGGGATCCTTAAGTCTTGTAGTTGACGAATGAGATGAGACGTGTCCTGAATGTACGAATCTAGACAGATGACAAAGGGTTGCAAAAAATGGTCTAGGTAAATGCAAGGTCTCTCATAAAGACCGCCTATCCCAGCAACTATGGGCCTACCAGGTGGTTCTTGTAGGGACTTGTGTATTTTTGGAAGCAGGTACAACGTGGGGACGATCGGAGAGGCTGTCGACAGAAACTTAAATTCTCTACCGTCCAATATGCCATTAGACTTGGCTGACATGAGTAAGTGATCCAATTTCCTCTTAAAGGTATCTGTGGGGTCAGAGGGCAAAATTTGGTAACACTTGGAATCTTTGAGTTGTCTGTGAGCCTCCTTTGTATACATTTCAATGGGCCACAGTACTATGTTACCCCCTTTGTCCGCATCTTTTATAACAAAGGACGGATGCACCCATAGAAATGCATTGAACCGCTTACTTCCCGCATGGGGCTGTGCCCACGTTGCGGGAAGTAAGCAGATAATGTGCGGGTGGTACCCGGGGTGGAGGAGAGGAGACTCTCCTCCAGGCCCTGGGAAGCATAAATAGTGTAAAAAAAAAGAATTAAAATAAAAAATGATGTTATACTCACCTCTCAGCGCTGCCCACGGCCGTCCGGTCTTCGGTTTGCTGTGCGAGCAGGACCTGTGGTGACGTCACGGTCACATGACCGTGATGACGCCACGGTCACATGACCGTGACGTCACGAAGGTCCTTCTCGGCACAGCATCTTTGGAACCGGACCGCCGGGTGCAGCGCCCAGGAGATCCGGACATCAGAGGGGGTGAGTATAACCAATTTTTATTATTTTTATCATTACTATTGATGCTGCATATTGCTGCATATGCAGCATCAATAGTACAGGAGTAATCCCGCAGCGGAAACCGCGGAACAAACCGCGATAAATCTGCAGGGATAACCGCAGCGGTTTTGCCCTGCAGATTTATCAATTCCTCTGCGGGATAAACCTGCAGAGCACACCGCAAAGTGTGAACATGGCCTTAGGTTCTCCCCAGTCTGGGACTCTTTTAACCCCTTTAGCCCCAAGACTGTGTGCACCTTCATGACCAGGCCAAATCTTACAATTCTGCCCAGTGTCACTTTATGAGGTAATAACTCTGGAATGCTTCAAAAGATACCACTGAATCTGAGACTATTTTTTCATGACATATTGTACTTCATGATAGTGGTAAAATTTCTTCAATATGGCTTGTGTTTATTTGTGAAAAAAACATACATTTGTCAAAAATTTAGAAAACTTAGCAATTTTCAAACTTTTAATTTGTATGTTCTTAAACCAGAGAGTTATGTCACACAAAATAGTTAATAAATTCATAAATAAATTCATTCATAAATTTCCCAAATATCTACTGTACATCAGCACAATATTTAAAACATAATTTTTTTTCTTAGGAAGTTATGAGGGTTAAAAGTTGACCAGAGATTTTTCAATTTTCCAACAAATTTCACAAAATCATTTTTTTGGGACCATGTTTTATTTGAGGTGATTTTAAGAGATCTATATGATATATATGATATATATCACAGAAGTTTATAAAGCTGAGCTGTGAAAATACAAAATCAAATTTTTTTCCACAAAAAAAGTAATTTTAGGTCCAATTTTTATTCATTTCACTAGGGTAACAGGAGAAATTGCACTATTCAACAGTGAAATACTGGCACAAGTGACCCCCTTTTGGAAATTAGACCCCACAAGGAATTTGTCTAGATGGAGGTGAGGAACTTGAACCCTCACATGCTTCACAGCACAACATTGATCTGTGAAAAGGAAATAAAATAATTCCCACAAAACTGTTGTTTTAACCCCAAGTGCTTTCATTGTCACAAGGATAGCAGGAGAAATTGGACCTGAATATTTGTTTTGCAACTTTTACTGAGGTATGTTGATATCCCATATGTTGCTGAAAACTACTTTTGAAGCACAGTACAAAGCTCAGAGGGGAAGTGATGCCTTTTTCAGTTCAGATTTTCAGCAAAGTTTTGAGAGTGCCATGTCACATTGGCAGAGCCCCTGAAATGCCACAACATAGCCTTGTAATGGATTATAACTGTCAGTGCTGCACTGACATGGTGCTCTGTGCATGGTCTGGAGTGTTGCCATAGTCTGGTGACCCAGACATAGTCATGATGACATAGGGTCACTATGGCAATGATTGGGTCCAAGCGATGAGGGCAGAGGGGGACCCTTCACTCTGCATGCCTGCCAAATGCTGTGATCACAGTATTCAGGGGGTTACAGTGCTGGTAGTAGTGAAGGCACTGTGCTGGGTGTCAACTGGCTGAAATTGTGTGACACCCCACGGCAAATACGTGCACATAGCTCTTATGTGTGCAAATTTGCATGTACATACTCAGTACTTCCAAGATCGGAAAATACCAGTTGACCAAGACATGCTCAGTATGTCCAAGGATTGTGATGGGGTTAAATAGAGTTCTGAAAAAAAAACCCACTAGCCTAACCACCATCAGCACGATCAAGCACATGTCATTTAAGCACGAGACTCAGTGGGCAGAATGCCTGGGTCCACAATTGGTGCCATTGGGTGACATCTCTACCCCTGTGTTTTCAATCCCCTGTCAAAAACACTTGCATATAAGCATTCTGTTCTGCCCCATTCTTGCACATTCTGACTTACCATCATCAGGCAATTCCAAATCCTTGACCCCAGGTCTTGTAACGAAAGAGAAAGTTTGCAGGTAAGATTCCACAATCCACAGGCTGAAATGCTAAAGAGATACTTTTCCAGGCTGCTTGCCATGGAAATGTTGCTTTTTTTGCTTAATACCAAGGATTTCAGTCACATGTTTACTGTGACAGAGAGGAGCCATAAGACTGCAGTGTCTGATTTCTCCTAGTTATGCACTTATTAAAAGCACTTAATCTTCTTATTAAATGGTGTAATTTTATTTTAGTAGTGCAGGGGTTAATCTGATCAGTTGAGCGCTCCTGGAAGCTTAACCTTAAGGCTCTCAGCTGTGCACAGCCACTCCCATCTACTAAATAATCTGGGCCCTGACTAGCACTCATGGCTGGAGGCTGTTGGTGGCTGTTGTTGGAGAAGGCATTTGGTGGATTTATCTTTGACTGTTGCTAGGTTTGAAGTGTGTGATAATTTTCTTTCTTTTCTTACTTTGATTTAACCCCATCCTCCACTCCCTGGTGTTTACCTCTGTTGTTTATGTGTGTATATTTGTATGATTGGTATTTTTCTCTATTCCTGTTTGTACTATCTTGTTAGTCTGGTTGCTGCATTAAGGTACACAATTAATCCCCTCTTCCCTGGGTGGGGGAATGGTACAATGTGAGGATGGATTCAGAAGCTAAGGCAAGTTACTTGCAGCATTGGAGATTCAGTATGGAGAAGGGGCAGAATGGGGGCTTAATATGGAGAAGTGTTAGCATGAAGGAGTCAGTTCGAGGAAGGATTAGCATTTAATGTTCTTTGTGTAGAGAGTGCAGCATGGGATCTAAATATGAAGACAGGGCAGCATGAGGGGCTCTGTATAAGGAATGGGACAGAGTAAGGAGCTTAGTATGGAGAAGGGTCAGAATAGAAATCTCAGAGTCAGCAGTGTGAAGCAGCAAAAACAGTTCTGGGATGTATTAAGAGAAGCATATAGTCTAGTCCCATGAAGTTATTATCCCCCTCTTCTCCTCCTTGTTCAGGCTTCATCTGGAATACTGTGTCCAGTCCTGGGCACCACATTTTTAAGAAAGACATCAAAAAACTGGAGCAAGTTCAGGGAAAAACTACCAGAATGGTGAGCGGACTGCAAACTATGTCCAACAAGGAACGGTTAAAGGAACTTGGAATGTTTAGCTTGCAAATAAGAATGTTAAGAGGAGACTTAATAGCTGTCTACAAATATCTGAAGTCATCACTTCATCATCATTACAGTGTAGAGGGATCATCCATCTCATTTGCACATGGAGAAACAAGAAGCAATGAAATGAAATTGAAAGGAGAAAGATACAGATTAGATATTAGAAAAAAAGTTTTTAACACTGAGAGTGATCAATGAATGGAACAGGTTGCCATGATATGTGATGTATTCTACGTACATGGAAGTTTTCAAACAGAGGCTGGACAGACATCTGTCTGAGATGGTTTTGTGAATCCTGCATTGATCAGGGGGTTGGACATGATGATCTTGGAGGTCCCTTCTAACTCTAACATTTTATGATTCTATGAATGCAAGACTCAGTATGGAGAAGAGTCAGAATAGGGGGCTCAGTATGTAAAAGGGTGAACATGTAGGCTTCAGTATAAAGAAATGGCAGCAAGAAGAGCTTAGTATGATAAAACAGTAGTGTGGAGATTGATTATGTAGAATGAGAAGCAGAATATGAAAAAGGGTCAGAGTATGGATTATATATGGAGATGGTAAGCAAAGGAGCCTCAGTATGAAGAAAGGTCAGAGTGTGGGGCTCAGTATACAGAGGGTCAGCATGTGAGACTCAACATAGAGAATGTCAAGTGTGGTGGGGAGGTATGAAGAAGGTGCAGCATTGGGAGTGGACAGTGTGAAAGTCACAGTTCATAGCTAAGGTGTTGTGGGTTTAATTTATAAAGGAGGACAGTGTGACTGTTATAGTTTTCAAGGGCAGTGTGGAGAACCATGTAGTGTGTAGTATGGTGGTCATAGTATGTAAGGGGCAGGTGTGTTGGTAACATTTTAGATGAGAGGTTAGTGTGGAGGCAGTGTACCATAAGTGTGACAGTGTTGAGTTTCATTTTTGTGCATGGACCACAGTGATAAGCAATCATTTATTAATGTGCATTGCATAATGGTTATTTAGGGCACAGCATGGGTGGATATTTTTAATCCAGCAGCATTATAATGACGCTAATATTTTTAAGGGCACCATGTCATGATATGCTGAAGAACAGAGAAGAGACATTTCTGTAGAGATGAGCTGTGGCTGTGTAAAGTCATCATGACATCAGGACCAGAACCTACAGTAGATATAAGAATGCTTTTACATTAGCCTGTCAAAGACTTTAAATAACCATTGAATTGCTGTATGAAGCCGATCAGCAGAAATTTAGTAGGCTGTTTAGAAAGGCTGCAACTGGACATGGAATAAATAGTGGAAAAATACAGCAATCACAAAATAAATGTAATGTTTTATATATAAAAAACATTTTTTGCGGTTGCTGGATTTTTCCAATATTTCTTCCATGGTTTCAGCTCAGGAGCCAGCCTGACCCCAATGTGCACCGCACCCTGCTTCATATATCTTCTACACAGGTTAGCTGATGAACTGTTCATTTTTCTGGTGTGACTGGACATAGATGTGCACAGAACAATTGTTAACACAATCATTCTGTGTTCATAGAATAGCATAGGAAAACCTGTTAGAGGCTGCAAAAGACTTGAAACAGGGGCATAGGTTAACCTTTCAGCTGGACCATTACTGTACTCAAAAAAATACCTCCAGAAATACAGTGGTATGGTTTAGATCAAAGTATGTTCATGTGTTTGAATTGCTCAGTCAAAGTTCCAAACTAAATTCCATTGATAGTCTGTGCAAGATTTTAAACTAGCTGTTCACAGATGCTCCCAATCTAATCAATCTAACTGATTTAGAGCTAGTTTGTAAAGAAGAATTGGCAAAAAAATTCAGCCTCTAGATGTGCAAAGCTCATAGAGACATACCCAAAAGACTTCGAGCAGTAATTGCAGTGAAAGGTGATGGTACAAAGTATTGACTCAGTTGGACTGAATACAAATGCACCTCACAATTTTCAGATTTTTATTTTTAAAATACTCAGAAAACCATGTATCATTTCCCCTACACATCACAAATACTTGGTACTTTGTGTTGGTATATCGCCGAAATAATTAACAGAAGATTAAGTATTTCTCCAGAAATTTATTGCAATTGCATAGATTTTGTCATACACATGTTTATTCCTTTGTATGTATTGGAACAACACAAAATAACTGTAGAAAAGGCAAATTAGACATAATTTCACACAAAATCCCCAAAATAGGCAAGACAAAACTGTTGGTGCCTTTCCAAAAATGTGGGTTAACAACTTTGTTTCAAGCATGTGATACTCATTCAAACTCACCCGTGGCAAGTAACAGGTGTAGGCAATATTAATATCACAACTAAATCAGATAAAAAGAAGAGATTGTATGCCTGTGTGTGCCACACTAAGCACTAAGCATGGAGAACACAAAGAGGAGAAGAGAACTGTCTGAGGACCAGAGAATAAAAATTGTTGAAAAATATCAACAATCTCAAGGTTACAAGTCCATCTCCAGGGATCTTGATGTTCCTTTGTCAACGGTTCACAACATAATCAAGAAGTTTACAACCCATGGCATTGTAGCTAATCTCCCTAATGTGGACTTCAGATAAAAATTGAAAGTTTGTAATACACGAGAGTCCAAATGATGGATAAGAAGCCCCAAACAAGATCCAAAGAAAATCAAACTGTCCAGCAGGCTCAGTTGCATCAGTGGTAGGGGAAACTATTTTGAATGAAATGAAACAATATGGCTGGTGACCCAGGAGAACCCCACTGCAAACACAGAGACAAAAAAAACTAGACTGCAGTTTGCCAAAATATATGAGAGAAGGCTTAAATCTTTCTAGGAAAGCATATTTTTGGCAAGATAGAGATTTTTCGTAAATCTCATCATTCTTCTGCTACTGAAAACGCAATGAGGCCTGCAAAGAAAAGAACAGGGCCTACAATCAATATGGAGGAGGTTCAAATTTTTTTGGGGGTGGTTTTGCTGTATCTGCCACTGGGTGCATTCACTGTGTGCAAGGCATCATGAAATCTTAAGATTACCAAAGGATTTTGGGTGGCAATGAAGTGTCCAGTGTCAGAAAGCTGGGTTTACATGGGTCAAGGGTCTTCCAGCAGGACAATGACCCTAAACATACTTCAAGAGTCACCCAGAAATGGATAGAAACAAAGTGCTGGAGAGTTTTCAAGTGGGCAGCATTGGGTCCAGATCTAAATCCCAACCTGTGGAGAGATCTTGCTGATGGGAAAAGGCACCCTTCAAATATGAGAGACCTGGAGCAATTTGCAAAAGAAGGGTGTTGTAAAATTCCAGTTGAGGGTGTAAGAAGGCTACTATAGATTATGATGTGACTTTGTAACAGTTCTTAATGCAGGGCGGGGAGACACACTCTTCTGGCTTGTCTGTGTGGTACTGGGACCCAATTTCATTGCTGTCATCTTTTCTCGGACATGAATTTCACTTAGTGTTGGAGCCTTCTTTCTTGCTGAATTTTGGTCTGGCTGTGGCTGTGAAGATCTGTATTTTTCTTCAATGACACCATCAGTGCTCAAGCTGTAGTTTGTGTCTCCGGGTTTCAGCCGCATCCTGACATACTGTTGCCTGATTTTTAAAGTACCTTAATCCGAGGATTCTAAGGAATTCCGTGAAAGCATGTCTGCTCTGGCCCTCAGACAAACCATGCCACCAACTTTTAAATGCTAGACTCTTAAATTAGTTATATTACACAACAGAGTCAAACAAAGTACCTACATGTCTACTTTACCTCAGCATCATTTTCAAAACATAATTTTCTTGTTAGGAAGTTAAAAGGTTTAAAAGTTGATCAGTAATTTATTTTTTTTTCTAAATTTTGTTGGAAAATTATCTTTAGGGACCACATCACATTTGAAGTGACTTTGAGGGACAAATACCTCCCAAAATAGCCAAAACTCACACCATTTTTAAAATTACATCCTTTAGTTTGCTTTGAACCACATAAAATTAGCTATTTAACCCCTCAGAAGCTTCACAAAAATTAAAGCAATGTGGAAGGAATAAAATGTGAATTTTACGTTTTCCCACACAAATTTTGATTTAGCCCCAAACTTAACATTTTTACAAGAATAACAGAAAAAAATGGACCCCCAAATTTGTTGTGCAATTTCTCCGGAGTACAGTGATATCACATAAACGGTGTAAAACTACTGTTTGAGGGCACTTGCAGGGCTTGGAAGGAAAGAAGCACCTTTTGACTTTTAGAAAGCAAAATTGTCAAGAAGACTCCATGTCATGTTTGCACAGCCCCTGATGTGACTAAAAAGCGGAAACCTCTCAAAAGTGATGCAATTTTGAAAATTACATCACTCATAGAACGTGTCTAGAATTGTGGTGAGCACCTTTATCTCGTAGGTACTTTACGCAGGTTTATAAAGTTGAGTCGTGAAAATGAATAAATCCAAATATATTTTTCCTGCAAAAATTATGATTTTGCCCATATTTTTCATGTTCACAAGAATGACAGGAAAAAATAGACAATACAATTTTTTGTGCGATTTCTTCTGAGTACGCAAAGACCCCATATGTCGTGGAAAACCACTGCTTGGGCACACAGCAGGGCTTAGAATGAAAGTATTATTATTATTTATTATTTGCCATTTATTCCATGGCACTTTACATGTGAGGAGGTAGATACATAATAAAAAGCAAGTACAGTAACCTTAAACAATGCCAGTCACGACTGGTACAGAAAGAGAGAGGACCCTGCCTGCAAGGGCTCACAATCTACAAGGGATGGGATACAGTAGGTGAGGTCATCTAGTAGTTTGGTGCATCGTTGGTTACTGTAGGTTGTAGGCTTGTCGGAAGAGGTAGGTCTTCAGGTTACTTTTGAAGGATTGCATGGTAGGCCAGAGTCTGATGTGTTGTGGTAGAGAGTTCCAGAGAAGGGAGGATGCGTGGGAAAAATCTTGTATGTGATTGTGGGAAGAGGAGATAAGAGGCGAGGCGAGAAGGAGATGTTGCGAGAATCGAAGGTTGCGTGCAGGTAAGTACCGATAGACTAGGTCACGGTTTTATGAAGGACACAGGTTGCGGATGGCTTTGTATGTCATGGTTAGGGTTTTGAACTGGAGTCTTTGGGTAATGGGGAGTGAGTGCAGGGACTGACTAAGAGGAGAGGATGGGAAATAGTGGAGGGACAAGTGGATTAGTCGGGCAGCAGAGTTTAGAATAGATTGGAGGGGTGGGAGAGTGTTAGGCTGGCGTCACACTACCGTAGAATATGGGCAAGTGTCATGTGAGAAAACATTGCATAGCACTCAGCCCAGTGTTAATCTATGGGGAAGCTCACGTCACCATTTATTTTCTAGGATGTAATCAGCATGTATGTACAAGCACAGCAAGCTGCGATTGTCACCGAGACTCGACTGAGACTTACCAATGCAAGCCTATGGGTGAGAGAAAATCGCATAGCACTCGGACCATGCGAGTGCTGACTGATTTTTACACACTGGTGTCATTTAAACCCTTTCAAACATCAGGTGTAATAGTACGCCGATGTCAGACACCCTCCCTTTGATATGGGCTCCGGCGGTGAGCCCACATCTTTCTTGTCACATATCAGCTGTTTTGAACAGATGACATGTGCTAAGAATAGCCGCGGCTGGAATCGCGATCCACTCGCAGCTACTAAACCGTTAAATGCCCCTGTCAAATGCTGACAGCAGCATTTAACATGCGCTTCCAGCAATTGCGTCAGAAATCTGCCCACCGATGACTCCTGTCATGTGATTGCGGGTCACCGGTGGGTTGGCATGACAAACAGAGGTCTCCTGGAGTAAGCGAGTACTTCAGCTACATATAGGCAAACTGATCATCTCCTGTATATAGCTTAGCCGATCGAGTGATGGCAGCTTATAGTCTCCCATGGAGACTATTGAAGCATGCCAAAAGTAAAACAAAAAAATGTTTTTAAAAATATAAAAAAAAAAAAAAATATATGAAAGTTTAATTCACCCCTCTTTCACCAAATTCATAATAAAACAATAAAAAAAGAATCACCCAATCTATCAACAAAAAAAGGATTAACCTGATCGCTAAATGGCATAGCGAGAAAAAAGTCAAAATGCCAGAATTAGGTTTTTTTTTGTTCGCCGCAACATGTGCGCCAAAATAGTATCATTAAAAACATCAGCTCGGCACACAAAAAATAAGTCCTCACCCTATACGAAATGACATACTGCGTCAGGGCTCGTAGCTGTTGCCACGGTCGCTGCAACATGTGCACATTTCATATCAACCTGTTAACTGGCACGGACAAAGACCTCTGTATCAATGCAAGTCGATGACCTATTGTCAAAAATAAAATGCATAACAGCAGTAATGATATCACTTAATTAGCCTCTACAGTAATAATGTCCACACATCATGACCCCTTCCTGTAATAACATCCCCCCATACTGGCACCATGAGTCTTGTTCCTGGCCCAATATGTCATCTTATCCTTGCACCATCTGTCTCCATCCTGCCCCATATTATCCCCCATCCTGTCCAATATGATCTTGCATCCTACCCCAGGTGTCTACAATCTTGCCCCAGATGTCACCCATCTTGCCCCAGATGTCTCTAATCCTTCCCCAGGTATCTCCCATTTTGCCATCCTGTTCTATGTGTCTCCATCCTTCCCCATATGAACTCCCTGTCCTGCCCCCATATTGTGGCTTTCAGTAAAAAAAGTAAAAAATGTTTCTCCTTACCTGGCTGCATTGCAGCAGCAACCTCTTCCTCATCCATTTGAGGTGCTGATGCGTCTGTGCATGGCAGAAACTTCATAAACGCTGGCAACATGTACGCCTTTAGGCTGCTTTCACACATCAGGTTTTTCGCTGCATGCCGGTTCCGGTGTCGCGCCGCCGCGCCGGATCCGGCTTATTTTGTAAAAACCGGATGAGACAGATCCATTTTTCAGTTGGATCAGGTGCCCGGATCCGGCGAGAAATCCGTTTCGTCCGGTTTTCCATCCGGTTTTTGACGGATCTGGTTTCTAGAAACGCCACCTGAAAGGCTAAAAAGGTGATTGGCCCGCTGAAAACTATATATAGTGTTCCTACAGCCCATCTGTGACAGGTTTGAGAGGAGCAAGATACAGAGCAAGATGGACGGCATTATTGCGAAGATTCTGCAGAACAATGTGGATTTCATCGTGGAGGCGAATCGATTGAAAGCAATTGTTATTGAGAAGGAGCAAGAGAGACAGCGTGTCATGCGTCTGCGCCGACGCCGTTTGTGGATCCACCCCATCACAGCACAGAGAATGACAAGGGGAGTCTTTTCTATTTTATACATGGAGCTACGAGGAGACCCTGACAAGTTTTTCAGCTATGTGCGGATGAAAGCTGAGAACTTTGATGTATTGGTGGAGCAGGTTGAACATCTAATAAGAAGGAGTGATACCTATTGCAGATTCTCCATTACACCGGCTGAGTGTCTGATGGTCACTCTTCGGTAAGCATTCTTTTTGTATCTACTCTTGTAGCGCACTTTCATTGATTGATATTTTGAATTTGCAGTAATTTCTGCCTTGCTTTTGTTCACAGATTCCTAGCAACTGGTGAATCCCTGTCTTCACTACATTTTCAGTTCAGACTGGGCACTTCAACCATATCTGGAATAGTGAGGCACACTTGCCGTGTTGTGTGGGACTCTCTGCACGACGAATTCATTCCACATCCCAGAATGCAGACATGGTTGGAAGTTGCTGACAGATTCCAGGAAGTGTGCCAGTTTCCCAATTACTTAAGCGCGGTGGATGGGAAACACATCCGTATCGTGAAACCGGCTGGTTCTGGATCTCAGTTTTTCAACTATAAAAAGTACTTTTCCATCGTGCTGATGGCCATCACCGATGCGGATTACAAATTTGTAGCGGTGGATATTGGGGCGTATGGCCGCTCTAATGATTCTCAAGTTTTCAAACTGTCTTCTATGCGCCGGCATTTGTATGGACAAACTTTCAATTCCCCCACCCCCCTAGACCACTGCCTCAAACCTCTGAGCCACCAATGCCTTTTGTTTGTGTTGGAGATGAAGCTTTTCAGCTTTCAGAACATCTTTTGAAACCCTACTCCAGCCGTGGTTTAAACAATACTAAAAGAATTTTCAACTACCGACTCACAAGTGCAAGGAGAATGGTGGAGTGTTGTGAATTCCGTCTGGGCTTCCTCTGGTGGCCTTTAGCGATACTGCGGGTCTGGAGCTGGGCTCAGCTGCCTCATTTCCTGCTATGCTGGTTCCTATTTAACTCCACCTGGACCTTTACTTGTTGCCTGCTGTCGTTGTATTCAGTACTGGTTCTGACCTCTCCTGGATTTTCCTGGTGACCTGTCTATTTCTGAGAAGCTAAGTCTTGCTAGTTCTTTTTGCTCATTGTTTTCTTGAAAATGTTTCTCAGTATATGATGTGTTCAGTCCAGCTTGCTTATATGTGATTTTTTGCTTGCTGGTAGCTCTGGGGAGCAGAGTGCGCCCCTCACATCGTGAGTCGGTGTGGGGGTTCTTGTGCTTTCTGCGTGGATAGTTTTTGATAGTTTTTTGTACCGACCGCACAGATCCCTGCTATCTTCTGTCTATTTAGTGTTAGCGGGCCTCATTTGCTTAAACCTGTTTTTCATTCCTACGTTTGTATTTTCCCCTTAACTCACCGTTATTATTTGTGGGGGGCTGCCTAAACTTTGGGGTTATTTCTCTGAGGCAAGTGAGGCTTTGCTTTCTCTCTAGGAGTAGCTAGTTTCTCAGGCTGTGATGAGGCGTCTAGGTTTTTAGGTAACGCTCCACGGCTGCCTTTAGTGTGTGTGGATAGGATCAGGATTGCAGTCGGTATAGTTCCCACATCCCCGGAGCTTGTCCTACTATTCAGGTTTACCTATCAGGTCAGTTTGGTGATCCTACCACCGGATCATAACAGTACAGCAGGCCAATAAAGAGTTAATGCATCGCAAAAGAGGGATAAGAGAAATCCTGAGTTCATTTTTTTTTTCCTCTGCAGTGTGTCTAGCCTCTCTCCTCCCCTTAATCTCTGGGTGGTTCAGAATTCAGCTGCAGCTATGGACCTTCAGAGTTTGTCTTCTAGTGTGGATCATCTCACTGCTAGGGTACAAGGCATTCAGGATTATGTAGTCCGCAGTCCTATGTCAGAGCCTAAGATACCTATTCCTGAGCTGTTCTCCGGAGACAGATCTAGGTTTTTGAACTTTAAAAATAATTGCAAATTATTCCTTTCTCTGAGACCTCGTTCCTCTGGTGATCCATTCAGCAAGTTAAAATTATTATTTCTTTGTTGCGTGGTGACCCTCAAGATTGGGCATTCTCTCTGGCGCCGGGAGATCCTGCATTGCAAAATGTGGATGCGTTTTTTCTGGCGCTTGGAGTGCTTTATGAGGAAACTAATCTGGTAGACCAAGCAGAAAAGGTTTTGCTGGCTCTCTCCCAGGGTCAAGATGAAGCAGAGGTTTTCTGTCAGAAGTTTAGGAAATGGTCTGTGCTCATTCAATGGAATGAGTGTGCCCTGGCAGCGATTTTCAGAAAGGGTCTTTCTGAAGCCATTAAGGATGTTATGGTGGGGTTCCCCACGCCTGCGGGTCTGAATGAGTCAATGTCTTTGGCCATTCAGATTGATCGGCGCTTACGGGAGCGCAAACCAGTGCACCATCTGGCGGTATTTTCTGAGCAGAGGCCTGAGTCTATGCAGTGTGACAGGATTCTGACCAGAATTGAACGGCAAAATCACAGACGTCAGAATGGGTTGTGCTTTTACTGTGGTGATTCTGCTCATGTTATCTCAGATTGTTCTAAGCGCATAAAAAACTTCGCTAAGTCTGTCACCATTGGTACTGTACAGCCTAAATTCATTTTGTCTGTTACTTTGATTTGCTCTCTGTCATCCTACTCAGTTATGGCTTTTGTGGATTCAGGTGCTGCCCTGAATTTGATGGATTTGTCTTTTGCCAGGCGCTGTGGTTTTATCTTGGAGCCTTTGCAATTCCCTATTCCACTAAAGGGAATTGATGCCACGCCATTGGCCAAGAATAAACCTCAGTACTGGGCTCAAGTGACCATGTGCATGACTCCTGCACATCAGGAGGTGATTCGCTTTCTTGTGTTACATAATTTGCATGATGTTGTCGTGTTAGGTCTGCCATGGCTGCAGGCTCATAATCCAGTCCTGGATTGGAAAGCAATGTCTGTGTCAAGTTGGGGTTGCCAGGGAATTCATGGCGATGCTCCTTTGGTGTCTATTGCTTCTTCTACTCCTTCTGAAGTCCCTGAATTTTTGTCGGACTACCAGGATGTATTTGATGAGCCCAAGTCCAGTGCCCTACCTCCTCATAGGGATTGTGTTTGCGCCATAAATTTGATTCCTGGTAGTAAGTTCCCTAAGGGACGACTTTTTAATTTGTCTGTACCAGAACATGCCGCTATGCGGAGTTATATCAAGGAGTCTTTGGAGAAGGGGCATATTCGCCTGTCCTCGTCCCCTTTGGGTGCGGGGTTCTTTTTTGTGGCCAAGAAGGATGGTTCTCTGAGACCCTGTATAGATTATCGCCTTCTAAATAACATCACGGTCAAATTTCAGTATCCTTTGCCACTGTTGTCCGATCTGTTTGCTCGGATTAGGGGGGTCAGTTGGTTCACCAAGATAGATCTTCGTGGAGCGTATAATCTTGTGCGTATAAAGCAGGGCGATGAATGGAAAACAGCATTCAATACGCCCGAAGGCCATTTTGAGTACTTGGTGATGCCATTCGGGCTTGCTAACGCTCCATCTGTGTTTCAGTCCTTTATGCATGACATCTTCCGAAAATATCTGGATAGGTTTATGATTGTGTACCTGGATGATATTTTGGTCTTTTCTGATGATTGGGAATCTCATGTGAAGCAGGTCAGGATGGTATTTCAGGTCCTGCGAGCCAATGCCTTGTTTGTGAAGGGCTCTAAATGTCTCTTCGGAGTCCAGAAGGTTTCCTTTTTGGGCTTTATTTTTTCTCCTTCTACCATTGAGATGGATCCAGTCAAGGTCCAGGCTATTTATGACTGGACTCAACCTACATCGGTAAAGAGTCTTCAGAAGTTCTTGGGTTTTGCTAATTTTTACCGTCGCTTCATCACTAATTTTTCCAGTGTGGTTAAGCCTTTGACGGATTTGACCAAGAAGGGTTCTGATGTGACGAATTGGTCTCCTGTGGCCGTGGAGGCCTTTCAGGAGCTCAAACGTCGGTTCTCTTCGGCTCCTGTCTTGCGTCAGCCGGATGTCTCTCTGCCCTTCCAGGTCGAGGTTGATGCTTCTGAGATTGGAGCTGGGGCTGTCTTGTCACAGAGAAGCTCTGATGGCTCTGTGATGAGGCCATGTGCATTCTTTTCAAGAAAGTTTTCGCCTGCCGAGCGGAATTATGATGTTGGTAATCGGGAGTTGTTGGCAATGAAATGGGCATTTGAGGAGTGGCGACATTGGCTTGAGGGAGCCAAACATCGTGTGGTGGTCTTGATGGATCACAAGAATTTGACTTATCTCGAGTCTGCTAAACGGCTGAATCCTAGACAGGCTCGATGGTCGCTGTTTTTCTCCCGTTTCGATTTCGTGGTTTCATACCTTCCGGGTTCGAAGAACGTGAAGGCTGATGCCCTTTCTAGGAGCTTTGTGCCTGACTCTCCGGGAGTTTCTGAACCGGCTGGTGTCCTCAGAGAGGGGGTGATTTTGTCTGCCATCTCCCCTGATTTACGACGGGTACTGCAGGAATTTCAGGCCAATATACCTGACCGTTGTCCACCGGAGAGACTGTTTGTCCCGGATAGATGGACCAGTAGAGTCATTTCCGAGGTTCATTCTTCGGTGTTGGCGGGTCATCCTGGGATTTTTGGTGCCAGGGATTTGGTGGCTAGGTCCTTTTGGTGGCCTTCCTTGTCACGGGATGTGCGTTCCTTTGTGCAGTCCTGTGGGATTTGTGCTCGGGCCAAGCCTTGCTGTTCTCATGCCAGTGGATTGCTTTTGCCTTTACCTGTCCCAAAGAGGCCCTGGATGCATATTTCCATAAATTTTATTTCGGATCTTCCAGTCTCTCAGAAGATGTCTGTTATCTGGGTGGTTTGTGATCGTTTTTCTAAAATGGTCCATTTGGTGCCCTTGCCTAAGCTGCCTTCCTCCTCCGATTTGGTTCCACTGTTTTTTCAGAATGTGGTTCGTTTGCATGGTATTCCTGAGAATATTGTGTCTGACAGAGGATCCCAGTTTGTGTCCAGATTTTGGCGGTCCTTTTGTGCTAAGATGGGCATTGAATTATCTTTTTCATCGGCCTTCCATCCTCAGACGAATGGCCAAACCGAACGAACTAATCAGACCTTGGAGACTTATCTGAGATGTTTTGTTTCTGCGGATCAGGATGATTGGGTGACTTTTTTGCCATTGGCTGAGTTCGCCCTCAATAATCGGGCTAGTTCTGCTACTTTGGTTTCGCCTTTTTATTGCAATTCTGGTTTTCATCCTCATTTTTCCTCAGGTCAGGTTGAGCCTTCTGACTGTCCTGGGGTGGATTCTGTGGTGGATAGGTTGCAGCAGATTTGGAACCACGTGGTGGACAATTTGACGTTGTCACAAGAGAAGGCTCAGCGCTTTGCTAACCGCCCTCGCTGTGTGGGTCCCCGACTTCGTGTGGGGGATTTGGTATGGTTGTCTTCTCGTTATGTTCCGATGAAAGTTTCCTCTCCTAAGTTCAAGCCTCGTTTCATCGGTCCTTATAAGATTTTGGAAATCCTCATCCCTGTGTCATTTTGTTTGGACCTCCCAGCATCATTTGCCATTCACAATGTGTTCCATAGGTCATTGTTGTGGAGATATGTGGTGCCTGTGGTTCCTTCTGTTGACCCTCCTGCTCCGGTCTTGGTCGAGGGAGAATTAGAGTATGTGGTGGAGAAGATCTTGGATTCTCGTGTTTCGAGACGGAAGCTTCAGTACTTAGTTAAATGGAAGGGCTATTGTTGTGAATTAGACTTTTTTGGCTCCCTCTTGTGGTCACTAGTGAGCACCCACCTGGGTCGTTAGTCCAGGGGTGTTGTTATATAAACTTCCTGGTTTCTCAGTCCAGTGCCGGGCATCGTTGTAATCAGTTCCTTTCTGTTTTCTCCTGTCTGCTGGTCTTGGATCTTGCAAAATTAAGCTAAGTCCTGCTTCCTTGTTTTTTGGTTATTTGCTTTGCTCTTATTTTTTGTCCAGCTTGTACTAAATGTGATTCCTGATTTTGCTGGAAGCTCTAGGGGGCTGGTGTTCTCCCCCCAGGCCGTTAGACGGTTCGGGGGTTCTTGAATATCCAGCGTGGAAATTTTGATAGGGTTTTTGCTGACCATATAAGTCATCTTACTATATTCTGCTATTAGTCAGTGGGCCTCTCTTTGCTAAATATCTAGTTCATTCTTACGTTTGTCTTTTCTCCTTGCCTCACCGTTATTATTTGTTGGGGGCTTGTATCCAACTTTTGGGGTCTTTTCTCTGGAGGCAAGAAAAGGTCTATCTCTTCCCTTCTAGGGTTAGTTAGTTCTCCGGCTGGCGCGAGACGTCTAGAACCAACGTAGGCACGTTCCCCGGCTGCTGCTATTTGTGGTGCTAGGATTAGATATATGGTCAGCCCAGTTACCACTGCCCTATGAGCTGGTTTTTTGTGTTTGCAGACTTGGTATGTACTTTTGAGACCCTCTGCCATTGGGGTCATAACAGTATGCCCGGCCAAGTTTGAATGTTTAATGCATTGCAGAAGTGGGATTACAAGAAAGGAAAGTCTGAGTTTTTTTTTTGTTGTTGTTTTTTTTCTTTCCTCTCTTTTTTCCTCCCCTTTACCTCTGAGTGGCTTGTGCTTGCTGCAGACATGAATGTCCAGACTTTGATTACAAGTGTGGATCAGCTTGCTGCTCGTGTGCAGGGCATACAAGATTTTGTTACCAGTAGTCCAATGTCTGAACCTAAAATACCTATTCCTGAACTGTTCTCTGGAGACCGATTTAAGTTTAGGAATTTCAGGAATAATTGTAAATTGTTTCTATCTCTGAGACCCCGTTCATCTGGAGACTCAGCTCAGCAAGTAAAAATTGTTATCTCTTTCTTACGGGGCGA
This sequence comes from Ranitomeya variabilis, assembly GCF_051348905.1. Taxonomy (NCBI): domain Eukaryota; kingdom Metazoa; phylum Chordata; class Amphibia; order Anura; family Dendrobatidae; genus Ranitomeya; species Ranitomeya variabilis. The sequence goes on from NC_135234.1 coordinate 532,176,108, forward strand.
CCCTCAGGATTTGGCCTTCTCGCTAGCGCCAGGAGATCCGGCATTGGCAAATATTGATGCGTTTTTTCTGGCGCTCGGATTGCTTTACGAGGAACCCAATCTTGAAATTCAGGCAGAAAAAGCCTTGCTGGCTATTTCTCAGGGTCAGGATGAAGCTGAAGTGTATTGCCAAAAATTTTGGAAATGGTCCGTGCTTACTCAGTGGAATGAGTGTGCTCTGGCCGCAAATTTCAGAAATGGCCTTTCTGAAGCCATTAAGAATGTGATGGTGGGTTTCTCCATTCCTACAGGTCTGAATGATTCCATGGCGCTGGCTACTCAAATTGACCGGCGTTTGCGGGAGCGCAATGCCGCGAATCCTCTGGTGGTGTTGTCTGAACAAACACCTGATTTAATGCAATGTGGTAGAATTCAGACTAGAAATGAACAGAAAAATCATAGACGTCAGAATGGGTTGTGTTTTTACTGTGGTGATTCTACACATGTTATATCAGCATGCTCTAAACGCCTAACTAGGGTTGTTAGTCCTGTCGCCATTGGTAATTTGCAACCTAAATTTATTTTGTCTGTGACTTTAATTTGCTCATTGTCCTCCTACCCTGTTATGGCGTTTGTGGATTCAGGTGCTGCCCTGAGTCTTATGGATCTGTCGTTTGCAAAGCGCTGTGGTTTTGTTCTTGAGCCGTTGGTAAATCCTATCCCTCTTAGAGGTATTGATGCTACGCCATTGGCGGAAAATAAACCGCAGTTTTGGACACAGGTAACCATGTGCATGACTCCTGAACATCGGGAGGTGATTCGTTTTCTTGTTCTGCATAAAATGCATGATTTGGTCGTTTTGGGTCTGCCATGGTTACAGACCCATAACCCAGTCTTGGATTGGAAGGCAATGTCTGTGTCAAGTTGGGGCTGTCAGGGAATTCATGGTGATTCCCCGCCGGTGTCTATTGCTTCCTCTACTCCTTCGGAAGTTCCTGAGTATTTGTCTGATTACCAGGATGTATTCAGCGAGTCCAGGTCCAGTGCTCTTCCTCCTCATAGGGACTGTGACTGCGCTATAGATTTGATTCCAGGTAGTAAATTTCCTAAGGGAAGATTATTTAATCTGTCTGTACCTGAGCATACCGCAATGCGTTCGTATATCAAGGAATCTCTGGAGAAGGGGCATATCCGTCCATCCTCTTCCCCTCTTGGTGCGGGATTCTTTTTTGTGGCCAAGAAGGACGGATCTTTGAGACCTTGTATTGACTATCGGCTTCTGAATAAAATCACTGTTAAATTTCAGTATCCTTTGCCTCTGTTGTCGGACTTGTTTGCCCGGATTAAAGGTGCCAAGTGGTTCACCAAGATAGATCTTCGTGGTGCGTACAACCTTGTGCGCATTTAGCAAGGAGATGAATGGAAAACTGCATTTAATACGCCCGAAGGTCATTTTGAGTACTTGGTGATGCCTTTCGGGCTCTCTAATGCTCCTTCAGTGTTTCAGTCCTTTATGCATGATATTTTCCGGAAGTATCTGGATAAATTTATGATTGTTTATCTGGATGATATTCTGTTTTTTTCTGATGATTGGGACTCGCATGTAGAGCAGGTCAGGATGGTGTTTCAGGTTTTGCGTGAGAATGCTTTGTTTGTTAAGGGCTCAAAGTGTCTCTTTGGAGTACAGAAGGTTCCCTTTTTGGGTTTTATTTTTTCCCCTTCTGCGGTGGAGATGGACCCAGTCAAGGTCCGAGCTATTCATGATTGGACTCAACCCACGTCAGTTAAGTGTCTTCAGAAGTTCTTGGGTTTTGCTAACTTCTACCGTCGTTTTATCGCTAATTTTTCTAGCGTTGTTAAACCTTTGACGGATATGACCAAGAAAGGTTCTGATGTTGCTAACTGCGCTCCTGCAGCCGTGGAAGCCTTTCAAGAGTTGAAGCGCCGGTTTACTTCGGCGCCTGTTTTGTGCCAGCCTGATGTCTCACTTCCCTTTCAGGTTGAAGTGGATGCTTCTGAGATTGGGGCAGGGGCCGTTTTGTCGCAGAGAGGCCCTGGTTGCTCTGTAATGAGACCATGTGCTTTTTTCTCTAGGAAGTTTTCGCCTCCTGAGCGGAATTATGATGTTGGCAATCGGGAGTTGTTGGCCATGAAGTGGGCATTTGAGGAGTGGCGTCATTGGCTCGAGGGTGCTAAGCATCGTGTGGTGGTCTTGACTGATCACAAAAATCTGATGTATCTCGAGTCTGCTAAACGCCTGAATCCTAGACAGGCCCGCTGGTCATTGTTTTTCTCCCATTTTGACTTTGTGGTCTCGTATTTACCAGGTTCAAAGAATGTGAAGGCTGATGCTCTTTCAAGGAGTTTTGTGCCTGACTCTCCTGGAGTCGCAGAACCAGTTGGTATTCTCAAAGAGGGAGTTATCCTGTCAGCCATTTCTCCGGATTTGCGACGTGTGTTGCAGAGATTTCAGGCTGGTAGACCTGACTCTTGTCCACCTGACAGACTGTTTGTTCCTGATAAGTGGACCAGCAGAGTCATTTCCGAGGTTCATTCCTTGGTGTTGGCAGGGCATCCGGGAATTTTTGGCACCAGAGATCTGGTGGCTAGGTCCTTTTGGTGGCCTTCCTTGTCACGGGATGTGCGGTCATTTGTGCAGTCCTGTGGGACTTGTGCTCGAGCTAAGCCTTGCTGTTCTCATGCCAGCGGGTTGCTCTTGCCCTTGACTGTCCCGAAGAGGTCTTGGACACACATTTCCATGGATTTCATTTCAGATCTTCCGGTGTCTCAGGGCATGTCTGTCATCTGGGTGGTATGTGATCGCTTTTCCAAGATGGTCCATTTGGTATCTTTGCCTAAGCTGCCTTCCTCTTCCGATCTGGTTCCTTTGTTCTTTCAGAATGTGGTTCGTTTACACGGCATTCCTGAGAATATTGTGTCTGACAGAGGATCCCAGTTTGTTTCCAGGTTCTGGCGATCCTTTTGTGCTAAGATGGGCATTGATTTGTCGTTTTCGTCTGCCTTTCATCCTCAGACTAATGGACAAATGGAGCGAACTAATCAGACTCTGGAGGCTTATTTGAGGTGTTTTGTTTCTGCAGATCAGGATGATTGGGTGACCTTCTTGCCGTTGGCTGAGTTTGCCCTTAATAATCGGGCTAGTTCCGCTACTTTGGTTTCGCCATTTTTTTGCAACTCTAGTTTCCATCCTCGTTTTTCCTCGGGACATGTGGAGCCTTCTGACTGTCCTAGGGTAGATTCCGTGGTGGATAGGTTGCAGCGGATCTGGAATCATGTGGTGGACAACTTGAAGTTGTCACAGGAGAAGGCTCAACGTTTTGCCAACCGCCACCGCGGTGTGGGTCCCCGACTTCGTGTTGGGGATTTGGTATGGCTGTCTTCTCGATTTGTTCCTATGAAGGTCTCCTCTCCTAAATTTAAGCCTCGCTTCATCGGTCCTTACAAGATATTGGAAATCCTTAATCCTGTGTCCTTTCGCTTGGATCTTCCGGTGTCGTTTGCCATTCACAACGTGTTCCATAGGTCTTTGTTGCGGCGGTACGTTGTACCTGTGGTTCCTTCTGTTGAGCCTCCTGCTCCGGTGTTGGTTGAGGGTGAGTTGGAGTACGTGGTGGAGAAGATCTTGGATTCTCGTCTCTCCAGGCGGAGGCTTCAGTATCTGGTCAAGTGGAAGGGCTATGGTCAGGAGGATAATTCCTGGGTGGTTGCCTCTGATGTGCATGCGGCCGATTTAGTTCGTGCCTTTCACGCTGCTCATCCTGATCGCCCTGGTGGTCTTGGTGAGGGTTCGGTGACCCCTCCTTAAAGGGGGGGTACTGTTGTGAATTAGACTTTTTTGGCTCCCTCTTGTGGTCACTAGTGATATGACTCTGGGATTGTCTTTCCTCAGTTTGGCACCCACCTGGGTCGTTAGTCCAGGGGTGTTGCTATATAAACTTCCTGGTTTCTCAGTCCAGTGCCGGGCATCGTTGTAATCAGTTCCTTTCTGTTTGCTCCTGTCTGCTGGTCTTGGATCTTGCAAAATTAAGCTAAGTCCTGCTTCCTTGTTTTTTGGTTATTTGCTTTGCTCTTATTTTTTGTCCAGCTTGTACTAAATGTGATTCCTGATTTTGCTGGAAGCTCTAGGGGGCTGGTGTTCTCCCCCCGGGCCGTTAGACGGTTCGGGGGTTCTTGAATATCCAGCGTGGAAATTTTGATAGGGTTTTTGCTGACCGTATAAGTCATCTTACTATATTCTGCTATTAGTCAGTGGGCCTCTCTTTGCTAAATATCTAGTTCATTCTTACGTTTGTCTTTTCTCCTTGCCTCACCGTTATTATTTGTTGGGGGCTTGTATCCAACTTTTGGGCTCTTTTCTCTGGAGGCAAGAAAGGTCTATCTTTTCCCTTCTAGGGTTAGTTAGTTCTCCGGCTGGCGCGAGACGTCTAGAACCAACGTAGGCACGTTCCCCGGCTGCTGCTATTTGTGGTGCTAGGATTAGATATATGGTCAGCCCAGTTACCACTGCCCTATGAGCTGGTTTTTTGTGTTTGCAGACTTGGTATGTACTTTTGAGACCCTCTGCCATTGGGGTCATAACAGGCTATGGTCAGGAGGATAATTCCTGGGTTGTCGCCTCTGATGTCCATGCGGCCGATTTGGTTCGTGCCTTTCATTCGGCTCATCCTGATCGGCCTGGGGGCTCTGGTGAGGGTTCGGTGACCCCTCCTCAAGGGGGGGGGTTCTGTTGTGAATTCTGTCTGGGCTTCCTCTGGTGGCCTTTAGCGATACTGCGGGTCTGGAGCTGGGCTCAGCTGCCTCATTTCCTGCTATGCTGGTTCCTATTTAACTCCACCTGGACCTTTACTTGTTGCCTGCTGTCGTTGTATTCAGTACTGGTTCTGACCTCTCCTGGATTTTCCTGGTGACCTGTCTATTTCTGAGAAGCTAAGTCTTGCTAGTTCTTTTTGCTCATTGTTTTCTTGAAAATGTTTCTCAGTATATGATGTGTTCAGTCCAGCTTGCTTATATGTGATTTTTTGCTTGCTGGTAGCTCTGGGGAGCAGAGTGCGCCCCTCACATCGTGAGTCGGTGTGGGGGTTCTTGTACTTTCTGCATGGATAGTTTTTGATAGTTTTTTGTACCGACCGCACAGATCCCTGCTATCTTCTGTCTATTTAGTGTTAGCGGGCCTCATTTGCTTAAACCTGTTTTTCATTCCTATGTTTGTATTTTCCCCATAACTCACCGTTATTATTTGTGGGGGGCTGCCTAAACTTTGGGGTTATTTCTCTGAGGCAAGTGAGGCTTTGCTTTCTCTCTAGGGGTAGCTAGTTTCTCAGGCTGTGATGAGGCGTCTAGGTTTTTAGGTAACGCTCCACGGCTGCCTTTAGTGTGTGTGGATAGGATCAGGATTGCGGTCGGTATAGTTCCCACATCCCCAGAGCTTGTCCAACTATTCAGGTTTACCTATCAGGTCAGTTTGGTGATCCTACCACCGGATCATAACAGTGGAGTGTGTGTTTGGGATCTTAACCGCCAAATGGAGAGTTCTCCTGACATCCATTAACTTGAAGACAGACACTGTGGATGAGGTAGTGAAAGCGTGTGTTGTCCTACACAATTATGTTATATCCAAGGAACAGCTTTCCATTGAGGACCACTCTGCAGAAACCACCTTGGCTGAATATAGCAACCAAACGTATAGAAGTTCTGCCACTGTTTCCAGAATACAGGATCACTTTGCAGAATATTTTATTTCACCCAAAGGAAGAATACACTGGCAGGATGAGAGAGTTTAAATAATTTGTCTTGAACCTAGTAACTTTTTCACCTTTTACCCAAGATGTGTACCTGTTTGGTTTTACCTTTTACCCAAGATTTGTACCTGTTTGGTTTTACCTACCCAAGATGTGTACCTGTTTGGTTTTACCTTTTACCCAAGATGTGCATCTGTTTGGGTTTGTACCCAAAGTATTTAACCTCTGACCAATAAACCTTGTTTAACCAAAGTGTGCTAAGCTATACCTTATAAAGAATAAATACAAGATAGCTGTAAACAACAAAGTTTTATTATTTTTTTTTTTACAATATCCAAACCCAACTTTTATTTGGAAACAAAAATAAATAAATACATTTTGCAGCATACAAAACAAACTACAGTTTGGAATAAGTCGTGGTGGAGATAGTGCTGGAGGGGCTGTCGGATAGGGACACTTCGACAGTGGGAGTGTGGAGAGAGGAATGTGTTGGTGGTGGGGAAGGATCAATAGGTAGTGGTGAAGGAGTGGAGAAGGCAATTGACCAGGTGGGCAAGAAAATGGGATTGGGGTTATGAATTTGGTAGGATGGAGGGGTGTAGGTGATGTTTCGGGAGGATTGGGAGGCAGAAGCAGTGATGGGTGAAGAAGAGGGTTCGGAAGGAGGTGAAACAGGCTGGTGGTAGTGGCCAGGGAGAGGAGGCATGGATGAAGTGGATGGGAAGTGGTATGGGTCAGGATCATCATATTGGTGGGAAGGGGCACGGGCGGGACGCTGGTAGTGTGGCTGGTGGGAAGGGGCATGGGAACACTGGAAGTGTTGTGGCTGGTGGAACGGGGCACGGGCACGATGTGGGTGATGGTGAGGTTGGTGGGATGGGGCATGGGCAGATTGGTCGTACGGGTCAGGAGGATAGTAGTGGCTGTATTGATGGACAGTGGAGGAAGGGGGGCAGTTGCAGCATGGGTGGCAAGAGTCTCTGCTCTTGAGACAATGAGCGCTAGAGTAGACCATTACTTGCATCTGCTGAGAAGCAGATAGCATCTCCATTTGCTCAAGCACCGACTGAAAAAAGTATTATTCGGTGACTGTCTTGCCTCTGAACGCATCGTTAACAGAAGTGTATGCGTCTTGAGGATACTTTTATTTATAAAATTAAAACCTGCAGCCATTTGCTCGGACAAAACTTTCAGACAGTTCTGGAATGATGCTTTCAGGTGTAAGAACTCGGGCGCATAACTCTGTATCTGACCCCTCTGCCGAAGGTGCCCCAATGCTACTGGTGTACTAGAGGTGGCTGCAGCAGAGGGGTGGGGTACAGGAAACGATATATCCTCACCAGCAGATACATGCAATAGAACCGGCCAGGATGCTCCAGCGCTCGTGGATGGGACAGAGGGATCCGATGTGTGGGAAGGTGCAGAGTGGGAAGGTGCAGAGTGGGAAGGTGCAGAGTGGGAAGGTGCAGAGGGTTCCTCACTGTCAAAGTGTCCCTCAGTGGCGGCCTCCTGAGGGATCACCACAGAAGGGTTCAACTGTGCTGCAGGCTCCCAAGTGCTCCCGATGGTGCTGTGGAACAAAAGAGAAAAACAAACAATTAATATACTGTTATTGCATGGCCCTGGCAGAAAGAGCAAAAGAGGTTTAGACATTTGTTAGTGCATGTGGTGGGTATTATTTAACTTCGTGTCACCATGGTTGACCTGAGGAACAACAGGGCTTGGGCATACTTGTATTTGCTCCTGCGTCCTCCAGATCCACTCGGGGCCCACATCTCTTTGTTAAACTCCTTCTTAAAGCGATCCCTGATCGACCGCCACCTTTTCACAATCCTCTCACCTGTTAAAAAAGGAGAAACACAACTTGGTTAGAAACAATACTTAGAATGCATCAACAAAACTGAACTGTGGATACTTACGTTCTTGATTCTGGGCCTGAACATCAAGGTCCTCCCATCTCGATATAAGTTCTTGGCAGATTTGCTCCCAGAGTCGACGGGTCACTGTGATATCAGCATGGCGGCGGTCACCCATGTTTCACAGCGGCTCCCTGTCTCAGACAAGATCGATGAGGAGGTCAATATCAAGGCCGACCTCTTCACCGTCAGAATCAGGAGCACGCTGTGAAACCTGTTATAAAAAAGGAAAAATAAATTAACACAAAATTGTAAACATAGAAAACCTACAAAAAAAAAATCTTACATGACGACGGCCGCCACGACTCTCACGCCGACGACCCTGGGGGCCACTGGAAGGACCTCTCGATTGAGCACCAGAATCCAAACTCTAGAAGAAAAATAACATAAAATGTTTTGCTTGTAGGTAGCCTTTCTATGTGTTGTGTGCCATGTGATATCTATAATGATAAGTTTTTTATGTGTTGTGTGATGTCTGAATGTATCAGTTTGAATGTGTTGTGTTCTATCTGTAAGTATCTAGTGTTATGTGTTGTGTGTAGTGTTAGGTTGCGGTTCCGCAATACATGAAAGAAACATACCAATTGTGAACCCTCTCCATGTCTTTCTCCACCCCTTCCCTCTTCTTCGGGGAGCACCTCTTGGACTATGGCAGCAGCTTCAGCAGCTTCCTACAAAGATGCAAAATGACAAAATACATTAATATACACATACATACACAAATACACACACAGACATACATTCACACATACACACACAGACACACACACACAAGACAGCGAGGGAGCAAGAGAGCAAAATCATGTTAAAAACATATTTACCTCAGTGTGCTGCCGATGCGGAGGAGGGCTCCCAGAAGAAGACATGTCTGCTCTGGTACGGCTTGGCTGGCTGGGCTCTGTGGCAGGTTATAGCTGGCAGGCCTCTGGCAGGTAGCTGGCAGGCCTCTGTAGCAGGTAGCTGGCAGGCCTCTGTGGCAGGAGAGCTGGCTGGGCTCTGTGGCAGGTTATAGCAGGCAGGCCTTTGTGGCAGGTTATAGCTGGCAGGCCTCTGTGGCAGGAGAGCTGGCTGGGCTCTGTGGCAGGTTATAGCTGGCAGGCCTCTGTGGCAGGAGAGCTGGCTGGACTCTGTGGCAGGAAAGCTGGCTGGGCCCTGTGGCAGGTTATAGCTGGCAGGCCTCTGTGGCAGGAGAGCTGGCAGGCCTCTGTGGCAGGAGAGCTGGCTGGGCTCTGTGGCAGGTTATAGCTGGCAGGCCTCTGTGGCAGGTTTGTAGCTGGCTCCACTCTCTGGCTCCTTTGTTCTTCTGTCTTGGCAGGGTGTGTCTCTCTTGTGGTCTCTCTGGCTGGCAGTATGGCTGGAAATGAGTGAAGGCCTCAATGGCATTGCTTTATATATAGTCCTGGGGGCAGGCCCACAGTTTCTGAGCATGCTCAGTGTAAAAAGCCGGATCAGGCCGCCGGATCCGCCATTTTCCGGATTCGGCGCTATCCGGCGTCCATATACATGCATTGCAGCAAAAAGCCAGAAAGGCCGGATCTGGCCCTTCCGGCTTTTTCGCCGCAGACAAAAAACGCTACAGTAAACTTCCAGATGCCGGAATCGATTGTCTGCCGGATCCGGCATCAAACCAGAAGGAACACTGGGCCATCCGGCACAATCTGGCGCTAATACAAGTCAATGGGGGAAAAGCCGGATCCGGTTTTATACTATTCCGATTCGGTTTTTTTTCGGAAGAGCCGGAATTAGCCTGAAACAAAAAACCTTATGTGTGAATGCAGCCTTAGCTGACGACCTGTGATTGGCTGATGGCTGTTAACTATTGATGTGCAGGAAGCCACAGGCAATAGATTCGATAGATTCTGAACAGACCTAATCCTGCCCCTGGGGCCCAGTGAACGGTAGCAAAAAGAGGGGGGTACGGGCCCCATACATTAGTAAGGGCAGTAAAGCCCTGTTTGCGGCCTGGGTAAAAGTGATAAGACAGCTTTATTTTTGTGGGCAGTATGATTACTGCAATATCAAATTTATATAATTTTTCATGTTATGCCGCTTTTACACAATAAAACTTTTGTAAAAAAAATTTTTTTTTTTGCGTCGCTTTATTCTGAAAGCTATAACTTTTTTTATTTCTCTATTCACTGAGCTGTATAGCTGCTTGTTTTTTTTGTGGGACAAGATTACGCTTTCCGGGATGTCATTTTTATTTAGTCATTTTGACTTTTTGAACTTGTTTTACTCCACTTTGTTATGGGCATAATGAAAAAGCATATTTTTTTGCCATTCTTTGTTATGGACTTCACTGAAAAGGATACATAGTGTGACAGATTTATAGATCGGGACATTCTGGATGTGTTGATAGCAAATATGTGGTTTATTTGTTTATTTTTTACATAAATATGCCTATATTGTTTAATATTTATCTCATTTTTTTGCTTATTTATTTTATATTTTTTTATACTTTTGCAATTTCTTATAACTTTACTTTTTTTTACTTTTTTACTTAGCACCTCTCTGTGACTTTAACCTCTCTTAGGATATGGCCACACTATCAGTATTTGTTCAGTATTTTTTCTCAGCATTTGTAAGCTAAAACCAGGTGAGGAACAATCAGAGGAAAAGGTGTAATAGAAACAAATGCACCAATTCTGCATGCCTGACCTACTCCAGGTTTTGGCTTACAAATACTGATGTGAATTACTAACTAAATACTGATAGTTTGGGTAGCCTAAGGGTACAGCCGCAGCATCCAATCCACAGCAGCCAGATGTTACAGCATAATGGATGGGATTTTATGAAATCCCATCTCCACAATGCGTTCAAAGACACCAGTGGCAGACCTGCGTATATGCAAATGCGGTGCGTCTTTATAGACCGCTGCATGTCTATTTATCTTGCGGAGACGCTCAGTCTCCGCAAGATAAATAGCACCGTCCTATGTATATGATGCAGTGATTCCGCATGTGTTCAATGAACCATGCAGAATCACAGCGCTTACAAAAGCCGGCAGCACTTTGTAAGGAGCAGGTATCTGCTGCATCCACAGTGCTGCCTTTACGGAATGTGGAAACATAACCTAACTCTGATCGCTGATATAATGCATTACAAATATCCAGCATTGCAATGCATTATACCTGTAAAAGTGCCAATCGCATAGGAGAGGGTATCCCTTCCAAATTCTGCGATTGCTATCGAAGCAGTGCATGCACCACTCCTGCCAGTGACAGCTACAGCTCGCCCATAACTTTCTCCCGGCAGAGATCATGCCAGGGCATGCTTGCCATGACATAAATTTGTCATTTTGAGGGAACCCTTGTCCGACCATGGTGTAAACTTATGGCAAATGTCATGAAGCGTTTAAAACTGTGCTATTTTAGTAACGCTGTGATCCCAGAAATATGGCAGCCGTACTTACCAACGCCAAGACACAATATTAAATTCAGTGCAGGGTGCAGCAGCCTCTCATGATAATTAAGGCTGAATGCAATATAAATGGGTTGCATTAAAAATGCACATGGTTAAGCTTGTATAGGTGGCCTGGCACACAGATAACTGTAGCACACAGGCAGGCTGCCAAGCACTATATTAGTGCACCCCAAAGTGATAGACATTCCAATTCTTCAAATATTAAAGGACCTGGCTGCACCCTTCAAGAGATGTAAAATATGCAACAAAAAACTGACAAAGACAAATAAAATACATGAGGTATTGGTCAATATTTTGAACAAAATATGCAAGCATGTAACACACATCATGAGTTCTTATTGTTTTATGAGTCCCTATACTTAAAACCCTCAGCTGTCAGGGATCACCAGGAGAATTTTGCTACAGTGAATGTGAAGCAGCAGCTCATTCATTAGTGGTTCTTAGCCTGGACAGTCGCACCTTGGCACCATCCTGGTTGAAAACTATTTATCACCAGACATGGATTATGGTGTGGGACAGAACGATGGACAGGTGAAGGATATGGTTGTTTTTTATTTTTGTTTCATTACAGGAGACGAATGATTCAATGTAATGGGCGTGTTAGGCTTCGGGATTCTCCCGCTATATAAGGGGAATCCCAAGCCATGTCTTCTGCGGTTTCCCATTCTGTCTCAGCTGCAGAAGACTTTGCTTAGCTAAGACGTCTGTCCCAGTGTTTTGCTCAGTCTTGAACTGTGAATCTGGCTGCTGCTACCTCTACAGGTTCAGCTATAGCAACCAGCATTAGACAGCGGCGAGCAGACATTTCTAGGTCTAAGTCTAGCTTTTGTCCTTCTGAGCATGCCCATGAGGCGACCACTCATTGGTGGTCAGAAGTCACATTCCCAGGTCCTCAAGCGAGTCCGGATTGGCTTAATAGTATAGTCCTTGCAGATTGGCACCTATAAAAGGATCCCACGGCCGCACGGTCATGCACTAGTATAGACCATGACAAGTTTGTGTGTGCATGTGTAAATGACTCCGGTGAAAGCTCCTAATGATCCCCTACCCTCTGGTTGATGCATGAATACTAGGGTGATTGGAGTCAGAGTCAGCACCAGGTAGTAGCATTGCCAGTGCGATGCCTTGCACATTGTGGGTCCAGTCCGGCTCTAACCCCAGGGTCCTAGGAGCTGAGCCTTGAGACATCACTTGCGCTAAATAGAGACCACGCTGAGTAGTGGCATCGCCAGTGCGATGCCATGCGCATAGTGAGTCCAGTCCAGATCTTACCCCAGCATCCTAGGGGCTGAGTCTTGTGACCGCACTTGCGGTAAATCTGCTGTGCCCTGTGACAGCAAACAGGCAATAGTATTATTCTATTGTTTTTCTGCGACTCTGTGGAGCAACAGCGTTTGCCGCTGTTCACACCAGGGGACGTTTAACCCTCATGTGTGTTTGGTGCTCCACCCGCCATATAGTGTCCACCATTGCCTAGCAGCGGTTTCTGTCATGGTTCCCAATGGCAAGGGAACGTAAAAAACACATAAGTAACGAACGAGCTCTCGGGTGATGGAAACTCGAGTTTACCATGAGCTAAATCTACCACACAACTAACAGTAGCCAGGGAGCATACCTACGGCTTCCTATATGCCACGCGCCAGCCGGAGGACTAACTACGCCTGGTAGAGGAAGAAACAGACCTGGCTTACCTCTAGGGAAATACCCCAAAAGATGATAGCAGCCCCCCACATGTAATAACGATGAATTAAGAGGAAAAGACATACACGGTATGAAAGTAGATTTAGCAAAGAGAGGTCCACTTACTAGATAGCAGAAGGATACAAAAGAGGACTTCACGGTCAACTGAAAACCCTTTCAAAAACCATCCTGAAATTACTTTAAGACTCCTGTGTCAACTCATGACACAGGAGTGGCAATTCCAGCCCGCTAGAGCTTCCAGCTACAGAGAATTTACAAAAACTGCAAACTGGACAAAAGGTACAAAACAAAAGGACAAAGTCCACTTAGCTGATCAGCAGACTAGTAGCAGGAACATGCAACCGAAGGCTCTGGTTACAATGATGACCGGCAAGGAAATGACTGGAGAGCAAGGCTAAATAGGAAACTCCCAAACACTGATGGAAGCAGGTGAACAGAAGAAGCAAAGTGCAAACAAGTCACCAGTACCACCAGCAACCACCAGGGGAGCCCAAAAAGCGGATACACAACAGTACCCTCCCCTTAAGGAGGGGGCACCGAACCCTCACAAGAACCGCCAGGGTGATCTGGATGAGCCCTATGAAAGGCACGAACCAAATCCGAGGCATGAACATCAGAGGCAGTTACCCAAGAATTATCTTCCTGACCATAGCCTTTCCATTTAACCAGATATTGAAGTCTCCGTCTGGAAATACGGGAGTCCAAGATCTTCTCCACGACGTACTCCAATTCACCCTCCACCAGCACAGGAGCAGGAGGTTCAGTAGAAGGAACCACCGGTACCTCATATCTCCGCAACAACGACCGATGGAACACATTATGGATAGCGAAAGATGCCGGGAGGTCCAAACGAAAGGAAACAGGGTTAAGAATCTCCAAAATCCTATAAGGACCGATGAACCGAGGCTTACATTTGGGAGAAGAAACTCTCATAGGGACAAAACGGGAAGACAACCACACCAAGTCCCCAACGCGAAGGTGGGGACCAATACGACGACGACGGTTAGCAAACTGCTGAGTCCTCTCCTGGGACAATTCCAAATTATCCACCACTTGTCCCCAAATCCGATGCAACCGATCCACCACCGCATCCACTCCAGGACAATCCGAAGATTCAACCTGACCAGATGAAAAACGCGGATGAAACCCTGAATTGCAAAAGAAAGGAGAAACCAAAGTGGCAGAACTAGCCCGATTATTAAGAGCAAACTCCGCCAACGGCAGAAAGGCAACCCAATCATCCTGATCCGCAGACACAAAACACCTCAAATAAGTCTCCAAAGTTTGATTAGTTCGCTCCGTCTGGCCATTGGTCTGAGGATGGAATGCAGACGAAAAGGACAAATCAATGCCCAACCTGGCACAGACTGCCCGCCAAAATCTAGACACGAACTGGGTACCCCTGTCAGAAACGATGTTTTCCGGAATACCATGCAAGCGAACCACATTTTGAAAAAACAGAGGGACCAACTCAGATGAGGAAGGCAACTTAGGCAATGGCACCAAATGAACCATTTTAGAAAAACGGTCACACACCACCCAGATGACAGACATCTTCTGAGAAACAGGGAGATCCGAGATAAAGTCCATAGAGATGTGCGTCCAAGGCCTCTTCGGAATAGGCAAGGGCAACAACAACCCACTAGCCCTAGAACAACAAGGCTTGGCCCGAGCACACACATTGCAAGACTGCACAAAAACACGCACATCTCGAGACAGGGAAGGCCACCAGAAGGATCTAGCCACCAAATCTCTGGTGCCAAAAATTCCCGGATGACCTGCCAGAGTAGAAGAATGAACTTCCGAGATGACTCTAGTGGTCCACTCGTCAGGAACAAACAGTCTACCAGACGGACAACGATCAGGTCTATCCGCCTGAAATTCTTGCAAAGCACGTCGCAAATCTGGAGAGACAGCAGACAAAACCACTCCATCCTTAAGGACACCAGCAGGTTCAGAATTCCCAGGAGAGTCAGGCTCAAAACTCCTAGAAAGAGCATCTGCTTTCACATTCCTAGAACCCGGTAAGTACGAGACCACAAAATTAAACCGGGAAAAGAACAACGACCAACGTGCCTGTCTAGGATTCAGGCGCCTGGCAGACTCCAAATAAATTAAATTCTTGTGATCAGTCAAAACTACCACCTGATGTCTGGCACCCTCAAGCCAATGACGCCACTCCTCAAATGCCCACTTCATGGCCAAAAGCTCCCGATTACCAACATCATAGTTTCGCTCGGCGGCCGAAAATTTTCGCGAAAAGAACGCACAAGGTCTCATAACTGAGCAGTCGGAACTTTTCTGCGACAAAACCGCCCCCGCTCCGATCTCGGAAGCATCAACCTCAACCTGAAAGGGAAGAGAAACATCAGGCTGGCGCAACACAGGGGCAGACAAAAAGCGGCGCTTAAGCTCCCGAAAGGCCTCCACGGCAGCAGGGGACCAATTGGCAACATCAGCACCCTTTTTAGTCAAATCCGTCAGAGGTTTAGCAACGCCAGAAAAACCAGCTATAAATCGACGATAAAAATTAGCAAAGCCCAAGAATTTCTGGAGACTCTTCAGAGAAGTAGGCTGCGTCCAGTCGTAAATAGCCCGAACCTTGACAGGGTCCATCTCAATAGAAGAAGGGGAAAAAATATACCTCAAAAATGAAATTTTTTGAACCCCAAAAACACACTTTGAACCCTTTACACACAAAGAATTCTCCCGCAAAACCTGAAAAACCCTCCTGACCTGCTGAACATGAGACTCCCAGTCATCAGAAAAAATCAAAATATCATTCAAATACACAATCATAAATTTATCCAAATATTCCCGGAAAATATCATGCATTAAGGACTGAAAGACAGAAGGTGCATTAGAAAGGCCGAAAGGCATTACCAAATACTCAAAATGGCCCTCAGGCGTATTAAATGCGGTCTTCCACTCATCCCCCTGCTTAATTCGCACCAAATTATACGCCCCACGAAGATCAATCTTAGAGAACCACTTAGCCCCCCTTATGCGAGCGAACAAATCAGTCAGCAAAGGCAACGGATACTGATATTTGACTGTAATTTTATTCAGGAGACGATAATCAATACAAGGCCTCAGAGAGCCATCCTTTTTAGAGACAAAGAAAAAACCGGCTCCTAAAGGTGATGAAGAAGGACGAATATGTCCCTTCTCCAGGGACTCCTTAATATACTCGCGCATAGCAGCATGTTCAGGTACAGATAGGTTAAACAAACGACCCTTTGGAAATTTACTGCCAGGAATCAGATCTATGGCGCAATCACAATCCCTGTGAGGAGGGAGTGAACCAATCTTAGGCTCTTCAAAAATATCACGATAATCAGACAAAAATGCCGGAATCTCAGATGGAATAGATGATGAAATGGACACCATAGGAGTGTCCCCATGAGCCCCCCGACATCCCCAGCTTAACACAGACATAGCCTTCCAGTCAAGGACTGGGTTATGAGACTGTAACCATGGTAATCCAAGCACCAAAACATCATGTAAATTGTACAACACAAGGAAGCGAATCACCTCCTGATGGTCTGGAGTCATACGCATAGTCACTTGCGTCCAGAACTGTGGTTTATTACAAGCCAAAGGTGTAGAATCAATACCCTTCAGAGGTATAGGGACTTCCAGAGGCTCTAAATCAAACCCACAGCGCCTGGCAAAGGACCAGTCCATAAGACTCAGAGCGGCGCCCGAGTCCACATAGGCATCCACGGTAATAACTGATAATGAACAAATCAAGGTTACAGACAATATAAATTTGGACTGTAAAGTGCCAATTGAAATGGACTTGTCAACCTTCCTAGTACGCTTAGAGCATGCCGATATAACATGAGCAGAATCACCACAATAGAAGCATAACCCATTTTTACGCCTATAATTCTTCCGCTCGCTTCTGGACATAACTCTGTCACATTGCATTTTCTCTGGCGTCACTTCAGAAGATACCGCCAAATGGTGCACGGGTTTGCGCTCCCGCAAACGCCGATCAATCTGAATTGCCATTGTCATGGACTCATTCAGACCTGTAGGCACAGGGAACCCGACCATAACATCTTTAACGGCATCAGAAAGGCCCTCTCTGAAATTTGCCGCTAAGGCGCACTCATTCCACTGAGTAAGCACAGACCACCTACGAAATTTTTGGCAGTATATCTCCGCTTCATCTTGCCCTTGAGATAGGGCTATCAAAGCTTTTTCAGCTTGAATCTCCAAATTAGGTTCCTCATAAAGCAACCCTAATCCAGGAAAAACGCATCCACATTTAGCAACACAGGATCCCCTGGTGCCAATGAAAATGCCCAATTTTGAGGGTCACCTCGCAGCAAAGAGATTACAATCTTAACCTGCTGGACAGGATCTCCTGAGGAGTGAGGTCTGAGAGAAAGGAATAATTTACAATTATATTTGAAATTCAAAAACCGAGATCTATCTCCGGAAAACACCTCTGGTGTAGGGATTTTAGGTTCAGAAATAGGAGCATGTATAACAAAATCTTGTAAATTTTGAACCTTCGTAGCAAGATTATTTAAACCTGCAGCCAAACTCTGGACATCCATGTTAAACAGCTAAGGTCAGAGCCATTCAAGGGTTAAGAGGAGGTAAGAAGCAGCTAGACAGCAATTAAGGGCTAGGCAGCAAAACTCTGAGGAAAAAAAAAAAAAATTCCCTTCAACACTTCTTTTTCTCCTGCTTCAGCCCAAACAATTAACACTTTGTGGGCCGGTCATACTGTCATGGTTCCCAATGGCAAGGGAACGTAAAAAACACATAAGTAACGAACGAGCTCTCGGGTGATGGAAACTCGAGTTGACCGTGAGCTAAATCTACCACACAACTAACAGTAGCCAGGGAGCATACCTACGGCTTCCTATATGCCACGCGCCAGCCGGAGGACTAACTACGCCTGGTAGAGGAAGAAACAGACCTGGCTTACCTCTAGGGAAATACCCCAAAAGATGATAGCAGCCCCCCACATGTAATAACGGTGAATTAAGAGGAAAAGACATACACGGTATGAAAGTAGATTTAGCAAAGAGAGGTCCACTTACTAGATAGCAGAAGGATACAAAGAGGACTTCACGGTCAACTGAAAACCCTTTCAAAAACCATCCTGAAATTACTTTAAGACTCCTGTGTCAACTCATGACACAGGAGTGGCAATTCCAGCCCGCAAGAGCTTCCAGCTACAGAGAATTTACAAAAACTGCAAACTGGACAAAAGGTACAAAACAAAAGGACAAAGTCCACTTAGCTGATCAGCAGACTAGTAGCAGGAACATGCAACCGAAGGCTCTGGTTACAATGATGACCGGCAAGGAAATGACTGGAGAGCAAGGCTAAATAGGAAACTCCCAAACACTGATGGAAGCAGGTGAACAGAAGAAGCAAAGTGCAAACAAGTCACCAGTACCACCAGCAACCACCAGGGGAGCCCAAAAAGCGGATACACAACAGGTTTCCATCTCCGCCATGTGGTCCCCCGGTTGCGAACGCATCTTATTAATATTTTTTTGGTGCATTCCATTAACCCTAACATTATACTAGTGCCAGGGTCTGGCTAGTAATGGCGGACGAGCAGCGTCTGCAGCGGTACATCCAGCAGCTGGAGGGCAGTTTGTCCGCTCTAGAGCATACAACTTAAGCTGTGGATGTTACTGCAGTAGTGACTCAGGCAGCTAATGAAGCTGCATCCCGTATGTCCACTGCCATCCCTGTTTCAACCTTATCCCGTCTCCCACTGCCTGATAAGTGGCAGGATAAAGTCCTCATCCCAGTTTTTTTGAGGAGACTGGCTGACCATGTGAAGGACGCTCTGGCCACAAGGGAGATTCTGGCCACACTAGAGGAGCTAATAGCAGTCTCCACCCATATCGACCTTCGTTATTCCAAGCAAAGGTTGGAGCGTGCACAGTGTCGGCAGAGGTTTCAGCTGGCAACTAATTTTGACAAGCCTCTGGAATCTCCGGTCCAGGTGTCAGAGCCTCAAGAGGCCATGGAGGTTTCTCGAGCGGTACCTAAGTCTTGGACCGCTCATGCCTCCATGGTCTGTTATGTCTGTTGGCCGTCGGGACATCATGCCAACAGATGTCCTCAGTGGTCAGGAATTGATCATGTCTAGTGGCTGTAAGAGGAGGCTCACTAGACACAATGGCATTTTCCTCCAAATTGCTTTTTAAAGGGACACTTTCCATAGGCCCATCCACTCATGCGGTGGAGGTTTGTGTGGACTCTAGTGCAGAGGGCAATTTCATGTCTTCCGCCTTTGCCCAA
This sequence comes from Ranitomeya variabilis, assembly GCF_051348905.1. NCBI lineage: Eukaryota > Metazoa > Chordata > Amphibia > Anura > Dendrobatidae > Ranitomeya > Ranitomeya variabilis. The sequence goes on from NC_135234.1 coordinate 532,195,171, forward strand.
TGTCACGCTATACCTCTGGAGATGCTCACCCAGCCAGTGACCGTCCGAGTGGTAAATGGGGCGACTTTGCCCTCACAGATCACTCACCAGACCATTCCCCTCACTCTCACTATGTCTCCAGCACACCAGGAGACAATCTCTCTGTTAATTATACCTGAGCGTATTGATGAGGTTTTGCTAGGGGTACCTTGGCTACGTTATCATTCTCTCCATATTGAATGGTCCTCTGGGAGAATATTGGGATGGAGTGATTCCTGTCAAGGTAGATGTTAGAGGGTGTACATTCAGGTGGCTTCTACAGCAGTGCCAGCAGATCTATCATCTCTCCCCAAACACTATTGTTCATATGCGGACATATTCTCCAAGAGAGCTGTGGAGGTCCTTCCGCCTCACCGTCCCTTTGACTGTCCTATTGATCTTTTCCATAGTGCTGAGCCTCCCCGGGCTCGAGTTTATCTGTTATGTCTCCCGTTATGTCTCATTACATCAAGGAGAATCTGGCAAGAGGATTCATTAGGAAGTCAGTGTCACCCGCAAGGGCTGGTTTCTTCTTCGTGCAGAAGAAGAATGGGGAATTATGTCCATGCATAGACTACAGGGTATTAACTTTATTATCATTTAAAATAAATACCCTCTGGCTCTAATCTTCAAACTCTTTGATAGGTTGCGGGGAGCAAGGGTATTTACTAAATTAGATCTGCAGGGCGCCTATAACCTGATACGCATCCATGAGGGGGACAAGTGGATGCGTAGAGACCACGCTGAGTAATGGCATTGCCAGTGCCATGCCATGCGCATAGTGGGTCCAGTCTGGCTCTTACCCCAGCATCCTAGGGGCTGAGACTTGTGACTCTACTTGCGCTAAATCTGCTATGCCCTGTGACAGCAAACAGGGAATAGCTTTATTCTATTTTGTTTTGCTGCGACTCTGTGGAGCAACAGAGTTTGCCACTGTTCACACGGGGTGATGTTTAACCCACGTGTGTGTTTGGTGCTCTACCGCCATTGCCGCCATTGCCTAGAGCAGTTTCCATCTCCGCACGGTTGACCCCGGGTTGAGAACGCTCCTTATTAATATATTTAATTGGTTTATTCTGCCAACCATAACAGGGCATTTGTTGAGTATAACTGTGTTTTTTATTTTTAAATAAAAAAGGAAAAGTGTGGTTTGTTTTTATTTCAAATAAAAGACTTTATTCTGGCTGTGTGTTTATTTACATTGTAACTATAGGATTAGTAATGGATAGATACCTTTCCATTACTAAGCCGTGGGCTTGATGTCACCAGGCAATACTAAGGTGACATCAATCCCACAAATATGAAATCCTCTTGCCACCACTATGTGGGCAACTGGGAAGAGCCGGGTAAAGTGACACAATTGGCTGATCTAATAGATGTGCCTGTCCTGGTAAGCTGCAGGCTGCTGTTTTTAGGCTGGGGGGAAAATATACATGGCCTCTTACCAGCTTGAGAATACCAGCCCCTAGGTGTCTGCTTTAGCAAGGTGTGTTGTCAAAAATGGTAGGGTCCCTCAAATTTTTTATTAATTAAGCTGTCAGTTTTGCCTGGCTGGTTATCAAAAATACAGAAGAACCCACACCATTTTTTTTACTATTTATTTACAGCGCAGGTGCCGGCTAATGAATACTCCCATCTCACTGTTGTTAGCAGGATGCGTCGGCTGATGGGAGCAGTAGTCCAATTAGCTGACACCAGTGACTGGAGAGAAGCTTTATACCTCCAATCACAGCTGCGGGCTCACACTGTCATTTGTCAGTGTGGGAACCGCAACTGTCTTACCATCGGTGAGGATTTTACCACCGATCAGAAGTAGTGTTTGCCAAACACTGGATGTTCAGGCGGTCGGGTCCAGGTTCGGATTCGGGTACTGTTTTGGTACATGAACCCTAACTTTTTTAACTGGCCGAACCCACTGGACCCGAACATCCAGGAGTCCGCAAATCTCTACATCCATATGCTATCTGTATGCAATACGTTTTTAACATACAGTAATTCTCTATGTCAAGCTAGTTTTCTAACTAATAAAACAATCTTATACACAGATATAGATAGATAGATAGATGTCAATGAGCTACATAATCAGTGCTTTTTGTGTGTAGTTTTCTATACTTCCCTTCCCAGGCTAGCTTTTAACTTCATCCCACAACTGTCTGCTTAGCCCTTGCAGGTTAGTAAAAAAAAGGGGAGACTGTTGTGAATTCTGCTTTTGGGTTCCCTCTGGTGGTGGTAGGTGGTAATGCAGTTGTCCCTGGGTTTCAGTCCTGGTCAGGTGTTTCTGCTGATTGCAGTTCTGACTGGGGTATTTAGGTGTGCAGGATTCATTAGTCCTTGCCAGTTGTCAATTGTTGTTGGGAGGTGTTGGACCTCTGCCTGGTTCCTCCTGCCTTTCTGCCAAATCAGAAAAGATAAGTGTCTGGTTTTTTTTCTGTGGCACACATGCTGTGTGCTTCATGATTCAGTGCTATTCTTTTGTGTTTTCTTGTCCAGCTTAGATTGTGTCAGCATTTTCTCAGTCTTGTTGGATTCTCTGGGGTTGCAGATATTCATTCCACGTCTTTAGTTAGATTGTGGAATTTTTTGTATTATCTGCTGTGGATATTTTTTGAAGGGTTTTAATACTGACTGCCTAGTATTCTGTCCTATCCTTTCCTATTTAGCTAGAGTGGCCTCTTTTGCTAAATCTTGTTTTCTGCCTGCGTGTGTCTTTTCTTCTCCTACTAACAGTCAATATTCGTGGGGGCTGCCTATCCTTTGGGGTTCTGCTCTGAGGCAAGGTAGTATTCCTATTTCCATCTATAGGGCTATTTAGTCCTCCGGCTGTGTCGAGGTGTCTAGGGTCTGTTAGACACAACCCACGGCTACTTCTAGTTGCGGTGTTAGTTCAGGATCTGCGGTCAGTATAGTTTCCACCTACTCCAGAGAAAGTTTCATGCGGCTCCAAGGTCACCGGATCATAACAGTACAACTGGCCAATAATGAGCTAAATGCATCTCAGAAGAAGGGAAGAAAGGTGTTGAGCCATTTTTTTTTCTGCAGTCTGTTTTGTCTTTTCTTCCCTCTTTATCTATGGTTGGCTGAGGAGTCTTGTGCTAGCATGGATGTTCAGGAATTAGCTTCTCGTGTAGACCAGCTTGCTGCTAGGATACAGGGTATTTCTGATTATATTGTTCAGACTCCTGTTTTAGAACCGAAGATTCCTACTCCTGATTTGTTTTTGGTGACAGGTCCAAATTTTTGAGTTTTAAATACAATTGTAAACTGTTTTTTGCTTTGAGACCTCGATCCTCTGGTGATTCCATTCAGCAGGTTAAAATCATCATCTCCCTGCTGCGTGGTGATCCACAGAATTGGGCATTTTCCCTGGAATCTGGGAATCCGGCTTTGCTTAATGTAGACTCCTTTTTTTCAGGCTTTAGGATTATTATATGATGAACCGAATTCTGTGGATCAAGCAGAGAAGACCTTGTTGGCCCTGTCTCAGGGTCAAGAGGCGGCAGAATTGTATTGTCAGAAATTTAGAAAATGGTCTGTGTTGACTAAATGGAATGTTGATGCTTTGGCGGCAATTTTCAGAAAGGGTCTTTCTGAATCCATTAAAGATGTTATGGTGGGGTTTCCCACGCCTTCCGGTCTGAGTGATTCTATGTCTCTGGCCATTCAGATTGATCGGCGCTTGCGGGAGCGTAGAACTGTGCGCGCCATGGCGTCATCCTCAGAGCCAATTCCTGAGCCAATGCAGTGTGATAGGATTTTGTCTAGAACGGAACGACAAGGATTCAGACGTCAGAATGGGTTGTGTTATTGTTGTGGCGACGCTTCTCATGTCATTTCAGTCTGCCCTAAGCGGACAAAAAGGATCACTAGTTCATTTACCATCAGTACTGTACAACCTAAATATCTGTTATCGGTGTCCTTGATCTGCTCATTGTCATCATTTTCTGTCATGGCATTTGTGGATTCAGGCGCCGCCTTGAACTTAATGGATTTTGAGTTTGCCAGGCGTTGTGGATTTCCCTTGCAGTCTTTGCAGAACCCTATTCCTTTAAGGGGGATTGATGCTACACTTTTGGCTAAAAATAAGCCTCAGTTTTGGACACAGGTGACCATGCACATGGCACCAGCCCATCAGGAAGATTGTCAATTTCTGGTGTTGCATAATTTGCATGATGTTATCGTGCTGGGTTTTCCATGGTTGCAGGTACATAATCCTGTGTTGGATTGGAAGTCTATGTCTGTGACTAGTTGGGGATGTCAGGGGGTTCATAATGATGTTCCTTTGATGTCAATCTCCTCTTCTTCCTCTTATGAAATTCCAGAGTTTTTGTCTGATTTTCAGGATGTATTCGATGAGCCCAAGTCCAGTTCCCTTCCACCGCACAGGGACTGTGATTGTGCAATTGACTTGGTTCCAGGCAGTAAGTTTCCTAAGGGCCGACTTTTCAATCTGTCTGTGCCTGAACATACCGCCATGCGGAGTTATGTTAAGGAGTCTTTGGAGAAAGGGCATATTCGGCCATCTTCTTCACCGTTGGGAGCGGTATTTTTTTTTGTTGCTAAGAAGGATGGCTCCTTGAGACCTTGTATTGATTATCGCCTCTTGAATAAGATCACGGTCAAGTTTCAATACCCTTTACCTTTGCTTTCTGATTTGTTTGCTAGGATTAAGGGGGCTAGTTGGTTTACTAAGATTGACCTTCGGGGGGCATATAATCTTGTTCGTATTAAACAGGGTGATGAATGGAAAACTGCGTTTAATATGCCCGAAGGCCATTTTGAATACCTTGTGATGCCATTCGGGCTCACTAATGCTCCATCGGTTTTTCAATCCTTCATGCATGATATCTTCCGGACTTATATTGATAAATTCTTGATTGTATATTTGGACAATATTTTGATTTTTTCCGATGATTGGGAGTCTCATGTGGAACAGGTCAGGATGGTATTTCAGATCCTTCGGGACAATGCTTTGTTTGTGAAGGGGTCTAAGTGCCTCTTTGGGGTGCAGAAGGTTTCTTTTTTGGGCTTCATTTTTTCTCCCTCATCTATGGAGATGGATCCGGTTAAGGTTCAGGCCATTTATGATTGGATTCAACCCACATCCGTGAAGAGCCTTCAGAAATTTTTGGGTTTTGCAAATTTTTATCGCCGTTTCATTGCTAATTTCTCCAGCGTGGTTAAACCCTTGACAGATTTGACGAAGAAAGGCGCTGATGTGGCGAATTGGTGTTCTGCGGCTGTCTCTGCCTTTCAGGAGCTTAAACGCCGATTTACTTCTGTTCCGGTGTTGCGCCAACCGGATGTTTCCATTCCGTTTCAGGTTGAGATTGACGCCTCTGAGATTGGGGCAGGGGCCATTTTGTCTCAGAGGGATTCTGTTGGTTCCTTGATGAAACCGTGTGCCTTATTCTCCCGCAAGTTTTCGCCTGCTGAATGCAATTATGATGTCGGTAATCGGGAGTTGTTGGCTATGAAGTGGGCGTTTGAGGAGTCGCAACATTGGCTTGAGGGAGCTAAGCACCGTATTGTGGTCCTGACTGATCATACGAATCTGATTTACCTCGAGTCTGCCAAACGGCTGAGTCATAGACAGGCTCGATGGTCCTTGTTTTTTCCCGTTTTGATTTTGTGGTTTTGTATCTTCCGGGTACTAAGAATATTAAGACTGATGCCCTTTCTAGGAGTTTTTTGCCTGATTCTCCTGAGGTCCTTGAACCGGTCGGCATTCTGAAAGAAGGGGTGGTCCTTTCTGCCATTTCCCCTGATTTACGGTGGGTTCTTCAGGAATTTCAGGCTGACAGACCTGACTGCTGTCCTGTGGGGAAATTGTTTGTTCCTGACAGATGGACTAGTAGAGTGATTTCTGAGGTTCACTGTTCTGTGTTGGCTGGTCATCCTGGTATTTTTGGTACCAGAGATTTGGTTGGTAGGTCCTTCTGGTGGCCTTCCTTGTCACGTGCTGTGCGTTCTTTTGTGCAGTCCTGTGGGACTTGTGCACGGGCCAAGCCTTGCTGTTCCTGTGCTAGTGGGTTACTTTTGCAATTGCCGGTCCCTGAGAGGCCCTGGACGCATATTTCTATGGATTTTATTTCTGATCTTCCGGTTTCCCAGAGGATGTCGGTTATCTGGGTTGTTTGTGATCGGTTTTCTAAGATGGTTCATTTGGTGCCTTTGCCTAAATTGCCTTCCTCTTCAGATTTGGTTCCGTTGTTTTTTCAGCATGTGGTTCGTTTTCATGGTATTCCGGAGAATATTGTGTCCGACAGAGGTTCCCAGTTTGTTTCTAGGTTTTGGCGGGCCTTTTGTGCTAGGCTGGGCATTGATTTGTCTTTTTCTTCTGCATTTCATCCTCAGACAAATGGCCAGACCGAGCGAACTAATCAGACCTTGGAGACCTATTTGAGATGCTTTGTGTCTGCTGATCAGGATGATTGGGTGGCCTTTTTGCCATTGGCCGAGTTTGCCCTTAATAATCGGGCTAGTTCAGCTACTTTGGTTTCGCCTTTCTTTTGTAATTTTGGTTTTCATCCTCGTTTTTCTTCTGGGCAGGTTGAGCCTTCTGACTGTCCTGGTGTGGATTCTGTGGTTGACAGGTTGCAGCAGATTTGGGCTCATGTGGTGGACAATTTGGTGTTGTCTCAGGAGGAGGCTCAATGTTTTGCTAACCATCGTCGGTGTGTTGGTTCCCGGCTTCGGGTTGGGGATCTGGTTTGGTTGTCTTCCCGTCATGTTCCTATGAAGGTTTCTTCCCCTAAGTTTAAGCCTTGGTTTATTGGTCCTTATAGGATTTCTGGGATTATTAATCTGGTGTCTTTTCGATTGGCGCTTCCGGCCTCTTTTGCTATCCATAATGTCTTCCATAGATCTTTATTGCGGAAATATGTGGTGCCCGTTGTTCCCTCTGTTGATCCTCCGGCCCCTGTGTTGGTTGATGGGGAGTTGGAGTATGTGGTTGAGAAGATTTTGTATTCTCATTTTTCGAGGCGGAGGCTTCAGTACCTTGTCAAATGGAAGGGTTATGGCCAGGAGGATAATTCTTGGGTTTTTGCTTCTGATGTCCATGCTGCTGATTTGGTCCATGCCTTTCATCTGGCTCATCCTGATCGGCCTGGGGGCACTGGTGAGGGTTTGGTGACCCCTCCTCAAGGGGGGGTACTGTTGTGAATTCTGCTTTTGGGTTCCCTCCGGTGGTGGTAGGTGGTAATACAGTTATCCCTGGGTTTCAGTCCTGGTCAGGTGTTTCTGTTGATTGCAGTTCTGACTGGGGTATTTAGGTGTGCAGGATTCATTAGTCCTTGCAAGTTGTCAATTGTTGTTGGGAGGTGTTGGACCTCTGCCTGGTTCCTCCTGCCTTTCTGCCAAATCAGCAAAGATAAGTGTCTGGTTTTTTTTCTGTGGCACACATGCTGTGTGCTTCATGATTCAGTGCTATTCTTTTGTGTTTTCTTGTCCAGCTTAGATTGTGTCAGTATTTTCTCAGTCTTGTTGGATTCTCTGGGGTTGCAGATATTCATTCCACGTCTTTAGTTAGATTGTGGAATTTTTTGTATTATCTGCTGTGGATATTTTTTGAAGGGTTTTAATACTGACCGCCTAGTATTCTGTCCTATCCTTTCCTATTTAGCTAGAGTGGCCTCTTTTGCTAAATCTTGTTTTCTGCCTGCGTGTGTCTTTTCTTCTCCTACTTACAGTCAATATTCGTGGGGGCTGCCTATCCTTTGGGGTTCTGCTCTGAGGCAAGGTAGTATTCCTATTTCCATCTATAGGGGTATTTAGTCCTCCGGCTGTGTCGAGGTGTCTAGGGTTTGTTAGGCACACCCCATGGCTACTTCTAGTTGCGGTGTTAGTTCAGGATCTGCAGTCAGTATAGTTTCCACCTACTCCAGAGAAAGTTTCATGCGGCTCCAAGGTCACCGGATCATAACAGGAGACCCCACATAATTTTTTTGGGGGTCCCCTTTTCAATAACAAGTAAAGGCTAAGTAGACAGCTAAGAGCTGATAGACATAGCCTGCGAAGCACCATGTTTATTGTCCCCTTCCCAGACTATTAAGACCAGCTCTCAGCTGTCTGCTTTCCCTTAGCTGGTTAACAAAAATAAGGAGGACCCCACACTATTTTTCTATTTTATTTATTAGCTAATTTTAAGTACAGAATACTACATATTTCACTAATTTTTTATCTCAATGACATCTTTCTATCTATTCTAGCCGTTCCATTCTATCTACATATTTATTTAACAATAATAAATGTAAGGTTATACACATAGGAAGAAGGAATCAATATCACCATTACACACTTAATGGGAAACCACTGGGTAAATCTGACATGGAGAAGGACTTGGGGATCCTAGTAAATGATAAACTTACCTGGAGCATCCAGTGCCAGGCAGCAACTGCCAAGGCAAACAGTATCATGGGGTGCATTAAAAGAGGTCTGGACACACATGATAAGAACATTATACTGCCTCTGTACAAATCCCTGGTTAGACCGCACATGGAGTACTGTGTACAGTTTTGGGCACCAGTTCTCAGGAAGGATAAAATGGAACTAGAGCAAGTACAAAGGAGGGCAACAAAATGAATAAAGGGGATGGGGGAATTACAATGCCCAGAGAGATTAGCAAAATTAGGATTATTTAGTCTAGAAAAAAGACGACTGAGGGGCGGACTAAGAGTCATGCATAAGTATATAAGAGGACAATACAAATATCTCTCTGAGGATTTTTTTATACCAAGAAATGTGATGGTCACAAGGGGGCATTCTCTGCGTCTGGAGGAGAGAATGTTTTTCCACCAGCATAGAAAAGGATTTTTTACTGTCAGGGCAGTGAGAATCTGGAATTCCTTGTCTGAGGAAGTGGTGATGGCAAACTCAGTTGAGGCCTGGATGTCTTCCTGGAGCATAACAATATTGTATATTACAGTTATTAGGGTCTTTAGAAGAACATAGATCTGGGGATTTATTCTGACTGAATATAAGCTGAACTGGATGGACAAATGTCTTTTTTCAGCCTTGCTAACTATGTTACTATGTTATATTCAAAATATTCTATACTGAGGCATCATTGTCATGAATCCCAATGGCTAGGGATAGCACAGGACAAGCAAAGTACAAATATATAACGGACGAGCTCTAGGGTGATGGAACCTGGGCTGACCGCTGCCCTACGCCTGACAAACGCAACTAGAGATAGCCAGGGAGCGTGCCTACGTTGGTTCTAGACGCCACGCACCAGCCTAAGAGCTAACTAGCACTGCAGAGAAAATAAAGACCTCACTTGCCTCCAGCGGAATGAACCCCAAAAGATATAGTTGCCCCCCACATGTATTGACGGTGAAATGAGAGGAAGGCACACACATAGAGATGATATATATAGTTTTAGCAAATTGAGGCCCGCTGTAAACTAGAAAGCAGAATGATACAAAAGGGGACTGAGCGGTCAGCAAAAAACCCTAATCAAAAAAACCATCCTGAGATTACAAGAACCCATGTACCAACTCATGGCACTTGGGGAGAACCTCAGTCCACTAGAGCTACCAGCTAGCATAGAGACATAATAAGCAAGCTGGACAAAAAACCAAACAACTGAAAATCAGCACTTAGCTTATCCTGAAAGATCTGGGAGCAGGTAGGCAGGAACCAAACAGAGCACATCTGAATACATTGATAGCCGGCAAGGGAAATGACAGAAAGGCCAGGTAAAATAGGAAACACCCAGCCACTGATGGACAGGTGGAAACCAAAGGCCGCAACCCACCAAAGTCACCCAGTACCAACAGTAACCACCAGAGGGAGCCCACAAACAGAATCCACAACAGTACCCCCCCCTTGAGGAGGGGTCACCAAACCCTCACGAGAACCCCCAGGGCGATCAGGGTGAGCTCTATGGAAGGCGCGGACCAAATCAGTCGCATGAACATCGGAGGCGACCACCCAGGAATTATCCTCCTGACCATAACCCTTCCACTTAACCAAATACTGGAGTTTGCGTCTGGAAACACGAGAATCCAAGATCTTCTCAACAACATACTCCAATTCTCCCTCCACCAGCACCGGAGCAGGAGGCTCAACCGAAGGAACAACGGGCACCTCATACCTCCGCAACAACGACCGATGGAACACATTATGAATAGCAAACGATGCTGGGAGATCCAAACGAAAAGATACAGGGTTAAGAATCTCCGAGATCCTATAAGGACCGATGAACCGAGGCTTGAACTTAGGAGAAGAGACCTTCATAGGGACAAAACGAGAAGACAACCACACCAAATCCCCAACAAGAAGTCGGGGACCCACGCGGCGACGGCGATTAGCAAACTGCTGAGTCTTCTCCTGAGATAACTTCAAATTGTCCACCACCTGATTCCAAATCTGATGTAGCCTGTCCACCACCACGTCCACTCCAGGACAATCCGAAGGCTACACCTGACCAGAGGAAAAACGAGGATGAAACCCCGAATTACAAAAAAAAGGAGAGACCAACGTGGCCGAACTAGCCCGATTATTAAGAGCAAATTCGGCCAGTGGCAAAAAAGCAACCCAGTCATCTTGATCAGCAGAAACAAAACACCTCAAATAAGTTTCCAAGGTCTGATTAGTTCGCTCCGTCTGGCCATTCGTCTGAGGATGGAATGCAGACGAGAAAGACAAATCAATGCCCATCTTGGCACAAAACGTCCGCCAAAATCTAGACACAAACTGGGATCCCCTGTCAGAAACGATATTCTCCGGAATCCCATGCAAACGAACCACGTTCTGAAAAAATAAAGGGACCAACTCAGAGGAGGAAGGCAACTTAGGCAAGGGCACCAAATGAACCATCTTAGAAAAGCGGTCACACACAACCCAGATAACGGACATTTTCTGTGAAACCGGGAGATCAGAAATAAAATCCATGGAAATGTGCGTCCAAGGCCTCTTCGGGATGGGCAAGGATAACAACAACCCACTGGCCCGAGAACAGCAAGGCTTAGCTCGAGCACACACTTCACAAGACTGCACAAAGGTACGCACATCCCTAGACAAGGAAGGCCACCAAAAAGACCTGGCCACCAAGTCTCTAGTACCAAATATTCCAGGATGACCAGCCAACACAGAAGAATGGACCTCGGAGATGACTATACTGGTCCAATCATCCGGAACAAACAGTCTTTCTGGTGGACAACGATCCGGTTTATCCACCTGAAACTCCTGCAATGCACGTCGCAAGTCTGGGGATACGGCGGACAATATTACCCCATCCCTAAGGATACCAGTAGGCCCAGAGTCTCCAGGAGAGTCAGGCACAAAACTCCTGGAAAGAGCATCTGCCTTCACATTCTTTGAACCTGGCAGGTATGAAACCACGAAATTGAAACGAGAAAAAAAACAACGACCAACGAGCCTGTCTAGGATTCAAACGCCTGGCAGACTCAAGGTAAATGAGATTCTTGTGATCAGTCAAGACCACCACACGATGTTTAGCACCCTCAAGCCAATGACGCCACTCCTCAAATGCCCACTTCATGGCCAAAAGCTCCCGATTACCCACGTCATAATTGCGCTCGGCGGGCGAGAATTTTCTAGAGAAGAATGCACATGGCTTCATCACCGAGCCATTAGAACTTCTCTGTGACAAAACCGCCCCCACTCCAATCTCGGAAGCATCAACCTCAACCTGAAAAGGAAGTGAAACATCTGGTTGACACAACACAGGAGCAGAAGAAAACCTGCGCTTAAGTTCCTGAAAGGCCTCCACGGCCGCAGGAGACCAATCAGCAACATCAGCACCCTTTTTAGTCAAATCAGTCAAAGGTTTAACAATACTGGAAAAATTAGCAATGAACTGACGATAAAAATTAGCAAACCCCAAGAACTTCTGAAGGCTCTTAACAGATGTAGGTTGTGTCCAGTCACAAATCGCCTGAACCTTGACGGGATCCATCTCAATAGTAGAAGGAGAAAAAATGTACCCCAAAAAAGAAATCTTCTGGACTCCGAAGAGACACTTTGAGCCCTTCACAAACAATTGGCCCGCAGAACCTGAAACACCTTCCTGACCTGTAGAACATGAGACTCCCAGTCATCAGAAAACACCAAAATATCATCCAAATACACAATCATAAACTTATCCAGATATTCACGGAAAATATTGTGCATAAAGGACTGAAAGACTGACGGAGCATTGGAGAGTCCAAAAGGCATTACCAAATACTCAAAATGGCCCTCAGGCGTATTAAATGCGGTTTTCCACTCATCACCCTGTTTTATCCGCACCAGATTATACGCACCGCGAAGATCTATCTTAGTGAACCACCTAGCCCCCTTAATGCAAGCAAACAAATCAGTCAATAATGGCAATGGATACTGATACTTGACTGTAATCTTATTCAGAAGGCGATAATCTATACAAGGCCTCAGGGAACCATCTTTTTTTTGCCACAAAAAAAAAACCTGCTCCCAGAGGGGACGAAGATGGACGAATATGTCCCTTTTCCAAGGACTCCTTAATATAATTCCGCATAGCAGTATGCTCTGGCAGTGACAGATTAAATAAACGACCCTTAGGGAACTTACTGCCAGGAATCAATTCTATAGCACAGTCACAATCTCTATGCGGAGGGAGCGAATTGAGCTTAGGCTCCTCAAAAACATCCCTATAGTCAGACAAAAACGCAGGGATCTCAGAAGGAGTAGATGAAGCGATAGAAATCGGAGGTGCATAATCATGAACCCCCTGACATCCCCAGCTTAACACAGACATTGTTTTCCAGTCCAGGACAGGATTATGAGTTTGTAACCATGGCAGACCAAGCACTAGTACATCATGTAAATTATAAAGTACAAGGAAGCGAATCACCTCCTGATGAACGGGAGTCATGCGCATGGTCACTTGTGTCCAATACTGCGGTTTATTCATAGCCAATGGTGTAGAGTCAATTCCCTTCAGAGGAATAGGAACTTCCAGAGGTTCCAGACTAAAACCGCAGCGTTTAGCAAATGACCAATCCATAAGACTCAGGGCAGCGCCCGAATCCACATAGGCATCGACGGAAATGGAAGACAGTGAAAAAATCAGAGTCACAGACAAAATGAACTTAGGCTGCAGAGTACCAATGGCAAAAGATTTATCAACCCTTTTTGTGCGTTTAGAGCATGCTGATATAACATGAGCTGAATCACCACAATAGAAACACAATCCATTTTTCCGCCTATAATTTTGCCGTTCACTTCTGGACTGAATTCTATCACATTGCATAGTCTCAGGTGCCTGTTCAGAAGACACCGCCAACTGGTGCACGGGTTTGCGCTCCCGTAAACGCCGATCAATCTGAATGGCCATAGCCATAGACTCATTCAGACCTGTAGGCGTAGGGAACCCCACCATAATATCCTTAATGGCCTCAGAAAGACCATTTCTGAAGTTTGCAGCCAGGGCGCACTCATTCCACTGAGTAAGCACCGACCATTTCCGAAACTTCTGACAATATATCTCCGCTTCATCATGCCCCTGAGAGAGGGCTAATAAAGCCTTTTCAGCCTGAATCTCCAGGTTAGGTTCCTCATAGAGCAATCCCAATGCCAGAAAAAACGCATCCACACTGAGCAATGCAGGATCCCCTGGTGCCAATGCAAATGCCCAATTCTGAGGGTCGCCCCGCAGGAAATATATTACAATCTTGACCTGTTGAGCAGGGTCTCCAGAGGAGCGAGATTTTAAAGAAAGAAACAATTTACAATTGTTCCTGAAATTCAGGAAGGTAGATCTATCTCCAGAAAAGAACTCTGGAATAGGAATTCTAGGTTCAGACATGGGAGTGTGAACAACAAAATCCTGTATGTTTTGAACTTTTGCCGCGAGATTACTCAGGCTGGAAGCCAAACTCTGGACATCCATGTTAAACAGCTAAGATCAGAGCCATTCAAGGGTTAAGAGGAGGTAAGAAGCAGCTAGACAGCAATTAAGGGCTAGGCAGCAAAACTCTGAAGGGAAAAAAAAAAAAATTTCCCTTAAACACTTCTCTTTCTCCTGCTTCAGCCCAAACAATTAACACTTTGTGGGCCGGCTATACTGTCATGAATCCCAATGGCTAGGGATAGCACAGGACAAGCAAAGTACAAATATATAACGGACGAGCTCTAGGGTGATGGAACCTGGGCTGACCGCTGCCCTACGCCTGACAAACGCAACTAGAGATAGCCAGGGAGCGTGCCTACGTTGGTTCTAGACGCCACGCACCAGCCTAAGAGCTAACTAGCACTGCAGAGAAAATAAAGACCTCACTTGCCTCCAGCGGAATGAACCCCAAAAGATATAGTTGCCCCCCACATGTATTGACGGTGAAATGAGAGGAAGGCACACACATAGAGATGATATATATAGTTTTAGCAAATTGAGGCCCGCTGTAAACTAGAAAGCAGAACGATACAAAAGGGGACTGAGCGGTCAGCAAAAAAACCCTAATCAAAAAAACCATCCTGAGATTACAAGAACCCATGTGCCAACTCATGGCACATGGGGAGAACCTCAGTCCACTAGAGCTACCAGCTAGCATAGAGACATAATAAGCAAGCTGGACAAAAAACCAAACAACTGAAAATCAGCACTTAGCTTATCCTGAAAGATCTGGGAGCAGGTAGGCAGGAACCAAACAGAGCACATCTGAATACATTGATAGCCGGCAAGGGAAATGACAGAAAGGCCAGGTAAAATAGGAAACACCCAGCCACTGATGGACAGGTGGAAACCAAAGGCCGCAACCCACCAAAGTCACCCAGTACCAACAGTAACCACCAGAGGGAGCCCACAAACAGAATCCACAACACATCATGCTGTGAATGTACTGTACTCGGCTGATGAAATGTTGAGTTTCCTATGATATGGGGGTGTAATTATCACGCAACACACGCATGGTCCGTTTGCCGTACGTTTTTTTTCTCACACTCATTGATTTGCATTGGTGAGTCTATGCCGTTTTAAATCGCCATGCACAGCAGGCAGCAAATTTTTCCTCACCTCAATTTCAGGTAATTAAAAAACTCACAGATGAATACTGCCTAACTGAATAACATTGTGGTGAGTGCAATTTGATTTTTCTTCACATTGCACTCATTCATTTTATACGCAGATGTGAGCAAACCCTAGCCAAAAGATCTGACAGCATTGGAAAGTGAAGTGATTTACTAATAATGACAACTTTCAATCAAATGTTGCATTTGCTACTTGTGCTCATTTTCCTTACATTAGCTAAAAGTGGATAACTAGTTTTTGTATGAAAATGTCGAAGTAAAAAAATTATATTTAAAATATGTCGTTAAATAATATATAAACTTTTATATTTTCAAAAATGTATATTCAACTCACAAAAGAAATGATTTTACAAAATCCTATTAAGCTGACAATTCAAGCAATGTGCCATAGTATTCTAGTAAAATGCATATAAATTGGAGATAATCATAGCACAATATTGAAGAAATAGATTCATTGGTACCTAGCGAGAAGTAATAAAATGTGTATCATTCAAGCACCACTGAAGGGAAAACTGCTAAAGGTTCAGAAATGCCAGTTTATCACTACCATTTTTGTGTCCTTAATCTGTCTATAGTATCAGTGTGGCTAGCATGTCAATAAGGTTTAAGAAATTTAAAGGAAATCTGTCACCTCTTGGGACTTTTTTAAGCTATTAATATGGGCATACAGGTGCTAGAAATGTTAAAATAGTCCTACCTGTATGCCTCATAGCTGCTGTCTGGATGCTGAGTATTAGAGTTTAATTTCCGGTGATTACAAGTTGTGCCTGCTCTCTGCACTTGCACTATTATACTTACCATTTCCGACCTTCTATGGGCAGCGTCTTCACCTTTCTTCTGCGCAGGCGAGTCACTGTGCCACAATTGCACGTCACATGGCATCTTCAGTGCCTTCAGTGCTATGTGACGTGCAGTTGTGGCATTAGAATCCCACCCCAGTGCCCTGCAATTACGCGATTATGCCTACCTTTTCTTGCCTGCTATGGGCATTGACTTCTTTGTTCTTCTGCGCAAACTTCAGCAAGGGGGGTAGTATGCAAGTAACACCAGAGCCAGAGTTTTGTTCCGAGCACCCTGTACTCTGGAAAAACTAATCAACATAAAACATTAAAAGTCTATTTCTAAGCAGCAAGGCCTCAGCTATGAGGCATACAGGTAAGACTATCATCTGTATGCCCATAGTGGTAGCTAAAAAGTGCCCCAGGGGGTTACAGATTGTCTTTAATTTTGCATTTTGTTTTTTATTTTGCAAGCATTTGAGTCTACTTTCTGTATTAGTTTTACTCTTAGACATCTAGATAAAACTGTGCATGTTTTTTTAGATGCGCTATGCATTTTTTCAATAGGTTAAAAATGTTTCCAATAATATTACTAAAAGGTCACTTCCTACATGTACTGATGGGTAGCTCTAACCTTTCTTTGTGATTTACATTTCTGTACTAGCATATATTTTACATTTTATTTTACTAAAAATGTAACTGGCTTCATTCAGCAAATTAAGTTTTTCTTTATCCATATATTTTACAAATATATAATGAAATTCAGCAAAATGTTAGCTATCTTGCAGCCATTTGGCTGAATTGTTGGGGGCCCAGACAAAGGTTAAAAAAACACAATAATGCTGTGTGCACACATTGTGTTTTTGCAGAATTTTTCAGTGCAGATTTGTCACTAAGCATAAAGGTTTTGCTGATGCAAGCAACATGACTGTGAATCCTGGATTCTCATGCACGTTACTTATTTGTGATTTTAAGATTTGATGCAGGTTTAAAGGGAACCTGTCACCTGAATTTGGCGGGACCAGTTTTGGGTCATATGGGCTGGGTTTTCGGGTGTTTGATTCACCCTTTGCTTACCCGCTGGCGTGTACTCCGGAGGACAGAGAATGAACTTCAATCCAATATTGCAGCCAGCATGCAGCCAGCAGGTAAGGAAAGGGTGAATCAAACACCCGAAAACCCTGCCCATATGACCCAAAACTGGTCCCGCCAAATTCAGGTGACAGGTTCCCTTTAAATCTACAGCATGTCAATTCTTAAAACATACAAGAGAAAAAATTAGAAAAACCCTGCTGTAACTAAGTAAATTAAAAGTAAAAAGTGCATTTAAATAACAGAGTTTTTAGTAATAATATTTTTGATCAAAATAGCATAAAAGCCATCCCACCATGACAAGGTGCCTCTGATCGGGATGGTCCTACACTGCCTAATATTAAAAATGTTACAATGTGTCAAAGTTGACATCAGTGTATGAATAAGGGCAGACAAAAGGACTGGGCCCAACCAGTGGAACACCAGTCTGGGGAAGCCTTATATATATTTTCCAGCTCAGGAAAAGGGAGGCCACACCCCGGCTTGAACAGCACGTCAATTCTTGCAGCATTTTTGCTGAAAAATTCACCAATATTAATTAACCCCTTAATCCCATATGACGTACTATCCCGTCAAGGTGACCTGGGACTTAATTCCCAGTGATGGGATAGTATGTCATATGCGATCGGCCGCACTCACGGGTAGTGCGTGGCCGATCGTGCCGGGTGTCAGCTGACTATCGCAGCTGACATCTGGCTTTATGTGCCAGGAGCAGTCACGGACTGCCCCCGGCACATTAACCCCCGGCACACAGCGATCAAACATGATTGCAGTGTTCCGGCGGTTTAGGGAAGCATCACGCAGTGAGGGGGCTCCCTGTGGGCTTCCCTGAGACCCTCGGAGCAACGCGCTGTGATCGCGTTGCTCCAATCGTCTCTTACCTCCTCTCCCTGCAGGCCCCAGATCCAAAATGGCTGCGGGGCTGCATCCGGGTCCTGCAGGGAGGTGGCTTACCAAGCGCCTGCTCAGAGCAGGCGCAGGTAAGCCTGCAGCGCTGTAAGTCACATCGCTGATCTGACAGAGTGCTGTGCAAACTGTCAGATCAGCGATCTGTGATGTCCCCCCTGGGACAAAGTAAAAAAGTTTTAAAAAAAAAATCCACATGTGTAAAAAATAAAAAATAAAAATTCCTAAATAAAGAAAAAAAAAATATTATTCCCATAAATACATTTCTTTATCTAAATAAAAAAAGCAAAACAATAAAAGTACACATACTTAGTATCGCCGCATCCGTAATGACCCGACCTATAAAACTTTCCCACTAGTTAACCCCTTCAGTAAACACCGTAAAAAAAACAAAAAAAAAACCGAGGCAAAAAACAACGCTTTATTATCATACTGCCGAACAAAAAGTGAAATAACACGCGATCAAAAAGACGGATATAAATAACCATAGTACCAATGAAAACGTCATCTTGTCCCGCAATAAATGAGCTGCAATACAGCATCATCAGCAAAAAAATAAAAAAGTTATAGTCCTCAGAATAAAGCGATGCCAAAATAATTATTTTTTCTATAAAATAGTTTTTATCGTATAAAAGCGCCAAAACATAAAAGATGATATAAATGAGGTATCACTGTAATCATACTTACCCGAAGAATTAAACTGCTTTATCCATTTTACGAAACGCGGAAAGGTATAAACGCTTTCTCAAAAAGAAATTCACGAATAGCTGGTTTTTGGTCATTTTGCCTCACAAAAACCGGAATAAAAAGCGATCAAAAAATGTCACATGCCCGAAAATGTTACCAATAAAAACGTCAACTCGTCCCGCAAAAAACAAGACCTCACATGACTTTGTGGACCAAAATATGGAAAAATTATAGGTCTCAAAATGTGGAGACGCAAAAACTTTTTTGCTATAAAAAGCGTCTTTTAGTGTGTGACAGCTGCCAATCATAAAAATCTGCTATAAAAAACGCTATAAAAGTAAATCAAACCCCCTTCATCACCCCCTTAGTTAGGGAAAAATAATAAAATTTAAAAAATGTATTTATTTCCATTTTCCCGTTATGGCTAGGGTTAGGGTTAGGGCTAGGGTTAGGGCTAGGGTTAGGGTTAGGGTTAGGGCTAGGGTTAGGGCTAGGGTTAGGGTTAGGGTTAGGGCTAGGGTTAGGGCTAGGGTTAGGGTTAGGCTAGAGTTAGGGTTAGGGTTAGGGTTGAGGCTAGGGTTGGGGCTAAAGTTAGGGTTAGGGTTGGGGCTAAAGTTAGGGTTAGGGTTGGGGCTAAAGATTGGGTTAGGGTTTGGATTATATTTACGGTTGGGATTAGAGTTAGGGGTGTGTCAGGGTTAGGGGTGTGGTTAGGGTTACTGTTGGGATTAGGGTTAGGGGCATGTTTGGATTAGGGTTTCAGTTAGAATTGGGGAGTTTCCACTGTTTAGGCACATCAGGGGCTCTTCAAACTCGACATGGCGTCTGATCTCAATTTCAGCCAATTCTGCGTTGAAAAAGTAAAACAGTGCTCCTTCCCTTCCGAGCTCTCCCGTGTGCCAAATCAGGGGTTTACCCCAACATATGGGGTATCAGCATACTCGGGACAAATTGGACAACAACTTTTTGGGTCCAAGTTCT
This sequence comes from Ranitomeya variabilis, assembly GCF_051348905.1. NCBI lineage: Eukaryota > Metazoa > Chordata > Amphibia > Anura > Dendrobatidae > Ranitomeya > Ranitomeya variabilis. The sequence goes on from NC_135234.1 coordinate 532,214,646, forward strand.
CATGTTACCCTTGGGAAAACAAAAATTTGGGGGGCTGAAAATCATTTTGTGGAAAAAAAATTTTTTTTATTTTCACGGCTCTGCATTGTAAACTGTAGTGAAACACTTGGGGGTTCAAAGTTCTCACAACACATCTAAATAAGTTCCTTGGGAGGTCTAGTTTCCAATATGGGGTCACTTATGGGGTTTCTACTGTTTGGGTACATCAGGGGCTCTGCAAATGCAACGTGACGCCGGAAGACCAATCCATCTAAGTCTGCATTCCAAATGGCGCTCCTTCCCTTCCGAGCTCTGCCATGCGCCCAAACAGTGGTTCCTCCCCACATATGGGGTATCAGTGTACGTAAATATGATTTTTTATTTTTACAGCTCTGCATTATAATCTTCTGTGAAGCACTTGGTGGGTCAAAGTGCTAACCACACATCTAGATAAGTTCCTTAGGGGGCCTACTTTCCAAAATGGTGTCACTTGTGGCGGGTTTCAATGTTTAGGCACATCAGGGGCTCTCCAAACGCAACATGGTGTTCCATCTTAATTTCAGTCAATTTTGCATTGAAAAGTCAAATGGCGCTCCTTCCCTTCCGAGCTCTGCCATGCGCCCAAACAGTGGTTTACCCCCACATATGGGGTATCGTCGTACTCAGAACAAATTGCACAACAACTTTTGTGGTCCAATTTTTTCTCTTACCCTTGAGAAAATGAAAAATTGGGGGCGAAAAATCATTTTTGTGAAAAAATATGAATTTTTATTTTTACGGCTCTGCATTATAAACTTCTGTGAAGCACTTGGTGGGTCAAAGTGCTCACCACACATCTAGATAAGTTCCTTAGGGGGCCTACTTTCCAAAATGGTGTCACTTGTGGGGGGTTTCAATGTTTAGGCACATCAGGGGCTCTCCAAACACAACATGGCGTCTCATCTCAATTCCAGTCAATTTTGCATTGAAAAGTCAAATGGTGCTCCTTCCCTTCCGAGCTCTGCCATGTGTCCAAACAGTGATTTACCCCCACATATGGGGTATCAACGTACTCAGGACAAATTGTACAACAACTTTTGTGGTCCATTTTCGCCTGTTACGCTTGGTAAAATAAAACAAATTGGAGCTGAAATAAATTTTGTGTGGAAAAAAGTTAAATGTTCATTTTTATTTAAACATTCCAAAAATTCCTGTGAAACACCTGAAGGGTTAATGAACTTCCTGAATGTGGTTTTAAGCACCTTGAGGGGTGCAGTTTTTAGAATGGTGTCACATTTGGGTATTTTCTATCATATAGATCGCTCAAAATGACTTCAAATGAGATGTGGTCCCTAAAAAATAATGGTGTTGTAAAAATGAGAAATTGCTGGTCAATTTTAACCCTTATAACTCCCTAACAAAAAAAAATGTTGGTTCCAAAATTGTGCTGATGTAAAGTAGACATGTGGAAAATGTTACTTATTAAGTATTTTGTGTGACATATCTCTGTGATTTAAGGGCATAAAAATTCAAAGTTGGGAAATTGCGAAATTTTCTAAATTTTCGCCAAATTTCCATTTTTTTCACAAATAAACGCAAGTTATATCGAAGAAATTTTAACACTGTCATGAAGTACAATATGTGCCGAGAAAACAGTGTCAGAATCGCTAAGATCCATTGAAGCGTTCCAGAGTTATAACCTCATAAAAGGGACAGTGGTCAGAATTGTAAAAATTGCCGGTCATTAACATGCAAACCACCCTCGGGGCTTAAGGGGTTAATGGGAAAAATCTGCATAAAAAACTAAAGTAGAAAAAAAACACTGCAAAAAAGTGTGTTTTTCCTGCAAACAGATGCAGAAACAGTGCAGAAATTTCTGCTCCAAACACTTAGCATGTGTACATACCCTAATACCTTGAGGCTCACCTGTCCAGTCTCTGATGCAGTCTGCTGTCCGGTCCTGCTCATCACACAGATTCTTCTTTCTATCTGCTTTTTTTGAACTCTTGACTTCATCTTCGGTCTTCTTCACTCAGTATTAATGCCTCTGACATAATGATACAAATTGTGACATCATGGTGTACATTGTAATTTTGCTTACCAAATTCAAGAAGTATAGTTTTTCCTTGCAGAGAGTGACATGTTAAGCATGTCGAGGTGAGGAGACTTAAAGCTGCAATGCTCCTCTGGGAAATATGCAGAGGAGCATTGCGGCTTTAAGTCTCCTCACCTTAACATGCTTAACATGTCACTCTCCGCAAGGAGAAGCAATACTCCTTGGATCCCAGTCAGACGCCCCTCAATCAGCCAACCCAAATCTCCACATTGTACTGATGAGGTGCAGTGCCCCGAAACACTGTGTCTGCAAATTGAGATTCTGGTTTGGCTTTTATCCTAAGTCATGTGACAAGGCTTGTTAATGAGTCGACATTGACTGTTAGGATTGCTACTTCCATTAGGTGGCACTAGAGTTCTAGTCCTCTTCCTCTATAAAGAGAAAATTTGCTTACCAAATTGTAATCTTACTATGCACATTGCACAAAGCCTAGTCAGCACCTTGGTCCAGGCACATTGAGGCTTACTCAGAGCCTTGGACGCTGCAAATCATGTCATCTCAATGTGCACCATGACATCAGATGCAAACTTGTCTCCAGAAGCCCTGGTTCAGAGTGAAGAAGGTTAAAAAGGATTTGGTGAGCCTTACAAGTTGGAAAGAAAAAGCTAGCTGGTGGACTGCGGTGTAAGCAAGATGGCTGAGCAACAAGGTGAGTATTATTATCATTTTTTTACCAAACAAGTATCTTGCTCTTGGATATTGAGTGACGCAGAGCATAATTAGGACCATTCAACTCAAATGCAACAACTTTAAGACAAATTGAATTTCCCTGACAAATTTGAGCAATCTGCCAAGTTCAAATCTTGGCAGATTCCGTAATTTCTTATATTGATGCCATAACCTAGCCAATCTGTTTCACAGAGTTACTAATGGGACAATAGTAGCATAATATTTTGGCTTTTAGCACATTTTTTCTGGATGCCATTTTTACAACTGAGATCACAAGAAGGCCATCCATTTTTTAGGTATCAGTGTCTCAGAAACTGACAAACTATTCTCAATTTGTAAGATTGTTCTATAAATGATAAAGTATTAGTCATCATCAGTTTCTTAGAAGCTAGGTACAGAAAAATGGCTATATATGTAATCTGCTCTGGTTTCCTTCTGCACCAAGTGACTAATTAGATCACACAGTGTCTTAAGTGTGGACTATAAGTCACTTTTCTAAGTGAACTCCTATTAGACTCATATTGATGCAATCAGAAAATTTTAAAAAATGACTTTCGGTGAGTGGAGTTGATAATGAGACAATTCGGTAAATGGTAGGTAGATTGAAAACTTCATTGAAGAAAACATAAAAAAATGAATATTAAGACCTGCAGTTTGTACATCTTATGATCAACAATGGGATAATCATTTTCATGTGAATGCTACAGAAGAAACTTGGGTGATTCTCGCATAATAAAGTACATTAGGCAAAATAACTGGATATTCGTTCTTCCTACATTTATTTCCCCTCTTGATTCATTATTACCACTTCGTTATTTCAATCTGATAACATATCTTGATTCTTCTTCTTGTTCATATGTTGTTATTCTCAAGGAAAATGAAATCAGTATCTTACAATGACCATAGCTAGGTTTGTGTTTTCTTCGTTACTGCTTTAATTTCCATTAGGCAGCTCCTAGCTGAGAATATCCCCACCCCTCAACTTCCCCCCAAAAAACAGTGAAAACAAAAAGTATCAACATTTTAATGTCCATATTGTTTTATATAGCTAACATTTACCAAGAGGGAGCTATACCTTTATTAAGGGTTCTTCTTTGTGTCTGGATTCTAAAAGGGTAGCAATTTTCAAATGTCTAAAAAATTTCCTTCATATTACAGCATAATTATCTACAGGTGAAAAATGTGCCGTAGTGAAGAATTATGATTCCATTACTGTGCCAAATCTGACATCATAAAGCATAAATAGTTATTCCCAAAGCACTTTTCAAATGCTTCATGTGAAAAGATTTATTTCCACGTTAATACATGAGTGGCAAATACCTACATTGGCAAAAAATTTCCTTCATTAAGGCAGGATTTAATAATATTACTCCATCTGAGCTATATTGAATAACATAGTATTCATTCTATATATTGATTTGGGATTTGTTATAGCAGTTAAATAAGTCACACAGTGGGAAGCAGTATCAATTTGCTTTAAAATCATATTTTTAACAGTCCCGGTAGATCTCAGCATGACAAACGTAAAAGATTTGGTCCATATCAATTAAGAATGTTGTTGGTTGTATTTAATGGAAGAGGTCATGGCACCTAGCAGGGCATGACATATGTCCAAACTCACCTTCTGCTTTTACTTCTTCCTCCTAACATTTAATGTGAGTCAGATTAAAACAAGCTTCATTTTTAACTTGTAGGATTATGTCAAAGGCAGGTTAAGAAGGTGATCTCAGAATGAATGTATTCTAAATATTTCTCCAATAAGGCAAAAAAGGGTTTCGAGAAGACTGCAAAATGACTCTTGTGCTGTGACCTGATGCAGCTGAGTGATTTCCAAAGTCAGAAGTCAGTCTCTGACTGTAAAATAGACATCTGATCAAATTGTCATGCTTTATGTTTAATGGAGTGTTAAAAGGACTTTGACACAAACCATTACCCACTATTTACTTATTCAGAGCAGAAACCTACTGGAAAATTGAAGGCAATGATCAGTACTTTGAATGCAGTGCTTTGGAGAGATTGGACCAATTAAATTACATTTTCTACAATGTGTCTTTTTAAGCTTAAGATTTTGTATTTCATACTCTGATGTGAATTATGTGCCTTTTATGTAGCACTCAATGAAATCTGTCTTTCAGCTTCGCATTTTAGGTTTGTTTTCAGGTCATAAAATAGTTCAGTATAATATATTTAATATGGTTGCCAATGATTATCACTTTTTCATACGTCAAGCATGAAGCTAAAATATATTATTTGGTCTACCTTTCCATATCAGTTTTGTGAGATTAAAAAGTAGTGAATGGCTTCATCTTTCTATCACAACAGTAAAAGACACGTATGAAATCTTATTTGTGCAATAAATGCAAAACTATAGTGAAGCATACCTGTGTCTTATATATTGTTCTTTATAGGATAGATATTTTCTTGTACAGAAGAATTTTAATAAAAACTCCCCTATTATATTATGTAAATGTACCCTTGGATTTTGTGAAATTTGTAGGTTGCAACTTGCTATAGCACAGCCAGTCAGGAGGGTCTATCATGTCCTGTATAATAGCCTTGTTAGAGAATGCAGTAGTCATTTTATGGTGATTCAGAATAGTGCCAGGAAGGTAGAACTCCCAACTCAGTAATAGAGATAGGAGAAAACCCTAAAGCATTGGCCAGGTGCTCCAGACAGTAATGTGCTCTACAACTTCAGCATTGAAGAGGGTGAGTGTAATATATATATATATATATATATATATATATATATATATATACTAGCTGAAGAGCCCGGCGTTGCCTGGGCATAGTAAATATCTGTGGTTAGTTATAGCACCTCACTTCTCTTATTTTCCCATCACGCCTCTCATTTTCCCCCTCACATCTCTCATTTTCTCCCTTACACCTCTCATTTTCCCCCTCACTCCTCTTATTTTCCCCCTCACTCCTCTCATTCCCCCCTAACACTTGTAATTTCGACCTCACATCTGTCATTTTCCAATCACTCCACTATTTTCTCTCACTTCTCTCATTTTGCACTCACACCTTTTCATTTTTACCTCACACCCCTCATTTTCACCTCACACCTCTCATTTTCCCCTCAGTTTATACATGTTTGTCATCTCCCTTATATATAGTATACACCTGTATGTTATCTCATGTATATAGTATATACCTGTATGTCATCACCCCTGTAAACAGTATATACCTGCTGTATGTAATCTCCTCCTGTATATTGTGTATAACTATGTGTCATCTCCTCCTGTATATAGTATATACCTGTATGTCATCTCTTCTGTATAAAGTACATACCTGTATGTCATCTCCTCCTATATATAGTATATACCTGTATGTCATCTCCTGTATATAGTATATACCTGTATGTCATCTCCCCTGTATATAGTATATACCTGCTGTATGTCATCTCCTCCTCTATATACCTATGTGTCATCTCCTCTTTTATATAGTATATACCTGATTGTCATCTCCTCCTGTATATAGTATATACGTGTGTCATCTCCTCCTGTATATAGTATATACCTGTATGTCATCTCCTATTTATAGTATATACCTGTATGTCATCTCCTCTTATTTATAGTATATACCTGTATGTTATCTCCTCCTGTATATAGTATATACCTGTAAGTCATCTCCTCCTGTAAATAGTATATGCCTGTGTGTTATCTCCCCTGTATATAGTATATACCTGTGTGTCATCTGCTCCTGTATATAGTATATACCTGTATGTCATCTCCTCCTGTATATAGTATATGCCTGTGTGTCATCTCCTCCTATATATAGTATATACCTGTATGCCATCTCCTCCTGTATATAGTATATAACCAGGGGGCAGCTCCTCCTGTATATAGTATATGCCTGTGTGTCATCTCCTCCTATATATAGTATATACCTGTATGCCATCTCCTCCTGTATATAGTATATAACCGGGGGGCAGCTCCTCCTGTATATAGTATATGCCTGTGTGTCATCTCCTCCTATATATAGTATATACCTGTATGTCATCTCCTCCTGTATATAGTATATGCCTGTGTGTCATCTCCTCCTGTATACAGTATATACCTGAAAGTCATCTCCTTCTGTTTATAGTATATACCTGTGTGTCATCTCCTCCTGTATATAGTATATATGTGTGTGTGTCATCTCCTCCTGTATCAGACCTTGTTCACATGTTATTTGGTCAGTATTTTTACCTCAGTATTTGAAAACTAAATTGGCAGCCTGATAAATTCCCAGCCAACAGGAAGCCCTCCCCCCTGGCAGTATATATTAGCTCACACATGCACATAATATACAGGTCATGTGACTGACAGCTGCCGTATTTCCTATATGGTACATTTGTTGCTCTTGTAGTTTGTCTGCTTATTAATCAGATTTTTATTCTTGAAGGATAATACCAGACGTGTGTGTTTTAGGGTGAGTTTCATGTGTCAAGTTGTGTGTGTTGAGTTGCGTGTGGCAACATGCATGTAGCGACTTTTGTGAGATGAGTTTTGTGTGGCGACATGCGTGTAGCAACTTTTTGTGTGTCGAGTTGCATGTGACAGGCTAGTGTAGCAAGTTGTGTGCAGCAAGTTTTGCGAATGGCGAGTTTTGCGCGAGGCGAGTTTTATGTGTGGTGCGTTTTGAGTATGTGCAAGTTTTGTGTGAGGTAACTTTTGCATGTGTAGCAACTTTTGTGCATGTGGCAATTTTTCCGCATGTGCAAGTTTTGCGTGTGGCGAGTTTTCCATGAGGTGAGTTTTGCATGTGGCGAGTTTTGCATGTGGCGAATTTTGTGCATGGTGAGTTTTGAGCTGTGACTTTTGTGTTTCGACTTTTATGTGGCGAGGTTGGTGTATGTGTGGTGAAATGTGTGCTGAGGGTGGTATATGTGTTCAAGCACGTGGTAGTGTGTGGCGCATTTTGTGTGTGTGTTCATATCCCCGTGTGTGGTGAGTATCCCATAATATTAATATACATTATACACAGAAAACTGTGATGTCTGTGGGTTTAATTGCAGCTCAACATCTGAGATTTTTGGATCTGCATCAGATAAAACTATAATAACAATTTGCACCTAATAAATTATGTGATTCATTTCTGAAAGCAGGGTCTCAATCCATACCTCATGCTGCTTTCAGGTTACACTGAAATAACCTGCAGACAGATTTTTTCATTAATGTACACTCTGCACCCCATCTTGACTGAAAAAAAAAACAGAAATGTAGAATTTTTTACAAATTTAATAGAAAAGAAAAACTGAAATATCACATGGCCATAAGCCCTTTTGTCGACCCTTGTTCACACACTGAGGTCAACTCTGACACATGGTAAGGTTTTTAATATTAGACAGTATAGGTTTCGCCCGGACCAGCATTACCTTGTTGACAGTGGAATGGCTTTTATGCTTTTTTTGATCACAAACAGTATTACTAAGAACCCTGAGTTATTTAAATGCACTTTTGGTTTTTACTTTTTTAGTTATAGCAGGGTTTTTTGCTCGTTTTGTTTCTTGTAGGTTTTGTGTAGTTTACAACTATCCAAGTTTGTCCTGGAGCCTCTGAAGGTGATTGCCAGGTCTCTCCTACAGCAGCTCTAGGAAAAGCCAGATAACTAAAGAAATGGTTTGGGTTTTTGGGTTTCTTAAAATTTAGCATAGTTTAGTCAGTGTTATGATTGAAAGTTTAGACATTGCTTTTATTTTATTTTTATTATCCACATTCAAGTCCAAATTCACCTCCTTCTTTAGGGTAAAAAGGCATCTAACTATATTGACTGCATCCTTTATGATCAGGCATGGACTGCAATCTGCTACACACTGGAGCAGGTTTTAAGATCATCAAGATGGTAACCTGTACATGCTTGATCTTCCGAAGCTCCATTGAAAATCTCTTGTTTTCTCTTTGATTCTGTTTATTGTTCTGGATCTATTATAGATCACAAATCAGACAGAACAGGACAATTTAGATGGATCTATTAGGCTGTGAGATAGCCCTTTGCAGGTGATGTCAGCAGTAAAACAAGGGGAAGACTATATTTCAAGTTTTTTCTTTTTTTTGAAGTAGAGAAGGAGTCAACAGATGAAGACTAGGTGGAACAGTTGTGTATAACCAAAACATCACTTAAAACACTATCTTTGAGAACACTGTTCTACATATTTGCAAAAGTCTCTTTTATGGTAGTGATATTTTCTTGCATGACTATCCCAGTAACACAGAATACAGCAGTAATTTGTGTATTTACCCTGGAGAACAAGTAAGAGCAACTACCTTTAAGTCACTACAAAGGGGCCACAAAGGTTGAGGCACCTCAACAGCTGTTTCATGTTGTCATAGGTTTCTTTCTTGTGGCTAGCATAACCAACTGAAATTGAAGGTAGCCCATTGCCAATATGCAACAAGACTGCTTTTAAGCTTGTTTTGGAGCCTCTATTCCTCTGAATTATGACATATCTTCAGAGCTTCCAGTAAACTGTTGATGTTATTGCAAGCTACAAGATTGCCCTACTTGAAGAAGTATTGTAAAGGATCATTATCACGGTTGGAGAAAAAGGAAATCCGAACATCGCACACTATGAGATTTCAATGCTAGAGCCTGAAAGCTCAGCCTTACTCTTGGCCAGATCCAAATCTCTAACAAGATTGTTCAGTTCCCTTAGTGTTATAAGATGTGGCTCAATTGAGCTTGTTGACAAAAAGTATGGGTCATCAAAAGAAGATGCTTCATGTCACCAAGCGTCCTCTTCTTCCTCACTTGACTCTACTGAAAATATTTTTTGTGCTTTTGGAACCGGCAGTTTTTATGTTTGTGGCTCTGGGCATATTTCAGATGGAATGTCTAGATACTTTCCAATTCTTCCTTGAAACTGCTTGCCTAATGGAAGGCATTATGCATAAAAAGCATAATGTGATCAGTTATCTCTCTCTCCAGATCATTGGGAGTGCAAAAGACATAGATTGCCTCTTCCCATGCAACCATTGGGTAAGATGTGATGGCCTTCATTATCATGGTAGTCAAGTTTCGCCTTTGTGACGCAAATGTGACTTCTCCACATATGAAGCAAAAATTCTTGGCTTTGCTAATGCAAGAATGAAGCATATTTGAAAAAAATATGCTTTGAAACTAAGCTAAGAAATCTTAAAACTGTATACCCTATACAGAGAGCATTTATAAAAGTAGGTGGTGCAGCTGTAATTAGGATTACAAATAGAGAAAAAGACAATGTGCTGGTTAAGCTAGTGTGAGCATGTGCCAACAAAAAAAAGCATATAACTTGAAAAATGATAAAGGTTGCACCATGATTTACCTAGAATGAATGCTCTAGAACATAGAGACTGCATTACTGCCATTGAAAATGTGAAAAGAGGGAAAAAAACACTATATAATGTATATTTGAAATTTTCATCCACAAAAATTGCTATGAAAAATACAGTAAAAAAGAAGGTACTAAGGGTTAGGGCTGGCGGAACGCACCAAGTATACTTAGATATTATTATTGGTGCGTTCGCAGCCCGGGGTCCACCGTGCAGGAGACCAACCTGCTGCTAGCAAATGGTGGCACAATGGCGGTAGAACCGAACTCTGTTACTTCACAGAGTCGAACAAAAGGGAAAACGCTGTGCCCTGTTTGCGTCACAGGGTAACACAGCTGCCTAACAGAGCAAAAGCAATTAGTGGTCAGGGAGTAGCAAGCACACAAACACCTCCTCTCCGGTGAAGCCGGAATTCTAATGGCTTTACGCCAGCCCTGAATTCACCATACAAGCTCCTCACCGGAGGGGCCGGTATTCTAGTGGCTTATTTCAGTCAGACCCTGAAAACAAGCAGACAAGACCACTGAGTAGCTAAAGCTAATAACATAAGCTGATACTAGCGCATGGCCGTGCGGCCATGCAAACCTTTTATTGCTGCAGCAACTTCAGGTTCTTCCAAGAGGACCAATGGGAGCTGCCACAGTACCTGAGCATGTGACCCCCGACCTCCAATGAGCAGGACTTAGTCCCAGAGACGTCTGCTCACCGCTGACCAGTACTGGCTACAATGGCTGAGCCTGGAAAAGCAGCAGTAACCATCCACACAGTATCAGACTGAGCCAGACACTGGGACTAACATCTCCACTGAGCAGGCTCCACTGCGGCTGGAGAAGAATTGGAGACCGCAGCGTAAATGGTTCGAGATTCCCTCTATGCAGAGGTGGGTACTCGACCCCTAACAATATCCCCCTCCTTGGGCCTCGCTATGCTCGAAAGCAGCAATGAGCTGCAAAGCTCAAATCTGCTCAGCAGGCTCCCAGGACTTGTCCTCTGGGCCATAACCCTTCCAGTCCACCAAATAGAATTTTTTGCCACGTACCACCTTGCACCCCAAAATAACGTCCACCTCGTAATCATCCGTAGACGAACCCAATGTCCTGGCAGATGACTTGGAAAATCGGGACATGTATACGGGCTTCAAGAGGGACACATGAAAGGTGTCGGTGACACCTAGGCATGGAGGAAGGGTCAGACGGTAGACCACAGGGTAACCTGTTCGAGGATTTTGAAGGGACCCAAGAAGTGAGGTGCAAACTTAGTGGACTCAACTTGCAGCATGATGTTACAGGCGGAGAGCCACACCAAGTCACCAGGAGCAAAGGTCGGAGCGGGGCGCCGATGTGCATCGGCGGAGGACCTCATTCTCTGCTTGGAGGCCCGAATGGCATCCTGAGTGCGGTCCCAAATGTCCCATGCCTCCACAGCCCAGTATGCCACCCTGGAGTCGGCAGAAGACACAGGCATGGGCACAGGGACACATGGATGCTTGTCATAATTTAGGAGGAATGGAGTCTGACCGGTGGAGTCAGCTATGGCATTGTTAAGCACAAACTCCGCCCACAGTAGCAAGGATGCCCAGTCATCCTGCCTGGCAGAAACAAAATGTCATAAATATGTGACCAGGGTCTGGTTGGCCCTCTCAACCAACCCTTTTGTCTCGGGATGATATGCCGAGGAGAGATTCAACTCAATACTGAGTAGACGACAAAGCTCTCTCCAGAATCGAGATGCAAACTGGGGACCCCGGTCACTGACAATTGTGTCCGGCATACCGTGAAGGCGAAAGATATGCTTGATGAACAACGATGCCACAGCCCATGCAGAAGGTAGCCGTGGAAGAGGCACCAAGTGCACCATTTTGGAAAAATGGTCGGTGATCACCCAGATAATGGAGCAGCTTCAAGACTTGGGTAAGCCCACCACAAAATCCATCCCAACCATCTCCCAGGGCCTGTCCGCCACTGGCAGTGGGTAAAGCAACCCAGCTAGCTGTTGCCGAGGAGACTTGTTCTTGGCGCAAGAAACACACGCCAGAACATAGTCTGCGATGTCACGAGCCATATGCGGCCACCAGTATGTCCTCATCAGTAGCTCAGATGTCCATTTGGACCGAAAATGTCCACCCACCCTGGATGAGTGAGCCCAAGAGAGAACCTCTGGATGCAGACTGGATGGTACAAAAGTCTTGCCCGAAGGCACCGTCTCTAGTGAATCCGGGGCCACAGTTCTCAGGCTCTCAGTGGGGACAATAAGCCGAGGCTCCTTTTCCTCCTCCTCAGATGATACAACGGAGTGAGAGAGAGCATCAGCACGAATGTTCTTCTCCCCGGAAAGAAAATGGAGGGTGAAATGAAACTGAGAGAAGAATAAGGACCATCTGGCCTGGTGAGAATTTAATTGCTGGGCTGTCTGCAAGTACACCAAATTCTTGTGGTCTGTGAAGACTTGGAAGGGAAAACGAGCCCCCTCCAAGAGATGTCCCCACTCTGAGAATGCCAACTTAATGGCTAGCAACTCCCTGTCCCGGATGGAATAATTCCTCTCCGCTGGTGAGAAGATCTTGGAAAAGAAGAAGCAAGGATGCTTCCTACCTTGAGCATCCTTTTGGAAAAGGACTGCTCCAGCACCAACGGATGAGGCATCCACCTCCATTAAAAATGGCTTACAGTATCTCGGGGCGATGTAGGATGGGAGCGCTAGCGAAGTGTGACTTAATGGAGTGAAAGGCCTTGGAGACCTCCTCAGACCACAATTTGGGATTTGCTCCCTTCTTGGTGAGGGCAACCAAGGGAGCTACCAAAGTTGAGATGTGTGTAATGAACTGGCGATAGTAATTAATGAACCCCATAAAGCGCTGCACCACTTTAGGAGAATGGGGTTCCTGCCATTCCAACACAGCCTGTAGTTTGGCAGGATCCATAGCCAATCCCTGGGCGGAGATGATATAGCCCAGGAAAGGTAAGGACTCCTGCTCAAACACAAATTTCTCCAACTTTGCACAGATGGAATTTGCCCATAAGAGGTCAAAGACTCTGCAAACATCTCTCCGGTGGGAGTCAATATCTGGAGAGTAGATGAGAATATCATCCACATAGACTACGACCGAGGTGGAGAGCATATCCCAGAAGATGTTGTTCACAAAGTTTTGGAAAATGGCTGGGGCATTACAGAGCCTGAAGGGCATCACCAGATATTCATAATGCCCATCCTTGGTGTTAAAAGCCGTCTTCCATTCTTCCCCCTCACGGATGCGAATCAGGTTGTAAGCACCCCGCATATCTAATTTTGTAAATACCAAAGCCTATCAAATAGCTCAGATATCAAGGGCAAAGGATACTTATTCTTAACGGTGATGGCGTTAAGACCCTTGTGATCTATGCATGGACGTAGTTCCCCATTCTTCTTCTGCACGAAGAAGAACCCAGCCCCTGCAGGTGACACTGACTTCCTAATGAATCCTCTTGCCAGAATTTCCTGGATGTACTGTGACATTGCCTCCATCTCCGGGAGAGATAACGGATAGACTCATCCCCGGGGAGGCTCATCACCAGGCAAGAGGTTGATAGGACAGTCATAGGGGCGGTGAGGCGGAAGGGTCTCCCTAGCTCTTTTGGAGAACACATCCTCATAGGGCCAATATTGCTTGGGGAGAGAGGATAGATCTACGGGTACCTCAGTAGTAGAAACCTGAACACATTCCCCCTGACATTTACCCCCACAAGATTCACCCCATCCCAAAATTCTGCCTGTGGACCACTGAATATGAGGAGAGTGGTACCGTAGCCAAGGTATCCCTAACAGGACCTCATCAATTCCCTCAGGAAAGATGAGCAGAGATATGATTTCCTGATGAGATGTCAACATGGACAGAGAAAATGGGATGGTCTGGTGTGTAATCTGTGAGGGTAGTGTCGACCCATTTACCATTCATATGGTTACTGGTTGAGCTAACATTACCAGGGGAGTTGCGTGATGTTGGGCAACGGCCGAAGACATAAAATTGCCCTCTGCCCCAGAATCCACTCAGAGCTCTACCGAGTGGGTAAATGAGCCTATAGCAATTGTCCCCTTAAAGGACAAATTAGAGGCAAACGTCGCCATGTCTAGTATACCTCCACCTACTACCACTAGACGCTGACATTTCCTCGACCGCTGGGGACAAATGGTGGCAAGATGTCCTGACTGCTGGCAAACATGACAAACCTGGAGTGCACGAGTGGTCCGGGACTTAGATCCCACTCGTGACACTACCATGTCCTCATGTGGCTCACGGGCCTGCACTGGAGATTCCAAAGGTTTGGCAAAGGTGGGAGCCAGCCGAAACTTCTGCCTAAACTGGGCTCGCAATAACCTCCGCTTGTGAAAACGGAGGTCAATACGAGTGGACACAGCTATTAAAGACTGAGTCACACATAACGATATCGTTAACACGTCACGCTTTTGGTGATGTAAGCAATGATCTCACTAACGATCTCGTTATGTGTGACAGCGACCAACGATCAGGCCCCTGCTGGGAGATTGTTGGTCGATGGGAATGATCAGGACCTTTTTTTGGTCGCTGATCACCCGCTGTCATCGCTGGATCGGCGTGTGTGACACCGATCCAGCGATGTGTTCACTTGTAACCATGGTAAATATCGGGTTACTAAGTGCAGGGCCGCGCTTAGTAATCCGATATTTACCCTGGTTACCATTGTAAAAGTAAAAAAAAAAACACTACATACTCACATTCTGATGTCTGTCACGTCCCCCGGCGTCCACAGGGTTGACTGTGTCAGCGCCAGCCGTAAAGCAGAGCACAGCGGTGATGTCACCGCTGTGCTCTGCTTTACGGCCAGCGCTGACACATTCAGTGCAGGGAAGCTCTCGGCAGCATTACCAGCGCTCCTGCGGAAAGCAGATTTAACCCTGTGGACACCGGGGGACGTGACAGACATCAGAATGTGAGTATGTACTGTTTTTTTTTTAACTTTTACAATGGTAACCAGGGTAAATATCGGGTTACTAAGCGCGGCCCTGCACTTAGTAACCCGATGTTTACCCTGGTTACCCGGGTGCTGCAGGGGGACTTCGGCATCGTTGAAGACAGTTTCAACGATGCCGAAGTCGTTCCCCTGATCGTTGGTCACTGGAGAGAGCTGTCTGTGTGACAGCTCCCCAGCAACCACACAACGACTTACCAACGATCACGGCCAGGTCGTATCCCTGGTCGTGATCGTTGGTAAGTCGTTTAGTGTAACGGTACCTTAACTCCTCCAGTGTGGCAGGAATCTCCCTAGTGGCCAGAGCGTCCTTCACGTGGTCAGCCAGCCTCCTCCAAAATATCAGAATAAGGGCTTTATCTGACCACTCCAGCTCAGATGCTAGAGTGCGAAAGTGGACAGCAAAATGGCTTACCAAGGACGAGCCCTGAGTTAATGCCAAAAGTTGGAGCACCGTATCATGGGTGACATGAGGTCCTAAAAAGACCTGTTTCAGAGTGCTCAGGAACAACGGAGCACTCTGCACCTCATGATTGCCACGCTCCCACAGTGGCGAAGCCCACTCCAACGCCCTGTCCAACAAGAGAGACACAATAAATCCCACCATAGCCCACTCTGTGGGGAAACGTGCGGCCAGAAGCTCGAGATGTATAGAGCACTGGCTCACGAAACCCCTACAAGATTTACTATCACCAAAAAATTGTTCTGGCAGTGGGATGTGAGAGAGTTGGAACAGGGGTGGCAGTGGACAAGGTTGCTGCAGCCACACTAGCAGCCTGAACAGCAACTACGGTTACATCCACAGCTGAGGTTGTGCGCTCGAGAGCCACCAACCTACCCTCCAGCTGCTGGATGTACTGCATGGATTGCTGTGTGTCCGCCATTGCTAGTATTATGTTAGGGCTGGCGGAACACACTGAGTATATTTAGATATTATTATTGGTGCGTTTGCAGCCTGGGGTCCACCGTGCAGGAGACCAACCTGCTGTTAGCAAATGGCGGCACAATATGGCAGAGAAGCGAACTCTGTTACTTCACAGAGTCGAACAGAAGGGAAAGCGCTGTGCCCTGTTAGTGTCACAGGGGAACACAGCTGCCTAACAGAGCAAAAGCAATCAGTAGTCAGGGAGTAGCAAGCACAAAAACACTTCCTCTCCGGTGAAGCTGGAATTCTAATGGCTTTACACCAGCCCTGAATTCACCATACAAACTCCTCACCAGAGGTGTCGGTATTCTAGTGGCTTATTTCAGCCGGACCCTGACCTCAAGCAGACAAGACCACTGAGTAGCTAAAGCTCATAACATACGCTGATACTAGCACATGGCCATGCGGCCATGCAAACTTTTAGTAGCTGCAGCAACTTCAGGACCTTCCTAGAGGACCAATGGGAGCTGCTACAGTACCTGAGCAACTTCAGGACCTTCCTAGAGGACCAATGGGAGCTGCCACAGTACCTGAGCATGTGACCCCCTACCTCCAATGAGAGGTCTTACCCCGGGCATGGTCAGAAGGGGAAAAGCAGGACTTAGTCCCACAGACATCTGCTCGCCGCTGACCAGTACTGGTTACAATGGCTGAGCCTGGAAAGGCAGCAGTAACCATCTGCACAGTATCAGGCTGAGCCAGATGCTGGGAACGACATCTCCGCTGAGCAGTCTCCACTGCAGCTGGAGAAGAATGGGGGACCACAGCGGAGATGGTTCGAGATTCCACCTGTGCAGAGGTGGGAACTCGACCCCTAACACTTAGCACATAAATTGGCCAATATATGTGAGCCCAACTGCCACGTCAAGGCATCTTTCAAAGTTGGGTCCCTGTCCTGATATGTCACCTCTCCTGGGCAAAAAAGCCTACAATTTATGGGGAAGGAAAGGACAAGTTAACTACTTAAAATCACCTGTGGTTGATGGGAATGAGAGTGCACATATCCAAAAAGGCTTGGATGTGCTGGTCCACTAATTTGGATGTGCTGGTCTTTTTCTATATGTGTATTAAAGGCTTTCTGGACATGTCAGGACAGGGACATAACTTTTGAAGGATGCCTTGACATGACAACTGGGATCACATATTTTGGCCAACCTATGCGCTAAGTACCTTCTTTTTTACTGTATTTTTCATAGCAATTTTGCAGATGAATATTTCATAAATACATTATATACACTGCTCCAAAAAATAAAGGGGACACTTAAACAACAGAATATAACTCCAAGTAAATAAAACTTCTGTGAAATCAAACTATCCACTTAGGAAGCAACACTGTCTGACAATCAATTTCACATGCTGTTGTGCAAATGGAATAGACAACAGATGGAAGTTATTGGCAATTATCAAGACACACTCAATAAAGGAGTGGTTCTGCAGGTGGGGACCACAGACCACATCTCAGTACCAATGCTTTCTGGCTGATGTTTTGGTCACTTTTGAATGTTGGTTGTGCTTTCACACTTGTGGTGGCATGAGACGGACTCTACAACTCACACAAGTGGTTCAGGTAGTGCAGCTCATCCAGGATGGCACATCAATGCTAGCTGTGGCAAGAAGGTTTGCTGTGTCTGTCAGTGTAGTGTCCAGATGCTTGAGGCGGTACCAGGAGACAGGCCAGTATGCCAGGAGATGAGGAAGGGGCCGTAGGAGAGCAACAACCCTGCAGCAGGACCACCTCAGCCTTTGTGCAAGGAGGAACAGGAGGAGCACTGCCAAAGCCCTGCAAAATGACTTCCAGCAAGCCGCAAATGTGCATGTGTCTGCACAAATTGTTAGAAACCAACTCCATGAGGATGGTCTGATTGCCCAATATCCATAGATGGGGGTTGTCCTCACAGCCCAACACCATGCAGGACGCTTGGTATTTGCCACAGAACACCAGGATTGGCAAATTCGCCACTGGCGCCCTGTGCTCTTCACAGATAAAAGCAGGTTCACACTGAGAACATGTAACAGACGTGACAGAGTCTGGAGACACTGTGGAGTGAGATCTGCTCCCTGCAATATCCTTCAGCATGACCGGCTTGGCCGTGGGTCAGTAATTGTGTGGGGTGGCATTTCTTTGGAGGACCGTACAGCCGTCCATGTGCTCACCAGAGGTAGCCTGACTTTCATTAGGTACCGAGATGAGATTCTCAGACCCCTTGTAAGACCATATGCTGGTGCGGGTGGTCCCTGGGTTCCACCTAATGCAGGACAATGCCAGACTTCGTGTGGCTGGAGTGTGTCAGCAGTTCCTGCAAGATGAAGGCATTGAAGCTATGCACTGGCCCGCCCATTCCCGAGACCTGAATCCGATTGAACTCATCTGAGACATCATGTCTCGCACCATTTACGCACCACAGACTGTCCAGGAGTTGGCGCATGCTTTAGTCTAGGTCTGGGAGGAGATCCCTCAGGAGACCATCCACCGCCTCATCAGAAGCATGCCCAGCATTGTAAGGAGATCATGCAGGCACATGGAGGCCACATACACTACTGAGCATCATTTCCTTGTCTTGAGGCATTTCCACTGAAGATGGATCAGCCTGTAACTTAATTTTCCACTTTGATTTTGAGTATCATTCCAATGTTATGATCCTTAGTGGTTGAGGATCACAAAATACTCCAGCTAAGTAACAAAACATAGGACAAGCTCTAGGGAGGTGGTAAACTGGACTGACCGCAAATCTGAACCTATCCAACACACTAGAGGTAGCCGGTGAACGTGACTGAAATCCTAGACGTCTCGAGCCAGCCTGAGGAACTAACTACCCCTAGAGAGAAAGAAAGACCTCACTTGCCTCCAGAGAAATAATCCCCAAAGATATAGAAGCCCCCAACAAATAATAACGGTGAGGTAAGAGGAAGGCACATACACAGGGGTGAAAGCAGATTCAGCAAATGAGGCCCACTAATACTAGATAGCAGAAAATAGAAAAGGGGTCTGTGCGGTCAGTAAAAAACCCTTACAAAATATCCACACTGACATTTCAAGAACCCCCGCACCAACTAACGGTGTGGGGGGAGAATCTCAGTCCCCTAGAGCAACCAGCAAGTGAGGAAATCACATTTTTCCAAGCTGGACAAGAAACATGATGAATGCTGATAATCAAAAAATAAACAAACAAAACTTAGCTTGTCTTGGAGAGACTGGGAGCAAGGTAGTCACAAGGAATCTGAAGAGCACTGAATACATTGAGAGCAGGCAAGGAACTGAGTATCCAGGTGAGCTAAATAGGAAACCAACCAAGGATAACGAACCAGCTGATGCTGCCTACCTGCAGAAAGACAACACTACACAGTACCGCTTGTGACCACTAGAGGGAGCCCAAAAACAGAGTTCACAACAGTACCCCCCCCTTGAGGAGGGGTCACCGAACCCTCATCAAGACCCCCAGGGCGATCAGGATGAGCCGCGTGGAAGGCACGAACCAAATCGGCCGCATGAACATCAGAGGCGACAACCCAGGAATTATCCTCCTGACCATAGCCCTTCCACTTAACCAAATACTGAAGCCTCCGTCTAGAGATACGAGAATCCAAAATCTTCTCCACTACGTACTCCAATTCGCTCTCGACCAGCACTGAAGCAGGAGGCTCAACAGAAGGAACCACAGGTACCACATACCTCCGCAACAAAGATCTATGGAACACATTATGAATGGCAAACGATGCTGGGAGATCCAAACGAAAAGACACCGGGTTAAGGATTTCCAAGATCTTATAAGGACCGATGAAGCGAGGCTTGAATTTAGGAGAGGAGACCTTCATAGGAACATACCGAGAAGACAGCCACACCAAATCCCCAACACGAAGTCGGGGACCCACACCGCGGCGGCGGTTGGCAAAGCGCTGAGCCTTCTCCTGTGACAACCTCAAATTGTCCACCACATGGTTCCAAATCTGCTGCAACCTATCCACCACAGAATCCACCCCAGGACAGTCAGAAGGCTCAACCTGACCAGAAGAAAAACGAGGATGGAAACCAGAATTGCAGAAAAAAGGCGAAACCAAAGTAGCAGAACTAGCCCGATTATTAAGGGCAAACTCGGCCAATGGCAAAAAAGTCACCCAATCATCCTGATCAGCAGAAACAAAACATCTCAAATAAGTTTCCAACGTCTGATTAGTTCGCTCGGTTTGGCCATTAGTCTGAGGATGGAAGGCCGACGAAAAAGACAAATCAATGCCCATCTTAGCACAAAAAGTCCGCCAAAACCTGGACACAAACTGGGATCCTCTATCAGACACAATATTTTCAGGAATGCCGTGCAAGCGAACCACATTCTGAAAAAATAGAGGAACCAAATCGGAGGAAGAAGGCAACTTAGGCAAGGGCACCAAATGGACCATCTTGGAAAAACGATCACACACCACCCAGATGACAGACATTTTCTGCGATACTGGAAGATCCAAAATAAAATCCATGGAAATGTGCGTCCAAGGCCTTTTCGGAATAGGCAAAGGCAAAAGCAAACCGCTGGCACGAGAACAGCAAGGCTTAGCCCGAGCACAAATCCCACAAGACTGCACAAAGGAGCGCACATCCCGCGACAAGGAAGGCCACCAGAAGGACCTAGCCACCAAATCTCTGGTACCAAAAATCCCAGGATGACCCGCCAACACCGAAGAATGAACCTCGGAAATAACTCTGCTGGTCCATCTATCCGGGACAAACAGTCTCTCTGGTGGACAACGGTCAGGTCTATCCGCGTGAAATTTCTGCAGCACTCGTCGCAAATCTGGGGAAATGGCAGACAAAATCACTCCCTCTCTGAGAATACCAGCCGGCTCAGAAACTCCCGGAGAGTCAGGCACAAAACTCCTAGAAAGTGCATCAGCTTTCACGTTCTTCGAACCAGGCAGGTATGAGACCACGAAGTTGAAACGGGAGAAAAACAATGACCAAAGAGCCTGTCTAGGATTCAGGCGCTTGGCAGAATCAAGGTAAATCAGATTTTTGTGATCAGTCAAGACCACCACACGATGTTTAGCTCCTTCGAGCCAATGTCGCCACTCCTCAAATGCCCACTTCAAAGCCAACAACTCCCGATTACCAACATCATAATTCCGCTCGGCAGGCGAAAACTTTCTTGAAAAGAAAGCACATGGCTTCATCACAGAGCCATCAGAGCTTCTCTGCGACAAAACAGCCCCTGCTCCAATCTCAGAAGCATCAACCTCGACCTGGAAGGGGAGAGAGACATCTGGCTGACATAAGACTGGAGCTGAAGAAAACCGGTGCTTCAGCTCCCGAAAGGCCTCCACGGCCGCAGGAGACCAATTAGTCACATCAGAACCCTTCTTGGTCAAATCCGTCAAAGTTTTAACCACGCTAGAAAAATTAGCGATGAAACGACGGTAAAAATTAGCAAAACCCAAGAACTTCTGAAGACTCTTAACAGACGTGGGCTGAGTCCAGTCATGAATAGCCTGGACCTTGACTCGGTCCATCTCCACAGTAGAAGGAGAAAAAATAAAACCAAAAAGGAGACCTTCTGTACTCCGAAGAGGCATTTTGAGCCCTTCACAAATAAAGCATTAGCACGCAGGACCTGAAACACCATCCTGACCTGCTTCACATGGGACTCCCAATCATCAGAAAAGACCAAAATGTCATCCAGATAAACAATCATAAATTTATCCAGATATTCTCGGAAGATGTCATGCATGAAGGACTGAAACACAGAAGGAGCATTAGAGAGTCCAAAAGGCATCACCAAGTACTCAAAATGGCCTTCAGACGTATTAAATGCTGTTTTCCATTCATCTCCCTGCTTAATGCGCACAAGGTTATACGCACCACGGAGATCTATCTTGGTGAACCAACTGGCACCCTTAATCCGAGCAAACAAATCAGACAATAGTGGTAAAGGATACTGAAATTTGACTGTGATTTTATTCAGAAGACGATAATCTATACAAGGTCTCAAAGAACCGTCCTTCTTGGCCACAAAAAAAAATCCTGCACCAAGAGGGGAAGAGGATGGGCGAATATGTCCCTTCTCCAAAGACTCCTTTATATAACTCCGCATCGCGGCATGCTCTGGTATAGACAGATTAAAAAGTCGTCCCTTAGGGAATTTACTACCAGGAATTAAATTTATAGCACAGTCACAATCCCTATGAGGGGGCAGGGCACTGGACCTGGGCTCATCAAATACATCCTGGTAGTCAGACAAAAACTCAGGGACCTCAGAAGGAGTGGAAGAAGCAATAGACACCAACGGAGCATCGCCATGAATTCCCTGACAACCCCAACTTGACACAGACATAGCTTTCCAATCTAAAACTGGATTATGAGCCTGCAGCCATGGCAGACCCAAAACGACAACATCATGCAAATTATGCAGAACAAGAAAGCGAATCACCTCCTGATGTACGGGAGTCATGCACATTGTCATTTGCGTCCAATACTGAGGCTTATTCTCAGCCAATGGCGTAGCATCAATTCCCCCCAGAGGAATAGGAAATTCCAAAGGCTCCAGGACAAAACCACAGCGCCTGGCAAACGACAAATCCATCAGATTCAGGGCAGCACCCGAATCCACAAAAGCCATAACCGGGTAGGACAACAAAGAACAAATCAAAGTAACAGATAAAATAAATTTAGGCTGCATAGTACCAATGGTGACAGATTTAGCGATTTTTTTTAAGCATTTAGAGCATGCTGAGATAACATGAGTAGAATCACCAGAGTAAAAGCACAACCCATTTTGACGTCTATGACTTTGTCGCTCAATTCTGGTCAGAGTTCGGTCACATTGCATAGACTCAGGTCTCTGTTCAGAAAATACCGCCAAAGGATGAGCAGATTTGCGCTCCCGCAAACGCCGATCAACCTGAATGGCTAAAGCCATAGAATCACTCAGACTTGTAGGGGTGGGAAACCCCACCATAACATTCTTAACGGCCTCAGAAAGACCTTCTCTGAAATTTGCAGCCAGAACACACTCATTCCATTGAGTAAGCACCGACCATTTCCGAAATTTTTGACAATACACCTCTGCTTCATCCTGACCTTGAGAGATAGCCAGCAATGCTTTTTCTGCCTGATTCTCAAGATTAGGCTCCTCATAAAGCAGTCCAAGAGCCAGAAAAAATGCATCTACATTAAGCAATGCAGGATCTCCTGGCGCCAGAGAGAAAGCCCAATCTTGAGGGTCGCCACGCAACAAGGAGATAACAATTTTAACTTGCTGAGCGGAATCACCAGAGGAACGAGGTCTCAGAGATAGAAATAACTTACAATTATTCTTAAAATTTAGAAACCTAGATCTATCTCCAGAAAACAACTCAGGAATGGGTATCTTTGGTTCTGACATAGGGCTATGAATAACAAAATCCTGAATACTTTGCACCCGTGCAGCAAGATGATCCATACTAGAAGCCAGAGTCTGAACATTCATGTTTGCAGCTGAGCTCAAAACCACCCAGAGTTCAAGGGGATGAAAGAAGCTAAACAGACTGCAGCAAAGGAAAAGCGGGAGGAAAAAAAAATGTACTCAGGTCTTCTTTTTATCCCAATTCTGCAATGCATTAAACACTTTTGGGCCTGCTCTACTGTTATGATCCTTAGTGGTTGAGGATCACAAAATACTCCAGCTAAGTAAAAAAACATAGGACAAGCTCTAGGGAGGTGGTAAACTGGACTGACCGCAAATCTGAACCTATCCAACACACTAGAGGTAGCCGGTGAACGTGACTGAAATCCTAGACGTCTCGAGCCAGCCTGAGGAACTAACTACCCCTAGAGAGAAAGAAAGACCTCACTTGCCTCCAGAGAAATAATCCCCAAAGATATAGAAGCCCCCAACAAATAATAACGGTGAGGTAAGAGGAAGGCACATACACAGGGGTGAAAGCAGATTCAGCAAATGAGGCCCACTAATACTAGATAGCAGAAAATAGAAAAGGGGTCTGTGCGGTCAGTAAAAAACCCTTACAAAATATCCACACTGACATTTCAAGAACCCCCGCACCAACTAACGGTGTGGGGGGAGAAACTCAGTCCCCTAGAGCAACCAGCAAGCGAGGAAATCACATTTTTGCAAGCTGGACAAGAAACATGATGAATGCTGATAATCAAAAAATAAACAAACAAAAACTTAGCTTGTCTTGGAGAGACTGGGAGCAAGGTAGTCACAAGGAATCTGAAGAGCACTGAATACATTGAGAGCAGGCAAGGAACTGAGTATCCAGGTGAGCTAAATAGGAAACCAACCAAGGATAACGAACCAGCTGATGCTGCCTACCTGCAGAAAGACAACACTACACAGTACCGCTTGTGACCACTAGAGGGAGCCCAAAAACAGAGTTCACAACATCCAACTCCAGACCTCCGTGGGATATTAGTTGTGATTTAAGTTGATAATTTTTAGGTTTTATTGTTCAAAACACATTCCACTATGTAATGGATAAAGATTTACAACTGGAATATTTCATTTAGTGATATCTAGGATGTGGGATTGTAGTGTTCCCTTTATTTTTTGGAACAGTGTATATATATATTTTTTTTCTTTTTTTTTAAATTTTCTATGGCAGTAATGCAGTTTCAATGTTCTAGAGTAATCAGTCTTGGTAAATCATGGAGTAATTAGGATTATGTCATCGTAGCTGAGATGGCATTTTTTGATTGATCACCCTAAGATGTTGGAATATTGAACGCTCAGTAGACTAAATAGATGATGCAATAGACTTTCTACTAACAATGCAATATTGATGATGAAATAATAGTAAAGACACAATTTTTCTATAAGCCTGCATGAACAGTATCAATTAAAACCTCCTCTGGATCTTGAAATTTACAGCTAATCAACAAATTTAAACATTATATTCATTTTTAACACCACAAAATTAGTTAAGCTTTACTATTTTTGCCTCTGAGCTAATCTGGCTAAAGAACCATCTATATTGTAACCTGCAAGACCTGCTGCTGTTTCATTGGTCATCACTCCATTCCGTCGCGCACTTACCTACTCAAGCAAACTTTGACTATATGTGTTATCATACCCAGAGGGGCAGTGGTTATGATAATATTGATTTATTTGACTCTCTCCTGTCATCTCCATGCCACCAGATACCAGCAATAATTCATGATGCCTAAAAATATTATACTTCTGTCATGTCTGCAATGACAGTCTTTGAGAAAGTCACCCCCTTGCCTGCTCTTGGTTACCTCATTAATCTCCTCTAAGATGTCACTGGTATGTTACCTGGTCTTCTTCCTTTAATTCCCATGTCATATACAGTAATCATATAGCTACAACAACAGAGCCCTCATTTTTGAGGAACCATACTCCCCTCAACAATTATCCACTAATGCTTTCCAATTTTTTCATTATTTTAACCACTACCCTCCATTGCCATACCCCAGCAGCAAGTTCACCTCCTCCGACCTATTCACATCCTTCATCTTCCTTGCTTCCCCAACTTGGTTTACTCATCTTTAATTTTTTTTTACTGTGTTTACTTTTAAAGTTTATGGATGGGCGGACTTATTCTAATTATGATAATTTTTGTTGTTGAAAAAAATATTTATTTAATTTAATTTATTTTTATATAATTTATTTTCTAGTTTTAAATATTGAGACATTTTCCAAGTAAATTTGATGGATCAACAAAAAATATGTAGTCCTTTTTTGGCCAACATGTACCTGGGAAGTGAATAGTGTTATTTGAAGATGCTGCCTCATGAGAACATACAGGTCCCTTTATTAAAAGTGTCTTGAGGTTAGTGTGAGCAACCTCAATGTACAATGTGGTTTGATAGTAAAATATAACACACTAAAAATGACACAAAGGAGTTGGACAAATATATTTGAGAGGAATTTAATTCTAGCCAATAATCTATGCAAGTATATATGAAAAAAATATACAAAGAAAAAAACAAAACTAACCAAGGAACAAAAACAACAAATTATACAATATGGCTGCAAGTGATGAAACATCTTTGAACCAAAATAAAATGTACCTCAGTGTAATGAATAGCCTATCAGCGGCACGGATAGCTTGTCTCACGACCCTAAAATTCTAGATGGCTATTGTTTATTAAATCATCAAATGCAAACATCGACATGCATAAGAAATCAAAACATTTTGGATGTAATTGTGTGTAGAATGAAGAAAAAGACAAAGGAAATTTGATGAACAGGAAACAAATAGTACAAAGCAATTCCAGTTGTCAAATTCCTTACTGACAAAGCTCATGAATAAATATGTCCTATTTGTCTTTGTCTCAAGATGATTAATGGACTGTAAACAATAATAATGCTGCCATCTGGCTTGCTGTTATTGAAATATAAGCAACATAAGAAACACACTACAGAAATTTCCCACGGTGAACTGCAGTGAAGTCACTGTGCTCAGCGCTGCACCGTGAGACTTTTTGTCACAGTGCTAGCGGTGATCTCACTAATGTCACCACAATTTATTGACCTAGCTGGGAACACAGCCTCAGTGACCTGTGGTAACCTCGATGATGTCACTGATAGTCACTGAGGTTGCACTTGCAGCAGCTCTTTTTCCCATGGTTTTCAGCCTGGATGGTTACATCTCGGCACCGTCCAGGTAGAAAACCTTTTATCGCAGACATGGATTACAGCATGGGATAGAATGTCGGACAGGTGAGGGATATGGTTATTTTTTAATTTGTTTTTTTTACAAGAGACCATGGCTTCAGTGGACTGGACGTAAGGTAAGTATAACTGTGTTTGTTATTATTAAATAAAAAAGTAAAACTGTGTGTCTTTTTATTTCAAATAAAGGACTTTATTCTTGCTGTGTGTTTACTTATAATATGACTATACAATTAGTAATAGATAAGCAATTTATAGATGCCTCTCCATTACTAACTCATGGGCTTGATGTCACCTGACAATACAAAAGTGACATCAACTCCACAAATATGAACTCCCCTTGCCACCGCCACAGGGCAAGTGGAAAGAGTCAGGCAAAGTGCCAAAATTTGCACATCTAAAAGATGTGCCTTTTCAGGGGTGGCTGCAGGCAGCTATTTTTAGGCCAATATCCATGGCTCTTTATCAGCCTGAGAATACCAGCCCCCAGCTGTCTGATTTAGCTTGGCTGATTGTCAAAAACGGGGTGGGACCTCACGCCACTTTCTAAAATTATTTATTTAAATAATTTAAAAAAAGGCAAATGGGCTCCTCTATTCTTGGTAATCAGTCATGCTAAAGCTGACAGATGAGTGCTGCAGCCCACGGCTACCAGTTTTGACTGGCTGATTATCAAAAACCAGGAGAACCACATCATTTTTATTTATTTATCTATTTATTTATTTATAGCGCAGATGACAGCTGATGAATGCTTCAATCAGTGGTGCCTTCTCTCTCTATTTTCAGAGACAGCAAGCATAGTCTGATGGGAGCAGTAGCTATCTGATCAGCAGTAATGATCTTACTGAAGATCAGAGGCAGTGTTTGCCATGCTATCATGCACATGACAGCATGGCAAACAATGAATGTTCGCCCCCATTCATGTGAATGGGGTGCAGTTTAAGGTTCAGGTTTGTGTATTGTTCTGGTACCCGAACCAAACTTCTGAACTGTTCGTCTGAACCCGCAGGACCCAAACATCCAGGGGTTCGCCCATCACTAGTGGAGAGCTGACAGCCCTGTCAGATGATAACTGAGATTGTTTGTATTGATATATAATTCAGCTCTGTTGTTTCTAACCTCTGTAAATTGTATCTAACCGTTTTAAGTCTAACCTCTATTGTTGTTAAAATATTTGAAGGGTTTCTGAGGGATGTTATTCTGGATTATCTAATTGAAAGTAACTGTTTAACTTCAAATCAGCATGGCTTTATGAGGAATCACTCCTGTACAACCAATCTAATCAGTTTTTATGAAGAGGTAACCTATAGACTGGACCAAGGTGAGTCATTGGATGTGGTATATCTTGATTTTTCCAAAGTGTTTGATACCATGCCACACAAGAGGTTGGTACACAAAATAAGAATGCTGGGTCTGGGAGAAATGTGTGTAAATGGGTAAGTAACTGGCTCAGTGATAAAAAGCAGAGGGTGATTATAAATGGTATATTCTCTAACTGGGTCACTGTGACCAGTGAGGTACCGCAAGGGTCGGTGTTGGGACCTATTCTTTTCAACATATTTATTAACGATCTGGTAGAAGGTTTACACAGTAAAATATCAATATACGCAGATGATACAAAACTATGTAAAGCAGTCAATACAAGAGACAATAGTTTTCTGCTACAGATAGATCTGGAAAAGTTGGAAACTTTGGCCGAGTGGTGGTAGATGCGCTTTAACAATGGTAAATGTAAGGTTATACACATGGGAAGAAGGAATCAATATCACTATTACATACTGAACGGGAAACCACTGGGTAAATCAGACAGGGAGAAGGACTTGGGGATCCCAGTTAATGATAAACTTACCTGGAGCAGCCAGTGCCAGGCAGCAGCTGCCAAGGCAAACAGGATCATGGGGTGCATTAAAAGTGGTCTGGATACACATGATGAGAGTGTTATACTGCCATTGTACAAATCCCTGGTTAGACTGCACATGGAGTACTGTGTACAGTTTTGGGCTCCTGTGCTCAGGATATAATGAAACTTGAGTGAGTACAAAGGAGGGAAACATAATTAATAAAAGGGGATGGGGGAATTACAATACCCTGAGAGATTAGCAAAATTAGGATTATATAGTCTAGAAAAAAGATGACTGAGGTGTGATCTATTAACCATGTATAAGTATATAAGGGGACAATACAAATATCTCTCCGAGAATTTGTTTATACCAAGGACGGTGACAGTCACAAGGGGGCATTCTCTGCATCTGGAGGAGAGAAGGTTTTTCCACCAACATAGAAGAGGATTCTTTACTGTTAGGGCCATGAGAATCTGGAATTTCTTGCCTTAGGAGGTGGTGATGGCGAACTCATTCTAGGGGTTCAAGAGGAGCCTGGATGTGTTCCTGGAGAGTAACAATATTGTATCTTACAGATTTTAGGTTCTTTAGAAGGATGTAGATCTGGGGATTTATTCTGATGGAATATAGGCTGAACTGGATAGGCAAATGTCTTCTTTCGACCTTGCTAACTATGTATCTCTACACAATAGCTGTAGAGATCAGTGAAGAAAGGATGGCATTTTCTTTTCTCCCATGCATAATGCTGCTTGCTTATGATTGGTCAATTTGATGTAGAGAAGAATTTAACTATAACATACATTATACAGTAGTCGAAACTTAACAAGATAATATTTCCACAGCAAGTATTTCATGATATGGCTAATTTAGTATGCTCAATTGGTGAAGAGTCCTCTTTAATTCAGTAAAAAGCAGAAGAGAGCATAATAATTTTTACAGAAAATAATATCTAAAAACAACATTAGAGTATGCTTGCCAGCATGCATAAATAAGGTAACTCACACAACTACAAGCTGTGATACACAATTAGATATTTCGTATACAGTATATCTACACCTTCTGACACCCGCATTACACAGTGTCCAATACAAAAATTTGAATATACCATACATATAAAAATAGATTTGAAAAGATATATAAATATTTAGTGACGTATTCACATAGATTTGAAAAGATATATAAATATTTAGTGACATATTCATATGATTTTTACAAATATGTAGTGACATATACAAAGGGTATGTTCACATGATTTTTTAAGTTGCTTTTTGAAAAGACTTTATCTGAAGAAAGTCTATAAAATTACTCAGAATAAGTTTTTCGCTTTCATTTCTATCGCAAAATCACTTTCATGTTCATATGTTAAGTCCTGTAAAGCATTATTTTAACTGCTTCAGGTTTGCCAAGTGTCAATTTGCTAAAAGAAGAGAGTGGATCATTCTTCAGGCATTTTCCACTGTCGATCTGCTCCATATCTCAATGGGAGGGCTAAAAACATGTCCAACTATCTTTCTGAGCATTTTGTATTATCATTTATCAAAAAAATTGCTTAAAAACTTTTGGTGTCAGAAAATTAGCAAAAAATCTGGCTACTAAAACTTTAAAAAACATTTGCAGAAAAAATATACAAGAAAAAAACACTTTAGGAAATGTAAATATTAACATTACAGGATAAAAAAAAAAGAAAAGGAAAACTTAGCAATTCCTGATGCGGATTGCAGTTGAAAAGCTTATCATTTTAGACCGCCTGAATAAATGTAGTGTGAACATATCTTTAAAGGTTAATTCTGGCAATTGGAAGTTATTACCCATTCTAGAAATACATAATAACTTCTAGATCAGCGACTTGCAGCCCAAGAAAGGGTAATTTGTCCACACTTGAATAGAGTGACAGTTCTCATGCTTGACTACAGTTGCATCCATTTGATACAGTGCTCGGTTATAAATCAGCTATTTATGGCTTTCAAATGGAGAATTAAAGACTTGGTCCATACATAAATTCAAAAATAACATTTTTAAATACAAACATTAAAAAATGTGACACATTTCCTTTAAGGTTGGGGCATTAATATTTTAACTGTGCCTCTTATTGTGTATAGCCTTGAATCTATCTTAACCCCTTCATGACCTTGGGATTTTCCATTTTTCCGTGTTCGTTTTTCGCTCCCCTCCTTCCCAAAGCCATAACTTTTTTATTTTTCCATCAATATGGCCATGTGAGGGCTTATTTTTTGCAAAACAAGTTGTACTTTTGAACAACGTCATTGGTTTTAGCATGTCGTGCACTAGAAAACGGGAAAAAAATTCAAAGTGCGGTGAAATTGCAAAAAAAAGTGCAATCCCACACTTGTTTTTTGTTTGGCTTTTTACTAGGTTCACTAAAAGCTAAAATTGACCTGCCATTATGATTCTCCAGGTCATTACGAGTTCATAGACACCTAACATGTCTAGGTTCTCTTTTATCTAAGTGGTGAAAAGAAATTCCAAACCTTGCTTAAAAAAAAAGAAAAAAAGGCGCCATTTTCCGATACCCGTAGCGTCTACATTTTTCATGACCTGGGGTCAGATGGGGTCTTATTTTTTGTGTGCCGAGCTGGCATTTTTAATGATATAATTTGGTGCAGATACATTCTTTTGATCGCCCGTTATTGCATTTTAATGCAATGTCGCGGTGACCAAAAAAACGTACTTCTGGCGTTTATAATTTTTTTCTCGCTACGCCATTCAGCGATCAGGTTAATCCTTTTTTTTATTGATAGATCGAGCGATTCTGAACACGGCAATACCAAATATGTGTAGGTTTGATTTTTTTTTATTGATTTACTTTGAATGAGGGAAACGGGGGTGATTTAAACTTTTATATTTTTTTTACTTTTTTCACATTTTTTTAACTTTTTTTATTAACTATAGCCATGCTTCAATAGCCTCCATGGGAGGCTAGAATCTGGCACAACTCGATCGGCTCTGCTACATAGCAGCGATCATCAGATCGCTGCTATGCAGCAGAAATGCAGGCTTGCATTTCCACAGGGGGGAACCACAGGAGGGCACTCACAGCTAGCCAGGATCAGTAACCTCAGAGGTCTCAAGGACCTCTATGGTTACCCTTCTGATGCATCGCTGTCCCCTGATCATGTGACGAGGGTCGGCGATGCTCTCATTTCCGGCCGGATGGCTGGAAGTGCCGGTTAAATGCCGCTGTCAGCATTTGACAGCAGCATTTAACTAGTTAATAGCGGCGGGTGAATCGCGATTTCACCCACCACTAATGCGGGCACATGTCAGCTGTTCAAAACAGCTGACATATTCCGGCTTTGATGCGGGCTCACCGCCGGAGCCCTGCATCAAAGCGGGGGATTTGACCTCGGATGTACTATCCCGTCCGAGGTCAGAAAGGGGTTAAACTAACGTTTGTGAGAGAAATGATTTTGTGGCACTTGCCAATATATTGGCAACTCTATATAACTCTATAGGTATTACCCTAGTTAGCACTGGCCTACTCACAAACTCCAGAGCATTGCTGTTCTCAAAATGATTGTTGACTAAGAAGAAAGTGAAAAGAGCTGTCCATT
Organism: Ranitomeya variabilis; assembly: GCF_051348905.1. NCBI lineage: Eukaryota > Metazoa > Chordata > Amphibia > Anura > Dendrobatidae > Ranitomeya > Ranitomeya variabilis. Next base: position 532,246,623 of record NC_135234.1, read on the forward strand.
AGTCTATTCTAATTGATAAAATCTCTTATTAAATATACGATTTTTTAAATTGATGAAGGCTAATGAACAACGTTGATTGCCTTTCCCTCTATTATCTTTCTATTAAGGGTATTTCTAGTGAGGTGGATCCTCTAAGCCGTAGGCCTTGGTAAGCAGCACAGACTTTGGTTGAAGTGGATTGAGTCTTGATGGACGACAAGTGATTCAGTAAGGACTAGAACAAAGAATTCAGAATGGCTAACAAGCAGAGTAGTGAACGCCAGATGAAGCTGACCCACGTGTGCAAATACACACAAAACAGATATTGTATACAAAACTGGTTTCTCCCAAGGTTTAGTTAATCACAAGAATGAAAAAGAAGTAATTGCAGTCTGATATCTTTTGGCATGGCAATGGTTAATAGCACTGATGAATATGATCGGGTATTTTCAGCAATGGAGTGGTTAACCACAGGATAGCAATGAAGCATAGGTAATCTGGAGACTCCTTTGAAAAGATGTGTTACCTTGATTGCAAAGACTAAGTGTAAACAGCACTGAGAACAGTTGCTCAAAGTTGGTAACTTGATGAGTGCTAAGAGTGGACAAAATTACATAATTGTGTGTTCCATAATGTTTTCTATAAGGTAATATCAAGTTAAGCTTTGAATGAAACATAGGTCTGTTTGCCAGTTCTGTTAGTTTTTATTTAGTTCAATTTTAAAATTTTGATAACTGTCAGATACATCTGAATATCCATATTTGTAAACAATTATCCAATAATGTTGTCATGATCCAGACCGGGTTTTGGGTCTTATCTTTTCTTTCCCAGTTTGGTCATGTCAGGGGTTAACTTTCTCTGCCTCATACCGGTGTTGGGTCTGCTATTTAGTTGCGCTGCATCCTGATGACAATGTCAGTTATATTTCCTGCCAACGGTATGTGTAGCTGGCTATGGTGAAACCCTGATTTGTCCTGCTGCGTTTAGCTGACTTTGCCTCTGTCTGTTCGTACCTCTCTTCCAGCCCCTGACTCTGTTTGTCCCTGTGTGTTTGGATTCCTTGGTACTCGACTCTGCTTTGGCTCTGACATGCTTCTGTCTCTCCCTTCTGATTCTTCTTCTACGGACAGGTACTGACCTTTTGGCGCTCCTTTGACTCTGTGTTTGGAATTTCCCTTAGTACTACGCTACTCTCTGGTATCTATCAGGCTTGTCTGACCATTTTGTTTCCACCTGGTGGTAGTCTCGCTGCAGTTCTGCTGTCTGCTCTGAGCAGGATTTCAGCCCTCTCTCCACTCTGCTGCCATCTAGTGGAGTCTGTACTTACCTGTGGAGCTGCAGCGTGACAAATGTAAACATTTTTACAGCTGAAATTTTATTTTCATGTTTCACATCTATTGCTGTCAAATGTCTAAATATATATTCTTGCCATATGTGAACATACAAGTAGAAACCCGTCAAGATACTGTAATCTTGTAAATATGCTTACATGAGCATTATGAAGCATTATATATGGTCAAGTGATGGGTGATGCCCAGCATTGAATGCAAAAGACTATAATAGCACAGACAGCTTACATTAATAAACTTGTTCTTACATGGCTTCTGTTATTCCTACTTAGCCATAGTCTAATGCCTACATGAACTCCTAATTAACCCTTTGTGTTAGATTGCAAATACAGTTTTGGATTCTGTGGGTTAGGTTTTGCATCCAGCTAATTGCAATCACATTTTGACTAAACATAACTTCAAGCTAGCTAATGTTTTGCATTTTTTTGCATTATTTTCTACTGTATTGGTAAAATCTGTTGTGAGATCTCGCCATATTAACATACAGTGGCATGTAAAACTTTAAGCACCCCAGGTCAAAATTACTGTTATTGTGAACAGTTAAGCAAGGTGAAGATGAAATTATCCCTAAAATTTCTAAGGTTATAGATGACACATTTACTTATTTACTTATATATACACAGCTCTGGCAAAAATTAAGAGTCCACCACATCAAAACCCTGTCATAGGCAGCCCAATCTCCAGACATGAACCCCATTGAAAACCCCTGGAATGTAATCAAGAGGATGATTGATAGTCACAAGCCATCAAGCAAAGAAGAACTACTTAAATCTTTGTGCCAGAAGCAGTGTGAAAGACTGGTGGAAAGCATGCCAAGACACATGAAAGCTGTGATTAAAAATCATGGTTATTCCACAAAATATTAACTTCTGAACTCTTCCTGAGTTAAAACATTAGTATTGTTGTTTCTAAATGATTATAAACTTGTTTTCTTTGCATTATTTGAGGTCTTAAAGCACTGTTTTTTATTTTGACCATTTCTCCTTTTCAGAATAAAAACACAAAATGTATTGCTTGGAAATTCGAAGACATGTTGTCAGAAGTTTATAGAATAAATGAGCAATTTACGTTTTACTCAAAAATATAGCAATAAAGAGAAAATCAGACAAAGTGAACATTTTGCAGTGGTCTCTCAATTTTTGCCAGAGATGTATATACTGTGTATATTTACATCTTTTACATTTTGAAAATTGCAAAAAGGAAAATGGGTAGATGGAAAAGTTTGGGCACTCTTTATGGTTAGTACCTAGTAGCACCTCTTTTTGAAAGTATCTCTACTTGTAAATACTTCCGCTTTTTATAGGCAGAAAATAGTCTTTAAATTCTTGTTTGAGGAATTTTCAGCCATTCTTCCATGGAAAATTCTTCCAGTTCTGTGAGATTCGTGGTTTGTTTTGCATGCACCGCTATTTTGAGGTCTGCCCACAGATTTTCAATGATGTTCAGATCAAGGGACTGTGACGGCCATTGTAAAACCTTCATCTTGTGCCTTTTGAGGTAGTCTATTGTGAAATTTGGTTTCAATGAGTAGCGGCGCTAATGTAAATGCATAATGTCAGCTGCAAGCATAGCCCTAGACCACATAGGGAGATATTGAAACTATAGAGAAAGAACACAATACTTGAGCTATAAAACAAAATGCATGGGTTAGACACCAAAATTATGTTAATTACCTGTTATATGGGAGAAAGCTTTGTGGTGTTTGACAATAAAGAGATTCAAATCAAGATATGTAGACTCAAACTTAATAGACATAAATAAAAATTATTTTTATCTTCAAATTTCTGCCTCTACTAATAAAAAGAATATACAGTTTTTGGATTTAAATATTTTTATTGATAAGGGCAAAATTCAGACCTGCACAGGTGTTAAACCCACAGACTCAAACAGCCTTATTTCTATGAGTAGTTGCCATCTACCAAGATGGCTACTCACTGTCCCTTGTAGTCAATTCATGAGGTCGAACCATAACTGTTCTAACCATTTAGATTATGACAGGGAAGCTGACACCCTGATTCAAACATTTTTGAATCAGGGCACAACCATAGGCACTTAATAGAAACACAAGACAATGTAAGGGATATCCCTAGAGAACAACTCCTTTGTGATCATAAAAAGAAAGATAAGTATCCCGCAAAGAAAGCAGATCAGGTATCTATTCCAATTATTACCCAGTACAATTCAAATACTCAATTACTCAGAAAAATTGATAACAAACACTGGGATCTCCTAAAAAATGATAAAGTGATTGGGGACAAATTACCTGACCATCCAAGTTTCATCTTCAGGAAAGCACTGAATCTGGGCACTATCATTGCCCCCACAGTACAGAACCCTGGCCCACCAGACAATCGCATAGGACCTTTTAAACAAACATTAAAAGGTTTTTTTCCATGGCAAAAATGAAAAATGTGTAAATCACCACATCTGACAAAACAGAAATCTGTGTTATCCCAAAATGATATGCAAATACAAATTACAGATTTCATTACATGTACCACACAGGGAGTGAGTTATGTTATTGAGTGCCCTTGTAGAAAGCTGTATGTGGGGCGAACCAAGCGCCCCCTATGTAAAAGGATCAACGAACACGTACGCAATATAAGAAATAAATGTGATGAATACCCTATGTCTAAACATTTTTCAGTTTGCCATGGGGGGTCCCTACAGAGAGTGAAAGTAACAGGCATTAAGGTGGTCCAGAAGGATTGGCGCAATGGGGACTATATAAAATAGAATTCCCGGGAAGAAACTCGATTTATTTTTGAACTGGATGGACACTCTTAAACCTAAGGGCTTAAACAACGAAGTCGAACTTTTTATATTTGACTAATATTTGCATGATGATGGTATTTAAAGCCTTCTAACACAGGGGGAGCCTACCCTGATGAAGGAATCCATTGTTATTCCGAAACGCGTTGGTTTTTGGCTCCTACAGTGACCTGTACTGCTCACAGGGGCACCACGTGACCGGGTGAGTAACGTGACCCGAACGTCATGAAGGTTTTGTCAGCTTCAGTAAAGCACTACACAACGAGCCCTACACTTCATGCTAAATGAGAGCCTTTCACCGGCCGGGTCAGCGCTCTTAGGACATACGCACAAGCCAACCGCTAAGAAAGAGAAGCTAAGTATAAGTACTTTTTTTCCACTTCTACCGGCAAGGTTTCTCTGACAGTCACAGAACAACCCGCACTTGTACCTTTGATACTAAACGTTTATTTTAAAAGTGCTGCCAATAGATTTGTCCACCATACGTGGATGCTTCACAACATGGGGGAATGTTTATTGTTTTTAGTATATCTTGGTTTATCACATCACTAAGCTCCCCCAGTATTTCCCTTTGGTAGCTTTCCGCGTCATATATACATATTTATAACAGGGCTCAAATACACCCAAGATATCCTACAGTACCTTGAGAGGTTGCATCTACACTAATTACTCCTTTCCCCTTTAGTATGAGTCTACATACCTTAATTTTAATCTCTTCATTGTCAAACACCACAAAGCTTTCTCCCTTCTAACAGGTAATTAACATCATTTTGGTGTCTAACCATTCATCTTGTTTTATAGTGCAAGTATTGTATTTTTCTATTATGAATTTTGAATGGTGTTTCAGATCATTATCCATTTGAAGAAGCCATCCTCTTTTCAACTTAATCTTTTGTACAGATGCTGTTATGTTTGCATCAAGATTTTTTTTAAATGTTATTGAATGCATTCTTCCCTCTACCCCTGAAATATTCCCTGTGCCAATGGCTGCATCACAACCCAAAATAATGATTGATCCACACCCATGCTTAATAGTTGGCAAGGGCAAGATGTTCTTTTCTTGAAATTCTGTGCCCTTTTTTCTCCACACATACCTTTGATCATTGTAGAAAAAAAGTTCTATTTTAACATCATTGGTCCATAGGACTTGTTTCGAAAATGCATCTGTATTGACTAGATGTTCTTTTGCATACTTCTGATGCTGAATTTAATGGTGAGGATGCAGGAGAGTTTTCTTTTTGATGACTCTCCAATGAAGGTAATATTTGTGCATGTGTCTCTTAACAGTAGAACATTGTACCACAACTATAGAGTCTGCAAAATCTTTCTGAAGGTCTTTTGCAGTTAAGTGGGGGTTCTGACTTGCCTCTTTAGCAATCCTACGAGTACCTCTCACTGTAATTTTGCTAGGTCTTCCAGACCTTATTTTGACCTCCACTGTTCCTGGTAACTGCAATTTGTTAATTACTTTTCTAATTGAGGAGATGGCAATTTGATAACATTTTGCTATCTTCTTATACTCTTCCTCTACTTTGTGGGCCTCCACCATTTTCATTTTGAGAGTGGTAGGCATCTGCTTAGAAGAACCCATATATGCTGTTCATTGGCACAAGGTTAGAGTTGGCTGGGTTTTTATAAACACAAAAAAATGAAAAAAATTCACCCAAGTGAATAATGTCCACTTAAACAATATCAGAAAAGTTTTTCCTACAGCTCCAGGGAACACCAATGGGGGCGGCATTTGAGCCCTCATATGCTAATGTGTTCCTGGGGCTGTGGGAAAGGAAGACATTTGCCACTGAACCCATACCCTTGGTGGATAGAGTGCAATACTGGGGAAGATTCATCGATGATATTTTGTTCATTTGGCAGGGGTCCCTCGAGGAACTGCAGACATTTATGAATCATCTGAATGACAACGATTTGAATTTATATTTGACATATAAGGCAGGAAGATTTGATATGGAATTTTTGGACATTCTCCTTAAAGTTGACGAATTGGGGTTTGTTCATACAGACGTCTTTCAAAAACCTACCTCAACGAATAGTCTACTCCATTTTCCGTCATCGCATAAACATAGCCTTATCCAAGGCATACCTGTGGACAGTTCCTACGTATGTGACGCATTTGTTCTGATGAGGTTTCTTTTGAAAAACAAAGTAGAGATTTGAGTGCAAGATTTGCTGAAAGAGGATATTCTTCACAATGTATTAAAGGGCATACTGGTGGGCAAAGAAGACTGATCGTTCTCAAGCACTGAATAAACAGAGGTTGGCAACCCCAAGTGTAGACAAGGTGCGATATATTCAATCTTTCAATTGCAGATGGCATGAGGTCAGGGATATTTTATCTAAACATTGGAGAATTTTGCAATTAGATCCTATTTTAACCCAATACCTACCTCCTAAACTATCTGTTACATACAGAAGATCATCAAACTTTTGCGATTCCTTGGTACACAGTCATTAAATTAAAAGAAAGACTGATAATCCATTTGGTTCACGAGGTCCTAAGTGGGGTTGTCGTCCATGTGGATCCTGTGTGGCGTGCCCCAATATTGAAAGGTGTACTGTTTTCTCTAATGCTGATGGGGATAAGACATACAATATTCTCTACCCAATAACATGTACTACAAGAGCGGTCATTTATTGTGCCAGTTGTACATGTAACCTCAAATACATTGGTTTAACTTCAAGGGAATTTAGATGGAGAGTGAGGGAGCATATATTAGATATCAAGGCGGCACAGACCACTACTGATATTGAATCTCTCAAGACTTTGCCAATGTGAATACTTTTCTGCCCAATGATGACAGAAGTATTCTAGGAGTGATACCTTTATTGGCTAACCAGAAAATAATATGTTTGCAAGCTTTCAGAGCACAGTGGCTCCTTCTTCAGGCGAGATTACAAATAGATTAATAAGAAACAAGCACAACATTTAAAGAATACTACAGGAGGACATTTGTTAGGGGGTGGGAAGTGTGATGAGTCCATTGATAAGCCAAGGTAATCAAATTAGGCAATTTCTTACAAATGGAGAGGCAGTGGGAATAATGTTCTTAGTTATCTGGAGTCCATCTGGTGGAGGTGTGAATTGTATCCATGTAGTGACTCATAAATCCAGGTGTTAAATTGAGTTCTAGTGTCAACAAGTTAAACATATTCATTAGTTTGTATTCCCAAATTTTTCTTTCCCTGTGGACCTTAAAATTACCTTTTAGTATTAAGACTTTTAAGTTTGTCATACTGTGTCCAGGTCCAGAGAAATGTTTTCCCACAGGTGTGTCCATTTCATTCCTGATTGTATTTCTGTGTAGATTCATCCTAGTTTGTAGTCTTTGCATAGTTTCCCCAATATAGATACTTCCAGGGCACCTCATACATTGTATCATGTACACCACGTTGGAGGATGTACAAGAAAAGGAACCCGTGACCTTATAGTCCTGATTTGTGTTTGGTACACAGACTATATCTGTTGGTAATATGTGGGTACACGTTTTGCATTTTTTATTGTTACAGGGGAATGTGCCAGTCACAGATGGTGATGAGAGGACACTTCTGACAAGCATATTCCTTAACCCTTTCACGACATGCGCCGTACATGTACTGCGCATGTCGGGTCCCCTGCTTTGATGTGCGCTCCGGCGGTGAGCGCACATCAAAGTCGCGACATGTCAGCTGTTTTGTACAGCTGACATGTGCGCGCAATAGCGGCGGGTGAAATCGCTATTCACCCGCCGCTATTAACCTGTTAAATGCCGCTGTCAAATGCAGACAGCGGCATTTAACTACCGCATCCGGCCGGGCGGCCGGAAATGACGTCATCGCCGACCCCCGTCACATGATCGGGGGTCGGCGATGCATCAGGAAGGTAACCATAGAGGTCCTTGAGACCTCTATGGTTACTGATGCCGGCCTGCTGTGAGTGCCCCCCTGTGGTCGGCGCTCACAGCACACCTGCATTTCAGCTACATAACAGCGATCTGATGATCGCTGTTATGTAGCAGAGCCGATCGGGCTATGCCTGCTTCTAGCCTCCCTTGGAGGCTACTGAAGCATGGCAAAAGTGAAAAAAAAAAGTTTTTAAAAATGTGAAAAAAATATTAAAAATATAAAAGTTTAAATCACCCCCCTTTCGCCCCATCCTAAATAAAACAATAAAAAAAACCCAAACCTACACATATTTTGTATTGCCGCGTTCAGAATCGCCCGATCTATCAATTAAAAAATGCATTAACCTGATCGCTAAACAGCGTAGCGAGAAAAAAATCTGAAACGCCAGAATTACGTTTTTTTGGTTGCCGCGACATTGCGTTAAAATGCAATAACGGGCGATCAAAAGAACGTATCTGTGCCGAAATGATATCATTAAAAACATCAGCTCGGCACGCAAAAAATAAGCCCTCAACCGACCCCAGATCACGAAAATTGGAGACGCTACGGGTATTGGAAAATTGCACTTTGTTTTTTTTTTTTTTTTAAGCAAAGTTTGGAATTTTTTTTCACCACTTGGATAAAAAATAACCTAGACATGTTAGGTGTCTATGAACTCGTAATGACCTAGAGAATCATAATGGCAGGTCAGTTTTAGCATTTAGTGAACCTAGCAAAAAAAAAAAAAAAAAAACAAGTGTGGGATTGCACTTTTTTTGCAATTTCACTGCACTTGGAATTTTTTTCCCGTTTTCTAGTACATGACATGGTAAAACCAATGATGTCGTTCAAAAGTACAACTCGTCTCGCAAAAAATAAGCCCTCACATGGCCATATTGACGGAAAAATAAAAAAGTTATGGCTCTGGGAAGGAGGGGAGCGAAAAACGAAAACACAAAAACGAAAAAGGGCCGCGACTTGAAGGGGTTAAGTTAGGGGGCTGTTTATAGGAGAGAAGTGATAGTTCTGGGAATATGTCTTTCAATTTGTGATCTCTATGGAATATGGGTTGGAGGTGAGCACCAATTTTCCTTAGGATGCTCATGTGGGGGTTGTATGTGACCACAAGAGGTACCCTGATGTTATCCTCTCTCAGTTTGTAATCCAGGAGGCTGTTTCTTGGGATTCTTGTAGCCCTGTGGATCTGCTCATCTATTACCAGTGGATGGTATCCTTGTTTTAGGAATGTATTCCTCAGTGATCACAGCTGTAGTTCCCTGTCTTTGCCTTCTGAACAGATCCGAATATATATCAGAGCTTGACTGTAGATGATGGATTTTTTTGTGTGTCTTGGATGAAAGCTGTTCCATCTAAGATAAGCCAGACATCCTGTGGGCTTGTGGTAGATGGATGTCTGTATGCATTGTCCTTGATGTGTATGGTCATGTGCAGAAAATGTATTTGGGTCTTTGATACGTTGAGGGTGAGCTTGATGGCTGGGTGGAACTTGATGAAGTTATTGTGGAAGTTGAGTAGATCATCTTTTGAGCCTGTCCATATTATTAGCAGATCATCAATGTAGCGGAAGTGTGCAAAAGGTTTAACAGAACAAGATGACAAAAATTCTTCCTCTAGTTTCGCCATAAATAAATTTGCATATTGTGGGGACATTTTGCTTCCCGTGGTGCTGCCCATACACTGTTGGTATAAATTGTTCCCAACAGAAAAATAATTGTGATGGAGCACAAACCTGATAAATTGCAGTGTTGGTTCTGTGGCTAGATTGTTCTTTTGAAGGAAATATTTACATGCTGCAATTCCATCCTCATGAGGAATGTTGGAATAGAGAGACTCTACATCCATGGTGGCTAGTAGCATGTTCGCTGGAAGTGGGCCCAGCGCTGACAATTTGCAAAGAATATCCGTGGTGTCCTGGATATAGCTGGGTGTGCGCCTCACCAAGGGTTTCAGAATGTTCTCCACCCAACCTGAGATATTCTCAGTTAAAGTCCCAATACCAGAGATGATAGGCCTCCCAGGATTACCTTCTTTATGTATTTTAGGCAACATGTAGAAGGTACCTGTTTGTGGATTGTCTGGTATTAGTTCCAGCAGTGAGGATGAAGTGGAATCAAATCCATTGATGATATGTGTTAGTTCCTCTGTGTATTTTTTGGTCAGATCTCCCTGAAGTGGAGTGTAGTATTTTATATTCAAGAGTTGTCTGTTTGCCTCCTGGATGTAATATGTCGTGTTCATGATGACTACAGCTCCTCCTTTGTCAGCTGGTTTGATGATGATATTGTTATTGTCTCTTAAGGATTGTATGGCTTTTCTTTCCTCCATAGTGATATTTTGTGGCACTTTATGGTGTCTGTCCAAAATGTCAGATTTAACTTTTTTATGGAAACAGTAAATGTAGTGATCCAGCGTTTGGTTGTGCCCAGGTTGGGGGGTCCAGTTTGTCCTCTTTTTCTTTTTCTGCTGTGTCGGTCACATTGTCTTGTGATGTGATATCTGCATGGTTATGAAAGAATTCTTTGAGTCGCAATCTGCGGAAGAATTCCTCGATATCACTACAAAACTGAGCCCTATCAAGCTGTTTTGTAGGACAGAATGCTAGTCCCTTTGATAGAAAATGCATTTCTCCTGTGCTTGGATCATATTGTGAGAGGTTTACAACAGAGGACGATGTATTAAAATGATTCTGTAAATTGGGCTTACCTTCAGCTACATTGAGACCTGCTTTCTTCCTGAGTCTGTCCAGTTTCTTTTTCTTATTAATAATGAGGTGATGTTGTAAACTGTTGTAGAAATCCTGCAGTCTCTTTGATTAGACAAGAACCTGGTCCTTGTAGTCGGTCCTGTAGGTAATTTATCTCTTTATGGATGGTCCTCTTCTTGTGGTAGAAAAATGCAATTAGATGATTCCGCAGTCTCTCAGATGATCTGTAGCAAAGTTCCTGTGAAAAATGGGTATTGTAGGTATACTTTGTTGGACTCCTTATCATGAGGCCTTTAGGGATTAGGTTTTCCTTCTTGCATCTGGATAGAAAGAAAATGTCGCTGTTCATTTGTGCCAGTTTCTTCAGTAGGTTTTTCAAATCCATCTGTGATTGGTACATTGGGGTATCTCGGCTTGCATTCTACCTCGGGACTTAGATTCGCCTCGTGGTAACTCAGTGTTTACATACTGTGACTTCCATTGCGGCACGTCATTTCCAGTTTCGGCCTACAGTGTTATATATGTGATTGATTGCTGAATGTATTTTATTATTATTAATCTTATTTATAAGTTTTGGATTAATCTGAATGAATATAATGATGGATTCCATACACTTTAGTTGGGTAATTATTTTATACTTCATAAACTAATCCCATGATTCACTATATCCCTTTTGATTGGCTGGAATTATATATAAAAACCACTGGATGGTGGTTCTAGTTATTTTACTGACTAAATTAAAGGGAATCTGTCAGCACGATCAACCCTCCTAAGCCATCTATATGAGCATGTAGATCATAGGAAACTGAATAAAATAATACCTTGATTTCTGTGATTTAATGTCTTTTTCCTGAGAAATCCATTTTTTTTTTACATGGACTATGGGCAGGACTATGGACAGGACACTGAACTGCATGAGAATCTGTCTCAAGAGTCTATTTTAAATGAAAGGTGAATGAAGTTACCAGTGTGAGACATGTAATATTATTTCACATGCTCACTCTATGTTGTCATCAGTAGTGGACATGAGTTCAGCTCATTCTTCATGGCTGACAATTGTGTGTTCTTTCTTGAACTTCTGTGTCCATTCATACACACTTTTTTGAGACAAAACACTATTGCTGATACTATACGCACAGTCTTTGATAAATGTTTGCACCAGACACCCCCCCAGATAGATGGCACAATTATCTTCTTTCATTTAATAAACAAATGTGGGGCAACCATTGTTTCAAAGTGTAACCAAATAACCTATAACTCTCAAATAGCTATATAAAACAATACTTTTATTGGTTAAAACCATATACACAACCACAAACATGACAAAACTATCAACCGTGCTCTCTAGATATACCCTATCCAGGGGACCCTTGATGCCAACTACCTGGCAGTGGAGGTTGGCACCCTACATATATACGAGATTGGCGCCCCCACTCATCGACGACTTGCCCTATATCTCCTATTGCTGCCCTATATATATGTGTAACAGCCGGGCTGACAAATGTACAACAGGAAAAATTGGGTAGATAGATATAAATGACCAAAATTACCCATTGGTAGGTAGGGCAAAAAACATTTTAGTATTTATTTTGATAGGGTGAGAGACACAGACATACAAAGTGCAAAACAGTGCAGAATAAAGTGCTAAAAGTGAACAAATAATTCCTAACTACACTGCTCCCTGATCTCAATACCTGCCTTGCTGTGGAGGTTGGCACCCTACTGTACAGCGGAAATGGCGCCCCCACTCTGCGACGGCTATCCCTTGGATTCCCTATGGGTAGCTAGTAACAATGGTAGAAAATAATGGTTTGCTTGATAAATTCTACCAAAGCAAGGCAGGAATAATTGGAAACACTGACTAAATAATCAGTAACACACGCAACAAGCTAGCCATGTACCTATAGAATATGTAACCAGATCAAAAATACCGCATCACCCATATACATCATCATATGCTGATTATTGTTAAGGAGGCAGTCCTCATCAGAGACCAACGATATAACGCTCTTACATGGAACTATCTGCCTCATTTGTAGTTATTGCACAAACTAGTCTGTCAATATGCATGTATAACAGTGCAGTGGAGCAGTGAGCTAGGAATGATACTCATCATTATGAAGATGTCATGGTGCGCCTCTACGCGTTTCACCTTCACGGATCATCAGGAGGCTTTGATGTATGGATGTGTCATGGAATAACCCACTCCCTCTCACTTATATAGGTTTTGGAGTTAATAGATAATTGCAACCACTAGAGGCATGGCTACCCCATCTCAAAATTGTCTGCTATATCAGACAGTTGTAACACCAGAGTGATTTGCAGGTTATATATATTATACAAGTACTGACCACCATGTTTTTGTGGCCCTTCTGGTCCGTACCCTGTCTCAGCTTAGCATACATTCCTATTGACTCTAGTGCGCCACTCGGACCACGCTTTTCCTGGCGTGCGTTTCAGCTGGAGCGCACATCACCGCGCCTAGAGTAGTGCGCATGACCGGAAGTGGTCAGCGCTGACCAGGGACATGGTTGCGCATGCCCGCACCGTACGTATTAATGCTTCTGGAGTTGTACCGCTTCAGCTAGACCAGCCCACCAGCGTGTACATAGGCTGGAGCGCACATAACCGCATCAGCAGCGCTGCGCCGGACATGTCGGCATAGCTATAAAGCGTTTATAGTTTCTAGGTAACGGGCGAATCATAGAGGATAGCGGCCATGGTACTGATAAACATGATGTTAATCATAAGGAAACCAATCCAATTCATATGATATTTATTAATATTGGAAGGTATATTTGCCATGCATTAAACCTTACGGCAGCGATTTCTAATTAGCCGCATAATTTATTATGGGAGGCCTGGCATATTAATAGCAAGGCTCCAGATGCCCCCAAAAAGGTCATAGCGCCATAACACGTCCATCAGGACTAGATTTATTTCTAGTGATACCATTTGCTCCTATATAGGTAATTGTGAGAAAGAATATCAATAATAGCATGTAAAAGGATGAGTACTGATATTCACGGTAAATACCGTGTACCCTCTATAAACACGGGTAAAACAAAGTGGCATAGCAAGTATACAGATACAATAAATACAGGTAGCCCATCATGAAACAACAGTCGCACAGTAGAGGTGCTTAGATCTATTATTTAGATCTTGGGATAATATAATGGCCACACTAGCACGAGAAAAGACAAAATAGCCAGATTAATATCGAAAATATACAAAATAATGTTTAAAGAGTCAGAAGAGAAGCATAGGCCAAACCAAGGGAAAATAGGCTGATTGTTTATAGGAAACATGTAAAGGACTGATTTTTTACCAGTAAATGAGCTGGTAATAAACTTACATGGTTTCATATATCTACAGTTGACACAGTTGCCACATTTAAAAAACCCACAGGTTTTTCTATCAAGCCATGTGCCCTCAGTCATAGGTCTTTTAAAATGACTATGCACTAAGTTGTCTTTTAGGGATTAGCCCTTTCTATATGTTATTTGGGGCTTTACTCCAATCATATGGGTCAGGTCTGGGTCAGCAGATAGAACATCCCAATGTTTTTCAAGGATCTTGGCCACTCTTGTATGTTGACAGTCATAGGTACCAATGATCCTAATGGTCTCCAAGTCAGTAGTCTGTCTCTTGCTCTGAGTTTGTAACAGAGCATTCCTATCCTGTGCGAGGGCGTGATTGAAAGCTGCCTCCACAACCCCTCTGGGGTACCCCTTTTCCCTAAAGCGATTTTTCATATCCCCTGATTGGCCTATAAAAGTATTGGTGTCCGAGCAGTTTCTTCTTAGTCTTAAAAACTGACCTTTCGGAATGCCTCGTTTGAGAGCTTGCGGATGGTGGCTCTCCCATCGTAGTAGACTATTGCTACTTGTAGGTTTCCGAAAGATCTGTGTTTTTAATGAACCATCAATGTTAATCTGGACAGAAACATCCAAGAATGACAGCACCTCTGGATTGATTTCACAGGTGAAAAGCATACCTATGGTGTTATCATTTAGTTGTTGGATGAATTTACCAAAGGCTTCCTGAGTCCCCTGCCATATGATGAAAACGTCGTCTATAAATCTGTACCAGACCCCCACATGTTGATGCCACCACCTCACATCATCAGGGAAGACAATCGTTTCCTCCCACTAGCCCAGGAACAGATTGGCATACGATGGGGCACAGGGGCTCCCCATCGCTGTGCCCCTGAGCTGGTGGAAGTACTTCCTGTCAAACATAAAATAATTTCTCGTGAGTGTGAAGTGCAGGAGATCCAGCACAAAACGATTATGTGCTGTACACTGGGTTGCTCTCGTCTTTAGGAAATGGCTAACTGCCAATAAGCCTAAATCATGTGGGATGTTACTATAGAGAGCCTCCACGTCTATCGAGGCTAGGAAAGAACCCTCAGCTACATGTATGCCGTCCAGTTTAACCCCTTCCTGACATCGGACGTACTATCCCGTCGAGGTGGGGTGGGCCCGTATGACCGCCGACGGGATAGTACGTCCAGCGCGATCGGCGGCACTCACGGGGGGAGCGCGGCCGATCGCGGCCGGGTGTCAGCTGCCTATCGCAGCTGACATCCGGCACTATGTGCCAGGAGCGGTCACGGACCGCCCCCGGCACATTAACCCCCGGCACAAAGCGATCAAACATGATCGCGATGTGCCGGCGGTGCAGGGAAGCATCGCGCAGGGAGGGGGCTCCCTGCGGGCTTCCCTGAGCCCCCCGCAGCAACGCGATGTGATCGCGTTGCTGCGAGGGTCTTACCTCCCTCCCTGCCTGCTCCAGACCCGGATCCAAGATGGCCGCGGATCCGGGTCCTGCAGGGAGGGAGGTGGCTTCACAGAAGCCTGCTCAGAGCAGGCACTGTGAAGCAGCCTGCACTTCTCGCAGATCGGTGATCTGTCAGAGTGCTATGCAAACTGACAGATCACCGATCTGTATTGTCCCCCCCTGGGGCAAAGTAAAAAAGTTAAAAAAAAAATTTCCAAATGTGTAACAAAAAAAAACAAAAAAATATTCCAAAATAATGAAAAAAAATATATATATTATTCCCATAAATACATTTCTTTATCTAAATAAAATAAAAAAACAATAAAAGTACACATATTTAGTATCGCCGCGTCCGTAACGACCCGACCTATAAAACTGGCCCACTAGTTAACCCCTTCAGTAAACACCGTAAGAAGAAAAAAAAAAAAAAACGAGGCAAAAAACAACGCTTTATTATCATACCGCCGAACAAAAAGTGGAATAACACGCGATCAAAAAGACTGATATAAATAACCATGGTACCGCTGAAAACGTCATCTTGTCCCGCAAAAAACGAGCCGCCATACAGCATCATCAGCAAAAAAATAAAAAAGTTATAGTCCTGAGAATAAAGCAATACCAAAATAATTATTTTTTCTATAAAATAGTTTTTATCGTATAAAAGCGCCAAAACATAAAAAAATGATATAAATGAGATATCGCTGTAATCGTACTGACCCGACAAATAAAACTGCTTTATCAATTTTACCAAACGTGGAACGGTATAAACGCCTCCCCAAAAAGAAATTCATGAATAGCTGGTTTTTGATCACTCTGCCTCACAAAAATCGGAATAAAAAGCGATCAAAAAATGTCACGTGTCCGAAAATGCTACCAATAAAAACGTCAACGCATCCCGCAAAAAACAAGATCTAACATGACTCTGTGGACTCAAATATGGAAAAATTACAGCTCTCAAAATGTGGTAACGCAAAAAATATTTTTTGCAATGAAAAGCGTCTTTCAGTGTGTGACGGCTGCCAATCATAAAAATCCGCTAAAAAACCCGCTATAAAAGTAAATCAAACCCCCCTTCATCACCCCCTTAGTTAGGGAAAAATAAAAAAATAAAAAAATGTATTTATTTCCATTTTCCCATTAGGGTTAGGGTTAGGGCTAGAGTTAGGACTAGAGTTAGGGCTAGGGTTATTGCTAGGGTTAGGGCTAGGGTTGGGGCTAGGGTTGGGGCTACAGTTAGGGTTGGGGCTAAAGATAGGGTTAGGGTTTGGATTACATTTACGGTTGGGAATAGGGTTGGGTGTGTCTGGGTTAGAGGAGTGGTTAGGGTTACTGTTGGGATTAGGGTAAGGGGTGTGTTTGGATTAGGGTTTCAGTTATAATTGGGGGGTTTCCACTGTTTAGGCACATCAGGGGCGCTCCAAACGGGATATGGCATCCGATCTGAATTCCAGCCAATTCTGCGTTGAAAAAGGAAAACAGTGCTCCTTCCCTTCCGAGCTCTCCCGTGTGCCCAAACAGGGGTTTACCCCAACATATGGGGTATCAGCGTACTCAGGACAAATTGGACATCATCTCTTGGGGTCCAATTTCTCCTGCTACTCTTGTGAAAATACAAAACTGGGGGCCAAAAAATAAGTTTTGTGGGAAAAAAAAGATTTTTTATTTTCACGGCTCTGCGTTGTAAACTGTAGTGAAACACTTGGGGGTTCAAAGTTCTCACAACACATCTAGATAAGTTCCTTGGGGGGTCTAGTTTCCGATATGGGGTCACTTGTGGGGGGTTTGTACTGTTTGGGTACATCAGGGGCTCTGCAAATGCAACGTGATGCCTGCAGACCAATCCATTTAAGTCTGCATTCCAAATGGCGCTCCTTCCCTTCCGAGCTCTGTCATGCGCCCAAACAGTAGTTCCCCCCCACATATGGGGTATCAGCATACTCAGGACAAATTGGACAACAACTTCTTGGGTCCAATTTATCCTGATACCCTTGTGAAAATACAAAACTGGGGGCTAAAAAAATCATTTTTGTGAAAAAAAAAAGAATTTTTATTTTCACGGCTCTGCGTTATAAACTGTAGTGAAACACTTGGGGGTTCAAAGTTCTCACAACACATCTAGATAAGATCCTTGGGGGGTCTAGTTTCCAATATGGGGTCACTTGTGGGGGGTTTGTACTGTTTGGGTACATCAGGGGCTCTGCAAATGCAACGTGACGCCTGCAGACCAATCCATTTAAGTCTGCATTCCAAATGGCGCTCCTTCCCTTCCGAGCTCTGTCATGCGCCCAAACAGTGGTTCCCCCCCACATATCGGGTATCAGCATACTCAGGACAAATTGGACAACAAATTTTGGGGTCCAATTTATCCTGTTACCCTTGTGAAAATACAAAACTGGGGGCTAAAAAATCATTTTTGTGAAAAAAAAAAGAATTTATTTTCACGGCTCTGCATTATAAACTGTAGTGAAACACTTGGGGGTTCAAAGTTCTCACAACACATCTAGATGAGTTCCTTGGGGGGTCTAGTTTCCAATATGGGGTCACTTGTGGGGGGTTTGTACTGTTTGGGTACATCAGGGGCTCTGCAAATGCAACGTGACGCCTGCAGACCAATCCATTTAAGTCTGCATTCCAAATGGCACTCCTTCCCTTCCGAGCTCTGTCATGTGCCCAAACAGTGGTTCCCCCCCACATATGGGGTATCAGCATACTCAGGACAAATTGGACAACAACTTTTGAGGTCCAATTTATCCTGATACCCTTGTGAAAATACAAAACTGGGGGCTAAAAAATCATTTTTGTGAAAAAAAAAAAGAATTTTTATTTTCACGGCTCTGCGTTATAAACTGTAGTGAAACACTTGGGGTTCAAAGCTCTCAAAACACATCTAGATAAGTTCCTTAGGGGGTCTACTTTCCAAAATGGTGTCACTTGTGGGGGTTTTTAATGTTTAGGCACATCAGGGGCTCTGCAAACGCAACATGGCATCCCATCTTAATTCCAGTCAATTTTGCATTGAAAAGTAAAATAGCGCTCCTTCCCTTCCGAGCTCTGCTATGCGCCCAAACAGTGGTTTACCCCCACATATGGGGTATCGTCGTACTCAGGACAAATTTCACAACAACTTTTGTGCTCTAATTTCTTCTCTTACCCTTGGGGAAATAAAAAAATGGGGGCGAAAAGATCATTTTTGTGAAAAAATATGATTTTTTATTTTTACGGCTCTGCATTATAAACTTCTGTGAAGCACTTGTTGGGTCAAAGTGCTCACCACACATCTAGATAAGTTCCTTAGGGGGTCTACTTTCCAAAATGGTGTCACTTGTGGGGGGTTTCAATGTTTAGGCACATCAGGGGCTCTCCAAATGCAACATGGCGTCCCATCTCAATTCCAGTCAATTTTGCATTGAAAAGTCAAATGGCGCTCCTTCCCTTCCGAGCTCTGCCCTGCGCCCAAACAATGGTTTACACCCACATATGGGGTATCAGCGTACTCAGGACAAATTGCACAACAATTTTTGCAGTCCAATTTCTTCTCTTACCCTTGGGAAAATTAAAAATTGGGGGCGAAAAGATCATTTTTGTGAAAAAATATGATTTTTTATTTTTACCGCTCTGCATTATAAACTTCTGTGAAGCACTTGTTGGGTCAAAGTGCTCACCACTAGGGTTGAGCGACTTTCATTTTTTTAAGATCGAGTAGGGTTTTGGGAAACCCGATTTTGTCCAGAGTCGAGTCGAGTGCAGTCGGCCGATTATCGCTAAAAGTCGGGGATCGACCGAAACACGAAACCCAATGCAAGTCAATGGGGAAGCATAGTCGGCAGTGAGTGGAGGCCAGGAAAACACCTACAGTGCCCATTTTAATGCCAAAAACATCCATTCTTGTTTCTGAAGCTTGCCAATCTTAATTAACTGTATAATAATAGTTGGGCATAGGGAATTGGGTGAAAGTTGTGGGGGGAGTAGGGCTGGCTCAAGTTTTTCGTGGGCCCAGGAAATGCGGACTACGTCACGGCGGTGTTGCAGGGAAAGGTAAGTATTTAAAAGTTGCAAGTGCTGTGATCCTGAGCAAGCAGGGGGGGGGCCCACTCGTTCGCATTGCCACTGGCACAGGGCCCCTCAAAGTACGGCGGTGTGTTTGCATGGCGGGGGCGCCTCCCACCAGCAGCGACACTTTTGCGTACTCTGAGGGGCCCTGTGCCAGTGACGTCGCCAACGAGTATGCCCCCCCACCTGATGAAGGAACCTGCACTTTCATCTGCACCTTCCTCTTTGTCCCTGTGTAAGGTGGTATAACATGCGGGAAGGGGAACCTTACTTTCAGCAGGGACAGATTCTGGCTGTGTAGAGTACAAGGGGAATGTAGTGGTCTAGGTCAATGTACCAGCAGACTCATTTAGCAGTGGCTGGGCAATGGGCAGGATGAGGAGGAAACAGATATAGGGCCAAAGAATAAAGTAGGCTACATGCAGTTCAAAATTGGTAACAGGACTAAACAGGCGGCATTGCTTTGTTCAGTGGAGTAGCAAACCCAAGAGCAGCAGACACTGTTTCAAGGGCCTAACCACACTAGTAGGCCAAATGCAGTTTAATATCTGATAGTATAGGGCGAAAGCCAGAATGTGGAAGCTCAGCTTTGTTCAGTTGAGGACAACACCAGGGAGGGGCAGACACCTTTAGTAGGCCGGAAAAGCCTATTGCATTTTTTAAAATGGTAATTTGGAGCAGAAGGTTGAAGCTCAGCTTTATTTACTTGAGGGCAACACCAGGGAGGGGCAGAAGCCGTTAGTAGGCCCTAACCACCATTTTTTTTTTTTAAACCACATAATGAGAGCCGGAAGGTTGAAGCTCAGCTTTATTTAGTTGAGGACAACACCAGGGAGGGGCACACAGACAGACACCTTTAGTAGGCCTGAAAAGCCTATTGCATTTTTCAAAATGGTAATTTGGAGCAGAAGGTTGAAGCTCAGCTTTATTTAGTTGAGGGCAACACCAGGGAGGGGCAGAAGCCGTTAGTAGGCCCTAACCACCATTTTTTTTTTAAAACCACATAATGAGAGCCGGAAGGTTGAAGCTCAGCTTTATTTAGTTGAGGACAACACCAGGGAGGGGCAGAAGCCGTTAGTAGGCCCTAACCACCATTTTTTTTTTTTAAACCACATAATGAGAGCCGGAAGGTTGAAGCTCAGCTTTATTTAGTTGAGGACAACACCAGGGAGGGGCACACAGACAGACACCTTTAGTAGGCCTGAAAAGCCTATTGCATTTTTCAAAATGGTAATTTGGAGCAGAAGGTTGAAGCTCAGCTTTATTTAGTTGAGGGCAACACCAGGGAGGGGCAGAAGCCGTTAGTAGGCCCTAACCACCATTTTTTTTTTAAAACCACATAATGAGAGCCGGAAGGTTGAAGCTCAGCTTTATTTAGTTGAGGACAACACCAGGGAGGGGCAGAAGCCGTTAGTAGGCCCTAACCACCATTTTTTTTTTTAAAACCACATAATGAGAGCCGGAAGGTTGAAGCTCAGCTTTATTTAGTTGAGGACAACACCAGGGAGGGGCAGAAGCCGTTAGTAGGCCCTAACCACCATTTTTTTTTTTAAAACCACATAATGAGAGCCGGAAGGTTGAAGCTCAGCTTTATTTAGTTGAGGACAACACCAGGGAGGGGCACACAGACAGACACCTTTTGTAGGCCTGAAAAGCCTATTGCATTTTTCAAAATGGTAATTTGGAGCAGAAGGTTGAAGCTCAGCTTTATTTAGTTGAGGGCAACACCAGGGAGGGGCAGAAGCCGTTAGTAGGCCCTAACCACCATTTTTTTTTTAAAACCACATAATGAGAGCCGGAAGGTTGAAGCTCAGCTTTATTTAGTTGAGGACAACACCAGGGAGGGGCAGAAGCCGTTAGTAGGCCCTAACCACCATTTTTTTTTTTTAAACCACATAATGAGAGCCGGAAGGTTGAAGCTCAGCTTTATTTAGTTGAGGACAACACCAGGGAGGGGCACACAGACAGACACCTTTAGTAGGCCTGAAAAGCCTATTGCATTTTTCAAAATGGTAATTTGGAGCAGAAGGTTGAAGCTCAGCTTTATTTAGTTGAGGGCAACACCAGGGAGGGGCAGAAGCCGTTAGTAGGCCCTAACCACCATTTTTTTTTTAAAACCACATAATGAGAGCCGGAAGGTTGAAGCTCAGCTTTATTTAGTTGAGGACAACACCAGGGAGGGGCAGAAGCCGTTAGTAGGCCCTAACCACCATTTTTTTTTTTTAAACCACATAATGAGAGCCGGAAGGTTGAAGCTCAGCTTTATTTAGTTGAGGACAACACCAGGGAGGGGCACACAGACAGACACCTTTAGTAGGCCTGAAAAGCCTATTGCATTTTTCAAAATGGTAATTTGGAGCAGAAGGTTGAAGCTCAGCTTTATTTAGTTGAGGGCAACACCAGGGAGGGGCAGAAGCCGTTAGTAGGCCCTAACCACCATTTTTTTTTTAAAACCACATAATGAGAGCCGGAAGGTTGAAGCTCAGCTTTATTTAGTTGAGGACAACACCAGGGAGGGGCAGAAGCCGTTAGTAGGCCCTAACCACCATTTTTTTTTTTAAAACCACATAATGAGAGCCGGAAGGTTGAAGCTCAGCTTTATTTAGTTGAGGACAACACCAGGGAGGGGCAGAAGCCGTTAGTAGGCCCTAACCACCATTTTTTTTTTTAAAACCACATAATGAGAGCCGGAAGGTTGAAGCTCAGCTTTATTTAGTTGAGGACAACACCAGGGAGGGGCACACAGACAGACACCTTTTGTAGGCCTGAAAAGCCTATTGCATTTTTCAAAATGGTAATTTGGAGCAGAAGGTTGAAGCTCAGCTTTATTTAGTTGAGGGCAACACCAGGGAGGGGCAGAAGCCGTTAGTAGGCCCTAACCACCATTTTTTTTTTAAAACCACATAATGAGAGCCGGAAGGTTGAAGCTCAGCTTTATTTAGTTGAGGACAACACCAGGGAGGGGCAGAAGCCGTTAGTAGGCCCTAACCACCATTTTTTTTTTTTAAACCACATAATGAGAGCCGGAAGGTTGAAGCTCAGCTTTATTTAGTTGAGGACAACACCAGGGAGGGGCACACAGACAGACACCTTTAGTAGGCCTGAAAAGCCTATTGCATTTTTCAAAATGGTAATTTGGAGCAGAAGGTTGAAGCTCAGCTTTATTTAGTTGAGGGCAACACCAGGGAGGGGCAGAAGCCGTTAGTAGGCCCTAACCACCATTTTTTTTTTAAAACCACATAATGAGAGCCGGAAGGTTGAAGCTCAGCTTTATTTAGTTGAGGACAACACCAGGGAGGGGCAGAAGCCGTTAGTAGGCCCTAACCACCATTTTTTTTTTTAAAACCACATAATGAGAGCCGGAAGGTTGAAGCTCAGCTTTATTTAGTTGAGGACAACACCAGGGAGGGGCAGAAGCCGTTAGTAGGCCCTAACCACCATTTTTTTTTTTAAAACCACATAATGAGAGCCGGAAGGTTGAAGCTCAGCTTTATTTAGTTGAGGACAACACCAGGGAGGGGCACACAGACAGACACCTTTTGTAGGCCTGAAAAGCCTATTGCATTTTTCAAAATGGTAATTTGGAGCAGAAGGTTGAAGCTCAGCTTTATTTAGTTGAGGGCAACACCAGGGAGGGGCAGAAGCCGTTAGTAGGCCCTAACCACCATTTTTTTTTTAAAACCACATAATGAGAGCCGGAAGGTTGAAGCTCAGCTTTATTTAGTTGAGGACAACACCAGGGAGGGGCAGAAGCCGTTAGTAGGCCCTAACCACCATTTTTTTTTTTAAAACCACATAATGAGAGCCGGAAGGTTGAAGCTCAGCTTTATTTAGTTGAGGACAACACCAGGGAGGGGCAGAAGCCGTTAGTAGGCCCTAACCACCATTTTTTTTTTTAAAACCACATAATGAGAGCCGGAAGGTTGAAGCTCAGCTTTATTTAGTTGAGGACAACACCAGGGAGGGGCAGAAGCCGTTAGTAGGCCCTAACCACCATTTTTTTTTTAAAACCACATAATGAGAGCCGGAAGGTTGAAGCTCAGCTTTATTTAGTTGAGGACAACACCAGGGAGGGGCAGAAGCCGTTAGTAGGCCCTAACCACCATTTTTTTTTTTAAAACCACATAATGAGAGCCGGAAGGTTGAAGCTCAGCTTTATTTAGTTGAGGACAACACCAGGGAGGGGCAGAAGCCGTTAGTAGGCCCTAACCACCATTTTTTTTTTTAAAACCACATAATGAGAGCCGGAAGGTTGAAGCTCAGCTTTATTTAGTTGAGGACAACACCAGGGAGGGGCAGAAGCCGTTAGTAGGCCCTAACCACCATTTTTTTTTTAAAACCACATAATGAGAGCCGGAAGGTTGAAGCTCAGCTTTATTTAGTTGAGGACAACACCAGGGAGGGGCAGAAGCCGTTAGTAGGCCCTAACCACCATTTTTTTTTTAAAACCACATAATGAGAGCCGGAAGGTTGAAGCTCAGCTTTATTTAGTTGAGGACAACACCAGGGAGGGGCAGAAGCCGTTAGTAGGCCCTAACCACCATTTTTTTTTTTAAAACCACATAATGAGAGCCGGAAGGTTGAAGCTCAGCTTTATTTAGTTGAGGACAACACCAGGGAGGGGCAGAAGCCGTTAGTAGGCCCTAACCACCATTTTTTTTTTTAAAACCACATAATGAGAGCCGGAAGGTTGAAGCTCAGCTTTATTTAGTTGAGGACAACACCAGGGAGGGGCAGAAGCCGTTAGTAGGCCCTAACCACCATTTTTTTTTTAAAACCACATAATGAGAGCCGGAAGGTTGAAGCTCAGCTTTATTTAGTTGAGGACAACACCAGGGAGGGGCAGAAGCCGTTAGTAGGCCCTAACCACCATTTTTTTTTTTAAAACCACATAATGAGAGCCGGAAGGTTGAAGCTCAGCTTTATTTAGTTGAGGACAACACCAGGGAGGGGCAGAAGCCGTTAGTAGGCCCTAACCACCATTTTTTTTTTTAAAACCACATAATGAGAGCCGGAAGGTTGAAGCTCAGCTTTATTTAGTTGAGGACAACACCAGGGAGGGGCACACAGACAGACACCTTTTGTAGGCCTGAAAAGCCTATTGCATTTTTCAAAATGGTAATTTGGAGCAGAAGGTTGAAGCTCAGCTTTATTTAGTTGAGGGCAACACCAGGGAGGGGCAGAAGCCGTTAGTAGGCCCTAACCACCATTTTTTTTTTAAAACCACATAATGAGAGCCGGAAGGTTGAAGCTCAGCTTTATTTAGTTGAGGACAACACCAGGGAGGGGCAGAAGCCGTTAGTAGGCCCTAACCACCATTTTTTTTTTTAAAACCACATAATGAGAGCCGGAAGGTTGAAGCTCAGCTTTATTTAGTTGAGGACAACACCAGGGAGGGGCAGAAGCCGTTAGTAGGCCCTAACCACCATTTTTTTTTTTAAAACCACATAATGAGAGCCGGAAGGTTGAAGCTCAGCTTTATTTAGTTGAGGACAACACCAGGGAGGGGCACACAGACAGACACCTTTAGTAGGCCTGAAAAGCCTATTGCATTTTTTAAAATGGTAATTTGGAGCAGAAGGTTGAAGCTCAGCTTTATTTAGTTGAGGGCAACACCAGGGAGGGGCAGAAGCCGTTAGTAGGCCCTAACCACCATTTTTTTTTTTTAAACCACATAATGAGAGCCGGAAGGTTGAAGCTCAGCTTTATTTAGTTGAGGGCAACACCAGGGAGGGGCAGAAGCCGTTAGTAGGCCCTAACCACCATTTTTTTTTTTTAAACCACATAATGAGAGCCGGAAGGTTGAAGCTCAGCTTTATTTAGTTGAGGGCAACACCAGGGAGGGGCAGAAGCCGTTAGTAGGCCCTAACCAAAGTTGAAGGCCAAATGCAGTTTAATTTCTGATACTATAGGCCGAAAGCCAGAAGGTGGAAGTTCCGATTTAGACAGTGGAGGACAATTTGAATTAGGGACTGCAGACAGACTTAGTAGGCTGTCCCCTGTGGACCATGCATCCACCACATTAACCCATTGCGCCGTAATGGACACGTAATCTTCCGTGGCCATGCCTACAGGTCCATGCGTCTGTTGTCAGGTGCACCTTTGTACTCACAGATTGCCAGAGTGCATGGACAATGCGGTCTTCTACATGCTGGTGGAGGGTTGGGATGGCTTTTCTCGCAAAAGAAGTGTCGACTGGTTAGCTTGTAGCGTGGTACAGCGTAGTCCATCATGGCCTTATTAATAGTAAATAAAATATATAACTAGGCTCTATGAACTTTTAAATAGGTTCCAGGGGTACACGGGCAGCATTGGTGTGGTCAGTGGAGGAGTATTGCAAGTAGGGGCTGCAGACAGGCTATCAAAGGCCTAAAATAACAAACAGTAGGCAGTCATGGCAGTTTTACATCGGTTACATGGATACACAGGCAGGCACTCCAGGCAGCATTGTGGTCAGTGGAGGAGTATTGCAAGTAGGGGCCGCAGACAGGCTATCAAAGGCCTAAAATAACAAACAATAGGCTCATGGCAGTTTTACAGCGGTTACATGGATACACGGGCAGGCAGCTTGGTGGTCAGTGGAGGAGTATTTAAAGTAGGGACCGCAGACAGGCTTCAAAGGCCTAACATAAGAAAATGGGCTGGCTGTAGGCACTTTATAATTGGTTCCAGGGGTACACGGGCAGCAGTGGTCTGGTCAGTGGAGGAGTATTTAAAGTAGGGACCGCAGACAGGCTATCAAAGGCCTAACATAACAAACAATAGGCTCATGGCAGTTTCACAGCGGTTACATGGATACACGGGCAGGCAGCTTGGTGGTCAGTGGAGGAGTATTGCAAGTAGGGGCTGCAGACAGGCTATCAAAGGCCTAAAATAACAAACAGTAGGCAGTCATGGCAGTTTTACATCGGTTACATGGATACACAGGCAGGCACTCCAGGCAGCATTGTGGTCAGTGGAGGAGTATTGCAAGTAGGGGCCGCAGACAGGCTATCAAAGGCCTAAAATAACAAACAATAGGCTCATGGCAGTTTTACAGCGGTTACATGGATACACGGGCAGGCAGCTTGGTGGTCAGTGGAGGAGTATTTAAAGTAGGGACCGCAGACAGGCTTCAAAGGCCTAACATAAGAAAATGGGCTGGCTGTAGGCACTTTATAATTGGTTCCAGGGGTACACGGGCAGCAGTGGTCTGGTCAGTGGAGGAGTATTTAAAGTAGGGACCGCAGACAGGCTATCAAAGGCCTAACATAACAAACAATAGGCTCATGGCAGTTTCACAGCGGTTACATGGATACACGGGCAGGCAGCTTGGTGGTCAGTGGAGGAGTATTGCAAGTAGGGGCTGCAGACAGGCTATCAAAGGCCTAAAATAACAAACAGTAGGCAGTCATGGCAGTTTTACATCGGTTACATGGATACACAGGCAGGCACTCCAGGCAGCATTGTGGTCAGTGGAGGAGTATTGCAAGTAGGGGCCGCAGACAGGCTATCAAAGGCCTAAAATAACAAACAATAGGCTCATGGCAGTTTTACAGCGGTTACATGGATACACGGGCAGGCAGCTTGGTGGTCAGTGGAGGAGTATTTAAAGTAGGGACCGCAGACAGGCTTCAAAGGCCTAACATAAGAAAATGGGCTGGCTGTAGGCACTTTATAATTGGTTCCAGGGGTACACGGGCAGCAGTGGTCTGGTCAGTGGAGGAGTATTTAAAGTAGGGACCGCAGACAGGCTATCAAAGGCCTAACATAACAAACAATAGGCTCATGGCAGTTTCACAGCGGTTACATGGATACACGGGCAGGCAGCTTGGTGGTCAGTGGAGGAGTATTGCAAGTAGGGGCTGCAGACAGGCTATCAAAGGCCTAAAATAACAAACAGTAGGCAGTCATGGCAGTTTTACATCGGTTACATGGATACACAGGCAGGCACTCCAGGCAGCATTGTGGTCAGTGGAGGAGTATTGCAAGTAGGGGCCGCAGACAGGCTATCAAAGGCCTAAAATAACAAACAATAGGCTCATGGCAGTTTTACAGCGGTTACATGGATACACGGGCAGGCAGCTTGGTGGTCAGTGGAGGAGTATTTAAAGTAGGGACCGCAGACAGGCTTCAAAGGCCTAACATAAGAAAATGGGCTGGCTGTAGGCACTTTATAATTGGTTCCAGGGGTACACGGGCAGCAGTGGTCTGGTCAGTGGAGGAGTATTTAAAGTAGGGACCGCAGACAGGCTATCAAAGGCCTAACATAACAAACAATAGGCTCATGGCAGTTTCACAGCGGTTACATGGATACACGGGCAGGCAGCTTGGTGGTCAGTGGAGGAGTATTGCAAGTAGGGGCTGCAGACAGGCTATCAAAGGCCTAAAATAACAAACAGTAGGCAGTCATGGCAGTTTTACATCGGTTACATGGATACACAGGCAGGCACTCCAGGCAGCATTGTGGTCAGTGGAGGAGTATTGCAAGTAGGGACCGCAGACAGGCTTCAAAGGCCTAACATAAAAAAATGGGCTGGCTGTAGGCACTTTATAATTGGTTCCAGGGGTACACGGGCAGCAGTGGTCTGGTCAGTGGAGGAGTATTTAAAGTAGGGACCGCAGACAGGCTATCAAAGGCCTAAAATAACAAACAATAGGCTCATGGCAGTTTCACAGCGGTTACATGGATACACGGGCAGGCAGCTTGGTGGTCAGTGGAGGAGTATTGCAAGTAGGGGCCGCAGACAGGCTATCAAAGGCCTAAAATAACAAACAATAGGCTCATGGCAGTTTTACAGCGGTTACATGGATACACAGGCAGCTTGGTGGTGAGTGGAGGAGTAGTGCAAGGAGTGTCTGTCCCAGTACTCCCAAAATATAAATAGATGTTAATGTCTCGCAAAACAACCAAAACAAAAAAAAAAGGTGGCATACTTAGGTACAGGGGTGGGCTCATCTACTGAGTTTCTGACATAGTAATTTGGCAGTAACTATTTAATGGTGCCAATATAGGACACAGACACAGACTACTTTAAGTTGCATCATAGATGTCTACAAATTTGTATTGTCAGTGCCAGACATTGAATGATGTCAGCGAATAGACTAAAGATTGGTGGAGCTGTGCGACATAATTTTGCACGTGGTAGAGCACATTTTGAGCTGGGGTAGGGGGGAACTCTCTTGAGGCCGGCGGGACCGCCCCAGGGCCCCTCATGTTACAACGGTGTGTCTGACGTTGGGTGCGCACCACCACCGCCAGAGACACTACATTGTACTATGAGGGACCCAGTAGCAATGCCGTCAACCAAAAGCGAGCACACCCACCTCTTCAGACAAACAGCAGTCTCACGGGTGCTTGCGCCAAGTCGCGATACCACGGCCCCGTGTGGGGAGTTTTGCCATTTAGGGAGGTGTAAACATGTCGTATGCTGTACAATCAGCTGCAGCAAATTAGACATTAGAAAAGTAATTCACAGGCAAGAGCTTTTCATAGGAAAGCTAGGTGTCGGCCGGGCAAGGTGGGGCAAAAGATTTCGAAATCCAGTTGTGGTTCATTTTAATGAATGTTAGATCGTCAACATTTTGGGTAGCCAGACGAGTCCTTTTTTCGGTTAATATTGAACCTGCAGCACTGAATACTCTTTCTGATAGGACACTTGCTGCCGGGCAAGCAAGCTCCTGCAATGCATATTCTGCCAATTCTGGCCAGGTGTCTAATTTGGAGGCCCAGTAATCAAATGGGAATGACGGTTGAGGGAGAACATCGATAAGGGATGAAAAATAGTTAGTAACCATACTGGACAAATGTTGTCTCCTGTCACTTTCAATTGATGCAGCAGTACCTGTCCTGTCTGCGGTCATAGCAAAATCACTCCACAACCTGGTCAGAAAACCCCTCTGTCCAATGCCACTTCTGATGTGTGCACCCCTAACACTCCTAGTCTGCTGCCCCCTGGAGCTCGTGTGAGAACGATCACGTGCGCTGTGTGCTGGGAATGCCTGAAGCAAACGGTCAACAAGAGTTGATTGTTTGGTTGCTAATATTAGTTCCAAGTTCTCATGTGGCATAATATTTTGCAATTTGCCTTTATAGCGTGGATCAAGGAGGCAGGCCAACCAGTAATCGTCATCGTTCATCATTTTCGTAATGCGTGTGTCCCTTTTTAGGATACGTAAGGCATAATCCGCCATGTGGGCCAAAGTTCCAGTTGTCAAATCTCCGGTTGTGATTGGTTGAGGGGCAGTTGCAGGCAAATCTACGTCACTTGTGTCCCTCAAAAAACCAGAACCCGGCCGTGACACGCAACCAAATTCCTGTGCCCCCGGGAAAGGTTCGGCATTAAAAATATACTCATCCCCATCATCCTCCTCGTCCTCCACCTCCTCTTCGCCCGCTACCTCGTCCTGTACACTGCCCTGACCAGACAATGGCTGACTGTCATCAAGGCTTTCCTCTTCCTCTGGTGCAGACGCCTGCTCCTTTATGTGCGTCAAACTTTGCATCAGCAGACGCATTAGGGGGATGCTCATGCTTATTACGGCGTTGTCTGCACTAACCAGCCGTGTGCATTCCTCAAAGCACTGAAGGACTTGACACATGTCTTGTATCTTAGACCACTGCACACCTGACAACTCCATGTCTGCCATCCTACTGCCTGCCCGTGTATCCTCCCACAAATAAATAACAGCACGCCTCTGTTCGCACAGTCTCTGAAGCATGTGCAGTGTTGAGTTCCACCTTGTTGCAACGTCTATGATTAGGCGATGCTGGGGAAGGTTCAAAGACCGCTGATAGGTCTGCATACGGCTGGCGTGTACAGGCGAACGTCGGATATGTGAGCAAAGTGCACGCACTTTGAGGAGCAGGTCGGAGAACCCAGGATAAGTTTTCAATAAGCACTGCACCACCAGGTTTAAGGTGTGAGCCAGGCAAGGAATGTGTTTCAGTTGGGAAAGGGAGATGGCAGCCATGAAATTCCTTCCGTTATCACTCACTACCTTGCCTGCCTCAAGATCTACTGTGCCCAGCCACGACTGCGTTTCTTGTTGCAAGAACTCGGACAGAACTTCCGCGGTGTGTCTATTGTCGCCCAAGCACTTCATAGCCAATACAGCCTGCTGACGCTTGGCAGTAGCTGGCCCATAATGGGACAACTGGTGTGCAACAGTGTCATCTGCCGATGGAGTGGTTGGCAGACTGCGTTCTGTGGAAGAGCTGTAGCTTCTGCAGGAGGACGAGGAGGAGGAGGAGGAGGGGGTGCGAACGCCTACAGCCAACTGTTTCCTAGACCGTGGGCTAGGCACAACTGTCCCTAAATTGATGTCGCCTGTGGACCCTGCATCCACCACATTCACCCAGTGTGCCGTGATGGACACATAACGTCCCTGGCCATGCCTACTGGTCCATGCATCTGTAGTCAGGTGCACCTTTGTACTCACAGATTGCCTGAGTGCATGGACGATGCGCTGTTTAACATGCTGGTGCAGGGCTGGGATGGCTTTTCTGGAAAAAAAGTGTCGACTGGGTAGCTCGTATCGTGGTTCAGCGTACTCCATCAGGGCTTTGAAAGCTTCGCTTTCAACTAACCGGTAGGGCATCATCTCTAACGAGATTAGTCTAGCTATGTGGGCGTTAAAACCCTGTGTACGCGGATGCGAGGATAAGTACTTCCTTTTTCTAACCAGAGTCTCATGTAGGGTGAGCTGGACTGGAGAGCTGGAGATCGTGGAACTTTCGGGTGTGCCGGTGTACATGGCAGACTGAGAGACGGTTGGAGACGGTATTGTTTCCGCCGGTGCCCTAGATGCAATATTTCCTCCTACAAAACTGGTGATTCCCTGACCCTGACTGCTTTTGGCTGGCAAAGAAACCTGCACAGATACTGCCTGTGGTGCGGAAAATGGTGGCCTTACAGTGACGGAAGGGATGTTGCGTTGCTGACTAGCTTCATTGGCCGAGGGTGCTACAACCTTGAGGGACGTTTGGTAGTTAGTCCAGGCTTGAAAATGCATGGTGGTTAAGTGTCTATGCATGCAACTAGTATTTAGACTTTTCAGATTCTGACCTCTGCTTAAGCTAGTTGAACATTTTTGACAGATGACTTTGCGCTGATCAGTTGGATGTTGTTTAAAAAAATGCCAGACTGCACTCTTCCTAGACTCGGATCCCTTTTCAGGGATTGCAGACTGAGCTTTAACCGGATGGCAACGCTGTGCTCCAACAGGTTTTGGCTTTGACACGCGTTTTGGGCCAGATACGGGCCCGGCAGATGTAACCTGTTGCGATGTTGATGCCTGCTGCGGCCCCTCCTCCACCTCCGCTTCTGAACTACTGCCGCCTGCACCCTGTTCCCCCAATGGCTGCCAATCGGGGTCAATAACTGGGTCATCTATTACCTCCTCTTCGAGCTCGTGTGCAACTTCGTCTGTGTCACTGTGTCGGTCGGTGGTATAGCGTTCGTGGCGGGGCAACATAGTCTCATCAGGGTCTGATTGTGGATCTGTACCCTGAGAGGGCAATGTGGTGGTCTGAGTCAAAGGAGCAGCATAGTACTCTGGCTGTGGCTGTGCATCAGTGCACTCCATGTCAGAATATACTTGTAATGGGCATGGCCTGTTAAATGTTTCACTTTCTAAGCCAGGGACGGTATGTGTAAAGAGCTCCATGGAGTGACCCGTTGTGTCGCCTGCTGCATCCTTCTCTCTTGTTGTAGTTTTTGCTGAGGAGGACAAGGAAGCGACTTGTCCCTGACCGTGAACATCCACAAGCGACGCGCTGCTTTTACATTTACCAGTTTCGGAAGAGGAGGCAAAAGAGCTAGAGGCTGAGTCTGCAATGTAAGCCAAAACTTGCTGTTGCTGCTCCGCCTTTAAAAGCGGTTTTCCTACTCCCAGAAAAGAGAGCGTTCGAGGCCTTGTGTAGCCTGACGACGAAACTGGCTCCACAGCTCCAGACTTAGGTGGAATATTTTTATCCCCACGACCACCTGATGCTCCTCTACCACTACCATCATTACCAGCTGACAATGAACGCCCACGACGACCTCTTGCACCAGACTTCCTCATTGTTTTAAAATCTTAACCAAAGTAACTTTATTTGTTGCTGTCAAACAACTTACACGGTGAGCTATAACTTCAGTATGATTTCAATATCCCTTAACAGGTTGGTGAGACCACAAGGAAAATCAGGCACAATGTTACACACTCTGTTTTCTGTGGCACAAAATCACAGAGATGACACACACGCAGGACTGTCACTCAAGCACTAATGTCAATATTAATCTCCCACCTAATTTATTTTTTTTTTTTTCTCAGGGAGACTTTAGAAACCAAATAATATTAAAAAAAAAAAAAAAAAAGGCTTTCTATGGCCCACAATTAGAGAGAGAGAGGTGGCACACCCAGGAGTCAAGACTGGCACACAAGCTGAGAGGGCAATATTACTCTCCCACTGTTTTTTTATGTATTTTTTGTTTTTTCAGGGAGACTTTAGAAACCCAATAATATTTTAAAAAAAAAATAAATAGGCTTTCTATGGCCCACTGAATGAGAGGGAGAGAGGTGGCACACCCAGGAGTCAAGACTGGCACACAAGCTGAAAGGGCAATATTACTCTCCCACTGTTTTTTTAGGTTTTTTTTTTTTTTTCAGGGAGACTTTAGAAACCCAATAATATTTTAAAAAAAAAATAAATAGGCTTTCTATGGCCCACTGAATGAAAGGGAGAGAGGTGGCACACCCAGGAGTCAAGACTGGCACACAAGCTGAAAGGGCAATATTACTCTCCCACTGTTTTTTTATGTATTTTTTGTTTTTTCAGGGAGACTTTAGAAACCCAATAATATTTAAAAAAAAAAATAAATAGGCTTTCTATGGCCCACTGAATGAGAGGGAGAGAGGTGGCACACCCAGGAGTCAAGACTGGCACACAAGCTGAAAGGGCAATATTACTCTCCCACTGTTTTTTTAGGTTTTTTTTTTTTTTTCAGGGAGACTTTAGAAACCAAATAATATAAAAAAAAAAAAAAAAAAAAAAATAGGCTTGCTATAGCCCACTGAATGAGAGATAGCACACACAGCAGTGGCACACAAGCCCTGACTGAGGCCAATATTTTTCTCCCACTGATTGATGTAGTGTTTTTGTGTTGAGGTAGAATTTAGAACACAAATCACGGAAAAAATAAATAGGCTTTCTATGGCCCACTGAATGAAAGGGAGAGAGGTGGCACACCCAGGAGTCAAGACTGGCACACAAGCTGAAAGGGCAATATTACTCTCCCACTGTTTTTTTATGTATTTTTTGTTTTTTCAGGGAGACTTTAGAAACCCAATAATATTTAAAAAAAAAAATAAATAGGCTTTCTATGGCCCACTGAATGAGAGGGAGAGAGGTGGCACACCCAGGAGTCAAGACTGGCACACAAGCTGAAAGGGCAATATTACTCTCCCACTGTTTTTTTAGGTTTTTTTTTTTTTTTTCAGGGAGACTTTAGAAACCCAATAATATTTTAAAAAAAAAATAAATAGGCTTTCTATGGCCCACTGAATGAGAGGGAGAGAGGTGGCACACCCAGGAGTCAAGACTGGCACACAAGCTGAAAGGGCAATATTACTCTCCCACTGTTTTTTTAGGTTTTTTTTTTTTTTTCAGGGAGACTTTAGAAACCCAATAATATTTAAAAAAAAAAATAAATAGGCTTTCTATGGCCCACTGAATGAAAGGGAGAGAGGTGGCACACCCAGGAGTCAAGACTGGCACACAAGCTGAAAGGGCAATATTACTCTCCCACTGTTTTTTTAGGTTTTTTTTTTTTTTTCAGGGAGACTTTAGAAACCAAATAATATTAAAAAAAAAAAAAAAAAAAAAAAAAATAGGCTTGCTATAGCCCACTGAATGAGAGATAGCACACACAGCAGTGGCACACAAGCCCTGACTGAGGCCAATATTTTTCTCCCACTGATTGATGTAGTGTTTTTGTGTTGAGGTAGAATTTAGAACACAAATCACGGAAAAAATAAATAGGCTTTCTATGGCCCACTGAATGAAAGGGAGAGAGGTGGCACACCCAGGAGTCAAGACTGGCACACAAGCTGAAAGGGCAATATTACTCTCCCACTGTTTTTTTATGTATTTTTTGTTTTTTCAGGGAGACTTTAGAAACCCAATAATATTTTTTTAAAAAAATAAATAGGCTTTCTATGGCCCACTGAATGAGAGGGAGAGAGGTGGCACACCCAGGAGTCAAGACTGGCACACAAGCTGAAAGGGCAATATTACTCTCCCACTGTTTTTTTAGGTTTTTTTTTTTTTTCAGGGAGACTTTAGAAACCAAATAATATTAAAAAAAAAAAAAAAAAATAGGCTTGCTATAGCCCACTGAATGAGAGATAGCACACACAGCAGTGGCACACAAGCCCTGACTGAGGCCAATATTTTTCTCCCACTGATTGATGTAGTGTTTTTGTGTTGAGGTAGATTTTAGAACACAAATCACGGAAAAAATAAATAGGCTTTCTATGGCCCACTCAGTGAGAGATGGCACACACAGGGATGGCACTGTAGCAGAAATGCCAATCTTAATCTCCCACAAAAAAAAAAAAAAAAAAAAAAAAAAACTGTCCTACAATTACTATCTCCCTGCAGTAATGTAAGCCAGGTATGGCAGGCAGCAATAGGAGTGGACTGATGCACAAATTAAATAAAAAGTGTGGACAAACAAAAAAGATAGCTGTGCAGAAAGGAAGGAACAAGAGGATATGTGCTTTGAAAAAAGCAGTTGGTTTCCACAGTGGCGTACACACAGCAATACAGCTATCACGGAGCCTTCTAGGGCAGCCCAATGAGCTACAGCGCTGAGGGGAAAAAAAAAAAAAAATAGCTTCCACAGTCCCTGCACACCGAAGGTGGTGTTGGACAGTGGAAATCGCTGCAGCACAAGCGGTTTGGTGGTTAGTGGACCCTGCCTAACGCTCTCCCTGCTTCTGACGAAGCGGCAGCAACCTCTCCCTAAGCTCAGATCAGCAGCAGTAAGATGGCGGTCGGCGGGAACGCCCCTTTATAGCCCCTGTGACGCCGCAGACAGCAAGCCAATCACTGCAATGCCCTTCTCTAAGATGGTGGGGACCAGGATCTATGTCATCACGCTGCCCACACTCTGCGTTCACCTTCATTGGCTGAGAAATGGCGCTTTTCGCGTCATTGAAACGCGACTTTGGCGCGAAAGTCGCGTACCGCATGGCCGACAAGCACAGGGGTCGGATCGGGTTTCATGAGACGCCGACTTAGCCAAAAGTCGGCGACTTTTGAAAATGATCGACCCGTTTCGCTCAACCCTACTCACCACACATCTAGATAAGTTCCTTAGGGGGTCTACTTTCCAAAATGGTGTCACTTGTGGGGGGTTTCAATGTTTAGGCACATCAGGGGATCTCCAAATGCAACATGGCGTCCCATCTCAATTCCTGTCAATTTTGCATTGAAAAGTCAAATGGCGCTCCTTCCCTTCCGAGCTCTGCCATGCGCCCAAACAGTGGAATACCCCCACATATGGGGTATCAGCGTACTCAGGACAAATTGTACAACAACTTTTGGGGTCCATTTTCTCCTGTTACCCTTGGTAAAATAAAACAAATTGGATCTGAAATAAATTTTGTGTGAAAAAAAGTTAAATGTTCATTTTTATTTAAACATTCCAAAAATTCCTGTGAAACACCTGAAGGGTTAATAAACTTCTTGAAAGTGGTTTTGAGTACCTTGAGGGGTGCAGTTTTTAGAATGGTGTCACACTTGGGTATTTTCTATCATATAGACCCCTCAAAATGACTTCAAATGAGATGTGGTCCCTAAAAAAAAATGGTGTTGTAAAAATGAGAAATTGCTGGTTAACTTTTAACCCTTATAACTCCGTCACAAAAAAAAATTTTGGTTCCAAAATTGTGCTGATGTAAAGTAGGCATGTGGGAAATGTTACTTATTAAGTATTTTGCATGACATATGTCTGTGATTTAAGGGCATAAAAATTAAAAGTTGGAAAATTGCGAAATTTTCAAAATTTTCGCCAAATATTCGTTTTTTTCACAAATAAACACAACTTATATCGAAGAAATTTTACCACTATCATGAAGTACAATATGTCATGAGAAAACAATGTCAGAATCGCCAAGATCCGTTGAAGCGTTCCAGAGTTATAACCTCATAAAGGGACAGTGGTCAGAATTGTAAAAATTGGCCCGGTCATTAACGTGCAAACCACCCTTGGGGGTGAAGGGGTTAAGTAACAAATCTGAGGTGTCTCGATTGTAGGACGGGAGGGCCTGAACAAATGGTCTCAAGATTTCGTCTATGTACACACCACAGTTTTGTGTTAGAGAATCAGAGCCTGATACTATTGGCCGACCTTTAATTGGGTTTAGCCCTTTATGTACCTTAGGTGTTGTGTAAAAGGTGGCAGTAAGAGGATAAGTTGGTAACAAAAATTCAAATTCACTCTTAGAGATCAAATTATTCACTTTGGCTGTTGTCAACAGATTCTGTAACTCATACTTATATGTGAGAGATGGATCCTTGGGTACTATTTCATAGGTACCAACATCTTTTAGTATGGTGTAGCACATATGTACATAGTCCTCAACTGTCATAATCACCAAGTTACCTCCTTTGTCGGAGGGCGGGATATTACCTACGACCCAAGGTCTGAATAGGGGCCAGATAATAAATCTCTCCAACTATGTTTTATCTAGAGATGATTATAGTCTCTTTCTCAAAGGGCTTAATTTTGTACCCACAAACAGATATGATTGCTTTAGCTGGCTGAAAGATATCAATCTGTTTTGCAGAAAACTAAAGTGGAAAAAATTCTTTGCAGCCAATAATAGACTTGAATGTGAGAGACTAGGCCTGGGTAATGAGGATATAGAGGGCTATATGGCCTTGATGGGTCTACTGGAAGAAACTAGTCAGGATAATGGCCTGTGCCCTTTTACCAAACTTAAAAATAAAAGTAAGAAAATGCCACCACAAGGAGACGTAACTAGCATTGATATTTTTTTGAAATTGGTAGAGAGGGATTTACGGAAAATTCCCACAGGGCCATATGGATCAAATTTGACACAGAGGGAATATGAATCACTGTCTAGGCTCATGAAAAGTAATGATTTAGTCATCAAGCCCTCCGACAAAGGAGGTAACTTGGTGATTATGACAGTTGAGGACTATGTACATATGTGCTGCACCATACTAAGAGATGTTGGTACCTATGAAATAGTACCCAAGGATCCATCTCTCACATATAAGTATGAGTTAGAGAATCTGTTGACAACAGCCAAAGTGAATAATTTGATCTCTAAGAGTGAATTTGAATTTTTGTTACCAACTTATCCTCTTACTGCCACCTTTTACACAACACCTAAGGTACATAAAGGGCTAAACCCAATTAAAGGTCGGCCAATAGTATCAGGCTCTGATTCTCTAACACAAAACTGTGGTGTGTACATAGATGAAATCTTGAGACCATTTGTTCAGGCCCTCCCATCATCCATTCGAGACACCTCAGATTTGTTACTTAAACTGGACGGCATACATGTAGCTGAGGGTTCTTTCCTAGCCTCGATAGACGTGGAGGCTCTCTATAGTAACATCCCACATGATTTAGGCTTATTGGCAGTTAGCCATTTCCTAAAGACAAGAGCAACCCAGTGTACAGCACATAATCGTTTTGTGCTGGATCTCCTGCACTTCACACTCACGAGAAATTATTTTATGTTTGACAGGAAGTACTTCCACCAGCTCAGGGGCACAGCGATGGGGAGCCCCTGTGCCCCATCGTATGCCAATCTGTTCCTGGGCTGGTGGGAGGAAACGATTGTCTTCCCTGATGATGTGAGGTGGTGGCATCAACATGTGGGGGTCTGGTACAGATTTATAGATGACGTTTTCATCATATGGCAGGGGACACAGGAAGCCTTTGGTAAATTCATCCAACAACTAAATGATAACACCATAGGTATGCTTTTCACCTGTGAAATCAATCCAGAGGTGCTGTCATTCTTGGATGTTTCTGTCCAGATTAACATTGATGGTTCATTAAAAACACAGATCTTTCGGAAACCTACAAGTAGCAATAGTCTACTACGATGGGAGAGCCACCATCCGCAAGCTCTCAAACGAGGCATTCCGAAAGGTCAGTTTTTAAGACTAAGAAGAAACTGCTCGGACACCAATACTTTTATAGGCCAATCAGGGGATATGAAAAATCGCTTTAGGGAAAAGGGGTACCCCAGAGGGGTTGTGGAGGCAGCTTTCAATCACGCCCTCGCACAGGATAGGAATGCTCTGTTACAAACTCAGAGCAAGAGACAGACTACTGACTTGGAGACCATTAGGATCATTGGTACCTATGACTGTCAACATACAAGAGAGGCCAAGATCCTTGAAAAACATTGGGATGTTCTATCTGCTGACCCAGACCTGACCCATATGATTGGAGTAAAGCCCCAAATAACATATAGAAAGGGCCAATCCCTAAAAGACAACTTAGTGCATAGTCATTTTAAAAGACCTATGACTGAGGGCACATGGCTTGATAGAAAAACCTGTGGGTTTTTTAAATGTGGCAACTGTGTCAACTGTAGATATATGAAACCATGTAAGTTTATTACCAGCTCATTTACTGGTAAAAAATATTATCTTCGTGACTTCTCAAACTGTAAGACCAAAGGTGTGGTGTATATTGCTACCTGTCGGTGCCCTAAAGACTATGTGGGCAAAACTAAGAGGGAATTTAGAAGGAGAGTTGGTGAACACGTAGGCGATATTAAACATGCACGTGATACACCTATCGCCAAACATATCAATGACATACATCAGGGTAATTTGCAGGAGATTACATTCAGCATAATAGAGGTCTATACACCAAACCCAAGAGGTGGTGATTTTGATAAGTTGCTGCTACAGAAAGAATGTGCGTGGATTCATCGCATAAACTGTATAGCACCGGTGGGATTGAATGAAAATCAGTCCTTTACATGTTTCCTATAAACAATCAGCCTATTTTCCCTTGGTTTGGCCTATGCTTCTCTTCTGACTCTTTAAACATTATTTTGTATATTTTCGATATTAATCTGGCTATTTTGTCTTTTCTCGTGCTAGTGTGGCCATTATATTATCCCAAGATCTAAATAATAGATCTAAGCACCTCTACTGTGCGACTGTTGTTTCATGATGGGCTACCTGTATTTATTGTATCTGTATACTTGCTATGCCACTTTGTTTTACCCGTGTTTATAGAGGGTACACGGTATTTACCGTGAATATCAGTACTCATCCTTTTACATGCTATTATTGATATTCTTTCTCACAATTACCTATATAGGAGCAAATGGTATCACTAGAAATAAATCTAGTCCTGATGGACGTGTTATGGCGCTATGACCTTTTTGGGGGCATCTGGAGCCTTGCTATTAATATGCCAGGCCTCCCATAATAAATTATGCGGCTAATTAGAAATCGCTGCCGTAAGGTTTAATGCATGGCAAATATACCTTCCAATATTAATAAATATCATATGAATTGGATTGGTTTCCTTATGATTAACATCATG
The DNA here is from genome assembly GCF_051348905.1 of Ranitomeya variabilis. Classification (NCBI taxonomy): domain Eukaryota; kingdom Metazoa; phylum Chordata; class Amphibia; order Anura; family Dendrobatidae; genus Ranitomeya; species Ranitomeya variabilis. The sequence goes on from NC_135234.1 coordinate 532,286,735, forward strand.
TTTATCAGTACCATGGCCGCTATCCTCTATGATTTGCCCGTTACCTAGAAACTATAAACGCTTTATAGCTATGCCGACATGTCCGGCGCAGCGCTGCTGATGCGGTTATGTGCGCTCCAGCCTATGTACACGCTGGTGGGCTGGTCTAGCTGAAGCGGTACAACTCCAGAAGCATTAATACATACAGTGCGGGCATGCGCAACCATGTCCCTGGTCAGCGCTGATCACTTCCGGTCATGCGCACTACTGTAGGCGCGGTGATGTGCGCTCCAGCTGAAACGCACGCCAGGAAAAGCGTGGTCCGAGTGGCGCACTAGAGCCAATAGGAATGTATGCTAAGCTGAGACAGGGTACGGACCAGAAGGGCCACAAAAACATGGTGGTCAGTACTTGTATAATATATATACCCTGCAAATCACTCTGGTGTTACAACTGTCTGATATAGCAGACAATTTTGAGATAGGGGTAGCCATGCCTCTAGTGGTTGCAATTATCTATTAACTCCAAAACCTATATAAGTGAGAGGGAGTGGGTTATTCCATGACACATCCATACATCAAAGCCTCCTGATGATCCGTGAAGGTGAAACGCGTAGAGGCGCACCATGACATCTTCATAATGATGAGTATCATTCCTAGCTCACTGCTCCACTGCACTGTTATACATGCATATTGACAGACTAGTTTGTGCAATAACTACAAATGAGGCAGATAGTTCCATATAAGAGCGTTATATCGTTGGTCTCTGATGAGGACTGCCTCCTTAACAATAATCAGCATATGATGATGTATATGGGTGATGCGGTATTTTTGATCTGGTTACATATTCTATAGGTACATGGCTAGCTTGTTGCGTGTGTTACTGATTATTTAGTCAGTGTTTCCAATTATTCCTGCCTTGCTTTGGTAGAATTTATCAAGCAAACCATTATTTTCTACCATTGTTACTAGCTACCCATAGGGAATCCAAGGGATAGCCGTCGCAGAGTGGGGGCGCCATTTCCGCTGTACAGTAGGGTGCCAACCTCCACAGCAAGGCAGGTATTGAGATCAGGGAGCAGTGTAGTTAGGAATTATTTGTTCACTTTTAGCACTTTATTCTGCACTGTTTTGCACTTTGTATGTCTGTGTCTCTCACCCTATCAAAATAAATACTAAAATGTTTTTTGCCCTACCTACCAATGGGTAATTTTGGTCATTTATATCTATCTACCCAATTTTTCCTGTTGTACATTTGTCAGCCCGGCTGTTACACATATATATAGGGCAGCAATAGGAGATATAGGGCAAGTCGTCGATGAGTGGGGGCGCCAATCTCGTATATATGTAGGGTGCCAACCTCCACTGCCAGGTAGTTGGCATCAAGGGTCCCCTGGATAGGGTATATCTAGAGAGCACGGTTGATAGTTTTGTCATGTTTGTGGTTGTGTATATGGTTTTAACCAATAAAAGTATTGTTTTATATAGCTATTTGAGAGTTATAGGTTATTTGGTTACACTTTGATTCTCTTTTGACCTATAGGTATTATTTATTCTTGGTTTGCAACCATTGTTTCTCACACTGCTGTCACAAATTAATTGATTTAGCATGTTCAAACCTGCACAGTAGTGACTGGGAAATAAAGTGATAACGTATGGAAAGTCTTGCTATGACTGTGAGGCCAATAGAAGTTTTAATACAACCAGAGTTTTTTACTCACCCTTGTATATTTATGGAAAACCTGGACATTATAGAGGGCTGCTGATTTCCTATTTTGGTACTGTTTTAATCCCTTAACATCCAAGGATGGACAGAGTCCCTCATTGGATGCCTCCCCCTATTTGGTACGGGCTCCGCCGATGAGCACGCACCTTTTCTGCCACATTACAGCTGATTTTATAAGCTGACATGTACCTGAAACAGCCGTGAGTGGAATCGTGATTCACTCATGACTGTTAACATGTTAAATGCCGCTGTCAAACGCTGACAGCGGTATTTAACATGCACGCACAGGAAGCATGTCATTACCTCCTCCCATCGGCGCCCGTGTCACATGACCACGGGTCGCTGATGGGTTGGCATGACAACCCGTGGTCAGCAGGAGACCCCTATAGTTGTCATTGCTGGATTGCTATGAGCGCCGCCTGGTGATTGACGCTCATAGCAAGTAAGCATATCTGCTACATAGAGCAGGGCTGCAACCCTGCCCTATGTAGCAGAGGCGATCGGACAACTGCATCTTCTAGTTTCCCATAGAGACTATTGAAACAAGTAAAAAGTAAAAAAAATGTTTCTAAAAATGTAAAAAATAAAAAAATATATAAAAGTTAAATTCACCCCCTTTTACCCCATTCAAAATAATACAATAAAAAATCAAATATACACATATGTGGTATCACCATGTTCATAATTGCACGATGTATCAATATATAAAAAGAATTAATCCAATCGGTAAATGGCATAGCGAGAAAAAAAATCGAAACGCCAGAATTACTTTTTTTTGTCGCCACAACATTGCAATAAAATGCAATAACGGGCAATCAAAATATTGTATCTACACCAAAATGGTATCAATAAAAATTTCAGATCGGCGCACAAAAATAAGCCCTCACCCTTCCCCAGATCCTGAAAAATGGAGACGCTATGGGTCTTGGAAAATGGCAACTTTTTTTTTTTTTTTTTTTTACAAATTTTGGATTTTTTTTTCACCACTTAGATAAAAAAGAACCTACACATGTTTGGTGTTTTTGAACTCATAATTAAGTATCAAATACCACACTCAGGGATTTTTGGTGCAAAAATCAAAATTTTATACATACAGTAGCCACTAGTTACAAACGTTTCGGTCGTGATAGACCTTCATCAGTGTACTAGGAGGTGTGTCTTGCCGGGTAACACCGTGACATATGATACTCGGTAGGGTTGAGCGACTTTCATTTTTTTAAGATCGAGTAGGGTTTTGGGAAACCCGATTTTGTCCAGAGTCGAGTCGAGTGCAGTCGGCCGATTATCGCTAAAAGTCGGGGATCGACCGAAACACGAAACCCAATGCAAGTCAATGGGGAAGCATAGTCGGCAGTGAGTGGAGGCCAGGAAAACACCTACAGTGCCCATTTTAATGCCAAAAACATCCATTCTTGTTTCTGAAGCTTGCCAATCTTAATTAACTGTATAATAATAGTTGGGCATAGGGAATTGGGGGAAAGTTGTGGGGGGAGTAGGGCTGGCTCAAGTTTTTCGTGGGCCCAGGAAATGCGGACTACGTCACGGCGGTGTTGCAGGGAAAGGTAAGTATTTAAAAGTTGCAAGTGCTGTGATCCTGAGCAAGCAGGGGGGGGGCCCACTCGTTCGCATTGCCACTGGCACAGGGCCCCTCAAAGTACGGCGGTGTGTTTGCATGGCGGGGGCGCCTCCCACCAGCAGCGACACTTTTGCGTACTCTGAGGGGCCCTGTGCCAGTGACGTCGCCAACGAGTATGCCCCCCCACCTGATGAAGGAACCTGCACTTTCATCTGCACCTTCCTCTTTGTCCCTGTGTAAGGTGGTATAACATGCGGGAAGGGGAACCTTACTTTCAGCAGGGACAGATTCTGGCTGTGTAGAGTACAAGGGGAATGTAGTGGTCTAGGTCAATGTACCAGCAGACTCATTTAGCAGTGGCTGGGCAATGGGCAGGATGAGGAGGAAACAGATATAGGGCCAAAGAATAAAGTAGGCTACATGCAGTTCAAAATTGGTAACAGGACTAAACAGGCGGCATTGCTTTGTTCAGTGGAGTAGCAAACCCAAGAGCAGCAGACACTGTTTCAAGGGCCTAACCACACTAGTAGGCCAAATGCAGTTTAATATCTGATAGTATAGGGCGAAAGCCAGAATGTGGAAGCTCAGCTTTGTTCAGTTGAGGACAACACCAGGGAGGGGCAGACACCTTTAGTAGGCCGGAAAAGCCTATTGCATTTTTTAAAATGGTAATTTGGAGCAGAAGGTTGAAGCTCAGCTTTATTTAGTTGAGGGCAACACCAGGGAGGGGCAGAAGCCGTTAGTAGGCCCTAACCACCATTTTTTTTTTAAAACCACTTAATGAGAGCCGGAAGGTTGAAGCTCAGCTTTATTTAGTTGAGGACAACACCAGGGAGGGGCAGAAGCCGTTAGTAGGCCCTAACCACCATTTTTTTTTTAAAACCACTTAATGAGAGCCGGAAGGTTGAAGCTCAGCTTTATTTAGTTGAGGACAACACCAGGGAGGGGCAGAAGCCGTTAGTAGGCCCTAACCACCATTTTTTTTTTTAAAACCACATAATGAGAGCCGGAAGGTTGAAGCTCAGCTTTATTTAGTTGAGGACAACACCAGGGAGGGGCAGAAGCCGTTAGTAGGCCCTAACCACCATTTTTTTTTTTAAAACCACATAATGAGAGCCGGAAGGTTGAAGCTCAGCTTTATTTAGTTGAGGACAACACCAGGGAGGGGCAGAAGCCGTTAGTAGGCCCTAACCACCATTTTTTTTTTAAAACCACTTAATGAGAGCCGGAAGGTTGAAGCTCAGCTTTATTTAGTTGAGGACAACACCAGGGAGGGGCAGAAGCCGTTAGTAGGCCCTAACCACCATTTTTTTTTTAAAACCACTTAATGAGAGCCGGAAGGTTGAAGCTCAGCTTTATTTAGTTGAGGACAACACCAGGGAGGGGCAGAAGCCGTTAGTAGGCCCTAACCACCATTTTTTTTTTTAAAACCACATAATGAGAGCCGGAAGGTTGAAGCTCAGCTTTATTTAGTTGAGGACAACACCAGGGAGGGGCAGAAGCCGTTAGTAGGCCCTAACCACCATTTTTTTTTTAAAACCACTTAATGAGAGCCGGAAGGTTGAAGCTCAGCTTTATTTAGTTGAGGACAACACCAGGGAGGGGCAGAAGCCGTTAGTAGGCCCTAACCACCATTTTTTTTTTAAAACCACTTAATGAGAGCCGGAAGGTTGAAGCTCAGCTTTATTTAGTTGAGGACAACACCAGGGAGGGGCAGAAGCCGTTAGTAGGCCCTAACCACCATTTTTTTTTTTAAAACCACATAATGAGAGCCGGAAGGTTGAAGCTCAGCTTTATTTAGTTGAGGACAACACCAGGGAGGGGCAGAAGCCGTTAGTAGGCCCTAACCACCATTTTTTTTTTTAAAACCACATAATGAGAGCCGGAAGGTTGAAGCTCAGCTTTATTTAGTTGAGGACAACACCAGGGAGGGGCACACAGACAGACACCTTTTGTAGGCCTGAAAAGCCTATTGCATTTTTCAAAATGGTAATTTGGAGCAGAAGGTTGAAGCTCAGCTTTATTTAGTTGAGGGCAACACCAGGGAGGGGCAGAAGCCGTTAGTAGGCCCTAACCACCATTTTTTTTTTTTAAAACCACTTAATGAGAGCCGGAAGGTTGAAGCTCAGCTTTATTTAGTTGAGGACAACACCAGGGAGGGGCACACAGACAGACACCTTTAGTAGGCCTGAAAAGCCTATTGCATTTTTCAAAATGGTAATTTGGAGCAGAAGGTTGAAGCTCAGCTTTATTTAGTTGAGGGCAACACCAGGGAGGGGCAGAAGCCGTTAGTAGGCCCTAACCACCATTTTTTTTTTAAAACCACTTAATGAGAGCCGGAAGGTTGAAGCTCAGCTTTATTTAGTTGAGGGCAACACCAGGGAGGGGCAGAAGCCTAGTTAGTAGGCCCTAACCACCATTTTTTTTTTAAAACCACTTAATGAGAGCCGGAAGGTTGAAGCTCAGCTTTATTTAGTTGAGGACAACACCAGGGAGGGGCAGAAGCCGTTAGTAGGCCCTAACCACCATTTTTTTTTTTTTTAAAACCACTTAATGAGAGCCGGAAGGTTGAAGCTCAGCTTTATTTAGTTGAGGACAACACCAGGGAGGGGCAGAAGCCGTTAGTAGGCCCTAACCACCATTTTTTTTTTTAAAACCACATAATGAGAGCCGGAAGGTTGAAGCTCAGCTTTATTTAGTTGAGGACAACACCAGGGAGGGGCAGAAGCCGTTAGTAGGCCCTAACCACCATTTTTTTTTTTAAAACCACATAATGAGAGCCGGAAGGTTGAAGCTCAGCTTTATTTAGTTGAGGACAACACCAGGGAGGGGCAGAAGCCGTTAGTAGGCCCTAACCACCATTTTTTTTTTTAAAACCACATAATGAGAGCCGGAAGGTTGAAGCTCAGCTTTATTTAGTTGAGGACAACACCAGGGAGGGGCAGAAGCCGTTAGTAGGCCCTAACCACCATTTTTTTTTTTAAAACCACATAATGAGAGCCGGAAGGTTGAAGCTCAGCTTTATTTAGTTGAGGACAACACCAGGGAGGGGCAGAAGCCGTTAGTAGGCCCTAACCACCATTTTTTTTTTAAAACCACTTAATGAGAGCCGGAAGGTTGAAGCTCAGCTTTATTTAGTTGAGGACAACACCAGGGAGGGGCAGAAGCCGTTAGTAGGCCCTAACCACCATTTTTTTTTTAAAACCACTTAATGAGAGCCGGAAGGTTGAAGCTCAGCTTTATTTAGTTGAGGACAACACCAGGGAGGGGCAGAAGCCGTTAGTAGGCCCTAACCACCATTTTTTTTTTTAAAACCACATAATGAGAGCCGGAAGGTTGAAGCTCAGCTTTATTTAGTTGAGGACAACACCAGGGAGGGGCAGAAGCCGTTAGTAGGCCCTAACCACCATTTTTTTTTTTAAAACCACATAATGAGAGCCGGAAGGTTGAAGCTCAGCTTTATTTAGTTGAGGACAACACCAGGGAGGGGCACACAGACAGACACCTTTTGTAGGCCTGAAAAGCCTATTGCATTTTTCAAAATGGTAATTTGGAGCAGAAGGTTGAAGCTCAGCTTTATTTAGTTGAGGGCAACACCAGGGAGGGGCAGAAGCCGTTAGTAGGCCCTAACCACCATTTTTTTTTTTTAAAACCACTTAATGAGAGCCGGAAGGTTGAAGCTCAGCTTTATTTAGTTGAGGACAACACCAGGGAGGGGCACACAGACAGACACCTTTAGTAGGCCTGAAAAGCCTATTGCATTTTTCAAAATGGTAATTTGGAGCAGAAGGTTGAAGCTCAGCTTTATTTAGTTGAGGGCAACACCAGGGAGGGGCAGAAGCCGTTAGTAGGCCCTAACCACCATTTTTTTTTTAAAACCACTTAATGAGAGCCGGAAGGTTGAAGCTCAGCTTTATTTAGTTGAGGGCAACACCAGGGAGGGGCAGAAGCCGTTAGTAGGCCCTAACCACCATTTTTTTTTTAAAACCACTTAATGAGAGCCGGAAGGTTGAAGCTCAGCTTTATTTAGTTGAGGACAACACCAGGCAGGGGCACACAGACAGACTCCTTTAGTAGGCCTGAAAAGCCTATTGCATTTTTCAAAATGGTAATTTGGAGCAGAAGGTTGAAGCTCAGCTTTATTTAGTTGAGGGCAACACCAGGGAGGGGCAGAAGCCGTTAGTAGGCCCTAACCAAAGTTGAAGGCCAAATGCAGTTTAATTTCTGATACTATAGGCCGAAAGCCAGAAGGTGGAAGTTCCGATTTAGACAGTGGAGGACAATTTGAATTAGGGACTGCAGACAGACTTAGTAGGCTGTCCCCTGTGGACCATGCATCCACCACATTAACCCATTGCGCCGTAATGGACACGTAATCTTCCGTGGCCATGCCTACAGGTCCATGCGTCTGTTGTCAGGTGCACCTTTGTACTCACAGATTGCCAGAGTGCATGGACAATGCGGTCTTCTACATGCTGGTGGAGGGTTGGGATGGCTTTTCTCGCAAAAGAAGTGTCGACTGGTTAGCTTGTAGCGTGGTACAGCGTAGTCCATCATGGCCTTATTAATAGTAAATAAAATATATAACTAGGCTCTATGAACTTTTAAATAGGTTCCAGGGGTACACGGGCAGCATTGGTGTGGTCAGTGGAGGAGTATTGCAAGTAGGGGCTGCAGACAGGCTATCAAAGGCCTAAAATAACAAACAGTAGGCAGTCATGGCAGTTTTACATCGGTTACATGGATACACAGGCAGGCACTCCAGGCAGCATTGTGGTCAGTGGAGGAGTATTGCAAGTAGGGGCCGCAGACAGGCTATCAAAGGCCTAAAATAACAAACAATAGGCTCATGGCAGTTTTACAGCGGTTACATGGATACACGGGCAGGCAGCTTGGTGGTGGTGAGTGGAGGAGTATTTAAAGTAGGGACCGCAGACAGGCTATCAAAGGCCTAACATAACAAACAATAGGCTCATGGCAGTTTCACAGCGGTTACATGGATACACGGGCAGGCAGCTTGGTGGTCAGTGGAGGAGTATTTAAAGTAGGGACCGCAGACAGGCTATCAAAGGCCTAAAATAACAAACAATAGGCTCATGGCAGTTTCACAGCGGTTACATGGATACACGGGCAGGCAGCTTGGTGGTGGTGAGTGGAGGAGTATTTAAAGTAGGGACCGCAGACAGGCTTCAAAGGCCTAACATAAGAAAATGGGCTGGCTGTAGGCACTTTATAATTGGTTCCAGGGGTACACGGGCAGCAGTGGTCTGGTCAGTGGAGGAGTATTTAAAGTAGGGACCGCAGACAGGCTATCAAAGGCCTAACATAACAAACAATAGGCTCATGGCAGTTTCACAGCGGTTACATGGATACACGGGCAGGCAGCTTGGTGGTGGTGAGTGGAGGAGTATTTAAAGTAGGGACCGCAGACAGGCTTCAAAGGCCTAACATAAGAAAATGGGCTGGCTGTAGGCACTTTATAATTGGTTCCAGGGGTACACGGGCAGCAGTGGTCTGGTCAGTGGAGGAGTATTTAAAGTAGGGACCGCAGACAGGCTTCAAAGGCCTAACATAAGAAAATGGGCTGGCTGTAGGCACTTTATAATTGGTTCCAGGGGTACACGGGCAGCAGTGGTCTGGTCAGTGGAGGAGTATTTAAAGTAGGGACCGCAGACAGGCTATCAAAGGCCTAACATAACAAACAATAGGCTCATGGCAGTTTCACAGCGGTTACATGGATACACGGGCAGGCAGCTTGGTGGTGGTGAGTGGAGGAGTATTTAAAGTAGGGACCGCAGACAGGCTTCAAAGGCCTAACATAAGAAAATGTGCTGGCTGTAGGCACTTTATAATTGGTTCCAGGGGTACACGGGCAGCAGTGGTCTGGTCAGTGGAGGAGTATTTAAAGTAGGGACCGCAGACAGGCTATCAAAGGCCTAACATAACAAACAATAGGCTCATGGCAGTTTCACAGCGGTTACATGGATACACGGGCAGGCAGCTTGGTGGTGGTGAGTGGAGGAGTATTTAAAGTAGGGACCGCAGACAGGCTTCAAAGGCCTAACATAAGAAAATGGGCTGGCTGTAGGCACTTTATAATTGGTTCCAGGGGTACACGGGCAGCAGTGGTCTGGTCAGTGGAGGAGTATTTAAAGTAGGGACCGCAGACAGGCTATCAAAGGCCTAACATAACAAACAATAGGCTCATGGCAGTTTCACAGCGGTTACATGGATACACGGGCAGGCAGCTTGGTGGTCAGTGGAGGAGTATTTAAAGTAGGGACCGCAGACAGGCTATCAAAGGCCTAAAATAACAAACAATAGGCTCATGGCAGTTTTACAGCGGTTACATGGATACACAGGCAGCTTGGTGGTGAGTGGAGGAGTAGTGCAAGGAGTGTCTGTCCCAGTACTCCCAAAATATAAATAGATGTTAATGTCTCGCAAAACAACCAAAACAAAAAAAAAAGGTGGCATACTTAGGTACAGAGGTGGGCTCATCTACTGAGTTTCTGACATAGTAATTTTGCAGTAACTATTTAATGGTGCCAATATAGGACACAGACACAGACTACTTTAAGTTGCATCATAGATGTCTACAAATTTGTATTGTCAGTGCCAGACATTGAATGATGTCAGCGAATAGACTAAAGATTGGTGGAGCTGTGCGACATAATTTTGCACGTGGTAGAGCACATTTTGAGCTGGGGTAGGGGGGAACTCTCTTGAGGCCGGCGGGACCGCCCCAGGTCCCCTCATGTTACAACGGTGTGTCTGACGTTGGGTGCGCACCACCACCGCCAGAGACACTACATTGTACTATGAGGGACCCAGTAGCAATGCCGTCAACCAAAAGCGAGCACACCCACCTCTTCAGACAAACAGCAGTCTCACGGGTGCTTGCGCCAAGTCGCGATACCACGGCCCCGTGTGGGGAGTTTTGCCATTTAGGGAGGTGTAAACATGTCGTATGCTGTACAATCAGCTGCAGCAAATTAGACATTAGAAAAGTAATTCACAGGCAAGAGCTTTTCATAGGAAAGCTAGGTGTCGGCCGGGCAAGGTGGGGCAAAAGATTTCGAAATCCAGTTGTGGTTCATTTTAATGAATGTTAGATCGTCAACATTTTGGGTAGCCAGACGAGTCCTTTTTTCGGTTAATATTGAACCTGCAGCACTGAATACTCTTTCTGATAGGACACTTGCTGCCGGGCAAGCAAGCTCCTGCAATGCATATTCTGCCAATTCTGGCCAGGTGTCTAATTTGGAGGCCCAGTAATCAAATGGGAATGACGGTTGAGGGAGAACATCGATAAGGGATGAAAAATAGTTAGTAACCATACTGGACAAATGTTGTCTCCTGTCACTTTCAATTGATGCAGCAGTACCTGTCCTGTCTGCGGTCATAGCAAAATCACTCCACAACCTGGTCAGAAAACCCCTCTGTCCAACGCCACTTCTGATGTGTGCACCCCTAACACTCCTAGTCTGCTGCCCCCTGGAGCTCGTGTGAGAACGATCACGTGCGCTGTGTGCTGGGAATGCCTGAAGCAAACGGTCAACAAGAGTTGATTGTTTGGTTGCTAATATTAGTTCCAAGTTCTCATGTGGCATAATATTTTGCAATTTGCCTTTATAGCGTGGATCAAGGAGGCAGGCCAACCAGTAATCGTCATCGTTCATCATTTTCGTAATGCGTGTGTCCCTTTGTAGGATACGTAAGGCATAATCCGCCATGTGGGCCAAAGTTCCACTTGTCAAATCTCCGGTTGTGATTGGTTGAGGGGCAGTTGCAGGCAAATCTACGTCACTTGTGTCCCTCAAAAAACCAGAACCCGGCCGTGACACGCAACCAATTTCCTGTGCCCCCGTGAAAGTTTCCGCATTAAAAATATACTCATCCCCATCATCCTCCTCATCCTCCACCTCCTCTTCGCCCGCTACCTCGTCCTGTACACTGCCCTGACCAGACAATGGCTGACTGTCATCAAGGCTTCCCTCTTCCTCTGGTGCAGACGCCTGCTCCTTTATGTGCGTCAAACTTTGCATCAGCAGACGCATTAGGGGGATGCTCATGCTTATTACGGCGTTGTCTGCACTAACCAGCCGTGTGCATTCCTCAAAACACTGAAGGACTTGACACATGTCTTGTATCTTCGACCACTGCACACCTGACAACTCCATGTCTGCCATCCTACTGCCTGCCCGTGTATCCTCCCACAAATAAATAACAGCACGCCTCTGTTCGCACAGTCTCTGAAGCATGTGCAGTGTTGAGTTCCACCTTGTTGCAACGTCTATGATTAGGCGATGCTGGGGAAGGTTCAAAGACCGCTGATAGGTCTGCATACGGCTGGCGTGTACAGGCGAACGTCGGATATGTGAGCAAAGTGCACGCACTTTGAGGAGCAGGTCGGAGAACCCAGGATAAGTTTTCAATAAGCACTGCACCACCAGGTTTAAGGTGTGAGCCAGGCAAGGAATGTGTTTCAGTTGGGAAAGGGAGATGGCAGCCATGAAATTCCTTCCGTTATCACTCACTACCTTGCCTGCCTCAAGATCTACTGTGCCCAGCCACGTCTGCGTTTCTTGTTGCAAGAACTCGGACAGAACTTCCGCGGTGTGTCTGTTGTCGCCCAAACACTTCATAGCCAATACAGCCTGCTGACGCTTGGCAGTAGCTGGCCCATAATGGGACAACTGGTGTGCAACAGTGTCATCTGCCGATGGAGTGGTTGGCCGACTGCGTTCTGTGGAAGAGCTGTAGCTTCTGCAGGAGGACGAGGAGGAGGAGGAGGGGGTGCGAACGCCTACAGCCAACTGTTTCCTAGACCGTGGGCTAGGCACAACTGTCCCTAAATTGATGTCGCCTGTGGACCCTGCATCCACCACATTCACCCAGTGTGCCGTGATGGACACATAACGTCCCTGGCCATGCCTACTGGTCCATGCATCTGTAGTCAGGTGCACCTTTGTACTCACAGATTGCCTGAGTGCATGGACGATGCGCTGTTTAACATGCTGGTGCAGGGCTGGGATGGCTTTTCTGGAAAAAAAGTGTCGACTGGGTAGCTCGTATCGTGGTTCAGCGTACTCCATCAGGGCTTTGAAAGCTTCGCTTTCAACTAACCGGTAGGGCATCATCTCTAACGAGATTAGTCTAGCTATGTGGGCGTTAAAACCCTGTGTACGCGGATGCGAGGATAAGTACTTCCTTTTTCTAACCAGAGTCTCATGTAGGGTGAGCTGGACTGGAGAGCTGTAGATCGTGGAACTTTCGGGTGTGCCGGTGTACATGGCAGACTGAGAGACGGTTGGAGACGGTATTGTTTCCGCCGGTGCCCTAGATGCAATATTTCCTCCTACAAAACTGGTGATTCCCTGACCCTGACTGCTTTTGGCTGGCAAAGAAACCTGCACAGATACTGCCGGTGGTGCGGAAAATGGTGGCCTTACAGTGACGGAAGGGATGTTGCGTTGCTGACTAGCTTCATTGGCCGAGGGTGCTACAACCTTGAGGGACGTTTGGTAGTTAGTCCAGGCTTGAAAATGCATGGTGGTTAAGTGTCTATGCATGCAACTAGTATTTAGACTTTTCAGATTCTGACCTCTGCTTAAGCTAGTTGAACATTTTTGACAGATGACTTTGCGCTGATCAGTTGGATGTTGTTTAAAAAAATGCCAGACTGCACTCTTCCTAGACTCTGATCCCTTTTCAGGGATTGCAGACTGAGCTTTAACCGGATGGCAACGCTGTGCTCCAACAGGTTTTGGCTTTGACACGCGTTTTGGTCCAGATACGGGCCCGGCAGATGGAACCTGTTGCGATGTTGATGCCTGCTGCGGCCCCTCCTCCACCTCCGCTTCTGAACTACTGCCGCCTGCACCCTGTTCCCCCAATGGCTGCCAATCGGGGTCAATAACTGGGTCATCTATTACCTCCTCTTCGAGCTCGTGTGCAACTTCGTCTGTGTCACTGTGTCGGTCGGTGGTATAGCGTTCGTGGCGGGGCAACATAGTCTCATCAGGGTCTGATTGTGGATCTGTACCCTGAGAGGGCAATGTGGTGGTCTGAGTCAAAGGAGCAGCATAGTACTCTGGCTGTGGCTGTGCATCAGTGCACTCCATGTCAGAATATACTTGTAATGGGCATGGCCTGTTAAATGTTTCACTTTCTAAGCCAGGGACGGTATGTGTAAAGAGCTCCATGGAGTGACCCGTTGTGTCGCCTGCTGCATCCTTCTCTCTTGTTGTAGTTTTTGCTGAGGAGGACAAGGAAGCGACTTGTCCCTGACCGTGAACATCCACAAGCGACGCGCTGCTTTTACATTTACCAGTTTCGGAAGAGGAGGCAAAAGAGCTAGAGGCTGAGTCTGCAATGTAAGCCAAAACTTGCTGTTGCTGCTCCGCCTTTAAAAGCGGTTTTCCTACTCCCAGAAAAGAGAGCGTTCGAGGCCTTGTGTAGCCTGACGACGAAACTGGCTCCACAGCTCCAGACTTAGGTGGAATATTTTTATCCCCACGACCACCTGATGCTCCACTACCACTACCATCATTACCAGCTGACAATGAACGCCCACGACGACCTCTTGCACCAGACTTCCTCATTGTTTTAAAATCTTAACCAAAGTAACTTTATTTGTTGCTGTCAAACAACTTACACGGTGAGCTATAACTTCAGTATGATTTCAATATCCCTTAACAGGTTGGTGAGACCACAAGGAAAATCAGGCACAATGTTACACACTCTGTTTTCTGTGGCACAAAATCACAGAGATGACACACACGCAGGACTGTCACTCAAGCACTAATGTCAATATTAATCTCCCACCTAATTTATTTATTTTTTTTTCTCAGGGAGACTTTAGAAACCAAATAATATTAAAAAAAAAAAAAAAAAAGGCTTTCTATGGCCCACAATTAGAGAGAGAGAGGTGGCACAACCAGGAGTCAAGACTGGCGCACAAGCTGAAAGGGCAATATTACTCTCCCACTGTTTTTTATGTTTTTTTTGTTTTTTTCAGGGAGACTTTAGAAACCAAATAATATTAAAAAAACCAAAAAATAAATAGGCTTTCTATGGCCCACTGAATGAAAGGGAGAGAGGTGGCACACCCAGGAGTCAAGACTGGCACACAAGCTGAAAGGGCAATATTACTCTCCCACTGTTTTTTTATGTATTTTTTGTTTTTTCAGGGAGACTTTAGAAACCCAATAATATTTAAAAAAAAAAATAAATAGGCTTTCTATGGCCCACTGAATGAGAGGGAGAGAGGTGGCACACCCAGGAGTCAAGACTGGCACACAAGCTGAAAGGGCAATATTATTCTCCCACTGTTTTTTTAGGTTTTTTTTTTTTTTTTCAGGGAGAATTAGAAACCAAATAATATTAAAAAAAAAAAAATAAATAGGCTTTCTATGGCCCACTGAATGAGAGGGAGAGAGGTGGCACACCCAGGAGTCAAGACTGGCACACAAGCTGAAAGGGCAATATTACTCTCCCACTGTTTTTTTAGGTTTTTTTTTTTTTTCAGGGAGAATTAGAAACCAAATAATATTAAAAAAAAAAAAAAAATAGGCTTTCTATGGCCCACTGAATGAGAGGGAGAGAGGTGGCACACCCAGGAGTCAAGACTGGCACACAAGCTGAAAGGGCAATATTACTCTCCCACTGTTTTTTTAGGTTTTTTTTTTTTTCAGGGAGACTTTAGAAACCAAATAATATTAAAAAAAAAAAAAAAAAAAAAATAGGCTTGCTATAGCCCACTGAATGAGAGATAGCACACACAGCAGTGGCACACAAGCCCTGACTGAGGCCAATATTTTTCTCCCACTGATTGATGTAGTGTTTTTGTGTTGAGGTAGAATTTAGAACACAAATCACGGAAAAAATAAATAGGCTTTCTATGGCCCACTGAATGAAAGGGAGAGAGGTGGCACACCCAGGAGTCAAGACTGGCACACAAGCTGAAAGGGCAATATTACTCTCCCACTGTTTTTTTATGTATTTTTTGTTTTTTCAGGGAGACTTTAGAAACCCAATAATATTAAAAAAAAAAAATAAATAGGCTTTCTATGGCCCACTGAATGAGAGGGAGAGAGGTGGCACACCCAGGAGTCAAGACTGGCACACAAGCTGAAAGGGCAATATTATTCTCCCACTGTTTTTTTAGGTTTTTTTTTTTTTTTTCAGGGAGAATTAGAAACCAAATAATATTAAAAAAAAAAAATAAATAGGCTTTCTATGGCCCACTGAATGAGAGGGAGAGAGGTGGCACACCCAGGAGTCAAGACTGGCACACAAGCTGAAAGGGCAATATTATTCTCCCACTGTTTTTTTAGGTTTTTTTTTTTTTTTTCAGGGAGAATTAGAAACCAAATAATATTAAAAAAAAAAAATAAATAGGCTTTCTATGGCCCACTGAATGAGAGGGAGAGAGGTGGCACACCCAGGAGTCAAGACTGGCACACAAGCTGAAAGGGCAATATTACTCTCCCACTGTTTTTTTAGGTTTTTTTTTTTTTTTCAGGGAGAATTAGAAACCAAATAATATTAAAAAAAAAAAAAAAATAGGCTTTCTATGGCCCACTGAATGAGAGGGAGAGAGGTGGCACACCCAGGAGTCAAGACTGGCACACAAGCTGAAAGGGCAATATTACTCTCCCACTGTTTTTTTAGGTTTTTTTTTTTTTTCAGGGAGACTTTAGAAACCAAATAATATTAAAAAAAAAAAAAAAAAAAAATAGGCTTGCTATAGCCCACTGAATGAGAGATAGCACACACAGCAGTGGCACACAAGCCCTGACTGAGGCCAATATTTTTCTCCCACTGATTGATGTAGTGTTTTTGTGTTGAGGTAGAATTTAGAACACAAATCACGGAAAAAATAAATAGGCTTTCTATGGCCCACTGAATGAAAGGGAGAGAGGTGGCACACCCAGGAGTCAAGACTGGCACACAAGCTGAAAGGGCAATATTACTCTCCCACTGTTTTTTTATGTATTTTTTGTTTTTTCAGGGAGACTTTAGAAACCCAATAATATTTAAAAAAAAAAATAAATAGGCTTTCTATGGCCCACTGAATGAGAGGGAGAGAGGTGGCACACCCAGGAGTCAAGACTGGCACACAAGCTGAAAGGGCAATATTATTCTCCCACTGTTTTTTTAGGTTTTTTTTTTTTTTTTCAGGGAGAATTAGAAACCAAATAATATTAAAAAAAAAAAATAAATAGGCTTTCTATGGCCCACTGAATGAGAGGGAGAGAGGTGGCACACCCAGGAGTCAAGACTGGCACACAAGCTGAAAGGGCAATATTACTCTCCCACTGTTTTTTTAGGTTTTTTTTTTTTTCAGGGAGACTTTAGAAACCAAATAATATTAAAAAAAAAAAAAAAAAAAAAAAATAGGCTTGCTATAGCCCACTGAATGAGAGATAGCACACACAGCAGTGGCACACAAGCCCTGACTGAGGCCAATATTTTTCTCCCACTGATTGATGTAGTGTTTTTGTGTTGAGGTAGAATTTAGAACACAAATCACGGAAAAAATAAATAGGCTTTCTATGGCCCACTGAATGAAAGGGAGAGAGGTGGCACACCCAGGAGTCAAGACTGGCACACAAGCTGAAAGGGCAATATTACTCTCCCACTGTTTTTTTATGTATTTTTTGTTTTTTCAGGGAGACTTTAGAAACCCAATAATATTTAAAAAAAAAAATAAATAGGCTTTCTATGGCCCACTGAATGAGAGGGAGAGAGGTGGCACACCCAGGAGTCAAGACTGGCACACAAGCTGAAAGGGCAATATTACTCTCCCACTGTTTTTTTATGTATTTTTTGTTTTTTCAGGGAGACTTTAGAAACCCAATAATATTTAAAAAAAAAATAAATAGGCTTTCTATGGCCCACTGAATGAGAGGGAGAGAGGTGGCACACCCAGGAGTCAAGACTGGCACACAAGCTGAAAGGGCAATATTATTCTCCCACTGTTTTTTTAGGTTTTTTTTTTTTTTTTCAGGGAGAATTAGAAACCAAATAATATTAAAAAAAATAAATAAATAGGCTTTCTATGGCCCACTGAATGAGAGGGAGAGAGGTGGCACACCCAGGAGTCAAGACTGGCACACAAGCTGAAAGGGCAATATTACTCTCCCACTGTTTTTTTAGGTTTTTTTTTTTTTCAGGGAGACTTTAGAAACCAAATAATATTAAAAAAAAAAAAAAAAAAAAAAAAATAGGCTTGCTATAGCCCACTGAATGAGAGATAGCACACACAGCAGTGGCACACAAGCCCTGACTGAGGCCAATATTTTTCTCCCACTGATTGATGTAGTGTTTTTGTGTTGAGGTAGAATTTAGAACACAAATCACGGAAAAAATAAATAGGCTTTCTATGGCCCACTGAATGAAAGGGAGAGAGGTGGCTGTCATGATCTCTGCAGGCAGAGATCATAGCAAGCCTATAGAGGGACAAGCTCTCGGAAGATGGAACTATACTGACCATGAACTAAGCCTGCCGCGCAACTAGAAATAGCCAGGTAGCATTTCCTATTTATCGCTAGATGCCCAGCTCTGGCCTAAGACCTAAATAGCTAGCAGAGGGAAATATAAGACCTGGCTCACCTCTAGAGAAATATTTCCAAAGAAGACAGTAGCCCCCCACATATAATGACGGTGAGTTCAGATGAAACAACAAACGCAGCAGGAAAATAGTCTTAGCAAATTTGAGGTCCGCTTACTAGATAGCAGAAGACAGATAGTATACTTTCATGGTCAGCAGAAAAACACTAACAAAACACCATCCAGAGATTACCTTAAACTCTGGCATTAACTCATAACGCCAGAGTAGCAATCCCTGATCAACGAGAGCTTTCCAGACACAGTAACAAAACTTCAGCTGTGAACTGGAACAAATAGGCAAAACAAAACAAGGACAAAAGTCCAACTTATCTAGTAGTAGTCTAGAAGCAGGAACACGCACTGAGAGGCATCAGATAACATTGTTGACCGGCAAGAAACCACCAGAGAAATGAGCTTAAATAGCGACACCCACTTCTGATGGAACCAGGTGAAACAGGAAAGAGGATGACAAGTCCAATTCCACAAGCGGCCACCGGGGGAGCCCAGAATCCAAATTCACAACAGTACCCCCCCCTCAAGGAGGGGGCACCGAACCCTCACCAGATCCACCAGGGCGACCAGGATGAGCCCTATGGAAGGCACGAACAAGATCAGAAGCATGAACATCAGATGCATTGACCCAAGAATTATCCTCCTGGCCGTAACCCTTCCAGTTAACCAGATACTGGAGTTTCCGTCTGGAAACACGAGAGTCCAAAATTTTCTCCACAACGTACTCCAACTCACCCTCAACCAACACCGGAGCAGGAGGCTCAACTGAAGGTACAACAGGTACCTCATACCTGCGCAATAACGACCGATGAAAAACGTTATGAATGGAAAAGGACGCAGGGAGGTCCAAACGGAAAGAAACAGGATTAAGAATCTCCAATATTCTATAAGGGCCGATGAACCGAGGTTTAAACTTAGGAGAAGAGACCCTCATAGGGACAAAACGAGAAGACAACCACACTAAATCTCCAACACAAAGCCGAGAACCAACACGACGATGACGGTTGGCAAAACGCTGAGTCTTCTCCTGGGACAACTTCAAATTGTCCATAACCTGCCCCCAGATGTGATGCAATCTCTCCACCACCGCATCCACTCCAGGACAATCCGAGGATTCCACCTGACCGGAGGAAAATCGAGGGTGAAACCCCGAATTACAGAAAAACGGGGACACCAAGGTGGAAGAACTGGCCCGATTATTGAGGGCGAACTCTGCCAATGGCAAAAAAGCAACCCAATCATCCTGGTCAGCAGAGACAAAACACCTCAGATATGTCTCAAGGGTCTGATTAGTCCGCTCGGTCTGGCCATTAGTCTGAGGGTGAAAAGCAGATGAAAAAGACAAATCTATGCCCATCCTAGCACAGAATGCCCGCCAAAATCTAGACACAAATTGGGTACCTCTGTCAGAAACAATATTCTCAGGAATACCGTGCAATCGGACAACATTCTGAAAAAACAGAGGAACCAACTCAGAAGAAGAAGGCAACTTGGGCAGAGGAACCAAATGGACCATTTTAGAGAAACGGTCACAGACCACCCAGATGACAGACATCTTCTGGGAAACAGGCAGATCTGAAATAAAATCCATCGAGATGTGTGTCCAAGGCCTCTTAGGAATAGGCAAGGGCAACAGCAGTCCGCTAGCCCGAGAACTACAAGACTTGGCCCGAGCACAAACGTCACATGACTGCACAAAGACTCGCACATCTCGTGACAGGGAAGGCCACCAGAAGGATCTTGCCACCAAATCCCTGGTACCAAAAATTCCGGGATGACCTGCCAATGCAGAAGAATGTACCTCAGAGATGACTCTGCTGGTCCAATCATCCGGAACAAACAGTCTATCAGGCGGACAACGATCCGGTCTATCCGCCTGAAACTCTTGCAAGGACCGCCGCAGATCAGGAGAAACGGCCGACAAAATTACTCCCTCCCTAAGGATACCTGTGGGTTCAGAATTACCAGGAGAGTCCGGGTCAAAACTCCTAGAAAGGGCATCTGCCTTAACATTCTTAGAACCCGGTAGGTATGACACCACAAAATTAAAGCGAGAAAAAAATAAAGACCAGCGCGCCTGTCTAGGATTCAGGCGTCTGGCAGTCTCAAGATAAATCAAATTTTTGTGGTCAGTCAATACCACCACCTGATGCCTAGCCCCCTCGAGCCAATGGCGCCACTCCTCAAACGCCCACCTCATGGCCAAAAGCTCCCGATTCCCAACATCATAATTCCGCTCTGCGGGCGAAAATTTGCGAGAAAAGAAGGCACAAGGCCTAATGACGGAGCAGTCGGAACCTTTCTGCGACAACACTGCCCCAGCTCCGATCTCCGAAGCGTCAACCTCAACCTGAAAAGGCAGATTCACATCAGGCTGACGCAACACAGGGGCAGAGGCAAAACGGCGCTTAAGCTCCTGAAAGGCCTCTACAGCATGAGGGGACCAATTAGCAACATCAGCGCCTTGTCTGGTCAAATCAGTCAGTGGTTTAACGACATCCGAAAAACCAGCAATAAATCGGCGGTAAAAGTTGGCAAAGCCCAAAAATCTCTGAAGACCCTTAAGAGAGGAGGGCTGAGTCCAGTCACAAATAGCTTGCACCTTGACGGGATCCATCTCAATGGAAGAGGGAGAAAAAATATACCCCAAAAAGGAAATTTTCTGGACCCCAAAAACGCACTTAGACCCCTTCACACATAAAGAATTAGACCGCAGAACCTGAAAAACTCTCCTGACCTGCTGGACATGAGAGTCCCAGTCATCAGAAAAAATCAGAATATCATCCAGATATATTATCATAAATTTATCCAGAAAATCGCGGAAGATATCATGCATAAAAGACTGGAAAACTGAAGGGGCATTAGAAAGACCAAAAGGCATGACCAAATACTCAAAGTGGCCCTCGGGCGTATTAAATGCGGTCTTCCACTCATCCCCCTGCCTGATCCGCACCAAATTATACGCCCCACGAAGATCTTATTCAGAAGCCGATAATCAATACATGGTCTCAAAGAGCCGTCTTTTTTTGAGACAAAGAAAAACCCAGCTCCCAAGGGAGAAGAAGATGGACGAATATGTCCCTTTTCCAAAGACTCCTTTATATATTCCCGCATAGCAGCATGTTCCGGCACAGACAAATTAAACAAACGACCCTTTGGATATTTACAACCCGGTATCAAATCTATGGCACAATCGCACTCACGGTGCGGAGGTAACGACCCAAGCTTGGGTTCGTCAAAGACGTCTTGATAATCAGAGAGGAACTCAGGGACTTCAGAGGGAATGGACGACGAAATAGAAACCAAAGGTACGTCCCCATGAATACCCTTACATCCCCAGCTCAACACAGACATTGCTCTCCAGTCCAAGACTGGGTTGTGAGACTGCAACCATGGCAATCCCAGTACCAAATCGTCATGTAAATTATACAGCACCAGGAAACGAATAATCTCCTGGTGATCCGGATTGATACGCATGGTTACTTGTGTCCAGTATTGTGGTTTATTATTAGCCAATGGGGTGGAGTCAATCCCCTTCAGAGGAATAAGAGTCTCCAAAGGCTCTAAATCAAAACCACAACGATTGGCAAAGGACCAATCCATAAGACTCAGAGCGGCGCCAGAGTCAACATAGGCGTCCGTGGCAATGGATGACAAAGAGCAAATCAGGGTTACAGACAAAATAAACTTAGACTGAATGGTGCCAATGGAAACAGACTTATCAAGCTTCTTTGTACGCCTAGAGCATGCCGATATAACATGAGTAGAATCCCCACAATAGAAACACAATCCATTCTTCCGTCTAAAATTCTGTCGCTCGCTCCTGGACAGAATTCTATCACACTGCATACTTTCTGGCGTCTTTTCCATAGACACCGCCAGATGGTGCACCGGTTTGCGCTCCCGCAGACGCCTATCAATCTGAATAGCCATTGTCATGGACTCATTCAGACCTGCAGGCAAAGGGAACCCCACCATAACATCCTTAATGGCATCAGAGAGACCTTCTCTGAAAGTTGCCGCCAAGGCGCACTCATTCCACTGAGTAAGCACAGACCATTTACGGAATTTTTGGCAGAAAACTTCAGCTTCGTCTTGCCCCTGAGATAGTGCCATCAAAGTTTTTTCTGCCTGAAGTTCCAAATGAGGTTCCTCATAAAGCAAGCCCAAGGCCAGAAAAAACGCATCCACATCGCGTAACGCAGGATCCCCTGCTGGCAATGAGAAGGCCCAATCTTGAGGGTCACCCCTGAGCAAGGAAATCACAATCCTAACCTGCTGAGCAGGGTCTCCAGCTGAACGAGACTTCAGGGACAAATAAAGCTTACAATTATTTCGGAAATTCTGGAAGCTAGCTCTATTCCCTGTGAAGAACTCCGGCAAAGGAATTCTCGGCTCAGATACCGGAGCATGTACCACAAAATCTTGTAAATTTTGTACTTTCGTGATGAGATTATTCAAACCCGCAGTTACACTCTGGAGATCCATTATTGTCAGGTGCACACAGAGCATACAGAGATTAGGAGGAGAGAGAGAAAAAAGACTGCAGCAAGGCAGACTGGAGGAAAAAAAAAAAAAAAATATTCCAGCAGACTTCTTATAACTCTCCTTTCTAAACCTGGGTCTTTAACACTTTATAGGCCGGTCAAACTGTCATGATCTCTGCAGGCAGAGATCATAGCAAGCCTATAGAGGGACAAGCTCTCGGAAGATGGAACTATACTGACCATGAACTAAGCCTGCCGCGCAACTAGAAATAGCCAGGTAGCATTTCCTATTTATCGCTAGATGCCC
This sequence comes from Ranitomeya variabilis, assembly GCF_051348905.1. Classification (NCBI taxonomy): domain Eukaryota; kingdom Metazoa; phylum Chordata; class Amphibia; order Anura; family Dendrobatidae; genus Ranitomeya; species Ranitomeya variabilis. The sequence continues at coordinate 532,309,440 of NC_135234.1, forward strand.
AGCTCTGGCCTAAGACCTAAATAGCTAGCAGAGGGAAATATAAGACCTGGCTCACCTCTAGAGAAATATTTCCAAAGAAGACAGTAGCCCCCCACATATAATGACGGTGAGTTCAGATGAAACAACAAACGCAGCAGGAAAATAGTCTTAGCAAATTTGAGGTCCGCTTACTAGATAGCAGAAGACAGATAGTATACTTTCATGGTCAGCAGAAAAACACTAACAAAACACCATCCAGAGATTACCTTAAACTCTGGCATTAACTCATAACGCCAGAGTAGCAATCCCTGATCAACGAGAGCTTTCCAGACACAGTAACAAAACTTCAGCTGTGAACTGGAACAAATAGGCAAAACAAAACAAGGACAAAAGTCCAACTTATCTAGTAGTAGTCTAGAAGCAGGAACACGCACTGAGAGGCATCAGATAACATTGTTGACCGGCAAGAAACCACCAGAGAAATGAGCTTAAATAGCGACACCCACTTCTGATGGAACCAGGTGAAACAGGAAAGAGGATGACAAGTCCAATTCCACAAGCGGCCACCGGGGGAGCCCAGAATCCAAATTCACAACAGGTGGCACACCCAGGAGTCAAGACTGGCACACAAGCTGAAAGGGCAATATTACTCTCCCACTGTTTTTTTATGTATTTTTTGTTTTTTCAGGGAGACTTTAGAAACCCAATAATATTTAAAAAAAAAAATAAATAGGCTTTCTATGGCCCACTGAATGAGAGGGAGAGAGGTGGCACACCCAGGAGTCAAGACTGGCACACAAGCTGAAAGGGCAATATTACTCTCCCACTGTTTTTTTAGGTTTTTTTTTTTTTTTAAGGGAGAATTAGAAACCAAATAATATTAAAAAAAAAAAAAAAATAGGCTTTCTATGGCCCACTGAATGAGAGGGAGAGAGGTGGCACACCCAGGAGTCAAGACTGGCACACAAGCTGAAAGGGCAATATTACTCTCCCACTGTTTTTTTAGGTTTTTTTTTTTTTTTTCAGGGAGAATTAGAAACCAAATAATATTAAAAAAAATAAATAAATAGGCTTTCTATGGCCCACTGAATGAAAGGGAGAGAGGTGGCACACCCAGGAGTCAAGACTGGCACACAAGCTGAAAGGGCAATATTACTCTCCCACTGTTTTTTTATGTATTTTTTGTTTTTTCAGGGAGACTTTAGAAACCCAATAATATTTAAAAAAAAAAATAAATAGGCTTTCTATGGCCCACTGAATGAGAGGGAGAGAGGTGGCACACCCAGGAGTCAAGACTGGCACACAAGCTGAAAGGGCAATATTACTCTCCCACTGTTTTTTTAGGTTTTTTTTTTTTTTCAGGGAGACTTTAGAAACCAAATAATATTAAAAAAAAAAAAAAAAAAAAAAAAAATAGGCTTGCTATAGCCCACTGAATGAGAGATAGCACACACAGCAGTGGCACACAAGCCCTGACTGAGGCCAATATTTTTCTCCCACTGATTGATGTAGTGTTTTTGTGTTGAGGTAGATTTTAGAACACAAATCACGGAAAAAATAAATAGGCTTTCTATGGCCCACTCAGTGAGAGATGGCACACACAGGGATGGCACTGTAGCAGAAATGCCAATCTTAATCTCCACAAAAAAAAAACAAAAAAAAAAAAAAAACTGTCCTACAATTACTATCTCCCTGCAGTAATGTAAGCCAGGTATGGCAGGCAGCAATAGGAGTGGACTGATGCACAAATTAAATAAAAAGTGTGGACAAACAAAAAAGATAGCTGTGCAGAAAGGAAGGAACAAGAGGATATGTGCTTTGAAAAAAGCAGTTGGTTTCCACAGTGGCGTACACACAGCAATACAGCTATCACGGAGCCTTCTAGGGCAGCCCAATGAGCTACAGCGCTGAGGGGAAAAAAAAAAAAAAATAGCTTCCACAGTCCCTGCACACCGAAGGTGGTGTTGGACAGTGGAAATCGCTGCAGCACAAGCGGTTTGGTGGTTAGTGGACCCTGCCTAACGCTCTCCCTGCTTCTGATGAAGCGGCAGCAACCTGTCCCTAAGCTCAGATCAGCAGCAGTAAGATGGCGGTCGGCGGGAACGCCCCTTTATAGCCCCTGTGACGCCGCAGACAGCAAGCCAATCACTGCAATGCCCTTCTCTAAGATGGTGGGGACCAGGATCTATGTCATCACGCTGCCCACACTCTGCGTTCACCTTCATTGGCTGAGAAATGGCGCTTTTCGCGTCATTGAAACGCGACTTTGGCGCGAAAGTCGCGTACCGCATGGCCGACAAGCACAGGGGTCGGATCGGGTTTCATGAGACGCCGACTTAGCCAAAAGTCGGCGACTTTTGAAAATGATCGACCCGTTTCGCTCAACCCTAATACTCGGCACATATCAAGTTTGGTATACCTGACTGCAGGTCACTGACCACCTACATTCTGGGCTACATCCTTAAGATGATCTTTGGCTACTGTTTGCGTTCTACTCACACTGGCATCTAAAAATGAACCCTAGTACACTGATGAAGGTCTATAACGACCGAAACATTTGTAACTAGTGGCCACTGTATGTATTAAATTTTGATTTTTGCACCAAAAATCCCTGAGTGTGCCCGGTATTTGATACTTAACTATAAGGTTTGGGAACCTACTGTGTGGCACCTCCTAGTTTGGCTGTGCTAACATTTATTCTTATTTGAATCATAATTACAGGTCATTTTTAGCATTTAGTGAACCTCGTAAAAAAGCCAACAAAAAACAAGAGTGGGGTTGCACTTTTTTTTAAATTTCACCGCACTTGGAATTTTTTCCCCATTTTCTATTACACGACATGGTAAAACCAATGATGTCACTCAAACGTACAACTCATCCCACAAAAAACAGCCTTCATGGGTTCACCTGAATCTTTGATAACCAGCCATGTAAAACTCACAGCTTGGGGCTGCAATCCCCAGCTCTCAGCTTTAGCAAGGCTGGTTATCAAGAAGAGAGGGTCCCCTCTGTTAACATGATATCAAGCTCATGACATAGTAATGGAGAGGTGTCTATAAGACACCTCTCCATTACTAATCCTATAGTTGTATGGTAAATAAACACAAATATGATGAAGGAGCTCGTTTTCAGCTCCGAAACGCGTAGGATTTTGGTCCTAGTGTCTTTCCATAGCCCGTCACGTGAGGCATCACGTGACTGTGACGTCACACAGGTCCTGCTACGGCAGAGTACCGAGCGGCTAAGCCAAGCAACACAGCATTACTGACCAACAGGAGAGTATAACGAGTGCAGGATTTTTTAACTGCCACCGGCCGGGGCAGTTCCTGCTACCTGTTACTCTACAGATAATATCCGGTAGTTCCTGGACCTCTCTCGTCTCACTTTTTCTCCCCCCTCCTTTTTTTCCCCGGGACACGTAAGTGTGAGGACTGCGGCAAGATCCTGCATCGTAAACGGCAGTTATCCATCAGCCTAGACAGACCTTACACAGTCTTGTTTTCATTTGGTCTCTGTCTGCAGGATTCTGCGAGGGGCTTCAACCACGGAAGATCACACTTTCAGATAAGAAATTCCATCAGGTATATTGATTTATTCCATGTTTACATTGAATGTAAAGCAATTATCCCTTGTAAGTCTCTACATATAGAAGGAACAATTGTAATCCAGTGCAGATAACTCTCTTTTATATCTTTGGACAAATATGAAGCATTTTATTGAAGTAAAATAAAAAACATATACTTTTTTATTTAAAAATAACAAACACAGTTATACTCACCTAGCACACATTCCATTGAATCCTTCATCTCCTACAAAAATAAAAAACAACCAAATCCCTCGCCTGTTCATCATTCTGTCCCATGCCGTAATCCATGTCTGGGGATAAATTGTTTATAACATGGACAGTGTCAAGATGTGACCATCCAGGCTGATAACCACTGATGATGCGGTGTCTTATAGACACCTCTCCATTACTAAGCCTTGAGCTTGATGTCACCGGACAATGCAAAGATGACATCAACCTCACAAATATGAACTCAACTTGCCACCTCTACAGGGCAAGTGGGACAAGCCATGCAAACTGCCATAGTTGGTGCATCTAATAAATGTGCCTCCTCTGGGCAATTGTGGGCTGCTACTTTTAGGATGGCAGGGCAATTTCCATAGCCACTTACCAGCCTGAGAATACCAGCCCCCAACTGTCTGCTTTAGCTTGGTTAGTTGTCAAAAATGGGGGCAACCCAGGCAGTGTTTTTTTAATTTGTTTAAATGCAAAATCCTGTATTCTTGATAACCATCCTTGCTAATGCTGACAGCTGAGGGTTGCAGCCCCCCACTGTAAGTTTTGCCTGGCTGGTTATCATAAATACAGGGGAAGCCACATCAGTTTTTTATTATTATTATTATTTATTTGGAGCACATGCCTTGGCTGATGAAAACTCCCATTAGCCACTGCCTGCTCTCACTCTTATGAGAGACAGCAAGCATCGGCTGATGGGAGCAGTTGTCCCATCAGCTGATGCCAGTGACTAAAGGTAAACTTTTTACTTCCGATCACAGCTGTGGACTCAAGCTGCAATTTGACAGTGCCTCTCTGTAATAATTTTACCTCCGATTAGAAGCAGTGTTTGCCTTGCTGTCATGCACATGACAGTGTGACAAACACTGGATGTTCGGACCCCTATTCAAGTGAATGGGGTCGTTTTCAGGGTCGGGTCCGGATACTGTTCTGGTACCTGAACCCGAACTTTTTTTTAACTGTTTGGCCAATCCCGCCATACCCAAAAATCCAGAAGTCCACCCATCTCTACTCATGACATCAAATTGTTTGAACCACTCACAAATCATAAGAATCCAGCAAAATGTAGGTTGGACAACAGACACTTTCCTGGATTTGCACAAAAGCAAGCAGAAAAAAATAAGAACTTTTTGTTATTCGATTTGCTTCAAAGTGATTCATTCATCTTTAGTTACAAATGTTGCTTCCTACTGACAGATCTAAAAATAAGGACTTTATGCCTCATCATTACTGGAAGGGGCTAATTAAAAGTGCCCAATGTATCACGTGACATGTCACATGATTTCCTTTTTATATACAACACTATACAGTACATAACATAGTACTATACAAAATAGAGGATATTATGTAATAACATATATGTATAACAAGAATACACTATATAACTTGGGGTGGTGCTATACATAACAAAAAGGAATGCTATGTAATAAAGGACAGTGCTACATATAACAATAGGGATGCTATAAAATCAGGTATGGATCATTTAACAGCCTGTGTAAACAGACAGACTTTGGATGCTGTCACATGCTGAAGCTAACTGTGCACCTGAAACACTGTCCACTGGTGACAGGCCAGTGTCCACACCCTGACAGATCAGAATCCAGTAATTGTGGCAAACGTAAAGAATGGTGACATCTTGTAGAAAATAAATAGTTATTTGACGGCACTGTAAAACTACTAACTTTCTCATTTTTTGTATTCAATAGTACAGTCATTTCAGAACCAGAGTGATCATTAAAATATGCATAACTTGTGGCGCATTTCATTTCTATAATGAATTTCTTATGCATGACTTAATTACATAGCAGGCTTATATTTTAAATGAAAAAGAACTCATCAGAAGAAATTTTCAAGCACATAGCTAATTTGAGGCAGAAATCGCCATGCTGCAAGAAGATTTTTGCCTCGCTTATTGTCTGCCTTTATCCATGACTAGTCAGGTAATTCAAGAGTTTGTTTATCAGATTAAACTTTAGTATGGTGTCAGAGATCAAGCCCGTTCCTCATCATACAATCTATTTCCATTAGCAAGAGATGTGAGGGTTAATCATATCAGGCTACGCACAAACACTGGAGCACGATAAAAAAAAAAAGGGCATTTCAAAATAGTGGCATTTCAAATCATTGTAAAATGTTCAACCTGTGATAACCTGAAAATGAAGAAGTAAACACTAAGCATATAATTGGATATTTTTTCTATGCCCAGCAGTACAACAGATATTTACAGTTCACGGAGGGATTTTAAAAGTCAATTTTCATAGATATGTTAATTCCTTGGCAAATGTGAAAGAACAAATGTAATACTAATGGAAATGTAAGTCTATTATGTGGTGAGAACGGTCACCTTAGCTTTTTTATTAATGCATTATATTCTTTGTTCTCTCCTTGCATTATGTCATACTTGGGATATTGTTGATAAACTAGTTCAGGGGCAGATGAGTTTTACTTTCAATAAGAATAAAAAAATTGAAAAGATGAGACAAACGCATAATTTTTTGACTTACTATTTAGCTTATGCAATCTAATGTAAAATTGTCTTATTATTGAAGTGTACATACATTAAAGGAGCATTCCCATGAACATTTTTATTGGCTATACCTTATTAAATGTGTACAGCGGCTTGCAAATGTATAGACCCCCCCTTGGCATATTTTGTGTTCTTCTACCACACAACCTGGAATTTAACAGTTTTTTTTTGGACTCTTCGTAGACTCATACTGAAAAAGTGACGTTCGGCTCAGACATAACCCAGAAGAGGACCAAAGTAGTATGGGAAATCTGGGAAAATTACAATTGCTGAATATATGAATGCACCTACACTACGCTACATATACTGTATATGCACACAGATTAAGCCATTACAATTTTCATGGCAGTGTTTCTTTAACCCACCAAAGCACACAAGCTTTCTCTTGTGGGCCCAGGTTCTGTCTTGTTACTCAGACCTTAAACGGAACCTGTCACCTCAAATTGCCGACACTGTTGTCCGCAATATGTTCGAGAATTAGAGTACTTGTTCTCTATAGTTCACGCATGCGCAATGCAATCTTCGCTCGTGCAAGCGCATTATGCTTTGCCCAACTGCGGGCAAAGCCGAAAAGCATTACTGCGCATGCGCCCACGCACTATGTCCCAGAACACATCTAAATACTTCCGGCACACAGTGCACGGGCGCATGCACAGTAATGCTTTTCAGCTTTGCCCGCAGTTGGGCAAAGCATACTGCGCATGCGGAAGCGAAGATTGCATTGCGCACATGCGAACTGTGGAGGACAAGTACTCTAATTCTAAAACATATTGCGGACAACAGGAACAGATGGGGTGGAGAAATGAAGACGAAACGCCGCCCATCGGACCGGAAAAAAGGCATACATATCCCGCCAATTGGAGGTGAAAGGTGTTCTTTAAATATAGAACTCTCAAGATCCAGAAATGGAGCATCCCATGTGAGATTATTAGCAGATTAAAAGGTTGCATACTTGTGTTTTTTTATTTAAATTAATTCCTAAAGTGTATTGTGTTTTTAAAAACATCATTTGAGTTTTACAAGCAATTTTAAGGAATGTGCACTTGCTTTGAATATAGAGATGTTGGTCCAAGTTTTTTTTATTTTTTTCGCTGTCATCTTGATTTCTCAGTTGTTTATGTTAGATTTTTGAAAGTCTTATAGATGGTTGTCACACAGTGAACTTTTGGTAACAATGCCTTTCTAATTTATCCTTCTTTCCGATTTCAAACTTTATATAAAAATGGATGTAAAAATGATGACCATTAAAAAAAGTAAATTAAAAAGATGCACATGTATCAGATATTGCAAATATGACTGTCATGGCAATTGCCATTTTTATTTATAACATATAAATATTATGCATTGATATTTTTAACCCCTTGCCTCTATGCCTATTTTTAATTATAGTTTCATGCTTCCTTTACTTCCTCCACAAGCCATAATGTTTTATATATCTGTTGACTTACCTGAATAAGGGCTTATTTTTGGCAAGACAAGGTGTCATTTTCAGTAACACCATTCATTTTACCTGAAAATGGACTGTAAAATGGGAGAACAATTACAAGTGGGAGAGAGTGAAATAAATACAATTCTGATAGGATTTTTTTTACAGTGTTCATTTCTATGGTAAAAATGGAATAATTATTCATCAAGTGAGTGAAAATAAAGCCATTCCACCCTTTCATGGATTTTTTAAAATTATTTAAGTGGTGAAAAAAAATCAGCAGTTAAAAATAATTAACTTGCTCAGCCATTTTTTGAGACCAGCAACATTTTTATTTTTTTAAATAGGTAATTAATATGGGAGCTCCCACTTCTTGAGTGTACTGCTGCTGCAACGAGAGTCAGGATATTTGCTAATCCCTGCCTGACTGAGTTATAATAAAATTATACAAAATGCTGACTGCACACAAAGTCTCTATGGTAAAACAAAAGTATAACACTGGTAACTTACAAGATATGCTTTTCCGTAAAAACAGCTGTCCAGGATTCAAAATGATATGTCCTCTGCATTTGATGTTAAAAAATATCAAGCTTTCATGGGTACCAGATTGAAAACATATGTGGATCATCCTTCCTCCACTCATAAAGTCTCTATCGTTACTCATAAAGATTAAGAACCAGAGATTCTCTCTGCAGCACTCTGGCCAGTAACATTGCAATCAGCTGAAGGCCTTATAAGACCTTACCTAGTGTGACCAGGGCCGCAATCAGGGCATTAATGCCCTTACTGGTGTATTAAGCTCGGCAAGCAGAGGGTTCACTGGGACCCATCGACAGGATGCTGCCACTTCTGTAACTGAACATGTGTCCTTATGTAACAAGATGGCATGGGGTGGTAGTCGTGGGTGAGTCCACTACGCAACAGCCAGTGAGCACCCCAGCCCCTTGCACATGAAGAGATGAGTGCTCTCAGCTAGAATCCTAATCCCAAGAAGCACCACAGGGGGATGTGGCCTCCTTCCTTTTGGTGCCAATTTCTTACCATGATGCCCACGAAAGCCGGCACCGCCCTCCATCTTCACACCACTAACAACTGTCTCCTGGTCAGTGTTCAGCACCATCTTAAAGTCACTGTCTGCCACCATCTTTAACTCTTTCACGGGTGTCACCTTCAAGGTTCCAGGAATCTATTCTCCCAGTTCGGTAGCTGCAGGGCTTCTAGATTTGATCCTGCTGACTACGCCAAATGTAACAAGGTGACACAAGGTGGTAGTCGTGGGCGAGTCCCCTAAGCAAAAGTCAGTGAGCATCCCGGCCCCTTGCACATGAAGAGATGACTACCCACTGTGTCAGCTAGAATCCTAATCCCAGGAATCACCTCAGAGCAGCAATCTTTGTTCCAACTATTAAACTTTACTAAGCAGCAAGGCATCCATCACATCCAGGAGTACAATTCACAGAGGTCAACAGTTCATAAGTTTTCCCTGCCATCTCCATGAACCATTCAGGTCCCATTTGTTCATCAGCTCCCATCCTGGTCTCAGTCCCCATATTCTGCCTGGGAACCATCCCATTGAGCCGATGCCTGTTCCCACTGCTCTCCAGCCGGGAGCAGCTGTGTTCCCCACAACCGGAAAACTCTCTGTGCTCACTGATGCACACATACTGCCATGGGAAGATTGCCCGGGCATCTGCTACCTATGCAGAAAATGCTTCCCATATACTCCTGTGGCTCGGCACTGTCACACTCTAACTCCTCCCAACTAACTAACCCCTATGTTGCCTGTTCCTTACTGACATTCTTCTCTATCCCCAAGCTTATACAAAACACATAACAAATACATTTACACTACAGTACATACAATAGTAAAATATCAGATGAACATCTGGGCTCTGCATGTGGCACAGGTGAGCAGTGTTAAGGAGGGAGAAGGTACATGAGCGTGCTTACCACCTCCTTACACTCAGATGCACGTTTATTTAAGATCTATTGCCATGCAAGAGCTTCCTTCCTTCCACACAGCAACAGTTAACAGCCACCAGCCAATCATAGCCTGGCAGCGGACTTCAGTGCACACATAGCCGGTGTATGACATCAGTGTCATATGCCGGAACGACAGTTCACACCTCAAATGAATCGAGCAGAGGACACCGCTGGACCTCAGACAGGGAAGGAGAAACTTTTTTGTTTTTCTATGCAAAGCCGCACTATAGGGGTGCATTATACTTCTATGGGGGTGCATTATACTTCTATGGGGGTGCATTATACTGCTATGGGGTGAATTATACTACTATAGGGGTGCATATCAAATTGCCTATGGGGGTGCCTATCACATTGTAAATAATGTTGAGGCCAGTGGGCTGGTAGTCAAACACAGTCAGACACACATCAATATGATCTATGGATCACTTTTCAAAGTCACTTTTGGACTAGCAAGCATTGTAAGCAAAAGAAAATAAAATGTTTTAAAGTGCAAAATAAATGTAAAAATAAATTGTTCTGGCAGACTCTATAAGGAGGTCTGGGGGCAGTATAAATTGTTGAAATGGATGGAAAAAGTTCTAAATGGAAGGAAAACACCATGAGGAATCCCAAGCATTTCTATCTCCCAGATCACTGTTGGGAACAAAGGTGTCATACTTTTACTCCACTTTAAAACATTCAAAAGCAACAAGAAATTCTAGTTTACAATAAAATAATTATTAAGAAACATTCTTTCCTATATAGTGACTTGTATATAAGGCAACATTTAAAAAGATTTTAAAAAATATAATTAAAGTAAACCAAAATTGAGTAATTTATGAAGGCAGCAAAAACTGCCAAAAATATGATGTAAGAGGATTCAGATACACACTGTATTAGATATACAGGCTATGCACTAAGGGGAATGTGTTGTGAACTCTGTTTTTGGGCTCCCTCTAGTGGTCACAAGCGGTACTGTGTAGTGTTGTCTTTCTGCAGGTTGGCAGCATCAGCTGGTTCGTTATCCTTGGTTGGTTTCCTATTTAGTTCACCTGGATACTCAGTTCCTTGCCTGCTCTCAATGTATTCAGTGCTCTTCAGATTCCTTGTGACTACCTTGCTCCCAGTCTCTCCAAGACAAGCTAAGTTTTTGTTTGATCATTTTTTGATTACCAGCATTTATTATGTTTTTAGTCCAGCTCGCTAAAATGTGATTTCCTCGCTTGCTGGTTGCTCTAGGGGACTGAGTTTCTCCCCCCCACACCGTTAGTTGGTGCGGGGGTTCTTGAAATCTCAGTGTGGATATTTTGTAAGGGTTTTTTACTGACCGCACAGACCCCTTTACTATTTTCTGCTATCTAGTATTAGTCATATGTGTCGCTATTACTGCACCTACTGTGTGGTACAATAATTGCTCCTCTTACAGCCCCACATAGTAATGCCACCACTGTGCTCCTTACATAGTATTAATGACTCCTTTGTGCTCTCTAGATAATAAAATTGCCCCCCTAGAAAATATTAATGCCTTTTGCTAGTGCCCTCCACATTTTTGCCCTAGAAAGTAATAATACCCCATATGCAACTTTGATGATCACAGTACTCTGAGTGCCCCTATAACAATAATGATTAAGTGCCCGCTTAACATTTAATAATGTCCCCTAAGTTCCCCATGCACTGCTCCATTATACACAGTATGTTGAGCTCTAAGCTTCCCTATACACATTATAAGGCCCCCACAGCTCCCCTATACAAAGTATGATGATCCTACAACTCTCCTAAACACCGTATGATGTTCCCACTGCTCCCCTTCACACAGTATAATGTTCCCACTGCTTCCCTATAGACAGTATGAGCCCAATGCTCCCCTTTACACAGTATAATATTGACAGAGCTCCACTATAGAAAGTATAATACCCCCAGAGCCCTCCTAAATATATATATATTGTGTAATGGGCCAACAGCTCCCATATGCACAATATGCCTTCACAGTTCCCTATACACAGTATGGTGGATCCACATCTCCCTTATACACAGTATGATAGGCCTGCAGCTCCTGTCAAACAGTATGATGTCCCTCACAGTTCCCCTGTACACAGTATGATGGGCCCACAGCTTCCTTATACACAGTATGATGGGCCCACAGCTCCCTTATACACAGTATGATGGGCCCACAGCTCCCTTACACATAGTATTATGGGCCTGCAGCTCTCGTACAAACAGTATGATGTCCCCCACAGTTCCCTTGTACACAGTATGATGAGCTCACAGCTTCCTTATACACAGTATGATGGGCTTGCAGCTCCCTTATACACAGTATGATGGGCCTGCAGCTCCCTTGTACACAGTATGATGGGCCTGCAGCTCCCTTATACACAGTATGATGGGCTTGCAGCTCCCTTATACACAGTATGATGGGTTTTCAGCTCCCTTATACACAGTATGATGATCCCGCAGCTCCCTTATGCACAGTATGATGGCCCTGCAGCTCCTTTATTCACATTCTGATGTCCCCCACAGTATGATGGGCCCACAGCTTCCTTACACACAGTATGATGGGCTTGCAGCTCCCTTATACACCGTATGATGGGCCTGCATCTCCCTTATACACAGTATGATGGGTCTTCAGCTCCCATACAAACAGTATGATATCTCCCACAGTTCCCCTGTACACAGTATGATGGGCCATAGCTTCCTCATACACAGTATGATTGGCCTATAGCTCCCTTATGCACAGTATGATAGGCCCACAGCTCACTTATACACAGTATGATGGGCCGGCAGCTCCCTGTCATGATTTAGCAGTCTGCAGTCACATAAAGTGACTGCAGACATTTATTCCAAGCCTTTATCAACTTTATAGTAATAAATTGCTTTTTATTAAATTATTAAAGCACCACTCTAGCAGGGTTTTTTCCACCGCTGGAGTGGTGCTTTAAGCGCAAGTCCCCTGCCCCGGTCATTTACTCATCCTCCGGCATATTCACTATTTTGTGGTACTGCTGCATTTCCGCAGCTCAAACTTGTGAACCCAGCTTCTGACTGGCCAGAAGTTAGAAGCTATGTCATAAGCGCTCAATGTAAGACTATGAGAGCGAGAAAGAGGCGAGAACAAGGATCCCTTAGACTTACATTGATTAGTGACCTCTGCGCTGCTCCAAGAAACACTGGAGCCGCGGACAGGTCACAAACTGCAAACTGCAGGAGACAGAGCCGAGCGGAGACAAAAACATATGAAAACGCTGGAAGGTGAGTATTAGGGGACTTGGATTTTCAGCACCGCTCCAGCAGTGAAATAAAAAAAATGCTGGAGTGGTGCTGTAAATGTGATGCAGCTCTTGGTTACTGTATGGGGGCTTCTTATACTAATACTCATAAAAGACCCAGGTGGTACGTATCAAAAGCCCCCTACCCCAGACAGCAAATATTACATGTGATGGAGTACATAAAATATCATAACAAAACATTATCATTTTCAGCCCAAAGTGCCCTGTCCCCCTCCCCCACTTCAGGCCCAACAATACCCCATCATTTCACATCCACCTCTCAGTGCCCTGTCCCACCTCACCCACCTTCAGCCCCCACAACACCCCATGGTCTCATATTCAGCCCCCCAGTGCCCTGTCTCCCCTCCCCCACAATACCCCCATGGTCTCACATTCACCCCCCAGTACCCTGTCCCCCTCACCCATTTCAGTCCCCACAACACCCCCATGGTCTCACATTCACCCCCCAGTGTCCTGTCTCCCCTCCCCCACATACCCCCATGGTCTCACATTCATCCCTCAGTACCCTGTCCCCCTCACCCATTGTCAGTCCCCACAACACCCCCATGGTCTCACATTCACCCAAGTACCCTGTCCCCCATCACCCACTTTCAGCCCACACAATACCCTTAATGGTCTCACATTTATCTCACAGTGACATACCTGAAGTTAGTAAACCTAATAGGTTCCATCCCCACTTACTGATGAAGTTTTCAGGCAGGACCAGGCAGTATCTAAGTGAACTGCAAGGTGGGCACTAGGACCCAGCATGCTTGAGCCAATCCCAGCATGCACAGAGTGAAGAAAAACTGCAACCGGGAAAAGCGTCATCATCAGGTCAGACAGGCAACACCATTCACTGCAGGAGGGAGACTCTGCAACCGGCCACTGTGCTAGCCAGTTTGCAGAGTCTCCGTCAGGTGGGAGCAGACATTATACTGCTCTGCTCCTATCCTGTGTGCGTTCTGCCTCATCACAGAAGTGGCCCCGCCCTGGCTCCCAGTGGGCCCTTTCATGTGACAGGGCCAGGGGCGATGGACCCCTCTGTCCCTCCAGTAGCTATGCTACTGCCTTGAAGGCAACAACTTGCAGACCTCATAAAATATTTTGAAAGTGTAGTTGATGTACTCCCACAATCATAAAGGCTTTACACAAAGTGCAAAGCCAGGAACAAATCATAAGCAGGGTCATTTACTTATCCATTGACCATTTAAGGCAACAACTGGTTGACCTCATTTAAATATTGAAGATTAAAAACACTTTATGGGCTGCTGTCATCTGGTGGTGTGGTAAAGATGGAGCTAATTCAAGCTTTGTTCACTTTTATCAGAGTGAAACTGTCTCTTTTGACTCCCCAGGCAGCACTAAAAGCCAACTGAAACAAAATGCTTGCAGCAGGGCAGCGAAACTTCTCCAAGGCAAAGAGTGACAGCTCATGCCAAGTGTCTAGCTTTGAGATCCAATAGCTGAATGTTGCAGAGGAATTAGGGAGTACCATGTTTTTTAGGCCACGTATTGCTTCACTACCTTTAAAAACTTTTCCCTCCTTGTCAAATATATCTGGTCATCAGGGTCTGGATGCTGGAAGCATGTCATGAAATTGTCCCAGGCCTTTCACAATGTACCCTTGATTCTTCTGCACCTGGTGTGTTTTTCCCTCTTCTTTCCTTCTTGGTTGGGCAATGAAGATTGTCCCCTGAAACTATAGGATAGATACAAGATTTACTTGTAGCATGGATCTAGCAGGGTGAACAACCAGTACCCTTATTTTGGCCAAAGTGAATGTTATGTGAGGGTCACGGGGAAGGCAGCGATACATAAAGTCTGTCATATGTGCCATGGTCCCTACAGCCAGCACTTCACGGTCTCCACCATGATGACTACTCTCCATTTCCTTCTCCTAATCCATCTCTTTCTCCTCATTACCCTCCTCTGCCCATCCATGTAGGAGAGATGAGACAAAGCTTGTATGGGTACAAGCGCCAGCTCCTGTTCTTCCTCCACCTCCTCAGCCTCCAACTTCTCATTGTTACCCAATGTGCGCTGAGCAGAATAAATGAGGCTGGGCTGGATAGTATCTCTGTCTTATGTCTTCCTCCATCTCCACCTGGTCCACATGCAAAGCTTTGTGTTTAATTTTCAGCATCAACTGTTAAAGTAGACACAGAAGCAGGATTGTTGTGCTGATTATGGCGTCATAGCCCCTCAACATTATTGTGGAGTCCTCAGACTCTTGCAGAAATGCACAAGTGTCAAACATCCATGCCCACTACATCTCACAAAGTCTTGCCAGCAGGTGCAGTGTGGGGATCCATAACATGATGATGTCACACACCAGTTGGTGACTTGGCATTTGCAAGAGCTGCTGCAACACTGCCAGAGTGACATCAGCAGTAGCTGACTTGCGTAGATGGCCGTTGACGAGGCGTACATTGACTACAAGCTCTGGCAAATGCGACTAGGTTTTCAGAAATTGCTGAACTACTAAGTTGAGCATGTGGGCCAAGCATAGTACCTCTGTGGGCTTGCCAAGCTTCACCTTGCCACTAGGTTACAGGCATTATCACACACAAACAAGCCTGGTTGGAGGTTCAGCGGCAACAGACAGAGATCTGTCTGGTTTGTTATTCCTTTCAATAACTCTGCCATGGTGTGTGGTTTGTCTCCTAGACAAAATAACTTCAGAAGAGCCTATTGCCGCTTCTCTGAGGCATTGTTGCAGAGCTTCCTTCTTCCGACTGATGTAGATGATACTGTGAGATAGCACATCGGAGATGGAGAATGAGGAAGAGCAGAAAGGGGTAGGAACTGATGCAGGCGGTGGAGGAAATACAACTGTCTAACCAATTAAAGTAGGGGAGTCTACAACAAATCAACAACCGAAAAAAGCAACAAACCTACCCCTTTAAAACATTAATCTTTATTAATATTCCAGTTCAATACAAAAGATTCCCTCTAAAAAACATCCCAATTAGGGGACCAAAAATTCTAGGGTTGGGGACTCCGCTCATCCAAATCTTATATATGTGCCAAAAAATAACACAATAGAAAAACTCAACAAAATGTGAAAAATAACACTAAAAAACCAAAAAACATGAAAAAAACATAAAAAATCAAAAATTGAATATGGTATGCCTATATTGACCCTAGTATGCCCTTAGGTCTGATACCCTTCCTTGCAGCGGAGGTTGGCACCCTAGATTATCGATATGGCGCCCCCGCTCATCGGCGGCTGTCCCTTATATCCCTAAATGGCCCCTATAAATCTAAAAGCCACAGACAAAAACACCACATAAATATGGATCAATTCAGATCCATAGTACCACACATTCTTAATGATGCACCTGGTATCCCACACACTATTAGGTCAACCTATGATGAACTTAATAATAGCCCCAACATGCGTTATGTAGTGGATATATAATCTATATAAATAATGAGCTGCACCTAGGTTATTCTGTGTATGCTAACAGTAGCTATATCCAACTTGGACTTTGTTTTATAGTGGATATCTAGCAATCATTATAGACAAAAATCTACCCATAAGTCTATCCTGTGTATGCTCACTATAATTATATCCAATCAACACCCCTATAACAGGCGATTACATCCAAGGTGCAGACTTAGATTTTTACAAAAACCTCATATATGTTTTAGAGGAAAAAATTATTAAATTCAAATCCACGTTCCAAATCTCTTTTATATATGCTGGGGGTATATTTTATATGCATCACTAACTTAGTCAGATGAAGTGCTCAATATGCCATCAATTGCATCATCACACACAGCAAATGCTATTTATCAACTTAGCTCTTTGTTCATCAGATGTTCCCTCATAGCCGCTGTCCCGACGCGTTTCTCCCCCGTTTTATTCGTTCAGGGGGTTCATCAGGGGACTTTAGATTATTGCACCATAATAGGTCATAGAGCCACATACGGAACGAGATGCTGAGTTCCGTAGTCTGTGCTATCTATTACCCACTCCCCTCACTTATATAGTGTAACCATAGACGCTCCACCCACCTCCACCTGGCAGCAGCGTCTTCCTAAATCCGGCGCCATGATACATGTGTTCTAGTTGCAGCAGGAAGTATGGTAACCCGCAGCGCTCAACCGCCTCTATTGATGACGTGCTTTGGATCGCATAAGCGCACATTGATGACATGTACGCTGTGCTGGAGCGCACAGCCATATCTATACCTACTGCGCAGCCGCAGAGACATGAAACAAAATACTCGGCTTTCAGCTTGTATTTATTAAAAAACCTCTCAATCATACTTTCGGCTGCCCCTATATGTCTCTATCGCCTAGTCCATATGTTGTTTAACACACAGAAATGTATAATGTATACACTAAATCTCCTGATCTATGCACTATCAATAACTCGCACGTAGATATGTCCATGCCCTACATATCCATTAACTGATTCTTATATTACCCGGATTCTCTTATCTCATCTCACCAGGAGGGTGTGAGCTACCTGTGTAGGCTATATGACATAAAATTAGAATATATCAAATTATCTATATACATTTCTCTGCCATGTTAAAGCCTTACACTATTCCTAAAGGATGTTGCTAACAGGGGTATTTTTACCACCTGCTTTTTACTAAATAACACACAGACAATATGTACAAAGGCTATATTGTTTCCTCTCATGGGAAATGTGCTAACCAATATGTCTCAAATGAAGCTCGAGAAGGTCAACTGCTCATTCAGGCCATTAGGATGGACTGTATCCATCCAGAAAATCCATCTTGTTTCTCTCTGTAGGATCTTCTTGTCCCAATCTCCTTGGCGGACCAAAGGTTCCACCACCTCTATCACCCTGAACCCGATAGACCCTAAATCACCCCCATGATGCATATTTACATGACGCGCCAGAGGTGTATCTCTCTTGTTACGTATATCTCCAAGATGCTCTCCGATCCGGATTTTAAATTGTCTCTTTGTCTTGCCAATGTAATTCAATGGACAAGAGCATGTACACAAGTATACAACACCCACCGTTTTGCAATTTGCAAACTGTTTATTGTTATATGTCCTCTTGGTCATTACACTCGTGAACGTATTAGAGGGCGTTACGTACCGACAGTAACAACAATGCCCACATCTAAAGGTCCCTGTGGCTCTGTTGTCAAGCCACGTTCCTTGTTTTTTCGGGAGGGCAAAGTGACTGTTCACAAGTTGGTCCTTTATTGATTTACCCCGTCTAAATGTAACCGAGGGTCTTGGAGTAATCCATTTGGCAATATCCGAATCGGTCCTCAATACATTCCAATGCTTTCTAAGGATATGCATAACTTTAGGATTTTGGTCATCAAATGTACCTATCAGTCTAGTGAGTGTCTCTGGATCCTGCTCAGTCTTAGTGGTCAGCAGGGATGTCCTCTCAGTCCTAAGCGCATTATCATATGCCCTCTTTATCACCGGCCCTGGATACCCTCGATCTCTGAACCTTTTAGTAAGGTCACGTGCCCTATTGCAGAAATCTGCTGTCCCCGAGCAGTTTCTTCTAAGACGAAGAAACTGCCCTTTGGGGATGCCCTGCTTTTGGGGGACAGGGTGGTGACTTTCCCACCTCAGTAAGCTGTTTGTAGCCGTAGGCTTTCTAAAGATCGAGGTTTTTAAAGAGCCATCTGGTTGTATAGTGATGGCCACATCCAAGAAAGCAATCTTATTGCCACCCACCTCATATGTAAATTTGAGGCCCAGATCATTGATATTAAGCTGCTGGACAAAGGTAGCAAATTGCTGCACATTTCCTGACCACAGGACGAGGATGTCATCTGTGTAGCGGCCCCAGAATTGAATCTTGGGGCCCCAGATGACATCCTCGTCCTTGAACACCACAATATCCTCCCACCAGCCCAGGAGCAAATTGGCATACGTGGGAGCACAAGGGCTCCCCATAGCCGTGCCCCTGAGCTGGTGGTAGTACCTCCCCCCAAAGAGGAAAAAGTTGTGTCTAAGTACAAATTGTAGTAGAGTCAGTATGAACTCATTATGAGTTGTTAGATGTCTGCCTCTCATACTCAAAAAGTATCTCACTGCCAACAGGCCCTGTTCATGAGGTATACTTGAATACAGTGATTCTACATCAATCGATGCTAAGATGGTCCCTGGTTCAACACTGATACCATCCAACTTGTTTAAAAGGTCCGTGGTGTCCCTCAGATGTGATGGCAATGCCGTGACAAAGCTCCTCAGGACTTTATCCAGATACACACTACTATTCTGACATAATGCATCAATCCCAGATACTATGGGCCTCCCTTTGAGCGGGGGGTATCCTTTATGTATCTTCGGGTTTGCATAAAATGTCGCAATTACTGGGTGTTTTGGCAAAAGAAAATCCATTTCATTAGAAGAAATAAGACAGTTCTGTTTAGCTTCAGATACTATCTCTTTCAAGGCTTTAAAGTAGACTGGACTGGGATCATGTCTCAAAATCTCATAAGCTGTCCTATCAGACAACAATTCTAAACACATTTCTTGGTATTGTTCACTATTCATCAATACTGTGTTCCCCCCCTTATCTGAAGGTTTTATAATAAGGGATGTATTCTCTTTCAGGTTTTGTATTGCATGCAGCTCATCCACTGATAAATTCTGAGATATACACTGTTGTCTTCTATTAATCTTCCTAATGTCCTCCTCCACCAATTTCAGAAAAATATCAATACTATTCACCTCCCCACTCGGCGGCATCCTCACACTCTTACACTTCAAATTTGTGAAGGGACCTTCACCTATGTTCCTTTCTCCTTCCCTCGCCAGGTCAGTGAGTAAAAGTACATCAGGAAGTTCTTCAATTGATATGCCCAATTCCTGACACTTATTTCTATCATTATGAGCAAAAAATTTTCTCCACCTAAGTTTTCGTAAAAATAGATGTATATCTTTGACCCATAAGAAAGGGTCAAACCGAGTGGTGGGCACAAACGTCATCCCTGCTTTCAAAACGTTGAATTCAGATGCAGTGAGTGTGTGAGAGGACAGATTAATAATACAATTTTTTTCCGATTCTTGTGTACCCCAGTCTCTTTCTACATTGACACCGGTCCCTGTTTGTTTCAGGTGACTGTGCGACCTCTGAGTTGATATCGGGCATCCCGATTCTCTAAAAAAGAAGAAGAGGAAGGGGAGTGTTGAGTGGTGGAGGAAACCCTGAAAGAAGTTGGGCCAGCAATCCTTGACATCAGTACCACATGTGCAATGCCAGGGTGAGACTTGACCCCGGCCTTTACAATGTTTAGCCAGTGTGCTATTAGGAAAATGAAGTGTCCTTGGCCATAAGTGCTTGTCTACGTGTTGGTCATTGGTCATGTACAATCCTAGTAACTACATTGGTAAGGACTTGGGTGATGTTTCTGTATACCTGCTAGTACCAGGCGGGGACACCACACCGGAAGAAATAGTTGCGGCTGCGGACCTGATACAGAGGATCTAAATTTGTACACCTGTAGCAGGCTAATATTTCTTTTCTATTTCAAACCAATGAAATTTCACAGGTTAAAAAGTATGTATGGCAATAGTCAATTCTTGAACAACCAAATTTGTACACCTGTAGCCAATATTGATTTATATTTACAAACAACAAAGCGCAAGATTGGGCCTTAGTGGTATTGTTAGAATGATGGTTCAGCATCAGCACCAGTAGCAACACTAGAGGACACTGATTCATTAAACTGTGCACACACAGGCCTGAACAAGCCCTCTCTGCTTCCATTAAGAACTGTCTCTGAGCTGTGCAGTGATTTCAGTGCGCCGAACGTAGCGATACCTGCACTTTTATAACCCTTGATGATGTCAGGCAGCCAGTTAATCACAGTAATACCACTAACAAGATAGCAAAGGCATTAACCCCTTTCTGAAATCTGATGTACTATCCCATCGAGGTGACCCGGGCTCGTATGACCATTGACGGGATAGTACGTCATATGTGATCTTCTACACTCATGGGGGAGCGCTGCCAATCGTGGCCGGGTCTCAGCTGATTATCAAAGCTGACATCCGGTACTATGTGCCAGGAGTGGTCACGGACCACTTCCGGCACATTAACCCCTGGAACACCGAGATCAAACATGATCGCAGCATTTCGGTGGCATAGGGAAGTATTGCGCAGGGAGGGGGCTCCCTGCATGCTTTCCTGAGACCCTCAGAACAACGCGATGTGATCGCGTTGTTCCGAGGGTCTCCTCCATTCTCCTCCCTGCAGGCCCCAGATCTAAGATGGCCATGGGGGTCCTTCCAGGTCCTGCAGGGAGGTGGCTTGCGAGCGTCTGCTGAGAGCAGGCGCCAGCAAGCCTCCTGCACTGCCTGTCAGATAGCTGATCTGACACAGTGCTCTGCAAGGTGTCAGACCAGCGATCTGACACTAGATAGTGATGTCCCACCCTGGGGCAAAGTAAAAAAGTAAAAAAAAAAAACAACACTGTAAAAATATTTTAACCCCTTCACCCCCAAGGGTGGTTTGCACTTTAATGACCGGGCCAATTTTTACAATTCTGACCACTGTCCATTTATGAGGTTATAACTCTGGAACGCTTCCACGGATCCCAGTGATTCTGACATTGTTTTCTCATGACATATTGTACTTCATGATAGTGGTAAAAACTCTGTGATAGTACCTGCGTTTATTTGTGAAAAAAACAGAAATTTGGTGAAAATTTTGAAAATTTCGCAATTTTCCAACTTTGAATTTTTATGCAATTAAATCACAGAGATATGTCACACAAAATACTTAATAAGTAACATTTCCCACATGTCTACTTTACATCATCACAATTTTGAAACCAAAATTTTTTTTTGTTAGGGAGTTATAAGGGTTAAAAGTTGACCAGCAATTTCTCATTTTTACAGCACCATTTTTTTAGGGACCACATCTCATTTGAAGTCATTTTGAGGGGTCTATATGATAGAAAATACCCAAGTGTGACACCATTCTAAAAACTGCACCCCTCAAGGTGCTCAAAACCATATTCAAGAAGTTTATTAACCCTTCTGGTGCTTCACAGGAATTTTTGGAATGTTTAAATAAAAATGAACATTTAACTATATTTCACAAAAAATTTACTTCAGCTCCAATTTGTTTTATTTTACCAAGGGTAACAGGAGAAAATGGACCCCAAAAGTTGTTGTACAATTTGTCCTGAGTACGCCGATACCCCATATGTGGGGGTAAACCACTGTTTGGGCGCATGACAGAGCTCGGAAGCGAAGGAGCGCCATTTGACTTTTCAATGCAAAATTGACTGGAATTGAGATGGGACGCCATGTTGCGTTTGGGGAGCCCCTGATGTGCCTAAACATTGAAACCCCCCACAAGTGACACCATTTTGGAAAGTAGACCCCCTATGGAACTTATCTAGAGGTGTGGTGAGCACTTTGACCTACCAAGTGCTTCACAGAAGTTTATAATGCAGAACCATAAAAATAAAAAATCATATTTTTTCACAAAAATTATCTTTTCACCCCCAATTTTTTATTTTCCCAAGGGTAAGAGAAGAAATTGGACCCCAAAAGTTGTTGTACAATTTGTCCTGAGTACGCTGATACCCCATATGTGGGGGTAAACCCCTGTTTGGGCACATGGCAGAGCTCGGAAGGGAAGTAGCACCGTTTGACTTTTCAATGCAAAATTGACAGGAATTGAGATGGGACGCCATGTTGCGTTTGGAGAGCCACTGATGTGCCTAAACATTGAAACCCCCCACAAGTGACACCATTTTGGAAAGTAGACCCCCTAAGGAACTTATCTAGATGTGTTTTGAGTGCTTTGACCCACCAAGGGCTTCACAGAAGTTTATAATGCAGAGCCATAAAAATAAAACAAAAATTTTTTCCCACAAAAATTATTTTTTTAGCCCCCAGTTTTGTATTTTCCCGAGGGTAGCAGGAGAAATTGGACCCCAAAATTTGTTGTCCAAGTTGTCCTGAGTGCGATGATACACCATATGTGGGGAGAACCACTGTTTGGGCACATGGGAGGGCTCGGAAAGGAAGGAGCGTCATTTGGAATGCAGACTTAGATGGAATGGTCTGCAGGTGTCACATTGCGTTTGCAGAGCCCCTAATGTACCTAAACAGTAGAAACCCCCCACAAGTGACACCATTTTGGAAAGTAGACCCCCTAAGGAACTTATCTAGATGTGTGGTGAGCGCTTTGACCCACCAAGGGCTTCACAGAAGTTTATAATGCAGAGCCGTAAAAATAAAACAAAAATTTTTTCCCACAAAAATTATTTTTTAGCCCCCAGTTTTGTATTTTCCCAGGGGTAACAGGAGAAATTGGACCCCAAAGGTTGTTGTCCTATTTGTCCTGAGTACGCTGATACCCCATATGTTGGGGTAAACCCCTGTTTGGGCACACGGGAGAGCTCGGAAGGGAAGGAGCACTGTTTTACTTTTTCAACGCAGAATTGGCTGGAATTGAGATCGGACGCCATGTCGCGTTTGGAGAGCCCCTGATGTGCCAAAACAGTGGAAACCCCCCAATTATAACTGAAACCCTAATCCAAACACACCCCTAACCCTAATCCCAACAGTAACCCTAACCACACCTCTAACCCTGACACACCCCTAACCCTAATCCCAACCCTATTCCCAACCGTAAATGTAATCTAAACCCTAACCCTAACTTTAGCCCCAACCCTAACTGTAGCCTTAACCCTAGCCCCAACCCTAACCCTAACCCTAGCCCTAATGGGAAAATGGAAATAAATACATTTTTTTTATTTTTCCCTAACTAAGGGGGTGATGAAGGGGGGTTTGATTTACTTTTATAGCGGGTTATTTAGCGGATTTTTATGATTGGCAGCCGTCACACACTGAAATTTTTTTTACTTTTTTACTTTGCCCCAGGGGGGGACAATACAGATCGGTGATCTGCCAGTTTGCATAGCACTCTGACAGATCACCGATCTGCGAGAAGTGCAGGCTGCTTCACAGTGCCTGCTCTGAGCAGGCTTCTGTGAAGCCACCTCCCTCCCTGCAGGACCCGGATCCGCGGCCATCTTGGATCCGGGTCTGGAGCAGGCAGGGAGGGAGGTAAGACGCTTGCAGCAACGCGATCACATCGCGTTGCTGCGGGGGGCTCAGGGAAGCCCGCAGGGAGCCCCCTCCCTGCGCGATCCTTCCCTGCACCGCCGGCACATCGCAATCATGTTTGATCGCGGTGTGCCGGGGGTTAATGTGCTGGGAGCGGTCCGTGACCGCTCCTGGCACATAGTGTCGGATGTCAGCTGCGATAGGCAGCTGACACCCCGCCGCGATCGGCCGCGCTCCCCCCGTGAGCGCCGCCGATCGCGCTGGACGTACTATCCCGTCCGTGGTCATGGGGGCCCACCCCACCTCTCTGGGATAGTACGTCCGATGTCAGAAAAAATCCTAAATAAAGAAAAAAAAATATTGTTCCAATAAATATATTTCTTTCTGTAAATAAATAAAAAACAATAAAAGTACACTTATTTAGTATCGTTATGTCCGTAACAACCCGACCTATGAAACTGTCCCACTAATTAACCCCTTCAGTGAACACCGTAAAAAAAAAAAGAGGCAAATAACAATGCTTTATCATCATACCGCTGATCAAAAAGTGGAATAACACGAGATCAAAAAGATGAATATAAATAACCATGGTACCAATGAAAACGCCATCTTGTCCCGCAAAAAACAAGCAGCATTCAGCGTCATCAGTGAAAAAAAAAAAAGTTATAGCCCTCAGAATAAAGCGATGCAAAAATAATTATTTTTTATATAAAAGAGTTTTTATTGTATAAAAGTGCCAAAACATAAAAAATTATATAAATGAGGTATCACTGTAATCGTACTAACCCGAAGAATAAAACTGCTTTATCAATTTTAAGAAACGCGGAATGGTATAAATGCCCCCCCAAAAGAAATTCATGAATTGGGGGTTTTTGTTCATTCTGCGTAACAAAAATCGGAATAAAAAGCCATAAAAAAAGTAATGTGCCCAAAAATGGTACCAATAAAAACCTCAACTTGTCCCGCAAAAAACAAGACCTGACATGACTCTGTGGACCAAGATATGGAAAAATAATAGCTCTCAAAATGTGGTGATGCAAAAACTGTTTTTTGCAATAAGAAGCGTCGTTTAGTGTGTGACAGCTGCAAAACAAAAAAACCCGCTGTAGAAACCTGCTATAAATAGTAAATCAACCCCTCTTTATCACCCTCTTAGTTAGAAACAAAAAAATAAAATAAAAAAAGTATTTTTTTCCATTTTCCCATTAGGGTTTGGTTTAGGGCTAAAGTTAGTGTTAGGGTAGGTGCTAAAGTTAAGGTTCTGGCTAAAGTTAGGGTTAGTGTTGGGGCTAAAGTTAGAGTTAGGGTTGGGGCTAAAGTTAGGGTTAGGGTTGGGGCTAGAGTTGGGGTTAGGGTTTGAATTACATTTATGGTTGGGTTAGGGGTGTGTCAGGGTTAGGGGTGTGGATAAGGTTATAGTTAGGGTTGTGATTAGGGTTAGAGGTGTGTTGGGGTTAGGAAAATGTTGGGGTTGGGATTAGGGTTAGGGGTGTTTTGGGGTTAGGGGTGTGGCTAAGGGTTATGGTTAGGGATTAGGGTTAGGGGTGTGTTGGGGTTAGGGGCTCTGCAAATGCAAAGTGATGCCCGCAGACGATTCCATCAAAGTCTGCATTCCAAAATGCCACTTCTTCCCTTTCGAGCCCTCACGTGCACCCAAACAGTTTTAAACCCAACCACATATTGGGTATCAGCATACTCAGGTCAAAATGTACAACAACTTTTGTGGTCCAATTTCTCCTGTTACCCTTGGGAAAATAAAAATTTGGGGGCTAAATTATCCTTATTGTGGGAAAAAAATTATTTTTTATTTTCATGGCTCTGCGTTATGAACTTTAGTGAAACACTTGGAGGTTCAAAGTTCTCACAACACATCTAGATAACTTCCTTGGGGGTCTAGTTTCCAATATGCGGTACCTTGTGGGGGGTTTAGGTACATCAGAGGCTCTGCAAACACAACGTGATGCCTGCAGACCACTCCTTCAAAGTCTGCATTCCAAAACACCACTTCTTCCCTTCCCCGATGTGTGCCCAAACAGAAGTTTTCTACCGCATACGGGGTATCATCGTACTCAAGACAAATTGGACAACAACTTTTGTTGTCCAATTTCTCCTGTTAACCTTGGAAAAATACAAAACTGGGGGCAAAAGATCATTTTTGTGGAAAAAAAATATTTTTTTAATTTTCACGGCTCTATGTTATAAACATTAGTGAAACACTTGGGGTTCAAAGTGCACACCAGACATCTAGATAAGTTCCTTAGGTGGTCTAGTTTCCAAAATGGGGTCACTTGTGGGGGTTTTCCACTGTTTAGGCACATCAGAGGCTCTCCAAACGCGACTTGGCGTCTGATCTCAATTCCAGCCAATTCTGCATTGAAAAAGTCAAACGGTGCTCCTTCCCATCCGAGCTCTGCCATGAGCCCAAACAGTGGTTTAACCCCACAAATGGGGTATCAGCATAGTCAGGACAAATTGCGCAACAACTTTTGGGGTCCAATTTATCCTGTTACCCTTGGGAAAATAAAAATATTGGGGGTGAAAAGATCATTTTTGTGAAAAAAATATGATTTTCTATTTTTATGGCTCTACATTATAAACTTCTGTGAAGCACTTGGAGGTTCAAAGTGCTCACCACACATCTAGATAAGTACCTTAGGTGGTCTAGTTTCCAAAATAATGTCACTTGTGGGGGTTTCCACTGTTTAGGCACATCAAGGGCTTTCCAAACACGACATAGCATCCTGTCTCAATTCCAGCCAATTTTGAAAAGTCAAATTTCACTCCTGCCCTTCCGAGCTTTGCCATGCAAAAACAGTGGTTTACCCCCACATATAGGATATCGGCATACTCAGGACAAATTGTGCAACAACTTTTATGGTCCAATTTCTCCTATTACACTTGGTAAAATAAAACAAATTGTATCTGAACTTTTTTTTGTGAGAAAAACTTGAATGTTTATTTTTTTTTTTTAATTCCAAAAATTACTGTGAAGCACCTGAAGGCTTAATAAACTTCTTAAATGTGGTTTTGAGCACCTTGAGGGGTGCAGTTTTTAGAATGGTGTAACTTTTTGGTATTTTCTATCATATAGACCCCTCAAAGTGACTTCAAATGTGATGTGATACCTAAAAAAAATGGTGTTGTGAAAATTGTAAATTACTGGTTAAATTTTAACCCTTATAACTCCCTAACAAAAAAAAATCTGGTTCCAAAATTGTGCTGATGTAAAGTAGACAATTGAGAAATGTTACTTATTAAGTATTTAGTGTGACATATCTCTGTAATTTAAGGGCATGAAAATTCAAAGTTGGAAAATTGTGAAATTTTAAATTTTTTTGTCAATTTCTGTTTTTTTCACAAATAAACACAAGTAATATCAAATACATTTTACCCCTATTATGAAGGACAATATGTCTCGAGAAAACAATGTCTGAATCACTGGGATCCGTTGAAGCTTTCCAGAGTTATAACCTCATAAATGGACAGTGGTAAGAATTGTAAAAATTGGCCCAGTCATTAACGTGCAAACCACCCTTGGGGGTAAAAGGGTTAAAGTCACTCACAGGCAATACCTGCATGCTTATTGGCTGTGTAACAGGAGAAAAGCATGTGGGGAGGGGTTTCAAGAATAAAATTCAAGCACCGGCTAATGCTTGACGAGTGCTGAGCACATTCAAGCACCCAGAACCTCGAGTGATATCCGAGTATTACCGAGCATGTTCACACATCCCTATTAGGGAGCTTAAAACATGAAGACCAAATAAAGCACTTATTTTAAAATGGAATCTTTTGGTGTAAAATGTACTTAAATGTACACTTTATTATCATAATTATATCAATTTTCAGGATAAAGTTAACATTTTAATTATACTAGTCAGTGAATAATTCAGTATGTAATGTTTATTGCAGATGCTTACCAGAGAAAAAATATACTGTGACATTGCTTGTACCTACAAAATGTTATCAGTAAAAACTATAGCTTGTACATCAAAAATAAACCCTTAACACAACTCCATCCAAAGATATATTTTGCGCAAAAGTAGCAAAGCATGAATAAGATTTATAAATTTTGCATTGTCCTAATTGCATCAACCTGCAAAATAAAAATAACACATTAATTATATCAAATGGTGAATTATGAAAAAGAAAAAAATATTGAATTGCTGTTTTTTTGTCCAGTGTCTCACAACAGTTTAGTAAAAAGTAATTAAAGTTGCATATATCACAAAATGATACCAAATTAAACTACAACTTTCAAAAACAGCACTAATATATCTGAAAATAATGAGGCATATGGCTCTAAGTATATATCTACCTAAAACAATTTTTTTATCCAAGAGTATATTAATTGAACACATGTGATTTAAAAATATAGAAAACAATAGAAATTTGATATTTCCAAAATTGTGCCTACTAGCGATGGGCGAGCACTAAAATGCTCGGGTGCTCGTTTGCTTGGGACGAGCAATTTGGAATACTCGGGTACTCGGCCAGAACAACGAGCCCAATGTAAGTCTATGGGAGACCCCAGTATTTTTACCGTGATCCCCCCGGGGGTCCTTTTAAGGTCTAAAAACATCTGAAAATGATGGAAACACTGCTCAAATGACACAGGGACCTCATGGGGATCGCCCCTGGAAGCGTTTCTGACTCCTAGTACACAGTCTTAATCATTTTTTTCAGAGACTCATGCCATTTTTCCCGGTGCCACAAAAAACACATGAAAAATGCTTGGAAATATGTCAAGGTGCATAATATGCAGGTTATTGACTTGCCTGTAAGGCCAAATATTTAACCCCAGACCGAAAATTTCCCAGACGGGCTTCAGGAAAATGGCCGCCGCGATCTCCATCTGGCATCCTGTGGCCATTTTCCTGAAGCCCCGTGAAGCAGAGCACTCCATCTGCGCACGCGCGGCCTCAGGAAGGTGGCCGCCCCCACCGATAACCGGGGGAATAGCACAGATCACGCTCTTTTTCGGCCGTTGCACAGTGCATTCAGCTGCTGCGCATGCGCGAACCACTACGCCAACGCCGGGAAGATAAGCAAGAGGTAGGGGAGAAACAGCCATTTCACCACGCCCTTTTGACCAGACAAGCGTGATTGACAGGTGAAAATGGTGACTTTTGTAAGGTATTTCGGCAGCATAGGTGGGGAATCAGGGGACAAAAAATACACTATTGTAAAGCACAGCTCAGGCCCTATTTAACGGTATTTTTATCTCATACTGAAAAAACGGGGTGACAGGTTCCCTTTAAAGTCACAAGGCCTATTTTTACTGGTGCATCAGGCAGCATTAATCTTCTTAAAGGGCCATTGTGAAACAGTGGGTCATCTAAGCTGTTGTAGCCTATGCTGCGAGTGGATGAGCTGCAAAAATTATGATGCAGCACAGTACCCCAGTTATAAGATGTCCAGGGGGGGACTCCTGAAAAAGTGTTGCATTGATTTCAAGGCCAGCCCTGCTACCTATTCATATGCACCCCAATAAGCCTTTGAACTGATATAGTGGATAGGCACAGGAAAATCGACTTCACAATATGCATTTTGCACTCCGTACTCCTTTGTTTTACACATTGGTGGCGAGGCCAGCCCTGCTGCATAGTCAGTCATATGCACCCCATTAGGCCTTGGAACCCACATACTGGAATTGTCCAGGAAAATCCACTTCACAATATGCATTTTGTGCTCCATACTCCTTTGTTTTAAACATTGGCAGGAAGGCGAGCCCTGCTGCATAGTCATATGCACCCCATTAGGCCTTGGAACCCACATACAGGATGCGCCCATGAAAATCCACTTCACAATATGCATTGTGTGCTCCATAATATTTTGTTTTATACATTAGTGGCAAGGCCAGCCCTGCTGCATAGTCAGTCATATGCACCCCATTAGGCCTTGGAACCCACATACTGGATGTGCCCATGAAAATCCACTTCACAATATGCATTTTGTACTCACACACTCCTTTGCTTTACACATTGGCAGGAAGGCCTGCCCTGCTGCATAGTCAGTCATACGCACCCCATTAGGCCTTGGAACCCACATAGTGGATGGGCCCAGGAAAATCCACTTCACAATATGCATTTTATACTTACGTACTCCTTGGTTTTCCACATTGCCAGCAAGGCCTGCCCTGCTGCAGTCAGTCATACACACCCCATTAGGCCTTGGAACCCTCATAGTGGATGGGCCCATGAAAGTCCACTTCACAATATGCATTTTGTGCTCCATACTCCTTTGTTTTATACATTGGCAGGAAGGTGAGCCCTGCTGCATAGTCAGTCATATGCACCCAATTAGGCCTTGGAACCCACATACTGGATGGGTCCAGGAAAATCCACTTCACAATATGCATTTTGTGCGCCATACTCCTTTGTTTTATACATTGGCAGGAAGGCCAACCCTGCTGCATAGTCAGTCATATGCACCCCATTAGGCCTTGGAACCCACATACTGAATGTGCCCATGAAAATCCACTTCACAATATGCATTTTGTGCTCCATAATCCTTTGTTTTATACATTGGCAGGAAGGCGAGCCCTGCTGCATAGTCATATGCACCCCATTAGGCCTTGGAACCCACATAATGGATGCGCCCAGGAAAATCCACTTCACACTATGCATTTTGTGCTCCATAATCCTTTGTTTTATACATTGGCAGGAAGGCGAGCCCTGCTGCATAGTCATATGCACCCCATTAGGCCTTGGAACCCACATAATGGATGGGCCCAGGAAAATCCACTTCACACTATGCATTTTGTGCTCCATACTCCTTTGTTTTATACATTGGCATGAAGGCGAGCCCTGCTGCATAGTCAGTCATATGCACCCCATTAGGCCTTGGAACCCACATACTGGATGGGCTTAGGAAAATTTACTTCACAATATGTATTTTGTACTCCCATACTCCTTGGTTTTACACATTGGTGGCAAGGCGAGCCCTGCTGCATAGTCAGTCATATGCACCCCATTAGGCCTTAGAACCCACATGCTGGATGGGCCCAGGAAAATCCACTTCACAATATGCATTTTGTACTCCTGTACTCCTTGGTTTTACACATTGGTGGCAAGGCCAGCCCTGCTGCATAGTCAGTCATATGCAACCATTAGGCCTTGGAACCCACATACTGGATGGGCCAAGGAAAATCGTCTTCACAATATGCATTTTGTGCTCCATACTCCTTTGTTTTATACATTGGCAGCAAGGCCAGCCCTGCTGCATAGTCAGTCATATGCTCCCCATTAGGCCTTGGAACCCACATACTGGATGGGCTTAGGAAAATCCACTTCACAATATGTATTTTGCACTCCCATACTCCTTGGTTTTACACATTGGTGGCAAGGCCAGCCCTGCTGCATAGTCAGTCATATGCACCCCATTAGGCCTTAGAACCCACATACTGGATGGGCCCAGGAAAATCCACTTCACAATATGCATTTTGTACTCCCATACTCCTTGGTTTTACACATTGGTGGCAAGGCGAGCCCTGCTGCATAGTCAGTCATATGCACCCCATTAGGCCTTAGAACCCACATGCTGGATGGGCCCAGGAAAATCCACTTCACAATATGCATTTTGTGCTCCCATACTCTTTGGTTTTACACATTGGTGGCAAGGTGAGCCCTGCTGCATAGTCAGTCATATGCACCCCATTAGGCCTTAGAACCCACATGCTGGATGGGCCCTGGAAAATCCACTTCACAATATGCATTTTGTGCTCCATACTTCTTTGTTTTATACATTGGCGGCAAGGCCAGCCCTGCTGCATAGTCAGTCATATGCTCCCCATTAGGCCTTGGAACCCACATACTGGATGTCCACATGAAAATCCACTTCACAATATGCATTTTGTGCTCCATACTCCTTTGTTTTATACATTGGCAGGAAGGCGAGCCCTGCTGCATAGTCATATACACCCCATTAGGCCTTGGAACCCACATACTGGATGTCCACATGAAAATCCACTTCACAATATGCATTGTGTGCTCCATAATATTTTGTTTTATACGTTAGTGGCAAGGCCAGCCCTGCTGCATAGTCAGTCATATGCACCCCATTAGGCCTTGGAACCCACATACTGGATGTGCCCATGAAAATCCACTTCACAATATGCATTTTGTACTCACGTACTCCTTTGTTTTACACATTGCTAGCAAGGCCAGCCCTGCTGCATAGTCAGTCATATGCACCCATTAGGCCTTGGAACCCTCATAGTGGATGGGCCCATGAAAATCCACTGCACAATATGCATTGTGTGCTCCATACTCCTTTGTTTTATACATTGGCAGGAAGGCGAGCCCTGCTGCATAGTCAGTCATATGCACCCCATTAGGCCTTGGAACCCACATACTGGATGTGCACAGGAAAATTCACTCATATTTTTTAATGGTATGATGGTTCCCTCTTTGCACAATTATTTACTGGAGAATTTTGCAATTTTATTTGACATGTTTTTAACACTAAGGTTCAGATACGGCTTTAAAAAAGGCAAATACTTGCAATAAAAGGCAATTTTATTGCAAACTACAAAATTCAAGTAATAGTAAGATTGAATAGTGTGAGTGCGTACACTTTGGTATGTGTTAACATACACAGGTTAATAAGTACATATAAGGATTAAATAAATATAGTGATTACATATATGTAGATGATTAACTACATACTGTATAGTTAGATCATCACCAAGAGGCTTTTAAACATCATCCATCTGAAATATCAGAGAAGCAACACCAAGACAGAGAACCCCTGGGAGATTACCTACACTGCATGGGCATCCCCAATTATGCAGGTATCAGCACACTGTACATGTACAGGTACCCCAGTTTTGGCATCTGTCTTAGTCATGTTTATCTGGTCTTATATAGTGAATAACACTACAGTATGTAGTAACTCTAGTTTCACCCACACCTTCAAGTGGCCACTTTCAAACGTTGGATGAAACTGAGATATCATGGAGTCATGAGACGAGGGGCCATAAACACCTAGAAAATAAAGCCACAAGGATTTAGATCAAACCACCACCGGCATAGTTTCAGTAAACATTAATGTTTTACAATGACTAACAGCAAACATATAGAGGTTTAAAACTGTTTGTGAAGTGAATAAACAAACAGTTATCCAGATAGCGTCACTATGAGCATTGTCTGTCACATCTCTAAATGTTTTACAAGAAATGCAGCTATGTGATTATCTGAATGCATTCGGTATACAGTATTTCAATCTTGTTTACAAATCACCATTTGTATATTCTCCATTTGTACATTTGAGGCAGATAAAGTTAAGGCTCACAAGGAGAGAAACAAATATAGTGGACAAAGCTATATTTTTAATGAACTACTGAGGCAAAGTAACAGCATTGCTTTATCAAACTTATATGAAGTGTATTGTGTCCAATGTTAGCAACCAGGCAACACAAAAAGGAGCTTTTCAAGTGAGCTCTTTAAGGTACACAAATGTTATGAAGTGTTTTACAACAAGGATGTGGTTTCACCAATGGGGGATACCTTTTGTAAAAATAGACTAGTGCCATCACAGCCCCCTTTGACCAAACTTCACCAGCCAATAACAGTACAAAGCACGTTCACCCTGGTGATCTAGTGGCAGTTAAACAAGGGACATTGCAGGAGACAGAGTTAAGAAGTAGGCCCAATGGAATGCCATGCCCAACTCCCCAATGTGGGGTCCTTTTTGGACTGATTAAAATAGTGCCATCACAGCTCCCTAGACCTAAATGCAACGTACAGACAACGATCACCCTGGTGATCTACTGGCAGGAACTGGACAGATTGCATTAGACAGACTTAAGAAGCAGGTCCAAACTAATGTCATGCCAAATTCCCCAATGTAAAATCCTTTTTCTAAAAAATAAAAGAGTGGCATGACAGCCCCCTTTGCCAAAATACACCGTACAGTGCACGTTGACCCTAATGATCTAGTGTCAGGTACAGGACAGATTGCAGGAGACTGAGTTAAGAAGTAGGCCCAATGTAATGTCATGCCCAATTCCCCCATGTGTTGTCCTTTTTTAAAAAATAACAGAGTGCCATCACAGCATCCTTGGCCAAAATGCACCGTGCAGACCACATTCACCCTGGTGATCTACTGGCAGGTACAGGACAGATTGCAGGAGACTGAGTTAAGAAGTAGGCCCAAAGAAATGTCATGCCCAATTCCCCAATGTGTTGTCCTTTTTGGACTTAAAAATATAGTGCCATCACAGCCCACTTGCCCAAAATTCACCGGCCTATAACACTACTGAGCATGTGCACCCTGGTCATCTAGTGGCAGTTAAAGGACACAATGTAGAAGACAGACTTAAGAAGTAGGTGTTAGGGGTTGAGTTTCCACCTCTGCACAGGGGGAATCTCGAGCCATCTCTGGTGTGGTCTCCGATTCTTCTCCTGCCGCAGTGGAGCCTGCTCAGCGGAGGCGTTGGTCCCAGTGTCTCGCTCAGTTTGACACTGTGCAAAGGGTCTACTGCTGCCTTTCCAGCTTCTGCCATTGTAGCCAGTACTGGTCAGTGGCGAGCAGACGTCTTTGGGACTAAGTCCTACTTTTCCCCTTCTAAGCATGCCCAGGGTAAGATCTCTCATGGGAGATCAAGGGTCACATGCTCAGATACTGCAGCAACTCCCATTGGTCTTCTAGGAAGGTCCTGAAGTTGCTCAAGTTCTGTGGCAGCCTCCCATTGGTCCTTCTGGGAAGGTTCTGTAGTTGCTGCAGCTATAAAAGGTTTGCATGACCGCATGGCCATGTGCTAGTATCAATCTATGTTATGTGCTTTGCACCAGTGTGGTCTTGTGTGTATGTATTTAGGGCCCCGGCTGAAATAAGCCCCTAGAATACCAGCACCTCCAGTGAGGAGTTTTGTGTGTATGTATTCAGGGTCCTGGCTGAAATAAGCCCTAGAATACAGGCACCTCTGGTGAGGAGTTTGTGTGTGCAAGACCACTGACTGCTATCAGCTCAGCAGTAAGCTGTTTACTCCTGTGAGTCTAACAGGGCACAGTGCTTTCTTTTGTTGGTGACTCTGTGAAGTAACAGAGTTCACTTATACCATCAAATAGTGCCATTTGCTAGCAGCAGGTTCCTCCTGCACGGTGGACCCTTGGGCTTTCAACGCACCAATAACTTCATCTATTTACTCGGTGCGTTCCACTAGCCCTAACAGTAGGCCCAATGTAATGTAATGCCCAATTCCCCAATGTGGGGTCCTGCTTTTACAAAATGAAATAGTGCCTTAACAGACCCCGTGCCCAAAAATCACCGGCCTTTAACAGTACTGAGCACGTGCACCCTGGTCATGTCGTAGGAGATAAGGAAGAGATATTGCAGGAGACAGATTTAAGAATTAGGGCCAATGTAGTGGTGTGGGTCTCTGAGACTTTTAATGCAGTGCATGATCTGCCAAACAATTGGGGGTACCTTTTTTAAAAATACACTAGTGCATCACATGCCCCTAGCCCAAACTTCAACGGCCTATAACAGTAATGAGCATGTTCACCCTGGTGATCTAGTGGAAGGTACATTTTAGTTAAGATGTCGGCCCAATGGAATCTCATGCCCAATTTCCCAATGTGGGGTCCATTTGTATAAAAATAAAAGAGTGCTATCACAGCCCCCTTGTCCAAAATGCACCATACAGAGCACGTTCACCTTTGTAATATAGTGGCAGGTACATTTTAGATTGCATGAGACCGAGTTAAGATGTCAGCCCAATGTAATGCCATGCCTAATTCCCCAATGTGTTGTCCTTTTTTAAAAAAATAAAAGAGTGCCATCACAGCACCCTTGGCCAAAATGCACCGTACAGACAACGTTCACCTTGGTGATCTACTGGCAGGTACAGGACAGATTGCAGGAGACCGAGTTAAGAAGTTGGCCCAATGTAATGTCATGCCCAATTCCCCAATGTAAAATCCTTTTTTTAAAAAAAATAAGAGTGCCATCACAGCCCCTTGGCCAAAATGCATGTACAGAGCACATTCACCCTGGTGATCTAGTGGCAGGTACATTTTATATTGCAGGAGACCGAGTTAAGAAGTTGGCCCACTGTAATGCCATGCCCAATTCCCCAATATGTTGTCCGTTTTAAAAAAAATAAAAGAGTGCCATCACAGCATCCTTGGCCAAAATGCACCGTACAGACCACGTTCACTCTGGTGATCTACTGGCAGGTACAGGACAGATTGCAGGAGACAGAGTTAAGAAGTAGGCCAAATATAATGTCATTCCCAATTCCCCAATGTAAAATCCTTTTTTGTTTAAATAAAGAGTGCCATCACAGGCCCCTTGGCCAACATGCACCGTACAGAGCACGTTCACCCTGGTGATCTACTGGCAGGTACAGGACAGATTGCAGGAGACAGAGTTAAGAAGTAGGCCCAATGTCATGCCATGCCCAATTCCCCAATGTGTTGTCCTTTTTTTAAAAAAAATAAAAGAGTGCCATCACAGGCCTCTTGGCCAACATGCACCATACAGAACACGTTCACCCTGTTGATCTAGTGGCAGGTGAAGGACACACTGCAGGAGACAGAGTTAAGAAGTAGGCCCAATTCCCCAATGTGTGGTCCTTTCTTTACAAATTAAAATAGTGCCATCACAGCACCCTTGCCCAAAATGCACCATACAGAGCACGTTCACCCTGTTGATCTAGTGGTAGGTGAAGGACACACTGCAGGAGTCAGACTTAAGAAGTAGGCCCAATGTAGTGGTGTGTGTCTCTGAGACTTGTAATGCAGTGCATGAGCTTCCAAACAATTCCACAATGGGGTACCTTTTTTAAAAATAGACTAGTGCCATCACAACCCCCTTGCCCAAAATGCACCGTACAGAGCACGTTCAACCTGGCGATCTAGTGGCAGGTGAAGGACACACTGCAGGATACAGACTTAATAAGTAGGCCCAATGTAATGTAATACCCAATTCCCCAATGCGGTGTCCTTTTTTTACTAAATAAACTAGTGACATCACAGCCCCGTGCCCAAAAATTCACCGGCCTATAACTGTACAGAGCACGTTCACCCTGGTCATCTAGTGGTTGTGGATGATGAGGATAAGGATGAGGATAAGGAGGAGGATAGCAACAAACAGACCAAACGTGGAAGCATTTACCCATGTGTGGTTGTGAAGAGGTGCATGAGAATACACCTCCCCAAAAGAGAGAATGTATTTGAGGTTATGTTTCGCTGTTTTCACTTAGTGGTGTACAGAAGTCTTTCCCAATCCAGGCCTTGTTAATTTTGATAAGAGTCAACCTGTCAGCATTTTCAGTTGACAGGCGAATGCGCTTATCTGTTATAATTCAACCAGCGGCACTAAAAACCCTCTCTGACAGATCGCTAGCAGCAGGGCAGGCCAGGACCTCCAAGGCATAGAGAGCCAATTCATGCCACATGTCCAGCTTGGATACCTAATAATTAAAAGGCACAGACGAATCACAGAGGACGTTTGTACGATCTGCAAGGTACTCCCTCACCATCTTCATAAACATTGAACTTCTTGTGACAGCACCCCTTGCCTCTGTGCCGCCACGATGGGAGGGTCTGAGAAAACTGTCCAAGAACTTGGCCATTGTTCCCCTTCCTGAGCTGGATTGTACTTCTGTCTCTCTCGCTTAGAGTCCTTGGTTGTACAACAAACTCTCACATCTGCTGCCAGCGTTCTCACATGGGAATTTGCTAAGTAATTCCGCTGCAAGGGCCCTGTGGTAGTGCAACATTTTAGTACACCTCTCTGCCTCAGGCAGAAGAGATTGAAAGTTCTCCTTGTAGTGTGGGTTTAGAAGTGTCGCCAATCAGTAATGAGTGTCACCCAAAATTTTAATAATCCAAGGGTCACTTGAAATGCAGCACAGCATAAAGTCAGCCATGTGTGCCAGACTGCTAACAGGCAAGACTTCCGTGTCCTCACCAACAGGACAACTGACCATGCTGTCCTCCTCCTCCTCATCCTCCTTCTTCCTGTCCTCAGGCCATCCCCGCTGAGCAGAAGCTAATACAGATGTGTTTGTAGTACCGTCTGTAGCGCATGAAAGTAGCTCCTGTTCTTCCTCCTCCTCCTCATTGCCTACCAATCCACATTAAGAAGACATGAGGCTGGGCTGAGTGTAATTCCCCTGTATGTTTCCTTGCTCCATGTCCTCATGCTCCGCCTGCAATGCATCCTCTTTGAGTGTGAGCAGAAAGTTTTTCAGAATGCTGAGAAGCGGGATGGTGATGCTAATTATGGCGTCATCACCACTCACTATCTTGGTGCATAAAACTCGGCACTCAGACATAACTTATTCAGATAAAGTGATTTAATGATGTCCACGGTAAATAACAGAAGAAACGTTTCTGTCCTGTAGCCGGACATTCATCAGTCACTACAGTGTTAAAAATAAATAATCCATAATTAATAATAAGTGAATAGCAAATCAAAATGAACATAATGGTGGATATTCTCACCACATATAGAGCAAAAATAATGAAAAGAAAGTATTTGCAATGCATATCAAGGTCAACAAAATGGAAGTTAATGATAGATATAGATAACTGATAGTCACAAATAATCAGGACAGAGTATATGGCAGGAGGACATAAACCGGGAGAAAGGGAGGCAAGTAACGTACCAATATTTAATCGTGAACGGAAGCTAGTGGACCCGAAAGATTATGGGTTTTCATTAAGGTCTAGAGATAAATGGAACTCGAGTGATATAACCATAAAGCAGCGCTCTATAGGTGAGAGGAAAAAAAAAGATAACTGAGCATGCTAGAGTGTACCATAGATATAGGTGGACACAGCCAGTGTCTCAGGGGGATAAGTCCGGCGGTATTGCCTATTAGTAAAGTTCGTATAATGACAGTTATGAATAACTGCAGGCAGCCATTAATAGTGGGGAATAGCTCCCTGGTACTAACATTCTGTGGTATAGAGCCTGCGTGTCCTGGTCAGTGGAGGACGCGGTATCCACCGCAAGTCCATGCGACCAGGAAGTGTGGCAGGAAGTGCTAGATAAGAGCTATTATCTAGCACTTCCTGCCACACTTCCTGATGCATTTTTTTCCTCCCACCTATACAGCGCTGCTTTATGGTTATATCACTCGATTTCCGTTTATCTCTAGACCTTAATGAAAACCCATAATCTTTCGGGTCCACTAGCTTCCGTTCACAATCAAATATTGGTACATTACTTGCCTCTCTTTCTCCTGGTTTATGTCCTCCTGCCATATACTCTGTCCTGATTATTTGTGACCATCAGTTATCTATGTCTATCATTAACTTCCATTTTGTTGACCTTGATAAGCATTGTAAATACTTTCTTTTTGTTATTTTTGCTCTATATGTGCTGAGAATATCCACCATTATGTTCATTTTGCTTTGTTATTCACTTATTCTTAATTATGGATTATTTATTTTTAACACTGTAGTGACGGATGAAGGTCCGGCTATAGGACAGAAATGTTTCTTCTGTTATTTACCGTGGACACCATTAAATCACTTTATCTGATTAAGTTAATTCTGAGTGCCGAGTTTTTTGCTATTATTCATGGTATTGGAACCTACTCTGGCACCTCTCTAACGGCTGTGCACGCGTTTATTATTATACACCATCTTGGTGCAGTTCTCAAAGTTTTGGAGGATGTTACATATGTCTGACATCCATGTCCACCACTAAGGTCTTATGTGTGGAGTCTGACCTGAAATTCGACGGCCTTGTTGATGTTGGTAGTCAACAACGGTCATCTTCTGCTCAGATATCCTTTCCAACATATGCAGCGTAACGTTCCAGCTTGTGGGGACATCAATCAACAGTCGGTGAACTGGAAGCTGAAACCGCTGCTGAAGCACGGCAAGGGCAGCTAAAGTTGTAGCTGACTTTCTAAAATGGGCAGACAGAAGTCGTACTTTCATTAGCAGATCCAGAAGCTCTGGGTAGCTTTTCAGAAAATGTTGAACCATAAGGTTAAGCACATGGGCCAAGCAAGGTACGTGTGTGAGCTCACCTTGCCTCAGAGCCGCCACCAGGTTAAGGCCATTGTCACACACGACCATGCCTGGCTGTAGGTTCAGCGGTGTCATCCAAACATCTGACTGCTCTTTCAGCACTGTCCACAACTCTTCTGCATTGTGCGGTTTGTCACCTATGCAGATTAGCTTCAGCACAGCCAGTTGCCTCTTGGCTAAGGCAGTGCTGCAGTGCTTCTCTGACTGATGTGTTGATTTCAGACATGGAGGATGAAGAGGAGGAGGAGGTACAGGAGCTGTAGACTGTGGGGGAAACCCTGATGGATGTAGGTCCAGCAATCCTCGGCATGGGGAGGATGTGTTCCATCCCAAGGTCCGACTGGGTCCCAGCTTCCACTATGTTAAGCCAATGTGCCGTCATTGAGATGTACCGTCCTTGCCCACAAGCACTTGTCCATGTGTCCGTGGTTAGGTGGACTTTCCTGGTAACAGCATTGTTGAGGGCAAGGCTAATTTTGTAGGACACATGCTGGTGTAATGCCAGTACAGTACACCAGGAGCCTAAAAGGCAGCATTTCTAGGTCAAGCAGAAGAGAAATATTAGAATTGAGAACTGTGTCCTCTGGGGCACTGGCTGGGTATTTCCGCTTGCATTCCAAAGACTGGGTTATAGACAACTGAACGCTGTGCTGCGACAAGGGCGTGGACGTGCTTGCTGATGGTGCTGATTGACTGTGGGCCACAACAGGTGCAGGACTAGAGGCATCTTCACATGCACAGTGTACTGGGGATTGGCTTCTATGCAAAAAAGTGGAAGAAGCAGTGGTGTGACCAGCAGACAGTGGTCCTGGAGCCTGGGGTTTGGCCCACAAAGTCGGGTGCTTTGCTCGCATGTGCCTGATCATGTTGGTGGTGGTCAGGCTGGTTGTTTTGCTACCCCTGCTGATGCGGGCATGGCATGTGCTGCAAATGGCCTGTTTGGTTTTATTGGCAGCGTTTTTAAAAAATAGCCAGACTCAGGAATATCTCACAGGTGGAATGGCAACTTCACTCATGTTGGTGTTACAGGGAACAGATTCACGCCTTCTGTCTGTGGCCACCAAACTGCTTCTTCGTGCCTGTTGGGGGGATATGCCTTCTTCCCTATTTGTGCTGCTGTCCTCGCTATGCATGTCCTCCTGCCAGGTTGGGTCAGTCACTATGTCATCCACCACCTCATCTTCCACATCCGCACACTGCTCCTCCTCCTGACTTTCTGGCAATTGTGTCTCATCATCGTCAACCTCTTGTGACACTTTCCCACCATCGCCTTCGTGTGACCGGGGCTGGTCAAAGCTTTGGGCAGCTCTACATGCAATCTCATCTTTCTCCACTTCAAGTTGACCGGCAGAGATTTCTGAATCTTGAAATGGAAAACTGAACAGCTCTTGAGAATGTCCAAGTGTGGGATAAGTTGTATCAGGGCACTCGGCAAGGAGGGAGGAAGGAGGATCAGGGTGAGGAATATCCTGGCCACACTCACGGCCACTCAGACTTGACCGTGTGGAAGACAAGGTGGTGGTGGCTAAGTAACTGGAAGCATTATCCGCTATCCAACAACAACCGCTTTACACTTCTCTGGCTTCAATAGTGATGTGCTGCGGTCCCCTAGAAACTGGGACAGGAAGGTCGAGTGAGAAGATGTGGGTCTTTGTTGTTGCCCACTTTCACCTTGCCCATGGCCTTGTCCTCTGGATGCACCATCAGCATCACGTCCACTTCCCTGTCCCTTGTGCCTTGCCTTAACCATTTTAAATGGACTACTGCACTATTTCAAATGCTCAACACAAATATCTTAATTAGTAGTGAAATAATATGTGATCAGTATTCCTGCAAATCTACGATTTGTTAAACCCAAACACCAGGCAGGCTTCAGCCTGACCTAACAGACTGCATTCAATTTTTTTTTTAAGTTAATTTATGCGAAGTAGTGCTGTATAGAATTTGTGTATCACACAGCCAAAAAATAAGTACACCGGCCTACAATGTCCAAACTTGGAGCAGAGATATATGAGGGCTCTCACAGAAATACCACACTGGCAAGTCTGTGGCCTTAGAATTTTTTTTGTGCAAAATAGTGCTGTATAGAATTTGAGTATCACACAGCCAAAAAATAAGTACACTGTCCTACAATGCCCAAACTTGGAGCAGAGATATGTGAGAGCTCTCACAGAAATACTGCACTGGCAAATCTGTGGCCTTTGAATTTTTTTATGCAAAATAGTGCTGTATAGAATTTGAGTATCACACAGCCACAAAGTAAGTACACCGGCCTCCAATGCCCAAACTTAGAGCACAGAGATATATTACGGCTGTAACGGAAATACCACACTGGCAAATCTGTGGCCTTTGAATTTTTTTGGATGCTAAATAGCGCTGTATAGAATTTAAGTATCACACAGCCACAAAGTAAGCACAAAGTAAGTTTTTTGACACTGTTGACCACCCTCTCCTACTCTCTAGGCTCCAGTCACTAGGTATTAAGGACACTGCTTTCTCCTGGTTCTCCTCCTACCTTTCTGACCGCTCCTTCAGTGTTCTGTTCTCTGGTTCCACTTCATCTCCTCTTCCTCTCACTGTTGGGGTGCCTCAGGGCTCAGTCCTTGGCCCCCTTCTCTTCTCCCTCTACACAGCCCCAATTGGACAGACCATCAGCAGATTTGGCTTTCAGTACCATCTTTATGCTGATGACACACAACTATACACGTCATACCCTGACCTTACCCCCGCTGTACTACAGAATGCCACTGACTGTCTGCAGTCTCCAACATCATGTCCGCTCTCTATCTGAAACTCAACC
Organism: Ranitomeya variabilis; assembly: GCF_051348905.1. Classification (NCBI taxonomy): domain Eukaryota; kingdom Metazoa; phylum Chordata; class Amphibia; order Anura; family Dendrobatidae; genus Ranitomeya; species Ranitomeya variabilis. The sequence goes on from NC_135234.1 coordinate 532,352,243, forward strand.
TCTCCAAAACTGAACTTTTTCTGTTCCCGCCTTCTACTAACCTCCCTAAATTCTCACATTTCCCTCTCCGTGGGTGGCACCATAATAACACCCCGGCAGCAGGCGCGCTGTCTGGGTGTTTTGTTTGACTCCGATCTCTCCTTTACATCCCATATACAACCTCTTGCCCGCTCGTGCCACTTACACCTAAAGAACATCTCTAGAGTCCACCCTTTTCTCACCATGGAGACAACAAAAACCCTCACTGTCGCCCTGATCCACTCCCGCCTTGACTACTGCAATGCTCTATTAATTGGCCTCCCCCTTACTCGACTTTCCCCTCTCCAGTCTATCCTTAATGCAGCAGCCAGGGTTGTCTATCTGGCTAATCCTTACTCAGATGCATCCGCTCTTTGCCAGTCATTACACTGGCTGCCCATTCATTACAGGATACAATTCAAAGTACTTGTTCTCACCCACAAAGCTCTCCACAGTGCGGCACCCCCATACATCTCCTCCCTCATTTCGGTCTATCGGCCTAGCCGACAGCTGCGCTTTGCAAATGAGTTTCGACTAACCTCTGCACTAATCCGTACCTCCCACTCCCGACTCCAAGACCTCTCTACTCCAAGATATTAGGTCCATCCACAACTTGCATAATTTTAGGCGCTTGCTCAAAACACATTTGTTCAGAGCGGCCTACCACATTAACTAATCAAACTAATCAAAGTAATTTTATGTTTGTGTGTGTGTAGCCCATTCACTATTCCCATGTATCCCCCACCCCCTGAAGATGGCTGGACCATCATTGTAAATACATCATTGTAAATACACATCTGTACTTTGAATCTCCCCCACCTCATTGTAGATTGTAAGCACTCACAAGCAGGGTCGTCTTATTTTGCTTTATTATTGTATTGTTAACATTGTTACCTATGACTGTTGTGTTTGAAACTGTTAAACTGTAAAGCGCTGCGGAATATGTTGGCGCTATATAAATAAAGATTATTATTATTATTACACCAGCCTCCAATGCCCAAACTTGGAGCACAGAGATATATGACGGCTTTAACAGAAATACCACACTGGCAAATCCGTGGCCTTTGAGTTTTTTTGGATGCTAAATAGCGCTGTATAGAATTTGAGTATCACACAGCCACAAAATAAGTACACCGGCCTCCAATTACCAAACTTGGAGCACAGAGATATAAGATGCCTTTTTTGGTGAATTTAAAACACAAAAAAAGGGGCACAAGGGTAGCACACACAACTATGCTACGTATGCCTGACAAACTATCACTTTTCAACAGGCCTCAGTCTGACAGAACAGATTGTATTTATTTTATTTTTTGGGGGGGGGGAATTTGTGGGAAAAAAAGGTATATAGACATTAAATAAGCTGCAGCAGCAGGCAGTTATGATGCTTTGGGAAGGATGCAATGGGAGCAATGGAGGCAATACAGTGCCTGCAGGCCTTGCACTGATGTGGACGTGCTGCAATATCGGGACCCACGAGTTAGCCCTAAAAAGGACTCTTGGTTTCTCAGGAGTTGTGGATGTAAGAGTTGCAGACCTACACTAACTCTAAAACCACGATTCTGACCCTATCTCAGCAGCAGCTCTCCTTACTCTTGCTGAAACAGGAACAGAATGTGGTGAGCAGGGTGGCGCCTGGTCTCTTATACTTGGGATGATGCTGTACAGCCCAGCCAATCACTGCACGACCACAACAAAGATGGCTGTGGCGTTTCATGGCCTGGCAGACAATCCCTGCACCGTGATTGGGTCTCTAAAGTCCCCCAAAACTGCTGGGTAGAGACTGCAGTTAAATTCTCGCTGCTCGGCGAGTACCCAGAGTACCCTGATACTCGGGCGAGTAAAGAATAGTGGCGAGCACGTTCGCTCATCACTAGTGCCTACCCACCGAATAAAGTTAACATTTTATTTGTGCACCATGACAAATAGACTGCTATTTAAGTCACAAAAACAGTGGCATAATTGCTGTTTTGTATATATTTCCTACCATAAAGTGTTAATAAAAGTTTGCTAAAAAGTTATATGTACCCAAATTTATGCCACTGAAAAACCTAACTCATCCTGGGGAAAAAACAGGCACTCACATGAGTATGCCTCTGAAATGTTTAAAAAGTTATGACTCGTGAAATTTCAAAATAAAAGTGAGAAAAAAAGGCTGCAATAATGGTTGAAATTAAGATTAAAATTAAAATGAAAAAACATCTCTGCTATATAATGTGAACATGCACGGTATTTAGTCCCTTAAGATACCATCCACACTAATCCCCATCAATTGTGCAAATGCCTGCTTGATAAATTGAATTGTTAGCCATACATAGCACATTGCAATAAAAAAGGATATATTCAATACAAACACATAAAGATAAACATCATATACCATGCAAGGAGAATTCATTATCCAATAGCCGTAGAAGATAAAGTGAATACTATGGTTGGCAGACACAGGTCGCTATTTACTAAAACAAATGGTTAATGGAGTTGTCATATAATAATTATTGTTGATTTTAGTTAATCCCTTTATAGGGACAATTCTAGGGATGCCCCATTATATCGGGAATGGGGGGACTAATATCTAATCTATCCAGATATGTGGATTATCATTTGCAACCTTATGTTAATAAACTTCCTGCTTAACTAATGGACACTAAGCATATTATTCAGATACTACAAACTATAAAGTGGGAGGAGGGATAAATCATAGGTACTTTAGATGCATCATCCTTTTACACGGTGATAGCCCATGATACAGGATGCAAAATGGCATATTTTTTGTCTAAATGGGGAGTATACCCCAAAAAACAAATTGAATTTATTGTGCACAGTATACGGTTTATATTACTTCACAATTATTTTATGTATGAAGGGGTGTATACCGTCAACTGTGGGGCACTGCCATGGGGACCAGGTTTGTCCCGAGTTATGCCAACCTCTATATGGGGAATGGGAAAGCGGCAACAGCTTCCCTGTGGGAAAGCTTCAGGGAAACCTGGCCCTGTGGCGGCATTTCATAGACGCTATTGTTTTCATCTGGAAGGGTTCAGAGGACTCATTTAAAGTATTCCTGAAAGAAATTAATGAAAATGAGTATCATCTGAAATTCACACCCACATACAGCTCAGTGGGTAGGTATTAACATTTTCATTGATGACATCACTATTTGCACAAAATGTTACCAAAAACCAGCAACAGTTGCCATCTTCCAATATGAATAACCAAACCAACATACCTAAAAGTCAGTTTGCCAGAGTAAGACGAAACTATACTTTCGATAGGGACTTTTTTGAGGAAACTGAATTTTTAAAACAGCAGTTCAAAAATAGAGGCTATATGAGCCACACCTCTTGGATGCTGCAAATCGAGATATAGCATCCATACCTCTAGCCTGTTATATGAGCAATATTATTAATGGTAACCAAAAGAATTACTATTTGAGAAATTCCTCAAAACATTTGTCTTAAAAGTAATAATATCAGTAATAACTAGGGTTGAGCGAAACGGGTCGATCATTTTCAAAAGTCGCCGACTTTTGGCTAAGTCGGCGTCTCATGAAACCCGATCCGACCCCTGTGCTTGTCGGCCATGCGGTACGCGACTTTCGCGCCAAAGTCGCGTTTCAATGACGCGAAAAGCGCCATTTCTCAGCCAATGAAGGTGAACGCAGAGTGTGGGCAGCGTGATGACATAGATCCTGGTCCCCACCATCTTAGAGAAGGGCATTGCAGTGATTGGCTTGCTGTCTGCGGCGTCACAGGGGCTATAAAGGGGCGTTCCCGCCGACCGCCATCTTACTGCTGCTGATCTGAGCTTAGGGAGAGGTTGCTGCCGCTTCGTCAGAAGCAGGGAGAGCGTTAGGCAGGGTCCACTAACCACCAAACCGCTTGTGCTGTAGCGATTTCCACTGTCCAACACCACCTTCGGTGTGCAGGAACAGTGGAAGCTAGGGTTGAGCGACCTTAGCTTTTTTAGGATCGAGGTGGGTTTTGTGAAACCCGACCTTCTCGGATGTCGGATCGTATGGAATCGGCCGATTCTACTGTAAAGTCGGGTTCCGTACCCGGAACACGAAACCCAATGTATGTCAATGAAATTATATTCTCTCTCTCTCTCTCTCTCTCTCTCTCTCTCTCTCTCTCTCTCTCTCTCTCCTCCGTGCAAGGCATATGTTATTTTTTGACTCCGGAAATTACTACGTCCGAAAACGTAACATAGCACTATGATGCCGCAGGAGCCGGAACCTATGTCATCACGCTGCCCACAATTAATTGGCTCAAAAAAATGGCGGGGAAGGCGTCATTCGAAACGCGACTTTGGCGCCAAGTTCGCGTTCCACGTGGCCGACCCACACTGGGATCGGATCGGGTTTCATGAGACGCCGACTTTGCCAAAAGTCGGCGACTTATGAAAATGAACGACCCGTTTCGCTCAACCCTAGTGGAAGCTATTTTTTTTTTTTTTTCCTCAGCGCTGTAGCTCATTGGGCTGCCCTAGAAGGCTCCGTGATAGCTGTATTGCTGTGTGTACGCCACTGTGGAAACCAACTGCTTTTTTCAAAGCACATATCCTCTTGTTCCTTTCTGCACAGCTATCTTTTTTGTTTGTCCACACTTTTTATTTAATTTGTGCATCAGTCCACTCCTATTGCTGCCTGCCATACCTGGCTTAGATTACTGCAGGGAGATAGTAATTGTAGGACAGTCCCTGTTTTTTTTTTTTTTTTTTTTTTTGTGGGAGATTAAGATTGGCATTTCTGCTACAGTGCCATCCCTGTGTGTGCCATCTCTCACTGAGTGGGCCATAGAAAGCCTATTTATTTTTTCCGTGATTTGTGTTCTAAATTCTACCTCAACACAAAAACACTACATCAATCAGTGGTAGAAAAATATTGGCCTCAGTCAGGGCTTGTGTGCCACTGCTGTGTGTGCTATCTCTCATTCAGTGGGCTATAGAAAGCCTATTTATTTATTTATTTTTTTTCTTATTATTTGGTTTCTAAAGTCTCCCTGAAAAAAAAAAAAAAAAAAAAAACAGTGGGAGAGTAATATTGCCCTTTCAGCTTGTGTGCCAGTCTTGACTCCTGGGTGTGCCACCTCTCTCATTCAGTGGGCCATAGAAAGCCTATTTATTTTTTTTAAAAAATATTATTGGGTTTCTAAAGTCTCCCTTAAAAAACAAAAAATACATAAAAAAACAGTGGGAGAGTAATATTGCCCTTTCAGCTTGTGTGCCAGTCTTGACTCCTGGGTGTGCCACCTCTCTCATTCAGTGGGCCATAGAAAGCATTTTTTTTTTTTCCTTGATTTGTGTTCTAAAATCTACCTCAACACAAAAACACTACATCAATCAGTGGTAGAAAAATATTGGCCTCAGTCAGGGCTTGTGTGCCACTGCTGTGTGTGCTATCTCTCATTCAGTGGGCTATAGAAAGCCTATATATTTATTTATTTTTTTTCTTATTATTTGGTTTCTAAAGTCTCCCTGAAAAAAAAAAAAAAAAAAAAAACAGTGGGAGAGTAATATTGCCCTTTCAGCTTGTGTGCCAGTCTTGACTCCTGGGTGTGCCACCTCTCTCTCATTCAGTGGGCCATAGAAAGCCTATTTATTTTTTTGGTTTTTTTAATATTATTTGGTTTCTAAAGTCTCCCCGAAAAAAAAAAACATAAAAAAACAGTGGGAGAGTAATATTGCCCTTTCAGCTTGTGTGCCAGTCTTGACTCCTGGGTGTGCCACCTCTCTCATTTAGTGGGCCATAGAAAGCCTATTTATTTTTTTTTTAAATATTATTGGGTTTCTAAAGTCTCCCTTAAAAAACAAAAAATACATAAAAAAACAGTGGGAGAGTAATATTGCCCTTTCAGCTTGTGTGCCAGTCTTGACTCCTGGGTGTGCCACCTCTCTCATTCAGTGGGCCATAGAAAGCATTTTTTTTTTTTCCTTGATTTGTGTTCTAAAATCTACCTCAACACAAAAACACTACATCAATCAGTGGTAGAAAAATATTGGCCTCAGTCAGGGCTTGTGTGCCACTGCTGTGTGTGCTATCTCTCATTCAGTGGGCTATAGAAAGCCTATTTATTTATTTATTTTTTTTCTTATTATTTGGTTTCTAAAGTCTCCCTGAAAAAAAAAAAAAAAAAAAAAACAGTGGGAGAGTAATATTGCCCTTTCAGCTTGTGTGCCAGTCTTGACTCCTGGGTGTGCCACCTCTCTCTCATTCAGTGGGCCATAGAAAGCCTATTTATTTTTTTGGTTTTTTTAATATTATTTGGTTTCTAAAGTCTCCCTGAAAAAAAAAAAACATAAAAAAACAGTGGGAGAGTAATATTGCCCTTTCAGCTTGTGTGCCAGTCTTGACTCCTGGGTGTGCCACCTCTCTCATTCAGTGGGCCATAGAAAGCCTATTTATTTATTTTTTTAAATATTATTGGGTTTCTAAAGTCTCCCTTAAAAAACAAAAAATACATAAAAAAACAGTGGGAGAGTAATATTGCCCTTTCAGCTTGTGTGCCAGTCTTGACTCCTGGGTGTGCCACCTCTCTCTCTCATTCAGTGGGCCATAGAAAGGCTATTTATTTTTTTGGTTTTTTTAATATTATTTGGTTTCTAAAGTCTCCCTGAAAAAAAAAAACATAAAAAAACAGTGGGAGAGTAATATTGCCCTTTCAGCTTGTGTGCCAGTCTTGACTCCTGGGTGTGCCACCTCTCTCATTCAGTGGGCCATAGAAAGCCTATTTATTTTTTTTAAAAAATATTATTGGGTTTCTAAAGTCTCCCTTAAAAAACAAAAAATACATAAAAAAACAGTGGGAGAGTAATATTGCCCTTTCAGCTTGTGTGCCAGTCTTGACTCCTGGGTGTGCCACCTCTCTCTCTCATTCAGTGGGCCATAGAAAGGCTATTTATTTTTTGGTTTTTTTAATATTATTTGGTTTCTAAAGTCTCCCTGAAAATAAAAAAAAAAAAACTTAAAAAAACAGTGGGAGAGTAATATTGCCCTTTCAGCTTGTGTGCCAGTCTTGACTCCTGGGTGTGCCACCTCTCTCTCTCATTCAGTGGGCCATAGAAAGGCTATTTATTTTTTTGGTTTTTTTAATATTATTTGGTTTCTAAAGTCTCCCTGAAAAAAAAAAAAAAATAAATTAGGTGGGAGATTAATATTGACATTAGTGCTTGAGTGACAGTCCTGCGTGTGTCTTCTCTGTGATTTTGTGCCACAGAAAACAGAGTGTGTAACATTGTGCCTGATTTTCCTTGTGGTCTCACCAACCTGTTAAGGGATATTGAAATCATACTGAAGTTATAGCTCACCGTGTAAGTTGTTTGACAGCAACAAATAAAGTTACTTTGGTTAAGATTTTAAAACAATGAGGAAGTCTGGTGCAAGAGGTCGTCGTGGGCGTTCATTGTCAGCTGGTAATGATGGTAGTGGTAGTGGAGCATCAGGTGGTCGTGGGGATAAAAATATTCCACCTAAGTCTGGAGCTGTGGAGCCAGTTTCGTCGTCAGGCTACACAAGGCCTCGAACGCTCTCTTTTCTGGGAGTAGGAAAACCGCTTTTAAAGGCGGAGCAGCAACAGCAAGTTTTGGCTTACATTGCAGACTCAGCCTCTAGCTCTTTTGCCTCCTCTTCCGAAACTGGTAAATGTAAAAGCAGCGCGTCGCTTGTGGATGTTCACGGTCAGGGACAAGTCGCTTCCTTGTCCTCCTCAGCAAAAACTACAACAAGAGAGAAGGATGCAGCAGGCGACACAACGGGTCACTCCATGGAGCTCTTTACACATACCGTCCCTGGCTTAGAAAGTGAAACATTTAACAGGCCATGCCCATTACAAGTATATTCTGACATGGAGTGCACTGATGCACAGCCACAGCCAGAGTACTATGCTGCTCCTTTGACTCAGACCACCACATTGCCCTCTCAGGGTACAGATCCACAATCAGACCCTGATGAGACTATGTTGCCCCGCCACGAACGCTATACCACCGACCGACACAGTGACACAGACGAAGTTGCACACGAGCTCGAAGAGGAGGTAATAGATGACCCAGTTATTGACCCCGATTGGCAGCCATTGGGGGAACAGGGTGCAGGCGGCAGTAGTTCAGAAGCGGAGGTGGAGGAGGGGCCGCAGCAGGCATCAACATCGCAACAGGTTCCATCTGCCGGGCCCGTATCTGGCCCAAAACGCGTGTCAAAACCAAAACCTGTTGGAGGACAGCGTGGCCATCCGGTTAAAGCTCAGTCTGCAATCCCTGAAAAGGGATCCGAGTCTAGGAAGAGTGCAGTCTGGCATTTTTTTAAACAACATCCAACTGATCAGCGCAAAGTCATCTGTCAAAAATGTTCAACTAGCTTAAGCAGAGGTCAGAATCTGAAAAGTCTAAATACTAGTTGCATGCATAGACACTTAACCACCATGCATTTTCAAGCCTGGACTAACTACCAAACGTCCCTTAAGGTTGTAGCACCCTCGGCCAATGAAGCTAGTCAGCAACGCAACATCCCTTCCGTCACTGTAAGGCCACCATTTTCCGCACCACCGGCAGTATCTGTGCAGGTTTCTTTGCCAGCCAAAAGCAGTCAGGGTCAGGGAACCACCAGTTTTGTAGGAGGAAATATTGCATCTAGGGCACCGGCGGAAACAATACCGTCTCCAACCGTCTCTCAGTCTGCCATGTACACCGGCACACCCGAAAGTTCCACGATCTCCAGCTCTCCAGTCCAGCTCACCCTACATGAGACTCTGGTTAGAAAAAGGAAGTACTTATCCTCGCATCCGCGTACACAGGGTTTTAACGCCCACATAGCTAGACTAATCTCGTTAGAGATGATGCCCTACCGGTTAGTTGAAAGCGAAGCTTTCAAAGCCCTGATGGAGTACGCTGAACCACGATACGAGCTACCCAGTCGACACTTTTTTTCCAGAAAAGCCATCCCAGCCCTGCACCAGCATGTTAAACAGCGCATCGTCCATGCACTCAGGCAATCTGTGAGTACAAAGGTGCACCTGACTACAGATGCATGGACCAGTAGGCATGGCCAGGGATGTTATGTGTCCATCACGGCACACTGGGTGAATGTGGTGGATGCAGGGTCCACAGGCGACATCAATTTAGGGACAGTTGTGCCTAGCCCACGGTCTAGGAAACAGTTGGCTGTAGGCGTTCGCACCCCCTCCTCCTCCTCCTCCTCGTCCTCCTGCAGAAGCTACAGCTCTTCCACAGAACGCAGTCTGCCAACCACTCCATCGGCAGATGACACTGTTGCACACCAGTTGTCCCATTATGGGCCAGCTACTGCCAAGCGTCAGCAGGCTGTATTGGCTATGAAGTGTTTGGGCGACAACAGACACACCGCGGAAGTTCTATCCGAGTTCTTGCAACAAGAAACGCAGTCGTGGCTGGGCACAGTAGATCTTGAGGCAGGCAAGGTAGTGAGTGATAACGGAAGGAATTTAATGGCTGCCATCTCCCTTTCCCAACTGAAACACATTCCTTGCCTGGCTCACACCTTAAACCTGGTGGTGCAGTGCTTATTGAAAACTTATCCTGGGTTCTCCGACCTGCTCCTCAAAGTGCGTGCACTTTGCTCACATATCCGACGTTCGCCTGTACACGCCAGCCGTATGCAGACCTATCAGCGGTCTTTGAACCTTCCCCAGCATCGCCTAATCATAGACGTTGCAACAAGGTGGAACTCAACACTGCACATGCTTCAGAGACTGTGCGAACAGAGGCGTGCTGTTATTTATTTGTGGGAGGATACACGGGCAGGCAGTAGGATGGCAGACATGGAGTTGTCAGGTGTGCAGTGGTCTAAGATACAAGACATGTGTCAAGTCCTTCAGTGTTTTGAGGAATGCACACGGCTGGTTAGTGCAGACAACGCCGTAATAAGCATGAGCATCCCCCTAATGCGTCTGCTGATGCAAAGTTTGACGCACATAAAGGAGCAGGCGTCTGCACCAGAGGAAGAGGAAAGCCTTGATGACAGTCAGCCATTGTCTGGTCAGGGCAGTGTACAGGATGAGGTAGCGGGCGAAGAGGAGGTGGAGGACGAGGAGGATGATGGGGATGAGTATATTTTTAATGCCGAACCTTTCCCGGGGCACAGGAAATTGGTTGCGTGTCACGGCCGGGTTCTGGTTTTTTGAGGGACACAAGTGACGTAGATTTGCCTGCAACTGCCCCTCAACCAATCACAACCGGAGATTTGACAACTGGAACTTTGGCCCACATGGCGGATTATGCCTTACGTATCCTAAAAAGGGACACACGCATTACGAAAATGATGAACGATGACGATTACTGGTTGGCCTGCCTCCTTGATCCACGCTATAAAGGCAAATTGCAAAATATTATGCCACATGAGAACTTGGAACTAATATTAGCAACCAAACAATCAACTCTTGTTGACCGTTTGCTTCAGGCATTCCCAGCACACAGCGCACGTGATCGTTCTCACACGAGCTCCAGGGGGCAGCAGACTAGGAGTGTTAGGGGTGCACACATCAGAAGTGGCGTTGGACAGAGGGGTTTTCTGACCAGGTTGTGGAGTGATTTTGCTATGACCGCAGACAGGACAGGTACTGCTGCATCAATTGAAAGTGACAGGAGACAACATTTGTCCAGTATGGTTACTAACTATTTTTCATCCCTTATCGATGTTCTCCCTCAACCGTCATTCCCATTTGATTACTGGGCCTCCAAATTAGACACCTGGCCAGAATTGGCAGAATATGCATTGCAGGAGCTTGCTTGCCCGGCAGCAAGTGTCCTATCAGAAAGAGTATTCAGTGCTGCAGGTTCAATATTAACCGAAAAAAGGACTCGTCTGGCTACCCAAAATGTTGACGATCTAACATTCATTAAAATGAACCACAACTGGATTTCGAAATCTTTTGCCCCACCTTGCCCGGCCGACACCTAGCTTTCCTATGAAAAGCTCTTGCCTGTGAATTACTTTTCTAATGTCTAATTTGCTGCAGCTGATTGTACAGCATACGACATGTTTACACCTCCCTAAATGGCAAAACTCCCCACACGGGGCCGTGGTATCGCGACTTGGCGCAAGCACCCGTGAGACTGCTGTTTGTCTGAAGAGGTGGGTGTGCTCGCTTTTGGTTGACGGCATTGCTACTGGGTCCCTCATAGTACAATGTAGTGTCTCTGGCGGTGGTGGTGCGCACCCAACGTCAGACACACCGTTGTAACATGAGGGGCCCTGGGGCAGTCCCGCCGGCCTCAAGAGAGTTCCCCCCTACCCCAGCTCAAAATGTGCTCTACCACGTGCAAAATTATGTCGCACAGCTCCACCAATCTTTAGTCTATTCGCTGACATCATTCAATGTCTGGCACTGACAATACAAATTTGTAGACATCTATGATGCAACTTAAAGTAGTCTGTGTCTGTGTCCTATATTGGCACCATTAAATAGTTACTGCCAAATTACTATGTCAGAAACTCAGTAGATGAGCCCACCCCTGTACCTAAGTATGCCACCTTTTTTTTTGTTTTGGTTGTTTTGCGAGACATTAACATCTATTTATATTTTGGGAGTACTGGGACAGACACTCCTTGCACTACTCCTCCACTCACCACCAAGCTGCCTGTGTATCCATGTAACCGCTGTAAAGCTGCCATGAGCCTATTGTTTGTTATTTTAGGCCTTTGATAGCCTGTCTGCGGTCCCTACTTTAAATACTCCTCCACTCACCACCAAGCTGCCTGTGTATCCATGTAACCGATGTAAAACTGCCATGAGCCTATTGTTTGTTATTTTAGGCCTTTGATAGCCTGTCTGCGGTCCCTACTTTAAATACTCCTCCACTCATCACCAGCTGCCTGCCCGTGTATCCATGTAACCGCTGTAAAGCTGCCATGAGCCTATTGTTTGTTATTTTAGGCCTTTGATAGCCTCTCTGCGGTCCCTACTTTAAATACTCCTCCACTCACCACCAAGCTGCCTGTGTATCCATGTAACCGATGTAAAACTGCCATGAGCCTATTGTTTGTTATTTTAGGCCTTTGATAGCCTGTCTGCGGTCCCTACTTTAAATACTCCTCCACTGACCACCAAGCTGCCTGCCCGTGTATCCATGTAACCGATGTAAAACAGCCATGAGACTATTGTTTGTTATTTTAGGCCTTTGATAGCCTGTCTGCGGTCCCTACTTTAAATACTCCTCCACTGACCACCAAGCTGCCTGCCCGTGTATCCATGTAACCGATGTAAAACAGCCATGAGACTATTGTTTGTTATTTTAGGCCTTTGATAGCCTGTCTGCGGTCCCTACTTTAAATACTCCTCCACTGACCACCAAGCTGCCTGTGTATCCATGTAACCGATGTAAAGCTGCCATGAGCCTATTGTTTGTTATTTTAGGCCTTTGATAGCCTGTCTGCGGTCCCTACTTTAAATACTCCTCCACTCACCACCAAGCTGCCTGTGTATCCATGTAACCACTGTAAAGCTGCCATGAGCCTATTGTTTGTTATTTTAGGCCTTTGATAGCCTGTCTGCGGTCCCTACTTTAAATACTCCTCCACTGACCACCAAGCTGCCTGCCCGTGTATCCATGTAACCGCTGTAAAACTGCCATGAGCCTATTGTTTGTTATTTTAGGCCTTTGATAGCCTGTCTGCGGTCCCTACTTTAAATACTCCTCCACTGACCACCAAGCTGCCTGCCCGTGTATCCATGTAACCGCTGTAAAACTGCCATGAGCCTATTGTTTGTTATTTTAGGCCTTTGATAGCCTGTCTGCGGTCCCTACTTTAAATACTCCTCCACTCATCACCAGCTGCCTGCCCGTGTATCCATGTAACAGCTGTAAAGCTGCCATGAGCCTATTGTTTGTTATTTTAGGCCATTGATAGCCTGTCTGCGGTCCCTACTTTAAATACTCCTCCACTCACCACCAAGCTGCCTGTGTATCCATGTAACCGCTGTAAAGCTGCCATGAGCCTATTGTTTGTTATTTTAGGCCTTTGATAGCCTGTCTGCGGTCCCTACTTTAAATACTCCTCCACTGACCACCAAGCTGCCTGCCCGTGTATCCATGTAACCGCTGTAAAACTGCCATAAGCCTATTGTTTGTTATTTTAGGCCTTTGATAGCCTGTCTGCGGTCCCTACTTTAAATACTCCTCCACTCACCACCAAGCTGCCTGTGTATCCATGTAACCGCTGTAAAGCTGCCATGAGCCTATTGTTTGTTATTTTAGGCCTTTGATAGCCTGTCTGCGGTCCCTACTTTAAATACTCCTCCACTCATCACCAGCTGCCTGCCCGTGTATCCATGTAACCGCTGTAAAGCTGCCATGAGCCTATTGTTTGTTATTTTAGGCCTTTGATAGCCTGTCTGCGGTCCCTACTTTAAATACTCCTCCACTGACCACCAAGCTGCCTGCCCGTGTATCCATGTAACCGCTGTAAAACTGACATGAGCCTATTGTTTGTTATTTTAGGCCTTTGATAGCCTGTCTGCGGTCCCTACTTTAAATACTCCTCCACTGACCACCAAGCTGCCTGCCCGTGTATCCATGTAACCGCTGTAAAACTGCCATAAGCCTATTGTTTGTTATTTTAGGCCTTTGATAGCCTGTCTGCGGTCCCTACTTTAAATACTCCTCCACTCACCACCAAGCTGCCTGTGTATCCATGTAACCGATGTAAAACTGCAGTATTTTGCTTATAAAAAAGAAAATACTGGAGAGATATCAAATGCAGACATTTTAACATTAAAAACAAAAACACATACAACAAAAAACTGGTACAGTACAAAAATTGGCCACCAGCTACAAAAACTTTCTCCTGCAAGTAGTTAACTGAAAGGTTTTTTTCCATTGAAAACACAGATATGGCATCCACCGAGTGTTGTCCTGTCGCGTCTTCTTTATATTATTGCCAAGAAGCTGCAACTGAATAAAGCTGAGCTTCTACCTTCTGCCTCTTATTAACTGCTTTTTTTTAAAAAAATTGTCCACCAGCTACAAAAACTTGCTCCTGCAAGTAGTTCACTGAAAGGATTTTTTCCATTGAAAACACAGATATGGCATCCACCGAGTGTTGTCCTGTCGCGTCTTCTTTATATTATTGCCAAGAAGCTGCAACTGAATAAAGCTGAGCTTCTACCTTCTGCCTCTTATTAACTGCTTTTTTTTTATAAAATTGGCTGTTCCGGCCTACTAAAGGTGTCTGTCTGCCCCTGCCTGGTGTTGTCCTCAACTGAATAAAGCTGAGCTTCAACCTTCTGTTCCAAATTACCATTTTTAAAAATGCAATTGGCTGTTCCGGCCTACTAAAGGTGAATGTCTGCCCCTGCCTGGTGTTGTCCTCAACTGAATAAAGCTGAGCTTCTACCTTCTGTTCCAAATTACCATTTTTAAAAATGCAATTGGCTGTTCCGGCCTACTAAAGGTGAATGTCTGCCCCTGCCTGGTGTTGTCCTCAACTGAATAAAGCTGAGCTTCTACCTTCTGTTCCAAATTACCATTTCTAAAAATGCCATTGGCTGTTCCGGCCTACTAAAGGTGAATGTCTGCCCCTGCCTGGTGTTGTCCTCAACTGAATAAAGCTGAGCTTCTACCTTCTGTTCCAAATTACCATTTCTAAAAATGCCATTGGCTGTTCCGGCCTACTAAAGGTGTCTGTCTGCCCCTGCCTGGTGTTGTCCTCAACTGAATAAAGCTGAGCTTCAACCTTCAGTTCCAAATTACCATTTTTAAAAATGCAATTGGCTGTTCCGGCCTACTAAAGGTGTCTGTCTGCCCCTGCCTGGTGTTGTCCTCAACTGAATAAAGCTGAGCTTCTACCTTCTGCCTCTTACTAACTGCTGTTTTTTTAAAAAATTGGCTGTTCCGGCCTACTAAAGGTGTCTGTCTGCCCCTGCCTGGTGTTGTCCTCAACTGAATAAAGCTGAGCTTCAACCTTCTGTTCCAAATTACCATTTTTAAAAATGCAATTGGCTGTTCCGGCCTACTAAAGGTGAATGTCTGCCCCTGCCTGGTGTTGTCCTCAACTGAATAAAGCTGAGCTTCTACCTTCTGCCTCTTACTAACTGCTGTTTTTTTAAAAAATTGGCTGTTCCGGCCTACTAAAGGTGTCTGACTGCCCCTGCCTGGTGTTGTCCTCAACTGAATAAAGCTGAGCTTCAACCTTCTGTTCCAAATTACCATTTTTAAAAATGCAATTGGCTGTTCCGGCCTACTAAAGGTTTCTGTCTGCCCCTGCCTGGTGTTGTCCTCAACTGAATAAAGCTGAGCTTCAACCTTCAGTTCCAAATTACCATTTTTAAAAATGCAATTGGCTGTTCCGGCCTACTAAAGGTGTCTGTCTGCCCCTGCCTGGTGTTGTCCTCAACTGAATAAAGCTGAGCTTCTACCTTCTGCCTCTTACTAACTGCTGTTTTTTTTAAAAATTGGCTGTTCCGGCCTACTAAAGGTGTCTGTCTGCCCCTGCCTGGTGTTGTCCTCAACTGAATAAAGCTGAGCTTCAACCTTCTGTTCCAAATTACCATTTTTAAAAATGCAATTGGCTGTTCCGGCCTACTAAAGGTGTCTGTCTGCCCCTGCCTGGTGTTGTCCTCAACTGAATAAAGCTGAGCTTCAACCTTCAGTTCCAAATTACCATTTTTAAAAATGCAATTGGCTGTTCCAGCCTACTAAAGGTGTCTGTCTGCCCCTGCCTGGTGTTGTCCTCAACTGAATAAAGCTGAGCTTCAACCTTCTGTTCCAAATTACCATTTTTAAAAATGCAATTGGCTGTTCCGGCCTACTAAAGGTGAATGTCTGCCCCTGCCTGGTGTTGTCCTCAACTGTATAAAGCTGAGCTTCAACCTTCTGTTCCAAATTACCATTTTTAAAAATGCAATTGGCTGTTCCGGCCTACTAAAGGTGTCTGTCTGCCCCTGCCTGGTGTTGTCCTCAACTGAATAAAGCTGAGCTTCTACCTTCTGTTCCAAATTACCATTTTTAAAAATGCAATTGGCTGTTCCGGCCTACTAAAGGTGAATGTCTGCCCCTGCCTGGTGTTGTCCTCAACTGAATAAAGCTGAGCTTCTACCTTCTGCCTCTTACTAACTGCTGTTTTGTTAAAAAATTGGCTGTTCCGGCCTACTAAAGGTGTCTGTCTGCCCCTGCCTGGTGTTGTCCTCAACTGAATAAAGCTGAGCTTCAACCTTCAGTTCCAAATTACCATTTTTAAAAATGCAATTGGCTGTTCCGGCCTACTAAAGGTGTCTGTCTGCCCCTGCCTGGTTTTGTCCTCAACTGAATAAAGCTGAGCTTCTACCTTCTGTTCCAAATTACCATTTTTAAAAATGCAATTGGCTGTTCCGGCCTACTAAAGGTGAATGTCTGCCCCTGCCTGGTGTTGTCCTCAACTGAATAAAGCTGAGCTTCTACCTTCTGCCTCTTACTAACTGCTGTTTTTTTAAAAAATTGGCTGTTCCGGCCTACTAAAGGTGTCTGTCTGCCCCTGCCTGGTGTTGTCCTCAACTGAATAAAGCTGAGCTTCAACCTTCTGTTCCAAATTACCATTTTTAAAAATGCAATTGGCTGTTCCGGCCTACTAAAGGTGTCTGTCTGCCCCTGCCTGGTGTTGTCCTCAACTGAATAAAGCTGAGCTTCTACCTTCTGCCTCTTACTAACTGCTGTTTTTTTTAAAAATTGGCTGTTCCGGCCTACTAAAGGTGTCTGTCTGCCCCTGCCTGGTGTTGTCCTCAACTGAATAAAGCTGAGCTTCAACCTTCTGTTCCAAATTACCATTTTTAAAAATGCAATTGGCTGTTCCGGCCTACTAAAGGTGTCTGTCTGCCCCTGCCTGGTGTTGTCCTCAACTGAATAAAGCTGAGCTTCTACCTTCTGCCTCTTACTAACTGCTGTTTTTTTAAAAAATTGGCTGTTCCGGCCTACTAAAGGTGTCTGTCTGCCCCTGCCTGGTGTTGTCCTCAACTGAATAAAGCTGAGCTTCAACCTTCTGTTCCAAATTACCATTTTTAAAAATGCAATTGGCTGTTCCGGCCTACTAAAGGTGAATGTCTGCCCCTGCCTGGTGTTGTCCTCAACTGAATAAAGCTGAGCTTCTACCTTCTGTTCCAAATTACCATTTTTAAAAATGCAATTGGCTGTTCCGGCCTACTAAAGGTGAATGTCTGCCCCTGCCTGGTGTTGTCCTCAACTGAATAAAGCTGAGCTTCAACCTTCAGTTCCAAATTACCATTTTTAAAAATGCAATTGGCTGTTCCGGCCTACTAAAGGTGTCTGTCTGCCCCTGCCTGGTGTTGTCCTCAACTGAATAAAGCTGAGCTTCAACCTTCAGTTCCAAATTACCATTTTTAAAAATGCAATTGGCTGTTCCGGCCTACTAAAGGTGTCTGTCTGCCCCTGCCTGGTGTTGTCCTCAACTGAACAAAGCTGAGCTTCCACATTCTGGCTTTCGCCCTATACTATCAGATATTAAACTGCATTTGGCCTACTAGTGTGGTTATGCCCTTGAAACAGTGTCTGCTGCTCTTGGGTTTGCTACTCCACTGAACAAAGCAATGCCGCCTGTTTAGTCCTGTTACCAATTTTGAACTGCATTTAGCCTACTTTATTCTTTGGCCCTATATCTGTTTCCTCCTCATCCTGCCCATTGCCCAGCCACTGCTAGATGAGTCTGCTGGTACATTGACCTAGACCACTACATTCCCCTTATACTCTACACAGCCAGAATCTGACCCTGCTGAAAGTAAGGTTCCCCTTCCCGCATGTTATACCACCTTACACAGGGACAGAGAGGAAGGTGCAGATGAAAGTGCAGGTTCCTTCATCAGGTGGGGGGGCATACTCGTTGGCGACGTCACTGGCACAGGGCCCCTCAGAGTACGCAAAAGTGTCGCTGCTGGTGGGAGGCGCCCCCGCCATGCAAACACACATCGCTGTACTTTGAGGGGCCCTGTGCCAGTGCCAATGCGAACGAGTGGGCCCCCCCTGCTTGCTCAGGATCACAGCACTTGCAACGTTGAAATACTTACCTTTCCCTGCAACACCGCCGTGACGTAGTCCGCATTTCCTGGGCCCACGAAAAACTTGAGCCGGCCCTACTCCCCCCACAACTTTTGCCAAATGACCCCCAATTCCCTATGCCCAACTATTATTATAAAGTTAATTAAGATTGACAAGCTTCAGAAACAAGAATGGATGTTTTTGGCATTAAAATGGGCACTGTAGGTGTTTTCCTGGCCTCCACTCACTGCCGACTATGCTTCCCCATTGACTTGCATTGGGTTTCGTGTTTCGGTCGATCCCCGACTTTTAGCGATAATCGGCCGACTGCACTCGACTCGACTCTGGACAAAATCGGGTTTCACAAAACCCGACTCGATCTTAAAAAAATGAAAGTCGCTCAACTCTAGTAATAACTAGTGTTGAGCGATACTTTCCGATATCGGAAAGTATCGGTATCGGAAAGTATCGGCCGATACCGTCAAAATATCGGATCTAATCCGATACCGATACCCGATCCCAATGCAAGTCAATGGGACGAAAATATCGGAATTAAAATAAACCCTTTCTTTCCTTGTAGGTTAATTCTACATGAAGGAAAACAACTAAGAATAATGTAGGATGTATTGGGGGACGTGGCGGAGACATTAAAGGCACAGAGGTTTAGCCCAATGTAATAGAATAGCAGGATTTTGTTTTTTTTTTTATGACGTTCGGCGGTAGAAAGATTTTGACTATGTTAATTTTTTTTTTATTTTGTCAGATATTGATGTTTCACTACTTCCACGCCCTTCACCTTCTTTTTTACTTCTCCCACACTTTCTTCTTCATTATCCTCATCATCAGCTTCTTTGACATCAACTTCTTCACCTTATTCATCTTCTTCTTCATCTTCTACCTATTATTTTTTTGGTTACATTGTTCATATTCTTTTTATTTTACTATTATCTTCATCATATTCTACTTCTTCATCATATTCTTATTTGTGACAGGCATTCCCGTAGTTGTTATCTATAAAACTTTGAAGATTACACCTTCCGTTCTGCCTGTCACAAAAGAGTTACATTTGTCCGCGTTCAGTTTGGCCTGCAGCATCAGGCTTTATCCAGGGGCACCACGAGGAGGAACGGACTCACCCCCATACACTGCTTAGTCTTCTTCTGCTTATAATTTAGATAATATTTTTTGCTCTGATATTTAGTGTTATGCTTAATGTTCTTCTGCTCTTTGTTCTGCAGCCTCTTGTTCTTCTGCTTCTCGGTCTTCCAGGTCGTCGTCGTCTCCAGGGTCGTCGTCTCCGGGGTCGTCGTCATCGGGGTGGTCTTCAGGGTCATCGTCTCCAGGGTCATCGTCATCACGGTGGTTGTCGTCTCTGGTGTCGTCGTCATCTTAGGGGTGGTCTTCCGGGTCATCGTGTTTAGTCTCTTGAACTTGGAAATGTAGCAGAAGGTACAAGAAGGCTGAGAAAATGCAGAGAACCAGCTGATGGAACTGGAACTCGGATGGCTACCCGAAGGTCCAAGAGCCAATGGAACTACCGAGGACCAGCTGACGTTACTGGAACCCGGTTACTAAGCAGGAGGTACCCGTGCCTGAAAGCACTACCAAGGACCACCTGACGTTGGTGGAACTCGGATACCCAGAGGGAGGCACCTAAGCCAAAGGCTCTGCCCGGAACCAGCTGACGGTACTGGAACCAGGATGGGGAGCAGAAGGTACAAGAGCAAAAGACACTGCCGAGAACCAGCTGATGGTGCTGGAACCCGGATGGGTAGCCGAAGGTCCAAGAGCCAATGGAACTACCGAGGACCAGCTGACGTTACTGGAACCCGGTTACTAAGCAGGAGGTACCCGTGCCTGAAAGCACTACCAAGGACCACCTGACGTTGGTGGAACTCGGATACCCAGAGGGAGGCACCTAAGCCAAAGGCTCTGCCCGGAACCAGCTGACGGTACTGGAACCAGGATGGGGAGCAGAAGGTACAAGAGCAAAAGACACTGCCGAGAACCAGCTGACGGTGCTGGAACCCGGATGGGTAGCCGAAGGTCCAAGAGCCAATGGAACTACCGAGGACCAGCTGACGTTACTGGAACCCGGTTACTAAGCAGGAGGTACCCGTGCCTGAAAGCACTACCAAGGACCACCTGACGTTGGTGGAACTCGGATACCCAGAGGGAGTCACCTAAGCCAAAGGCTCTGCCCAGAACCAGCTGACGGTACTGGAACCAGGATGGGGAGCAGAAGGTACAAGAGCAAGTGTCTGCGTGGCTTTTGCAGGACACGATGCCGGCTGCACAGCAGGGGAACAGCTGGCGGTGCTGAACCCCACTGACACATTGGCTGGTGTTTTTCTCTGTGCAGCTAGCAGTACCGGGCCCCAACTGGCGGTGTTAGAGCCCGGGGTCAGCAGGAGGAGGAGATGGAGCAGAGTGCAGGCCGAAGCCTGCACTGGCGGCAGCTTTGGGTCTGTTGTGCCTGCGTGGCAGTTGCAGGACACGTTGCCGGCTGCACAGCAGGGGAACAGCTGGCGGTGCTGAACCCCACTGACACATTGGCTGGTGTTTGGCTCTGTGCAGCTAGCAGTACCGGGCCCCAACTGGCGGTGTTGGAGCCCGGGCTCTGCAGGGGGAGCAGAGTGTAGGCCGAAGCCTACTTGAACCAATTTCAAAGGTAACCTTTAACCCCCCTCAGGGGTTACAAAGTAGAAGAGCCACAGCTTATGCAGCAGTAGTGCTGCACAAGTCAAAGGTTGCTCTTTTAATTTTGCTCCTTGCACACGCTGAATGAAACACGTATAACATTTAGCCCTTTATACAGTCAAACTGTGTTGGAGGCGCGAGTTCCCTTTGTAATGAGACGCAGCACAGATGTCAAGAATCCCACCTTGGTGCTGGGTGCAGCCTCCTGAGCGTTGTTATTTGCTGTACAGGAGTCTGCGCTGTCGTGTTATCCCCCGGCCTAGCGCTGTTAGCGCTGCCCATCTTCTGACCTCATTTAATGTCGGCCGGTGCGGTTCGCGATGACCATGAATCCCAGCCCCGCAGTGTCTTAACATTGTTAAAACACTGCGGGGCTGGGATTCATGGCCTGGCGCAGCACATATGTTCGCCTCTCGCACTCGGGTCCTTACACCCGCTTCAGACTGTGCGGCGTCAGCTGATCCCTTATCGCATGCCGCGGCCATGAAGCCGCACAGTCTGAAGAAGGCGGAAGGAGATGAGGGACAGGCGAAGTGATGCACCGCTCATGCCCATCAATCACACCCTCACAGTCCCAAGAAATAAGACACCGAGGGGCGTTGTGTGGGTCAGGGTGGCCGCAGAGGCGCAGGCAGCCAAACAATGATGCCAGAAGACGGGCAGCGCTACCAAGGGGGTTGCAGCGTGTCATTACAAAGGAAAGTCACACCACCGTGACGGTTAAATGGTCACACAGAGGACACATTTTAGACGTGTTTTCAGTTCCACATGTGCGAGGAGAATACGTTTATGAGCCACCTTGCACACATGCAGCATTACCGCTGTACGAGGTGGCTGTAAAACATAGAAACACCTGGGGGAGGGGGGACAGGTTCCCTTCAATTTCAGTTCTTGTGTCTGCGTGGCTGTCGCAGGACACGTTGCCGGCTACACAGCAGGAGAACAGCTGGCGGTGCTGGACCCCACTGACACATTGGCTGGTGTTTTTCTCTGTGCAGCTAGCAGTACCGGGCCCCAACTGGCGGTGTTAGAGCCCAGGGTCAGCAGGAGGAGGAGCAGGAGGAGGAGCAAGGGGGAGGGGAGTGTAGGCCGAAGCCTGCACTGGCGGCAGCTTTGGGTCTGTTGTGCCTGCGTGGCGGTCGCAGGACACGTTGCCGGCTACACAGCAGGGGAACAGCTGGCGGTGCTGGATCCCACTGACACATTGGCTGGTGTTTTTCTCTGTGCAGCTAGCAGTACCGGGCCCCAACTGGCGGTGTTAGAGCCCAGGGTCAGCAGGAGGAGGAGCAGGAGGAGGAGCAAGGGGGAGGGGAGTGTAGGCCGAAGCCTGCACTGGCGGCAGCTTTGGGTCTGTTGTGCCTGCGTGGCGGTCGCAGGACACGTTGCCGGCTACACAGCAGGGGAACAGCTGGCGGTGCTGAACCCCACTGACACATTGGCGAGGTGTTTGGCTCTGTGCAGCCAGCACTTCCGGACAGCAACTAGCGTTGTTGGAGCCCGGGCTCTGCCGGTGGAGCAGAGTGTAGGCCGAAGCCTAATTGAACCGATTTCAAAGGTAACCTTTAACCCCCCCTCAGGGGTTACAAACTAGAAGAGCCACAGCTTATGCAGCAGTAGTGCTGCACAAGTCAAAGGTTGTTCTTTTAATTTTTCTCCTTGCACACGCCGAATGAAACACGTATAACATTTAGCCCTTTATACAGTCAAACTGTGTTGGAGGCGCGAGTTCCCTTCGTAATGAGACGCAGCACAGATGTCAAGAATCCCACCTTGGTGCTGGGTGCAGCCTCCTGAGCGTTGTTATTTGCTGTACAGGAGTCTGCGCTGTCGTGTTATCCCCCGGCCTAGCGCTGTTAGCGCTGCCCATCTTCTGACCTCATGTAATGTCGGCCGGTGCGGTTGGCGATGACCATCAATCCCAGCCCCGCAGTGTCTTAACATTGTTAAAACACTGCGGGGCTGGGATTCGTGGCCTGGCGCAGCACATATGTTCGCCTCTCGCACTCGGGTCCTTACACCCGCTTCAGACTGTGCGGCGTCAGCTGATCCCTTATCGCATGCCACGGCCATGAAGCCGCACAGTCTGAAGAAGGCGGAAGGAGATGAGTGACAACAGGCGAAGATATGCACTGCTCATGCCCATCAATCACACCCTCACAGTCCCAATAAATAAGACACCGAGGGGCGTTGTGTGGGTCAGGGCGGCCGCAGAGGCGCAGGCAGCCAAACAATGATGCCAGAAGACGGGCAGCGCTACCAAGGGGGTTGCAGCGTGTCATTACAAAGGAAAGTCACACCACCGTGACGGTTAAATGGTCACACAGAGGACACATTTTAGACGTGTTTTCAGTTCCACATGTGCGAGGAGAATACGTTTATGAGCCACCTTGCACACATGCAGCATTACCGCTGTACGAGGTGGCTGTAAAACATAGAAACACCTGGGGGAGGGGGGACAGGTTCCCTTCAATTTCAGTTCTTGTGCCTGCGTGGCTGTCGCAGGACACGTTGCCGGCTACACAGCAGGGGAACAGCTGGCGGTGCTGGACCCCACTGACACATTGGCTGGTGTTTTTCTCTGTGCAGCTAGCAGTACCGGGCCCCAACTGGCGGTGTTAGAGCCCAGGGTCAGCAGGAGGAGGAGCAGGAGGAGGAGCAAGGGGGAGGGGAGTGTAGGCCGAAGCCTGCACTGGCGGCAGCTTTGGGTCTGTTGTGCCTGCGTGGCGGTCGCAGGACACGTTGCCGGCTACACAGCAGGGGAACAGCTGGCGGTGCTGAACTCCACTGACACATTGGTGAGGTGTTTGGCTCTGTGCAGCCAGCACTTCTGGACAGCAACTAGCGTTGTTGGAGCCCGGGCTCTGCCGGTGGAGCAGAGTGTAGGCCGAAGCCTAATTGAACCGATTTCAAAGGTAACCTTTAACCCCCCCCTCAGCGGTTACAAACTAGAAGAGCCACAGCTTATGCAGCAGTAGTGCTGCACAAGTCAAAGGTTGCTCTTTTAATTTTTCTCCTTGCACACGCCGAATGAAACACGTATAACATTTAGCCCTTTATACAGTCAAACTGTGTTGGAGGCGCGAGTTCCCTTCCTAATGAGACGCAGCACAGATGTCAAGAATCCCACCTTGGTGCTGGGTGCAGCCTCCTGAGCGTTGTTATTTGCTGTACAGGAGTCTGCGCTGTCGTGTTATCCCCCGGCCTAGCGCTGTTAGCGCTGCCCATCTTCTGACCTCATGTAATGTCGGCCGGTGCGGTTGGCGATGACCATCAATCCCAGCCCCGCAGTGTCTTAACATTGTTAAAACACTGCGGGGCTGGGATTCATGGCCTGGCGCAGCACATATGTTCGCCTCTCGCACTCGGGTCCTTACACCCACTTCAGACTGTGCGGCGTCAGCTGATCCCTTATCGCAAGCCACGGCCATGAAGCCGCACAGTCTGAAGAAGGCGGAAGGAGATGAGTGACAACAGGCGAAGATATGCACTGCTCATGCCCATCAATCACACCCTCACAGTCCCAATAAATAAGACACCGAGGGGCGTTGTGTGGGTCAGGGCGGCCGCAGAGGCGCAGGCAGCCAAACAATGATGCCAGAAGACGGGCAGCGCTACCAAGGGGGTTGCAGCGTGTCATTACAAAGGAAAGTCACACCACCGTGACGGTTAAATGGTCACACAGAGGACACATTTTAGACGTGTTTTCAGTTCCACATGTGCGAGGAGAATATGTTTATGAGCCACCTTGCACACATGCAGCATTACCGCTGTACGAGGTGGCTGTAAAACATAGAAACACTTGGGGGAGGGGGGACAGGTTCCCTTCAATTTCAGTTCTTGTGCCTGCGTGGCTGTCGCAGGACACGTTGCCGGCTACACAGCAGGGGAACAGCTGGCGGTGCTGGACCCCACTGACACATTGGCTGGTGTTTTTCTCTGTGCAGCTAGCAGTACCGGGCCCCAACTGGCGGTGTTAGAGCCCAGGGTCAGCAGGAGGAGGAGCAGGAGGAGGAGCAAGGGGGAGGGGAGTGTAGGCCGAAGCCTGCACTGGCGGCAGCTTTGGGTCTGTTGTGCCTGCGTGGCGGTCGCAGGACACGTTGCCGGCTACACAGCAGGGGAACAGCTGGCGGTGCTGAACCCCACTGACACATTGGCGAGGTGTTTGGCTCTGTGCAGCCAGCACTTCCGGACAGCAACTAGCGTTGTTGGAGCCCGGGCTCTGCCGGTGGAGCAGAGTGTAGGCCGAAGCCTAATTGAACCGATTTCAAAGGTAACCTTTAACCCCCCCTCAGGGGTTACAAACTAGAAGAGCCACAGCTTATGCAGCAGTAGTGCCGCACAAGTCAAAGGTTGCTCTTTTAATTTTTCTCCTTGCACACGCCGAATGAAACACGTATAACATTTAGCCCTTTATACAGTCAAACTGTGTTGGAGGCGTGAGTTCCCTTCGTAATGAGACGCAGCACAGCTGACAAAAATGCCACCTTGGTGCTTTGCGCGGCCTCCTGAGCTTCGTTATTTGTTGCACAGGAGTCTGCGCTGTCGTGTTATCCCTTGGCCTTGTGCTGTTAGCGCTGGCCATCTTCTGACATCATTTCATGTCGGCTGTTGCGGTTTGCGATGACCATGAATCCCAGCCCCGCAGTGTCTTAACATTGTTAAAACACTGCGGGGCTGGGATTCATGGCCTGGCGCAGTACATATGTTCGCCTCTCGCACTCGGGTCCTTACACCCGCTTCAGACTGTGCGGCGTCAGCTGATCCCTTATCGCATGCCGCGGCCATGAAGCCGCACAGTCTGAAGAAGGCAGAAGGAGATGAGGGACAGGCGAAGTGATGCACCGCTCATGCCCATCAATCACACCCTCGCAGTCCCAAGAAATAAGACACCGAGGGGCGTTGTGTGGGTCAGGGCGGCCGCAGAGGCGCAGGCAGCCAAACAATGATGCCAGAAGACGGGCAGCGCTACCAAGGAGCTTGTTGCGTGTCAATACTAAGGAAAATCACACCTGAGGGACGTTTTAATGGTCGCAGAGGACTCATTTTTAGACGTGTTCACTTCAACATGGGCAAGGAGATTAAGTTTCTGAGCCACCTTGCACACATGCAGCATTACTGTCGTACAAGGTGGCTGTAAAACGTAAAAACGCCTGGGGGAGGGGGGACAGGTTTCCTTCAATTTCAGTTCTTGTGTCTGCGTGGCTGTTGCAGGACACGTTGCCGGCTACACAGCAGGGGAACAGCTGGCGGTGCTAAACCCCACTGACACATTGGCTGGTGTTTGGCTCTGTGCAGCTAGCACATCTGGGCCCCAACTGGCGGTGTTAGAGCCCAGGGTCAGCAGGAGGAGGAGAGGGAGCAGAGTGTAGGCCGAAGCCTGCACTGGAGCAAGTTGAAAGGGAAACTTTAACCCCCCCCCCAGGCGTTTGTAGCTGAAAGAGCCATCGTGTACAGCACTAATGCTGGAAAAGGTAAACTTAGCTCTTTTAATTATGGTCCTTGCACATGCTGAACCTAACACTTATAAAAAGTGTCCCCTCCTACCGTGATACCGTCCGGTAGGTGGAACTTTCCTTTGTGATGTGACGCAGCACAGCCGTCATTCTTACCCCCTTGGCGCCGTGCGCCGCCTCCTCAGCGTTGTTTGAATCAGTCCCGGAGCCTGCGCTGTTAGGTTAGCCCTTGGCCATGCACACATTTTGCGCTGCCCGTCTTCTGACATCATTTGGTGTCAGGCTGGCTGCGCCTGTGCGGCCGCGCTGGCCGAGAGCCCGCCTCGTACTGTCTTCTGATTTAATCCCACTGGGGGCCTGAGATCCATGGACATGCGCAGTGCATATCTGAACCTCCACCTCTCACTCATCTCCCTACGGCTTCTTCTGACTGTGTGGTGTCACGGCCGTGGCATGCTATTAGGGACCAGCTGACACCGAACAGTCTGAAGAAGCCATAGGGAGATGAGTGAGAGGTGGAGGTTCAGATATGCACTGCGCATGTCCATGGATCTCAGGCCCCCAGTGGGATTAAATCAGAAGACAGTACGAGGCGGGCTCTCGGCCAGCGCGGCCGCACAGGCGCAGCCAGCCTGACACCAAATGATGTCAGAAGACGGGCAGCGCAAAATGTGTGCATGGCCAAGGGCTAACCTAACAGCGCAGGCTCCGGGACTGATTCAAACAACGCTGAGGAGGCGGCGCACGGCTCCAAGGGGGTAAGAATGATGGCTGTGCTGCGTCACATCACAAAGGAAAGTTCCACCAACCGTACGGTATCACGGTAGGAGGGGACACTTTTCATAAGTGTTAGGATCAGCATGTGCAAGGAGCACCACGAAAAGAGGCACTTTTTCCCTTTGCATCATTACTGCTGCACAAGGTTGCTCCTTCAGTAACAAACGCCTGGGGGGGGGCAGGTTCCCTTAAATTTAACTTGTTGTGCCTGCGTGGCGGTCGCAGTACACGTTGCCGGCTGCACAGCAGGGGAACAGCTGGCGGTGCTGAACCCCACTAACACATTGGCGAGGTGTTTGGCTCTGTGCGGACAGCACTTCTGGACGGCAACTGGCGGTGTTGGAGCCCAGGGACAGGTGGAGGAGGAGGTGGAGGAGATAGGAGGGATTGCCACACACACAGCAGGGGAACAGCTGACGTTACTGTACCCCAATAACAGAGGAGGGACTGTCGGGACTGTGCGTACAGCACTACCAGGCAACAACTAGCGGTGTTGGAGCCCAGGGACAGGTGGAGGAGGAGGAAGTAGGAGGAGGTAGGAGGGATTGCCACACACACAGCAGGGGAACAGCTGACGTTACTGAACCCCAATAACAGAGGAGGGACTGTTGACTGTGCGTACAGCACTTCTGGACGGCAACTGGCGGTGTTGGAGCCCAGGGACAGGTGGAGGAGGAGGTGGAGGAGATAGGAGGGATTGCCACACACACAGCAGGGGAACAGCTGATGTTACTGTACCCCAATAACAGAGGAGGGACTGTTGACTGTGCGTACAGCACTTCTGGACGGCAACTGGCGGTGTTGGAGCCCAGGGACAGGTGGAGGAGGAGGTGGAGGAGATAGGAGGGATTGCCACCCACACAGCAGGGGAACAGCTGACGTTACTGTACCCCAATAACAGAGGAGGGACTGTCGGGACTGTGCGTACAGCACTACCAGGCAACAACTAGCGGTGTTGGAGCCCAGGGACAGGTGGAGGAGGAGGAGGTAGGAGGAGGTAGGAGGGATTGCCACACACACAGCAGGGGAACAGCTGACGTTACTGAACCCCAATAACAGAGGAGGGACTGTTGACTGTGCGTACAGCACTTCTGGACGGCAACTGGCGGTGTTGGAGCCCAGGGACAGGTGGAGGAGGAGGTGGAGGAGATAGGAGGGATTGCCACACACACAGCAGGGGAACAGCTGACGTTACTGTACCCCAATAACAGAGGAGGGACTGTCGGGACTGTGCGTACAGCACTACCAGGCAACAACTAGCGGTGTTGGAGCCCAGGGACAGGTGGAGGAGGAGGAGGTAGGAGGAGGTAGGAGGGATTGCCACACACACAGCAGGGGAACAGCTGACATTACTGAACCCCAATAACAGAGGAGGGACTGTTGACTGTGCGTACAGTACTTCTGGACGGCAACTGGCGGTGTTGGAGCCCAGGGACAGGTGGAGGAGGAGGTGGAGGAGATAGGAGGGATTGCCACACACACAGCAGGGGAACAGCTGACGTTACTGTACCCCAATAACAGAGGAGGGACTGTTGACTGTGCGTACAGCACTTCTGGACGGCAACTGGCGGTGTTGGAGCCCAGGGACAGGTGGAGGAGGAGGTGGAGGAGATAGGAGGGATTGCCACACACACAGCAGGGGAACAGCTGACGTTACTGTACCCCAATAACAGAGGAGGGACTGTCGGGACTGTGCGTACAGCACTACCAGGCAACAACTAGCGGTGTTGGAGCCCAGGGACAGGTGGAGGAGGAGGAGGTAGGAGGAGGTAGGAGGGATTGCCACACACACAGCAGGGGAACAGCTGACGTTACTGAACCCCAATAACAGAGGAGGGACTGTTGACTGTGCGTACAGCACTTCTGGACGGCAACTGGCGGTGTTGGAGCCCAGGGACAGGTGGAGGAGGAGGTGGAGGAGATAGGAGGGATTGCCACACACATAGCAGGGGAACAGCTGACGTTACTGTACCCCAATAACAGAGGAGGGACTGTCGGGACTGTGCGTACAGCACTACCAGGCAACAACTAGCG
Source organism: Ranitomeya variabilis (assembly GCF_051348905.1). Classification (NCBI taxonomy): domain Eukaryota; kingdom Metazoa; phylum Chordata; class Amphibia; order Anura; family Dendrobatidae; genus Ranitomeya; species Ranitomeya variabilis. The sequence goes on from NC_135234.1 coordinate 532,381,210, forward strand.
GTGTTGGAGCCCAGGGACAGGTGGAGGAGGAGGAGGTAGGAGGAGGTAGGAGGGATTGCCACACACACAGCAGGGGAACAGCTGACGTTACTGAACCCCAATAGCAGAGGAGGGACTGTTGACTGTGCGTACAGCACTTCTGGATGGCAACTGGCGGTGTTGGAGCCCAGGGACAGGTGGAGGAGGAGGTGGAGGAGATAGGAGGGATTGCCACACACACAGCAGGGGAACAGCTGACGTTACTGTACCCCAATAACAGAGGAGGGACTGTCGGGACTGTGCGTACAGCACTACCAGGCAACAACTAGCGGTGTTGGAGCCCAGGGACAGGTGGAGGAGGAGGAGGTAGGAGGAGGTAGGAGGGATTGCCACACACACAGCAGGGGAACAGCTGACGTTACTGTACCCCAATAACAGAGGAGGGACTGTCGGGACTGTGCGTACAGCACTACCAGGCAACAACTAGCGGTGTTGGAGCCCAGGGACAGGTGGAGGAGGAGGAGGTAGGAGGAGGTAGGAGGGATTGCCACACACACAGCAGGGGAACAGCTGACGTTACTGAACCCCAATAACAGAGGAGGGACTGTTGACTGTGCGTACAGCACTTCTGGATGGCAACTGGCGGTGTTGGAGCCCAGGGACAGGTGGAGGAGGAGGTGGAGGAGATAGGAGGGATTGCCACACACACAGCAGGGGAACAGCTGACGTTACTGTACCCCAATAACAGAGGAGGGACTGTCGGGACTGTGCGTACAGCACTACCAGGCAACAACTAGCGGTGTTGGAGCCCAGGGACAGGTGGAGGAGGAGGAGGTAGGAGGAGGTAGGAGGGATTGCGACACACACAGCAGGGGAACAGCTGACGTTACTGAACCCCAATAACAGAGGAGGGACTGTTGACTGTGCGTACAGCACTTCTGGACGGCAACTGGCGGTGTTGGAGCCCAGGGACAGGTGGAAAAGCAGAGGAACACAATGTAGGCCGAAGCCTGAGAAAGTCGAAAGGGAACCTTTAACCCCCCCCCCAAGGCGTTTGTAGCTGAAAGAGCCAGCTTGTGCAGCACAAAAGATGCAAAAGGAAAAGGTGGCTCTTTTCATCATGCTCCTTGCAAACACAGAACTAAACACTTATAAAATGTGTCCCCTGAAACCGTGAAACCGTCCCGGAGGTGGGACTTTCCTTCGTAACATGACGCAGCACAGCCGTCATTCCTCCCCCCCGGGCGCCGCGCCCCGGCTCCTCAGCGTAGTTTGATTCCGTCCCGGAGCCTGCGCTGTTATGTTATCCCGTGGCCAGGCACACTTAGCGCTGCCCATCTTCTGACATCATTTGGTGTCAGGCTGGCTTCGCCTGTGCGGCCGCGCTGGCCGAGAGCCCGCCTCGCAGTGTCTTCTGATTTTATCCCACTGGGGGCCTGGGATCCATGGCCATGCGCAGTGCATATCCTCGCCTCTCACTCCCCTCCCTACGGCTTCTTAAGACTGTGCGGTGTCACGGCCGTGGCATGCTATTAGGGACCAGCTGACACCGAACAGTCTGAAGAAGCCATAGGGAAATGAGTGAGAGGTGGAGGTTCAGATATGCACTGCGCATGTCCATGGATCCCAGGCCCCCAGTGGGATTAAATCAGAAGACACTGCGAGGCGGGCCCTCGGCCAGCGCAGCCGCACAGGCGCAGCCATCCTGACACCAAATGATGCCAGAAGGCGGGCAGCGCTAAGTGTGCCTGGCCACGGGATAACATAACAGCGCAGGCTCCGGGACGGAATCAAACAACGCTGAGGAGCCGGGGCACGGCGCCGGGGGGAGAGGAATGACGGCTGTGCTGCGTCATATTACGAAGGAAAGTCCCACCTCCGGGACGGTTTTACGGTATCAGTGGACACATTTTATAAGTGTTAAGTTCTGCGTGTGCAAGGAGCTAAACCAAAATAGCTACCTTTTCCTTGTGCAGCATTACTGCTGCACAAGGAGGCTCTTTCAGTAACAAACGCCTTGGGGGGGGTGGACAGATTCCCTTACATGTCAGTTGTTGTGTCAGCGTGGCGGTCGCATGACACATTGCCGGCTACACAGCTGGGGATCAGCTGACGTTACTAAAACCCAATAACACTGGGTCGTATGTTTTGACTGTGCAGACGGCACTTCTGAGCCTCAACTGGCGGTGTTGGAGCCCAGGAATTTAAGTTCAGGTGGTAGAAAGATGAACACAACAGGAGACCTGGATAACGTATACAGTGACCTAATTATTTAATCAGGAGGAGGAGTGGCAAATTCCTGCGAGATCCAGGCCTTGTTCATTTTCAGGAAAGTAAGCCGGTCAACGTTATCGGAGGATAGTCGCATGCGACGGTCAGTTAGTACACCACCTGCAGCACTAAAGACACGTTCCGATAATACACTGGCCGCAGGGCAAGACAGCACCTCCAATGCATACTGGCTTAGCTCTGGCCATGTATCCAGCTTTGAGACCCAAAACTTGAAAGGGGAAGAGCCGTCTGGGAGTACAGCAAGAGGGCAAGACATGTAGTCTGTCACCATCTGACGGAACCGTTGCCTCCTGCTGACTGGAGCCATCTGTGATGGTGTAGACTTTTGTGGGGGGCACAGAAAACTGTGCCACAGTTGGGCCATACTGGTCTTGCCTTGGGCAGAGGCACTGCTTCTGCTCCCTCTTTGTGCAGAGCCTCCACCACTGCCTGGACGCACTGAGCTGCTTTGGAATGCACTAGCAGCACTTCTCTCAGTTGGAATGGAGAAGATGATGGAATTGACCAGTGTGTCTTGGTACTCCCGCATTTTTCGCTCCCGGTTCAACGGTGTGATGAGGCTTTCTACGTTGTCCCGGTAGCGAGGATCGAGGAGGGTGAACACCCAATAATCAGACATGTTGAGAATGTGGGCGATGCGGCGGTCGTTTCTCAGGCACTGCAGCATGTAATCCACCATGTGCTGCAGACTGCCAACTGCCCAAGAAACGCTGTCCCCTGCTGGAGGCGTGATATCTGCCCGCTCGTCATCACCCCACCCTCGCTGTACACACTGAGTACTGGACAATTCGGTAACTCCCTCCTCTGGACGGATGTCTTCCTCCTCCATTGACTCCTCCTCATCCTCCTCACAAACTGTCCCCTGCCTACGCGTTTGTGAGGAACCACGTGGCGCTGACTGTCCAGAAGATGATGGAAATGGTGAATCCTCATCCTCCACCTCTTCCACAACATCATCCCTTAGCGCTTGCAGTGATTTTTCAAGCAGGCAGATAAGGGGGACAGTCATGCTGACTAGTGCATCATCTGCACTCGCCATCCGCGTGGAATAATCGAAGGGGCGCAAAACCTGGCAGACGTCATTCATAGTGGCCCACTCTGTGGTTGTGAAGTCTGTACGGCGCTGAGTGCGACTTCTTTGCGCCTGAAGCAGCTGGTACTCCATTACAGCTTGCTGCTGCTCACACAACCGCTCCAACATATGTAACGTGGAATTCCACCTGGTAGGTAGGTCACATATGATGCGATGTTCCGGCAGGCGGTGTCGGCGCTGCAGAGCCGCAATGCGCGCTTTTGCCGTGCTGGAACGCCGCAAGTGAGCACACTCTAGGCGGACCTTGTGCAGCAGTGCATCAAGATCCGGATAGTCCCTCAAATAGCTCTGCACGACCAAATTGAGCACATGTGCCAGACATGGGATGTGAGTGAGGTTGCCGAGGCCCAGAGCTGCCACCAGATTTCGGCCATTATCACACACTACCATGCCTGGCTGGAGATTCGCTGGCACAAACCACACATCGCTCTCCTGCTTGATGGCATTCCAGAGCTCCTGCGCTGTGTGGCTACGATTCCCCAAAAAAATTAATTTCAAGACGGCCTGTTGACGTTTGGCCACGGCTGTGCTCATGTCGGTCGTAACAGGTACACGTTCATCACGGGTCCATGTGGAGGTGGACTGTGACGGCTCCTGCAGCGATGATTCTGAGGAACTGGTGTAAGAGGAGGAGTCAATGCGTACAGAATGGATTCCTGCAATCCTTGGAGTGGGCAGGACACGTCCTGCGCCACTCGCACGGTCTGTACCCGGCTCAACGACATTAACCCAATGGGCAGTGAGGGAAAGGTATCGCCCCTGTCCATGTTGACTGGTCCACGCATCGGTGGTGAGGTGGACCTTGCTACTGACGGTGTTCAGTAGCGCGTGTTTTATGTGTCCCTCCACATGCTTGTGCAGGGCAGGGACGGCTTGCCTGCTGAAGTAAAAGCGGCTGGGCACATTGTACTGTGGGACTGCCAATGACATCAAGTCACGGAAGCTGTCAGTCTCCACCAGCCTGAATGACAGCATTTCCAGTGAAAGAAGTTTGGCAATGCCTGCAGTCAGAGCCTGTGCTCGTGGGTGGTTTGACGAGAAAGGCCGCCTTTTCTCCCATGCCTGTACTACCGATGGCTGTAGACTGGGCTGGGAGTTTGTGGATGACTGGGAAAGTGGTGCTGCGGGTGGAATTACAGCGGGTCTCTGGACAACAGGGCCAGAGGTTCTTCCACGGCGATCCTGGGAGGAAGCCGAACCAGCTGCGTGTGAGCTGGAGGAAGAGGCAACACGAGCTGAAGAGGTGGTAGCTGCCGCTGTTGGTTGGCCTAGCTCTTCAGTGTGTTTTTCTAACAACGCCGCATGCCTGGTCCGCACATGTTTCCACATGTTGGAGGTATTGAGGCTGCTGACATTTCGACCTCTTTTGACTTTTTGATGACACACCTTGCATCTGACATAGCAAATGTCATCTGCAACTGTGTCAAAAAAGGACCAGGCACTGCAAGTCTTGGGAGCGCCCTTTTTGGCTTTTGGAAGAGACATGCTCCTAACGGGTGCCAAAGCGGAGGCTGCAGGATCCGCAGTCTTCCCCCTCCCTCTCCCTCTTTGGGCCGTACGGGGAATCTCTTCCTCAGAGCTGCTCCCACCACCTTCCTGTCCCTCACGCCAAGATGGGTCAAGGACCTCATCATCTACACTACCCTCTGCCCCCAACTGCTCCTCCTGGGTAGTCTCAGCAGCAGAGCACGCACCAGTAAGTGGCACCTGAGTGTCATCATCAGCTGATGCGGCCTGCGATGTGGTGACCGGAGCCACTGGCCCACCCGCCTCTTCAGAGGAAGAGAGAAAAAGCTGTTGGGCATCACTGCACCCTGCCTCTTCTTCCATTTCTCCAATGCTGCTTGGCTGGCCCCCTGTTTCCAAGCCAAGAGATTCAGAGAACAGAAGTAGAGACGGCTCCTGTCCTGGGCTATCTGTCTGCCTGGGCAATTTGGCAGGTGGTGAAGAGACAGATGGCTGCTCTCCAGTGCTCTGTGTCTGAGAGGATGTGGCACTAATTGAAGTTGATGCATTAGCTGCCATCCATCCGACAACGGCTTCAATTTGATCTTCACGCAGCAGCGGTGTACGGCGCTCTGACACAAAGTGGCGCATGAATGACTGTTGCCTGGTGAAAGTGGGTGCTGATGAGTCACCGGTGCCCGCAGCAGGCACAGAATCCCCACATCCCCTCCCTGCTCCGCGCCCACGCCCACGCCCACGCCCACGTGCCTTACTCACTGCCTTCTTCATCTTGGTTGACTGATAAAGATAAGCAGAAAAGTACTAACGGCTTTGTGTGCTTATTCCTGAGCAACTCCTCCTAACAGGTATAAGAAACACTAATTTTCTAAAGTGTGGACTAGACTTTAATATGAGCTAATGTGGCCTACACAAATGTAAAGTGGTGTAACTGGTGTGTTTGGTGAAATTTATTATTTATTTATTTTTTGGGGGCTGAACTGACAACGGATAGAGCTGCAGTCACACGGAGACCGTGCAGACAGCCGTAAACGGCGCTGCAAGGCCCAAAAACCCTCCTCTACGTTATCCTATGTAGTGTTTTTCCACAAATTAGCTGGAGACGGGTGGAAAGACACTAATAGGAATTTTTTGAAAAAATGTGCAGCAGCCTGCACTACTTAAAACAAAATGAAAATTGATTTGGCGGTATGACGCAGTGAACAACCCTGAGCTGGAGACAACCAGGCTATGGCTGCTCACAGACTACAGGGCGAGCTGCAATCACACGGAGACCGTGCAGACAGCCGTAAACGGCGCTGCAAGGCCCAAAAACCCTCCTCTACGTTATCCTATGTAGTGTTTTTCCACAAATTAGCTGGAGACGGGTGGAAAGACACTAATAGGAATTTTTTGAAAAAATGTGCAGCAGCCTGCACTACTTAAAACAAAATGAAAATTGATTTGGCGGTATGACGCAGTGAACAACCCTGAGCTGGAGACAACCAGGCTATGGCTGCTCACAGACTACAGGGCGAGCTGCAATCACACGGAGACCGTGCAGACAGCCGTAAACGGCGCTGCAAGGCCCAAAAACCCTCCTCTACGTTATCCTATGTAGTGTTTTTCCACAAATTAGCTGGAGACGGGTGGAAAGACACTAATAGGATTTTTTTGAATAAATTAGCAGCAGACTACACTACTTGAAAAAAAAAAAAAGAACAGTATGAGGCAATGAACCACCCTCCCTGAACTGAATACAACCAGCTATGGATGGCCTATGTGGCTGCACTCAGACTAGAGAGTGGGCTGCACTCACACACACACACACACACAGACCTTGCAGATCGCTGTGAAAACAGCGCTACAAGGCAAAAGCAAGGTGAATAGTAGGTGAACACAGCGGTTGCTAAATTAGCCTTTGGAAAGCACAAAGAAGCAAATCGCTATCTCTAAACTGTCCCTCAGTCAGCAAACAGCGTCCTGTCACTAACTGAATTCACAGCAGAGTGATCGCAAAATGGCGCCAGCGACTTTTAAACTGCATCATGACATCATTTCAGCAGCCAATCACAGCCTTGCCAGTAGTTTCATGCCCTCCATGCTAAACAGGATGTGCCCACACTTGGAATCATTCTCATTGGCTGAATTTCTGCATTTTGAATCTTGGAACTTCCGATTCCGGTATCCGATACGCGGCAAGTATCGGAATCCCGGTATCGGAATTACGATACCGCAAGTATCGGCCGATACCCGATACTTGCGGTATCGGAATGCTCAACACTAGTAATAACAATAGTAAAAAACCTCAGTGGGGGACTGTTCACCATAATAGTAATTTGAGTTCGCAGAAAGAAAGCCTTCATTTTCCTATTATCACCCAGTATAACTCTATAGCTTGTTTCAAAAGAAAGGTTAGTAAATATTGGCTTTTACTAAAACAGGATCAGATAGTGGGTGAACTCATTATTCCAAATAAACCCACATTTATATTTTGCAAAGGCCAAAATTTGAACAATATGGTGGCTACCACAATAAAAAATCATCAAAAAAAATCATCTAAAGAATCATAATAATAATAAACAGATTACTAAGAACTTTTTGCAATGCAAATTAGAAGGGTTTTCTTTAGATGTGGTCAGTGCTATGGATGAAAAAACAACAATGGTAGTCAAAAAGTGGTTAAAAAAATTGTGGGCTCTAATAAATCTATGAGCTTCAAAAGGAAAGGATTTATAACCTGTCGAACAAAGGGATTTATTTATACTATCATTTGCCGTTGTGGCAAATTGTGTGTGGGTTGAACAAAACAATGTTTATCAGTCCGGATAAGAGAACACATTTACAATATTAACCCCTTCATAACCGAAGGTATTTTCATCTTTGCCTTTTTGTTTTTTGCTCCCCTTCTTCTTAGAGTAATAACTTTTTTATTTTTCTATCAATATGGCCATGTGAAGGCTTGCTTTTTGTGGGAGTTGTACTTTTTAACAATACTATTGGTTTTGACATATCATGTACTGACAAATGGGAAAAAAATTCCAAGTGCGGTGAAATTGCAAAAAAAGTGCAATTCCACAGTTGTTTTTTTGTTTTGCTTTTTCACTATGTTCACTATGTTCATTACATGTTAAAACTAACCTGCCATAATGATTCTCCAGGTCATTTCGAGTTCATAGACACCAAACATGCATAGGTTCTTTTTAATCTAAGTGGTGAAAAAAAATCCAAACTTTTAATCCAAAATTTTATCCAAAAAAATAAAATTGTGCCTTTTTCCGATACCCATAGCGTTTCCATTTTCTGTGATCTTGGGTTGCTTGAGGACTTATTTTATTGCATGACGAGCTGATGTTTTTAGTGATACCATTTTGGTGCAAATACAATCTTTTGATCACCTGTTATTACATTTTAATTCAATGTCATGGCGACCAAAAAAACGCTGTCTGGCGGTTTGACTTTTTTTCTCGCTACGCTGTTTAGCGATCAGGTAAATCCTTTTATTATTAATAGATAAGGCAATTCTGAACATGGCGATACCAAATATGTGGGGTTTTTTTGCCTTTTTATTGTTTATTTTGAAAGGGGGGTGATTTGAACTTTTATATTTTTTCATTTTTTATATTTTTAATGCCTTTCTTTTACTTATAGCATGCTTCAATATTTTCCATGGGAGAATAGAAGCTGCCATAACCCGAATGGCTCTGCCACATAAAGGCAATGATCAGATCTCCTGTATGAAGCAGAATTACTCACTTGCTATGAGCACCGACCACCGGGTGGTGTTCTTAGCAATCCGGCAGTGACAACCATAGAGGTATGCAGGAGACTTCTGGTTGTCCTGCCATCCCATCGGTGACCCACGATCAAGTGATGGGGTTACCGATGGGCAGATTTCAGAGTTTTCCAGCGGCATTTAATGGGTTAACAGCCGCAGAAGGATCGTGATTCCTCACGGGGCAGTTAGCGGCACATGTCAGCTGTTCAAAACAGCTGATATGTGCTGGAAAGATGTGGGCTCTGCGCCGGAGCCCACATTAAAGGCAGGGTGTTCGACATCTTTGTATTATTACATCCGATGTCGGAAAGGGATTAAACGGGGCTTTAAAGGACACCCGTTATCCTGACATTTTGTTTTAAACATAACCAATCTACAACAAAACTGTTTTTTAGGGGAATAGAACAAATCCATAGGAATTAGAGAAGGGGGTGACTGTGAGGGACATTTTATAGGCTCAGGACATCTTACTCCATTCCTGGAATATGCCTCCCACCCTTGGAATTCCCAAGGATCAGTGTTTTTCTTTAATTAAAACTCCAGGAACAAGCTCTTTGAAGCTCGGTGACTAGCAATTAGCACAAGGGTGTGAGTTCTAGTGCAGGCACAGCCAAACTTGATTCCTTTTATCTAACTCACACACTACAGGTCACAGCAAGTCTCTGAGGTATTTAATCTGGAAAATGACCTATAATAACAGAATGCAATATCTCTGAGACTAGCTGAGCACATAATCGGAACCGACATTCCTTCCCTACACGCCCGTGCTCGGCAGCCACCTGTAGCACTCTTTGTTATTAAGTTATAAAGCATAGCTACCAGGAATTTCATATGGTAGGCATATTTAGTCTCTATACACATATAAAATCCAGCAGAATCCAGTGGCACCGCTGCCATTCTATTCAGAGCTTTGGGCGGAAAGTTATGATCCTCCACAGTTCTGGACAGAAAATCATACTCTCAGAGATAGGAGGAGAGAAGCTGCACAAGCCCAGGGGTGGGCACAAAGTGTGGGAGGGAGCAGCCTAGGAGATTAAAGACAGGTGCTCATTTTAAGCTTAGTTATTCTACTGGCAGGAGGATCCATTAGCTAATGCAGCCAGGAAAACCATTTAGCTAAGATTTGGACCTGTGATCCATCAGCGCATCCATGTGGTCACATTCTACATAACATGGTAATAGCAATTTATCTATACCCTATCCTTGTACTATACTCCTGACTGCATACTTGTATATTGTTCAGGTACCTGTATATTTCTAATGTGCCTTTTTGGTGATTAAATATAAAATTAATCTGGGGTTACCCTTTTATCTCGATACACGAATCCCCACGTCCGCATGCTTGGTTGGTGATATTATATGCTCCCCAGGTTGGTTTCTGACCTGATATAAGCCTGTTGTCGGATGGGGCTTATGTCGTATGAGGAACTGGTGGCAGCATACGGTACTGTGTTAGTGAGGAGCCATGACAGTGATGGCCAGGAGGTTTATATATATATATATATATATATCTCCCCAGCCTGGACTGGTGATGTATATCCCCCTCACTGGGAGCGCCTCAATAACTCGTACCTATAGGGGAAGCCTTTCTGCCAACTATTTGCCCTCGGTGCAGTTCCCTGACTGACCTGGGGTGCCAGAGAGCCGATTCCCTGCTGGGTCCTTCTCTCCCCTCCATCGAGGTGAGCGAAGTCAACACCGCCTTCCCCTGTGTGATTCATCACAGTGACTATATGATGTCAATGTCTAGGAGTGAGTCCAAATGGATTTTTAATCTTAACACGTTAGCACCTAGTGGTTTAAATTGTGATATAGAACTATTTGCATTCCATTAAGCATTTAGAATATATGTACTGTACATTTTAAAAACAGTGGTGTTTTTAGATATGAGTGTATATATTGATAATAATAAAAAAAAAATATGTGGGTAAATTTACACATATTAATTTAATTTTCTTTTTTGGAAAGTTTTTTTTTTACATTTTATTAATTTTTTTCATTAATTATTAAATATTACTTTTTAGATTCCGTATAATATGTTAGTACATGTTATTCAAGTTGTTTGTGTGATTTTGTATGCACCGACTAATTGTGCACATTTTTGTACTTGTATAAATGTTGTTTAAGGGTGGTTTCACACTTGCGTTTTTGTCTGCAGCGTTTTTTGCACAAAAAAACGCATGCATTTTTTTCCCTATATTTAACATTGAAAACGCATGCGTTTTTTGTACGCGTTTGGTCGCGTTTTCAAACGCATGCGTTTTTTTTCTGCATGCGTTCATTTTCAGAAATGCTACCTGCAGTATTTTCTTGCGCATTTTTTTGCCGCGAAAAAACGCATGTGTTTTTTCGTGGCAAAAAAATGCATTGCTGTCTATGTAAGCGCATGCGTTTTTAAGCACATGCGTTTGTTTGCGTTAAAAACGCATGCGTTTTTATAGAAAAAAAACAGAAAACACACTGAAAAGCCACCCACCACCATCAAGGTGATGAAGGGATCCAAACCCTAACCCTAACTCTACCCCTAACCTCACCCCTAACCGTTTAATGAACATTTTCTGACAGTCATAGTGCCATGTATTTAAGTGCCATGTATTTAAGTGCCATGTATGTAAGTGCCACGCATTTAAGTGCCACGTATCACGTATTTCAGTGCCACGTATTTAAGTGCCACATATTTAAGTGCCACGTATCACGTATGTCAGTGCCACGTATCACGTATTTCAGTGCCACGTATCACGTATTTCAGTGCCACGTATTTTAGTGCCACGTATCACGTATTTTAGTGCCACGTATCACGTATTTCAGTGCCACGTATTTCAGTCACGTTTAGGGTTAGGGTTAGGGGTAGGGGTAGGGTTAGGGTTAGGGTTTTCTTGTTTTTTCTTTTGTTTTCTTGTGTTTTCTTGTGTTTTTCTATAAAAACGCATGCGTCTAAAAAACGCATGAGTTTTACCGCGTTTACATGCGTTTTTTCACACATGCGTTTTTTTTTTAAAACGCATGCAGATAAAAACGCAAGTGTGAAACCAGCCTAATACCTTCATGACCCGGGGTATTTTCATATTTTCGCTTTCGTTTTTCACTCCCCTCCTTCCCAGAGCCATAACTTTTTTATTTTTCCGTCAATATGGCCAAGTGAGAGCTTATTTTTTGTGGGACGAGCTGTACTTTTGAACGACATCATTGGTTTTAGTATGTCATGTACTAGAAAACGGGGAAAAAATTCCAAGTGCGGTGAAATTGCAAAAAAAAGTGCAATCCTACACTTGTTTTTTGTTTGGCTTTTTTGCTAGACTCACTAAATGCTAAAATTGAACTGCCATTATGATTCTTCAGGTAATTATGAGTTCATCAACACCAAACATGTCTAGGTTCTTTTTTACCTAAGGCTGCTTTCAAACTAGCATCGGTACGGGGCCGTCGCGCTGTGTCGCCCCGACGTACCGACGCTTACTGTGACAAAAATGCCTGACGTGGGCAGCGGAAGCAGTCTTAAGACACTTCCGCTGCCCTATTGCAAGGTCCGAAGAGGAGGGGGCGGAGTTTCAGCTGTGCATGCGCATGCCCGGTCGAAAATGGCGGTCCCGATGCACAAAAAAACTTTACATGTAACTTTTTTTGTGCCGGCGGTGCGCCAAAACATGGTGCAACCATCGCACAATGGTTGCAACATGTGGCACTGCGTCGCAATGCATCGCTAATAAAAGTATGGAGAAAAAACGCATCCTGCAGACAACTTTGCAGGATGCGTTTTTTCTCCACAACGACGCATTGTGACGTGCAGTGCACAACGCTAGTGTGAAAGTAGCCTAAGTGGTGAAAAAAATTCCAAACTTTGCTGAAAAAAAAAATTGCGCCATTTTCCAATACCCGTAGTGTCTCCATTTTTCGTGGTGTTTTTAATGATACCATTTTGGTGCAGATAACTTCTTTTGATTGCCCGCTATTGCATTTTAATGCAATGTTGCAGCGACCAAAGAAACGTTATTCTGGCGTTTCAAATTTTTTTCTCACTATGCCATTTAGCGATCAGGTTAATCCTTTTTTTATTAATAGATTAGGGGATTCTGAACTTTGCGATACCAAATATGTGTAGGTTTGATTTTTTTTTAATTGTATTATTTTGAATGGGGTGAAATATAAACTTGTATTTTTTTATTTTTTTTAATATTTTTTTTAAACTTTTTTTAACTTTTGCTATGCTTTAATAGCCTCCATGGGAGGCTAGGAGCTGGCACAACTCGATCGGCTCAGCTACATAGAAGCGAAGCTCAGATCGCTCCTATGTAGCTGAATTCCTGCATTGCTATGAGCTCTGACCACAGGGTGGCACTCATAGCAATCTGGCATCAACAACCATAGAGGTCTCAAGGAGACCTCTGGTTGTTATGCTCATGCATCGCTGACCCCCGATCATTTGACGGGGTCAGCGATTCGCTCATTTCCGGCTGGAAGCAGTAGTTAAATGCCGCTGTCAGCGTTTGACAACAGCATTTAACTAGTTAATAGCAACGGGTGAATCGCGATCCCACCCGCCGCTATTGTGGGCACATGTCAGCTGTTAAAAAGCTTTGATGCAGGCTCACCGCTGGAGCCCGCATCAAAGCAGGGGATCTGACCTCGGACGTACTATCCCATCCGCGGTCAAAAAGGGGTTAAAAGTTTGCAACTGCCTACAAATATCCAACAAGCCATTTATCTATTAACTTAATTAGAAATCCAGGCTATAAAAAAGGGGTGAGAAAGTAAAGTCTTGCAATACCCTCTGATGAAGGAGACAGCATTATCTCCACAATGCGTAAGGGAAAGTACGACCCTTTGGGACTCCGCACACAAGCAACGAGTGACGTCATACGCCGACTGCTCCTACACGTGGCACGAACCACATCTGGTGAGTCACCAGCCGGGTCTCCCTGCTTTGAGGTGTGCTGCAGCGAACTTTTGAGACTTTTTTCCACCAACTCATGCCAGTATCTTCCCTATACCAGTGGAAATTTGGTTGTAAGGTATTTACCACAACAATACCTATTTGTGTTACAAGTGTAACACCGTACTTCATTATTTGCAAGCATCTATGCAAAGCCACTGACACATGAGTTTTATAGTCCTTGCTGCATAGAACTGACACAAGATTAAATGGTACTTTACTTTGTTGTCCTGTGGCTAAGGCAACATGAACATCAAAACTGTGGATGACTATTGAACTGTGTCTGTCAGCTGTGGCAAATAACTATAAAAGAATTGCCCTACAAAGGGTTTAACTAAAATCCACTTCATTAAACATTCGTCTCCCGGTAATAACGAACTGTGCCTGCCAACCGTGGTATTGACTTTATCAACTACGGCTATTGGATAACGTATTTTCATTGCATGGTGTATGATGTTTAACTATATGTGTTTGTTGTATTGAATATATCCTTTTTTACTGTAATTTGCTATACATGACAAATAATTCAATTTATCAAGCAGGCATTTGCACAGTTGATGGGGATCAGTGTGGATGGTATCTTAAAGAACTAAATATTGCGCATGTTCACATTATATAGCAGAGATGTTTTTTCATTTTAATTTTTGTCTCATTAGTAATACACCACCAGGGGTGATTTTTTTTGTCTTGTTTAGCTTTTTTATATATTTCTCTTTGCACATGTATCCCTTTGCCTAGATGCCCTTTAGGTGTGAACAGCACGGATAACAATATGTAAATTCTTATATCTGATGGTTAAAACTGGTTGTGATGACAAGAGGTTATGATAGTTATCTAGAACTAATTTATTGGTGTTCAGTCCATAGTATTGTTATCAGTAGGAGAAAGGTGGAGTCCAACACCTGTTATCCCCTCGAAGCAGTCCGATGTAAGAAATAAAATTGCAAAGTTTAACTTCCATTAAAGTAAATTGGAATTAAACTGCAGTACTCAGCTGCAGCCACTAAACAATGTGTATATACCAGCAGATCAGTGCTTGTTTCAGGTGTTAGAGTTCAATTTCACTGTTTTTATTAATCAATGTTCTGTATACAATATGATACATCAGAAAATTGCATTGTGAGTATATCTTATGAAAATATTTTGAGCATTCATAATTGGAGCTTAGCAGTATATTTATTTTATCATATTTAAATCTTTTGCCTCACTGTCAATGAACGCTACTTTTTGGAGTAATAATTAGAATTCAACAGTGTTTGGATGGTTCATATTAGAAAGAATCCCTCCATACAAGGGCCAGTACAATATTCATGTAATTGCAATAGGGGCAATGTACTACTGTTTTCCAATATTTAGCTTGTAACTGTCATAAAAGATAGCATACGACTTCACTAATACTGTTTCACAGGGACACCGTCAACTATTAAATGCATATTATCTGGGCTCTGTCTATAGACCTATCACAACTAGCCAGTGTCCATAGCCTTGACAGCTTATAATGCAAAATTCAACTAGAGCAACAGCTCTATGGCAGTGATTGCTTGCCACTATGCCTATAGTAGAAGCAGGTCATGTAGTGGCTAATAAACAATATGAGACAAAATATTATTGTTTTAATTAGCCTATTGCCATATTTGGCTAACATTTTTCTTCACTAATACTGTACCATTATGACCTAGGGAATGGTTAAGTATTTACAATCTGAATCTAGTTAGAAAACAAGGTGTTAGGGCTAGCGGAACGCACAGAGTAATGAGAGATAGATACGAGGTGCGTTCGCAGCCCGGGGTCCACCGTGCAGAGATACCTGCTGCTAAGTAATGGCGGATGGACACTGAGCTCACACGTGGGTTAACCTCACCCCATGTTAAATGTAAGCGACCTCTGTTGCTTCAGAGTCACACTGTACATACAAAACTATTACCCTAACTAGGGTTGTGCTTGCTCTGGAACTCTTCTGTGCTAACCGCACACATGAAGGAACCAGATGCTAAGCCAAGGCTAATTGCCCCCACTGACGCTAGCTGCCTGCCTGAGTGTACAGCCCCAGAGCTAAACAAACTCTCCACATATGTCTGAGTGGTAGAGTATCCACTGGCAACAGCCAAACACAATTGATACTAGTGCATGGCCGTGCGGCCATGCAAACCTTTTATAGTTGTAGCTTCTTCAGAACCTTTCTAGTGGACCAATAGGAGCTGCAACAGGACCTGAGCATGTGACCCCCAACCTCCAATGAGTGTTCTTCTCTTGGGCACGCTCAGAAGGAGAAAAGCAGGACTTAGTCCCAGAAGCGTATGCTCGCTGCTGACCAGTACTGGCTACAATGGCTGAGCCTGGAAAGGCAGCAGTAACCAAGCACACAGTATCTGCCTGAGCCAGATGCTGTGACTGATGTCTCTGCTGAGCAGGCTCCACTGCGGCTGGAGAAGAATGGTAGAGACCGCAGTGGAGATGGTTCGAGATTCCCCCTGTGCAGCAATGGAAACTCAAGAATTAACACATGGTATAAACATCTTTTTCTTTCCATTTTGTGGCTCTTTATTTTTAAAATGTACTAGTAATTCCCAAAAATTGGAATTACTAGTGCAAAATTCTCCAAAAATATGACTGAGTGGTCATGGGAGACTTCAACTATCCAGATATTTGTTGGGAATCTTTCTAAGGCAAAACTATCAAGCAAATTATTATCCTCTCCAGCTGACAATTTTATCTTCCAAAAGGTAGGGGAGAAAAGAAGGGGATCTGCTACCTTGGATCTAATCCTTATAAACAGGGAAGAATGGTTGAGGAGGTAAGAGTGGATGGGACCCTAGGAGGTAGCGACCATGCTATTTTAGAATTTTTGAAAACTAGAGGAGGAAGACCTGTGAAGACTCAGACTTCAAGGTTAGATTTCAGAAATGCTGACTTAAAGGGACTCAGAAAGAAAATCAGATTGATCCAAGGGCTAGATATCCTTAAGGACAAAAATGTCCAGGAAGGATGGGAAATTTAAAAAAAAATGAGATTCTCAAAGCACAATCGTTAACAATTCCGAAAAGAGGGAAGAATAGGAAGCATCCGGATGGATGAACAAATAGCTTAAACACATGCTAAAAAGGAAGAATGAACTGTTTATCAAATGGAAAGAGGGAGGTATATCTAAAGAAGATTATAATGCAGTCTGCAGAACCTGCAGGGCATGAATCAGATTAACTAAAGCTGACAATGAATTAGGACTTGCAAGAGACGTCAAAAGCAACAAAAAAGGATTTGAGGGATATGTCAAAAGTAAAAGAAAAGTCAAAGATGCTATAGGATTTTTACAGGATGATAATGATGAAATGATAAGAAAGGATTTTGAAAAGGCCGAACTTTTAAATTCCTATTTTGCATCCGTTTTCTCTCAGAAAGGAAATGTAACATCAACTGATCTTCACTGACCTATTAGGTCTCTTTCACACATCAGTTTTTTGCCATCAGTCACAATCCGTTGGCTCGATGGATCGACGGGTCAGTCGCATATTGTGAAAAACTGATGGGACAGATCCGTTTTTTCGATTGATCCGACTAGGGGGGCTGGCTAAAGGATCCTCAAAAATATCAGCATGCTCAGTTAAAAAAATGGAATCCGTCGCCAGATTCCATCATTTGACGGATCCGGCAACATAGGCATCCATTCTAGCAAACGACAGACGGCGACGGATCCGTCGCTGTCTGTTTTTTCAATGGAGACAAAAAATGTTACTTTGTCCATTGTCTCCGACCGCTGGACAAACAATTTTCAACGGATCCAGCGAACGATGGATGAAACGTGAGGCCATCCATTGCAATTCATCCCTAATACAAGTCTATGAAAAAAAAACCGGATACGGCGGCATTAGTTGCCAGATCCATTTTTTTCAAAATTTGACGGATTGCGACTGATAGCAAAAAACTGAGGTGTGATAGGGGTCTTAAAGGAATAGAAGAATCCAGGCTATCTATAAACAGAAAGATAGTGAGTGAATACTTAGCTAACATAAATGAATTAAAGTCTCCCGGTCCTGATGAATTTTACCCCAGAGTACTTAAGCAAATAGCAGAAGAACCACTCTCCATAATCTTTGAAAACCCTTGGAGAACAGGAGAAGTCCCAGAAGACTTGAGAAGAGCAAATGTTGTTCCTATCTTCAAAAAGGGGAAGAAGGTGGACCCAGGGAACTATAGGCCAGTGAGGTCTGACTTCTATAGCAGGAAAGATCTTTGAACAAATTATTAAACATTATGTATGTAAGTGCTTGGATAAAAATGAAGTGATAAACCAGAGTCAGTATGGGTTTGTAACTAATAAGTCATGTCAGACTAAATTAATTTCCTTATATGAAAGAATCACTGACTGAGCAGATCAGGGAAATGCTGTAGATATAGTATATCTTGACTTCAGCAAAGCATTTGACAAAGTATCGCACACCATCCTTATTGAAAAAATGATTAAATATGGAATGAACAAGGCAACTGTTAGGTGGATTCATAACTGGCTTTGTTATGCCAAAAGAGTCATCTTAAATGGCTGCACATCCAGTTGGAAGAATGTCTCAAGTGGGGTACCACAGGGCTCTGTCCTGAGCCTTGTATTTTTCAACATCTTTATCAATGACTTAGATGAATGAATTGATGGTAAATTGATTAAATTTGCTGATGACATAAAGCAAGGATGGATAGCTAATACTAGGGAAAAGAGAGAGAGAGGATTAAAAAAGATATAAATAAACTGGAGCAGTGGGCAACATCTAATAGGGAAAAATGCAAAGTACTATATCTGGACAATAAAAATGAAAAAAGCATATACAGAATGGAGGGAATAAAGCTAAGCAACAGCACATGGGAAAAAGACTTGGGTATACTAATAGATCACAGACTGAACATTCATCAGTGTGATGCAGCAGCAAAAAAGGCAAATATAATTCTGGGATGTATTAACAGAAGCATACAGTCTAGATCACATGAAGTCATTGTCCCCCTCTACTGCTCTCTGGTCAGACCTCATCTGGAATACCGTGTCTAGTTTTGGGCACCACCAGGGCCGTATTTAGAGTTTCTGCTGCCCTAGGCACTTTTAGCGCTGCCCCCCCATTGGTGAGTATGACACTATCGGCAGTGACTTTGGCAAGAATCGCTGTTGCGAAAATAGCCTTTTGCAGCAGATCGGGCAGTTTTTTTTGCATCTGCCACGTAACGGATCACTTACAACGGATCACTTACGGCAACACTGCGCTTGGCTTCATTCATTCCCTATGGGATTTGTGGCACTTGCTGTGATCTGGCAAATGCGGTACCATACCTCCCAACTCTTGAAGGGAAAGAGGTATAAAGGTTGCGGCGCACGTAGTGCGCCGCGGCAAATTTTAGGCCACGCCTCTGACCACACCCATTTCACAACTAGTCACACCCATATCCAAGTCCCAACCACACCCATTTAGCACTGCTGATCACAACTGTTTCATATACAATAATTATAACCAAAAAAATATGGCCACACATGATGCTCCATACTGTATAATGACCGCACATGATGCTCCATACTGTATAATGACCGCACATGATGCTCCATACACTGTATAATGACCGCACATGATGCTCCATACACTGTATAATGACCGCACATGATGCTCCATACACTGTATAATGACCGCACATGATGCTCCATACTGTATAATGACCCCACATGATGCTCCATACACTGTATAATGACCGCACATGATGCTCCATACTGTATAATGACCGCACATGATGCTCCATACACTGTATAATGACCGCACATGATGCTCCATACACTGTATAATGACCGCACATGATGCTCCATACACTGTATAATGACCGCACATGATGCTCCATACTGTATAATGACCCCACATGATGCTCCATACACTGTATAATGACCGCACATGATGCTCCATACTGTATAATGACCGCACATGATGCTCCATACACTGTATAATGACCGCACATGATGCTCCATACACTGTATAATAACCGCACATGATGCTCCATACACTGTATAATGACCGCACATGATGCTCCATACACTGTATAATGACCGCACATGATGCTCCATACACTGTATAATGACCGCACATGATGCTCCATACACTGTATAATGACCCCACATGATGCTCCATACACTGTATAATGACCGCACATGATGCTCCATACACTGTATAATGACCGCACATGATGCTCCATACACTGTATAATGACCGCACATGATGCTCCATACACTGTATAATGACCGCACATGATGCTCCATACACTGTATAATGACCGCACATGATGCTCCATACACTGTATAATGACCGCACATGATGCTCCATACTGTATAATGACCGCACATGATGCTCCATACACTGTATAATGACCGCACATGATGCTCCATACACTGTATAATGACCGCACATGATGCTCCATACACTGTATAATGACCGCACATGATGCTCCATACACTGTATAATGACCGCACATGATGCTCCATACACTGTATAATGACCGCACATGATGCTCCATACACTGTATAATGACCGCACATGATGCTCCATACACTGTATAATGACCGCACATGATGCTCCATACTGTATATTGGCCGCACATGATGCTCCATACTGTATAATGACCCCATATGATGCTCAATAGTGTATAATGCCGCCCTCCCATCTTGTATGCATGGCTCACCTTCCTCCCATCCCATATGCATGGCTCATATCCCCCCGCGTATGCATGGCTCATAATTCCCCCCCCCGTATGCATGGCTCATATCCCCATATGCATGGCTCATAATTCCCCCCCACCTCCTGTATGCATGGCTCATAATTCCCCCCTGTATGCATGGCCGATATCCACCCCCCCGTATGCATGCCTCATATCCCCCTGTATGCATGGCTCATAATTCCCCCCCCTGTATGCATGGCTCATATCCGCCCCCCTGTATGCATGGCTCATATCCCCCTATGCATGGCTCATATCCGCCCCCCTGTATGCATGGCTCATATCCCCCTATGCATGGCTCATAATTCCCCCCCTGTATGCATGGCTCATATCCCCCTATGCATGGCTCATAATTCCCCCCCCCACCCCCTGTATGCATGGCTCATATCCGCCCCCCCTGCCCCCTGGCTGTATGCATGGCTCATAACCCCCCCACCTCTTGTATGCACGACTCATATTCCCCCTATGCATGGCTCATTACTCCCCCCTCCTTCCCCCCCCCATGCATGGCTCATCACTCCCCCTCCTTCCCCCCCCCATGCATGGCTCATCACTCCTCCTCCTCCCCCCCCATGCATGACTCATCACTCCTCCTACTCCTCCCCCCCCCATGCATGGCTCATCACTCCTCCTCTTCCTCCTCCCCCCCCCATGCATGGCTCATCACTCCCCCTCCTCCCCCCCCATGCATGGCTCATCACTCCCCCTCCTCCCCCCCCATGCATGGCTCATCACTCCCCCTCCTCCCCCCCCCATGCATAGCTCATCACTCCCCCCTCCCCCCCCCATGCATGGCTCATCACTCCCCCCTCCCCCCCCATGCATGGCTCATCACTCCCCCCTCCCCCCCCCCATGCATGGCTCATCACTCCCCCCTCCCCCCTCCACTCCCCGCTCCTCCCATGGCACGGGCGGCTTACCGTCCTCCTTCAATCCCCCCTGTCCTCTGTCCCTCATACTCACCTGTCAGCTGTCTCACACCAAGCGGGCGCGCCGACATCCCTCCGGCTCTCTGTCCCGACTCCCGGCGCACAGGCGCAGGCTCGCAGCTCCTTCTTCCTGCGTGAGCGGTCACGTGATACCGCTTCATTAAGGCTCATGAATATGCGCATATTCATGAGCCTTAATGAGCGGTACCACATGACCGCTCACTCAGGACGCGCTACAGAAGCTGAGACCAGGCATCGCTGGAGCAAGGTGAGTATCGTCTTCAAGGAGGGCGGGGGGAGGCGGGGGGGCGCCGGTCGGAGGGTGGGTGGGAGGCTGGTCCCGGGGGGGGGCTGGGGGGGCAGGGGTTGGGGCGGTCGGGAGGTGGGGGAAAAAAAAAAAAAAAAAAAACCTTGCTCACTTGCACTGGTGCCGCCCCCGCGCATCGTCCCCGCCCTAGGCACGTGCCCTCGGGTGCCTAGTGGCAAATACGGCCCTGGGCACCACATTTAATAAAGACATCAACAAACTGGAGTAAGTTCAGAGAAGAGCAACCAGAATAGTGATCGATCTGCAAACCATGTCCTATGAGGAATGGTTACAGGATTTGTGAATGTTTAGCTTGCAAAAAAGAAGACTAAGAGGAGACTTAATAGTTGTCTACAAATATCTCAAGGGCTGTCACATTGTAGAGGGATCAACTTGATTCTCATTTGCTCAAGGAAAGACTAGAAGCAATGGGATGAAACTGAATGGGAGGAGACACAGATTAGATATTAGAAAAAACTTTTTGACAGTTACGGTGATCAATGAGGGGAACAGGCTGCCACAAGAGGTGGTGAGTAGTAATGAGCAAGTATACTCGTTGCTCGGGTGGTCTCCGCATATTTGTGAGTGCTCGGTGATTTAGTTTTTGTTGACGCAGCTGCATTATTTGCAGCTGCTAGACAGCTTGAATACATGTGGGGATTCCCTAGCAACCAGGCAACCCCCACATGTACTCAGGCTGGCTAGCAGCCGTAAATCATGCAGCTTCATCAACAAAAACTAAATCTCCGAGCACTCACAAATACTCGGAGACCACCCAAGCATGCTCAGGAAAATCCAAGCAACGAGTATACTCACTCATCACTAGTGGTGAGTTCTCCTTCAATGGAAGTCTTCAAACAGAAGCTGGACAGACATCTGTCTGGGATCATTTAATGAATCCTGCTATGAGCAGGGGATTGGACCAGATGACCCAGGAGGTCCCTTCCAACTCTACCATTCTATGATTCTAACCACTGAGGCGTACAGGGAAAGTAACTACCAGCTCAGCTAACCACCGAGGGGTACAGGGAAGGTTAGTACCAGCTCAGCTAACCACCGAGGGGTACAGGGAAGCTAAGTACATGCTCAGCTAACCACAGATGGGCACAGGGAAAAGAGGAAATATGCAATACCCCGTTAGAATCACTGCAAAGGAACACGTTTGTTGATCTTGTTCTGTGGTGCAATACCCTGTTAACCCGACAGGGAAGTATGGCATACACACAGGATGGAAACATATAGCAAATGCTCAGTCAGCGAGAACAAGCAGCAAACCTCCTCTCCGGAGGAGCCAGAATTCTAATGACTTGATGCCAGCCCTAAACTCACACATCTACTCTCCAGAGGTGTTGGAATTCTAATGGCACAAGACCAGGCCTGAACACATACTGACACATGTCACTGACATCTCAATGGTAGCTGATACTGTGCTTAACACACAAAAATGCACAGACAGAGCGGTAGCGAGTCCACCCACACATACACCAAACACAAGTGATGCTAGCACGCCCATGTGCTTTGCTGAAAGCCCTTTATGCAGCAGGCTCCACAACAAACACACACCCCAGATGGACCGGGCGTTGCCCGTGGGCCAATCGGGAGCTGCCACATCACCAGAGCAGAAAGCATCCGAGCACCAATGACAAGGCACCACATCAGGGACATGCTCAGTAAGGTGATTTCTGGACTTAGACTCCAGAGAGTGGGGCTGCATCTATGTACCACTGGTTACCGTAGATTTTAGCTGGAGATCCAGCAATAACCACAAGTATAACAGGAGCCTGAGCAAGATGCTGGGACCAACATCTACGCTAAGCAGCAGACCCAGCAGCCAGACCTGAATGGGAGACAAGAGCAACAAACAGTGCTTGTGATACATCCCACACGGCAGAGAAGTCCCCCTGGAATCAGCTGTTTTTTCTGACTTTTATCGAATATGTATATTGGCCTGAATTAAGGTATTCATGTATTTTAAGTTCTTAAGAAAGACCCATGTAGATCAGAATGATGAGAAAAGTGACAATATCTGTCAGAGTAAAATTTTTGCCTCTGATGCTTCCATCCAGGACTGTTGATTAATTTGGTAGTGCAAATTTCTCTGATTTTGTTTTTTAATTCATTCAGCATAAAATTTTCAGATTTGTTAGCTTTGTTAGGTGGCTTACATCTTGCTCAAATTAGTAACTTACCATTATTGCCATGGATGTTTACCCATAAAAACTTCACACTAACACAACATTTCTCAATGTTATCAATCAGCGATGATCTCAAATATAAATAAAAAAAACATGCTTTTTTGTCTCAATACTTTGGAAAATACAATATAGCCTTCCACATATGTTGCCCAATCATAGTTGTCTTCCAGCCAGGTTTATGTTATGTCGACACTAGGATACATGTCTTTGATGTCAAATTATGCCTTGCTTACGAATGCGTGTCTCTTCCATCCATAGATACTCTGCGAGTTTGTATATATATATATATATTGCTTACGAATGCGTGTCTCTTCCATCCATAGATACTCTGCGAGTTTGTATTATATATATATATATATATATATATATATATAGTAAAAATATGGCTGCAATAGAGAAAAGTGCCTCCATTATTTTCCCAGAAAGAGCTCTATTCTGGTATTACAGCTCATCTCAGATGTAGGGTGTGCAATAATACAAGAGTGGTTCTGTTTCATTAAAGTTGGATTAGACCTGAGTCGTAAAATAAGACTTTTTAACATAAGGCCGCATTCACACGTTGAGTATTTGATCAGTATTTTACCTCAGTATTTCTCAGCCAAAACCAGGAGTGGGTGATAAATACAGAAGTGGTGCATATGTTTCTATTATAATTTTCCTCTAATTGTTCCACTCCTGGTTTTGACTTACAAATACTGAGGAAAAAAACCTCAGCTTGTGAATGCGTCCTCAGACACCAATATCCCCTTTAAATTTGTAACGTTATACATTTTTGTTTTATTAATTAGCAGTAAATATATCATAGAGAAAAAGTGGTTTAATGTTTTAGCCACAGTATATTGGAGATACAAATATAGACAATACAAGGTAAAAATGGGAAACAAAATTATTATTTTACAGTAGATGCTTATAAAGTACTGGAAATATACCAAATACATAAATCTGAATGTTGAATATTGCCATTTCTGGAGAGGTGAGACTGAGAACCAATAAATCTTCCCTTAAGCTAATGTTAAATATGTTAATGCAAAAATACAGTAACACTCATCTTAAATTATTTTATAATTATTTTATATTAAAACTAATCATATTAATTTCTTTAACTTCAGTAAAGTTAGGAATAATATTTCTTCTCACATGCCTAACATAGTTTTAACCGTTAAGGTAATTGAATTATCATAGCTTAGAATCAGAATTAAATAAAATTGTACTGTAGACAAAAGCAATATGTACAAGAAAAAAATTATTAAATGAATTGTATACTGACAAGGTGCTTTGCCAACGCTGTGTTATTACAGTATACTGTATGTGGATTTAAAAAAGTGGTTGGATATGAAATAGCAATCTCCAGCAATATTATCAAAAAAAGAAGAGAAAATAAAAATAGTATTCAAACCAGCAAAGAAATGTTGTAGAAACACAAAGCTTTGCGAATATCAGAGATGTACAGTGAGTACAGAAAGTATTCATACCCCTTTACATTTTCACTCTTTGTTTCATTACAGCCATTTGGTAAATTCAAAAAAGTTCATTTTTTCCACATTAATGTACACTCTGCACTCCATCGTGACTGAAAAAAACAGAAATGTAGAAATTTTTGCAAATTTAATTAAAAGGAAAAAGTATCACATGGTCATAAGTATTCAGACCCTTTGCTCAGACACTTATATTTAAGTCACATGCTGTCCATTTCCTTGTGATCCTCCTTGAGATAGTTCTACTCTTTCATTAGAGTCCAGCTGTGCAAGACATATGAAAGCTTGCATAGAGTTTGCTAGAAAGCACATGAAGGACTCCCAGACTATGAGAAAGAAGATTCTATGGTCTGATGAGACGAAGATAGACCTTTTTGGTGATAATTCTAAGTGGTATGTGTGGAGAAAACCAGGCACTGCTCATCACCTGCCCAATACAAACCCAACAGTGAAACATGTTGGTAGCAGCATCATTCTATGGGGGTGTTTTTCAGCTGCAGGGACAGGACGACTGGTTGTCCTTGAAGGAAACATGAATGCGGCCAAGACAACGGAGTGGCTTCCGAACAACTCTGTGACCATTCTTGACTGGCCCAGCCAGAGCCCTGACCTAAACTTAATATGTAACATATCCCACATGTCTACTTTACATCAGCACAATTTTGGAACCAAACTTTTTTTGTTAGGAAGTTATAAGGGTAAAAGTTGACCAGCAATTTCTCATTTTTACAACCCCATTTATTTAGGGACCACATCACAATTGAAATCACTTTGAGGGGTCAATATGATAGAAAATTCCCAAAAGTGACACCATTCTAAAAACTGCACCCCTCAAGAAGTTTATTAACCCTTCAGGTGCTTCACAGGAATTTTTGGAATGTTTAAAAAAAATGAACATTTAACTTTTTTTCACAAAAAATTTACTTGAGATCCAATTTGTTTATTTTTTTAAGGGTAACAGGAGAAATTCAGCATAAAAGGTTGTTTTACAATTTGTTCTGAGTATGCCGATACCCCATATATGGGGGTAAACCACTGTTTGTGCGCATGGTAGAGCTCGGAAGGGAAGGAGCTCCATTTGACTCTTCAATGCAAAATTGGCTGGAATTGAGATCGGACGCCATGTCGCATTTGGAGAGCACCTAACATGCCTAAACAGAGGGAACCCCCAACAATTGACACTATTTTGGAAAGTAGACCCCCTAAGGAACTTAAATCCCTATAAAACAACGGAAGCATGTGCCAAAAAATAGAAAAAAGCAATATTTTATTAAACATACATAGTTACAATACATTTAAAAAGGATAAAAATATAGATAAAGGGGATACAATACAAAGTAACTGCACACACCAGGCCTGCACTCCAGACAGAATCAAAGATTGAGACTAAATAATATGGAGATTACAATTTCTAATACAATATTTAGATATTATTCCTTGGGAAAATATATGTCAAATAATAATTATTTGTTCACAAGATCATAAACCCATAGGAAGTATAAATTAATGCCATCCCACCCACTGCTCACAGCATAATAGCAAACAGTTTGCTCATGTAAAACTCAACACTAAATTGTGTAACTGATTGAAGACTTTCTGCAAAGTGCAGAAAATTCTAGATAAATCAATGTTGCAAAATTGCCAAAAAGCCCAGTGACTCATAGCAGCAAAATTATTTAGTGCATAAAAGTGTAATAAGCAAAAAATGCAAGACCTCACAAAAGACTTTTTCCATACAAAGTGCAAAGAGTAATTTAGCTAAAGTGTAAAAAATGATTAGCTAAAGTGCCAAGTAGCTAGAAGCAGCAAGTATAGGAAAAAGTAATACTTATAGTACTAGATGCATAGTAATATAAAGAGTTATATAGCAAGTAACAGAGACAAAGGAGGCTAGGAATGGAGGCAATACATGACCTGTGGTGGCAGTGCTGAGCCCTGATGCGTGTTTCTCGTAAGCTTCTTCTTGGGGTTTTTTTTGTATCCCCGAGGAACTTATCTAGATGTGTGATGAGCACTTTGAACCCCCAAGTGCTTCACAGAAGTTTATAAAGTAAAGCCGTAAAAATAAAAAATCATCTTTTTTACAAAAATAATTTTTCGCCCTCAATTTTTATTTTCCCAAGGATTACAGGAGAAATTGGACCCCAAAAGTTGTTGTGCAATTTGTCCTGAGTACAAGGATACCCCATTTGTGGGGATAAACCACTGCTTGGGTGCATGGCAGAGCTCGGAAAGGAAGGAGCGCCGTTTTGGAATGCTGACTTTGATTAAATGGTCTGCAGGTGGCACATTGCGTTTGCAGAGTTCCTGATGTATCTAAACAGTAGAAACCTCGACAAATGACCCCATATTAGAAGCTAGATCCCCCAAGGAACTTATCTAGAAGTGTTGTGAGAACTTTGAACCCCCAAGTGTTTCACTAAAGTTTATTATGCAGAGCCGTGAAAATAAAAAATCCATTTTTTTTCCCAAAAAATGATTTTTAGCCCCCAGTTTTGTATTTTCCCAAGGGCAGCAGGAGAAATTTGACCCCAAAAGTTGTTGTGCAATTTGTCCTGAATACGATGATATCCCATATGTGTGAGAAAACTACTGTTTGGGCACAAGTCGGGGCTCGGAAGGGAAGAAGTGGCGTTTTGGAATGCAGACTTTGATGGAATGGTCTGCGGGCGTCATGTTGCATTTGCAGAGCCACTGATGTGCCTAAACAGTAGAAACCCCCCACAAGTGACCCCATTTTGGAAACTAGACCCCGAAGGAACTTATCTAGATGTGTTGTGTGAACTTTGAACCCCCAAGCGTTTCACTAAAGTTTATAACGCAGAGGCGTGAAAATAAAAATATTTTTTCCCACAAAAATGATATTTAGCCCTCAAATTTTTGTTTTCCCAAGATTAACAGGAGAAATCAGACCACAAAAGTTGTCGTCCAATTTGTCCTAACTATGCTGATACCCTATATGTGGGGGAAAACCACTATTTGTGCACACGGCAGAGCTCGGAAGGGAAGGATCACCATTTTACTTTTTCAAAGCAGAATTGGCTGGAATTGAGTTCGGACGCGATGTCATGTTTAGAGAGCCCCTGATGTGACTAAACAATGGAAACCTCCTAATCTAACTCCTACCCTAACCCAAACACACCCCTAACCCTAATCCCAACCCTAACCATAACCGTAACCAAACCCCTAACCCAAACATGCCCTTAACCCTAATCCCAACCCAAACCACACCCCTAACCCTAACACACCAATAACCCTGACACCCCTAACCCTAATCACAACACTAATCCCAACCCTTACCACAACCATAAATGTAATCAAAACCCTAACCCCAACTCTGGCCCAACCCTAACCCTAACTTTAGCCACAACCCTAGCCCTAACTTTCAGAAAAATTGGTAGGACTCGGCGATGAAGAACCCACTGCACCTTCAGAGGTCTTGTGTTATAAAACTTCCATTTTATTGAAGAATGGTTTAATTTTAGCATCAGCCCTAACCCTAACTTTAGCCCCAACCCTAACCCTAACTTTAGCCCTAACCCTAACCCTAATGGGAAAGTGGAAATAAATACTTTTTTTTATTTTATTATTTTTCCCTAAGTAAGGGGGTGATAAAGGGGGGTTTGATTTACTATTTATAGTGGGTTGTTATAGTTGGTTTTTATGTTTGGCAGCTGTCAAACACTAAAAGATGCTTTTTATTTCAAAAAATAGGTTTTGCATCACCACATTTTGAGAGCTATAATTTTTCAACATTTTGGCCCACAGAGTGATTTGAGGTCTTGTTTTTTGCCGGACAAGTTGATGTTTTTATTGGTACCATTTTCGTGCACATTACATTTTTTAATTGCTTTTTATTACAATTTTTGTAGGCAGAATGAACAAAAAACAGCAATTTGTTAATTCCTTTTGGGTGGGGCATTTATACCATTCCGCGTATGGTAAAATTAATAAAGCAGTTTTATTCTTCAGATTAGTACGATTACAGTGATACCTCATTTATATTGTTTTTATGTTTTGGCGCTTTTATACAATAAAAACTATTTTATATAAAAAATAATTATTTTTGCATATCATTTTTTGTGGGACAAGATGACGTTTTCAGCAGTATCATGTTTATTTATATCTGTATTTTTTATCGCGTTTTATTCTGCTTTTTGTTTGGCAGTGTAATGATAAAGCATTGTTTTTTGCCTTGTTTTTTATTTATTTTTCACGCTGTTCACTGAAAGGGTTAACTAGTGCGACAGTTTTATAGGTTGGGTCGTTACGGACGATACTAAATGTGAGTACTTTCATTGTTTTTTTTATTTACACAAAGAAACGTATTTATTGGAACAATTTTTTTTTTTTTTTTTTTTTTTAGGAATTAAAAAATATATATTTTTACACAGTATAATATTGTTTTTAAACTTTTTTACATTCCCATGGTGGGAATTCACTGGATAAAGTCAGATCGCTGATCTGACACTTTGCACAGCACTTTGTTAGATCAGCGATCTGACAGGCAGTGAAGGAGGCTTCTCAGATCTCAGCAGGCACTGACAAGCCACCTGCCTGCAGGACCTGAAAGGACCCCACGGCCATCTTGGATGCAGGGGTCTGCAGGCAGTGAGAACCTCAGAACAACGCGATCACATCGCGTTGTTCTGAGGGTCTCAGGTAAGCACGCAGGGGCCCCCTCCCTGCGCGATGCTACTCTATGCCACCGGAATGCTGCAATCTTGTTTGATCGCAGTGTTCCGGGGGTTTTAGTGCCGGAAGCGATCCGGGCCTGCTCCTGGCACTTAGTTGCGGGTGTCAGCTGTGATAATCCCCCCGTGAGCGTGGCTGATCGCGTTTGACGTACTATCCCGTCCATGTGAATTAAGTCCCAGGTCACATGGACGGGATAGTACATCCAATGGCGGAAAGGGGTTAATATATTTGCAAAAAATACTACATTTCTGTTTTTTTCAGTCCAGATGGGGTGCAGTGCAATGAAACAAAGAGTGTAAAATTTTAAAGGGGTATGAATACTTTCCGTTCCCACTGTTACTTAATAAGTATTTTTATATTTGGTGGGCCCACCTTAGTATTTAAAAATTGCATAAGTTGGCATTTGATGACATAATTCAGTTACTGAAATTACCTTTTTTACGTTAAAGAAATGGATAATGTCATGTTCCCAATGGCAGGGAATCTGAACAACAGAACACAGGCAAAAAACAGGACGAACTCTAGGGTGATGGAACCTGAGCTGACCGCGATCCTGAACCTCAACTCACAACTAGCAGCAGCCGGGGAGCGTTACTGGGGGGACTCTAGACGCCTCGCGCCAGCCGGAGATCTAGCTTCCCCTATCAGAAGAATAACAGACCTCGCTTGCCTCCAGAGAAATGTACCCACAGAAATAGCAGCCCCCCACATATAATGATGGTGAAATGAGAGGAAGGCACAAACGTAGTTATGAAAATAGATTCAGCAAAAATGAGGCCCGCTAAAAGCTAGATAGCAGAGGATACAAAAGGTGAACTGCGCGGTCAGCTTAAAATCCTTCAAAATACCATCCTGAAATTACTTGAACTCATGTGCCAACTCATGGCACATGAGTGGTAATTTCAGCCCACTAGAGCAACCAGCAGCAGAGAATTACATATCTGCAAGCTGGACTAAAAACATGAAAACAAACATGAAACAGGGAAATCCAGACTTAGCTTGTCTTGAAGGCTTTAGGAGCAGGTAGCAAAGGTAACAGAGACACACTGATACATTGATAGCCGGCAAGGGAATGACAGGAAAGCCAGGTTAAATAGGAAACACCCAGCCTCTGATGGACAGGTGGAAACCAGAGACCGCAACCCACCAAAGTCACCCAGTACCAGTTGTAACCACCAGAGGGAGCACAAAAACAGAGTCCACAACAGGATAAGTAGTTGGGAATTAAATGTTTAATTGCTTCTTACAGCTCATTAGGTGAAACAGGCTTCTGACAACATCGCGATTATGCTGCACTTTCTCAGAAGTGGTCAAACCACTAAAGAATAACTTTGATTTTTAGATGTAATGCACCGGTGAGTAGGATTGAGCGACTTTTACTTTTTCAGGATCGAGTCGGGTTTTGCGAAACCCGACTTTGTCAAAAGTCGGGTCGGGTGAAATCGGACAATTATTTCGAAAAGTCGGGGTTCAGACCGAAACACGAAACCCAATGCAAGTCAATGGAGAATCAAAGTCGGCAGTGAGTGGAGGACAGGAAAACACCAACAGAGCCCATTTTAATGCCAAAAACATCAATTCTTGTTACTTAAGCTTGTCAATCTTAATTTACCTTATAATAATAGTTAGCCATTGAAAATTTGGGGGTCATTTGGCAACAGTTGTGGGGGGAGTAGGGCTGGCTCAAGTTTTTCGTGGGCCCAGGAAACGCGGACTACGTCACGGCGGTGGAGCAGGGAGAGGTAAGTATTTCAACTTTGCAAGTGCTGTGATCCTGAGCAAGCGGGGGGGCACACTCGTTCGCATTGCCACTGGCACAGGGCCCCTCAAAGTACGGCGTTGTTATTGACGGTGGGGGCGCCTCCCACCGGCAGAGACACTTTTGCGTACTATGAGGGGCCCTGTGCCAGTGACGTCGCCAACGAGTATGCCCCCCCACCTGTTGAAGGAACCTGCACTTTCATCTGCACCTTCCTCTTTGTCCCCATGTAAGGTGGTATAGTATGCGGGAAGGGGAACCTGAGTTTCAGCAGGGTCAGATTCAGGCTGTGTAGAGTGCAAGGGGAATGTAGTGGTCTGTGTCAATATACCAGCAGAATCATCTAGCAGTGGCTGGGCAATGGGCAGGAATGAGGAGGAAACACAGATATAGGCCCAAAATAAAAAAAGTAGGCTAAAAGCTGTAAAAATTGGTAGCAGGAGTAAACAGGCGGCATTGGTTTGTTCAGTGGAGGAGAACAACAATCAGCGGCAGACACCGTTAGTAGGCCCAACCAAACAAGTAGGCCAAATGCAGTTTCATATTCAAAATATAGTTCGAAAGCCTGAAGATTGAAGCTCAGCTTTGTGTAGTAGAGGAAAACAAGAGGCAGCAGCAGACAACGTTACTAGGCCCAATCCAAGAACTAGGCCAAATGTAGTTTCATATTGTTGTTACAGGCCGAAAGCCTGAAGCTTCAAGCTCAGCTTTATTTAGTAGAGGAAAACAAGAGGTGGCAGCAGACAATGTTACTAGGCCCAACCCAACAAGTAGGCCAAATGCAGTTTAATATAAAAAATATTTAAATGAAAGCCTGAAGATTGAAGCGCAAGAAAAATAAACCAGGAGAACACCAAGGAGCGGCAGACACCGTTAGTAGGCCCCAACCCAGCAAGTAGGCCAAATGCAGTTTAATATTTGAAACGGGACAACAGTTGAAGTTCAGCTTTGTTCAGTGAAAGAAAAAAAAGAAGCAGCGGCAGACTGTTATTACGCCCAAATAATAAATACAGTGGTAGTAGGCGCAAAGTATTAAATGGAGGCCAGGGCCCCTGTATTTTTTAACTATCATCTATCATTTCAAATAATTCGTATTGGCAGTGCCATTTAAGGTTTTAACTGCACAGACTACACAGTGGTGGAGCTGGGAGAGGTAGTATTGCAAGTGGTAGAGCACTGTTCAAGCTGGGGGGAATACTCTCTCGTGGGCGGCGGTACTGGCACAGGGCCCCTCATATTACGACGGTGTAATATGAGTTGTGGTTCAGTGTCTCCCCCCAAAAAATGAGGAAGTCTGGTGGAAGAGGCCATGGGCGGGGGTTGCCAGCTGGTACTGATGGTGCTGGTGGTGCTGCATCTCATGGTAGTGGCAAAAGCACAGTAACACCTAAGGATGGAGGTGTTCAGCCTGCGTCATTGTCTGGCTACACAAGGCCTCGAAGGCTCCCTTACCTGGGAGTAGGAAAACAGCTTTTAAAGCCGGAGAAGCAGGAAAAAGTGTTGTATTTCCTTGCTGACTCACCCTCTAGCTCTTTTGCCTCCTCTTCCTAAAGTTCTAAATGTAAGAGCAGCCAGTCGTCAGTGGATGCTCTCGGTCAGGAAAAAGACGTTTCCTTGTGTCCTTCTCCCAACCCAAAAGTGAAGGATGCATCAGGCGACACTTCAGGTTACTCCATGGAGCTTTTTACACATACCGTGCCTGGGTTAGAAAGGGAAATTGTACACTGCCAATTACAAGAAGAATCGGACATGGAGTGCACTGATGCACAGCCACAGCTAGATTGTGATGCTGTTCCATTGACTCTGATCACTACACTGTCCTCGCAGTTTACTGAGCCAGAATGTGACCCTGATGAGACTATGGTGCCCTGTCCCGAATGCTATAGCACCTTACACGGTGACACTGAGGAAGGTACACATGACATTGAGGAGGTGATAGATGACCCAGTTGTTGACCCAGATTGGCAGCCATTGGGGGCAGAGAGTGCCGCTGCCACTAGCTCAGAAGCGGAGGAGGATGATCCGCAGCAGCCATCTACATTGCAAGAGCTGTCATCTGGCAGGCCCGTATCAGGCAAAAAATGTTTGTGAAAAACAAAAACAGTTTTAGGAGAGCGTGACCATTCGGTGAAAGTAGCACAGCGCACAATGCCTGAAAAGGTTTTTGATAGTAGGAAGAGTGTAGTGTAGCAATTTTTTAACCAAGATCAGAATGATCAGTGAAAAGTTATCTGTAAGAAATGCTCAAAGACCTTTAGCAGAGAGAAGAATCTTCAAAATTTAAATACAACGTGCATGCTTAGACATTTAACCAGCATGCACTTGCAAGCCTGAAATAACTACCAAACGTCCCGTACCGTTGGTGCACCTGCACCTGCAATGAAGGTAGTCAGCAATGCTACATTGCTTCCCTCACTGTAAGCCCACCGGTTAGGACACCACCAGCAGCAAATGTGGAGCTATCGTCGTAAGGCCAAAGCAGTCAGGGAATCACAAGGTTATCGGTAGGAAAGACTGTATGTATGCCAACAACAAGGATACCATAACAAACTCTCTCTCAATCCGCCATGTCCACCACCACCGCTAGTTCCACCATATGCAGCTCTCCAGTCCAGCTCACCCTACAAGAGATTCTCATTAGGAAAAGAAAGTACTCATCCTCTCATCCGCGTACACAGGATTTGAATGCCCACATTGCTATACTAATCTCATTACAGATGATGCCCTACCGTTTGGTTGAAAGCGAAGCTTTCAAAGACCTGATGGCCCACGCAGTACCTCGCTATGACCTACCCAGTCTCCACTTCTTTGCGAGAAAAGCCATCCCAGCCCTCCACCAGCATGTCAAAGACCGCATTGTCCATGCCTTGAGGCAATCAGTCAGTGGAAAGGTGCACCTCACAACAGATGCATGGACCAGTAGGCATGGCCGGGGATGTTACGTGTCCATCACGGCGCACTGGGTTAATGTGTAGGATGCAGGGTCCACAGGGGGCAGCCATAGTGGGACAGTTCAGCCAATCCCACAGTCTAAGGAAACAGTTGGCATAAGGCATTCGCCACTCCTCCTCCTTCTCCAGAAGCAAAAGCTCGTGCACAGAGCGCAGTCGCCCTACCACTCCATCCGCAGCTGCCAGTGTTGCACACGGGGTGTCCCATTATCGAACAGCTAGTGGTAAGCGTCAGCAGGCTGTGTTTCAAATGAAGTGTTTGGGTGACAACAGAAACACCGCGGAAGTACTGGTGGATTACTTGCAGCAACAAACTCAGTCATGGCTGGGCAGTGTACATCTTGAGGCAGGCAAGGTATTCAGTGATAACGGAAGGAATTTTATGGCTGCCATAGCCCTTTCAGAACTGAAACACATACCTTGCCTGGCTCACACCTTTAACCTGGTGGTGCAGGGCTTCCTCAAAAATTATCCAAAGTTACCAGCCCTGCTCCTGAAGGTGCGCAGACTTTGCTCGCACATCCGCCGGATGCCCATACATTCCAGCCGTATGCTGAACCATCAGCGATCGCTGAATCTTCCCCAGCACCGCCTAATAATCGACGTTGCAACAAGGTGGAACTCCACACTGCACATGATTCAGAGGCTGTGCGAACAGAAGCATGCTGTAATTAATTTGTGGGAGGATACACGGGCAGGCACTTGGATGGCAGACATGGAGTTGTCTGGTGTGTGCATTGGTCGACGCCATCATAAGCATTAACATCCCACTTATGCGTCTGCTGATGCAAAGTTTGATGCACATTAATGAGCAGGCGTCTGCAGCCGAGGAGGAGGGAAGCCTTGATGACAGAGCCATTGTCTGCTCAGGGAACTGTCCAGGACGAATTGGCGGACGAAGAGGATGAGGAGAAGGATGATGGGGATGAATATGTATGGGAGGAGGATGATTCTCAGGTGGCAATAGAAACTGGTGGCATTGCAAGGTCTGGTACAGGTTTATTGCGGGACACTTGTGATGTTGATTTGCAAGAAAGTGGTCCTCAACCCAGCAGAAACAGTTAATTGATACCTGGAACATTGGCCCACATGGCTGAGTATGCCTTGCGTATCCTAAAAAGGGACCCCCACATTGTTAAAATGATGACCGATGACGACAACTGGTTGGCCTGCCTCATGGATACAAGATATAAAGTAAAACTGCAAAATATCATGCCACATGAGAACCTAGGTCAAATATTGGCTACCAAACAAGCAACTCTTGTGGACCGTTTGGTTCAGGCATTCCCAGCACACAGCGGCGGTGATGGTTCTCACACGAGCTGCAGGGGGCAACATGGCAGAGGTGCTAGAGGTGCAGAAATCCGAAGTGGCGTTGGACAGAGGGGTTTTATGACAAGGTTGTGGAATGATTTCGCAATGATTGCTGACACAACAGGGACAGCTGCATCGATTCAAAGTGACAGGAGACAGCATTTGTCCAGTATGGTTACAAACTACTTTTTCGCCCTTATCGATGTTCTCCCTCACAGGTCATTCCCCTTTGATTACTGGGCATCTAAACTAGACACCTGGCCTGAATTGCCAGAATATGGATTACAGGACCTCGATTGCCCTGCTGTCAGTGTGCTTTCAGAAAGAGTGTTCAGTGCTGCTGGTTCAATACTGACTGAAAAAAGGACACATCTGGCTACCAAAAATGTTGATTAGCTAACCTTCATTTAAATTAACCAATCATGGATTTCACATTCTTTTGCCCCACGTTCCCCTGCTGACACGTAGCTTGCCTGAAAGATGACTTGCTTTTGGGGGGAGACACAGAACCCCAACTCTGGCCCTGTGGTATAACACAACACTATGAACGTGGCAGAAAGTGGCTGCCTGATATACGACACACTAGCAGTACAGCTGAATATACACTGTGTGAGAATTTGAATCTCCATTTTTTGGGGGAGACACTGAACCCTAAGGCCATGTTCACACTTTGCGGTTTTTACCACGGTACCGCCGCGATTTTGATGCTGCGGGTCCGCAGCAGTTTCCATAGCGTTTCCATTTACATGTAAACCCTATAGAAACTGCAAACCGCTGTGCACATGCTGCGGGAAAAACCGCGCAGAAACGCAGCGGTTTAAAACCTGCAGCATGTCACTTCTTTGTGCAGAATCGCTGCGATTCTGCACCCATAGGAATGCATTGAACCGCTTACTTCCCGCATGGGGCTGTGCCCACGTTGCGGGAAGTAAGCGGCTAATGTGCGGGTGGTACCCGGGGTGGAGGAGAGGAGACTCTCCTCCAGGCCCTGGGAACCATATTTGGGGTAAAAAATAGAATAAAAATAAAAAATCATGCTATACTCACCTCTCAGCGCTGCACGCGGCCGGCCGGTCAAAGTTGCTGTGCGAACAGGACCTGCGGTGACGTCGCGGTCACATGACCGTGATGACACGAAGGGTCCTTCTCGCACATCCTCTTTGGAACCAGACCGCCGGGTGCAGCGCCGAGGAGATCCGGACATCAGAGGGTGAGTATAACCATTTTTTATTATTTTTAACATTACTATTGATGCTGCATATTGCTGTATATGCAGCATCAATAGTATAGGAGTAATCATGCAGCGGAAACCGCGGAACAAACTGCGATAAATCTGCAGGGATAACCGCAGTGGTTTTGCCCTGCAGATTTATCAAATCCACTGCGGGAGAACCCGCAGAGGGACGCCGCAAAGTGTGAACATGGCCTAACTCTGGCCCTGTGGTATAACACAACACTATGAACGTGGCAGAAAGTGGCTGCCTGATATACGATGCACTAGCATTACAGCTGAATATACACTGTGTGAGAATTTGAATCTCCATTTTTTGGGGGGAGACACTGAACCCTAACTCTGGCCCTGTGGTATAACACAAAACTATGAACATGGCAGAAAGTGGCTGCCTGATATACGACGCACTAGCAGTACAGCTGAATATACACTGTGTGAGAATTTGAATCTCCATTTTTTGGGGGGAGACACTGAACCCTAACTCTGGCCCTGTGGTATAACACAACACTATGAACGTGGCAGAAAGTGGCTGCCTGATATACGACGCACTAGCAGTACAGCTGAATATACACTGTGTGAGAATTTGAATCTCCATTTTTTGGGGGGAGACACTGAACCCTAACTCTGGCCCTGTGGTATAACACAACACTATGAACGTGGCAGAAAGTGGCTGCCTGATATACGATGCACTAGCATTACAGCTGAATATACACTGTGTGAGAATTTGAATCTCCATTTTTTGGGGGGAGACACTGAACCCTAACTCTGGCCCTGTGGTATAACACAAAACTATGAACATGGCAGAAAGTGGCTGCCTGATATACGACGCACTAGCAGTACAGCTGAATATACACTGTGTGAGAATTTGAATCTCCATTTTTTGGGGGGAGACACTGAACCCTAACTCTGGCCCTGTGG
Source organism: Ranitomeya variabilis (assembly GCF_051348905.1). Lineage (NCBI taxonomy): Eukaryota > Metazoa > Chordata > Amphibia > Anura > Dendrobatidae > Ranitomeya > Ranitomeya variabilis. Next base: position 532,419,225 of record NC_135234.1, read on the forward strand.
TATAACACAACACTATGAACGTGGCAGAAAGTGGCTGCCTGATATACGACGCACTAGCAGTACAGCTGAATATACACTGTGTGAGAATTTGAATCTCCATTTTTTGGGGGGAGACACTGAACCCTACCTCTGGCCCTGTGGTATAACACAACACTATGAACGTGGCAGAAAGTGGCTGCCTGATATACGATGCACTAGCAGTACAGCTGAATATACACTGTGTGAGAATTTGAATCTCCATTTTTTTGGGGGAGACACTAAACCCTAACTCTGGCCCTGTGGTATAACACAACACTATGAACGTGGCAGAAAGTGGCTACCTGATATACAACGCACTAGCAGTAGAGCTGAATATACACTGTGTGAGAATTTGAATCTCCATTTTTTGGGGGGAGACACTGAACCCTAACTCTGGCCCTGTGGTATAACACAACACTATGAACGTGGCAGAAAGTGGCTGCCTGATATACGATGCACTAGCAGTACAGCTGAATATACACTGTGTGAGAATTTGAATCTCCATTTTTTGGGGGGAGACACTAAACCCTAACTCTGGCCCTGTGGTATAACACAACACTATGAACGTGGCAGAAAGTGGCTGCCTGATATACAACGCACTAGCAGTAGAGCTGAATATACACTGTGTGAGAATTTGAATCTCCATTTTTTGGGGGGAGACACTGAACCCTAACTCTGGCCCTGTGGTATAACACAACACTATGAACGTGGCAGAATGTGGCTGCCTGATATACGACGCACTAGCAGTACAGCTGAATATACACTGTGTGAGAATTTGAATCTCCATTTTTTGGGGGGAGACACTGAACCCTAACTCTGGTCCTGTGGTATAACACAACACTATGAACTATGAACGTGGCAGAAAGTGGCTGGAATTATTATAAAGAAAAAAAAAGGTACTGCAATAACACGCTCCCTTGTCCCTACAATGATCTCCGGACAAGTATGGCAGCAATAAAAAGGACTTCAGAACAAAAAAGTGTGGACAAATAAACAAGACTGCAGAAAGGAGCAACAGGATTTTTGCTTCAAAAAAGCAGTTGGTTTGCACAGCACCGTGCACACACCTATGCAGCTGATGCACTAAAATACGACCTCCACTGTCCCTGGACAAAAAGGTGATGTTGGACAGTGGAAATCGCTGCAGCACAAGCGTTTTGGGGGTTAATCTTCCCTCCCTAACTATATTCCTTCTTCTGATGAAGCTGCAGCAACCTCTCCCTATGCTAAGATCGGCAGAAGTAAGATGGCGGTCAGCGTGCACGCCCCTTTATAGCCCCTGTGACACCGCAGAAAGCAAGCCAATCACTGTCATGCCCTTCTCTAAGATGGTGGGGACCGAGTCCTATGTCATCACGCTGCCCACACTCTGCGTCCTCCTTCATTGGCTGAAAAATGGCGGTAACAGCATCATACAAAACGCGACTTTGGCGCTCTGATCGCCGACCGCGTGGCCGATCCCACACTAGGATCGGTTCGGGTTTCATGAAACCCAACTTTGCCTAAAAGTCGGCGATTTATGAAAATGACCGATCCGTTTCGCTCAACCCTACCGATGAGAATTCTTTTTGCTTTCTTGTAATAGTTCAGATATATTGGTGCTTCCAGTACAAACACATATTCCCAAATATTGCACTTTTCACACTTATATGCCTTTATCAAGAATTATTATGCACTCCCTATTCTGCTTGGCTTATTGCTAATGGCCTTAGTCAAGATTTTCGAGTCTATATTTTATTAGCCAGTGAGCCTATCATCAATCGGACTAGAGTCGAGCATACTCAAGCATGAATTTAAGCATAACATTGAGTATTTGTCCACTTTTTCATGCTCCACTATATGGCCTTTATAACTTTTCAAAGTTAGCTTTTTACTGCTAACATTAGCAAGGCCATCAGTGTGAATTAAGTTTTACTACTGTTACCATACTTTTATAAAATGTCTAATGCTCATGGAGGACACAATCTCAATAGTAATACAAAAAAAAATAAAAATCTAAATTTAGAATTTAACAGATTCTTGCTCGTGTTTTATCACTCATTCAGATATTGCAGTAGGACATATTGCAGTTGTATTACAGAGAATCATTGTGAATCCTGAGTTGCATCAAATGACTGATTGACTACTTCTATCAATAAGCTCAGCCCTGCTATGTCTTTATATTAGGTTTTCTAACATACTAAACGTGAGTCTTTGCTTTTAAAGTCTTTTTCTAAACAAAGACAGCAACTATCACCTTCAAGATGAATGACAGTGGACTACATCATGTTCCACTACGCTGATCAGCTTAACATTTATCTAACAGGAATGTTATGTGTGTGGTCTATATTCTGATGGCTGGTTAGTACTGTATACATACCAGAGACGGACCTGCAGGATCACATACACTATGTGCTACATACAGCTGTGCAACATCTTTGCATCACATGAATGTGGTAGTAAAATGCTGCTTTAGTCTAATGAATTGTGCCTACATTATTAAGTTATGCAACTTCTATAATATGTACTTTTTGTACTAGAGTGCTTCTCTCATTAACCACCAGCAAGTGCTTACACTTTACTGCAGCATTCACCATGGTGGAGCATGATTGACAAACATGTCAAAGTGATGTGACCTTCCTATTAGAGATGAGCAAATTTACATGAGTGAAATGGAATTTTCCTTGAATCCATATTCTCCAGAATACAAATTTTTGCAAGACACACAATTTTGCTGAATAATAGAGGGTCAGCAAAAGTAAAAAAAAAATAATACTCCCCTCACCACTCACTTGTCTGGCCGCCCCTGCTGCCCACTGCCTGCCATTCGCTGCTTCTTTCCACTATTGCCCATCACACTTCAAGCCTCTTAACTGTAAACTGAGACTTCCAGGTCTGGGATGTCCCTGTGCGCCATTCCTTGAAATACGTTGTGACCTTACAATACAATGCAGCCCACAGCGAAAATGCTGGAGTTGTGGCATATGAAATGTGCTGTAAATAAGAGGCATGGAGGACAAGGCAGTGGGCATTGAGCAGCAGAGGCATCCAGACAGGTGAGCAATCAGGTATTTTTTATTCTTTATTTCATGTTTGTTATGCTCTGGAGTAAAGTGAAAGCATAATAAGGAGTATTCATTTTGTAGCAAATCAGTAGTGATGAGCAAATATACTCGTTGCTCGAGATTTCTCGAGCACGCTCGGGGGTCCTCCGAGTATTTTTTAGTGCTTGGAGATTTAGTTTTTCTTGCCGCAGCTGAATGATTTACATCTGTTAGCCAGTATAAGTACATTTGGTGGTTGCCTGGTTGCTAGGGAATCCCCACATGTACTTATGCTGGCTAAGGCTACGTTCACATTTGCGGTCTGCGCCGCAGCGTCGTCGCTGCAAGACAACGCATGCGTCGTGCGGCCCTATCTTTAACATTGGGGACGCATGTACATGCGTTGTCATGCGTTGTGTTGCGTTGTGTGCCGCATGCGGCGTTAGGGCGCACCTGTCAGTGCGCGGCAAACGCAACATGTTGCATTTTTCGGGCGGCGCCGACCTTTTAAAAAACGCATGCGTCGTGTTTGCGCCGTGTTTGCGTCGTCGATGCACCTTATTCCCCATTGAGTTGTATTGACAACGCAGACGACGCAAGTACTTGCGTCGTGGTGCGTTGTACGACGCATGCATTTTCAATTAAAAAATGCAAAACATTGTCTAGACTTTGTCTAGACACTAAAAAAACACTATATATATATATATATATATATATATATATATATATATATATATATATATATATATAAAAAGGGGTTTGGCATTGTCTTTCACAAGGCTATTACAGAGAGAAAAGACTGAGAGGAGAATCTGCTTTCAAAACCTGTAAGTATATAATTTCTCTTTGCATTTTATTCTGTGTTTTATTTCTTGATTTTGATTAAATTTGTGCAATGTTTGGTCTGTGCTATTGTACGGTTATGGCACTGTGGTTTGTTATTGAAAATTTTTTTTTTTTAATCTGGTTCTGATGTACTTCTGGCGTTATATGATGGCGTTTCTTGTCTTTGGCCTTGCTTGGTTTTGGATTGGTTTTGGGTTGTTCTGGTGTCATGCGGTTGTTCAATGTCTTTTTTTTGGCTGATTTTTTCTTGTTAAATTTCTGGTGCATGTCTTTTTCTGGTTTCTATTGTTGGGGGTAACCGTATGGCGTTTTCTTGGCTCATGTCTTGCTGTGTTTTATTGTAAAGTATGCTGTTGGCATTTTTTTTTCTTTCCTTGAGTGTCTTTTCTTGCTGGTGGGGGGGCTACATTTATGATGTTTCATTTGTATTGTATTGTTCCGTGCGGCTACATGCCATTCTATTTTCAATTGTATTTTTCTTTTTTTTTTTTATCTCTGATGGTTTTACGTCGTTTTCCGTATGGCATATATCTCCTTCCTTGACTGTTTGCATTGCCAAGTGTGTAGTATGGATGTTTTTTTTTTTTGGGGGGGGGCCTTTTTTTTTTTTTTCATGGGTTTTTTTTCTATTTGACTATGGTTTATCTTTTGGGTTGCTGTATATTGTAACAGCGGTTGTCCCGTAATGTTTTTTGCTTATTATCTAGAATGGTATTTATCACCTTTTTCTGATGTATTTCTGTGGTTATATGTCACCAGATGGTGTTGTTTTGGATCATGTCTTGTTGTAATTGTAAAGTATGGCATTCATTAGTTTGCTATTTCATTGGGCCTTTTTTTTCTGTATAAATAAAGGTTTTGTTTTTTTAAGTTTTTATTTTTTTAAATTTGGACATAGGTGTCTATTTTTGCTTAATTTTGTTTGGGTCTATTCTGGATGAAACTTTTTCATACTCTGCATTGTGTTGTATCTTCTATTGTATTCTCTTGCAATGTATGGCGTTGTGGTGTCGCTTGTTGAGTTTGCATTGTCCTATCAGTCAACAGTCCATTGTGGTTGTTATTTTTTTTTGGGGGGGGGTATTTAATTGTATGTGGCAGTGTTAGCTTTGGATTTGATTTCTTGCTCATTTTTTCATTGCAGAACAAACTTGCAAGAATGCCAACATCAGCATCTAGCCAATCGGCGCAGGGGAGTGCGGTGAGTAATTATGTCCAGTTGCTTACTATTCGCTGTCATTTGTAGCCTTGGCAATAATTTTTGTCTACAATTTTTACAGGCTTCTTCAAGTGAGGGGGAAGGGAATCAGCGGGAGCAGAGAGCTCGGGGCCAAGGTGTGGCGTCAAGCCGGCGAGTGAGTATTTTTTTTTTTCTATTTAAATTTCTTTTCTTGACTAGCAACCTGCTGTGAGGAACAGTACATTTGACTAGCATCCTGCTTTCACTAGGGATAGCTTTTAAGGGCTGCAAGTATTGGGGGAAGGTAACATACAGTAGAACTCCCTGCACAAGAACATACATAAATACAGGTGTAGAAATCAGAGATATACATACATCAAATGGCATATTATTCAAAGACAGGACAGGGCAAAGGTACATATCATGACAGGTGCTGGTGGTTGTTCATATTTTCAAATCTTTCACCTTAATGTTTTCTAATTATTCTAGGTTTCACAACGGGACCACGGTGAGAGTATTGATGTGGACCTCCTAATCGCCAGCATACAGGAGCGTGGCCCGTTGTGGGACAGCCGTGACCCCCGGCACATGGACCAGGTGGTGTTGAGGCGTTTGTGGGTTGAGGTGGCAAAGTCGATGTGGGATGGCTTTGAAAGCGCTTCAGGCATGGACAAATGCAACTTTGGTGAGTATTGCTGATACGCCGTGCTGATACGCTGCTATGACCCATCATGCTAGGATAAACACAACCGTGTGTGATGCGATCAACGCCTTCAACTTTGCATCACACATGGTTGTTTTATCCTTTTTAAATGCTAAATATGTAACCTTTTTTTTTCTTTGCATTCACAGTTAAAAAGTTGAGGACCAGATGGCGATCCATGAAGGACCGTTTCAATAAGGGGCTCCGTAATGAGGAGGAGCAAGCTCGGAGTGGTGCTGCTGCGGCCAAGTCTGTGCCCTATAAATACCACAGGGCATTACAGTTCCTAAGACCGGTCCTTGGCCGCCGACAGTAAGTATTTTGTCCACATACCATATTGCACAGCCACATTGTACATTGCCCAGCCACGTACATTGCGCATCCACATAGTATATTGCCAGGCCACTATATCGCAGCCACATAGTACACGTTCTAGCCACGTATCCACATAGTATATTTCCCAGGCACATAGTGTATTGGCCATCCATGTAGTCAGCGTAGCATATTGGCCATCCATGTAACTTTTTCCCTAGTGGGATGGTATATTGCCCATTAGTAATTTTTTTGGTTAAGCGTGAGTCCTTGTAGTCCATGACAGGTTACTTTCTGAGTCAGGGTAGTTCTGATCACAGGAATAATGATGATGTCTCGATCACATGATCCTAACGTCATGGCAGTTCCTGCGATCAGCGTTAACATGGCAGACATCAGCAAAGTCACTGTGTATATATATATATATATTTTTTTTAATGTTTTCTCTTGACTTTAAATTTTATACTATTTTTGCGGCATAGGCAGCGTCAAGAAAGAGTTTTTGACAAAAAATTTTTTTGCCGATGACAGTGGTATGCGGTCAAAAGGCTTTGGCAGCAGGAATGAGCAGTCATTTTCTGCCATTGGTATGTCCATGATTGTTATTGTCAGCCATAATGGTCAGCTGGCGATAACAATCAGCAATTTATTATAGGCCACACAGACTGAGAGACAGAGGATTGTAATGTATTGTTGTGTCATGTAATGTAAATTTTATTACAGGAATTGGCGTATGTGATAGGTTATTAATTGAAGACTAATCTTTCCCTTATCTTTTCACAGAACACACAGCAGCACCCTCGAGCGTGCTCGCCCATCTGAAGCGGAACTTCATGAATCGCCATCTGACCCGTCACAGCCATCCCACAGCGACAGCAGGCTTGCACCACCATCTGGAGAACCGGCAGCCGGTCCATCAGGTGTTCCCCTGGCCGAGGCCTCTGGCGCTCCTTCTTTCGGGAATTCCCGACAGCGTCAGCGGGCCTCGGACAGGCCAACCATGCCCGAATTTTTGGATTTGAGCACGGTCTTCCAGAACTGTTTCAAGGCGCTGGGCGATAGAATGGACACTGCTCTGTCCAATATCGACCGGCGCCTTGAAAATATGAAATCCGAGCTCTCGAGGCCGGCCAAACATTTTTTTAGTGCCATTGCTAAGGGCATGGTGGAACACCTTACGCCGGAACTCCAGATTTCGGTGATGCAGGACTGCAACACTGCCTACGTGAGGGCAGTCAGCGACTACAATGCCCGTAGTGCCGTCGCTGGCTAGCATGACTCTGACTCCTGCTGCAGAGCCACTCCAGCCACCCCACCGAGGTCCGCGTGCAAAGTGACGCCACCACAGTCACCATAACATTGTGCCGCCGACTCCTGCTCCTGCCAGGCACTCATCCTCCCGTAGCCGTCATGCTGTGGGATCTGCCGTGGGAGAACAGAGGAGGAAGAGAAGGAGGACACACACTGCGGCTCTGGCTGCTCCAATCATACAGACACCAACTTCGCGGCAGGGGTCTAGCCGCAGCAGGAGCAGCCAGGGCCATTCAAGAACCAGTGCAAGACTGGTTTTGCCTCCTCCCTCCCCTACAGAGGTTGCTGTATCGTCACCAGGGTACCCTGAGGGCTTGGAATTGCCGTCGAGCCTACTGGACTCTGGCTCATCATCCTCCTCTTCCTCTCCCCATTCCCAACCAGAGACTTACCACTCACCCATGGTAGCTGAGGTTGATACCCCCTAAGTTTATTTCCCCTTTTTTTTCCTGTTTCCCCAATAAAAATTGTTATTTTCACAACAATATTTGTTCTTATTTTGCAGTATACTTCTCGGCAATTCACGCCGTGCGCCGTCTACACATATTTTGTGCTTCAAACACCTCATATATGCAGACAGTATTTTTACAATTTTTATTTTGCCTTTTTTTGAGGGTCTCTCATTGCTCCAGCTCCAAAATGTAAAATTCCAATTCTTTATTGATCCATATTAAAAATACAGGCTGAATAACTCTTCATGGCACGGTAGGAAACGAGCTACGCGTTTCGATCTTGGCAGATCTTTGTCAAAGCTTTGACAAAGATCTGCCAAGATCGAAACGCGTAGCTCGTTTCCTACCGTGCCATGAAGAGTTATTCAGCCTGTATTTTTAATATGGATCAATAAAGAATTGGAATTTTACATTTTGGAGCTGGAACGAATCCTTTCTTCCTTTGTCTGTTCAACACCACGCACATCAACGTGGAAGTTCCGTGCACCTGCTGAGGCTGCCTGGTGAGCTGGCTTTTTGTTTCTTATATTGTGTCTCTCATTGCTGTATGAGGTGTTTACAAACACTAAAGGTACCTTCACACTTAACCCCTTAACGACCGCCGATACGCCTTTTAACGGCGGCCGCTAAGGGTACTTAAACCACAGCGCCGTTAATTAACGGCGCTGTGGAAAAAGTGAATAGCGCCCCCCAGAGTCGGATTTTCTCTGGGGTCTCGGTTGCTGAGGGTAGCCGAGACCCCAGAGAACATGATTCGGGGGTTTTTTACCGACCCCCGAGTTGCGATCGCCGGTAATTAACCGTTTACCGGCGGTCGCAACAAAAAAAAAAAAAACGCGATTTGCCGTTTAATTTCTCTGTCCTCCGATGTGATCGCACATCGGAGGACAGAGAAATGTGGTCCCCGATGGCCCCCAATAGCCCCCCAATACTTACCTACCTCCCCCGGTGCTCCTCGTGTCTCCCCATGGGCGCCGCCATCTTTTTTCCGGGAAAAAATGGCGGGCGCACGCGCAGTGCGCCCGCCGCCCGGCACCCGGATGTTCTTTGGGGTCTCGGCTGCCGGGGGTAGCCGAGACCCCAAAGAACATGATCGGGGTCGATTTGCACCGACCCCTGCTTTGCGATCGCCGGTAATTAACAGTTTACCGGCGACCGCAAAAAAAAAAAAGCGATCAGTTATTTCTCTGTCCTCTGATGTGATCGCACATCAGAGGACAGAGAAATAGGGGGATTCGGGGACCCTATCATACTCACCCGGGGTCCCTGGGTCCTCTTCTGTCTTCTCCTGCCAGCCGGCTTTTTCATCATGGCGGGCGCATGCGCAGTGCGCCCGCCATCTGCTGCCATCTGCCGGCCGGCAGGAGAAGACAAGTTGGGGCTAAAATTAGGGTTAGGGTTAGGGTTAGGGTTAGAGTTAGGGTTAGGGTTAGGGTTAGTTAGGGTTAGGGTTGGGGCTAAATTTAGGGTTAGGGTTAGGGCTAGGGTTAGGGTTAGGCTACTTTCACACTAGCGTTTTTTGGCTTCCGTCGCAATGCGTCGTTGGAGAAAAAACGCATCCTGCAAAAGTGCTTGCAGGATGCGTTTTTTCTCCATTGGCTTGCATTAGCGACGCATTGCGACGGATTGCCACATGTCGCATCCGTCGTGCGACGGATGCGTCGTGCTTCGGCGGACCGTCGACACAAAAAAAACTACATGTAACTTTTTTGTGCGACGTGTCCCACATATTTCAGTGCCACGTGCCACGTATTTAAGTGACACGTGCCACGTATCAAAGTGCCACGTGCCACATATTTCAGTGCCACGTATCAAAGTGCCACGTGCCACGTATCAAAGTGCCACGTGCCACGTATCAAAGTGCCACGTGCCACGTATCAAAGTGCCACGTGCCACGTATCAAAGTGCCACGTGCCACATATTTCAGTGCCACGTGCCACGTATCAAAGTGCCACGTGCCACGTATCAAAGTGCCACGTGCCACATCTTTCAGTGCCACGTGCCATGTATTTAAGTGACACGTGCCACGTATCAAAGTGCCACGTATCACGTATTTCAGTGCCACGTATTTAAGTGACACGTATCACGTATTTAATTGCCACATATTTAAGTGCCACGTATCAAGATTTTCCATGGAGAACAGACACATCCAGAGATATGTCTGCTCTCCACGGCTGCAGCAACACACTGACAGGAGCCATAGTTCCTGTCGGTGTGTCACTGCGCATGCGCGAGCGAGTTTACCGGCGGTCATTGACCCCGGCACTCTCGCTTAACGGCAGTGCTGCGTGGGAAAGTTCAACGCAGCTGTACTGCTGTTAACCGAGACGCCGGAGTCGTTGAACTCCGGAACAGTACGCGATACACTGCTAGGAGCTTCGCTCCTGGCAGTGTATCGCCGGAGAGCAGCCGATCGGCGTGGGACACTCGTTTTATGGATTCTGCGGACAGGGAGTATGAATTTGGTTTATTATTTTTGGATTTTTTCCTGGAGGATCGAGGGCTTCGCCTACAAGTGTGCTGTTGGTGAGTATATACTCTGTGTTATATGTTGTATGTACTGTGTGTCATGTATGTGTATTGTGTGTAGGTGTTTTGTGTAACTTTACAATTGTGCTAAGTCGCCGGACACAGGGACAACTCTCCCATCCTAATACCGGATGGGAGTAGTAGTCCCATACGGCGACTTAGCACAATGGTGGCACTAGCGTCGCATGGGGACACACACACGCACACACACGCACACACACACACACAGAAGGACTCCATGCTGCTTCACTGGGGGGCGGGGGCTTCCCTCTTCCTGTCCGACGTCACGTCCGGTCCTGGGTGTCAACCCCTCCGTACAAAGACGCCGACACCCAGGACAAAGGCGCTGTGTGTGGAAGGTAATATGGGGCCCTAGGGGGATACGCAGACACGCCGCTGCGTAAAGAATTGACATGTCAATTCTTTTTACGCCGGCGTGTTTGCAGACAAAAGCGCCGCGTTTTTTTGCGGTGTGTCTGAACGGCAAAGTGAATTTCTCATTCACTTTGCCGGCAGACGAAAATGACATTGCGCATTTTTGAAAAGCGCCCGCAAAATAGCGCTCAAAAATGCGCTATGTCTGAAAGTAGCCTAAGGCTTCTTTCACACTTGCGTCGGTACGGGGCGGTCGCAATGCGTCGGCCCGATGTACCGACGCACGTTGTGAAAATTGTGCACAACGTGGGCAGCGGATGCAGTTTTTCAACGCATCCGCTGCCCAGTCTATGTCCTGGGGAGGAGGGGGCAGAGTTACGGCCACGCATCCGCGGAAATGGCGGACGCGACATACAAAAAAAAGGTTACATTGAACTTTTTTTGTGACGACGGGGGCTAAAGTTATGGTTAGGGTTGGGGCTAAAGTTAGGGTTGGGGCTAAAGTTAGGGTTAGAGTTGGGATTAGGGTTAGGGTTTGGATTAGGGTTGGGATTAGTGTTTCGTTTGGGATTAGGGTTGGGATTAGGGTTAGGGGTGTGTTGGATTTAGGGTTTTGATTAGGGTTATGGTTAGGGTTGAGATTAGGGCTGTTTTGGGGTTAGGGTTGTGATTATCGTTAGGGTTGTGATTAGGATTATGGATCGGGTTGAGATTAGGGTTAGGGCTGTGTTGGGGTTAGGGTTGGAGTTAGAATTGGGGGGTTTCCACTGTTTAGGTACATCAGGGGGTCTCCAAACACGACAGCCAATTTTGCGCTAAAAAAGTCAAATGGTACTCCCTCCCTTCTGAGCTCTGCCGTGCGCCCAAACAGTGGTTTACCCCCACATATGGGGCATCAGCGTACTCGGGATAAATTGGACAACAACTTTTGGGGTCCAATTTCTCCTGTTACCCTTGTGAAAATAAAAACTTGGGGGCTAAAAATCTTTTTTGTTGGAAAAAAATATATTTTTTTATTTTCACTACTCTGCATTATAAATTTCTGTGAAGCACTTGAGCTTTCAAAGTTCTCACCACATATCTAGATAAGTTCCTTAGGGGGTCTAGTTTCCAAAATTTGGTCACTTGTGGGGGTTTCTACTGTTTAGGTACATTAGGGGTCTGCAAACGCAACATAACGCCCGCAGACAATTCTATCAAAGTCTGCATTCCAAAATGGCACTCCTTCCCTTCCGAGCTCTGCCATGCGCCCAAACAGTGGTTTACCCCCACATTTGGGGTACCAGCATACTCAGGACAAATTGGACAACAACTTTTGGGGTCCAATTTCTCTTGTTACCCTTGTGAAAATAAAAACTTGGGGGCTAAAAAATCTTTATTGTTAAAAAATATATATTTTTTATTTTCACGACTCTGCATTATAAACTTCTGTGATGCACTTGGGCATTCAAAGTTCTCACTACACATCTAGATAAGTTCCATGGGGGGTCTAGTTTCCAAAATGGGGTCACTTTTGGGGGGTTTCTGCTGTTTAGGCACATCAGGGGCTCTCCAAACGCGACATGGCGTCCGATCTCAATTCCAGTCAATTTTGCATTGAAAAGTCAAATGGCGCTCCTTTGCTTCCGAGCTCAGCCATGCGCCCAAACAGTGGTTTACCCCCACATATGGGGTGTCGGCGTACTCAAGACAAATTGTACAACAGCTTCTGGGGTCCATTTTCTCCTGTTACCCTTGGTAAAATAAAAATTTGGAGGCAAAAAGATCATTTTTGTAGAAAAAATGCGATTTTTTTATTTTCACGGCTCTACGTTATAAACTTCTGTGAAGCACCTGGGGGTTTAAAGTGCTCACCACACATCTAGATAAGTTCCTTAAGGGGTCTAGTTTGCAAAATGGTGTCATATGTGGGGGGTCTCTACTGTTTAGGCACATCAGCGGCTCTCCAAACGTGACATGGCGTCCGATCTCAATTCCAGCCAATTCTACATTGAAAAAGTAAAACGACACTCCTTCTCTTCCAAGCTCTGCGGTGCGCCCAAACAGTGGTTTACCCCCATATATGGGGTATCGACGTACTCAGGAGAAATTGCACAACAACTTTTGTGGTCTAATTTCTCCTGTTACCCTTGTGAAAATAAAAATTTGGGGGCAAAAAGATCATTTTTGTAGAAAAAATGAGATTTTTTATTTTCACGGCTCTACGTTATAAACTTCTGTGAAGCACTTGGGGGTTCAAAGTGCTCACCACACATCTAGATAAGTTCCTTGGGGGGTCTAGTTTCCAAAATGGTATCACTTGTGGGGGGTTTCCACTGTTTAGGCACATCAGGGACTCTCCAAACGCGACATGGCATCCGATCTCAATTCCAGCCAATTCTGCATTGAAAAAGTCAAACGGTGCTCCTTCACTTCCAAGCTCTGCGGTGCGCCCAAACAGTGGTTTACCTCCACATATGGGGTATCGACGTACTCAGGAGAAATTGCACAACAACTTTTGTGGTCTAATTTCTCCTGTTACCCTTGTGAAAATAAAAATTTTGGGGCAAAAAGATCATTTTTGTAGAAAAAATGAGATTTTTTATTTTCACGGCTCTACGTTATAAACTTCTGTGAAGCACTTGGGGGTTCAAAGTGCTCACCACACATCTAGATAAGTTCCTTGGGGGGTCTAGTTTCCAAAATGGTATCACTTGTGGGGGGTTTCCACTGTTTAGGCACATCAGGGACTCTCCAAACGCGACATGGCATCCGATCTCAATTCCAGCCAATTCTGCATTGAAAAAGTCAAACGGCGCTCCTTCTCTTCCAAGCTCTGCGGTGCGCCCAAACAGTGGTTTACCTCCACATATGGGGTATCGACGTACTCAGGAGAAATTGCACAACAACTTTTGTGGTCTAATTTCTCCTGTTACCCTTGTGAAAATAAGAATTTGTGGGCGAAAAAATCATTTTTGTGAAAACAAATGCGATTTTTTATTTTCACGGCTCTACGTTATAAACTTCTGTGAAGCACTTGGGGGTTCAAAGTGCTCACCACACATCTAGATAAGTTCCTTGGGGGGTCTAGTTTCCAAAATGGTGTCACTTGTGGGGGGTTTCCACTGTTTAGGCACATTAGGGGCTCTCCAAACGCGACATGGCGTCCGATCTCAATTCCAGCCAATTCTGCATTGAAACAGTCAAACGGTGCTCCTTCACTTCCAAGCTCTGCGGTGCGCCCAAACAGTGGTTTACCTCCACATATGGGGTATCGGCGTACTCAGGAAAAATTGCACAACAAAATTTGTGGTTAAATTTCTGTTTTTACACTTGTGAAAATTAAAAAAAATGGTTCTGAAGTAAAATGTTTGCAAAAAAAAGTAAAATGTTCATTTTTTTCTTCCACATTGTTTTAGTTCCTGTGAAGTACGTAAAGGGTTAATAAACTTCTTGAATGTGGTTTTGAGCAGCTTGAGGGGTGCAGTTTTTAGAATGGTGTCACACTTGGTTATTTTCTATCATATAGACCCCTCAAAATCACTTCAAAGGTGATGTGGTCCCTAAAAAAAACATGGTGTTGTAAAAATGAGAAATTGCTGGTCAACTTTTAACCCTTATAACTCCCTAACAAAAAAAAAAATTGTTTCCAAAATTGTGCTGATGTAAAGTAGACATGTGAGAAATGTTATTTATTAACTATTTTTTGTGACATATCTCTCTGATTTAAGGGCATAAAAATACAAAGTTTGAAAATTGCAAAATTTTAAAAATTTTCGCCATATTTCCATTTTTTTCATAAATAATCGCAAGTAATATCGAAGAAATGTTACCACTATCTTGAAGTACAACATGTCACGAAAAAACAATCTCAGAATCAGCGGGATCCGATAAAGCGTTCCAGAGTTATAACCTCATAAAGTGACACTGGTCAGAATTGTAAAAATTGGCTCGGTCATTAAGTACCAAATTGGCTCTGTCACTAAGGGGTTAAGCAACGCTGCAGCGAAACAGACAATGATGCAGATCGCTGCAGCATCGCTATTTGGTCGCTGGAGAGCTGTCTGTGTAACAGCTCTCCAGCGACCAACAATGCCGAGGTCCCCGGGCAACCAGGGTAAACATCGGGTTGCTAAGCGCAGGGCCGCGCTTCCGATGTTTACCCTGGTTACCAGTGTAAAATTGTAAAAAAAAAAAAATACATATACTCACAATCGCGTCCCCCGGCGTCCGCTTCCCTGCACTGACTGAGTGCCGGCCCTAACAGCAGAGCGGTCACGTCACCGCTGTGCTGTGCATTCACTTTACGGCCGGCACTCAATCAGTGCAGAAAGCGGACGCCGGGGGACGCGAAGGTGAGTATATGTACTGTTGGTTTTTTTACATTTAACACTGGTAACCAGGGTAAATATCAGGTTACTAAGGCCGCCCTGCGCTTAGTAACCCGATATTTACCCTGATTACCATTGTAAAACATCGCTGGTATCGTTGCTTTTGCTGTCAAACACAACGATACACGGCGATCTGACAACCAAATAAAGTTTACTGTAACCAACGACCAGCGATATCACAGCAGGATCCTGATCGCTGCTGCCTGCCAAACTCAACGATATCGCTAGCCAGGATGCAGCAACGTCACGGATCGCTAGCGTTATCGTTTAGTGTGAAGGTACCTTAACTGTTATTGTATACATATAAGGTCAGTGCTCCGGGGGTTGCAATGGTCACATGGCAAAGTGTTGACACTATTTGAATCAGGATGTATTTCTGCATCCTGACTTCAATACTTAATGGAGTGAACAAGATGGGCTCCCTCGTTGGCAAACTGAACAGTTTCCAATAGCATATGGACACGGCTTCCTGGTGTGCGGTTGCCGATCTGCTTTTTTCCGGCACTGCATCTGCATGTTCCAAGGCTGCGTGAGTGGCATAACCCATGCACAACCGAAGCCTATTGGCCTCGCCATGGTGTGGTGCCAGTCACACTGCCGCGTCACATGCAGCTGCATGGGGTGAAAATGTATTTTCAGCAAGTGTGCTCATTGAAGCCGTGTTCCACATGAAACTAGTCTGGAATCTTGACAGTTTGCCTAGGAAGGAGAGAATCATGTTTGCTCAACTAGTGAACACACGACCATGTCAACAAAAGTGTGGGGGTTTTGCAGACCATTTGGGAGCTGGTGATCACCAGAGTACATTTTGGGCGGTACACCGTTTTAGCGCAGTTGGTATAAATATGTTCTTTGAAGCACTGTAGAAAACTTTGGAAATTTTTTTATTAAACAACATTTTAAAAAAAGTGTTCCAAGTTTTTAGATAAGGCACATTACAGTAACAAACATTTGTGAAGTATAGGTAGATGCAAAATTTGACCTAACAAAACCAACCTAAACGGATGACATTTATTGCACATAACACTGGAGAATTAATTTACTATTATATTATATTTTTAGCACAGTCACAGTAGAGGTATTTATTGGTGTAGTTAAAACCAGAATACAGTCCAACAGTAACGTTAACACTACACCATTTGATCTTGCCATGACACACGGCCAACATCTGAAACAAAATAGGCCGCAAAACGATCCCTCATCTGCGCAATTTCAACACTTGTCCTCAGAGGATGATCTTGGTAATCGGGCAATGGGTTGGCTATGGGTTCATCGAGTTCCACGTTCAGTCTCTCTTTGGCCATAATATAATTGTGGAGAACCACACAAGCCTTCACCACCTCATCCACTGTTTCAATTTTAAGATTAATGGCGGATCCTAATATACGCCATTTGGAGACAAGGATGCCAAAGGCACACTCCACAGTCCTTCTGGCCTTGGACAGTCTGTAATTGAAAATCCTTTTTGTATGGTCCAAGCCCCAACTGGAGTAGGGTTTCACTAGGTTGGCAGACATTTGAAATGCCTCATCCCCAACCACAACAAATGGCATCGCAGGGCCTTCGGTGTGGGGAAGAGGTCGTGGCTGGGGGAAATTAAAATTGTTCCCATATAATCTTTGGCCCATATCCGACTCCTTAAATGTCCATGAGTCATTTGCACGGCCAAACGCACCAATGTCCACTGCGAGAAACCTGCAGTCCACACCTGCAATTGCCATGAGCACAGTTGAAAAGTATTTTTTATAATTAAAAAAAAGGGATCCACTTTTTGCAGGCTTGGTAATCCATATGTGCTTTCCATCCACTGCGCCAATACAGTTCGGAAAAGAACACACTTGCTCAAATTTCTGGGCGTTGGCCTCCCAGATTTCACTTGTAGGGACAGGTAAAAATTCCTCCCGGACATTATCCCACAAAGCGTGGCATGTGTCAGCAATAATTCCGGAAAGAGTGGAGACTCCAATCCTGAATTGAAAATGAAGGGATCTCAAGGTCTCTCCGGTAGCCAGGAAACTGCCATGAAGATAAAGAAATTACATTAAAGTACATTGTAATTTATAAAAGTACATTGACCATACCAAACCCAAAAATTTTTTTAAAAAAAATATAAACAAAGGGAAGAACATATCACAGTCATTCAAACAGCTACGTCCCGTAGAGTCACCAGCAGCCGTTCCTCTGCGGAAATTGATCTCGGGAGCTGCGTGTCCTGCCTGCTAATGGCTCCTTCCACCCAATGCAGAAGATAGCGGAAGCTGTCTTGAGACATCCTGGTATATTCAAAATATTTTTCCAGGTTGTCATTGAGTTCGCCAAACAAGCAATGGTAGGCTCCACGGCTCTCCCGGACTTCCACGATAGGGTGTATCCAAAAGCGGCGACAACTCCATCTCCATTTTTCCCTTTCCCTTTGATGATAACAGGCGAGAGCATAGGCATTAGCCAAGGCAAATTCCATATCCATGTAGATACTGTCCATGGGACGCTCCATCATGAATACCAGCAAAATGGGAGGAATTCATCTCTGCCAGGGTATATATACACAATTACATTACACCAACCCTCTTCTAGCCATTGGTGGTCCTTATCTAGTGTGTAGACACAATTTTTTTTTTTTTTTGGGATGAAGAATGACTCACTGTAGGAAAACGCATGCGTCTGGAAACGCAGCGTTTTTTGGTCAAAACGCAACAGCGTTTAAAAAAAACGCTGAGTTGTCCGACGCATGCGTTGAACGCATGCGTCGAAAAACCATGCGTTTCTATTGCATTTTTATAGCGTCGTGCGTTGCGGCGATGATGCTGCGGCGCACACCGCAAATGTGAACGTAGACTAACAGATGTAAATCATCTCGAGTAACGAGTATATTCGCTCATCACTACAAATCAGAAAATAACTTTTTTGTGCATCAAATTTCCCTGGGAGATCCACTTAAATTGAACAAATTTGAATGTCTTGACATGTATGGCGTGTCACTGAACTGTATTGTAAAAAGTCATCAACACTGGGACATGGAAGAGGTTACAATAGTAAGTAAGAGAACAATTATCACAAAAGGTACATACAAATGTTGCATAGTGTAATAATGCATCTTTAGTGCCTTACAGACCGATGATGTACAGTTGGTATGGAAAGTATTCAGGCCCCTTTACATTTTTCACTCTTTGTTTCTTGCAGCCATTTGCTAAATTCAAAAAAGTTCATTTTTTTCTCATTAATGTACACCCTGCACCCCATCTTGACTGACAAAAACAGACATACTGTATAGTCATTTTTTTAAATTTATTGAAAAAGAAAAACTGAAATATCACATGGTCATAAGTATTCAGACCCTTTGCTCAGTATTGAGTAGAAGCACCCTTTTGAGCTAGTACAGCCATGAGTCTTCTTCGGAATGATGCCACAAGTTTTTCACACCTAGGGATACTTTGCCATTCTTCCTTGCAGATCGTCTCCAGTTTCGTCAGGTTGGATAGTGAATGATGGTGGACAGCCATTTTCAGGTCTCTCCAGAGATGCTCAATTGGGTTTAGGTCAGGGTCTGGCAGGGCCAGTCAAGAAAGGTCAAAGAGTTGTTCTGAAGCCACTCCTTTGTTATTTTAGCTGTGTGCTTAGGGTAATTGTCTTGTTGGAAGGTGAACCTTCGGCCAAGTCTGAGGTCCAGAGCAATCTGGAAGAGGTTTTCATCCAGGATATATCTGTACTTGGCTGCATTCATGTTTCCTGTTCCTGTAGCTGCAAAACACCCCCATAGCATGATGCTGCCACCACCATGTTTCACTACTGGGATTGCATTGGGCAGGTGATGAGCAGTGCCTGGTTTTCTCCACACATACCACTTAGAATTATCACCAAAAAGGTCTATGTTCATCTCATCAGTCCAAAGAATCTTATTTCTCATAGTCTGGGAGTGCTTCATGTGCTTTTAGCAATCTCTATGTGGGCTTTCATATGTCTTGCACTGAGGAGAGGCTTTTTTCAGGCCACTCTCTCATCAAGACCCAACTGGTGGAGGGCTGCAGTGATAGTTGACTTTGTGGAACTTTCTCCCATCTCCCTACTGCATCTCTGGTGCTCAGCCACAGTGATCTTGGGGTTCTTCTTTACCTCTCTCACAAAGGCTCTTCTCCAACGATTGCTCAGTTTGGCTGGACAGCCAGGTTTAGGAAGACTTCTAGTGGTCCCAAACTTCTTCCATTTAAGGATTATGGAGGTCACTGTGCTCTTAGGAATCATGAGTACTGCAGAAATTCTTTTGTAACCTTGGCCAGATTGGTGCCTTACAACAATTCTGTCTCTGAGCTCCTTGGAGAGTTCCTTTCACCTCATGATTCTCATTTGGTCTGACATGCACTGTGAGCTGTGAGGTCTTACATAGACAGGTGTGTGCCTTTCCAAAACAAGTCCTATTAGTTTAATTAAGCACAACTGACTCCAATGAAGGAGTAGAACCATCTCAAGGAGGATCACAAGAAAATGACCAGCATGTGACTTAAATATGAGTGTCTGAGCAAAGGGTCTGAATACTTATGACTATTTGATATTTCAGTTTTCCTTTTTTAATAAATTTGCAAAAATGTCTACATGTCTGTTTTTTTCAGCCAAAGTGGGGTGCAGAGTGTACATTAATGAGAAAAAAATGAACTTTTTTGAATTTACCAAATGGCTGCAATGAAACAAAGAGTGAAAAATTTAAAGAGGTCTGAATACTTTCTGTACCCACTGCAAATGTATGTAATTGGTTGTATCTAGGCCTGTGAGGCAGGCTCTGGCACTGAGCCTACAGTTTACCAGCACATTACAGCTAATGTGATCAGCTGTCATGTGTGTGTAACAGCGGCGGATGGATTCATGATCCACCTGTGGCTTTTAACAAGTTAAATATTGATGTCAATCTCTGACAGAAGCATTTAACACTTGATAAACAGATGCATATTACAAGACCCGTCCATCAGCTCCCCTATCACATGACCGGCGTTCATAGGAGATCATTATTTATGCTACATATAGCAGGGCTGAAGCAAGTGCAAAAAAAAGTTTTTCAAAATATTAGAAAATACTGTAAAAAAAAATATTTGGTGTAGCTGAGTTCAGAAATGTCCGATCTATCAAAATAAAAATCTAATTAATCATATTGTTAAAGGGCATAATGAGAAAAAAATTGAATGACCAGAATTACTTTTTTTTTACACCGCAACATTGCAATAAAATGCAATAACAGGTGATAAAAACATTGTAGCTACCTCAAAATGGTATCAATAAAATTATCAGCTTGGGGCACAAAAAATAAGCCCTCAACAAGCTTTATGAAAAATGGAGATGCTATGGGTCTCGGACTATGGCAATATATTTTTTTCTTACAAACGTTGGATTTTTTTTTTACCACTTAAGTAAAAACTACCCATTCATGTTTGGTATCTGCCTACTCAAACTGACCTGAAGAATCATATTAGCAGGTCAGTTTTAGCATTTAGTGAACATGGTAAATAAAAAAATCAAAACAACTGTGGATTTGCACTTTTTTTCAATTTCACCACACTTAGAATTTTACTCCTATTTTCCAGTACACTACATGGTAAAATCAATGGTGCAATTCAAAAGTACAACTCATCCCACAAAAAAACAAGCCCTCATGCTACCGTACTGACAAAAAAATAAAAAAATTATGGCTCTGTGAAGAAAGAGAGCAAAAACTGAAAACTAAAATAGGAAAAATATTTCAGTGTGAGGGAGTTATAGAGTTATTCTCAACATTCCCAACTGCTGGCACTGCTATCAATCCCTATAACGAGACTCTGAAACGCACCATCATACTACAGCATTGGCCTCACCTGAATGCCATGGCTCCATTTGTTGTCTAAAGGACTACTGTAGAAGGCTGAGTGCTGTTCTCCATTCACAGAAAAACAGTTCTCAGAATCAGTGGGGTTCACATTTGAGTTTGATTTACAATATAGTAATGTACAATAGTGAAACAAATAGGATTTATTAAAATATATGAATAGATTATATATATATATATATATATATATATATATATATATATATATATATATATATATATATATATATATATAATTTATTTTATTTATTTATTTTTTTTTTCCTAGGGGAAAAATCTATTGGGCTTTTTGCAAATGCAGAGGAAAAGACAACTATTACAGTGAGTAGGGTTAATCACAGGAAACATGGAAAACCAATTGTAAAAAGAACATTCTTTAGATTTCACACTACCTCAGCTCCCAATTATCCTGTCAGTGGATTGGTGAGGTCAGTAATTTCAATGCTTAGCACTGAGGAGGTTTTGCTACTCCAATAAACCTTAATTTGAGAGGGAGTTTTCACTGCCAGAGGTTATGATTGGAATGCAAGATATATGCATGATGACAGCTATGTATTTAGCCAGCATGTCTCAAACCATAACAAGCTGCGACCTGAGTAGGTTTTCAAATTGATTTTCGTTTACAATTGTGTACGTATGTTCTGTCTGTGTGTATATGTGTTCCTGTAATCCAAAACAACTATGATATAATGGAAATAAATATACAGAAAATGTAAAGATTATTAAGTTACATGTAAAGCGAGACCTAAAACTTGAACAAACTTGGGTGGATGGGAAAATTGAGGTTTTCATTGCGCTTGAAAGAAAAAGTTTATTTTTTTTACTGCTTTCATTCATTTAATATTTGGGTGATTTTATTATGTTTAACTAACAGGGCTTTTTTTAAAAAAAAAACAAATCCCCTTTGTAGAAGTTGAAATACAAAAATACCACTTCCTGCAAAGAAACTAGAACCCATGTGTTGAATAGGATTACAATAGGAGACACATGGGCAATAAATGATCTCAACTTGCTTTTGTCAAAGCTTTTATAAAAAAGATAGACATGTAGTCCCTGTATTATAACTATATTTTAGATGCCAGCTTTAATTTCTTGCATGTTTCCATTAAGGGAAGGGATCTATTCTCTGCATCATTTTAAAGTTAAAAGGCTTAAATTTTAAAACCTGTTAATATAATATCGGAGTGCTTATGGTTCATATAGACTTTTTTTTTTGCTCTGTTCATTCAAGAGCAGTTCTGCTCCTGCTCACTGTAAATCTGTATTCTATTTGATTGCTCTGCATGTGTATATGGTCAATGATATGCAATGCACACAACTTGTACTATGCTTAAACAAGCAATACTTATTTGTTAGCAATAGAGTTCAGGAAGTATACAGGGACATTAGCATGGAAGCTAGAAGACAAGGTGGAAGAGGGAGAGACCTCCACTCTTTACTGTATCGGCATGCAAAGTGTGTTGATCCAGTTATACTCTACAGTACAGCAGGTAGTCATTGTTTCCCTGCCCTACGGCACTTCATTTTGTAGATCTCAGGTTGCTTTAGGCCTGCATGATATAGAACAAAAGGAAGATGAACATTAGGTTAGAATCCCAGCACAAGTGGCAAAATAACGTCAATAGCATCACTCCACCAAGAAACTGATTGTGTCGGTGGACTCACCAGTATCCAGGGTCAGGTGAGTATATGGTGTTCATTTTGGTATTTATAGCGAGGTTGCAAGCATTATAATATGTGGTGGGGACTACTGTGGAGCCATTATATTGAATGGGGAATCATACTGCATTGCTTTGTGGTCATTACACTATGATTGAAGGGTTTTTGAGGTTATGGGAACATCATATTGTGTACAAGAGACTTTGGATGCATAATACTGCATATGGGGGCACTGTAAGATATCTTATTGTTTGGAGGGCAGATGGAGTATTATAATGTATAGGTAATTATACTGCGTGGGGGCTCTGGGAGCAATATGCTGTATAAGGGGTGTTTTAGTGCTATCATACTGTGAGTGGGGTGTGGTGACATTATATATATTGTGTGTGGAAGGCGCTGTAAGGACATCATAATGTGTGTAGGGCTGTGGGTGCATCACAGGACAATATTAAATGTTAAGTGGGCATGTTTTAGGCATTATTAAATGGGACGGCGCTCAGGACATTGTAATCATCAAAGAAGTACACAAGGGCATCATTGCTTTCTAGCGCACTCACACAAGGTATTAATATTTTAGAAGGGGCAATTTAACTATCTAGGGGCAAAAAGGGGGCATTTTACTCTGTAAGGGGTACAGTTGTGAACTTTTTTTTATGTAGGGCACTAACAGGAGTCTTGCTACCATGCCACATAGCAGGTCCAATAATAGGGACAAATGCAGAAGTAACATGCCCAGAATTGGGATATTAGCAGGATAAGAAGTTTTAGCCAGTTGGCAACAGATGGAAACAGTGCTGGAAATATGAGAAGTCAAATACACTGCTCAAAAAAATAAAGCAAACACTTAAACAACAGAATACAACTCCAAGTAAATCAAACTTCTGTGAAATCAAACTGTCCACTTAGGAAACAACACTGTTTGACAATCAATTTCACATGCTGTGGTGCAAATGGAATAGACAACAGATGGAAATTATTGGCAATTATCAATATACACTCAATAAAGGAGTGGATTTGCAGGTGGGGACCACAGACCACATCTCAGTACCAATGCTTTCTGGCTGATGTTTTGGTCACTTTTGAATGTTGGTTGTGCTTTCATGCTTTCACACTTGTGGTAGCATGAGACAGACTCTACAACCCACACAAGGGGCTCAGGTAGTGCAGCTCATCCAGGATGGCACATGAATGCGAGCTGTGGCAAGAAGGCTTGCTATGCCTGTCAGCGTAGTGTCTAGAGGCTGGAGGCGCTACCAGGAGACAGGCCAGTACACCAGGAGATGTGGAGGGGCCGTAGGAGAGCAACAACCCAGCAGCAGGACCACTACCTCAGCCTTTGTGCAAGGAGGAACAGGAGGAGCACTGCCAGAACCCTGCAAAATGACCACCAGCAGGCCACAAATGTGCATGTGTCTACACAAACGGTTAGAAACCGACTTCATGAGGATGGTCTGAGTGCCTGATGTCCACAGATGGGGGTTGTGCTCACAGCCCAACACCATGCAGGCCGCTTGGCATTTGCCACAGAACACCAGGATTGGCAAATTTGCCACTGGCACACTGTGCTCCTCACAGATTAAATCAGGTTCACACTGAGCACATGTGACAGACGTGACAGAATCTGGAGATGCCGTGAAGAGTGATCCTTCAGCATGACCGGTTTGGCAATGGGTCAGTAATGGTGTGGGGAGGCATTTCTTTGGAATGCCGCACAGCCCTCCATGTGCTCGTCAGAGGTAGCCTGACTGCCATTAGTTACCAAGGTGAGATCCTCAGACCCCTTGTGAGACCATATGCTGGAGCGGTTGGCCCTGGGTTCTTCCTAATGCAGGACAATGAGAGACCTCATGTGGCTGGAGTGTGTCAGCAGTTCCTGCAAGATGAAGGCATTGAAGCTATGGACTGGCCCGCCCTTTCCCCAGACCTGAATCCGATTGCACACATCTGGGACATCATGTTACGCACCATCCACCAACGTCACGTTGCACCACAGACTGTCCAGGAGTTGGTGGATGCATTAGTCCACAGGAGACCATCCGCCGCCTCATCAGGAGCATGCCCAGGCATTGTAGGGAGGTTATACAGGCACATGGAGACAACACACACAACTGAACATCATTTCTTGTCTTGAGGCATTTCCATTGAAGTTGGATCAGCCTGTAATTTGATTTTGCACTTTGATTTTGAGTATCATTCCAAATCCAGACCTCCATGGGATATTCATTTTGATTTACATTGATCATTTTTATGTTTTATTGTTATCAACACTTTCCTCTATGTAATGAATAAAGATTTGCAACTGAAATATTTCATTCAGTAATATCTAAGATGTGGAATTTTAGTGTTCCCTTTATTTTTTTGAGCAGTGTATATCTGTGTTGTAAACTCAGCAGAAGAGTCTTAACAGGAAGAAGTTATCAGGTTGGTCTGAGTCAGATGAAAATTATGGGAAATGACAGGAAAAGTGTATAACTTCCTTAGAAATAACTTCAACTGTTCTATAACTATATTGTAATTTTGTAAGACACTGCAAAGCAAGTGAATACTATATGGTCATTTATGGTGGTGACTTCGGTTTTGTTTTGTGTATAATGATTTTATTTCAGTAACATAATTTTTATCTACTGAGGTTCCCCTATGCTCACTATGTTTAGCATTTGCTGCCATGGTTTAAAACATAACTACTTACAGTAGGTAAGTGGCCCACCCAATTATGTGTTGTTATACATTTATTGGCGGAATGGATGAGGAATGGAACAAGGTAGAGTTCTAAGGTACTTCAGAAATGGAAAATTACTTACTAAAACAATCATGCCAGCAAAGCTTGAAGGTTCTTTAAGGAACTACTGGAATTCTTAGCTTGTACCAGCAGGCAGAAAAAGGTGGTGAACATATCATACATGCTCTATGTACTTCTGTGCTTCTTGAGAAGTTTAAATATTTCAGAGAAAAAAATATTTTAATTCTACCTTATTATCTGTTTAAAATAGGGGAATTGTGCTGCCAGGTTTGAGATTCACAGTGAATTGGATTCATTCCATAGGTAGGAGGACATCTATTTTAAAAGTATAAGAGTAATTCCCACCTTAGTGAAGCATATGCATTAACTAATTATATGCTATAAATCACTCTATGATACCACTAAGAAATAATATTACCTAAGTGTCTAAGTAAATACGCCTTGAACAATTGATTACATTTAACCAAGTATAGTATATAAAATGCAACTGTGTTATTGTACATTTACCTCAGTGCATAACCTCGCTAACATACTTGTCATTCGACAGCACCTGTGATGCTCTTATTACTTTGTCAGACATTTTTTCAGAAGAAAATCCTTTAATTAACTGAAATAAGCACAGATGCTATAGAAATAGTGAAGTTGCAATTTCTACATAGCCTCAATTTGTTTCAAAGCCCTGAATAAAATTGGTTTGTAAAGAATTCAATAAAAGCAGTCACTTCTAGAGGCAAAACAAAATAAATAAGAGTAGCTTGAAGGGAAACTACACCCTTGAAAATAACGCAATTATTATTAAATAGTGTATGCTTTATCCTTTCAGAATCATTTTTTGATGTGCATAAATACAGCTCGCTAGTACTTAAAAGTCCATGTAAACTGCTGCAGTGAAAACCTGCTTTCAATGACTATGGTGCTTATCTTTTTAATTGTGAAAACATTTTATTAAAATCAGAAAATACGTGGTTTGATGAACTTACTAGCAATAAATATTTTGCAAACAACTATGATCCACACATATTGAGATATCTACAAAGTTTATTTGTATATATTAGTAGTGATCAAATCTCTTGAAATTCAAATTTACTAGATTAAACACATTTTTCCGCCAAATTTGATTTGCATGAAATTAATTTCCCATGAACGACAATACTACTAAACCTCCAATTGCATGGAAAAGATGCGTGTAAAATTCTGAGGACTCTTAGAGTCCTGTGTAACAGTGAACGTATATAACAGTGCAATACTCAAATGGATGTGCCGCTTGGTGTTCAAGGTAAAAAACTCTTACTTCCCAGAAATTCTCCACAGAACAATAAGTGAAAAAACAGTGAGTCAAATGAAAAATATTTATTTTTCACTTAGATAATATCACTCCATACTAAATGAGCTATATAAATTCCTTTATCTGTGCTCCCTCAACTAATAGATACAGGCATTCAAATTGTTACAATTTCACTATTGTAGTGAATTAAGAAACATTGACTAAGGCCTGTCCCACACGTCCAGATAATTCCGGTACCGGAAAAATCGGTACCGGAGTTATCCGTGTCCGTGTGTCCGTGAGCTCATGTGGCACATCAGTGTGGCACACATGCAGCAGCCGTGTGCCGCCCGTGTGCCGACTGGGTACCACACGGACCGTGCAGGAGACAGCACTAGAGATAAGTGCTGTCCCCTGCATCTGGTGCTGAAGCCGGAATTCATTCCTTCTTCCCAGCAGCTTTTGCTGAAAAGAAGGAATGAAAAATCATTGTTTTTTTTTATGGTTAAAATAAAGATCCTTGTCCCCACCCCCCTCCCACCCCCTGTGCGCCCGCCCGCTGGAAATAAAATACTCACCCGGCTCCCTCGATGCTTCCTCTCTGCGCCGCAGCTTCTTCCTGTATGAGCGGTCACATGGTGCCACCCATTACAGTGAAGAATATGTGGCTCTACCTCTATGGGAGCTGTAGCCGCATATTCATCACTGTAATGAGCGGTACCACGTGACCGCTCATACAGGACAAGCTGCGGCGATGAGAGGAAGCAGCGAGGGAGCTGGGTAAGTATTTTATTAAGAGTGGGCGGGTGCACAGGGGTTGGGAGGGGGGTGGGGACAAGGATCTTTATTTTAACCATAAAAAAACAAAACAATGATTTTTCATTCCTTCTTTCCAGCGAACATTGCTGGGGAGAAGAAATGAATGGCGGCTTCAGCACCACACTGGGGGGACAGCGCTTACTGTAGCGCTGTCTCCTGCACAGAACACGGATGGCACACAGACAGCATCCGTGTGCGGTACGTGTTTTACACGGACCCATTGACTTTAATGGGTCCGTGTAATCCGTGCGCTCCCACGAACACTGACATGTCTCCTTGTTTTGCACACGGACACACGGTCCATGAAAACACGCTGACTTGTGCAGAGACACATTGATTTTAATGTGTCTACGTGAGTCAGTGTCTCCGGTACGTGAGAAAACTGACACCTTATGTACCGGAGCCACTGATGTGTGAAACTGGCCTAAGGGAGTATAATTGATAGTGGGAGGAAGAGAACTAGGCCTTCCACATCATGGGCACCACCACTGAAAACCTTCTTAAAACAATCTTTCATTGTTGTGTGAAATATCCATAATTAGTGTATATATGATTTATTTAGCCCCTTCACGACCTTGCAATTTTCTGTTCTTGCTCTTTGGTTATTTGCTCCCCTTCATCTCAGAGCCACAACTTTTTTTATTTTTTCGCCACTATAGCCGTGTGTGGGACGAGTTGTACTTTTGAATTACATAATTGATTTTAGCATATAGTGTACTGGAAAATGGGTAAAAAAAATCACTTTGCATAATGTTTTTTTTTATTTACCATGTTCACTAAATGCTAAAACTGACCTGGTAGGTCAGTACGAGTACACAGACACTAAACATGTATAGCTTTTTTTTTATTTAAGTGGTAAAAAAAATCTGAAATTTGTAAGAAAAAAAAATTGCTATTGTCGCCATTTTCCATGACACGTAGCGTTTCCATTTTTTACGATCTGGGGCTGGGTGAGGGCTTATTTTTTTGTGCCCTGAGCTGATGTTTTTATTTACATCATTTCGAGTTGGTAGATACGATGTTTTTATAGCTCATTATTGCAATGTTATGGCGGCAAAAAAAATGAAATTCTGGAATTTCAACTTTTTTCTTGTTTTGTCATTTACCGATGTAATTAATATACTTTATATGTTGATATATCTGACATTTCTAAATGCAGCAATACCCAAAAGACATATCTTTTTATTGCTTTATTTTTAATGGGGCAAAAGAGGGGTGATTTGGACTGACCCCTTATCTCATTACCCCGATTGCCAAAGCACCAGGGCAATTGGCAAGAGGTGAGAAAGGGCATGTGATGTGAAAGTTCTTGGGTGGCTGGGGGCTGGTATATTTAGGCTGGGAAGAGGCCAACAACCATTGCCCTTGCCATTCTGATATCAGTCGGCAGCTGTCTGCTTTGTCTTGGCTGGTTATTAAAAATAGGGGGGACCCAACGGCATTTCTTTTTTTATTTTTTTTAATATATTTATTCCTAAAGATTTGCCTGATATCTACCAGCGATTTTTCTATCTCTCTGTATCTATCTATCAACCCTCTCTTTCTCTTTAACTAAGCCTTTTTTCCTTGGTGGCAGCGCAGTCTGGTAGTCCAATGTACTACAGCAGACTGGCGGCCACGGTGATTTTTGAGACCCAGGTGGTTGTGAACTGATGTCATTGAGGGTACATCAGTTCATAGCTTGCAGAACAGTGTGCTTCGCATTGACGGCTGCAAAAGCCAATGTAGAGTTGTTACAGCACTCCATGCACTTCAGATGACTTGGGTCATCATGGAATCGTTGGACTACTTCAGAAATGCATGAGAGTCGCTTGCCAGGGCCTGGGGGTACTCGGTACTGGGTCCGGTACTTAAAAGGGAATGTCAAGGTGGTGGCGACCCGGTCCGTGGCCCTTGGCACCCATGTTAAGGGAAAGTCTTTAAAGGGGTTTGGTGAATAAAGTTTATGTTCATGATGCCACCTGTGGTATTCTGTAGTGGGGACTGACGCTGCTTAAAGGGGTCCTCTGGGGTGATGTTATGGCAGCTAAGATGGTATAACTTCCCACAGGTGAAGTAGGGCTCCCCAGGGCTTCCCGTGTGCTGGGCAGGGATGGTGTATGCCAGCAAATAAATGGAGGACACAGGGTTGCAGTTTTCACAGTTTTACTTACAATTTTGGCCCCCAGCCGGGGTGCTATGTCCTCCAGATAAGAAGTCCAGAAAACTCCGGCAAGTCGGGCACCTGTCCAGAACTCCACTTAAATGAATGCCTCTCCTGACCATCTTTCTGCGCTGCTATCACCTCTACTGCCTCGGCGCGTGCCACCTAGTGTCCCAAGCCAGTGAACGCGGGTCTTGGGTGACATACTCTTTGTCCCCTGGACCTTATATGTTCACCTTCTTGGTGAATATGTGCAATTGTGGCTGCTGCACCTGCAATCACAGTAGTCTCCAGATTCTTAGCTGGAGCCTGGAGTGTTCCCACTAATTCAGGGGCCAGATCCCCTACTGCGGCCTGGTTCCTCCACTGATGCCAGTCAGCCTGGATACAGATCCCACGGGTGTCCTCCTCACTTCCAGTGCTCCTGGAACCCCTTCTTCTGGGAGCTTCTTTTTCTTCCTTTCAATTCTTGCTCTTTCTCTCAGTCTGTCGGGAGCTGCAGAACCCCATGTCTGCTCAGCTTCTCTTCTCTTACAAACTTTGCCTAAGCTGATGTTCCCAACAAGCTCCTCTTTTCCCCTCCACCTCAGACTTCCTTCTCCTTTGGTCTCTCAGGACCTACTGCTCTCATACTCTTCCCTGCCTGAGTAGCTCCTCCCTTTTTCCTACCTTCTCCACCCACTCTCCAACCCTCTTTCCTATCTAGACTTTGATAAGGCCATCCTCCCTAAGGGTTCACTCAGGTGCCCCGTCTAAAATGGTGTCTTTTAGGTGTGAGTGTTAGAGTTCTGTACAAAGTTCCCTTCTTACAAGAGAGTTGGGATACCACATCTGTGGCTGAGATGCAGTACCTCTGTGGCATCTGGACGTTCAGGGGTGCCACACATGAGATTTGTCTGGGAGTGTTTTTGTAAATAAAGGATTTGTGTGTGTGTTTTTATCTTTTTTCTTACTGGATTAGTATGGAAGGTGTCTGACAGACATCTCTCCATTACTAACCCCAGGAGTTGATGCCAGCTGTGATTTTTGACAAATCACAGCTGTCATCAACTCCAAATCCCATTACCACAATTGAGACTACACCAGGGTAATTGAGAAAACTTGAGACATGGCACCAGAATTGGTGCACCTAATGTGATGTGTGGGTGGGGGCTGGTGTTTTCAACCACTGAACAACCGCAGATACTACTTTTAATGGCAGCAGTTAAGGACACTCATTCTCAGCTCCGCTTTTTTAATGGCGCTGAGAAATAAGGGTATAGTGCCCCCTAGAGTCAGAATTTCTCCAGGGTCTCGGCTACCAGGGGTAGCTGAGACACCAAAGAACATGATTCGGACTGTTTTTACCGACCCCAGTGTTGCAATCGCCATTATTAACGGAATAACAGGGACTGCAAAACAAAAGTCCGATATCCCATTCAATTTCTCTCTCTCTGATGAGATCGCACATCAGAGGAGAGAGAAATGAAATCCTCTGATCCCTCTGGTACATCCGGTGTCCCTACATCCCCGTGAAGTCCCCCAGCTGGCAGCATCTTCTTCTGGGAAGAAAACGGTAGGTGCATGCACAGTGCACCCGCCGAGATCTGCCTGTCGGCAGAGGGTTTACTGTATGTAAACCATGTCTCATATCATGTCGGGTTTGGGAAGGAGAAAGCAAAAGCCGGCAATTGAATTACCGGCTTTTATGATATCTGGCGCTGTATGAAATATAAATATATATATATATATATATGTCTCACTGATATATATATATATATATATATATATATATATATATATATATACCTATTCTATGTGTAGCCATTTATTCTACCTATTCTATTCTATTCTATTCTGTCAGTGTAATTTTACTGTACACCGCACTGAATTGCCGGCTTTTCTAGAGAACATCGGTGCATATTTCTCGCAAGTCACACGCATGGTCCATGTGTAATCCGTATTTTTCTCACCCCATAGACTTTCATTGGCGATTTTTTTTGCGCAATACGGTGACAAACGCAGCATGCTGCGAATTTCTACGGCTGTACAAGACCGTATAATACGGATCAGTAAAATACGGCAGATAGGAGCTGGGCCATAGAGAATCATTGTACCATATGCAATCCGTATTTTCTGCACCTCTCATACGTCCGTAAAATTCGCTAGTGTGACGCCGGTCTAAGGGTTGAGATTAGGGTTAGGGGTTTGTTGGGGTTAGGGTTGGAGTTAGAATTGGGGAGTTCCACTGTTTAGGTACATCAGGGGGTCTCAAAATGCAACATGGCACCACCATTGATTCCAGCCAATTTTCTGTTCAAAAAGTCAAATAATGGCTTTCCTCCACATATGGGGTATCGGCATACTCAGGAGAAATTGCAAAACAAATTTTGTGGTCTATTTTCTACTGATACCCTTGTGAAAATAAAAAATAAAAATTAGTTCCAAAATAATTTTTTTTGAGAAAAAAGTAAAATGTTCATTTTTTCCTTCCACATTGCTTTAGTTCTCGTGAAGCACCTGAAGGATTGATAAAATTCTTGAATGTGGTTTTTCGCACCTTGAGGGGTGCAGTTTTGTGTGACACCATTCTCTGATTTAAGGGCACAAAAATTCAAAATTTGAAAATTGCTAAATTTTCAAAATGTTTGCCAAATTTCAGTTGTTTTCGTCAATACATGCAAGTTATATCAAATAAATTTTACCACTAACATGAAGTACAATATGTCACGAAAAAACATTCTCAGAATCAGTGGGATCCATTGAAGCATTCCAGAGTTATTACCTCAGAGTGACAATGGTCAGAATTGTAAAAACTTGCTTGCTCATTAAGTTCCAAATTGGCTCTGTCACTATGGGGTTAAGCTGGGAATGGGGCAATGTGCAGGTTAGTGTAGCAATTTGTGTGCAGCAAGTGTTGTGCATGCCGAGTTTTGCGCGAGGCGAGTTTTACGTGTGGTGCGTTTTGAGTATGTGCAAGTTTTGTGTGAGGCAACTTTTGCATGTGTTGCAACTTTTGTGCATGTGGCAATTTTAACGCGTGTGCAAGTCTTGCGTGAGGCGAGTTTTCCATGAAGTGAGTCTTGCACGTGTGGCGAGTTTTGCGTGAGCCTAGATTTGCATGTGGCAGTTTTGCATGTGGTGAATTTTGCGCGTGGCGAGTTTTGAGCTGCGACTTTTGTGTTTCAACTTTTACGTGGCGAGGTTGGTGTATGTGTGGTGAAATGTGTGCTGAGGGTGGTTTATGTGTTCAAGCACATGGTAGTGTGTGGCACATTTTGTGTGTGTGTTCATATCCCCATGTGTGGTGAGTATCCCATGTCAAGGCCCCACCTTAGCAACTGTACAGTATATACTCTTTGGCGCCATCACTCTCATTCTTTAAGTCCCCCTTGTTCACATCTGGCAGCTGTCAATTTCTCCCCATTATGTAGATAGGGGCAAAATTGTTTGGTGAATTGAAACACGCGGGGTTAAAATTTCGCCTCACAACATAGCCTATGACGCTCTCGGGTCCAGACATGTGCTGTGCAAAATTTTGTGGCTGTAGCTGCGACGGTGCAGATGCCAATTCTGGACATACACACACATACATACACACACACACACACATTCAGTTTTATATATTAGATTGCTAAAAACAACAGGGAAATATGATAAGAGATCGTGTTTTTCTTTTTTCTTCTCTCATTTATTTTGCCTTATATACAAGTCATTATTGTTTTCTAACATTTTTCCTGTAAAATAAATTTTATCTTCAGTTTTGTATGTTTTACTGTCAATCTGTAAAAGTGGTGTAATACTTTGACAACATTGTTCCCAGCATCGACCTGGGAGTCAGAGGTGCATCCAGGGGTATTCCCCATGCTGTTCCCATTCCATTTCAGTGGTGTTTGCATCCATTTCAGTGTTTTTTTTTTCTGGCAACTGAGAACTCCTGATAGGGTCTGCTGGAAAAATGCTTGAGTTTCCCATTAGCCTCCATTATAGTTGTTACTTGAGTTGACTACACAAGCTTTACAAATTGAACAATCTAAGTCACGAACACAGAGCATTTTAGCACTTGCTCATTACTATTCATTATATATAACAGTAAATTCAAAAGAATACCCTAAATTTTCAGCCAATTTTACCCTGATGGATGATAAGAGAAAACTATGTAAGGAAATATGTCAGTCCTAAGGGCACATCAGTGGAATTAGTGGTGACTGATAATTGAAAAATATTGCATATATTCATCATAGCTTTCATGTGTTAATCTTTACAATACTGGCTCTCCATGATCCTTTCTATTATACTGCTTAGTCTCCAGAAGAATCTAAGGGTATGTGTCCACGATCAGGATGGCCGACGGTATCGTAGGAGCGGCAAACCCGCTCGGCACTAAGCCCTGCCCCCTTCTGGGACGCGATGATGCTGGATGTGTTCGTTGTACACATCCGGGATCATCGCACCCCTCGCATAGGGCACTGTGTTATTCCTTGCGGCGGCGCAGCGTCGCCGCAAGGAACACGGACATGCTGTGATCTTAAAAGACGCGCAGCATGTCCGGAGTCGCAGGGCCGACGGATGCGTGTTTCCATGCATAGTGGAGACGGGATTTCATAAAATCCCCTCCACTATGCTGGAACATCTGGACGCTGCGTGTTTGACGCTGCGGCCCCACGCAGCGTCAAACACGCAGCGTTTCCTGAACATGGACACGTACCCTTATCCTTTTGTTATTTACTTTGATAGTTTTAAACTTTGTGTTATTCAGCAATATAAAACAAAGTACCAGAAGGTAAAATAAGATCAGCATCTCTCCATCAGTTTTGTGATGGAACTTTGACACATGACTTCACTTACATGACAAGAATTGCAGTTAAAGTAAATGCAGTAATACATGTGCACCCATTTTAGGTCTGATACTGAAAATGTATTTGGGAAAGATTACATGGGTGAACAGTACTGAAACAGTTCTCAGGAGTTTACAGACTCCACACAGTGAAATATTTTGTACATAGTTTTTCACTTCTTTTATTGATAAATGCATTTTTAGCTCTTAGGCAGTATTAAATATTTAGGTCTACTGATGAAAGCCTACATCAAGGATTCAGCTATAAAATAAGTCACTAACACCTTAAAATTTAGCAATCTCCATTAATATCATTGCTATAAGAGACATAACAAAATTGTAGATATGTACTGTATTTTATTTATAATCATATATAATTCAGTTTTAAAGATGTATTTTATATATTCTAATACATCAGAGCTCTAGGCAAAGTGCAGTCCGTGGGCCACGTCTGACCCGCTAACTGTACCTGTGCGGCCCGTGGACTGAGACAGCTGAAGAGCTGAAACAGTCTGCAATGTTTTCATGTATATAGGAGACTATGTGGGGGGTCGTACATTATTAAGGGACTACGTGGAGGCTCGTACTGTATATAGGAGGCTATGTGTGGGGTTAGCATTGTATTTTTATGTGAGGGCTGATACTGTATTTAGGGGACTATGTGGCGGCTCATACCATATATACTAGGTTGTGTTGGAATGACAATGTATTTAAGGGGTTATGTAGGGGTTCATACTGAATATTGGAGACTATGTGAAAGTTTAAACTGTATTTAGGGGCTCATACTGTATATAGTAAGCTATATAAGAGTTCATACTGTATATTGGGAGGCTATGTGGGGCTTACTCTCTATAAATGAGGCTATGCGAGGATCATACTATATATGAGGCTATGCGGGTGTTAGGACTGGCGGAACGCACCAAATAATATTTAGAGAGGATACGAGGTGCATTGGCAGACCGGGGTCCACTGTGCAGAAAGGACACCTGCTGCTCTGTAATGGTGGACTAGATGGCGGTATAATGTGATTACACACACGGGTTAGCTTCACCTGGTAATAATAATAATAATCACCCGGTATGAAGGAAGCGAACCCTGTTGCATCACAGGGCCACGATACCGCACAGAGAGCGCAAATATAGGGTCACAGAACTCTGTCCCAAGACACAGGGAAAAAGTTCCTCTAGACCTCTTACGCTTGACACCGTTACTGTGGTGTCAGGGGTAGAACTGAACTAATAAATTATCACACAAGAGTGCTTACAATGCCGCTCTGGCAGAGACCACTAACCACCCTAACCAGGGCCCGGAAAGCACACTAAGCGCACGGCGACGCACTGGCGGTCACTGCTGAGAGACGCTGAATTGTGTGCTGGATGTGCAGAGTAGCACTGTCTTGCGCTAGGTAGCTACCACCATTCACGAGCAGGCAACAACACTAGGGATGGGAATGATTCGGAGCTTTCATCCATCGACAGGCATTCATCTGCACACACACAAGTAAGTTTACAAGTAAGTTTACACTAGCGCCATGAACCGTTAATAGCAGTAGCAGTAGCACTCCAGGACCTTCCTGATGGTCCAATAGGAGCCGCAACAGGACTTGAGCATGTGATCCCCGACCTCCAATGGGAGGTCATCCCGTGGTCATGCTCAGTATGGGAAAAGCAGGACTTAGTCCCAGAAAGGCCTGCTTGCTGCTGATCAGTGCTGGCTTCAAAGGCAGAGCCTGGAAAGGCAGCAGTAACCATTCGCACAGTATCAGCTTGAGCCAGATGCTGGGACTGACGTCTCCACTGAGCAGGTTCCACTGCAGCTGGAGGAGAATGGGGGACTGAGTGGACATGGTTCGAGATTCCCTCTGTGCAGCGGCGGGAACTTGACACCTAACAGTTGTGCTCATATTGTATATATGAGGTTGGGGGCTCATGCTGTATTTAGGGGCTATGTAAAGGCTCATATTGTATATTTGGCTATGTGGTGGCTCATACTGTATATAGGAAGCTATGTGGTGGCTCATGCTGTATATAGGAAGCTATGTGAGTGCATATTCTGCATTTAGTGGGCTATGTATTTTAAAAATTACAGAAAGGGAAATGAACTGCTGCAAAAGTTTTGGCACCCTTGGAGATTTGTGTAATCAGATAACTTTGACCAAGGTTTCAAACCTTAATTAGCCTGTTAGGGTTATGGCTTGTTAGCAATCATTGTTTGGAAAGACAAGGTGATGCATATTTCCCTGCTTTATAAAAAAAACAGCCTCCTCTATCCCTGTGCCAAAAAACAGAAGCCATGGGTGCTTCTTATCAGATGCCTAGCACTCTGAAAATTAAAATAGTGGGGGCCCATAATGTAGGATAAAGCTATAAGAAGCATTTTCAAGTTGTTCTTTCCTGAGTTAAAAATGTAATTAAATATAGCAGTGAACAAGAACAGTGGAGGTTAATAAAAGGTTAAGAAAACATCTGGAAGACCAAGCAAAATTTGAGGGAGAGCTGATCATAGGATTGCTTGAGAGGCAAATCAGAACCCCGTTTGACAGCATAAGACCTTCAGAAAGATTTAGCTGACTCTAGAGTTGTGGTACCTTGTTATACTGTTCTGAAATACCTGCACAAATATGGCCTTCATGAAAGAAGTAACCTTCTCCTGCATCCTCACCATAATGAGACAAGCCTGATGCATTTTAGAAACAAGTCCTGTGAACCGACAAGGTGTAAATAGAACTCTTTGGCCACATTGATTTAAGGTATGTGTAGAGAAAAAGGGCACAGAATATAAAAGAGAAGAGCATCTCGCCAACCATTAAGCATGAGGATGGATCAATTATGCTTTGGGGTTGTGTTGCATTCAATGTCATGAAGAAGATTAGAAAGAAGAATTAATTCAATCAAATTTAAAAAATTATTGATGCAAACATAACTGTTAGGGCTGGAGGAACGCACCAAGTAATTATGGTAAGGATGGTATAAGGTGCATTCGCAGCCCAGGGTCCACCGTGCAGAGATGACACCTGCTCCACTGTAATGGCGGACAGTATATGGCAGTATAATGTGAACACACATGGGTTAGCTTCACTTGGTATGTAAGGAAGCAAACCCTGTTGCGTCACAGGGCCGCTATACCACAGAGTGAACGCTAGTATTGGGTCACAGGACTATGCCCCAAGGACACGGGGTTGGAGTCCCTCTAGACCACCAGAGCTCGGCGCCGCAACTGCGCTGCCAGGTAAAAACATAAATAATGATTTACCGCACTGAGTGCGTGCAGCGCCGCTCTGGTAAACACCACTAACCGCCCTAATTAGGGACAGGTAAGCGCACTGGTTGCGCATGGTGCTGCACTGGCTAACGCTGCTGTTAGATGCTATAGATTGTGCCTGGTGCTGGATGGCACTAAATGGCGCTAGACAACTCCAACATTCATGAGCATTCATTAACACTAGAGATGGGAATGATTCAGAGCTTTTACTAGAACAGGCACACAACCACACACACAATAACTGATTTATACTAGCGCATGGCCGAGCGGCCATGTGAAGCTTTTATATCTGTAGCCTTCCAGGACGTTCCTAGTGCTCCAATCGGAGCCGCTACAGGACCTGAGAATGTGACCCCCGACCACCAATGAGAGGTCGTCCCGTGGGCATGCTCAGTAGAGGAAAAGCAGGACTTAGTCCCTGGAATGTCTGTTCACATCTGATCAATGCTGGTTACAAAGGATGAGTCTGGTATAGCAGCTGTAACCGAACTCAAAGTATCTGCTTGAGCCAGACACTGGTATTGACGTCTCTGCTGAGCAGGCTCCACTGTGGCTGAAGGAGAATGGGAGACTGCAGCTGACATGGTTTGAGATCCCCCATTTCAGTGGTGGGAACTTGACACATAACACCTTATTTAAAACAGCTGAAGTTGAAAAGAGGGTGGCTTCTACAAATAGTTATTAATCCTTAGCACAAGTCAAAATCCACAATAGACTACTTCAAAAAGTGCAAGTCAAATGTTTTACAATGGCCTTCACAGTCCCTTGATCTCAACATTATTGAAAATCTGAGGCTAGACTTCAAAATAGCAGTGTATGCAAGATGATACAGGAATGTCACAGAACTGGAAGAATTTTCCAAGGAAAAATGGATTAAAATCCCTCAAACAAAAATCAAAACACTCTTGGCTGGCTACAAAAAGCGTCTACAAGCTGTGGTACTAATGCAAACTTTTGTATCAACCCATTTTCATTTTTGTAATTTTTAAAATGTAATATATGAATATATAGTTTTTTGCTTAGAATTCAAAGGAAATGTGTCTTTAATTTTATGCCTTTTTAAGATGATTTCATCTTCAACTTGCTTAACTGTTCACAATAACAGTAATTTTAACTAGGGGTGCCCATACTTTTACATGCCACTGTAGGGGAGCTTGTGTGTCTCATGCTGTATATAGAAAACTATGTGGTGGATCATACTGTATTTAGGGGGGAAGGTGAGGGGTCATGTTGAATATAGAGGGACTATATGGGGGCTCACGCTGTATTCAGCGGGTATATGTAGGGCTCATACTGTATATAGAGTGACTATGTGGGAGCTCACACTGTATTCAAAGGCTATGTGTGGGTTCATACTGTATATACAGGTGCTATGTGGGGCTCATACTGTATGTAGGGGGGCTGTGTGTGGGATCTTAAAATATATAGGGGCTCTGGATAGCATCATACGGTATAAAGGGGGATGTCAGCATACTTCATTCTGCTCAATATTAACCCCTTTCTGATAATAGACGTAATGATCTGTCCATGTGCCCTGGGCCTATTTGGCTCTGACAGCTGACACCCGACACTAAATGCCAGGAATGGTCAAAGACTGCTCCCGGCATTTTAACCCCTGAAATGCTGCGATCTAACAGGATATCAGCATTCTGGGAGCAGGCAGAGGGATGACAGCCCCTCTGCCTTTGGATCGGAGGCCCAGCTGCATGACGCAGGGTCCCAATCGTTGCCATGGTGACCGGATGTCATGACGACATCAGGGTCACCACAGCCAGGAAACTTGCTGATCAAAAAATTAAATTGTAAATATATTAAAAGATCAAAAATAATAATACTATATCTTTTGATTTTTTTCATCTCAAAATAAATATTTGAGTAAAAAAAAATAAAGCAAATGTACACACATTTGGTATCACCGCATCAGCAGCTACTCGACCTATGAAACTGTCCCACTATTTAACCCCTTTAGTGAACACCATAAAAAAAGAAATAAAAAGCAAGGCAAAAAACAATGCTTTATCATCTTACCGCCAAACAAAAAGTGCAATAAAACTTGATGAAAAAGACAGATATAAATAAACATGGTACCGTTGAAAACTTATTTTTGTGCCACAATAAACAAGCTGCCATACAGCACTGTTAGTGGAGAAACAAAAAAGTTATAGCTCTCAGAATAAAGTGATGCAAAAATAACTATTTTTTCTATGAAATAGTTTTTATTGCATAAAAGGGACAAAACATAAAAAAATGATATAACTGTGCAATTGCTGTAATCGTACTGACCGGAAGAATAAAACTGTATTATAAATTTTACCACAAACAGAACGGCATAAACCCCCCCAAAAAAATTAATTCCTGAATTGCTGTTTTTTTGTTCATTCTGCCTCAAAAGTCAGAATAGAAAGCGATCAAAAAATGTCATGTGCCCGAAAATGATACCAATAAAAACGTGAACTCACGCTCACGCGACCAATCACAAGCCGAGACGTCATCTAAGGTCTTTCAAGCGCTCATTCTTAGGAACGGAAGATGCCGGTTACATCAGTAAGGTCCAGGCTGCGTCGGAGAGGTGAGTATATCAATATTTTTTATTTTTATTATTTTACACATTAATATCGATCCCGATACCGATTCCCGATATCACAAAAGTATCGGATCTCGGTATCAGAATTCCGATACAGCAAATATTGGCCGATACCCTGTACTTGCGGTATCGGAATGCTCAACACTAGTTATAAACTTCTGTGAAGCATCTGTGGGTTCGAGATGCTCAATACACATCTAGTACAGTTCCCTATGGGTCTAGTTTCCAACATGGTGTCACTTGTGGGGGTTTCCACTTTTTAGGCACATCAATGGCTCTTGTTATGGACATGGTGGTTAGGTGCACCAGGAATGACCTGATGGTTAAACATGGAATCAGGACGAGCTCTGGGGAAATGGGAACTCTGCTGACCGCAAACCCTACTCCTATCAACACAACTAGAAACAGCCGTGGAGCGTGCCTGACACTGCCTAGACGCCTCTTCACAGCCTAAGAGCTAACTACCCCTAAAGAAAGGAAACAAAGCCTTACTTGCCTCAGAGAAATTTCCCCAAAGGTAAAAGCAGCCCCCCCACAAGTATTGACTGTGAGATAAGAGGAAATCACAAACACAGGATGAAATAGGTTTTAGCAAAGAGAGGCCAGTCTATCTATACAGATTGAGGATAGAAAAGGGATCTTTGCGGTCAACACAAAAAGCTACAAAAACCACGCAGAGTGTGCAAAAAATACCCCCGCACCGACTCACGATGCGGTGGTGCCACTCAGCACCCCCAGAGCTTCCAGCTAGCCAGGTAGTTTCATGATAGCAAGCTGGACTAGAACTTAGCAAGAAAAACCATATGTAACAAATGAACAAGCAGGAACTTAGCTTGTGCTGGAGTAGACAGGTCCTCAGAAAGATCCAGGAGAGATCTGAACCAGTACTAGAACATTGACAGCTGGCATGGAGTAACGATCTGAGTGGAGTTAAATAGAGAATCAGCCTAGCCCCAAACGAGGGCAGCTGGAGCAGGAATCTCAGAACCAGCAGCTCCACTCACAGCCATCAGAGGGAGTCCACGGACAGAACTCACCAAAGTACCATTCATGACCACAGGAGGGAGTTCGAGAACGGAATTCACAACAGTACCCCCCCTTGAGGAGGGGTCACCGAACCCTCACCAGAGCCCCCAGGCCGATCAGGATGAGCCAAATGAAAGGCATGAACTAAATCGGCAGCATGGACATCAGAGGCAACAACCCAGGAATTATCCTCCTGACCATAGCCCTTCCATTTGACCAAGTACTGAAGTTTTCGTCTCGAAATACGAAAATCCAAAATCTTCTCCACCACATACTCCAACTCCCCCTCGACCAACACTGGAGCAGGAGGATCAACGGAGGGAACCATAGGCGCCACATATCTCTGCAGCAACTACCTATGGAACACATTATGGATGGCAAAAGAAGCAGGAAGGGCCAAACGAAATGATACAGGATTAAGACTTTCAGAAATCTTATAAGGACCAATGAAACGAGGCTTAAACTTAGGAGAAGAAACCTTCATAGGAACATAACGAGATGATAACCAAACCAAATCCCCAACACGAAATCGGGGACCAACATGGCGACGGCGGTTAGCGAAACGTTGAGCCTTCTCTTGGGACAAGGTCAAATTGTCCACCACATGAGTCCAAATTTGTTGCAACCTGTCCACCACAGAATCCACACCAGGACAGTCCGAAGGCTCAACCTGCCCTGAAGAAAAACGAGGATGAAAACCAAAATTACAAAAAAAAGGCGAAACCAAAGTAGCCGAACTGGCCCGATTATTAAGGGCGAACTCGGCTAA
Source organism: Ranitomeya variabilis (assembly GCF_051348905.1). NCBI lineage: Eukaryota > Metazoa > Chordata > Amphibia > Anura > Dendrobatidae > Ranitomeya > Ranitomeya variabilis. Next base: position 532,461,270 of record NC_135234.1, read on the forward strand.
TGGCAAGAAGGTCACCCAATCATCCTGATCCGCAGAAACAAAGCATCTCAGATAAGTTTCCAAAGTCTGATTGGTTTGTTCGGTTTGGCCATTTGTCTGAGGATGGAAAGCCGAAGAAAAAGACAAATCAATGCCCATCTTAGCACAAAAGGACCGCCAAAACCTTGAAACAAACTGGGAACCTCTGTCAGACACGATGTTCTCCGGAATGCCATGCAAATGAACCACATGTTGGAAAAATAATGGAACCAAATCAGAGGAAGAAGGCAATTTAGGCAAGGGTACCAAATGGACCATTTTAGAGAAGCGATCACAAACCACCCAGATGACCGACATCCTTTGAGAAACAGGAAGATCTGAAATAAAATCCATGGAAACATGCGTCCAAGGCCTTTTCGGGACCGGCAAGGGCAAAAGTTACCCACTGGCACGAGAACAGCAGGGCTTAGCCCGAGCACAAGTCCCACAAGACTGCACAAAAGAACACACATCCCGCGACAAGGAAGGACACCAAAAGAACCTAGCCACCAAATCTCTGGTACCAAAAATCCCAGGATGACCAGCCAACACCGAACAATGAACCTCAGAGATAACTCTATTAGTCCATCTATCAGGGACAAACAGTTTCTCCGCTGGACAACGGTCAGGTCTATCAGCCTGGAACTCCTGCAGCACCCGCCGCAAATCAGGGGAGATGGCAGACAGAGCTACCCCCTCTCTGAGAATACCAGCCGGCTCAGGAACCCCAGGAGAATCAGGCACAAAACTCCTTGAAAGGGCATCAGCCTTCACATTCTTAGAACCCGGAAGGTACGAAACCACAAAATTGAAACGGGAGAAAAACAGCGACCAACGAGCCTGTCTAGGATTCAACCGCTTGGCAGACTCGAGATAAGTCAGATTCTTGTGATCTGTCAAGACCACCACGCGATGCTTGGCTCCTTCAAGCCAATGTCGCCACTCCTCGAATGCCCACTTCATAGCCAACAACTCCCGATTGCCAACATCATAATTACGCTCAGCAGGCAAAAACTTTCTCGAAAAGAAAGCGCATGGCTTCATTACAGAGCAATCAGAACTTCTCTGAGACAAAACAGCCCCTGCTCCAATTTCAGAAGCATCAACCTCGACCTGAAAAGGGAGCGAAACATCTGGCTGACACAACACAGGAGCCGAAGAGAAACGACATTTCAACTCCTGAAAAGCCTCAACGGCCACAGAGGACCAATTCACCACATCAGCATCCTTCTTGGTCAAATCAGTCAATGGTTTAACAACACTAGAAAAATTAGCGATGAAGCGACGGTAAAAATTGGCAAAGCCCAGAAATTTCTGAAGGCTCTTCACAGATGTAGGCCGAGTCCAATCATAAATAGCTTGGACTTTAACAGGATCCATCTCGATAGTAGAAGGGGAAAAAATGAAGCCCAAAAAGGAAACCTTCTGAACTCCAAAGAGACACTTATATCCCTTTGCAAACAAGGAATTAGCACGAAGGACCTGGAACACCATTCTGACCTGCTTCACATCGGACTCCCAATCATCCGAAAAGACCAAAATATCATCCAAATATACGATCATGAATCTATCTAGATACTTTCGGAAGATGTCATGCATAAAGGACTGAAACACAGAGGGAGCATTAGAAAGGCCGAATGGCATCACCAGGTACTCAAAATGGCCCTCGGGCGTATTAAATGCTGTTTTCCATTCATCGCCCTGTTTAATACGCACGAGATTATACGCCCCACGAAGGTCTATCTTGGTGAACCAACTAGCCCCCTTAATCCGAGCAAATAAATCAGACAGTAGAGGCAAAGGGTACTGAAATTTGACCGTGATTTTATTAAGAAGGTGGTAATCTATACAAGGTCTCAGAGAACCATCCTTCTTGGCCACAAAAAAGAACCCTGCTCCCAATGGTGACGACGACGGGCGAATATGCCCTTTCTCCAAGGACTCTCTTATATAACTCCACATAGCGGCGTGTTCTGGCACAGACAAATTGAAAAGTCGTCCCTTAGGGAACTTGCTACCAGGAATCAAATTAATAGCACAATCACAATCCCTATGAGGAGGTAGGGTACTAGACTTGGGCTCATCAAATACATCCCGGTAATCCGACAAAAACTCAGGGACTTCAGAAGGAGTGGAGGAAGAAATTGACAATAATGAAACATCCCCATGTACCCCTTGACACCCCCAACTGGACAACAACATTGATTTCCAATCCAATACTGGATTATGGACCTGCAGCCATGGCAAACCCAACACGACCACATCATGCAGATTATGCAACACCAAAAAGCGAATATCCTCCTGATGCGCAGGAGCCATGCACATAGTCAACTGGGTCCAGTACTGAGGCTTATTCTTGGCCAAAGGCGTAGCATCAATTTCCCTCAAAGGAATGGGATGCTGCAAGGGCTCCAAGAAAAAACCACAGCGCCTGGCAAACTCCAAGTCCATCAAATTCAGGGCAGCAACTGAATCCACAAATGCCATAACAGAATAGGATGACAAAGAGCAAATCAGAGTAACGGACAGAAGAAATTTAGACTGTACAGTACCAATGGTGACGGACCTAGCGAACCGCTTAGTGCGCTTAGGACAATCAGAGATAGCATGAGTGGAGTCACCACAGTAAAAACACAGCCCCTTCTGACGTCTATGTTCTTGCCGTTCAGCTCTGGTCAAAGTACTATCACATTGCATAGGCTCAGGCCTCTGCTCAGAGGATACCGCCAAATGGTGCACAGTTTTGCGCTCACGTAAGCGCCGATCGATCTGTATGGCCAAGGACATTGATTCATTCAGACCAGCAGGCGTGGGGAACCCCACCATAACATCCTTAAGGGCTTCAGAAAGACCCTTTCTGAAAATTGCTGCCAGGGCACACTCATTCCACTGAGTAAGCACAGACCACTTTCTGAACTCCTGGCAATATACCTCCGCTTCATCCTGACCCTGACACAAAGCCAGCAAAATTTTCTCTGCCTGATCCACAGAATTCGGTTCATCATAAAGCAAACCCAGCGCCAGAAAAAACGCATCTACATTACGCAATGCAGGATCTCCTGGCGCCAGGGCGAATGCCCAGTCTTGAGGGTCGCCACGCAACAAAGAAATAATGATTCTTACTTGCTGATTAGGGTCACCAGAAGAGCGGGGTTTTAGAGCAAGATACAGTTTACAATTGTTTTTGAAATTCTGAAATTTAGATCTATCCCCAGAAAACAAATCAGGAACTGGAATTCTAGGCTCCAACATAGGATTCTGAACTACATAATCTTGAATGTTTTGTACCCTTGATCTACACTAGAGGACAAACCTTGAATGTCCATATCCACACCTAAGTTCTGAACCACCCAGAGTTTAAGGGGAAAAGAAAGGCAAAACACACTGCAGAAAGAAAAAAAAATGGTCTCAGAACTTCTCTTTTCCCTCTATTGAGATGCATTAACACTTTGTGGGCCAGCTGTACTGTTATGGACCTGGTGGTTAGGTGCACCAGGAATGACCTGATAGTTAAACACGGAATCAGGATGAGCTCTGGGGAAATGGGAACTCTGCTGACCGCAAACCCTACTCCTATCAACACAACTAGAAACAGCCGTGGAGCATGCCTGACACTGCCTAGACGCCTCTTCACAGCCTAAGAGCTAACTACCCCTAAAGAAAGGAAACAAAGCCTTACTTGCCTCAGAGAAATTTCCCCAAAGGTAAAAGCAGCCCCCCCACAAGTATTGACTGTGAGATAAGAGGAAATCACAAACACAGGATGAAATAGGTTTTAGCAAAGAGAGGCCAGTCTATCTATACAGATTGAGGATAGAAAAGGGATCTTTGTGGTCAACACAAAAAACTACAAAAACCACGCAGAGTGTGCAAAAAATACCCCCGCACCGACTCACGATGCGGTGGTGCCACTCAGCACCCCCAGAGCTTCCAGCTAGCCAGGTAGTTTCATGATAGCAAGCTGGACTAGAACTTAGCAAGAAAAACCATATGTAACAAATGAACAAGCAGGAACTTAGCTTGTGCTGGAGTAGACAGGTCCTCAGAAAGATCCAGGAGAGATCTGAACCAGTACTAGAACATTGACAGCTGGCATGGAGTAACGATCTGAGTGGAGTTAAATAGAGAATCAGCCTAGCCCCAAACGTGGGCAGCTGGAGAAGGAATCTCAGAACCAGCAGCTCCACTCACAGCCACCAGAGGGAGTCCACGGACAGAACTCACCGAAGTACCATTCATGACCACAGGAGTGAGTTCGAGAACGGAATTCACAACAGGCTCTACAAACGTGACATGGCAACTGCTAATTATGCCAGCATATTTTACATTCAAAAAGTCAAATGGCACTCTATCCCTTCTGAGCTCAGCTGTGTGCCCAAACAGTAGATTTCCCCCACATATGGGGTATCAGCATGCTCCGGAGAAATTGTGCAATAAAATGTATGGTCCATTTTCCCCTGTTACCCTTGCGAAAGTAAAAATAATTAGGTCTAAATGACATTTTTTGTAAAAGAAAAGGAAATGTTTATTTTTTCCTTCCACATTACAAAAATTCATGTGAATCACCTGAACGGTTAATAAACTTCTTGAATGTGGTTTTGAGTACCGTGAGGGGTGAAGTTTTTAGAATGGTGACTTTTGGGGTATTTTCTGCCATATAGGCCCCTCAAAGTCACTTCAAGTGTGAAATGGTCCCTAAAATAAATGATTTTGCAAATTTTGTTGTAAAAATGAGATATCGCTGGTTAACTTTTAACCCTTATAACTGTCTAACAAAAAAAGATGTTTCCAAAATTGTGCTAATGTAAAGTATACATGTGGGAAATGATATTTATTAACTATTTTGTGAGATATGACTCTCTGATTTAAAGTTATAAAAATAAAAAAATTGAAAATTGTGAAATTTTCACATTTATGCAATTTTTGTCACAAATAAACACAAGTCATATCAAAGAAATGTTACAACTATCATAAAGTACGATATGTCATAAAAGAATCTCAGAATCATCAGGATCTGTTGAAGCTTTCCAGAGTTATTACCTCATAAAATGACAATGATCAGAATTATAAAAATTGGCCTGGTCATGAAGGTCAAAACAGGTTTGGTCTCAAAGAGGTTAATGGGTGACAAAAAGTTTCCCAAACAGCTTAAAATAGGGGCAGACACCACAAAATGAAGTTGCAATGAGGGCCTGGTGGTTAAGGGAGTGGTATAAGCCTTCTAAGCAGGGAGACCTCACACTTCATGCAACACATCCAATTTTGTTTTCATTCCAGCCACACTCAGATGGAACAAACATCAGTTTCATGGACTACTGCTAGCAAAAAAAAATTGAAGCATGTTAACACAGGAAGTTGACTGATCAATTGACCCACAGTAGAACCTGTTATAATGGCTCACATGCAGTCAGCCATGGCCCATGCATGAGGTATCAGGGTCCAGCCATCTGGGTCTAGGCCTCTGTCACACCTTCTACTGCAGTGAACACATCAGATGAAGACCCAACTTTGAGTCTCCACATTTCAAAAAATAATTGTCACACAGCACTAAAGTGCCATCACTTTTTACAGAGTAGAAAAAGTATAAAACGCCGCTGATACACCTTCTACTACAGGCAATCCATCAGATGGAGATCCAACTTGGTGTCTCCACATTTCAAAAAATGTTTGTAACATCAGCAGCAGTAGCAACAGCAGGCACAGAAAATACCAAAATACCACAAAGATGGAAAGACAGCAATAACGCAAGATCAATATATGACACTAAAAACTATACCATAGCCTAGTATGCCCAATCTGCGACTGTGGTGCAAAAGTCATCCATGGCTTGTTCATTTTGATGAAAGTTAGGCAGTCTACACTTTGAGGGGACAGCCAGATATGTTTTTTCTGTCAGGACACCACCAGCAGCACTGAAGACACGTTCTGAGAGAACTCTGGCTGCAGAGCATGACAAAACCTCCAAGGAGTGACAGGTGAGCTCAGGCCAATCTTCAATCTTTGGAGACCAAAATGTAAAAGAGCCCAAATTCCCCTGATAGCATTGATATTGAGATACAGATACTCCTGCACCGTCCTCTCCAGTTATTCACAACATGTTAGACTTGTCCCCAGTTCTGCTGGTGTATGGGCTGGTCTTAAAAATGTGTTAAACGACCCATAGAAATTATTTATGCCACTTACACTGCTGCTGCCTTGATGTTTCCGGGGTTGAACATCTAATACTGGGATGCACAGTGTGTTTCACTGCTGTCTACAAGCGTATTTCGATACTCCAGCATGTGCGCATTCCTTTCCAGGGGGGAAGCATCTGGCTAAATTTACTTTAGTACTGTGGATCTAGTTTAGTGGCAACCCAGTAGTCGGCATTCTTTTTGACCCTAAGAATACAGGCATCGGGTTGAAGAGAGTGCAGCAAGAAGATGCTCATGTGTTGGGCACTTCCATGAGGTCGAAGTCCATGCTGTGTTTTGGCGGGGTAGTACTCAAGGTTGCTTCATCTGTCCCCTCCTGGCAATTTTAGACAACAGAGAGAGTATCATTATCCTTTTCATCTCCTGACTGTTGCATATCCATCATATCATCCTCCTCAAATTGTTTCTTGGCTACTGCATCTTCACTAACATTTTGTGTGGTACCATTAGCCCTCTTTGATCGCTTTAAGCTATCCTACAATGGCACCCGCCTGTGTAAGGACAGTTCAGAAATTTGAGATCTTGTTATCCCTTCCACATCCTGTTCTGCTTCCAATTCTTCCTCTGGGACCATCACCTCCTCATGCAGACTATTTAAAGTGTGCTCCAGCATGTACATGACCAGAATATTGAGGCTGATGATGGCATTATCAGCACTAACCATATTAGTAGCTATTTCAAAACAGTGCAGAAGGGTGCAGAGGTCCTTCACCTGTGCCCGCTCTGCAAGCATAATTTGCACCATGTTTGGACTGCGTTGGCCCAGGCTATGTAAAAGGACATACTGCACCAGGGTTCTTCACTGCTGCCAATGTCCTTCGGGGTGCGATTGTCGAAAGTGAGTACACAGTGACCATGCTTTCTTCAGCAGAGCTTCCAGGCGGGGATAGTGACAGAGAAATTGCTGTACCACCAGATTGAGGACGTGAGGTAGGCTAGGTATGTGTGTGAGGTTGCCACGGCATAGGGCCGCCACCAGGTTTGCACCATAATCCCACACGGCCTTCCATGACTCCAGGTTTAGTGGAGACAGCCATTGCTTTAGCTCAAGCGGGATACCTGTCCATAACTCTTGAGGTGTTTGGCTGTGATCTTCAAGGCATTTTAATTTAAACACTGCCTGCTTGCGGTGAGCCATGTCTGTGCAGTACGGAGGTGAGGGAAATTTTATCTGCACTATCGGAATGCGTGCATGAATAAGGGAGAGTTTTAAGGCAGGTGGAGGCCCTAGTGGAGGTGGAGGATGCAGAAGCAGTGGAGGAACTGTTAGAAACAGAGGTTTGTCCCGCAAGCCTTGGGGATTCAGACTTGTGGTGCAGCCCCTTGACTGCCTGTCCCCACCATGCCCCTGCCCATGTTTGCTCATCCAGGTGTCAGTGGTGAAATGCATCCTGGCAGACATACATTTTTTTCAAGGAATGGGTGATGTTGTAGGCAACATGCTGGTGTAGCGCAGACACAGCTTTCTTAGAGAACTAATGGCAACCGGGCAACTTTTACTGGGGAACTGCAATGGCCATCAACTTTCAGAAACCGTCTGTATCCACCAGGTGGAAAGGCAGCATTTCCATGACCAACAGATTGGAGATTGTGGAGTTAGCTTTGCTATGTGTAGGAGGAAATATTCTTTAACGTGACCAACAACTGCAGGACCGAGAGCTGGCTGCTGTGCTGAATGAGGGCGGACCATGAATGAGGTGCAAGTGGAGATGTTATGGTGGATTGAGAAAGATGTGTTGTGTTCGGTGACACAAAAGCAGCAGTCATGTTTACTTGCATAACTGATGATCAGATCTAACTCACATCAACTGTGGTGGGTAAACAATTGTAGTTTCAATGACCGGAGATCTGTGTGAGAAGACTTGGAATGGTGACAGAGGAGGAAGAAGCAGCAGATGGGGGTTGATGTAACAGCTGGTAGTTGGTGAGGCCCGCTAGTCTGCATGTTAACGCAGTGAGATTCCCACATTAAGGCATGTTGATTGCGCATGTGCCGGTTTATGACTGTTGTTGTCAAATTATTGCAATTTTTGCCTCTACTGAATTTTTTATTCAAATTTGACAGATGAAGTATGTTGGGTCATCCTTTGCATGATATAGAAAATGTTCAGCACAGCCTAAAAGAGGAGGTGCATAGATATAGGTTCCCAAACCTTAATACGTGGAATAGTTACAACTAGCACACTCCAATGTGATGCAAAAAAGGGGGTATTTAATATACATACAGTAACCACAAATGTTTCGATCTGCAATTGACCTTCATCAGTGTGCTAAATGTAGCATGAATGGTATATATAGTGGAACCCTGATAGGAATTAACTGATTCGCATCAAAATGTAAGTTTTACTGGAAAATTTGCACTGAAAACAGTTTTGAATAGTAGGTCAGTCTGGCTAGCGGGAGAGGAAGAGACACGAGAGCATTTGATCTCCCCGTGCCCTATGGACACTCAGGTCTTTCCTCAGCTGTGGGTGTTATTATTGGACAATTGTTTGCACTGATTTCAGATTTAATATGTTACTCCAATAGAGATTTTACTATTTGTTTCTAAATGGGATAACAGCATGCATATATTGTCTGGTTAATATTATTTTGAGTTTGGTCACATTGAGATATACATATATATATATATATATATATATATATATATATATATATATATATATATATATATATATATATATATATATATCTGATATTGACTGTGCAGTGTTTTCTTTTTGAGTATTTAACCCATATTTGTATGGACCCTAATCCTCTACCCTGTTTGTGGGATTTTTAATTGTTTTTAAAAAACAGTTCTTGTGTGGTGTTCTCAATAAAATATTGTTATTTTTTGTATAAAAATTATTGGTGTTGTGATCCCAATTTTTTGATCCATGTACTTATTCTTTCATGCTGTTTGTCTATATTGATATGCATCAGGAGAGCCCCTTCTCTATTTAAAGTGGATGGTGCCCGCTCAAATTGTGTTTTGTGAATATTGAGTGGTGATGTCAACAGCTTCCTGCTCCACCCCAAGAACTGTAAGGGAGTGGTTGCAGGAAGAACGTAGTTTCAATTTCTCCTTGTAAATGCTCTAGTAAGGTAGCCAAGCATGATTTAAATGCTATTTACCTGCAATTTTCTAAAATATCTGCAGGTAGATTGAATTTCTGGCTGTGATAGGTTAAGAACAGGAGCAGTCGCAAAAGCTTTGTCCAAGACAAAAGAAAAAGCAGGTGAAGCATTATTGCCCTATGTTGTAGTAAGGCCACAAGATGTGATTGTAAACTTAGTAACTTCAGATTCCACCATAAAAAACAGTGGGAGCTCACTTTGAAGCTACAAGAAGGAAATAAAGATGAAATATCTAGAATTTATTGTAACAAAATAATTTGGAATGTTGTGCTATACAGACTAGAGGAATATAAGTTGATGTGTATTTTTTTTTTTTTTTTAAGAAATACTTTTCTGAGCAAGAAAAGGAAATAATAAATGTGACTATATGAAAAACCAAAATAACAATATAAAAGCCACCGTGCACTAGGTATAGCTTAATAACCTTCACTTTCCAAAACATCAGTGTTATCATTGCAAAGTTAAAAGTGAGGCCATGCACCCTGCTCTTTTTGATGCCCATAGGAGTGTGATTTATAGACTAGTCATCACAATTGAAGTATGTTCTGTCCTAGTTTCATCTGACTGCCTGGGAAAAGTAAAAAAAAGAATTGAAACTTCAAATTATTTGTTGCTGTGATTTGAAATGAGAAAAATGGATTTAGTGAAACAGATGATCACTCTTAGGCTGTCGTCACACTAGCAGTATTTGGTCAGTAATTTACATCAGTATTTGTAAGCCAAAACCAGGTGTGGAACAAATAGAGGAAACGTATAATAGAAACATATGCAACGCTTCTGTATTTGGAGAGCCCCCACTGCTGCAAGGCCGAGGGGTACCTGGTACCGGGCCTCTCTGTCTCGATTCTGGGATTGTCACGGTGGTTAGACCCGGTCCGTGACCCTGCTGAGGGGCGTCCAATGAAAGTTGGGAATGTTGTGGTGTGGTGCAGGTCGCGATGAATAACGAGGACACCAGGTTGCAGTCCCTTTACCTCTTTACTGAATGCTTCAGGATCCTCAGTCCGGGGTACGGTTAACAGGGCTGTCTGAGACTGGCCGGTCCGATGGCACTTCCAGAGTTCCCTTTGCAGGTGGAAATCTGTGCCTACCTTCTAGCGCTTGTGTGTTGTAGTCCTTCCCTGCTTAGCACCACGGGATAGTCCTCACAACTGTTGTGTCTGTTTCTGAAGTTTCCTCACAACTGATTCTGATGTTCTTCTCCGTCCCCCAGATGATATGGCTAGGACGCACCCGTATGACGGGTAGGCCTGGAGGTCTTCCGGGACCCTAGAGTCGCCCCTCTCCAACTGTTGCCCCCTATGTCTGCTTAGGTGATTTAGGTGAGACAGCCCGCCTATAACTGACTGTCCTGCCGTAGGTTTGAAGTAAGGCTTGGAGCTCAATACTTCCTCGGTGTTTCCGGCCACCGGCTACGCGCCTCAGTAGGATGTTGCCTCGTTCTTACAGCACGACTCCTACTGGCGTTTCTCCTTGTTGCGTTGATCTCGTTTCTCACTCTTCACAATAAACCTCGCTTCTTGTCCTTTCTTGGGGTACCGCCGCAATGAAGTGCAGGCGCGGTCCCGTAACGTTCTTTCTGTTCGCTAGGCCTCTGTCAGGATCCCACCCCTGACAGGGACCCCCCTGAACCTTCCCCTGCAACACCCTCTGCCACAGGATGTTGCCTGGTTCCAACCCAGTCAGCTTCTGACTAACTTCCTATCTAACCCCCAGTTTTACCAGATTGTGAGGAGTGGCCTAATACATAGCAACCTTAGCTCCCCCTGGAGGCCAGACTGTGAAGTGTATTGGTGTCTATGATACCTGGTCAGGTGAACCCCTTCAGTGCCATCAGACATACCAACACCCCCCTTAGCGGCGGAGCATCAGTACTGCAACGACCAGGACTCTGGGGCGCTGCATATTTATCACCCACTCCTTGTTTTGGCTTACAAATACTGATGTAAAATACTGACCAGATACTGCTAGTGTGATGGCAGCCTTAACTTTTTTGTTCTGTAATTGACATATTTGACACACCAAGCAGCTCCTAAGAGCAATAATTAATAATAATAATAATAATAAATAATAATAATCTTTATTTATATAGCTCCAACATATTCCGCAGCACTTTACAGTTTCAAACAAAACAGTCATAAGTAACAACGTTAACAATACAATAATTAAAGCGAAATAAGACAATCCAGCCATCTTCAGGGGCAGCCATCAGGCAGGTCCGTGATACTCTTGTGGAGAAGTTTAAAGCCCTGCACTGTGGACCCCGGACTGCGAACGCACCTTATATCATCTGTAATTAATATTTGGTGTGCTCTGCCAGTCCTAACGAGAATCTGGCTTGTAATGGTGGATGAACAGCGTCTACACCGGTACATTCAGCAGCTGGAGGGTAGGTTGGCGGATCTTGAGCATACAACCTCGGCTGTGGATGTGACCGTTGTAGCTGTTCAGGCTGTTAGCGTAGCTGCAGCCAGTTTGTCCACTGCCACCCCTGTTCCATCCATATCCCGTCTCCCGCTACCTGATAAGTTTACTGGTGACAGTAAGCTGTGTCGGGGATTTGTGAGTCAGTGTGCCATACACCTTGAGCTCTTGGCTGCACGTTTTCCCACGGAGCGGGCGAAGGTGGGATTTATTGGATCCCTGTTGTCGGGCAGGGTGTTGGAGTGGGCAATGCCGCTGTGGGAGCATGATTATCATGTGTTGCAGAGTGCTCCAAAGTTTCTGGACTCTCTGAGACAGGTCTTTTTGGGACCTCATGTCACCCATGATTCGGCGCTTCAACTTCTGGCATTGACACAGGGTTCATCCATGATCAGTAATTTTTCCATCCACTTCCGGACTTTAACATCTGTGCTGGAGTGGCCAGATAAAGTCCTTATCCCTGTGTTTTGGAAAGGACTGGCTGACCCTGTGAAGGACGCCTTGGCCACTAGGGAGATTCCTGCCACACTGGAAGAGCTGATAGCCATATCCACTCGCATTGACTTCCATTTTCATGAGCTGGGGTTGGAGCGAGCCCACTGTAGGCAGAGGTTTAGGCTGGCATCTAACTTCACCAAGCCTCTGGAGTCCCTTGTTCAGGCTTCCGAGCCCTATGAGGCCATGGAGGTTTATCGAGCGGGTCCTAAGTCTCGGGCAGCTCGAATATCCATGGTCTGTAATGTCTGCCAGCAGTCAGGACATTACACCAAGAAATGTCCTCAGCAGCAGAGGAAACAACCACATCTAGTAACTGTAGGAGGAGGTTCACTAGACACAGCAGTGTTTTCCTCCAAATTGTCCTTCAAGGGGACAATTACTTTTGGCCCTTTCACTTTTACGGTCGAGCTTCTTGAGGATTCTGGGGCGAAGGGAAATTTCATGTCCTCAGCCTTTGCCCAAAGGCACGCAATACCTCTGGTTATGCTAGCCAAACCAGTGACCATAAGAGTCGTGAATGGGTAAACACTGCCCTCACAAATTACACACCAGACTATCCTGTTTACGTTATCCATGTTTCCATCCCATCAGGAGATAATTTCCCTTCTTGTCATTCCTGAGGGAATAGACGAGATTCTGCTAGGAATACCTTGGTGGCGTTACCACTCTCCACATATAGAGTGGTCCTATGGGAGAATTCTGGGATGGAGTAAATCTTTTGAGGGCAGATGTCTGGGAGAGTGTGTTCAGGTTGCCACAACAGAGATACCTGCAGATCTTACCTCTCTCCCCAAACACTATTGGTCTTATGCAGAGACTCTTCCGCCTCACCGCCCGTATGACTGTCCTATTGATCTCTTGCCTGGGCCAGAGCCTCCCTGGGGAAGAGTCTATCCCCTGCCTCTCCTGAAGACGGACGCAATGTCACTATATACATCCAGGAAAATCTGGCAAGAGGATTCATTAGGAAGTCAGTGTCACCTGCAGGGTCGGGGTTCTTCTTTGTGCAAAAGAAGAACAGAGAATTGCGTCCATGTATTGACTACTGGGGTCTTAATGCCATCACTTTTAAAAAATAAGTACCCTCTGCCTTTGATATCTGAGCTCTTCGATAGACTGCGAGGGTATTGTAATAATTTTAGGGGAGAACTCAGGAGACTCTTTGCATGGAACAAGACAACTACAGGACACAGTTTTATAAGTGGTAAGTGATTCAAACAGGTGCAGAGAGAAACTCAAGTCCACAACACTTGGTGTAAATATTAAATGCAGCTTAGCAGTCTATAGGAAACTTCAGAGGAAAATGCAACAAAGCAGAAAGTCTATGAAGCACAGTTATTCTTGAGGATACTTGACACGAATAAATCCTTGTCTTAGTCCAAACACAGATAGATAAGCTTATAAGGTAGTTCAAATCATATCTTAGCTCAACCAGGGAGGCCTGGTTAATAGTCTCAGGTTTTTGCAGAGCAGAAACAGCTTACATGTCCAGCAAATGCAGATGGAAGTAAACACGAGCAGAAGATGAAGGAGGATTACTGGAAACTGGTGTATGCAGCAGGAACTCAGAGCAGAGTAGCAGGATCACCACACAGGTTCACAGGAGCAGGTATATAGCCAGGGAGTAATCAAAGGTCAGGAGCTGGATGCAAGGCAGAATACTCTAGCACACACTGAAGGCTGGGTTGGAGTTTTATAGCAGGAAGACACAGTGCACAAAAGACCAAGGACGCCATCTTGGAAAAGGGCAGTAATGCACAAAAGGTAATAAAAATGTTCAGAGTCCTGACATTACTCCCTCCTTAGAAGCGGCCTCAGGACGATCCTGGACCTGGTTTCTCAGGGAATCTCTGGTGAAAACGAGAAATCTTCTGTTGGGCATTGATGTTTTCCACAGGTTCCCAAGAGTCTTCCTCAGGGAGATATCCCTGCCATCTTATCAGATATTGGAGCCAATTCCTGCGAATCCTGGAATTAATAATTTCCTCCACCACAAATTGTTCTTGCCCATCAATCACCACAGGCTGCGGAGGTGGCACAACACATCCCTGGAAGGTATTAGGAGATACAGGCTTTAGTAAAGATACATGAAAAACTGGGTGTACCTTCATAGTCCTAGGCAGCTTCAGCCGGCAGGCCACAGAGCTCACAATACCGTTGATCTTGAAAGGGCCAATGAATTTCTGTCCAAGTTTTTGTTAAGGAACTTTTAACTTCAGATTCTTAGTTGCTAACCACACGGAATCTCCTACCTTGAACATGGGTGCAGGTTTACGGAATCTATCAGCCGATCTCTTATAACGTTCTTGAGCTGTGGTCAGGGATTCCTTCAGAACCTCCAGATTTTGCCTCATCGCAGCCAGCCTTTCCTCCACTGCCGGAACCAGAGAATTAATTGGAGACCTAGGTAAGATACACAGATGATAACTCAGATTGGCAAAGAAAGGTGTAAATTTAGTGGAGGCGCTCTGAGAATTGTTATATGAAAATTCGGCTAACGGCAGCAACTCCAACCAATCATTCTGGAGATGGCTGACATAACATCGTAGATATTGTTCCAGTGTCTGGTTGGTCCGCTCAGTCTGACCAATTGTCTGGGGATGGTAAGTGGAAGAGAGACAGACATTAATATTGAGTGCAGAGCAAAACCCCTTCCAGAATCTTGAAGTGAACTGTACTCCACGGTCAGAGATGATCTCATCCGGGACCCCATGCAACCGAAAGACATTCTGTATAACCAAGTTCACTGTATCTTTAGCTGAGGGGAGGCTGGTGCACGGAACAAAATGAGCAGCTTTAGTCAGGCAATCAACTACCACCATGATTGTATTCATGCCCCCGATGTAGGCAGCTCCACAATAAAGTCCATTGATATAGACCCCCAATGGCAGGACGGAACAGTTAATGGTTGTAGAAGACCCGTAGGTGCCACATGAGGAGTCTTGTAACGAGCACATACCTCGCAAGAGAGAACATAGTCCTTGGTATCCTTCAGGCAAGTTGGCCACCAGAAAAATTGGCTCAGGAACTCTTGTGTCTTCTTTACCCCCCTGTGACCAGCCAACTTGGAGTCATGTACCAACTTGAGGATCTGCAAATGGACGACCTCAGGGACGTAGATATGTTGATCTCTGAACCACATGCCACCCTTAAAGACAAGATTAATATCCACAGGTGGGTTGGCCAGAAATACATCACCGTCATAAGCCTCCCTGCACTTCTTCCACAAGTCCTGATCGTGGATAACTCTGATGAAATTGGCATCAGATAGAATGGTCTTGGACGGGGCTCCAGGTACGGAATCCGCAGCATGGATTCGGGATAAAGCATCAGCCTTCCCATTACGAGAACCTGGATGGTTCGAGATAACAAAGTTAAATTGATTTAAAAATAAGTTCCAACGAGCCTGATGAGGAGAAAGACATCTAGCGGATCTAAGGAACTCTAAATTGCGATGGTCAGTTAGCACTATGATCTGTTGTGCCGCTCCTCACAGATGATGCCTCCATTCTTTGAAAGCCGCAATAATAGCCAGCAATTCCTTGTCTCCCACTTCGTAATTCTTCTCTGCTGAGGTTAGTCTATGGGAAAAGAAAGCACAAGGATGTAGCAGACCCTTCTCTCCAGTTCTTTGGGAGAGAATAGCCCCCAAAGCATTATCAGAAGCGTCCACCTCCACAATGAAAGAAAGTGTTGGATTTGGGTGTATCAACAGTGGTGCTGAGGTGAAACAGATCTTAAGCCGATCAAAAGCTTCTTGATCCTGTGATGACCACTTAAAGGGCTTTTCCTTCTTTGTCAAGGAAGTAATGGGACGGGCAATATCAGAAAAATTTCGAATGAAGCGTCTGTAGAAATTTGCAAAACCAATAAAACATTGGACCTCCCTAACGTTCTTGGGTAACGGCCAGTCAAGGATAGCCTGAATCTTCAAAAAACCAAAAACAACAAGAATCCCTTAAAATGTAACTTTTAATAATTAAAGCTAAAAACAGTTTGTTCCAATATAGGAAACATCGGTATTAAGAGAAATACACACAACTCACAACTGGCACTATTACTTTTTTGTGGCATTGTTCCATGTCCCCTGATGAACCCCCAGGATTCCCACAGGGGGGAAATGCATCGGGCAGAATAGGGAGGACACCCCGGCAGGAGACTAACTGGGCTGGATGATTGCATGACCACCCACAATGCCTCTGGGATGCAGATGAGTAGAAGCGTTTACCACAGTATTTAACTATGGGGTGGTTTCTATATGGCTGTTTAACCTGCTCTGGTGGTCCCTTGTTTGCTGCTGGGATGTCTCTGTGCGTTTGTGGGCCACTGTCCTATTGAGAAAACTGTATATACGAAGTCATTTGACTATTTGTAAACTTTGGATATATACATAACTACATGTTTATTTAAGAAATACAAATATGGGATGGAGTGGCCCGTGGATATGTTTTGGATAAACGAGACATTGGTATTATATATTTCCACCCAATAATTGTGATTTTTTTCTGCTATTCCCTATTAGGGACCTTTTGTCTGGTAGCAAATAACAATTTTGTTTTTTTCTGCTATGTTTATTTTGTTGCTTTTTTCTATCCTAATTTTTGCATTTTTTTATTTTTTTATATTTTTTTCATTTTTTCCTGGGTATTAGTAATCAATAGGTCTCCTTTAGGGAACACAGGGTGGATCTAGGGCTACTAAGGGCCAGTCGTCAAGGAGCGGGGGCGCCTACCGCAGAAACTTAGGGTGCCAACCTCCGCTGTCAGGTAGGGACCATTATTAGGACACCTGACAGGGCAAGGTAGCTTGTTTTTTTGAGTTGTTTGTATTCTCTCTTAATACTGATGTTTCCTATATTGGAACAAACTGTTTTTAGCTTTAATTATTAAAAGTTACATTTTAAGGGATTCTTGTTGTTTTTGGTTTTTTGGTGGTTTTCTAGGATCGCAAAATTATTTGCTTTGAGTGGCTCTTTTTTAGCCTGAATCTTACCAGATTCCATGTTCAGCCCCTGGGGCGAGATGATATAACCTAAAAACTATATCACAGAACGATGGAACTCGCATTTCTCTGGCTTAATATACAGATGGTTCTCTTTCAGATGTCTTAAAACAGTTTTGACATGTTCTTCATGTTCCTGTAGAGAGTCAGAAAAGATTAGTATATCGTCCAAATAGATCACCACAAACTGGTCCAACAAATCTCTGAAAATGTAATTAGCAAGGTGTTGAAACATTTCAGGGGCGTTACAAAGCCCGAGGGGCATCACAAGATATTCAAAGTGTCCATACCGGCATCTGAATGCTGTCTTCCACTCATCCCCTGGACGAATACGCACCAAATTATAAGTCCCACGAAGATCCAGTTTAGAGAACACCTTAGCATGGCGGACTTTTCCAGTAATTCGGGAATCAGAGGCAAAGGGTAGCAGTTTCATATGGTTACCTTATTGAGTTCCCAATAGTCAACACAGGGTCTCAGGGTCCCATCCTTCTTTTTTACAAAAAATATAGGTGCCCCTGCTGGTGAGGAAGAAGGATGTATGAAGCCTTTGGCCAGATTTTCATCAATATACTCCTTTAAGGCTTGAAGCTCAGGTGCCGCCAAAGGATATATGTTACCAAAAGGAATAGCTGCCCCAGGAAGCAGCTCAATGGGACAGTCATAATGTCTGTGTGGAGGAAGCTGATCTGCATTCTTTTTGTCACAGATGTCAGAGAACTCTTTATATGCTGAAGGTAAAGTAAATACCTGTACATGTGGTTCCGTAGCCGTGGACTCAGGGACAGCTTCTGTTAACGCTGAGTTGCTCCTTGTTGGAAAGATAATCTCCTTAGTCTCCCAGTTGATAATTGGTTTTTGAGAATGCAACCAAGGAATGCCTATAATCACAGGAAAATTATTAGAAGAAATTAGCAAGAAAGAAAGTTGCTCCTGATGATTAGGCTCCAACAAAATTTCAAGGGGTACAGTCTCCTGATCCACAGGCCCAGAGATTAAAGGTGACCCATCCACTGTTTCTATGGTAATTGGAGAGGCTCTTTGCTGAATTTCAATACCATGTTCCTTGGCAAATGCGATATCCATGAAATTGCCACCTGCACCAGAGTCAATCATAGCAGCACTGGAAATCCACTGTCCTGAACACAGGATCTTAATAGGGAGAGAACAGTGAGAGTTCTTCTCCTTCAGCTCCTTGGGGGGTGAAGTCATAGAAAGTGAATCGAATACAGCGATTAAAGGCAGGCTACATTCAGAGATGTCAGATTCATCATCACAGTTGTCATATTCTCCTACCGCTGCTAGCACCTTGTTAGGCTGCTTGGGACACTTGGGACAGTTGATTAAAAAGTGGTCAGACTGACCGCAGTAGAAACATAGACTTTCACGAAGGCGATGCTCCCGGTGCTCATTAATCTCGCACCTCTGAACAAAATCAATTTGCTTGGGCACCTCCTCCACCTCCCGAGAGGTTTTACCTGCAGGCTCTTTGGAAGGAAGGGAAAAGTTAGAAATACGGTTATATACAGCAAATTTCTCTTGCCTACGCTCAGTAAGGCGAATGTCTATGGGCACACAATGCTGTATAAATGTCTCTAGCTCTTGTGGTGACTCAGAGCGAGCTAGTTCATCTTTTACAATACTAGACAGACTCCTTTTAAAAATAGGCAATTGTGCATAACTGTCCCAATTGGTATCTACCGCTAATCTCCTAAATTCAGTGGCATACTCAATAACAGAACGTTTAGCCTGGCGTAAAGACAGCAAAGCAGATTCAGCGGTTGCACGGCGATTAGGGTCATCAAACATTAATGCCATTGCGGCCAAGAAATCATCCAAGTTATTTAACCGTGGGTCACGAGACTCAATCATCAGATTCGCGAGCGCTCGTGCGGTCAGCAGCATTATTACACACAATACTTTGGATCTATCAGTAGGAAAACGGTCAGCATGCACATCAAAATATAGCATACATTGATTCACAAAGCCACAAAATTTGTCGCGATCACCATTAAATCTGAATGGGGGCAACTTAGGTGGGCTAGCTGGTGGTGGTTGCCCAGAAGGTAAAGTCACTTGTGCAGCTATTTGCGTACTTATGTCCTGAAAAGCCCATCCATACTGGGACTCTATGTCAGCAAGTTTGTTTTCCTGGGCTGCCATGCGGTTGCTTAAGTCCTGCAAAGTTTGTCCAAACACTTGTTGATTGTGTTCAAAGCTTCCAAACTTCTTTTGCAGACCTTCCACATCTTTCTGCAGTGAACTAATTATGGAAAACACCTGCTATAATCTGCTTTCTGCAGTCATTGTTCCAGCAGTCTCCTTTTTTTATGGCTATAGTATCCTGTAATAATTATAGGGGATAACTCAGGAGACTCTTTGCGTGGAACAAGACAACTACAGGACACAGTTTTATAAGTGGTAAAGTCTATATTATCACATGGTGATTCAAACAGGTGCAGAGAGAAGCTCAAGTCCACAACACTTGGTGTAAATATTAAACGTAGCTTAGCAGTCTATAGGAAACTTCAGAGGAAAATGCAATCAAGCAGAAAGTCTATGAAGCACAGTTATTCTTGAGGATACTTGACACGAATAAATCCTTGTCTTAGTCCAAACACAGATAGATAAGCTTATAAGGCAGTTCAAATCATATCTTAGCTCAACCAGGGAGGCCTGGTTAATAGTGTCAGGTTTTTGCAGAGCAGAAACAGCTTACATGTGTAGCAAATGCAGATGGAAGTAAACACGAGCAGCAGATGAAGGAGGATTACTGGGAACTGGTGTATGCAGCAGGAACTTAGAGCAGAGTAGCAGGATCACCACACAGGTTCACAGGAGCAGGTATATAGCCAGGGAGTAATCAAAGGTCAGGAGCTGGATGCAAGGCAGAATACTCTAGCACACACTGAAGGCTGGGGTGGAGTTTTATAGCAGGAAGACACAGTGCACATGAGACCAAGGACGTCATCTTGGAAAAGGGCAGTAATGCACAAAAGGTAATAAAAATGTTCAGAGTCCTGACAGGTATTTACTAAGTTAAATCTGCGGGATGCTTACACATGATTCGTATCCATGAGGGGGACGAATGGAAGATGGCTTTTAATACCAGCGATGGGCACTATGAGTATCTAGTGATGCCCTTTGGGCTCTGCAATGCCCCAGCCATCTTCCAAGACTTTGTGAATGACATCTTCCGGGATATGCACTCCACCTCGGGGGTAGTCTATCTGGATGATATTCTCATCTACTCTCCAGATATAGATTCCCACTGGAGAGATGTTTGCAGTCTTCGACCTCCTACGGGCAAACTTCCTCTATGCCAAGTTGGAGAAATGTCTGTTTGAGCAGGAGTCCTTGCCTTTCCTGGGCTATATCATCTCAGCCCTGTGATTAGCTATGGATCCTGCCAAACTACAAGCAGTGAGGGACTGGCAGGAACCTCATTCTCTCAATGCGGTTCAGCGCTTTATGGGGTTCATTAATTATTATCGCCAGTTCATTCCCCACTTCTCCACTTTGGTAGCTCCCTTGATAGCCCTCACCAAGAAGGGTGCAAATCCCAAATTGTGGTCGGAGTAGGTCTCCAAGGTCTTCTCATCTGATAAGTCCCATTTTGCTAGCACTCCCATTCTGCATCATCCTGATGTAGATAAGCCCTTCATTATTGAGGTGGATGCCTCATCCGTCGGTGCAGGAGTGGTGCTCTTCCAAAATGATGCTCAAGGTCGGAGGCATCCTTGCTTCTTCCACTCCAAGACCTTCACTCCGGCGAAGAGGAATTATTCCATCGGGGACAGGGAGTTGCTAGCAATGAAGTTGGCCTTTTCACAGTGGAGACACATCCTGGAGGGGGCTCGCTTTCCCTTCTAAGTTTACATTGACCACAAGAATTTGGTGTATTTGCAAACAGCACAGTGACTAAATTCTCGCCAGGCTAGATGGTCCCTTTTCTTCTCCCGGTTCCACTTCACCCGTCATTTCCTATCCAGGGAGAAGAACATTTGCGCCGACTCTCTCTCGCGCTCCGTGGTATCATCATCATCAGAGGAGGAGCCTCGGCTAATTGTTTCCTCTGAGAGTCTGAGAACTGTGGCTCCGATGTCACTAGAGTCTGTGCCCCTGGGCAAGACTTTCATGCCATCTAATCTGCAACCGGAGGTTCTCTCTGGGGCTCACTCATCCAGAGTGGGTGGACATTTCGGGATCAAGAGGACATCAGAGCTTCTGGCGAGGACGTACTGTTGGCCGCATATGGCCCGTGATGTCGAAGACTATATTCTGGCATGCGTCTCCTGCACCAAGAATAGGTCTTCTCGACAATGGCCTGCTGGGCTACTTTACCCCCTACCGGTGGCTGATAGGTCCTGGGAGATGGTCAGGATGGATTTTGTGGTGGGCTTACCAAAGTCCGGTAACTGTATCATTATTTGGGTAGTTACCGATCATTTCCCTAAAATGGTGCATTTGTTGACTCTCCCATGGTTACCTTCTGCATGGGCCTTGACGGCATTGTTTGTCAAACATGTCTTCCGCTTACACGGTATGCCTGACAAGATTGCATCTCGGTTCTGGAGAGAGCTTTGTCGCCTACTTAGTATTGAGCTGATTCTATCTTCAGCGTACCATCCTGAGACAAATGGGTTGGTAGAGAGGGCAAACCAGACCCTGGTCACATACCTATGACATTTTGTCTTGGCCTGGCAGGATGACTGGGCATCCCTGCTACCGTGGGTGGAGTTTGCCTTGAACAACACAGTAGCCGACTCCACTGGGCAAACCCCATTCCTCCTTAATTACGGCCAGCATCCGTGGGTTCCTGTGCTCATGTCCATGTCTTCTACCAATACCAGGGTGGCAGACTCGACAGTGGAACACGGGACATCTGGGATTGCACACAAGATGCCATCCATGTCTCCAAGGAGAGAATTAGGGTCTCCGCCGATGCACATCGGCGACCTGCTCTGACCTTTGCTCCTGGCAAATTAGTGTGGCTCTCCACCCACAATATCAGGCTCCGAGTTGAGTTCACTAAGTTTGTGCCTTGCTATTTAGGGCCCTTCATGGTTCTAGAACAGGTTAAGCCTGTGGTCTACCGTCTGGCTCTTCCTCCATGCCTGGGTATCACCGACACCTTTCACAGATATTGGGTTCATCCATGGATAATTATGAGGTGAACACTATCATGGGGTGCAAGGTGGTACGTGGCAAAAAGTGCTATCTGGTGGACTGGAAGGGTCACGGCTAAGAAGACAGAACCTGGGAAACTGTGGAGCACCGAGGGGGGTAATGTTAGGTGTCGAGTTCCCGCTGCTGCACAGGGGGAATCTCGAACCATGTCCACTGCAGTCTCCCATTCTCCTCCAGCCGCAGTGGAACCTACTCAGCAGAGATGTCGAACCCAGCGTCTGGCTCAAGCTGATACTGTGCACTTGGGTACTGCTACCTTTCCAGGCTCAGCCTTTGTAGCCAGCACTGATCAGCAGCAAGCAGGCGATTCAGGAACTAAGTCCTGCTTTTCCCATGCTGAGCCTGCCCACAGGACGATCTCCCATTAGAGGTCGGGGGTCACATGATCAGGTCCTGTTGCAGCTCCTATTGGACCATCAGGAAGTTCCTGGAGTGCTAATGCTATAAAAGGTTTGCGTGGTCGCTCGTGCGCTAGTGTAGACTTGTTAACTTGTGTGTGTGTATGAATGCCTGTCGATGGATGAAAGCTCCGAATCATTCACATCCCTAATGTTGCTGCCTGCTCGTGAATGGTAGTGCTACCTAGTGCCCAACAGTGCTTTCCTGCACAATTGCAAAAGTTACTGAATCTAGTTAGCAGCGACCGCCAGAGCAGCGCCGTGCACAGATAGTGCGCTTTCCTGGCCCTAGTTAGGGTGGTTAGTGGCGCTGTACACACTCCTGTGTGGTAAATGTTTACTTTAGTTGATTCCCTGACCACAGTAGCAGTGTGGAGCGCAAGAGATCTAGAGGGACTCTTACCCTGACTCTTAGGGCAGAGTTTTGTGTCGCCTTGCTTGCGCTCTCTGTGTGGTATTGCGGCCCTGTGACGCAACAGGGTTCGCTTCATTCATACCAGATGAAGCTAACCAATGTGTGTAGATCATGAGTAAGACTTCATAGTTGAAACGCGTTGATCCTCCTCACTGGTGTGCCAGGTGTTTGCTATGTAAAGATTTTTCTTGTTGAAGAACTATTTATCGCTTTAGTTGTCTAATAAAGTCTCACAAAGTCTGGACTGCCTCCACCTCCAGCTGGATCATTTCCCTTTTTGTCTTCATTTGCTGTCGGCGCTCACCCCGAACCGTGCTGGGCGTTGGCAGGTCTGGGGATTTGGTCTAAGACCGGTAAGCTGACTACATTCCTTTTTTCTTTTGTAACCCATGTGTGTACTCGCATTATACCGCCATATAGTCCGTCATTACCAAGCAGCAGGTGTCTTAGCTGCTCGGTGGACCCTGGACTGCGAACGCACCTTATATCATCTCTAATTATTATTTGGTGTGTTCCGCCAGTCCTAACAGAGTGTGCCATATTTGTGCCCTTAAGAAGGTCAGTCAGTGGTGTGATGATCATGGCAAAACTAAGGATAAACCACAGATAATATCCCTCAATTCCCGAAACGTCCTAACTTGCTTCTTTTAGAGTAGTCTTTCCAGTTTTGGATCCACTTTACTGATCTAGTGTTTGATCTTGCCTTTATCTACTAAATATCATATTTATTCAGCCTCTTCTTTCCCCATGGCACTTATTTCAGATTTATTGAAAACCTCTACTTACTGAGTGCATCAAACACAGCCGGGTACTTTCGCAGATGACTTTCGCAATCCAGGCTGAAGAGTACAATATTGTCAAGGTATGCAGTGCAGTAATTCTTATGGTTTCCAAGGATCTGGTCCATGGCCATCAGCAAAGTGGCTGTAGCTCCCTGCAGTCCAAATGGCATCCAGATGTATTAGAAACTCCCGTCAGGCACATAGAAAGCCATCTTCTCCTTGGCTTGTTGTGACATGGGGATTTGCCAATATCCCTTTGTTAAATCCAAGGTGGTTATGTACCTTGCCGGCTCAAGTCTTTTGACTAGCGGCATCAGATATGCATTGAAATTGGAAACTTCATTCAGCTTCCTATAATCATTGCAAACCTCCATTTGGCATCAGGTTTTGGAACCAAGGCAATCAAGCTAGACTAACCGCTCTTGGATCCCTCAATGACTCTGAGATTCAGCATGCACTTTACTTATTTGGAGATCAGCTCTCACTGGGCCTCTGAAATTCGATAGGTATTCACGTTCACCTGCACATGGGATTCTGTCAGAACCTCATGTTCTATGATGTTTGTACACCTTGGCAAATCTGAGTACAGGTCCCTGTTCTGCTGCAGTAAATCCCGACACTGCTGCTTTGAGTCTCTACTATTCCAACTTCAGCATCTGCATCTGGCTTGACCAGCAAGCATGTAATTTCAACAGGATACCTGTCTGGTAACGGCTTGATAAGATTAACATTATACATTTGGTATGGTTTTTGTCCACCTGGTAGTTTATCCTTGTATAAGCTTCTCAACCAACTCAATGGAGCCTTGCCATTTGGCCAAGAGCTTACTCTCCACTGTGGGAATTAGTGTGAGAATTCAATGCCGAGGGCTGAACTGGCACTCACCCTGACTGACCGGTTGTAGGCCCTAGCTTGAGCCTCTTGTGCCTAAAGGTAATGTCATTTTGTGATAAGTATCACTTTGCTATTGCCTCCTGCATCTGGTGGTCATGCTTGATGGCGCTTCGGTGAGGCTTGATTTTGGCTTCTCAGGTCGCCAAACTGGTGGATTAGTCTGGCAGCAGAGTTTAGAATAGATTGGAGGGGTGCAAGAGTGTTACAGGGGAGTCCACAGAGATGGAGGTTGCAGTAGTCAAGGCAGGAGATGATGAGTGCACGGACTAGGGTTTTTGAAGATATTTGGTTGAGGAATGTATATATTTTTGAGTTGAAGTCAGCAGGAAATGGAAAGAGCTTGTGGGACTGGGGAGAGTGATCAGCCATTTACTTTAATTGATAGGTCCAGTTCAGTCATCAACACCTTTTACAACCTCTTCATCAGGAAAAATAGCAATTTAGTTACAATGTCAGATTTGTGCTGATTGTGACTATATAGTGGTTTGACAGGATGAAGAATCTGTAAAATATTCCATATCTAATCTCTATTTTTCATGGAAAGAACATATACCTATTATAGTCTTTGTAACTGTTTAAATGTTCTTTGTTGACTGAGTGGTATGCAAAACAAAAATGGGGACATATTATTAATTTTTTATCCATTTTTGATATGCGTTACAGATCAAAATTACCCATCCAGATATAACATCTATCAAGACTGATGTCAGAGGATGACAAACACAAACTTTTGGTTGAATTTTAAGATTACAACTTGTAAATGTACGTTTGGAATAAAAAAAAACACATTTGAGCTTAAAATAAATCTGAAAATAAAATTCTGTATTCTTCAACCTTATATATAGCCATTAAATTTTTCACTAATAAAATGTATTCCTCTGTATGTGTTGTATGTTATGTGACTGCCAGATGTTATTACTTTTTCATGAACTTGCATACAATACACATAATGATATTTAAATGTTAATTAACTGTTAAGGGAAAGGACTTTGAGTTAATGGCTTTGGGTCATCTGGAAAGCCTCAACTATTCTAGACTTAAATCTGTATCACATGAGTGATCAGATGAGTGAAACATTAATCCTATTGTCAATCAAGTAGTTTTATTTTTAGAAAATCACATATAAAACTATGCACAAGTGTCTAGACTTTTGAAACTCATGGTCCATAAGTACACATAGCTAATTTAACCCAAACAGTGTTATGCATATGGGTCAATCAGCTTTTCTTTACAATTGTTTGAATGGAGATTGAATAATATACAGGGGGAAACTAAGTATTTGATACACTGCCGAATTTGCAAGTTTTACCACATACAAGGAATGGAGAGGTCTTTAATTTTTATTGTAGGTACTCTTCAACTATGAGAGATAAAATCTTTACAAAAAATCCAGAAAATCACATTGTATGATTTTTACATAACTAATTTGCATTTTATTGCATGAAATAC
This sequence comes from Ranitomeya variabilis, assembly GCF_051348905.1. Lineage (NCBI taxonomy): Eukaryota > Metazoa > Chordata > Amphibia > Anura > Dendrobatidae > Ranitomeya > Ranitomeya variabilis. Next base: position 532,487,653 of record NC_135234.1, read on the forward strand.
ATAATTGATACAATAGAAAAACAACTTAATATTTGGTATGAAAATCTTTCTTTGCAATTACAGAGGTCAGACTTTTCCTGTAGTGCTTGACCAAGTTCAAACACACTGCAGCAGGCCCACTCCTCCATACAGATCTTATCCAGATCTTTTAGGCTTTGCGGAAATTGTTGAGCAACATTCAGTTTCTGCTCCCTCCAAAGATTTGCTACTGGGTTCAGGTCTGTTTAAGCAGCCAGAAGAGTTTAACCCAATTATTAAAACATAACCTTTACTCATAAATTTTAAAATGGACAAACTAAACACATATAACAAAATAAAGAAGTGCTCATGACGAAAACTATGCTTTAATAAAAAACTGGTTTGATCTCACCAATTATGGATGAAAGGGTCCCCACATTAGTTGTGCAGGGTCTAGGGAGGGTCCACGATAGCAGAGTGAGGTAGGGGATATTGGGACCTTTTCCCTAAACCCCTGTCATGCCCCAGCAATAACTCCTGTCCTTACAAGGACAGGCCCAAGTAAGCCTAACTATGGATACCCCCAACTTGAAAAATATCTCAAAACGTACCACTACGCGTTTCCTCTCCAATCCCGGAGTTTCATCAGGGGAGTTTTCAATGGCCAACAGGCCCAGATGTAAGCTCAAATGTCCATAAAGAGTCGGGTACTCGCAGTGGCTAAGTACTCCCAGGAATGAGCGATCCTATGTGACCATATGTCACAATATGTGAGTACAGGTCTGGAGACTGGCTAGGCCACTCCAGGACCTGAAATTGTTCTTATGGAGACATTCCATCATTTCTGTGGCTGTGTTTAGGGTCATTGCCATGCTGGAAGAACCAGCCACGATCCATCTTCAATGCTCATAGGAAGGAGGTTGTTGGCCAAAATCTTGAGAAACATGATCCCTTCTATCCTTCCTTCAATACGGTGCCGTCATCCTGTACCCTTTGCAGAAAAGCATCCTCAAAGCATGATGCTTCATGGTTGAGACTGTATTTTTGTGTTTGTAATCATCCTTCTTTTTCCTCCAAATACTGCAAATGGAGTTTATATCAAAAAGTTCTATTTTAGTCTCATCTGACAACACAACCTTCTCCAATGTCTCCTCTGGATCATCCATATGGTCATTGGTGAACTTTAAACGGATCTGGACATGTACTTGCATGAGCAGGGGGACCTTGCATGCCTTGCAGGATTGTAATCAATGACATTGTAGTGTGTTACTAACGGTAATGTTTGAGACTGTTGTCCCAGTTCTCATCAGGTCATTGACCATGTCCTCCCATGTATTTCTGGGCTGATTCCTGATCTTTCTCAGAATCATCCTTACACCATGAGGTGAAAACTTGCATAGAGCTCCAGACCGATGAAGATCGACAGTAATCTTGAGTTTCTTCCATTTTCTAATAATTGTGCCAACAGTTTCTGTCTTCTCATCAAGCTGCTTGCCTTTTGTCCTTCAGCCCAACCCTAATTTTGTGCAGGTCCACAACTTTGAACCTGGTGTCCTTAGACAGCTCTTTGGTCTTGGCCAAGGTGGAGAGGTTGGAGAGTGATTGAGTGTGTAAACAGGTGTCTTATTCAGGTATCAAGTTCAAACAAGTGCAATTAATACAGGTAGTGAATGCAGAGAAGGAAGGCATTTTAAATAAAAATTAAAAGGTCTTTGAGAGACAGAATGCATTGCTGGTTGGTAGGTGATCAAATTCTTATTTAATGCAGTAAAATTCAACTTAACCCCTTTCTGACATTAGGTGTACTATCCCATCCATGTGCCCTGAGCCTGTATGCCTATGGACAGGATAGTATGTCATGTGTGGTCAGCCGCACTCACGAGGAGAGTGCGGCTGATCGCAGCCGAGTGTTAGCTGATTCTCACAGCTGACACCCGGCACAAGGGCCAGGAGCGGTCACAGACCGCTCCCGACACTTTAGCCTCCAAACACTGTGATCAAACATGATCGCAGCATTCCAGAGATGGCAGAGGGGCTGGCAGCCCCTCTGCCTTTGGATCGGAGACCCCGGAGCATGATGCGGGGTCTCAATCACTGCCATGGAGACCCGATGTCATCATGATGACATCCAGGTTTCCAGACCTGAGAGACTTCTTGTCATGCGCAGTGATGACCAGGAAGTCTCTCAGGTCAGTATAATAAAAGCTGCAGTGCTGACAGATTCTATAGCATGCAGATCTGCATGCTATAGAAGCGATCAGGCTACACAAAATGAGTGTCCAATAATAGAAAAAAGTGCAAAACATAGAATGAATTAAAAGAAATTTAACTAAATATATATATATATTTATATATATATATATATATATATATATATATATATATATATACACTCACTGGCCACTTTATTAGGTACACCTGTCCAACTTCTTGTTAACACTTAATTTCTAATCAGCCAATCACATGGCGGCAACTCAGTGCATTTAGGCATGTAGACATGGTCAAGACAATCTCCTGCAGTTCAAACCGAGCATCAGTATGGGGAAGAAAGGTGATTTGAGTGCCTTTGAACGTGGCATGGTTGTTGGTGCCAGAAGGGCTGGTCTGAGTATTTCAGAAACTGCTGATCTACTGGGATTTTCACGCACAACCATCTCTAGGGTTTACAGAGAATGGCCCGAAAAAGAAAAAAAATCCAGTGAGCGGCAGTTCTGTGGGCGGAAATGCCTTGTTGATGCCAGAGGTCAGAGGAGAATGGGCAGACTGGTTCGAGCTGATAGAAAGGCAACAGTGACTCAAATCGCCACCCATTACAACCAAGGTAGGCCTAAGAGCATCTCTGAACGCACAGTGCGTCGAACTTTGAGGCAGATGGGCTACAGCAGCAGAAGACCACACCGGGTACCACTCCTTTCAGCTAAGAACAGGAAACTGAGGCTACAATTTGCACAAGCTCATCGAAATTGGACAGTAGAAGATTGGAAAAACGTTGCTTGGTCTGATGAGTCTCGATTTCTGCTGCGACATTCGGATGGTAGGGTCAGAATTTGGCGTAAACAACATGAAAGCATGGATCCATCCTGCCTTGTATGGAGCATCTTTGGGATGTGCAGCCGACAAATCTGCGGCAACTGTGTGATGCCATCATGTCAATATGGACCAAAATCTCTGAGGAATGCTTCCAGCACCTTGTTGAATCTATGCCACGAAGAATTGAGGCAGTTCTGAAGGCAAAAGGGGTCCAACCCGTTACTAGCATGGTGTACCTAATAAAGTGGCCGGTGAGTGTATATATATATATAAATTATTAAAAAATCAATATTTATTTAATCACTAAATAAATATTTGAATGAAAAAAATCTAAACAATAAAAGTACACATATTTGGTATCGCCGCATCCGTAATGACCTGTCCTATAAAACTTTCCTACTTGTTAACCCCTTTAGTGAACTCCTTGAAGAAAAAAAGGCAAAAAACAAAACTGTATCATCATACCGCCGAACAAAAAGTGGAATAACACGCGATCAAAAATACAAATATAAATAATCAAGGTACCGCTGAAAACATCATCTGGACCCACAAAAAATGAGCAGCCATACAGTGTCATCCAAAAACCAGCAAACAAAATAAAAAAGGTATAGCTGTCATAATAAAACAATGCAAAAACAATAATTTTTTTCTAAAAAATAGTTTTTATTATATAAAATTGCCAAAACATAAAAAAAGATAAAAATGAAGTATCGCTGAAATCGTACTGACCCAAAGAATAAAAGTGCCTTATAAATTTCACCATAGGCAGAACGGTGTAAATGCCCCCCCCAAAAAATAAAAAATAAAAAAATCATGAATTGCTGGCTTTTGCTCATTCTGTTTCCCAAAAATCGGAATGAAAAGCAATCAAAAAATGTCATGTTCCCAAAAATGGCACCAATAGAAGCAACAACTCGTCCTGCAAAAAACAAGACCTCACATTACTGTCGGCCAAAATATGGAAAAATATAGCTCTCAAAATGTGTTGATGCAAAAACTATTTTTTGCTATAAAAAGCATATTTTAGTGTGTGACAGAAGCCACACATAAAAACTTGCTATAAAAACCCACTATAAATAGTAAATCAACCCCCCTTTATCACCCCCTTAGTTAAGGAAAAATAATAAAATTAAAAAATGTATTTATTTCAATTTTCCCATTAGGGTTAGGGCTAAAGTTAGTGTTAGAGTTGGGGCTAAAGTTAGGGTTAGGGTTGGAGCTAGAGATGGGGTTAGGATTTAGATTATGGTTAGGGTTTGGATTAGGGTTAGGGTTGGTATTAGTGTTAGGGTTGGGGTTAGGGTTGGGATTAGTGTTAGGCATGTGTTAGGGTTAGGTTTGTGGTTATGGTCATAGTTATGGGTGTGTTGGGGTTAGGGTTGGAGTTAGAATTGGGAGGTTTCCACTGTTTAGGCACATCAGGGGCTCTCCAAAAGCGACATGACGTTTGATCTCAATTTCAGCAAATTCTTCGTTGAAAAAGTCAAACTGTGCTCCTTTCCTTTCGAACTCTGCCATCAGCCAAAACAGTGGTTTACCCCCTCAAATGGAGTATCAGCGTACTCAGGACAAATTGCACAACAACGTTTTGGGTCCACTTTCTCCTGTTACCCTTGAGAAAATAAAAAATTGGGAGTGAAAAGATCAGTTTTTGTGGAAAAAATATGATTTTCTACTTTCATGGCTCTACGTTATAAACTTCTGTGAAGCACTCAGGGGGTTCAAAGTGCTCAACGCACACCTAGATAAGTTCCTTAGGGGGTCTAGTTTCCAAAATGGTGTCACTTGTGGGGTTTCTACTGTTTAGGCACATCAGGGGCTCTCCAAACGCAACATGGCGCCCGATTTCAATTCCAGCCAATTTTGCATTGAAAAGTCAAACTTCACTCCTTCCCATCCAAGGTCTGCCATGAGCCCAAACAGTGGTTTACCTGCATATATTGGGTATCGGCATACTCAGGACAAATTGCACAACTAATTTTGTGGCTCAAATTCCCCAGTTACCCTTGGTAAAATAAAACAAATTGTATCCGAACTAATTTTTTTGTGAAAAAAGTTAAATGTTCATTTTTTTAAACATTCCAAAAATTCCTGTGAAGCACCTGAAGGGTTAATAAACATCTTGAATGTGGTTTTGAGGACCTGGAGGGGTGTAGTTATTACAATTGTGTCACTTTTGGGTATTTTCTATCATATAGACCCCTCAAAGTGATTTCAATGTGATGTGGTCCTTAAAAATAGATGTAAAAATGAGAAATCGCTGGTCAAGTTTTAACCTTATAACTTGTTAACAAAAAAATGTTTTGTTCCAAAATTGTGCTGATGTAAAGTAGACATGTGGGAAATGTTACTTGTTAAGTATTTTGTGTGACATCTCTGTGATTTAAGGGCATGAAAATTCAAAGTTGGAAAATTGCGAAATTTTCAAAATTTTCGCCAAATTTCCCTTTTTTTTTTTTTACAAATAAACGCAAGTCATATCAAAGAAATTTTAACACTATCATGAAGTACAAAATGTCATGAGAAAACAATGTCAGAATCACCAGGATCCATGGAAGCATTCCAGAATTATTAAATCATAAAGGGACAGTGGTTAGAATTGAAAAAATTGGCCTCGTCATTAACATGCAAACCACCCTTAGGTGTAAAAGGGTTAATAATGTTAAAATTATGCAATATTATTTTCTGTTTTTTATTGCTAGATTCTGTCTCATACAGTAGAAGCATACCTATGAAAAAAATTACAGACCTCTCCAGTTTTGTAGGCTGGAAAATTTGCTAAATTGTTAGTGTATCAAATACATATTTTCCCACTATATATGTCTAATCATGTGGCAGAAATGAAACTTTTTTTAAAGAGTCGTCCATAGATTTTGCATTGTGTTGAATAGAGTTGAGCGGATCATAAAAAAATTTGAATTAGCTTGTTTGTGGACTTTCATGGTAAATTTGATTCACAGAGAAGTTAGTTATTCTCAGAAAATTTTATATTCCTTATTATGCTCTGGGGTCTTTAAGGTTTGAAAATAAAAATAAAAATGTTTTTTGCTGAATATGTGCTTGAGCCAAATGCAAAAAAATTCAACATTTTGTTGAATGCAGATTTTTGTAATATTCAAGCTCAATTCAATTCCACTTGAGCATATTTGCTCATCTAGAGTGTTGAATTATCATTGGGTCATAGTTTTGTGTGTTTTTCTACTTGAGAGTTAGGCATTACTTTTTCTTTCAGATTTTTTTGTATTGATAATATCATGTTACCAAGAACACAATGACTGAACCAGTAGTAGCAGATAAAGTAACAATTAAGGATGTATTTACGCATGCAACTTTTGTTTCTGTAAGTCATTTAAGGTTATTGCAAAACCAAAGCAAAAAGAGCATGGATAGTGAGAGAATGAGAGATCATTAAGACCATGGTGCGCACATATAGAAGATGTAACCCAAATACCCTACCAGCTGTTAATTGACATTGTTTTGCCATTTTTCATTCCTTGTTTATGTTTGAGAAATAGGTTAAAATAAGCAAAGAGCTCTAGTCATAGACGTAAAAGACATAAATTAAAAGAAAATAGTACCATGTTGTGGATGATCAGGCAAAATTCTTCACGTTCACACCTAACAAATATATAACAAATCAAAGAAATTGAAAGAATAATGAGAAATTATATACAATGATGAAAGATAAATAAATAAAATTACTGGATAGCATGTGTTGTAAATTTCTAAATGTACTAAAAAGTAACCATCAAGTGTGTGACAGACTCATGAATATATATTTAAATCTTGGGGCTCTCTAGCACATACCGTTCCTTTTTGCAAAATTAGAATATCATCAAAAAGTTAATTTATTTCAGTTCTTCAATACAAAAAGTGAGACTCATATATTATAGAGTCATTACAAATAGAGTGATCTATTTCAAGTGTTTATTTTTGTTGATGTTGATGAATATGGCTTACAGCCCATGAAAACCCAAAAGTCATTATCTCAGTAAATTAGTTTAACAAAAAATACCTGCAAAGGCTACCTAAGCATTTACAAAGATCCCTTAGTCTGTTTCAAAAGGCTCCATGATCATGGGGAAGACTGCTGACTTGACAGATGTACAGAAGGCAGTCATTGAAACACTCCACAAGGAGGATAAGCCACCAAAGGTCATTGCTAAAAAAGCTGGCTGTTCACAGAGTGCTGTATCCAAGCACATTAATGGAAAATTGAGTGGAAGGAAAAAGTGTGGTAGGAGAAGTTGCACAAGCAACCTGGGATAACCACAGCCTTGAAAGGATTGTTAAGAAAAGGCCATTCAAAAGTTTGAGGGAGATTCACAAAGAGTGGACTTCTGCTAAAGTCATTGCTTCAAGAGCCACCACACACAGCTGTATCTAGGACATGGGCTACAAGTGTCACATTCCTTGTGTCAAGTCACTCATGCCCAATAGACAACACCAGAAGCATCTTATCTGGGCCAAGGAGTAAATGAACTGGACTGTTGTCCACTGGTCCAAGGTGTTGTTTTCAGATGAAAGTAAATTTTGCATTTCATTTTGAAATCAAGGTCTCTGAGTCTGGAGGAAGACTGGAGAGGCCACAATCCAAACTGCTTGAGGTCTATTGTGAAGGTTCCACAATCAGTGTTGGTTTGGGGAGCCATGTCATCTGATGGTGTAGGTCCACTTTGTTTAATCAAGACCAAAGTCAGCACAGCAGTTTTCCGGGAAATTTTAAAGCACTTCATGCTTCCCTATGCCGACAAGGTTTTTGGAGATGGAAATTTCATTCTCCAGCAGAACTTGGCACTTGTCAACACTGCCAAAAGTACCAATAACTGGTTTAAAAACAACAGTATCACTGTGCTTGATTGACCAGTAAACTCACCTGACCTTAACCCCATAGAGAACCTACAGCTGTGGCCAAAAGTATTGAAACCCCTGCAATTCTGTCAGATAATACTCAATTTCTTCCTGAAAATGCTTGCAATAACAAATTCTTTGGTATTATTATCTTCATTTAATTTGTCTTAAAAGAAAAACACAAAAGAGAATGAAGCAAAATGCAAAACATTGATCATTTCACACAAAACTCCAAAAATGGGCTAGACAAAAGTATTGGCACCCTCAGCCTAATACTTGGTTGCACAACCTTTAGCCAAAATAACTGCGACCAACCGCTTCCGGTAACCATCAATGAGTTTCTTACAATGCTCTGCTGGAATAGTAGACCATTCTTCTTTGGCAAACTGCTCCAGGTCCCTGATATTTGAAGGGTGCCTTCTCCAAACTGCCATTTTTAGATCTCTCCACAGGTGTTCTATGGGATTCAGGCCTGGACTCATTGCTGGCCACCTTAGAAGTCTCCAGTGCTTTCTCTCAAACCATTTTCTAGTGCTTTTTGAAGTGTGTTTTGGGTCATTGTCCTGCTGGAAGACCCATGACCTCTGAGGGAGATCCAGCTTTCTCACACTGGGCCCTATATTATGCAGTAAAATTTGTTGGTAGTCTTCAGACTTCATAATGCCATGCACACGGTCAAGCAGTCCAGTGCTAGAGGCAGCAAAGCAACCCCAAAACATCAGGGAACCTCCACCATATTTGACTGTAGGGATCGTGTTTTTTTTCTTTGAATGCCTCTTTTTTTCTTCTGTAAACTCTAGGTTGATGCCTTTGCCCAAAAAGCTCTACTTTTGTCTCATCTGACCAGACAACATTCTTCCAAAACATGTTAGGCTTTTTCAGGTAAGTTTTGGCAAACTCCAGCCTGGCTTTTTTATGTCTCGGGGTAAGAAGTGGGGTCTTCCTAGGTCTCCTTCCATACAGTCCCTTTTCATTCAGACACCGATGGATTGTACGGGTTGACACTGTTGTACCCTCAGACTGCAGGGCAGCTTGAACTTGTTTGGATGTTAGTCGAGGTTCTTTATCCAACATCCGCACAATCTTGTGTTGAAATCTCTTGTCAATTTTTCTTTTCCGTCCACATCTAGGGAGGTTAGCCACAGTGCCATGGGCATTAAACTTCTTGATGACACTGCGCACGGTAGACACAGGAACATTCAGGTCTTTGGAGATGGACTTGTAGCCTTGACATTGCTCATGCTTGCTCACAATTTGCATTCTCAAGTCCTCAGACAGTTCTTTGGTCTTCTTTCTTTTCTCCATGCTCAATGTGGTACACAAAAGGACAAAGGACAGAGGTTGAGTCAACTTTAATCCATGTCAACTGGCTGCAGGTGTGATTTAAATATTGCCACCTGTTAGGTGCCACAGGTAAGTTACAGGTGCTGTTAATTACACAAATTAGAGAAGCATCACATGATTTTTCAAACAGTGCCAATACTTTTGTCCACCCCCTTTTTTATATTTGGTGTGGAATTATATCCAATTTGGCTTTAGGACAATTCTTTTTGTGTTTTTTCATTTAAGACAAATTAAATGAAGATAATAATAACAAAAAATTTGTGTTTGCAATCATTTTCAGGAAGAAACTGAGTATTATCTGACAGAATTGCAGGGGTGTCAATACATTAGGCCACAACTGTATATGGTATTGTCAAGAGGAAGATGAGAAACACCAGACCCAACAATGCAGACAAGCTGAAGGCTGCTATCAAAGCAACCTGGGATTCCATAGCATGTCAGCAGTGCCACAGGCTGATCGTCTCCATGCCCTACCGCATTGATGCACTAATTGATGCTAAAGGAGCCCCTGCCAAGTATTGAGTGCATTTACTGAACATACATTTCAAAAGTCCAATATTTTGGATTTTAAAATTATTTTTCAAGCTGGTGTTATAAAGTATTCTAATTTACTGAGATAATGACTTTTGAGTTTTCATTGGCTGTAAGCCATAATCATCAACATTAACAGAAATAAACATTTGAAATAGATCACTCTGTTAGCCATTTTATTCCTGTTCTGGCAGTGTCCACTTTTTAGGTATTCCTATTTACTTATTTTACTCACTTATATAGCGCCATTAATTCCACAGTACTTTACAAACATTATTGGCACTGTCCCCAATGGGGCTTCAAATATAAATGCTTACCAGTATGTCTTTGGAGTGTGGGAGGAAGCCGAAGAAGTTGAAGTAAACCCATACAAACACGGGGAGAACGTATATACTCCTTGCAGATGTTATCCTTGGTGGGATTTGCACATAAGACCCCAGCACTGCAAGGCTGTAGGTTAACCACTGAGAAACCATGCTGTGTTGTATGAATACAACTGTGGTCTGCCCACCTGGGCGTAATACACACAGAGTTCTGACACAGGAAAAACACACACACAGCTCTGCTACAGGCATATAATACATACTGTAGCTCTGCTACATGCATAAAACAGAAATCTGCTACAGGTATAACACACACAGCTCTGCTACAGGCATAACATACACAGCTCTGCTACAGGTATAACACAGAAAATTCACAGAGATCTGCTAAAGGGACAACACAAAACTTTACTACAGGCATAACACACACAGTTCTGCTACAGGCATAATACACACAGCCCTGCTACAGGTATAACAGACTGTTACAGGCATAGCATAAAAACAGTTCTGATATAAGCATAACACACACAGCTCTGCAACAGGCAAAATGCAGAACTTTGCTACAGGCATAACACAGAGCTCAGCTAAAGTCATAAAACACACAGTTCTACTACAGGCAGAACACACACTGCTCAAATACATAGGTAACATACGCACAACTCTTCAACAGTGCTTCAGGCATAACACAGTAAACTAAAAGGTGTTTGTCTTGGTGAGCCTTATATAGGCACAAGCAATTGATCACATGGGATTGTGCCAGGCCATCTATAAAGCCTGACATAGAGAACAACAGAATAATTGGACTGGGATGAGGGAAGTAAAGCATGACAGGTACATAATGCAAATATATAAATTTAAATAAATAAAAAAGTGAAAAAAAACAACATTAAGAAGTTAAGGTTTTGCAAATGTCTGACAAGTTGAATTTAAAAATGGTTGATTTTGTAGCAATACTGCTGGTAGTTGCTGCACACTACTTTCTCTGCATATACTGTTATGTGAAAAACTGATTCCCCCTTCCTGATTTCCTATTCTTTTGCATGTTTGTCACACTTAAATGTTTCAGATCACCAAACATTGTTAAATATAAGACAAAGATAGCACAAGTTAGCAAAAAATGCAGTTTGTAAATGAAGGTCTTTATTCATAAAAGAAAAAGAAATATAAACCTACAGGGCCCTGTGTGAAAAAGATATTGCCCCCTAAAACTAGTATCTGGTTGGGCCACCCTTAGCAGCAACAACTGCAATCAAGTAACTGGCAATGAATCTTTTACAATGCTCTGGAAGAATTTTGGCCCATTCTATTTTGCAGAATGTATGTAATCCAGCCAAGTTGGAGTGTTTCTGAGCATGAACTGGATTTTTAAGTTCATGCCACAGCATCTCAATTGGGTTAGCGTCAGGACTTTGACTAGGTCACTCTAAAGTCTTAATTTTTTTTCTTAAGCCATTCAGAGGTGTACTGGTGTGTTTTGGGTCATTATCCTGCTGCATAACCAACTGCAAAACAGCTTGAGGTCACAAACAGATGGCTTAACCCCTTTACCCCCAAGGGTGGCTTGCACATTAATGACCGGGCCAATTTTTACAATTCTGACCACTGTCACTTATGAGGTTATAACTCTAAAATACTTCAACGGATCCTGGTTTATTTGTGAAGAAAATGGAAATTTGGCAAAAAATTTTAAAATTTCGCAATTTTCCATATTTGAATTTTTATACTCTTAAATCACAGAGAGTTATAAGGGTTAAAATTAGACCAGCAATTTCTCATTTTTACAACACCATTTTTTTTAGGGACCACATCACATTTGAAGTCATTTTGAGGGGTCTATATGATAAAAAATAGCCAAGTGTGACACTATTCTAAAAACTGCACCCCTCAAGGTGCTCAAAACCACATTCAAGAAGTTTGTTAACCCTTCAGGTGACCCTTCAGGTGTTTCACAGGAATTTTTGGAATGTTTTTTAAAAAATGAACATTTAACTTTTTTTCACAAAAAATTTATTTCAGCTCCAATTTGTTCTATTTTACCAAGGGTAACAGGAGAAAATGGATGACAAAAGTTGTTATATAATTTGTCCTGAGTACGCTGATACACCATATGTGGGGTTAAACCACTGTTTGGGTGCATGGCAGAGCTCAGAACTGAAGGAGCGCCATTTGACTTTTCAATGCAAAATTGACTGGCATTGAGATGGGACGCCATGTTGCGTTTGGAGAGCCCCTGATGTGCCTAAACATTGAAACCCCCCACAAGTGACACCATTTTGGAAAAAAGACCCCCTAAGGAACTTATCTAGATGTGTAGTGAGCAGTTTGACCAGCCAAGTACTTCACAAAAGTTTATAATGCAGAGCCGTAAAAATAAATAATCAATTTTTTTCACAAAAATGATTTTTTTGCCCCCGATTTTTTATTTTCCCAAGGGTAAGAAAAGAAATTGTACCCCAAAAGTAGTTGTGCAATTTGTCCTGAGTACGCTGATACCCCGAATGTGGGTGTAAACCACTGTTTGGGCGCAAGGGAGAGCTCAAGGGAGAGCTCGGAAGGGAAGGAGCACCGTGTGACTTTTCAATCCAAATTTGACAGGAAATGAGATGGGACACCATGATGCGTTTGGAGAGCCACTGATGTGCCTAAACATTGAAACCCCCACAAGTAACACCATTTTGGAAAGAAGACCCCCTAAGGAACTTATCTAGATGTGCGGTGAGCACTTTGACCCACCAAGTGCTTCACAGAAGTTTATAATGTAAAGCCGTAAACATGAAAAAAGTTGTTGTCCAATTTGTCCTGAGTACGCTGATACCCAATATGTGGGGGGAACCACCGTTTGGGTGCATGGGAGAGCTCGGAAGGGAAGGAGCACCATTTGGAATGCAGACTTAGATGGATTGGTCTGCAGGCGTCACATTGCATTTGCAGAGCCTCTGATGTAATTAAACAGTAGAAACCCCCACAAGTGACCCCATATTGGAAACTAGACCCCCCAAGGAACTTATCTAGATGTGTTGTGAGAACTTTGAACCCCCAGGTGTTTCACTACAGTTTATAACGCAGAGCCGTGACTAGTGTTGAGCATTCCGATACCGCAAGTATCGGGTATCGGCCGATACTTGCGGTATCGGAATTCCGATACCGGGATTCCGATACTTGCCGCGTATCGGATACCGGAATCGGAATTTCCCAGATTCAAACTGCACGAAATCAGCCAATGAGACTGATTCCAAGTGTGGGCACATCCTGTTCAGCATGGAGGGCATGAAACTACTGGCAAGGCTGTGATTGGCTGCTGAAATGATGTCATGCTGCAGTTTAAAAGTCGCTGGCGCCATTTTGCGATCACTCTGCTGTGAATTCAGTTAGTGACAGGACGCTGTTTGCTGACTGAGGGCCAGTTTAGAGATAGCGATTTGCTTCTTTGTGCTTTTCCAAGGCTAATTTAGCAACCGCTGTGTTCACCTACTATTCACCTTGCTTTTGCCTTGCAGCGCTGTTTTCACAGCGATCTGCAAGGTCTGTGAGTGTGTGTGTGTGTGAGTGCAGCCCACTCTCTAGTCTGAGTGCAGCCACATAGGCCATCCATAGCTGGTTGTATTCAGTTCAGGGAGGGTGGTTCATTGCCTCATACTGTTCTTTTTTTTTTTTTTTTCAAGTAGTGTAGTCTGCTGCTAATTTTTGCAATAAAATCCTATTAGTGTCTTTCCACCCGTCTCCAGCTAATTTGTGGAAAAACACTACATAGGATAACGTAGAGGAGGGTTTTTGGGCCTTGCAGCGCCGTTTACGGCTGTCTGCACGGTCTCCGTGTGACTGCAGCTCGCCCTGTAGTCTGTGAGCAGCCATAGCCTGGTTGTCTCCAGCTCAGGGTTCTTCACTGCGTCATACCGTAAAATCAATTTTCCTTTTCTTTTAAGTAGTGTAGTCTGCTGCAAATTTTTTTTAAAAAATCCTATTAGTGTCTTTCCACTTGTCTCCAGCTAATTTGTGGAAAAACACTACATAGGATAACGTAGAGGAGGGTTTTTGGGCCTTGCAGCGCCGTTTACGGCTGTCTGCACGGTCTCCGTGTGACTGCAGCTCGCCCTGTAGTCTGTGAGCAGCCATAGCCTGGTTGTCTCCAGCCCAGGGTTCTTCACTGCATCATACCGTAAAATCAATTTTCCTTTTCTTTTAAGTAGTGTAGTCTGCTGCTATTTTTTTAAAAAAAATCCTATTAGTGTCTTTCCACCCGTCTCCAGCTAATTTGTGGAAAAACACTACATAGGATAACGTAGAGGAGGGTTTTTGGGCCTTGCAGCGCCGTTTACGGCTGTCTGCACGGTCTCCGTGTGACTGCAGCTCTCTCTGTTGTCAGTTCAGCCCCCAAAAAATAAATAAATAATAAAGTTCACCAAACACACCAGTGACACCACTTTACATTTGTGTAGGCCACATTAGCTCATATTAAAGTCTAGTCCACACTTTAGAAAATTAGTGTTTCTTATACCTGTTAGGAGTTGTTCAGGAATAAGCACACAAAGCCGTTAGTACTTTTCTGCTTATCTTTATCAGTCAACCAAGATGAAGAAGGCAGTGAGTAAGGCACGTGGGCGTGGGCGTGGGCGCAGAGCAGGGAGGGGACGTGGGGATTCTGTGCCTGCTGCGGGCACCGGTGACTCATCAGCACCCACTTTCACCAGGGAACAGTCATTCATGCGTAGCTTTGTCGCAGAGCGCCGTACACCGCTGCTGCGTGAAGACCAAATTGAAGCCGTTGTCGGATGGATGGCAGCTAATGCATCAACTTCAATTAGTGCCACATCCTCTCAGACACAGAGCACTGGAGAGCAGCCATCTGTCTCTTCACCACCTGCCAAATTGCCCAGGCAGACAGAGAGCCCAGGACAGGAGCCGTCTCTACTTCTGTTCTCTGAATCTCTTGGCTTGGAAACAGGGGGTCAGCCAAGCAGCATTGGAGAAATGGAAGAAGAGGCAGGGTGCAGTGATGCCCAACAGCTTTTTCTCTCTTCCTCTGAAGAGGCGGGTGGGCCAGTGCCTCCGGTCACCACATCGCAGGCCGCATCCGCTGATGATGACACTCAGGTGCCACTTACTGGTGCGTGCTCTGCTGCTGAGACTACCCAGGAGGAGCAGTTGGGGGCAGAGGGTAGTGTAGATGATGAGGTCCTTGACCCATCTTGGCGTGAGGGACAGGAAGGTGGTGGGAGCAGCTCTGAGGAAGAGATTCCCCGTATGGCCCAAAGAGGGAGAAGGAGGGGGAAGACTGCGGATCCTGCAGCCTCCGCTTTGGCACCTGTTAGGAGCATGTCTCTTCCAAAAGCCAAAAAGGGTGCTCCCAAGACTTGCAGTGCCTGGGCCTTTTTTGACTCAGTTGCAGATGACATTTGCTATGTCAAATGCAAGGTGTGTCATCACAAAGTCAAAAGAGGTCGAAATGTCAGCAGCCTCAATACCTCCAACATGTGGAAACATGTGCGGACCAGGCACGTGGCGTTGTTAGAAAAACACACTGAAGAGCTAGGCCAACCAACAGCGGCAGCTACCACCTCTTCAGCTCGTGTTGCCTCTTCCTCCAGCTCACACGCAGCTGGTTCGGCTTCCTCCCAGGATCGCCGTGGAAGAACCTCTGGCCCTGTTGTCCAGAGACCCGCTGTAATTCCACCCGCAGCACCACTTTCCCAGTCATCCACACACTCCCAGCCCAGTGTACAGCCATCGGTAGTACAGGCATGGGAGAAAAGGCGGCCTTTCTCGGCAAACCACCCGCGAGCACAGGCTCTGACTGCAGGCATTGCCAAACTTCTGTCACTGGAAATGCTGTCATTCAGGCTGGTGGAGACTGACAGCTTCCGTGACTTGATGTCATTGGCAGTCCCACAGTACAATGTGCCCAGCCGCTTTTATTTCAGCAGGCAAGCCGTCCCTGCCCTGCACAAGCATGTGGAGGGACATATAAAACACGCGCTACTGAACGCCGTCAGTAGCAAGGTCCACCTCACCACCGATGCGTGGACCAGTCAACATGGACAGGGGCGATACCTTTCCCTCACTGCCCATTGGGTTAATGTCGTTGAGCCGGGTACAGACCGTGCGAGTGGCGCAGGACGTGTCCTGCCCACTCCAAGGATTGCAGGAATCCATTCTGTACGCATTGACTCCTCCTCTTACACCAGTTCCTCAGAATCATCGCTGCAGGAGCCGTCACAGTCCACCTCCACATGGACCCGTGATGAACGTTTACCTGTTATGACCGACATGAGCACAGCCGTGGCCAAACGTCAACAGGCCGTCTTGAAATTAATTTCTTTGGGGAATCGAAGCCACACAGCGCAGGAGCTCTGGAATGCCATCAAGCAGGAGAGTGATGTGTGGTTTGTGCCAGCGAATCTCCAGCCAGGCATGGTAGTGTGTGATAATGGCCGAAATCTGGTGGCAGCTCTGGGCCTCGGCAACCTCACTCACATCCCTTGTCTGGCACATGTGCTCAATTTGGTCGTGCAGAGTTTTTTGAGGGACTATCCGGATCTTGATGCACTGCTGCACAAGGTCCGCCTAGAGTGTGCTCACTTGCGGCATTCCAGCACGGCAAAAGCGCGCATTGCGGCTCTGCAGCGCCGACACCGCCTGCCGGAACATCGCATCATATGTGACCTACCTACCAGGTGGAATTCCACGTTACATATGTTGGAGCGGTTGTGTGAGCAGCAGCAAGCTGTAATGGAGTACCAGCTGCATCAGGCGCAAAGAAGTCGCACTCAGCGCCGTTCAGACTTCACAACCACAGAGTGGGCCACTATGAATGACGTCTGCCAGGTTTTGCGTCCCTTCGATTATTCCACACGGATGGCGAGTGCAGATGATGCACTAGTCAGCATGACTGTCCCCCTTATCTGCCTGCTTGAAAAATCACTGCAAGCGCTAAGGGATGATGTTGTGGAAGAGGTGGAGGATGAGGATTCACCATTTCCATCATCTTCTGGACAGTCAGCGCCACGTGGTTCCTCACAAACGCGTAGGCAGGGGACAGTTTATGAGGAGGATGAGGAGGAGTCAATGGAGGAGGAAGACATCCGTCCAGAGGAGGGAGTTACAGAATTGTCCAGTACTCAGTGTGTACAGCGAGGGTGGGGTGATGACGAGCGGGCAGAGATCACGCCTCCAGCAGGGGACAGCGTTTCTTGGGCAGTTGGCAGTCTGCAGCACATGGTGGATTACATGCTGCAGTGCCTGAGAAACGACCGCCGCATCGCCCACATTCTCAACATGTCTGAATATTGGGTGTTCACCCTCCTCGATCCTCGCTACCGGGACAACGTAGAAAGCCTCATCACACCGTTGAACCGGGAGCGAAAAATGCGGGAGTACCAAGACACACTGGTGAATTCCATCATCTTCTCCATTCCAAGTGAGAGAAGTGCTGCTAGTGCATTACAAAGCAGCTCAGTGTGTCCAGGCAGTGGTGGAGGCTCTGCACAAAGAGGGAGCAGAAGCAGTGCCTCTGCCCAAGGCAAGACCAGTATGGCCCAACTGTGGCACAGTTTTCTGTGCCCGCCACAAAAGTCAACACCATCACAGACGGCTCCAGTCAGCAGGAGGCAACGGTTCCGTCAGATGGTGACAGACTACATGTCTTGCCCTCTTGCTGTACTCCCAGACAGCTCTTCCCCTTTCAAGTTTTGGGTCTCAAAGCTGGATACATGGCCAGAGCTAAGCCAGTATGCATTGGAGGTGCTGGCTTGCCCTGCGGCTAGTGTATTATCGGAACGCGTCTTTAGTGCTGCAGGTGGTGTACTAACTGACCGTCGCATGCGACTATCCTCCGATAACGTTGACCGGCTTACTTTCCTGAAAATGAACAAGGCCTGGATCTCGCAGGAATTTGCCACTCCTCTTCCTGATTAAATAATTAGGTGACTGTCTACGTTAGCCAGGTCTCCTGTTGTGTTCATCTTTCTACCACCTGAACTTAAATTCCTGGGCTCCAATACCGCCAGTTGAGGCTCAGAAGTGCCGTCTGCACAGTCAAAACATACGACCCAGTGTTATTGGGTTTCAGTAACGTCAGCTGATCCCCAGCTGTGCAGCTGGCAATGTGTCCTGCGACCGCCACGCAGACACAACAACTGAAATGTAAGGGAACCTGTCCCCCCCCCAAGGCGTTTGTTACTGAAAGAGCCACCTTGTGCAGCAGTAATGCTGCACAAGGAAAAGGTAGCTATTTTTGTTTAGCTCCTTGCACACGCAGAACTTAACACACTTATAAAATGTGTCCACTGATACCGTAAAACCGTCCCGGAGGTGGGACTTTCCTTCGTAATATGACGCAGCACAGCTGTCATTCCTACCCCCTTGGCGCCGTGCCCCGGCTCCTCAGCGTTGTTTAAATCTGTCCCGGAGCCTGCACTGTTATGTTATCCCTTGGCCAGGCACACTTAGCGCTGCCCATCTTCTGACATCATTTGGTGTCAGGCTGGCTGTGCCTGTGCGGCTGCGCTGGCCGAGAGCCCGCCTCGTATTGTCTTCTGATTTCATCCCACTGGGGGCCTGAGATCCATGGACATGCGCAGTGCATATCTGAACCTCCGCCTCTCACTCATCTCCCTACGCCTTCTTCAGACTGTGCGCCGTCAGCTGATCCCTAATAGCATGCCACGGCCGTGACGCCGCACAGTCTGAAGAAGCCGTAGGGAGGGGAGTGAGAGACGAGGAGAGGCACTGCGCATGGCCACGGATCCCAGGCCCGCGGTGGGATTACATTAGACGACACTGCGAGGCGGGCTCTCGGCCAGCGCGGCCGCACAGGCGCAGCCAGCCTGACACCAAATGTTGTCAGAAGATGGGCAGCGCTAAGTGTGCCTGGCCAAGGGATAACATAACAGCGCAGGCTCCGGGACAGATTTAAACAACAATGAGGAGCCGGGGCACGGCGCCAAGGGGGTAGGAATGACAGCTGTGCTGCGTCATATTACGAAGGAAAGTCCCACCTCCGGGACGGTTTTACGGTATCAGTGGACACATTTTATAAGTGTGTTAAGTTCTGTGTTTGCAAGGAGCATAATGAAAAGAGCCACCTTTTCCTTTTGCATCTTTTGTGCTGCACAAGCTGGCTCTTTCAGCTACAAACGCCTTGGGGGGGGTTTAAAGGTTCCCTTTCTCCAATCAGGCTTCGGCCTACATTGTGTTCCTCTGCTTCTCCTGCTGTCCCTGGGCTCCAACACCGCTAGTTGTTGCCTGGTAGTGCTGTACGCACAGTCAACAGTCGCTCCTCTGTTATTGGGGTACAGTAACGTCAGCTGTTCCCCTGCTATGTGTGTGGCAATCCCTCCTATCTCCTCCACCTCCTCCTCCTCCTCCTGTCCCTGGGCTCCAGCACCGCTAGTTGTTGCCCGGTAGAGCTGAACGCACAGTCCCGACAGTCCCTCCTCTGTTATTGGGGTTCAGTAACGTCAGCTGTTCCCCTGCTGTGTGTGTGGCAATCCCTCCTATCTCCTCCACCTCCTCCTCCTCCTCCTGTCCCTGGGCTCCAGCACCGCTAGTTGTTGCCCGGTAGAGCTGTACGCACAGTCCCGACAGTCCCTCCTCTGTTATTGGGGTTCAGTAACGTCAGCTGTTCCCCTGCTGTGTGTGTGGCAATCCCTCCTATCTCCGCCACCTCCCCCTCCTGTCCCTGGGCTCCAACACCGCTAGTTGTTGCCTGGTAGTGCTGTACGCACAGTCCCAACAGTCCCTCCTCTGTTATTGGGGTTCAGTAACGTCAGCTGTTCCCCTGCTGTGTGTGTGGCAATCCCTCCTATCTCCTCCACCTCCCCCTCCTGTCCCTGGGCTCCAACACCGCTAGTTGTTGCCCGGTAGTGCTGTATGCACAGTCCCGACAGTCCCTCCTCTGTTATTGGGGTTCAGTAACGTCAGCTGTTCCCCTGCTGTGTGTGTGGCAATCCCTCCTATCTCCTCCACCTCCTCCTCCTCCTCCTGTCCCTGGGCTCCAACTCCGCTAGTTGTTGCCCGGTAGAGCTGTACGCACAGTCCCGACAGTCCCTCCTCTGTTATTGGGGTTCAGTAATGTCAGCTGTTCCCCTGCTGTGTGTGTGGCAATCCCTCCTATCTCCTCCCCCTCCCCCTCCTGTCCCAGGGCTCCAACACCGCTAGTTGTTGCCCGGTAGTGCTGTACGCACAGTCCCGACAGTCCTTCCTCTGTTATTGGGGTTCAGTAACGTCAGCTGTTCCCCTGCTGTGTGTGTGGCAATCCCTCCTATCTCCTCCACCTCCCCCTCCTGTCCCTGGGCTCCAACACCGCTAGTTGTTGCCCGGTAGTGCTGTACGCACAGTTCCAACAGTCCCTCCTCTGTTATTGGGGTTCAGTAACGTCAGCTGTTCCCCTGCTGTGTGTGTGGCAATCCCTCCTATCTCCTCCACCTCCCCCTCCTGTCCCTGGGCTCCAACACCGCTAGTTGTTGCCTGGTAGTGCTGTATGCACAGTCCCAACAGTCCCTCCTCTGTTATTGGGGTTCAGTAATGTCAGCTGTTCCCCTGCTGTGTGTGTGGCAATCCCTCCTATCTCCTCCACCTCCCCCTCCTGTCCCTGGGCTCCAACACCGCTAGTTGTTGCCTGGTAGTGCTGTACGCACAGTCCCAACAGTCCCTCCTCTGTTATTGGGGTTCAGTAACGTCAGCTGTTCCCCTGCTGTGTGTGTGGCAATCCCTCCTATCTCCTCCACCTCCCCCTCCTGTCCCTGGGCTCCAACACCGCTAGTTGTTGCCTGGTAGTGCTGTACGCACAGTCCCAACAGTCCCTCCTCTGTTATTGGGGTTCAGTAACGTCAGCTGTTCCCCTGCTGTGTGTGTGGCAATCCCTCCTATCTCCTCCACCTCCCCCTCCTGTCCCTGGGCTCCAACACCGCTAGTTGTTGCCTGGTAGTGCTGTACGCACAGTCCCAACAGTCCCTCCTCTGTTATTGGGGTTCAGTAACGTCAGCTGTTCCCCTGCTGTGTGTGTGGCAATCCCTCCTATCTCCTCCACCTCCCCCTCCTGTCCCTGGGCTCCAACACCGCTAGTTGTTGCCTGGTAGTGCTGTACGCACAGTCCCAACAGTCCCTCCTCTGTTATTGGGGTTCAGTAACGTCAGCTGTTCCCCTGCTGTGTGTGTGGCAATCCCTCCTATCTCCTCCACCTCCCCCTCCTGTCCCTGGGCTCCAACACCGCTAGTTGTTGCCCGGTAGAGCTGTACGCACAGTCCCGACAGTCCCTCCTCTGTTATTGGGGTTCAGTAACGTCAGCTGTTCCCCTGCTGTGTGTGTGGCAATCCCTCCTATCTCCTCCACCTCCTCCTCCTCCTCCTGTCCCTGGGCTCCAACACCGCTAGTTGCTGTCCAGAAGTGCTGTACGCACAGAGCCAAACACCTCGCCAATGTGTTAGTGGGGTTCAGCACCGCCAGCTGTTCCCCTGCTGTGTATACGGCAACGTGTACTGCGACCGCCACGCAGGCACAACAAGTTAAATTTAAGGGAAACTGCCCCCACCCCCAGGCGTTTGTTACTGAAGGAGCCACCTTGTGCAGCAGTAATGATGCAAAGGGAAAAAGTGCCTCTTTTCGTGGTGCTCCTTGCACATGCTGAACCTAACACTTATGAAAAGTGTCCTCTCCTACCGTGATACCGTCCGGTAGGTGGAACTTTCCTTTGTGATGTGAAGCAGCACAGCCGTCATTCTTACCCCCTTGGCGCCGTGCGCCGCCTCCTCAGCGTTGTTTGAATCAGTCCCGGAGCCTACGCTGTTAGGTTAGCCCTTGGCCATGCACACATTTTGCGCTGCCCGTCTTCTGACATCATTTGGTGTCAGGCTGGCTGAGCCTGTGCGGCCGCGCTGGACGAGATCCCGCCTCGTAGTGTCTTCTGATTTAATCCCACTGGGGGCCTGAGATCCGTGGCCATGCGCAGTGCATATCCTCACCTCTCACTCCCCTCCCTACGGCTTCTTCAGACTGTGCGGTGTCAGCTGATCCCTAATAGCATGCCACGGCCGTGACACCGCACAGTCTGAAGAAGCCGTAGGGAGGGGAGTGAGAGGTGAGGATATGCACTGCGCATGGCCACGGATCCCAGGACCGCGGTGGGATTACATTAGACGACACTGCGAGGCGGGATCTCGGCCAGCGCAGCCGCACAGGCGCAGCCAGTCTGACACCAAATGATGTCAGAAGATGGGCAGCGCAAAATGTGTGCATGGCCAAGGGCTAACCTAACAGCGCAGGCTCCGGGACTGATTCAAACAACGCTGAGGAGGCGGCGCACGGCGCCAAGGGGGTAAGAATGACGGCTGTGCTGCGTCACATCACAAAGGAAAGTTCCACCTACCGGATGGTATCACGGTAGGAGGGGACACTTTTCATAAGTGTTAGGTTCAGCATGTGCAAGGACCATAATTAAAAGAGCTACATTTACCTTTTCCAGCATTAGTGCTGTACACGATGGCTCTTTCAGCTAAAAACGCCTGGGGGGGGGTTAAAGGTTCCCTTTCAACTTGCTCCAGTGCAGGCTTCGGCCTACACTCTGCTCCCTCTCCTCCTCCTGCTGACCCTGGGCTCTAACACCGCCAGTTGGGGCCCAGATGTGCTAGCTGCACAGAGAAAAACACCAGCCAATGTGTCAGTGGGGTCCAGCACCGCCAGCTGTTCCCCTGCTGTGTAGCCGGCAACGTGTCCTGCGACAGCCATGCAGACACAAGAACTGAAATTGAAGGGAACCTGTCCCCCCTCCCCCAGGTGTTTCTATGTTTTACAGCCACCTTGTACAGCAGTAATGCTGCATGTGTGCAAGGTGGCTCGGAAACTTATTCTCCTTGCCCATGGGGAACTGAACACGTCTAAAATGAGTCCTCTGAGACCATTAAAATGTCCCTCAGGTGTGATTTTCCTTTGTATTGACACGCAACAAGCTCCTTGGTAGCGCTGCCCGTCTTCTGGCATCATTGTTTGGCTGCCTGCGCCTCTGCGGCCACCTTGCCCCACACAACGCCCCTCGGTGTCTTATTTATTTGTACTGTGAGGGTGTGATTGACGGGCATGAACGGTGCATTTCTTCGCCTATCCCTCATCTCCTTTCGCCTTCTTCGGACTTTGCGGCTTCATGGCCGTGGCACGCGATAAGGGATCAGCTGACGCCGCATAGTCTGAAGCAGGTGTAAGAACCCAAGCGAGAGGCGAACATATGTACTGCGCCAGGCCATGAATCACAGCCCCACAGTGTTTTAACAATGTTAAGACACTGCGGGGCTGGGATTCATGGTCATCGCGAACCGCACCGGCCGACATCAAATGTTGTCAGAGGACGGGCAGCGCTAACAGCGCAAGGCCAAGGGATAACACGACAGCGCAGACTCCTGTGCAACAAATAACGAAGCTCAGGAGGCCGCGCCAAGCACCAAGGTGGCATTTTTGCCAGCTGTGCTGCGCCTCTTTACGAAGGGAACTCACGCCTCCAACACAGTTTGACTGTATAAAGGGCTAAATGTTATACGTGTTTCATTCAGCGTGTGCAAGGAGAAAAATGAAAAGAGCAACCTTTGACTTGTGCAGCACTACTGCTGCATAAGCTGTGGCTCTTCTAGTTTGTAACCCCTGAGGGGGGGTTAAAGGTTACTTTTAAAATCGGTTCAATTAGGCTTCGGCCTACACTCTGCTCCACCTGCAGAGCCCGGGCTCCAACACCGCTAGTTGCTGTCCGGAAGAGCTGGCTGCACAGAGCCAAACACCTCGCCAATGTGTCAGTGGGGTTCAGCACCGCCAGCTGTTCCCCTGCTGTGTAGCCGGCAACGTGTCCTGCGACCGCCACGCAGACACAACAGACCCAAAGCTGCCGCCAGTGCAGGCTTCGGCCTACACTCCCCTCCCCCTGCTCCTCCTCCTGCTCCTCCTCCTCCTGCTGACCCTGGACTCTAACACCGCCAGTTGGGGCCCAGATGTGCTAGCTGCACAGAGAAAAACACTAGCCAATGTGTCAGTGGGGTCCAGCACCGCCAGCTGTTCCCCTGCTGTGTAGCCGGCAACGTGTCCTGCGACAGCCACGCAGACACAAGAACTGAAATTGAAGGGAACCTGTCCCCCCCTCCCCCAGGTGTTTCTATGTTTTACAGCCACCTTGTACAGCAGTAATGCTGCATGTGTGCAAGGTGGCTCGGAAACCTTTTCTCCTTGCCCATGGGGAACTGAACACGTCTAAAATGAGTCCTCTGAGACCATTAAAACGTCCCTCAGGTGTGATTTTCCTTTGTATTGACACGCAACAAGCTCCTTGGTAGCGCTGCCCGTCTTCTGGCATCATTGTTTGGCCGCCTGCGCCTCTGCGGCCGCCTTGCCCCACACAACGCCCCTCGGTGTCTTATTTATTTGTACTGCGAGGGTGTGATTGACGGGCATGAACGGTGCATTTCTTCGCCTATCCCTCATCTCCTTCCGCCTTCTTCGGACTGTGCGGCTTCATGGCCGTGGCATGCGATATGGGATCAGCTGACGTCGCATAGTCTGAAGCAGGTGTAAGAACCCAAGCGAGAGGCGAACATATGTACTGCGCCAGGCCATGAATCACAGCCCCGCAGTGTTTTAACAATGTTAAGACACTGCGGGGCTGGGATTCATGTTCATCGCGAACCGCACCGGCCGACATCAAATGTTGTCAGAGGACGGGCAGCGCTAACAGTGCAAGGCCAAGGGATAACACGACAGCGCAGACTCCTGTGCAACAAATAACGAAGCTCAGGAGGCCACGCCAAGCACCAAGTTGGCATTTTTGCCAGCTGTGCTGCGCCTCTTTACGAAGGGAACTCACGCCTCCAACACAGTTTGACTGTATAAAGGGCTAAATGTTATACGTGTTTCATTCAGCGTGTGCAAGGAGAAAAATGAAAAGAGCAACCTTTGACTTGTGCAGCACTACTGCTGCATAAGCTGTGGCTCTTCTAGTTTGTAACCCCTGAGGGGGGGTTAAAGGTTACTTTTAAAATCGGTTCAATTAGGCTTCAGCCTACACTCTGATCCACCTGCAGAGCCCGGGCTCCAACACCGCTAGTTGCTGTCCGGAAGAGCTGGCTGCACAGAGCCAAACACCTCGCCAATGTGTCAGTGGGGTTCAGCACCGCCAGCTGTTCCCCTGCTGTGTAGCCGGCAACGTGTCCTGCGACCGCCACGCAGACACAACAGACCCAAAGCTGCCGCCAGTGCAGGCTTCGGCCTACACTCCCCTCCCCCTGCTCCTCCTCCTGCTCCTCCTCCTCCTGCTGACCCTGGGCTCTAACACCGCCAGTTGGGGCCCAGATGTGCTAGCTGCACAGAGAAAAACACCAGCCAATGTGTCAGTGGGGTCCAGCACCGCCAGCTGTTCCCCTGCTGTGTAGCCGGCAACGTGTCCTGCGACAGCCACGCAGACACAAGAACTGAAATTGAAGGGAACCTGTCCCCCCCTCCCCCAGGTGTTTCTATGTTTTACAGCCACCTTGTACAGCAGTAATGCTGCATGTGTGCAAGGTGGCTCGGAAACTTATTCTCCTTGCCCATGGGGAACTGAACACGTCTAAAATGAGTCCTCTGAGACCATTAAAACGTCCCTCAGGTGTGATTTTCCTTTGTATTGACACGCAACAAGCTCCTTGGTAGCGCTGCCCGTCTTCTGGCATCATTGTTTGGCCGCCTGCGCCTCTGCGGCCGCCTTGCCCCACACAACGCCCCTCGGTGTCTTATTTATTTGTACTGCGAGGGTGTGATTGACGGGCATGAACGGTGCATTTCTTCGCCTATCCCTCATCTCCTTCCGCCTTCTTCGGACTGTGCGGCTTCATGGCCGTGGCATGCGATAAGGGATCAGCTGACGCCACATAGTCTGAAGCAGGTGTAAGAACCCAAGCGAGAGGCGAACATATGTACTGCGCCAGGCCATGAATCACAGCCCCGCAGTGTTTTAACAATGTTAAGACACTGCGGGGCTGGGATTCATGTTCATCGCGAACCGCACCGGCCGACATCAAATGTTGTCAGAGGACGGGCAGCGCTAACAGCGCAAGGCCAAGGGATAACACGACAGCGCAGACTCCTGTGCAACAAATAACGAAGATCAGGAGGCCGCGCCAAGCACCAAGGTGGCATTTTTGCCAGCTGTGCTGCGCCTCTTTACGAAGGGAACTCACGCCTCCAACACAGTTTGACTGTATAAAGGGCTAAATGTTATACGTGTTTCATTCAGCGTGTGCAAGGAGAAAAATGAAAAGAGCAACCTTTGACTTGTGCAGCACTACTGCTGCATAAGCTGTGGCTCTTCTAGTTTGTAACCCCTGAGGGGGGGTTAAAGGTTACTTTTAAAATCGGTTCAATTAGGCTTCGGCCCACACTCTGCTCCACCTGCAGAGCCCGGGCTCCAACACCGCTAGTTGCTGTCCGGAAGAGCTGGCTGCACAGAGCCAAACACCTCGCCAATGTGTCAGTGGGGTTCAGCACCGCCAGCTGTTCCCCTGCTGTGTAGCCGGCAACGTGTCCTGCGACCGCCACGCAGACACAACAGACCCAAAGCTGCCGCCAGTGCAGGCTTTGGCCTACACTCCCCTCCCCCTGCTCCTCCTCCTGCTCCTCCTCCTCCTGCTGACCCTGGGCTCTAACACCGCCAGTTGGGGCCCAGATGTGCTAGCTGCACAGAGAAAAACACCAGCCAATGTGTCAGTGGGGTCCAGCACCGCCAGCTGTTCCCCTGCTGTGTAGCCGGCAACGTGTCCTGCGACCGCCACGCAGACACAACAGACCCAAAGCTGCCGCCAGTGCAGGCTTCGGCCTACACTCCCCTCCCCCTGCTCCTCCTTCTGCTGACCCTGGGCTCTAACACCGCCAGTTGGGGCTCTAGGAAGACAAGCTTGAATAGGTCCCCATCCTGGTTCTAGTACCGTCAGCTGGTTCCGGGCAGAGCCTTTGGCTTAGGTGCCTCCCTCTGGGTATCCGAGTTCCACCAACGTCAGGTGGTCCTTGGTAGTGCTTTCAGGCACGGGTACCTCCTGCTTAGTAACCGGGTTCCAGTAACGTCAGCTGGTCCTCGGTAGTTCCATTGGCTCTTGGACCTTCGGCTACCCATCCGGGTTCCAGTACCGTCAGCTGGTTCTCCGCAGTGTCTTTTGCTCTTGTACCTTCTGCTCCCCATCCTGGTTCTAGTACCGTCAGCTGGTTCCGGGTAGAGCCTTTGGCTTAGGTGCCTGCCTCTGGGTATCCGAGTTCCACCAACGTCAGGTGGTCCTTGGTAGTGCTTTCAGGCACGGGTACCTCCTGCTTAGTAACCGGGTTCCAGTAACGTCAGCTGGTCCACGGTAGTTCCATTGGCTCTTGGACCTTCGGGTAGCCATCCGAGTTCCAGTTCCATCAGCTGTTTCTCGGCATTTTCTCAGCCTTCTTGTACCTTCTGCTACATTTCCAAGTTCAAGACCCTAAAGACGATGACCCGGAAGACCACCCCTAAGATGATGACGACACCAGAGACGACAACCACCGAGATGACGACGACCCTGGAGACGATGACCCTGAAGACGACCCTGATGACGACGACCCCGATGACGACGACCCCGGAGACGACGACCCTGGAGACAACGACGACAACCTGGAAGACCGAGAAGCAGAAGAACAAGAGGCTGCAGAACAAAGAGCAGAAGAACATTAAGCATAAGACTAAATATAAGAGCAAAAGATATTATCTAAATTATAAGCAGAAGAAGACTAAGCAGTGTATGGGGGTGAGTCCGTTCCTCCTCGTGGTGCCCCTGGATAAAGCCTGATGCTGCAGGCCAAACTGAACGCGGACAAATGTACCTCTTTTGTGACAGGCAGAACGGAAGGTGTAATCTTCAAACTTTTATAGATAACAACTACGGGAATGCCTGTCACAAATAAGAATATGATGAAGAAGTTGAATATGAAAAAGATAATAGTTAAATAAAAAGAATATGAACAATGTAAAAAAAAAAAATATTATAGGTAGAAGAAGAAGAAGATGAATAAGGTGAAGATAGTTGATGTCAAAGAAGCTGATGATGAGGATAATGAAGAAGAAAGTGTGGGAGAAGTAAAAAAGAAGGTGAAGGACGTGGAAGTAGTGAAACATCAATATCTGATAAAATAAAAAAAAAAAATAGTCAAAATCTTTCTAACGCCGAACGTCATAAAAAAACCCAAAAAAACCTGCTATTCTATTTGTTTGGGCTAAACCTCTGTGCCTTTAATGTCTCCGCCACCTCCCCCAATACATCCTACATTATTTTTAGTTGTTTTCCTTCATGTAGAATTAACCTACAAGAAAAGAAAGGGTTTATTTTAATTCCGATATCTTCGTCCCATTGACTTGCATTGGGATCGGGTATCGGTATCGGATTAGATCCGATACTTTGACGGTATCGGCCGATACTTTCCGATACTGATACTTTCCGATATCGGAAGGTATCGCTCAACACTAGCCGTGACATAATAAAAAAAAATGTTTCCACAAAAATTATGTTTTAGCCCCTAGTTTTGTATTTTCCCAAGGGTAACAGGAGAAATTGGACCTCAAAAGTTATTGTCCAATGTGTCCTGAGTACGCTGATACCCCATATGTTGGGGTAAACCCCTGTTTGGGCACACGGGAGAGATCGGAAGGTAAGGAGCACTGTTTTACTTATTCAACGCAGAATTGGCTGGAATTGAGATCGGACGCTGTTGTGAACTCCGTTTTCAGGCTCCCTCTTGTGGTCACAGATGGTATTGTGTGACTTTGGTTTTTTGTCTCCCCCTGGTGGTTTGGTTTATTATCCTGCGGGTCTGCTGGATCAGCTGCCTCGTTATTCACCAGGGAGGCTCCTATTTAGCTCTGCTTCACTTCCACTTGTTGCCGGCTGTCAATGTATTCAGTGCTATTCTGATTACTCCTGTTTATCTTGTTTTCTGCCTCTTCAGGATAAGCTAAGTTCTGTTTGAATATTTTTTGCTCATCTGCCTGCAATATGATTTCCGTGTATGATGAGTCTAGTCCAGCTTGCTAACATGTGATTTCTTTTTGCTGGTAAGCTCTGGGGTACAGAGTTGTTTCCCCCGCACCGTTAGTTGGTGCGGGGGCTCGAGCAATCTCTGCGTGGATATTTTGAATAGGGTTTTTTATTGACCGCACAGTTTCCTTCCTATTTTCTGCTATCTAGTATTAGCGGGCCTCATTTGCTAAATCTGATTTTATCTCTGCGTTTGTGCTTTCCCCTTAACTCACTGTTAATATTTGTGGGGGGCTATTCTATATCTTTGGGGTCTTCCACTGAGGCAAGTGAGGACTTACTTTCCCTCCAGGAATAGTCAGTTTCTCAGGCCGTGACGAGATGTCTAGGATTTTTAGGTAACGTTCCACGGCTGCCTATAGTTGTTTGCGGATAGGATCAGGTTGCGGTCAATCTAGTTACCACTTCCCCAGAGCTAGTAGTCTGTTCAGTTACTTAGCTAGTCCGACCTGCGATCCTTGCCACTAGGATCATAACAGTACAGCCGGCCTATAAAGTGTTAATTGCATGGCAGAAGCAGGAGAAAAGAAGCTTGGAGATATTTTTTTTTTTTTGTCTGCCGTGTGTCTAGCTGCTGTGTGTCTGGCTTGTCTCCTCCTCTTAATCTTGGTGTGGCTCTGAGTTCAGCTGCTGATATGGATATCCAGAGTTTAACCTCCAGTGTAGATCATCTTGCTGCAAGGGTACAAAGTATTCAGGATTTTGTTGTCCACAGTCCTATGTCAGAGCCTAGAATACCTATTCCGGAGTTGTTTTCTGGAGATAGATCTAGGTTCCTGAATTTTAAAAACAATTGCAAGTTGTTTCTTTCTTTGAAACCTCGTTCCTCTGGGGATTCTGTTCAGCAAGTTAAGATTATTATTTCTTTCTTGCGTGGCGATCCTCACGATTGGGCTTTTGCATTGGCTCCAGGGGATCCTGCATTGCTCAGTGTGGATGCGTTTTTTCTGGCCCTTGGATTGCTCTATGAGGAACCTAATCTTGAGAACCAGGCTGAAAAAGCATTGTTGGACCTCTCTCAGGGGCAAGAGGATGCTGAGGTGTACTGCCAGAAATTTCGGAAATGGTCGGTGCTTACTCAATGGAATGAGTGTGCCCTGGCTGCAAATTTCAGAAAAGGTCTTTCTGAAGCCATTAAGAATGTCATGGTGGGGTTCCCTACGCCTGCAGGTCTGAATGAGTCAATGACTCTGGCCATTCAGATTGATCGGCGTTTGCGGGAGCGCACCATTTGGCGGTGTCTTCTGAACAGACACCTGAGTCTATGCAATGTGATAGAATTCTGACCAGAAGTGAACGGCATAACTATAGACGGCAAAATGGGTTGTGCTTTTACTGTGGTGACTCAGCTCGTGTTACCTCAGCATGCTCTAAGCGCACAAAAAAGATTGATAAATCTGTCACCATCGGTACTTTACAGCCTAAGTTTATTTTGTCTGTTACCCTGATTTGTTCCCTGTCATCTTACCCGGTTATGGCTTTTGTGGATTCAGGTGCTGCCCTGAGTCTGATGGATTTGTCATTTGCCAGGCGCTGTGGTTTTGTTTTGGAGCCTTTAAAATTCCCTATTCCACTAAGGGGAATTGATGCTACACCATTGGCTACGAACAAACCTCAGTACTGGACACAAGTGACCATGTGCATGACTCCTGTTCATCAGGAGGTGATTCGCTTTCTTGTATTGCATAATTTGCATGATGTTGTCGTGTTGGGCCTGCCATGGTTGCAGACTCATAATCCAGTCCTGGACTGGAAAGCAATGTCTGTGTCAAGTTGGGGTTGTCAGGGAATTCATGGCGACGCTCCTGTGGTGTCAATTGCTTCATCCATTCCTTCTGAGGTCCCTGCGTTTTTGTCAGATTACCAGGATGTATTTGATGAGCCCAAACTCAGTTCTCTACCTCCTCATAGGGATTGTGATTGTGCTATAAATTTGATTCCTGGTAGTAAGTTTCCTAAGGGACGACTTTTCAATTTGTCAGTGCCGGAGCATGCTGCTATGCGGAGTTATATAAAGGAGTCTTTGGAGAAAGGACTTATTCACCCCTCCTCCTCCCCTCTTGGTGCGGGGTTCTTTTTTTTGGCTAAGAAGGATGGTTCCTTGAGACCTTGTATTGATTATCGCCTTCTAAACAAAATCACGGTCAAATTTCAGTATCCTTTGCCATTGTCATCTGATCTGTTTGCTCGCATTAGGGGGTCTAGTTGGTTCACCAAGATAGATCTTCGTGGTGCGTATAACCTTGAGCAGGGTGATGAATGGAAAACTGCATTTAATACGCCCGAAGGCCATTTTGAGTACTTGATGATGCCTTTTTGACTTTCTAACGCTCCTTCTGTTTTTCAGTCCTTTATGCATGACATCTTCTGCGAATTTCTGGATAAATTTATGATTGTGTATCTGGATGATATTCAGTTTTTTTCGGATGATTGGGAGTCCCATGTTAAGCAGGTCAGGATGGTGTTTCAGGTCCTGCGTGCCAATGCTTTATTTGTGAAGGGCTCAAAATGTCTTTTTGGAGTCCAGAAGGTCTCTTTTTTGGGTTTCATTTTTTCTTCTTCTGCTATTGAGATGGACCCAGTCAAGGTTCAGGCTATTCATGACTGGACTCAGCCTACATCTGTTAAGAGTCTTCAGAAGTTCTTGGGTTTTGCTAATTTTTACCGTCGCTTCATCGCTAATTTTTCTGGTGTTGTTATGCCATTGACGGATTTGACCAAGAAGGGTTCTGATGTTACTAATTGGTCTCCTGCGGCTGTGGAGGCCTTTCGGGAGCTGAAGCACCAGTTTTCTTCGGCTCCAGTCTTATGTCAGCCAGACGTCTCCCTTCCTTTCCAGGTCGAGGTTGATGCTTCTGAGATTGGAGCGGGGGCTGTTTTGTCGCAGAGAAGCTCTGATGGCTCTGTGATGAAGCCATGTGCTTTCTTTTCAAGAAAGTTTTCGCCTGCCGAGCGGAATTATGATGTTGGTAATCGGGAGTTGTTGGCTATGAAGTGGGCATTTGAGGAGTGGCGACATTGGCTCGAGGGAGCTAAGCATCGTGTGGTGGTCTTGACTGATCACAAGAATTTGATTTATCTCGAGTCGGCCAAGCGGCTGAATCCTAGACAGGCTCGTTGGTCGTTGTTTTTCTCTCGTTTTGATTTCGTGGTCTCATACCTGCCTGGTTCGAAGAATGTGAAGGCTGATGCTCTTTCTAGGAGTTTTGTGCCTGACACTCCTGGTGATTCAGAGCCAGCTGGTATCCTCAGAGAAGGGGTGATTTTGTCTGCCATCTCCCCAGATTTGCGACGAGTGCTGCAGGAGTTTCAGGTGGATAGACCTGACCGTTGTCCACCGGAGAGACTGTTTGTCCCGGATAGATGGACCAGCAGAGTTATTTCCGAGGTTCATTCTTCGGTGTTGGCAGGCCATCCGGGGATTTTTGGTACCAGAGATTTGGTGGCTAGGTCCTTCTGGTGGCCTTCCTTGTCGCGGGATGTGCGTTCCTTTGTGCAGTCTTGTGGAATTTGTGCTCGGGCTAAGCCTTGCTGTTCTCCTGCCAGTGGCTTGTTGTTGCCTTTGCCTGTCCCGAAGAGGCCTTGGACGCACATTTCCATGGATTTTATTTCAGATCTCCCTGTCTCTCAGAGAATGTTGGTCATTTGGGTGGTGTGTGATCGTTTTTCTAAAATGGTCCATTTGGTGCCCTTGCCTAAGTTGCCTTCCTCCTCCGAGTTGGTTCCTCTGTTTTTTCAAAATGTGGTTCGTTTGCATGGGATCCCTGAAAATATTGTTTCCGACAGAGGATCCCAGTTTGTGTCTAGATTTTGGCGGACCTTTTGTGCTAAGATGGGCATTAATTTGTCTTTTTCGTCGGCCTTCCATCCTCAGACGAATGGCCAAACCGAGCGCACTAATCAGACTTTGGAAACCTATTTAAGATGTTTTGTTTCTGCTGATCAGGACGACTGGGTGACTTTTTTGCCATTGGCCGAGTTTGCCCTTAATAATCGGGCTAGTTCTGCTACTTTGGTTTCGCCTTTTTTTGTAATTCATGGTTTCATCCTCGTTTTTCCTCGGGTCAGGTGGAGTCTTCTGACTGTCCTGGAGTGGATGTTGTGGTGGATAGGTTGCATCAGATTTGGAATCATGTGGTGGACAATTTGAAGCTGTCGCAAGAGAAGGCTCAGCGCTTTGCCAACCGCCGTCGCTGTGTGGGTCCCCGACTTCGCGTTGGGGATTTAGTGTGGTTGTCTTCTCGCTTTGTTCCTATGAAGGTCTCCTCTCCTAAGTTTAAGCCTCGGTTTATCGGTCCTTATAAGATTTTGGAAGTCCTTAACCCTGTGTCATTTCGTTTGGACCTCCTGGCATCGTTTGCTATTCATAATGTGTTCCATCGGTCGTTGTTGCGGAGGTATGTGGTGCCTGTGGTTCCTTCGGTTGAGCCTCCTGCCCCTGTGCTGGTTGAGGGAGAATTGGAATACGTGGTGGAGAAGATCTTGGATTCTCGTATTTCTAGACGGAGGCTTCAGTATTTGGTTAAGTGGAAAGGCTATGGTCAGGAGGATAATTCCTGGGTTGTCGCCTCTGATGTTCATGCGGCCGATTTGGTTCGTGCCTTCCATGTGGCTCACCCTGATCGCCCTGGGGGTTTTGATGAGGGTTCGGTGACCCCTCCTCAAGGGGGGGCGACTCTTGTGAACTCCGTTTTCAGGCTCCCTCTTGTGGTCACAGATGGTATTGTGTGACTTTGGTTTTTTGGCTCCCCCTGGTGGTTTGGTTTATTATCCTGCAGGTCTGCTGGATCAGCTGCCTCGTTATTCACCAGGGAGGCTCCTATTTAGCTCTGCTTCACTTCCACTTGTTGCCGGCTGTCAATGTATTCAGTGCTATTCTGATTACTCCTGTTTATCTTGTTTTCTGCCTCTTCAGGATAAGCTAAGTTCTGTTTGAATATTTTTTGCTCATCTGCCTGTAATATGATTTCTGTGTATGATGAGTCTAGTCCAGCTTGCTAACATGTGATTTCTTTTTGCTGGTAAGCTCTGGGGTACGGAGTTGCTTCCCCCACACCGTTAGTTGGTGCGGGGGCTCGAGCAATCTCTGCGTGGATATTTTGAATAGGGTTTTTTATTGACCGCACAGTTTCCTTCCTATTTTCTGCTATCTAGTATCAGCGGGCCTCATTTGCTAAATCTGATTTCATCTCTGCGTTTGTGCTTTCCCCTTAACTCACTGTTAATATTTGTGGGGGGCTATTCTATATCTTTGGGGTCTTCCACTGAGGCAAGTGAGGACTTACTTTCCCTCCAGGAATAGTCAGTTTCTCAGGCCGTGACGAGACGTCTAGGATTTTTAGGAAACGCTCCACGGCTGCCTATAGTTGTTTGCGGATAGGATCAGGTTGCGGTCAATCTAGTTACCACTTCCCCAGAGCTAGTAGTCTGTTCAGTTACTTAGCTAGTCCGACCTGCGATCCTTGCCACTAGGATCATAACAGGACGCCACCTCATGTTTGGAGAGCCTCTGATGTGCCTAAACAGTGGAAACCCCCCAATTATAACTGAAACCCTAATCCAAACACACCCCTAACCCTAACCTCAATGGTAACTCTAACCACACCCCTAACCCTGAGACACCCCTAACCCTAATCCCAACTCTATTCCCAACCGTAAATGTCATCCAAACCTAACTTTAGCCCCAACCCAATTGTAGCCCTAACCCTAGCCCCAACCCTAGTCCTAATGCTAACACTAGCCCTAACCCTAACCCTAGCCCTAACCCTAATCCTAACCCTAGCCCTAGCCCTAACCCTAACCCTAGCCCTAACCCTAGCACTAACACTAATGGGAAAATGGAAATAAATACTTTTTTTTATTTTTTTTTATTTTTCCCTAAGTAAGGGGGTGATGAAGGAAGGTTTAATTTTATTTTATTGCGGGTTTTTAGAGGATTTTTCTGATTGGCAGCCGTCACACACCAAAAGACGCTTTTTATTGCAAAAAATATTTGTTGCATTACCACAATTTGAGAGGTATAATTTTTCCATATTTTGGTCCACAGAGTCATATGAGGTCTTGTTTTTTTGCGGGACGAGTTGACGGTTTTATTGGTAACATTTTCGGGCATGTGACATTTTTTGATCGCTTTTTATTCCGATTTTTGTGAGACAGAATGACCAAAAACCAGCTATTTATGAATTTCTTTTGGGGGGGGTTGTTTATACCGTTCCATGTTTGGTAAAATGGATAAAGCAGTTTTATTCTTCGGGTCAGTACGTTTACAGCAATACCTCATTTATATCATTTTTTTATGTTTTGGCGCTTTTATACGATAAAA
Organism: Ranitomeya variabilis; assembly: GCF_051348905.1. Lineage (NCBI taxonomy): Eukaryota > Metazoa > Chordata > Amphibia > Anura > Dendrobatidae > Ranitomeya > Ranitomeya variabilis. The sequence goes on from NC_135234.1 coordinate 532,523,052, forward strand.
ACTATTTTATAGAAAAAATAATTATTTTTGCATCGCTTTATTCTGAGGACTATAACTTTTTTATTTTTTTGCTGATGACACTGTATGGCAGCTCATTTTTTGCGACACAAGATGACGTTTTCAGCGGTACCATGGTTATTTATATCCGTCTTTTTGATCGCGTGTTATTCCACTTTTTGTTCGGCGGTATGATAATAAAGCGTTGTTTTTTGCCTTGTTTTTTTTTTAATGGTGTTCACTGAAGGGGTTAACTAGTGGGACAATTTTATAGGTTGGGTCGTTACGGATGCGGCGATACCAAATATGTGTGCTTTTATAGTTTTTTTTTATTTATTTAGATAAAGGAATATATTTATTGGAACAATATATTTTTTTTATTATTATTTACTTAGATTTTTTTTTTTTTTTAAATATGTAATTTTTTTTTAACTTTTTTACTTTGCCCCAGGGGGAGACATCACAGTAAAGTGACAGATCGCTGATCTGACACTTTGCAGAGCACTGTGTCAGATCAGCGATCTGACATGCACAGCAGGGAGGCTTCCTGCTCTGAGCAGGCGCTGTGAAGCCACCTCTCTGCAGGACCTGGATGCAGCCCTGTGGCCATTTTGGATGCAGGGCCTGCAGGGAGGAAACGCTCGGTACAAGGTGAGCACATTGCCTTGTACCTATCGTCTCAGGGAAGCACGCAGGGAGCCCCCTCCCTGCGCGATGCTTCCCTGTACTGCCGGAACACTGCAATCCTGTTTGATCGCAGTGTGCCGGGGGTTAATGTGCCCGAGGCGGACCGCGTCCGCTCCTGGCACATAGTGCCAGATGTCAGCTGCAATAGTCAGCTGACACCCGGCCGCGATCGGCCGCTCTCCCCCCTTGAGCACGGCCGATCGCTCTGGACGTACTATTCTGTCCTTGGGAAGTAGGGCCCACCCCACATGGACGGAATAGTACGTCCAATGGCAGAAAGGAGTTATCATTCTCCTTCAGGATTTTTTGGTAGACAGCAAAATTCATGGTTCCATTTACCACATCAAGTCTTCCAGGTCCTGAATCAGAAAAACAGCTCCAGACCATCACACTACCAACACCATATTTTAATGTTGGTACGCTGTTCCTTTTCTGAAATACTGTGTTACCTCTACGCCAGATGTAAAGTGACATACACCTTCCAAAAAGTTAAACTTTTGTCTCGTCAGTTCACAGAGTATTCTTCTAAAAGTATTGGGGATCATGAAAATGTTTTCTGGCAAAACTGAGATGAGCCTTTATATTCGTATTCCCCAGCAAAAGCTCTGTCATGCTGGCCATTTTTGCTCAGTCTCTTTCTTACTGTGGAGTCATGAACACTGACCTTAACTGAGACAAATAAGGCCTGTTCTTCTTTGGATGTTGTTGTTGGGTCTTTTGTGATGCCTTGGATGAGTCTTCTCAGTGCTCTTGGGGTAATTTTGGTCTGTGGGTCACTCCTGGAAGGTTCACCATTGTTCCATATTTTCGCCATTTGTGGATAATTTCCCTCGTTGTGGTTTGCTAAAGTGCCACATCTTTGGAAATGGATTTATAACCTTTTCCAGACTGATAAATCTCAGTTACTTTGTTTCTCATTTGTTCCAGAATTTTTTTGCATCATTACTAGAGATGAGAAAATATGTTCGGAAAACAATCGCCAAACATAAATTCAGCACAAATATGGTACATTCGGATTCGTGAATGGTAGCAAGAGCATTTTTCATAAAATCGGAAAAAGTCGGTAATTCTTGTGCCTCGTTCAGTGAAATCGCAGCATGACAGATTAGAGTAGAAAAGATTGAATAGGTATATACACATAGAATACATAGATATATAGTTGTCACTGACACATATACATATATGTATATACACTGCTCAAAAAAATAAAGGGAACACTAAAATCCCACATCCTAGATATCACTGAATAAAATATTCCAGCTGTAAATCTTTATTCATTACAAAGTAGAATGTGTTGAGAACAATAAAACCTAAAAATTATCAACGTAAATCACAACTAATATCCAACGGAAGTCTGGAGTTGGAATGATGCTCAAAATTAAAGTGGAAAATGAAGTTACAGGCTGATCCAACTTCAGTGTAAATCCCCTCAAGACAAGGAAATGATGCTTAGTAGTGTTTGTGTGCATTCCACATTCCTGTATGACCTCCCTACAACACCTGGGTATGCTCCTGATGAGGTGGCGGATGGTCTCCTGAGGGATCTCCTCCCAGACCTGGACTAAAGCACCAGCCAACTCCTGGACAGTCTGTGGTGCAACGTGACTTTGGTGGATGGTGCAAGACATATTATCCCAGATGTGTTGAATCAGATTCAGGTCTGGGGAAGGGACTGGCTAGTCCACAGCTTCAATGCCTTCATCTAACAGGAACTGCTGACACACTCCAGCTACATGAGGTCTGGCATTGTCCTGCATTAGGAGGAACCCAGGGCCAACCACACCAGCATATGGTCGCACAAGGGGTCTGAGGATCTCATCTCGGTACATAATGGCAGTCAGGCTACCTCTGGCGAGCACATGGAGGGCTGTGCGGATAGCTGTGCTAATCCCAGCAGGAGCCGACATGATAGAAAAGATGGATTACACACAGTAAATACAAATAGAATAGGTATATATATAGATATCAGTGACAAATTCAATTAGTAGTGTTTTTGCAGCTTACTGTACATGTATTTAATAAAAGATTATTTTTCTGAAAAAAATGGCTTGGGCTCCTGCATAATTATTATAACTAGCAGAGGGAAAGCCGACCGCTGGGGACCAATGTTTAAAACCTGGGAAGGGGGTGATAACCGTGGAGTTTCCCAGGCTATTAATATCAGCTCACAACTGTATGCTTAGCCTTTACTGGCTATTAAAATGGGGGACCCTAAAAAAATCGACGTAGGGTCCCCCTATAATTAATAACCAGCAAAGGTTATGCAGACAGCTGCGGGCTGATATTAATAGCCTAGGAAGGGGACATGGATACTGGCCTCCTCCAGGCTAAAAACATCAGATCTCAGCTGCCCCAGAAAAGGTACACCATGTCATTCACCAGTGCTTCTCCATTACTAAGCCGTGGGCTTGATGTCACCTGACAGCACAAAGGTGACATCAACCCCACAAATCTGAACCCCCACTTTGCCACTGCTACAAGGCAAGTGGGAAGAGCAGGGCAAAGCACCAGAATTGGTGCATCTAATAGATGTGCCTCTTCTGGTCAGTTGTAGGTTGCTCTTTTTAGGCCTGGGGCCAATATCCATGGCACCTTACCAGCCTGAGAATACCAGCCCACAGCTGTCTGCTTTAGCAAGGCTGGTTGTCAAAAATGGAGGGAACCCATGTCGTTTTTTTTAAATCATTTATTTAAATAATTAAAAATATGGCGTGGGGAGCCCTCTATTCTTTAAAACCAACCTTTCTGAAGCTGACAGCTGGCCCTAACTGTGAGTATTACCTGGCTGGTTAGCAAAAATGCAGGGGAACTCATGCAGGTTTTTTTTTTTTACAGCGCAGGACCTGCTGATAAATGCCGATCCTGCTCTCACTGTTATTAGCAGCAGCAGGTGTCAGATGGTGGGAGCTGTATTCCCAGCAGTTGACACCAGTGACCTGAGGTAAACTTTTTAACTCCAATCACTCACGCTGTCTTCTGACAGTGTGGGAACTGTGGCTCTCTGACCAGCAGTGATGACTTCACTGACGATCAGAAGCGCTACATGGGTGTTTCCCACGCTGTCACACAACTTGGGAAACACCGGCTTTTGTGCTGTGTATGTTTGGCTATATTCAGCTATTTAATCAAAGATTAAATTGGTGAATATTGCAAATTCAACGATCGTGAGACAGACTGAACATTGAAATATTTGCTCATCTCTAATCATGTCATGATATCTAGTTTTTGAGGATCTTTTGGTCTACTTCAATTTGTCAGGCAGGTTCTGTTTAAGTGATTTATTTATTGAGAACAAATGTGGCAGTAATCAGGCCTGGATGTGGCTAGGGAATTTGAACTTATGTTCCCAAAGATGTGATAAGTGACAGTTAAATTATTTAAATTGTGTTTTAAGAGGGGGAAGGCAATCACTTTTTCACACAGGACCCAGTAGGTTTGGATTTATTTTGCCCTTAATAATAAAGCCCTTCATTTAAAAATTGCATTTTGTGTTTACTAGTGTCTTCTTTGAATAATATTTATTATTATTATTATGTATTTATATAGCACCATTGATTCCATGGTGCTGTACATGAGAATGGGTTACATACAAGTTAGATATCACTTACAGTAAACAAACTAACAATGACAGACTGATACAGAGGGGTGAGGACCCTACCCTTGCGGGCTTACATTCTACAGGATTATGGGGAAGGAGACAATAGGTTGAGGGTTACAGGAGCTCTGGGTTTGGTGAGGCAGTATCTCTGGTAGTGATGAAGAAGGGACGGGGTCAGTGCAGGCTGTAGGCTTTCCTGAAGAGGTGGGTTTTCAGGTTCCCTCTGAAGGATCCGAATGTGGTTGATAGTCGGACGTGTTGGGGCAAAGAATTCCAGAGCATGGGGGATATTCGGGAGAAGTCTTGGAGGCAGTTGGATGAGGAGCGAATAAGTGTGGAGGAGAGAAGGAGGTCTTGGGAGGACTGGAGATTAAGATATCGAGAGATTAGTTCAGCAATATATGGAGGAGACAGGTTATGGATGGCTTTGTAGATCAGTATTAGTAATTTGAACTGGATACACTAAGGGAATGGGAGCCAGTGAAGAGATTTGCAGAGGGGGGAAGCGGAGGAGTAGCGAGGAGAGAGATGAATTAGTCGGGCAGCAGAGTTAAGGATGGACTGGAGAGGTGCAAGGGTGTTACCAGGGAGGCCACAGAAAAGGATGTTGCAGTTGTCAAGGCGGAAGATGATGAGGGCATGCACAAGCATTTTAGTAGATAGAAAGTTGAGGAAAGGATGGATTCTGGAGATATTTTTGAGCTGGAGGCGACAGGAGGTGAATAGAGCTTGGATGTGCGGTTTGAAGGACAGGGCAGAGTCAAAGGTTACTCCGAGGCAGCAGACTTCCGTTATATATGATGGGTTCAGATTTATCCACATTGAGTTTGAGGAAGCAAGAGGAGAAGGAAGATATAGCTGATAGACACTCCGGGATTCTGGACAGCAGAGAGGTGACGTCTGGGCCAGAAAGGTAGATCTGAGTGTCATCAGCATAAAGGTGGTACTTGAAACCATGAGACTTTGAGTTGTCCCAGGCCAAGTGTATAGATTGAGAAGAGTAGGGGTCCTAGAACAGAGCCCTGGGGGATTCCAACAGAGAGAGGGTGGGATTAGGAGGTAGTGTGGGAGTGGGAGATGCTGAATGTGCGGTTGGAAAGGTACAAGGAGATCCAGGATAGGGCGAGGTCTTTGATGCCAAAGGAGGAGAGGATCTGTAGTAGGAGGAAGTGGTTAACTGTGTCGAAAGCAGAGGACAGGTCTAGAAAGAGGAGTACAGAGTATTGACCGTTAGCTTTGGCTGTATGTAGGTCATTAGTGATTTTGGTCAGGGCTGTCAGTGATCTGAAACATTTAAGTGTGGCAAACATGCAAAAGAATAGGAAATCAGGAAGGGGCAAACACTTTTTCACACAACTGAATGTAAGCAATATCTTTATTTATGTTTTAGCATTTTTTTAAGGGTGGGAGAATTTTAAACAAAAAAATGGTCACATTTGTTCACAAATTTTTTAAACAAATTAAACATTATATGTCCAAAATGAATGCTAAACTGAAATGTGACACGCATGTAAAAGAAAAACCCTGATATCATGGTGTGGTTGCAACTAGCAGCAGCTTGAATACCACCGATCTTGCTGACAGCAACTTTCCCAACAGTTATAGTACCAAATGCAAGTAGCATTTAACCCGCTTTTCCTCTGCCAAGCACATTATCAAGGAGGAAGCAGAAGGCAAAATGGATTATATGTCCCATCACTCATCTTAATCACAGCATCAATATGTAGTCTCTGACAGTGACACCATCAGCCAGAAATGGAATTCCAATAAATTACTTTTACCTTATTCAACACCATCTCCCTTACTGCAGGCCACTATACATATGGGGTAACGCTGGACATTTTTGATTTTTGATATTTGACACTTGAAATCTAATTGACTGTGCACCTTTTTGCCCTGTCGTCCTACTTGCCGTTTGGATTTATTTTCCATAAATGTAATTCCTTCAAAGACATCTGTTTCTGTTCTGCTCCAAAGTCCCCAACCCACAGCACCATTAGAGCTAAAAGAACATACTGCACCAGAAAAAATGTTGATTTTTCTGACTGCAATTTTATTTGCCAAATGTATTTATTTTTTTCCAAAACTGTTAAAAAAAATTTGGGGATGAGGGAATAAGCGAATTACAAGGAAAATCTTTTTCCCTGGATTGTTCAAAGCGGACGGTTGCCAATCACATGTATAACCAGTATCCACCATCTGCTCCTGCAGTCATCACTTTCCTACTTGTGTGGCCCCTAGGTGGAGCAGGGCAGAAAGGAAAAATGATCAGAAAGAGTCAAATTATTTAAAATAATCAAACCAAAATTCTTGTAATTCTAGCACCACCAATTTCAGTAAAGATGACATGATGAACCAGATGGGTTATCTGCTTGTGCAATAAACTGAAACTGATGCAATCAGAGTTGCACTTCTTCAACAGCCAGGTTTGGTAATACCTGCACTGTGTCCTTTTTCCAGCAGATACCCTTAGCTCTGATTTTGTGAACTTCTGTCCCAGCAGACTGGACTTGTGGAAAGAAGAGAAAATGAATTATGGCATGGATCAGTGCAGCCTTTCATTTTCTAATGCCTGATGCCAATTAGTAATACCATATACCTTACCAGCCTAAATGTCCATTGTTTGTCTTCTAGGGAATGCTGCTCCCACCTCATGTGGCCCATGTCAGGTTGGCATCTACTGCCTGTTCATCAAGTCATCTGTACACAACTTGCTTTGTCCTAACCCTCTATCATGCTGTTCTTGCAACAGCCACTGCACAGCCATGCACCTCTTGACTGCCTTCTGTTTTTCATAGTGCTAGACTGTACTGATTCTCTTGGGCTGTCATTTTTGGTGCCTAAACTGCCAGGCATATCTTTGCCTGCCCTTTTTCTAATTTTCTACAGTGCTGCTGCTACCACAGCTACTACAATGCAACATGTGAGTAAGGGCACAGTCAGATAGCCGTATAACTCATGCGAGAATCGCTTTGCAATCCTCACAATGGCCGTTGGCTCACCTGACCTGAATGATACATTTCAATAGAAATACATGCTGCTATGCTCAGGTCAGATGAGCTGATGGCCAATCTGAGGATTGTGATGCACCTAGAGGATTTATACATTACAGAGGAGAAAAAGAAAGATAGGACCCCACTGACCATAAAACATAACTTACTACAAGAGAGAGAAATTTACCCCTATAGAGATGAAAAACAAACAAATTGTCTTCCACTAAGAATAGTCAATCTGTTATAGCCAATACTGACCTCTATTGTAGAATGAAAATGATAATTAGTGATGAGCGAATTTGTTCGAAAAATGATTGCCAAACATAAAATCGGCACAAACAGGAAAATAGGAAAAAATCGGAAACATTTGGTAAATAGTGAGAGAAAATTTTTGCGTTGCCACTAAAGTATTTTGAGCACTTTGGTATGGTAATGGTGGAGCATTTTGAGCGTGGAGCTAGTGTTTGATGAGGGTAGGGAGTGGGAAGAGCTCCGAAGAGCAGCATGCTTGTAAACTTCTCTTCTAACTTTGTGTGCACATTGCGGCTAGTCAATCAGGCCACAGGAAACACTCACAATGTCCTGACACAATGGCTTATAATATTGACTTCTGAAATCACGTGTCCCTCTCCGTGTAAAGAGCGGACATCTTGATATAGCACCATTTTGACAATGTAACAGTACAGATGCTGCTCCTGACACTGGCACTGTTTGCTGATAGATTTTATCTAGCAAGCTAGGCGGTTGTTTCTTAGTCAGCTAGTTTTGATAGCTAGTGTCCTCTGTGGATGTGTAACTGACCTTCCAGCTAATTTTTTTTGCGCATTACTGAGGCTCACAGACAAAGACAGAAGTGGACATTTCATAGAAGTGTGTTGTGCACTGCTTCTATTGTGCTCCATGCAATAGTATACCATTCTAAATCTTATTTTTTCACTTCCTAAATGTGAAACAGCAAGGCATATATCACCTTGTAATTTAGTGGTGTGGTGGCATTGTTTTGTGATTTGAGCTTTTGACCATGAAAAAATAAATTTTTGGGCAGTCGCTACCGTGATTCAGCATGACATATCACATCTTGTAAATTTGTGGCGGTGAAATTATGTGTGTAGAGCTGTTGCACAGTAAATAAAAACTGGGGGGGGGGGCGAGTTGCTAACGTGATTTAGTGCACCATATATCACCTTGTCATTTAGTGTTGGTGAAATTCAACTGTCTGCATAGCTCATGCAGATTAAAAAACATTTTTTTTCGTTTGCTAAACGAAATGCAGTCCACTATATCCTACCTTGTCATTTAGTGGCGGTGAAATTGTTATGTGTGCAAATCTGTTGCACATAAAAATATATATACAGCTCTGGTAAAAATTAAGAGACCATCACATCAAAACCCTTTCATGCGCAGCCCAATCTCCAGATCTGAACCCCATTGAAAACCTCTGGAATGTAATCAAGAGGAATGATGGAAAGTCACAAGCCATCAAACAAAGAAGAACTGCTTATATTTTTGCACCAGAAGCAGTGTGAAAGACTGGTGGAAAGCAGGCCAAGACGCATAAAAGCTGTGATTAAAAATCATGGCTATTTGACATAATATTGATTTCCTGAGTTAAAACATTAGTATTGCTGTTTCTAAATGATTATGAACTTGTTTTCTTTGCATTATTTGAGGTCTGAACGCCCTTTTTTTTCTATTTTGACCATTTTTCTTTGTCAGAAAAAAAATACAAAAATTATTGCCTGGAAATTCGGAGACATGTTGTCAAAGAACAATTTGCATTTTTCAGAAAAATATTCCTATACAGAGAAAAATCAGACAAACTGAACATTTTGCAGTGGTTTCTTAATTTTTGCCAGAGCTGTGTATATATATATATATATATATATATATATATATATATATATATATATATTACAGCTAGGGGGCGCTGAGTGTGCTCCTCAGGATATGCATGGAGGCATATCTGTGGCTATAATGATGGTGAAACAGTGACTGGCAGAATTGTAAATGGACGATATGTGTCGCAGAGAGAGTCTGCGCTGTATGCCTGAAGCAATGTTGTTTTGGGACCTGTAGTCCCACAAGTCTTTGTATAGTTATGAAGGGAGGCTTACTAGGCTAGTTCAAAAGCTGTGTGAGTCAAACTAGCCACACACACCTCCCATCTATGGGAGTGGTTACAACTACATAATGTGACCATGGTTTGGTCACATGGTGGTGTAGTGGTCTCTGTGATGGAGACTGTGTAGATCCTGGACAGCTTGTGTTTTGGGAGGTGCTAAATGGGGACTGGATCCCTGAATAGTGCACAGTGAAGCCGTGGATCTGAAGACTGGTGTGTTTGGAGATCCTGGGAGTAGGATCGGATCGCTGAACAGAGCACTTAGAGATTTGTGTGTTGGATGGTCCCAGGTGGGGATGGACGTCCTGAATAGCACACAGTGTGGCTTGTGTTGGAAGTCCTAGGAGAAGGACTTCCTGAATAACACAACCTGTGTTGGGAGTCCTGGGAGTAGGGCTTCCGGAAGAGCACATGGGAAGGTGTGTATGCAGAGTCTGCAACAACACTGCACTGGTGCAGCTACAGCCCGTCTGAGGATCTGGACTGTCAGATGGCCTGGTGAGCAAGGCATTGTCCAGGACGGTGATCCCAGGTTGGCAGCTTCCCCGAGAGAGAGAGGACTGACAGCAGTCAACGTGTGGAGCAGGAGCTCCTGGAAAGTAACTCAGAGTATGGGGAATTGTGGGCTCTGACAGGGGTCAGTAATGAACTGTGTGATCTCCCACGGCAACTGGATGAAGTGAGGTCCAGCGTGTTTAGAGACTACAAATCAATGTCGCATGCACCATATAACTAGAGACATTGATACGGTGTACGGACACCCCCGGGAACTAGCCAAGGAGGGCTGGTGGGTGTAGTGTCTGAACTGTGAGTTAAAAGCCGTATATGAAATATCTAAGTTAAAGCCAGAACTTAATGTGACCTGCTGGTGCCTATTGTGTTTCATGAAGTGTAGTGGACTGTGCATGACCCGGTTTATGATGTCATAATAAACCGCATGGACTGTTTTTGTGAGGAAAACGTGCCTGTGTGTCTGAGTCTCGTTGCTGAGTGAGTGTCCCCCAACACATGCAGTAAGCGCTATCTCACTATATATATGAGTATATATATATATATATATTTTTTTCTTTTTACAAATGTGATACAGCAGGCTAGATCCGAGTTTGAAATTGCTTGGAGCATATCTTCCATGTTATACAGGCTTCATCTACACTTAAAACAAATTTGTTCAGCTACTAACTTTTTACAGTAGGGGAAATATTAGTTTGAAATTGTTTAGAGCATCTAGTCTATGTTACATAGTCCTCATTCACAGCCCCCCAAAAATGTATTTGGTTACTAATGTTCTACAGTAGGGGAGCTCTCAGTTTGAAGTTGCTTTGAGCATCTAGTATATGTTATAAAGGCCTCATCCACACACACAAAAAAATATTCTGTTACTAACATCATACAGTATCATAGATCTCACTTTGAAATTGTTTAGAGCATTTAGTCTACTTTATACGGGCCTCAACCACACAAAAAAATTGTCTTCTGTTGCTAACATCATACAGTAGGAGAGATCTCATTTTGAAATTGTTTGGAGCATATCTTCTTTGTCATACAGGCCTCATGCACACTCAAACAATTCTTTCTTCTGTTACTAACATCATACAGTAGGGAAAATCTAATTTTGAAATAGTTTGGAGCATATTTTCTTTGTCATACAGGCCTCATCCACACTCAAACAATTCTTTCTTCTGATCCTAACAGGATACATCATTCTATATTTCACCTTGTCATTCAGTGCCACTGAAATTCAACTTTGTGCAGAGCTGGTGTTGAGTAAAAAAATAGAATTTGTGGTTGTTAATACTGTGCTCCTAACACACTATCTGAGCAACATGACGGAGAAAAAGCAAGGTCATTGTGGAAGGGGGATTAGGCTTGGTGTATATGGGGTAGGTTGTAATGTTTGTGAAAGCACTAGTGAACCATCAACGTCACGTCCTATAAAAAGAGAACTGACAATGTCTGTTACTGGACAGACTACTCCACTACCTTTCTTTGGCACAGTGGTATTACGCATGTGTGTGTGTGCTCTGTGCATACAAGTGTATGCATGCATGTTCATAAGTATGTGGTCGATGAATACATGTGTATACATGCATGTGCGCTGTGTATACAAGTGTATGCATGCATGTGCTTTGTGCGTACATAAGTATGTGGTTGATGAATACTTGTGTGTATACATGTATGTGCTCTGTGTATACAAATATGTATGTACTCTGTGCTCTTGCTGATGAGGCCCAGAAAGAGGATGTGCTCCAGTGGATGGCAAGCGCAACTTCAAGTTATCTCTCCTCCTCTTCCTCCATCTCAATATCACATCCAGTACAGTCCACAGAGGTGGTACCCTGAGTACCCTTGCTTCCCCAGCACCCTGACTCTCCAGCGGCCAAACTAACTGTAGGGAACCACAGATGGGTGAGTCTGCAGAGCTTGGGCATCAGAAGGGTACTCAAAAGCTTCACAGAGTCAAGAGGAGGAAATCACCAGAACTGATGCCCCAATTTTTTTTTACCTTGGATCTGGGGAAGGACAAAGTATTTTAGCATCCTGACCCTCAATACCAGATGTTTTTCTCAGGGAGGGAGGTGATCTCAATGAGAGTCCAATATCTGAGGCTCATGCAGACTGTACTGTGCTGTCTGTTAGGGGTCGAGTTCACGTTGCTGCACAGGGAGAATCTCCAACCATCTTCGCTGTGGTCTCCCATTCTCCTCCAGCCGCAGTGGAGCCTGCTCAGCAGAGTCCTTGGTCCCAGTATCTGGCTCAAGCTGATACTGTGCGGATGGTTACTAGTGTCTTCCAAGCTCAGCCATTGTAACCAGTACTGATCAGCGGCGAGCAGGCATCCCTAGGACTAAGTCCTGCTTTTCTTCTTCTGAGCATGCCCAAGGGATGACCTCTCATTGGAGGGTCACATGCTCAGGCCATGTAGCAGCACCTGTTGGACCACTAGGAAGGTTCTGGAGAGATTTTGCTATAAAAGGCCATGCGCCAGTATAAACTTATTAAGGTGTGTGGATGTTTGCCTGTCGATGGATGAAAGCTCAGAATCATTCCCATCCCTAGTGTTGTTGACTGTTCAGGAATGATGGAAGCTACCTAGCGGCTGACAGTGCTATCCCGCACAGCTAGCACACGATACAGCATCTAATAGCAGTGACCGCCAGTGCGGTGCCGTGCGCTAATAGAGTGCTTTCCTGGCCCAAGTCTGGGTGGTTAGTGGCGTCTGCCAGAGCGGCACTGCATGCACTCATATGCAGAAAATCATTAGTTCTGTTAATCTCTGACACCCCAGTAGTGGTGTTGAGCGCAAGAGGTCTAGAGGAACTCTTTCCCTGAGTCTTGGGACAGAGTTCTGTGACTCTTTGCTTGTGCTCTTTGGGCGGTACCACGGCCCTGTGACACAACAGGATTCGATCCCTTCATACCAGGTGAAGCTAACCCATGTGTGTATCCACATTATACCACCATATAGTCTGTTGTTACTCAGCAGCAGGTTCCATCTCTGCATGGTGGACCCCGGACTGCGAACGCACCTTATACCATCCTTCTAATTATTTGGTGCGTTATGCTAGCCCTAACACTGTCAGAGCAGGAAGAGAAGGGTAACTCTCAGGACATGGAATGTGATAACACAGAGGATGATGATGAGGTGGTAGATCCCAGTTGGCATGAACACACAGCCACACAAATGAGTAGGTCATCTGATGAGGTAGAGGAGGAGGAAAATGAGGAGGTTACATTGCATCATACAGCTCAGACACGTAGTGATGCAGCTGCGACGAGCAATGCGTCCTCAGCCACAATTGTGGCTGTGGCCAGCAGCATTTGCCAATCTGCAGCTCATAGGGAAGGCAAGGGTTGCCTAGCCTAGGCCTTTTTTGACACTGCAAAGGATGAGCCAACTCATGTAATTGCAACTTTGCAAAAAAAAACTGATAAGTGGGAAAAAGTGCAATGATTTGACTACTACATGTCTGACCCTTCACATATGCAATCAACATGCATTACTCTGAGAAACCCACTGCACTAAAATGCAGACAAGCAGACCTCAACAACAATCAGCCACCCCATCCAGCAGTTTGTCTCGTTCACCGTATTCCACCCTCTCTCAGCACTGCACCCTGCCCTTGGTCCCGCAGTTGTGGTAACGTAAAAGATTGTTTCCTCTTGCACATGACAAAGCTAAGAGGTTAACCTTCACCATCTCCAATCTGTTGGCCACGGAAATGTTGCCTTTCTGCCTGGCAGATACAGACGGTTTCTGAAAGCTTATGGCCATCACAGTCCCTCAGTATCAGTTGCCCAGTCACGAATACTTCTCTAAGAAAGCTGTGCCTATGCCACACCAGCATGTTGCAGAAAACATTACAAGTAACTTGACTAAATCTATGTATGCCAGGGTGCATTTCAACACAGACACTTGTATGAGTAAGCAAGGTCAAGGGCATTACATCTTGCTGACTGGGCAAAAGGTGACACTGGTGGCTGTGGGGGCAGGCATGGACAAAACGGCTCCAGTATGTCATATCGCATAGCCTGGGTCAACAAAGTACAGATGTGGTGCATATCACATTCACGGAGTGGGCACAGATTAAGGACCTCTTCACCCTTTTGCACAGTTTTGAAATGGCTACTAAGATGGTTAGCACTAGTGTTGAGCATTCCGATACCGCAAGTATCGGGTATCAGCCGATACTTGCGGGTATCGGAATTCCGATACCGAGATCCGATACTTTTGTGGTATCGGGTATCGGTATCGAAACAACATTAATGTAAAAATGTGTAAAAGAGAGAATTAAAATAAAAAATATTGCTATACTGACCTCTCCGACGCAGCCTGCACCTTACCGAGGGAAGCGGCAGCGTTCTTTGTTTAAAATTTGCGCTTTTCTTTCCTTTACGTGAAGTCCCGGCTTGTGATTGGTTGCGTCGCAGTCACATGGGCGACGCAACCAATCACAGCAAGCCGTGACGTAATTTCAGGTCCTTAAGGATTTTAAAATTACGTCCCGGCTTTGTGATTGGTTGCGTCGCAGTCACATGGGCGACGCAACCAATCACAGCAAGCCGTGACGTAATTTCAGGCCCTTAAGGATTTTAAAATTACGTCCCGGCTTTGTGATTGGTTGCGTCGCAGTCACATGGGCGACGCAACCAATCACAAGCCGTGACGTCACGGGAGGCTAAACACGCGCGCATTTTAAAATGCGCGCTTGTCCAGCCTCCCGTGACGTCCCGGCTTGTGATTGGTTGCATCGCGGTCAACCAATCACAAGCCGGGAGGCTGGACACGCGCGCATTTTAAAATGCGCGCGTGTCCAGCCTCCCGGCTTGTGATTGGTTGACCGCGATGCAACCAATCACAAGCCGGGACGTCACGGGAGGCTGGACAAGCGCGCATTTTAAAATGCGCGCGTGTCCAGCCTCCCGGCTTGGGAGACACACCAAACATGTGGAAGAAGGTGCTCTAGTCAGATGAAACCAAAATCAAACTTGTTGGCTACAATGCCAAACGATATGTTTGGCATAAAGGCAACACAGCTCATGACCCTGAACCCACTATCCCCACTGTCAAACATGGTGGTGGCAGCATCATGGTTTGGGCCTGCTTTTCTTCAGCAGGGACAGGGAAGATGATTAAAATTGATGGGAAGATGGATGGAGCCAAATACAGGTCCATTCTTGAAGAAAACCTGTTGGAGTCTGCAAAAGACCTGAGACTGGGACGGAGATTTGTCTTCCAACAAGACAATGATCCTAAAGCTAAAGCAAAATCTACAATGGAATGGTTCACAAATAAACGTATCCAAGTGTTAGAATGGCCAAGTCAAAGTCCAGACCTCAATCCAATCGAGAATCTGTGGAAAGAGCTGAAAACTGCTGTTCACAAACAATCTCCCTCAAACCTCACTGAGCTCGAGCTGTTTGCCATGGAAGAATTATTATTATTATTATTTATTATTATAGCGCCATTTATTCCATGGAACTTACATGTGAGGAGTGGTATACATAATAAAAACAAGTACAATAATCTTAAACAACAGTTTGAAACTGTAAACTGTAAAGTGCTGCGGAATATGTTGGCGCTATATAAATAAAGATTATTATTATTATTATAAACAATACAAGTCATAACTGGTACAGGAGGAGAGAGGACCCTGCCCGTGAAGACTCACAATCTACAAGGGATGGGTGAGAATACAGTAGGTGAGGATAGAGCTGGTCATGAAGCGGTTTGGTCGATTGGTGGTTACTGCAGGTTGTAGGCTTGTCGGAAGAGGTGGGTCTTCAGTAGGGTTGAGCGACTTTCATTTTTTTAAGATCGAGTTGGGTTTTGCGAAACCCGACTTTGTCCAAAGTCGAGTCGAGTGAAGTCGGCCGATTATCGCGAAAAGTCGGGGATCGACCGAAACATGAAACCCAATGCAAGTCAATGGGGAAGCATAGTCGGCAGTGAGTGGAGGCCAGGAAAACACCTACAGTGCCCATTTTAATGCCAAAAACATCCATTCTTGTTCCTGAAGCTTGTCAATCTTAATTAACTTTATAATAATAGTTGGGCATTGGAAATTGGGGGTCATTTGGCAAAAGTTGTGGGGAGTAGGGCTGGTTCAAGGTTTTAGTGGGCCAGTAAACGTGGAGTACGTCACGGCGGTGGAGCAGTGAGAGGTAAGTATTTCAACTTTGCAAGTGCTGTGATCCTGAGCAAGCAGGGAGGCCCACTCGTTCGCATTGGCACTGGCACAGGGCCCCTCAAAGTACGGTGGTGTGTTTGCACGGCGGGGGGGCCTCCCACCGGCAGCGACACTTTTGCATACTCTGAGGGGCCCTGTGCCTGTGACGTCGCCAACGAGTATGCCCCCCTACCTGTTGAAGAAACCTGCACTTTCATCTGCACCTTCCTCTTTGTCCCTGTGTAAGGTGGTATAGTATGCGGGAAGGGGAACCTGACTTTCAGCAGGGTCAGATTGTGTCTGTGTAGCGTGCAAGGGGAATGTAGTGGTCTGGGTCAAAGTACCACAAGACTCATCTAGCACCGGCTGGGCAATGGGCAGGATGAGGCGGAAACACTGATATAGGCCCAAATAATAAAGTAGGTAAAATGCCGGTCAAAATTGGTAACAGGACTAACCAGGTGGCATTGCTTAGTTCAGTGGAGTAGAAAACCCAGGAGCGGCAGACAGACACCATTAGTAGGGCCAAACCACACTAGTAGGCCCTATGCAGTTTAATATTACAAATGAAGGCCGAAAGCCTGAAGATTAAGGGTCATGAAAATAACACAGGACAACACCAAGGTGCGGCACACACCGTTACTAGGCCCAACCAAAGTAGTAGGCCAACTGCAGTTTAATTATTTAAAATGTAAGCCGAAAGCCTGAACATTGAAGGTCGGGACAACAAAACAGGAGAAAACCCAGTAGCGTCAGACACCGTTTTAAGGGCCCAACCACACATTTTAAAAACAACTACTTAACGAGAGCTTTAAGATTGAAGCTCAGCTTTATACAGTGGAGGACAACACCATGGAGCGGCACACACCGTTAGTAGGCACCAACCACCAATTTTTACCAACAAATACTTAATGAGAGCCCGAAGGTTGAAGCTCAGCTTTATATAGTGGAGGACAACACCAGGGAGTGGCACACACCGTTAGTAGGGCCCAACCAAAGTTGAAGGCCAAATGCAGTTTAATATCTGCTACTATAGGCCGAAAGCCAAAAGGTTGAAGCTCAGCTTTATACAGTGGAGGACAACACCAGGGAGCGGCAGACACCGTTAGTAGGGCCCAACCAAAGTTGAAGGCCAAATGCAGTTTAATATCTGCTACTATAGGCCGAAAGCCAAAAGGTTGAAGCTCAGCTTTATACAGTGGAGGACAACACCAGGGAGCGGCAGACACCGTTAGTAGGGCCCCAACAACCAATTTTTAAAAACAACTACTTAATGAGAGCCTGAAGGTTGAAGCTCAGATTTATACAGTGGAGGACAACACCAGGGAGCGGCACACACCATTAGTAGGCCCCAGCCACCAATTTTTACCAACAAATACTTAATGAGAGCCAGAAGGTTGAAGCTCAGCTTTATACAGTGGAGGACAACACCAGGGAGCGGCACACACCGTTAGTAGGGCCCAACCAAAGTTGAAGGCCAAATGCAGTTTAATATCTGCTACTATAGGCCGAAAGCCAAAAGGTTGAAGCTCAGCTTTATACAGTGGAGGACAACACCAGGGAGCGGCAGACACCGTTAGTAGGGCCCCAACCACCAATTTTTAACCCCTTCATGACCCAGCCTATTTTGGCCTTAATGACCTTGCCGTTTTTTGCAATTCTGACCAGTGTCCCTTTATGAGGTAATAACTCAGGAACGCTTCAACGGATCCTAGCGATTCTGAGATTGTTTTTTCGTGACATATTGGGCTTCATGTTAGTGGTAAATTTAGGTCGATAATTTCTGAGTTTATTTGTGAAAAAAACGGAAATTTGGCGAAAATTTTGAAAATGTCGCAATTTTCACATTTTTAATTTTTATTCTGTTAAACCAGAGAGTTATGTGACACAAAATAGTTAATAAATAACATTTCCCACATGTCTACTTTACATCAGCACAATTTTGGAAACAAATTTTTTTTTTGCTAGGAAGTTATAAGGGTTAAAATTTGACCAGTGATTTCTCATTTTTACAACAAAATTTACAAAACCATTTTTTTTAGGGACCACCTCACATTTGAAGTCAGTTTGAGGTTTCTATATGGCTGAAAATACCCAAAAGTGACACCATTCTAAAAACTGAACCCCTCAAGGTGCTCAAAACCACATTCAAGAAGTTTATTAACCCTTCAGGTGTTTCACAGCAGCAGAAGCAACATGGAAGGAAAAAATGAACATTTAACTTTTTAGTCACAAAAATGATACTTTAGCAACAATTTGTTTATTTTCCCAAGGGTAAAAGGAGAAACTGGACCACGAACGATGTTGTCCAATTTGTCCTGAGTACGCTGATACCTCATATGTGGGGGTAAACCACTGTTTGGGCACACGGCAGAGCTTGGAAGGAAAGGAGCGCCATTTGACTTTTTGAATGAAAAATTGGCTCCAATCTTTAGCGGACACCATGTCGCGTTTGGAGAGCCCCCGTGTGCCTAAACATTGGAGCTTCCCCACAAGTGACCCCATTTTGGAAAATAGACCCCCCCAAGGAACTTATCTAGAAGCATAGTGAGCACTTTAAACCCCCAGGTGCTTCACAAATTGATCCGTAAAAATGAAACAGTACTTTTTTTTCACAAAAAAATTATTTTAGCCTCAATTTTTTCATTTTCACATGGGCAACAGGATAAAATGGATCCTAAAATTTGTTGTACAATTTCTCCTGAGTACACCGATACCTCACATGTGGGGGTAAACCACTGTTTGGGCACATGGTAAGGCTCGGAAGAGAAGGAGC
The DNA here is from genome assembly GCF_051348905.1 of Ranitomeya variabilis. Classification (NCBI taxonomy): domain Eukaryota; kingdom Metazoa; phylum Chordata; class Amphibia; order Anura; family Dendrobatidae; genus Ranitomeya; species Ranitomeya variabilis. The sequence goes on from NC_135234.1 coordinate 532,541,893, forward strand.
GCTATTTGACTTTTTGAATGAAAAATTATCTCCATCGCTAGCAGACACCATGTCACGTTTGGAGAGCCCCTGTGTGCCTAAACATTGGAGCGCTCCCACAAGTGACCCCATTTTGGAAACTAGACCCCCCAAGGAACTTATCTAGAAGCATAGTGAGCACTTTAAACTCTCAGGTGCTTCACAAATTGATCCGTAAAAATGAAAAAGTACTTTTTTTCACACAAAATTTCTTTTAGCCTCAATTTTTTCATTTTCACATGGGCAACAGGATAAAATGGATCCTAAAATTTGTTGGGCAATTTCTGCTGAGTACGTTGATACCTCATATGTGGGGGTAAACCACTGTTTGGGTGCACGGCAAGGCTCGGAAGGGGAGGCGTGCCATTTGACTTTTTGAATGGAAAATTAGCTCCAATCGTTAGCGGACACCATGTCGCGTTTGGAGAGCCCCTGTGTGCCTAAACATTGGAGCTCCCCTACAAGTGACCCCATTTTGGAAACTAGACCCCCCAAGGAACTTATCTAGATGCATAGTGAGCACTTATAACCCCCAGGTGCTTCACAGAAGTTTATAACGCAGAGCCGTGAAAATAAAAAATAATTTTTCTTTCCTCAAAAATGATTTTTAGCCCAGGATTTTTTAATTTTCCAAGGGTAATAGGAGAAATTGGACCCCAAATGTTGTTGTCCAGTTTGTCCTGAGTACGATGATACCCCATATGTGGGGGTAAACCACTGTTTGGGTGCACGGCAGGGCTCGGAAGGGAAGGCACGCCATTTGACTTTTTGAATGGAAAATTAGCTCCAATCGTTAGCGGACACCATGTCGCGTTTGGAGAGCCCCTGTGTGCCTAAACATTGAAGCTCCCCTACAAGTGACCCCATTTTGGAAACTAGAGCCCCCAAGGAACTTATCTAGATGCATAGTGAGCACTTATAACCCCCAGGTGCTTCACAGAAGTTTATAACGCAGAGCCGTGAAAATAAAAAATAATTTTTCTTTTCTCAAAAATGATTTTTTAGCCCACAATTTTTTATTTTCCCAAGGTTAACAGGAGAAATTGGACCCCAAAAGTTGTTGTCCAGTTTCTCCTGAGTACGCTGATACCCCATATGTGGGGGTAAACCACTGTTTTGGCACACGTCGGGGTTCGGAAGGGAAGTAGTGACGTTTTGAAATGCAGACTTTGATGGAATGCTCTGCGGGCGTCAGATTGCGTTTGCAGAGCCCCTGATGTGCCTAAACAGTAGGAACTCCCCACAAGTGACTCCATTTTGGAAACTAGACCCCCAAGGGAACTTATCTACATGTGTGGTGAGCACTTTGAACCCCCAAGTGCTTCACAGAAGTTTATAACGCAAAGCCGTGAAAATAATAAATGTGTTTCCTTTCCTCAAAAATATTTTTTTAGCCCAGAATTTTTTATTTTTGCAAGGGTAACAGGAGAAATTGGACCCCAATAGTTGTTGTCCAGTTTCTCCTGAGTACGATGATACCCCATATGTGGGGGTAAACCACTGTTTGGGTGCACGGCAGGGCTCGGAAGGGAAGGCATGCCATTTGACTTTTTGAATGGAAAATTAGCTCCAATCGTTAGCGGACACCATGTCGCGTTTGGAGAGCCCCTGTGTGCCTAAACATTGAAGCTCCCCTACAAGTGACCCCATTTTGGAAACTAGAGCCCCCAAGGAACTTATCTAGATGCATAGTGAGCACTTATAACCCCCAGGTGCTTCACAGAAGTTTATAACGCAGAGCCGTGAAAATAAAAAATAATTTTTCTTTTCTCAAAAATGATTTTTTAGCCCACAATTTTTTATTTTCCCAAGGGTAACAGGAGAAATTGGACCCCAAAAGTTGTTGTCCAGTTTCTCCTGAGTACGCTGATACCCCATATGTGGGGGTAAACCACTGTTTGGGCACATGCCGGGGCTCGGAAGGGAAGTAGTGATGTTTTGGAATGCAGACTTTGATGGAATGGTCTGCGGGCGTCACGTTGCATTTGCAGAGCCCCTGATGTGCCTAAACAGTAGAAACACCCCACAAGTGACCCCATTTTGGAAACTAGACCCCCCAAGGAACTTATCTAGATGTGTGATGAGCACGTTCAACCCCAAAGTGCTTCACAGAAGTTTACAACGCAGAGCCGTGAAAATAAAAAATCACTTTTCTTTCCTCAAAAAAGATGTTTTAGCAAGCAATTTTTTATTTTCACAAGGGTAACAGGAGAAATTGGGCCCCAATGTTTGTTGCCCAGTTTGTTGTGAGTACAGTGATACCCCATATGTGGGGGTAAACCACTGTTTGGGCGCACGTCAGGGCTCGGAAGGGAAGTAGTGACATTTGAAATGCAGACTTTGATGGAATGGTCTGCGGGCATCACGTTGCATTTGCAGAGCCCCTGATGTGCCTAAACAGTAGAAACACCCCACAAGTGACCCCATTTTGGAAACTAGACCCCCCAAGGAACTTATCTAGATGTGTGATGAGCACGTTCAACCCCCAAGTGCTTCACAGAAGTTTACAACGCAGAGCCGTGAAAATAAAAAATAATTGTTCTTTCCTCAAAAATTATGTCTTAGCAAGTAATTTTTTATTTTTGCAAGGGTAACAGGAGAAACTGGACCCCAACAGTTGTTGCCCAGTTTGTCCTGAGTACGCTGGTACCCCAAATGTGGGGGTAAACCACTGTTTGGGCGCACGTCGGGGCTTGGAAGGGAGGGAGCACCATTTGACTTTTTGAATGCAAGATTGGCTGGAATCAATGGTGGCGCCATGTTGCGTTTGGAGACCCCTGATGTGCCTAAACAGTGGAAACCCCTCAATTCTAACTTCAACACTAACCCCAACACACCCCTAATCCTAATCCCAACTGTAGCCATAACCCTAATCCCAACCCTAACCCCAACACACCCCTAACCACAACCCTAACCCCAACACACCCGTAACCCTAATTCCAACCCTAACCCTAATCCTAACCCTAATCCCAACCCTAACCCTAATCCCAACCCTAACCACAACTGTAACCCCAACACACCCCTAACCCTATCCGTAACCCTAACCACAAGCCTAATCTTAACCCTATTTCCAACCCTAACTCTAATTCCAACCCTAACCCTAAGGGTATGTGCCCACGTAGCGGATTCGTGTGAGATTTTTCCGCACGACTTTTGAAAAATCTGCAAGTAAAAGGCACTGCGTTTTACCTGCGGATTTACAGCAGATTTCCAGTGTTTTTTTGTGCGGATTTCACCTGCGGATTCCTATTGAGGAACAGGTGTAAAAACGCTGCGGAATCCGCACAAAGAATTGACATGCTGTGGAAAATACAACGCAGCGTTTCTGCATGGAATTTTCCGCACCATGGGCACAGCGGATTTGGTTTTCCATAGGTGTACACGGTACTGTAAACCTGATGGAAAACTGCTACGAATTCGCAGCGGACAATCCGCTGCGGATCCGCGGCCAATCCGCTGCGGATCCGCTGCCAATCCGCTGCGGATCCGCGGCCAATCCGCTGCGGATCCGCAGCCAAATCCGCACATGCCATAACCCTAACCCTACCCCTAACCCTAACCCTACCTGTAACCCTAACCCTACCCCTAACCCTAACCCTACCCGTAACCCTAATCCTAGTTCTAACCCTAACCCTAGTTCTAACCCTAACCCTCGTGGAAATAGAAAAAAAAATATTTTCTTTATTTTATTATTGTCCCTACCTATGGGGTGATAAAGGGGAAGGTTTATTTATTATTTTTATTATTTTGATCGCTGTGATAGAACCTACCACAGCGATCAAAATGTACTTGTAAGGAATCTGCCGGCTGGCAGATTCGGCGGGCGTACTGAGCATGCGCCCGCCATTTTGGAAGATGGCGGCGCCCAGCGAGGAGACGTACGGACACCGGGAGGATCGGTAAGTATGAAGGGGTGGTGGGGGGGTGGATTGGAGCACAGGGGGGGTGATCGGACCACAGGGGGGGTGAATCTAAACAAGGAGGGAGCGGACAGCAGGACGGGGGAGCCGGCAGGCGGACGGAGGGGACCGGACCCCATAACGGAACACTGGGGGGGCGATCGGTGGGGTGGGGGGGCTCACATCAGTGTTTCCAGCCATGGCCGATGATATTGCAGCATCGGCCATGGCTGGATTGTAATATTTCACCAGTTTTTTAGGTGAAATATTACAAATCGCTCTGATTGGCAGTTTCACTTTCAACAGCCAATCAGAGCGATCGTAGCCACGGGGGGGTGAAGCCACCCCCCCTGGGCTGAAGCACCACTCCCCCTGTCTCTGCAGATCGGGTAAAATGGGAGTTAACCCTTTCACCCGATCTGCAGGGACGCGATCATTCCATGACGCCACATAGGCGTCATGGGTCGGATTGGCATGGGTTTTCATGACGCCTACGTGGCGTCATGGGTCGGGAAGGGGTTAAAAACAACTACTTAATGAGAGCCTGAAGGTTGAAGCTCAGATTTATACAGTGGAGGACAACACCAGGGAGCGGCACACACCGTTAGTAGGCCCCAACCACCAATGTTTAACAACAAATACTTAATGAGAGCCAGAAGGTTGAAGCTCAGCTTTATACAGTGGAGGACAACACCAGGGAGCGGCACACACCGTTAGTAGGGCCCAACCAAAGTTGAAGGCCAAATGCAGTTTAATATCTGCTACTATAGGCCAAAAGCCAAAAGGTTGAAGCTCAGCTTTATACAGTGGAGGACAACACCAGGGAGCGGCAGACACCGTTAGTAGGGCCCAACCAAAGTTGAAGGCCAAATGCAGTTTAATATCTGCTACTATAGGCTGAAAGCCAAAAGGTTGAAGCTCAGCTTTATACAGTGGAGGACAACACCAGGGAGCGGCAGACACCGTTAGTAGGGCCCCAACCACCAATTTTTAAAAACAACTACTTAATGAGAGCCTGAAGGTTGAAGCTCAGATTTATACAGTGGAGGACAACACCAGGGAGCGGCACACACCGTTAGTAGGCCCCAACCACCAATTTTTACCAACAAATACTTAATGAGAGCCTGAAGGTTGAAGCTCAGACAAGGAAACCTGGAGGAGAACACCAAGGAGGAGGAGAACACCGTTACTAGGCCCCAACCCAAGTAGTATGGCAACTGTAGTGTTACATTTAAAAATACTTAATGAGAGCCTGAAGGTTGAAGCTCAGACAAGGAAACCTGGAGGAGAACACCAAGGAGGAGGAGAACACCAAGGAGGAGGAGAACACCGTTACTAGGCCCCAACCCAAGTAGTATGGCAACTGTAGTGTTACATTTAAAAATACTTAATGAGAGCCTGAAGGTTGAAGCTCAGACAAGGGAACCTGGAGGAGAACACCAAGGAGGAGGAGAACACCGTTACTAGGCCCCAACCCAAGTAGTATGGCAACTGTAGTGTTACATTTAAAAATACTTAATGAGAGCCTGAAGGTTGAAGCTCAGACAAGGAAACCTGGAGGAGAACACCAAGGAGGAGGAGAACACCAAGGAGGAGGAGAACACCGTTACTAGGCCCCAACCCAAGTAGTATGGCAACTGTAGTGTTACATTTAAAAATACTTAATGAGAGCCTGAAGGTTGAAGCTCAGGCAAGGAAACCTGGAGGAGAACACCAATGAGGAGGAGAACACCGTTACTAGGCCCCAACCCAAGTAGTATGGCAACTGTAGTGTTACATTTAAAAATATTTAATGAGAGCCTGAAGGTTGAAGCTCAGACAAGGAAACCTGGAGGAGAACACCAAGGAGGAGGAGAACACCGTTACTAGGCCCCAACCCAAGTAGTATGGCAACTGTAGTGTTACATTTAAAAATACTTAATGAGAGCCTGAAGGTTGAAGCTCAGACAAGGAAACCTGGAGGAGAACACCAAGGAGGAGGAGAACACCAAGGAGGAGGAGAACACCGTTACTAGGCCCCAACCCAAGTATTATAGCAACTGTAGTGTTACATTTAAAAATACTTAATGAGAGCCTGAAGGTTGAAGCTCAGACAAGGAAACCTGGAGGAGAACACCAAGGAGGAGGAGAACACCGTTACTAGGCCCCAACCCAAGTAGTATGGCAACTGTAGTGTTACATTTAAAAATACTTAATGAGAGCCTGAAGGTTGATGCTCAGGCAAGGAAACCTGGAGGAGAACACCAAGGAGGAGGAGAACACCGTTACTAGGCCCCAACCCAAGTAGTATGGCAACTGTAGTGTTACATTTAAAAATACTTAATGAGAGCCTGAAGGTTGACGCTCAGACAAGGAAACCTGGAGGAGAACACCAAGGAGGAGTAGAACACCAAGGAGGAGGAGAACACTGTTACTAGGCCCCAACCCAAGTAGTATGGCAACTGTAGTGTTACATTTAAAAATACTTAATGAGAGCCTGAAGGTTGAAGCTCAGACAAGGAAACCTGGAGGAGAACACCAAGGAGGAGGAGAACACCGTTACTAGGCCCCAACCCAAGTAGTATGGCAACTGTAGTGTTACATTTAAAAATACTTAATGAGAGCCTGAAGGTTGAAGCTCAGACAAGGAAACCTGGAGGAGAACACCAAGGAGGAGGAGAACACCGTTACTAGGCCCCAACCCAAGTAGTATGGCAACTGTAGTGTTACATTTAAAAATACTTAATGAGAGCCTGAAGGTTGAAGCTCAGACAAGGAAACCTGGAGGAGAACACCAAGGAGGAGGAGAACACCAAGGAGGAGGAGAACACCGTTACTAGGCCCCAACCCAAGTAGTATGGCAACTGTAGTGTTACATTTAAAAATACTTAATGAGAGCCTGAAGGTTGAAGCTCAGACAAGGAAACCTGGAGGAGAACACCAAGGAGGAGGAGAACACCGTTACTAGGCCCCAACCCAAGTAGTATGGCAACTGTAGTGTTACATTTAAAAATACTTAATGAGAGCCTGAAGGTTGAAGCTCAGACAAGGAAACCTGGAGGAGAACACCAGGGAGGAGGAGAACACCAAGGAGGAGGAGAACACCGTTACTAGGCCCCAACCCAAGTAGTATGGCAACTGTAGTGTTACATTTAAAAATACTTAACGAGAGCCTGAAGTTTGAAGCTCAGACAAGGAAACCTGGAGGAGAACACCAAGGAGGAGGAGAACGCCAAGGAGGAGGAGAACACTGTTACTAGGCCCCAACCCAAGTAGTATGGCAACTGTAGTGTTACATTTAAAAATACTTAATGAGAGCTTGAAGGTTGAAGCTCAGACAAGGAAACCTGGAGGAGAACACCAAGGAGGAGGAGAACGCCAAGGAGGAGGAGAACACCGTTACTAGGCCCCAACCCAAGTAGTATGGCAACTGTAGTGTTACATTTAAAAATACTTAATGAGAGCCTGAAGGTTGAAGCTCAGACAAGGAAACCTGAGGAGAACGCCAAGGAGGAGGAGAACACCGTTACTAGGCCCCAACCCAAGTAGTATGGCAACTGTAGTGTTACATTTAAAAATACTTAATGAGAGCCTGAAGGTTGAAGCTCAGACAAGGAAACCTGGAGGAGAACACCAAGGAGGAGGAGAACACCGTTACTAGGCCCCAACCCAAGTAGTATGGCAACTGTAGTGTTACATTTAAAAATACTTAATGAGAGCCTGAAGGTTGAAGCTCAGACAAGGAAACCTGGAGGAGGAGAACACCCAGGAGCGGCAGACATAACTAGTAGGCCCCAACCAAACTAGTAGCCCAAATGCAGTTTACTACTTTTTTAAAAAGACCGAAAACCTGAATTGAGGACAATTTTATTTAGGGACTGCAGACAGACTTAGTAGGCTGTCCCCTGTGGACCATGCATCCACCACATTAACCCATTGCGCCGTAATGGACACGTAACCTTCCGTGGCCATGCCTACAGGTCCATGCGTCTGTTGTCAGGTGCACCTTTGTACTCACAGATTGCCAGAGTGCATGGACAATGCGGTCTTTTACATGCTGGTGGAGGGTTGGGATGGCTCTTCTCGCAAAAGAAGTGTCGACTGGTTAGCTTGTAGCGTGGTACAGCGTAGTCCATCATGGCTTTATTAATATTAAATAAAATATATAAATAGGCTCTATGAACTTTTAAATAGGTTCCAGGGGTACACGGGCAGCATTGGTGTGGTCAGCGGAGGACGATTGCGAGGAGGGACCGCAGACAGGCTTACTGGGCCTAAAATAAATATGTATAAATAGCCAAGAGAATCCTTTGTAAAATATCTAAAACATAACTTTTAATACCATATTTCATAAAAACATTTCATGGACACAGAAAAAACGTGATAAAGTGCTCACCCCATTATTTAGTCTATGCTAGAAACCGTTGGCATCGGACACATAGCAGCTACCTCCCAATGGAGGGGCGCTTTTTCTAAAGAGCATATTCCACAATCTAGTATTTTCCCCTGATGAATCTCACAGATGTGAGAGGAAACGCGTAGGGTTGTGTAAACCTGTTGTGGTGGGTACAAGTATTTAGTCTGACTCGGGTACTGCCCTTGTCAGGGCAGGAGCAATACAGGGGCACGACTGGGGTAGCATAGTCAAATACTTTCCTCCCTTTGTCCCCCTCAAAGCATGAACTGGCTCCTGTCAAGCGTTTATCAATTTGGTGAGACAAAACCATTTTTTTAATTGAGCACTGGTATGCACTGTTTTGCACTTTATCACGTTTTTTCTGTGTCCATGAAATGTTTTTATGAAATATGGTATTAAAAGTTATGTTTTAGATATTTTACAAAGGATTCTCTTGGCTATTTATACATACTATTTTCCTGAGATTGTCTGGTGGTGTAAAAAATTGGTACACCTAGCTAGTTCAGCCTAAAATAAATAAAAATAGGCTATATGCACTTTAAAATAGGTTACATGGGTACACAGGCAGCATTGGTGTGGTCAGCGGAGGACGATTGCGAGGAGGGACCGCAGACAGGCTTACTGGGCCTAAAATAAATAAAAATAGGCTCTATGCAGTTTTAAATAGGTTACATGGGTACACAGGCAGCATTGGTGTGGTCAACGGAGGACGATTGCGAGGAGGGACCGCAGACAGGCTTACTGGGCCTAAAATAAATAAAAATAGGCTCTATGCAGTTTTAAATAGGTTACATGGGTACACAGGCAGCATTGGTGTGGTCAGCGGAGGACGATTGCGAGGAGGGACCGCAGACAGGCTTACTGGGCCAAAAATAAATAAAAATAGGCTCTATGCAGTTTTAAATAGGTTACATGGGTACACAGGCAGCATTGGTGTGGTCAGCGGAGGATGATTGCAAGGAGTGTCTGACACAGTTAGTACTCCCAAAAAATAAATAGATGTTAATGTCTCGCAAAACAACAAAACAAAAAAACAAAAGTGTGGCATACTTAGGTACAGGGTTGGGCTCCTCTGCTGAGTTTCAGATATAGTAATTTGGCACTAAGTATTTACTGGTGTCAATATAGGACACTGACCCAGACTATTTTAACTAGCATCATAGATGTCAACAAATTGGTATTGTCAGTGCCAGGCATTGAATGATATCAGCGCATAGACTAAACATTGGTGGAGCTGTGAGAGATAATTTTGCATGTGGTAGAGCACAGTTTGAGCTGGGGGGGGACTCTCTTGTGGCCGGCGGTACTGTCCCAGGGCCCCTCATGTTACAATGGTGTGTCTGACGTTGGGTGCGCGCCACCACCGCCAGAGACACTTTATTGTACTATGAGGGACCCAGTGGCAGTGCCGTCGACCAAAAGCGGGCACACCCACCTCTTCAGACAAACGGCACTCTAACGGGTGCTTGCGCCAAGTGGCGAGACCACGGCCCCATGGGGGGAGTTTTCTCATTGAGGGAGGTGTAAACATGTCGTATGCTGGACAAACAGCTGCTGCAAATTAAGAGATTGGAACACTCAGTAAGACCAGTCCACAAGCAAGACCTTTTTTTAGGAAAGCTAGGTGTCAGCCGGGAGAGGTGGGGCAAAATAATTTGAAATCCAGGAGTGGTTCATTTTAATGAAGGTTAGATCATCCACATTTTGGGTAGCCAGACAAGTCCTTTTTTCGGTTAATATTGAACCAGCAGCACTGAATTCTCTTTCTGATAGCACACTAGCTGCTGGGCAAGCAAGCTCCTGCAATGCATATTCTGCCAATTCAGGCCAGGTGTCTAATTTGGGTGCCCAGCAATCAAATGGGAATGACAGTTGAGGGAGAACATCGATAAGGGATGAAAAATAGTTAGTAACCATACTGGACAAATGTCTCCTGTCACTTTGAATAGTTGCTGCAGTACCTGTCCTGTCTGCGGTCATTGCAAAATCACTCCACAACCTGGTCAGAAAACCACTCTGTCCAACGCCACTTCTGATTTGTGCATCTCTAACACCTCTGCCCTGTAGCCCCTTGCAGCTCGTGTGAGAACCATCACCGGCGCTGTGTGCTGGGAATGCCTGAATCAAACGGTCTACAAGAGTTGCTTGTTTGGTTGCTAATATTTGTTCGAGGTTCTCATGTGGCATAATATTTTGCAATTTGCCTTTATAGTGAGGGTCAAGGATGCAGGCCAACCAGCAATCGTCATCGGTCATCATTTTAATAATGCGTGGGTCCCAATTGAGGATACGTAAGGCATAATCCGCCATGTGGGCCAAAGTTCCAGTTGTCAAATCTGCGGTTGTGCTGGTTTGAGGGGCAGTCACAGGCAAATCTACGTCACTGGTCTCCCTTAAAAAACCAGAACCCGGCCTTGCAACGCCACTAATTTCTGTTGGCCCAGGAGAAGCTTCCTCATTAAAAAAGTACTCATCCCCATCATCCTCCTCGTCCTCCTCCTCCTCTTCACCCGCTACCGCGTTCTCTACACGGCCCTGACCAGACAATGGCTGACTGTCATCAAGGCTTTCCTCTTCCTCGGCTGCAGACGCCTGCTCCTTTATGTGCGTCAAACTTTGCATCAGCAGACGCATTAGGGGGATGCTCATGCTTATTATGGCATTGTCTGCACTAACCAGCCATGTGCATTCCTCAAAACACTTAAGGACTTGACACAGGTCTTGTAGCTTCGACCACTGCACACCTGACAACTTTATGTCTGCCATCCAACTGCCTGCCCGTGTATCCTCCCACCAATACATAACAGCACGCCTCTGTTCGTACAGTCTCTGAAGCATGTGCAGTGTGGAGTTCCACCTTGTTGCAACGTCGATGATTAGGCGATGCTGGGGAAGGTTCAAAGACCGCTGATAGTTCTGCATACGGCTGGAGTGTACGGGCGAACGGCGGATATGCGAGCAAAGTCTGCGCACTTTGAGGAGCAGGTCGGGTAACCCCGGATAACTTTTCAGGAAGCAATGAACCACCAGGTTTAAGGTGTGACCAGGCAAGGAATGTGTTTCAGTTGGGAAAGGGCTATGGCAGCCATGAAATTCCTTCCGTTATCACTCACTACCTTGCCTGCCTCAAGATGTACAGTGCCCAGCCATGAATGAGTTTCTTTCTGCAAGAACTCGGACAGAACTTCCGTGGTGTGTCTGTTGTTGCCCAAACACTTCATTGCCAATACAGCCTGCTGATGCTTGCCACTAGCTGTCCCATAATGGCACACATGGTGTGCAACAGTGGCAGCTGCGGATGGAGTGGATGTGCGACTGCGGTCTGTGGACGAGCTCTCGCTTCTGCAGGAGGACGAGGAAGAGGAGGAGGGGGGGTGAACGCCTACAGCCAACTGTTTCCTTGACCGTGGGCTAGGCAGAACTGTCCCAATATTGCTGTCCCCTGTGGACCCTGCATCCACCACATTCACCCAGTGTGCCGTGATGGACACGTAATGTCCCTGGCCATGCCTACTGGTCCATGCATCTGTTGTCAGGTGCACCTTTGTAGTCACAGACTGCCTGAGTGCATGGACGATGTGGTCTTTAACATGCTGTTGGAGGGCTGGGATGGCTTTTCTAGAAAAGAAGTGTCGACTGGGTAGCTCGTAGCATGGTACAGCGTAGTCCATCAGCGCTTTGAAAGCTTCGCTTTCAACTAACCGGTAGGGCATCATCTCTAATGAGATTAGTCTAGCAATGTAGGCGTTCAAACCCTGTGTATGCGGATGCGAGGATGAGTACTTCCTTTTCCTAACAAAAGTCTCATGTAGGGTGAGCTGGACTGGAGAGCTGGAGATCGTGGAACTAGCGGTGGTGCCGGTGGACATGGCAGACTGAGAGAGGGTTGGAGATGGTATTCTTGCCAGTGCCTCACATGCAGTGTTTCCTACTATGAACCTGGTTAATCCCTGACTGCTTTGGCCTGGAGACAAAAGCTGCACAGATACTGCAGGTGGTGCGGGAAATGGTGGGCTTACAGTGAGGGAAGGGATGTAGCGTTGCTGACTAGCTTCATTGGCCGAGGGTGCTGCAACCTTTAGGCACGTTTGGTAGTTAGTCAAGGCTTGCAAATGCATGGTGGTTAAATGTCTATGCATGCAACTTGTATTTAGACTTTTAAGATTCTGACCGCTGCTTAAGGTAGTTGAACATTTTTGACAGATGACTTTGCGCTGATCATTTGGATGTTGTTTAAAAAAATGCCAGACTGCACTCTTTCTACTATCGGATACCTTTTCAGGCATTGCAGACTGAGCTTCTTTAACCGGATGGCCACGCTGTCCTCCAACTGGTTTTGGTTTTGCCACGCGTTTTTGGCCAGATACGGGCCCGGCAGATGGAACCTGTTGTGATGTTGATGCCTGCTGTGGAACTACTTCAGAACTACTGCCGCCTGCACCCTGTTCCCCCAATGGCTGCCAATCGGGGTCAACAACTGGGTCATCTATGACCTCCTCTTCTATCTCGTGTGCAACTTCGTCTGTGTCACCGTGTAAGCCGATGGTATAGCGTTCGTGACGGGGCACCATAGTCTCAGCTGTGTTTGATTCTGGCTCAGTACACTGCGAGGGCAATGTTCTGGTCTGAGTCAAAGGAAGAGCATAGTAATCTGGCTGTGGCTGTGCATCAGTGCACTCCATGTCCGATTCAACTTCTAATGGGCATGGCCTGTTAACTGTTTCACTGTCTAACCCAGGAACGGTATGTGTAAAGAGCTCCATGGAGTAACCCGTTGTGTCTCCTGACGCATCCTTCTCTCTTGTTCTGGGTGAAGAAGACAAGGAAGCGACTTGTCCCTGACCGTGAACATCCACTAACGACGCGCTGCTTTTACGTTTAGCACTTTCAGAAGAGTAGGCAAAAGAGCTAGAGGCTGAGTCAGCAAGGAAAGCCAAAACTTGTTCTTGCTGCTCCGGCTTTAAAAGTGGATTTCCTACTCCCAGAAAAGGGAGCGTTCGAGGCCTTGTGTAGCCAGACGACGAACATGGCTCAACAACTCAAGACTTAGGTGCTGTACTGCTTTTACCATGACCACTTGATGCTCCACCACCACTACCATCATTACCAGCTGACAATGACCGCCCACGGCCATGACCTCTTCCACCAGACTTCCTCATTGTTTGCAAAACGTAACCAAAGTAACGGTATTTGTTACTGTAAAACAACTTATAAGGTGAACTCAAACTTCTGTAGGATTTATATACTGTATAAATGGCTGACACTGAAAGGAAAATCAGGCCCAATGTTACACACTAGGTTTTCTGTGCCCCAATAATTTGAGACAGATGGCACACACAGGACCGGCACTCAAGCAGAAATGCCAATCTTAATCTCCCACTATTTTTTGTTTTCAGGGAGAATTAAAAAAAAAAAAAAAAAATTAACAGTATGACACACTAGGTTTTCTGTGCCCCAATAATTTGAGACAGATGGCACACACAGGACCGGCACTCAAGCAGAAATGCCAATCTTAATCTCCCACTATTTTTTTTTTCAGGGAGAAATAAAAAAAAAAAAAAAAAAAAAAGGCCCAGTATTACACACTAGGTTTTCTGTGGCACACAATGAGAGACAGATGCCACACACAGCACTGGCACAGAGGCAGACTTGCCAATCTTTATCTCCCACTATTTATTTTTTTTTTTTCAGGGAGAATTAAAAAAAAAATGGCCCAGTATTACACACTAGGTTTTCTGTGGCACACAATGAGAGACAGATGCCACACACAGCACTGGCACAGAGGCAGACTTGCCAATCTTTATCTCCCACTATTTATTTATTTTTTTTCAGGGAGAATTAAAAAAAAAAAATGGCCCAGTATTACACACTAGGTTTTCTGTGGCATACAATGAGAGACAGATGCCACACACAGCACTGGCACAGAGGCAGACTTGCCAATCTTTATCTCCCACTATTTTTTTTTTTTTTTCAGGGAGAATTAAAAAAAAAATGGCCCAGTATTACACACTAGGTTTTCTGTGGCACACAATGAGAGACAGATGCCACACACAGCACTGGCACAGAGGCAGACTTGCCAATCTTTATCTCCCTGCAGTAATCTCAGAAAAGTATGGCAGGCAGCTATAAAAAGGACTGCTGCACACAAAAGTGTGGACAAACAAACAAGATAGCTGTGCAGAAAGGAAGGAACAACAGGATTTGTGAAAAAAGCAGTTGGTTTACACAGCGGCGTACACACAGCAATACAGCTATCAGGGAGCCTTCTAGGGCAGCCCAATGAGCTACAGCACTGAGGAAAAAAAATGTAGCTTCCACTGTCCCTGCAAACAAAAGGTGGTGTTGGACAGTGGGAATCGCTACAGCACAAGCGGTTTGGGGTTTATTTACCCTGCCTAACGCTCTCCCTGCTTCTGAAGAAGCGGCAGCAACCTCTCCCTATGCTCAGATCAGCAGCAGTAAGATGGCGGTCAGCGGGAACGCCCCTTTATAGCCCCTGTGACGCTGCAGAAAGCAAGCCAATCACTGCAATGCCCTTCTCTAAGATGATGGGGACTGAGATCTATGTCATCACGCTGCCCACACTCTGCGTCCACCTTCATTGGCTGAGAAATGGCGCTTTTAGCATCATTGAAATGCAACTTTGGCACGAAAGTCGCGTACCGCATGGCCGACCCCACACAGGGATCGGGTCGGGTTTCATGAGACGCCGACTTTGCCAAAAGTCGGCGACTTATGAAAATGACCGATCTGTTTCGCTCAACCCTAGTCTTCAGGCTCTTTTTGAAGGTTTCAATGGTAGGTGAGAGTCTGATGTGTTGTGGTAGAGGGTTCCAGAGTAGGGGTGATACGCGAGAGAAATCTTGTATATGATTGTGGGAAGAGGAGATAAGAGGGGAGCAGAGAAGGAGATCTTGTAAGGATCGGATGTTGCGTGTAGGTAAGTACCGGGAGACGAGGTCACAGATGTATGGAGGAGACAGGTTGTGGATGGCTTTGTATATCATGGTTAGGGTTTTGTAGTGAAATCTCTGGGCAATGGGGAGCCAGTGAAGGGATTGACAGAGGGGAGAGGCTGGGGAATAGCAGGAGGACAGGTGGATTAGTCGGGCAGCAGAGTTTAGAATAGATTGGAGGGGTGCGAGAGTGTTACAGGGGAGGCCACAGAGCAGGAGGTTGCAGTAGTCAAGGCGAGAGATGATGAGGGCATGGACTAGGGTTTTTGCAGATTCTTGGTTGAGGAATATGGGCAAGAATGGGCAAGAATTTCAGTCTCTCGATGTGCAAAACTGATAGAGACATACCCCAAGCGACTTGCAGTTTTAATCACAGCAAAAGGTGGAGCAACAAAGTATTAAGTTAAAAGGACCAAATAGTATTGCACGCCCCACTTTTCAGTTTTTGAATTTCCACAAAAATGTAAAACAACCAATACATTTCATTCAACTTTCATTAAACAATTATTTTTTCCACTTGTTGATTCTTCACCAAAAATTTACATTTGCTATCTTTATGTTTGAAGCATGATATGAGGGAAAAGGTTGAAATGTTCCAGGGGGCCGAATACTTTTGCAAGGCACTGTAACAGTAGATTTATTTTTATTAAAGCCAGAGAGATAAATTTACAATAATTCTCAATCAACAAGGGATATACATATAAAATGCATTCATTAAAGTCACACAACATGGTCGTAGTATGCACAACATACACTTTATTTATTAAAATATTTATTGGGCTTGTGTTCCAGCATAAGTGCCACATTAATTTAAGTTTATGTGAGTTCTAAAAGGCCTATTAAAAAGTTTCATGTTGGTCAGTCAAGAGGTGTGAAACTCTGGATGGTGCAATAAATACAAGTACACACTAATGAGCTACAACACTCTGTTTAATAGCATAAACTATGTAGTACACTGCAATACTGATGCAGGTGAAACTTTATGAAAATAGTAGAGAAAAAATCTGATGTGTTGCTCCTGCTAATTTGGTGATTGCTGTGCATTATGACTGCAATTAAAATGCTTGTAAATATAGTTGTCAGTTTTGTTTCCTTTCCTGTCTAGTAGATGGTTATTTTGCTAATAGCCTACACTCCTTAATGTCATGGAAGGCGAAGCAAGAAGCATGACAAGAAGATGGATGGCCAAAGTAAAACTATATTCTTTGTGTGCATATAAACAGAGTGAGGATATTTATATACAATCATGTTTTTGTCAAGAATATTGTAAAGTAATATACATTTAAAATGTTTATCTTAGAATCATTTTAGAAGTTATATAGTGATTACCTCTATGTTGGATTTATTACTCCTCAGTGACACTTTGAACACATTGAGAAATTATTTTAATCATTTCACTACAATAAACCATTATAATATTATGCTATGTTCTTATGTCTGATGCTTACAGATACTGAGTCTTAAAATGTATAGTAAACTTATCCTACTGGACCCATTTTTACTTTAGATTCCCATTTAGGGCATTGATACTCTCTTCGACTTAAGTAATATTAGTAATTATGGTATAAATTGGTTCATTTGCCAAGTAAGCATTAGACGGACCTAGAGGGTGAATAATAGTACAGACAAGTTTGTGGGCAACAGTTTGCTTATAATACTGGAGTAGGTAGAATGAATTATTGTCAAGAACAGCCCATAGTTCATAACTGTGGATAGTGCAGCGCAAAATTACCAGACAGCACAGTAATAATCTTTATTTTTATATAGCGCTAACATATTACGCAGCGCTTTACAGTTTGCACACATTATCATCACTGTCCCCGATGGGGCTCACAATCTAAATTAAGTAGATTAAGTAGAAGAGTTCAAAGAAAATAGGTCACCAACTAACACAAAAAAGATGGTAGAAATCCAGACAGACTAAATAGATAGGATTAATGGTAAGAATAGTAAAAGGAAGCAGGAATATAACTGGCCATGTGGGTGGTATTCTTAGAACATTGAACTCACTACATCCTCACAGACTGTGACCTCAGTGCATAAAAACAAATGTGGCATACTAGACTAGGATGATAAGAAGGACAACAAAAACGCAAAAAGTACAGCAACTTGAAACTGACTTGTAGAATTAAGATATCTAATGGCCCAATCAATTGTGATTGTTCCAGTACTAGAGAAATGGTACCCTTTTAAGTGACTGACTTTAGTTGCTCTAATTGGATAGTTTTATATATATATATATATAAGAAGTTTATATAACACCTTTAATTGATAGAGAATAATAATGCATGTGATATTGTCACAAAAAAAGACAAAGAGTATAGTAAATACCCACATTTGTTCACCAATATTTGTTCTAAACAAGGTTAAAAAAGTGATTAATATTAGGCAATATTCAGATTCGGGAATTTCGGCACAAATACTTCCTACTATCCGTGTATGTATAGCTGAATATTTTTCTGCTACACCCAGCAAACAGGTCTGGTCATGAGAAAAAAGCTGAAATGGATGGGAAACTGCTAAAACTAAATGAGAACAGCATGGAAAATATACCTTTCTGACTCACTCCACATGATAGATGAAAAGTCAGCAATTCATCTGCTGCGTACAGTAAAATCACAGCAGGAGCCGACAAGATAGAATAGACAGATTACAAACAGTATATACACATGGAATAGATAGATACAGTAGTACTCAAAAGTTTACATACACCGGCAGAAGTTTTGATTTTTTGGCCTTTTTTCATAGAATATGAATGATAACACCAAAACTTTTTCTCCTCTCATGGTTAGTGGTTGGATGAAGCCATATATTGTTAAACTACTGTGCTTTCTCTTTTTAAATCATAATCACAACTCAAAACATCCAAATGACTCTGATCAAAAGTTCACATACCCCATTTCTTTATACCATGTATTGCCCCCTCTAACATCATTGACAGCTTGAAGTCTTTTGTGGTAGTTGTGGATGAGGTTCTTTATTTTCTCAGATTGTAAAGTTGCCCACTCTTCTTGGCAAAAAGCCTCCAGCTCCTGTAAATTCCTGGGCTGTGTAGCATGAACTGCGTGCTTGATATCTCCCCAGAATCGCTCAATGATATTGAGGTCATGAGACCGAGATGGCCTCTCCAGAACCTTAACTTTGTTCTGCTGTAGCCAATGACAGGTCGACTTGGCCTTGTGTTTTGGATTGTTGTCATGTTGGAACATCCAAGTATGTCCTATGCACAGCTTCCTGGCTGATGATTGCAAATTTGCCTCCAGTATTTGCTGATAATGGGCTGCATTCATCTTTCCTTAAATTTTGACCACGTTTCCTGTGCCTTTGTAGCTCACACATCTTTAAATCATCATCGATCCACCTCCTTTATGCTTTACAGTAGGAATATTGTTATTTTCATCATAGGCCTTGTTGACCTCTCTCCAAATGTAACGTTCATGGTTGTGGCCAAAAAGTTCAATTTTGGACTCATCACTCCAAATTACCTTGTTCCAGGAGATTTGAAGCTTGTCACTGTACTGTTTTTCGTATTGTAGGCAATATAATTTGTGGCATTTATGCAGTAATGGCTTTCTTCTGGTGACTCGACCATGCAGCCCATTTTTCATCAAGTGCCTCCATATTGTGCATCTTGAAACAGCCACACTACTAGTTTTTAGAGAGTCCAGTATTTCAGCTACTGTTATTTGTGGGTTTTTCCTGCCAGTTGTGGATGAGACTTTTTTTTTGTTTACCTGACCATTGTTTTGATTTTACAGAGCCCCTGATTTTCCATTTGTAAACTCACAGTTTGAATGCTGCTGACTGTCATTATCAATTCCTTGGATATCTTTTTGCCTCCTTTCCTGTTTTATACAGTTCAACAACCTTTTCCCATAGATCCATGACTCACAATCCAGAAATGTCAGTGGCTGGATGAAAGATGTAAGAGTCTGTCTGGATCACAGAAACTCAATCAGATTTTATGCACACACACTGATTACAAGCAAACAAGTCACAGGTGAGGATGTTCCTTTTAGTAGCCATTCAAACTCACTTGTGTCAACTTCTGTGCATGTTAGCAGGCCAAAATCACCAGGGTATGTGAACTTTTCTTCAGGGTCAATTGGATGTTTTGGGTTGTCATTATGATTCAAAAAGAGAAAACACAGTAGTTAGAAAATAAATGGCTTCACCCAACCACTAACGATGAGTGGAGAAAATGTTTTGGTGTCATCATTCATATTCTCTGAAAAAAGGCTAAGAAATAGTGATGAGCTAGCACTAAAATGCTCGGGTGCACATTACTCAAGTCAAGCAAATTGGAATGCTCGGGTGCTCGACCCATGCAACGAGCCCAATGTAAGTCTACGGGAAAACCAAGCATTTTTACTGCCACCACTCCAGGGGGAAACAGTGCTCAAATTACTTGGGAACATCATGGGGAATACATCTCGAAGCATTTCTGATTCCCAGGTCACAGCTGTGAACAATGTTGTCAGTCTTATGCCACTTTTACAGGCGCACAATAAAATATACAAAAATGAAACCGAAATGGATTTTCCTGGGAAATATGATAAGGAACATCCTTTACAGGGTAATGATTTGAATGTAACGCAAAATAAATAACCCAAAACAAAAATGTTCCTCCACCACTTGGGCTATGTTCACACATAGTGTTTTTGATGAGCTTTTCAACTTTACCACTGCTTTCATCCAAACAATTGCATTCACTGGGAAATGTCATTTTAACATTTTACAACCTTATTTGGCCATGTGGTTTGTGACACATCATCAGACACATCCTGTTTCATTTATGAAGGAGGAACTCTGAAAGTCACAAAGTCTTTTTCTATAGGGCCAGCAGTCAGCCCTCACTTTAATTAAAGAGCCATCAGCCAGCTATGCTTTGCTGTCCACATTATTAAACAGTGTGTCCCTAAACTGTTATTGCATATGCAGTGAGTGGCAGGACTGCCCAAACTTTGGACGCACCCCAACAACCCATTAAACAAACGTCATGGATGACCACACGCAAACAAAGTTCCCAGCATTCATTTGGTACTCCCATACTGTTTGCTTATGCATTGAATGCAAGGCCTACCCTGCTTCAAAGTTAAATGCACCCCAATAAGCCTTTGAACCCACGTACTGGATGGCCACATGAAAAGTAAGTTCAAATTATTATGATTTTTTGCAAATGGTGGTGCAAGTGGCCTGTTTGGGGTTATCGGCAGAGTCTTTAAAATACAACCAGTCGGGAAGACCTAACAGTTGTTCTTCCAACTTCCATCATGTTGATGTTACAATGAATGGTTTTCTGCCTTCTGTCTGCGGCCACCACACTGCTTCTTCCTGCATGTTGGGGTGCTACAACTCCTTCCCCCTGTGTGCTGCTGCACTCTGCATGTTCTCCTGCCAGGTTGCGTCAGTTACTTTATCATCAACCACCTCATCTTCCACTTCCGTGCCCTGGTCCTCCTCCTGACTTTCTGGCAATTGTGTCTCATCTTGGTCCACCTCTTGGGACATGTTCCCACCGTCGCCTTTGTGTGACCGTTGCTGCTCAAATACTTGGGCATCGCTACATGCGATCTCATCTTGCCCCGATTAAGTGGACAAGGCGAGAGGCCTGAATCTATAAATGGAAGAGTGAATAGCTCTTCAGAGTGTCGAAGTGTGAGATCAGTTGTCTCCGGGCACTCGACATGGAGGGAGGAAGGAGGATAAGGGTGAGAAAAATTCTGTCCAGACTCATGGCTACTCAGACTTGACCATGTGGAAGACAGGGTGCTGGTGTTGGTGGCAAAGTAACTGGAAGCATTACCCACTATACAACCAACAACCTTTTGACACTGCTCTGGGTTCAAAAGTAGTTTTCTGTGGTCCCCCTAGTAATTTGGACAGGAAGGTCGGGTGAGAAGATGTGGGTGTTTGTTGTAGCACAACTTCAGCTTGCCCACGGCCTTGGCCTCTACATGCACCATCACCATCACGTCCACTTCCCAGTCCCTTGCCCATTTTAAATAAACTACAATATTTTCAACGTTTACTACAAATGGCTGAATTTGGAGAAAATTTATATGTGATCCGTGTGCGGGAAAACCACAGTTTAAAATATCTGGACTGTAGGTAAAAAAATTTTTTCAGCAAACTGTTGTCAATAAGTAGAGTAAAACACAGCAAAAAGAATTAAATGGAGGCCTGAAATGCCACAATTTGTAGGCCACAAATAGATGATTCGTCTGACGGAGATACCACACTGTTCAATATGTGGCTTTTTTGCGCAAAATATTGTATAGAATTAAGGTAAAACACATCAAAAACAGTTGAATGTAGGCCTCAAATGCCACAATTTGTAGGCCACAGATAGATGAGGACTCTGACAGAGATACCACACTGTCCAATATGTGGCCTGCATTTTTTGTTTTTTAAAGCAAAATAGTGTATAGAACTAGGGTAACAGACAACAAAAACAGATAAATGGAGGCCTCAAATGCTACAATTTGTAGCCCACAGATAGATGAGGCGTCTGATGGAGATAGGACACTGTTCAATATGTGGCCTGTATTTTTTGATTATTAATGCAAAATAGTGTATAGAACTAGGGTAACAGACAGTCAAAACAGTTGAATGCAGGTCTCAAATGCCACAATTTGTAGCCCACAGATAGATGAGGTGCCTGACAGAGATACCACACTTTCAATATGTGGCCTGTATTTTTTGTTTTTTAATTCAAAATAGTAACACACAGCAAAAACAGTTGAATATATATAAACCAAAAGCGGACTTAAATTAACTTAGCCGCAAGAAGAGAACCATATGATAAGAGATTATTATTTTATAAATCTTTATTTATGTATAAAATCACCAAAAACAACGATATCAAAAGAACAGAGTGTACAACAGGGTAACAACTCCACACAAATTCCACAGTATGTCTGCAACCCAGTTAGGCAGTATAATCTAGCATAACCATAAAATCATTAGCTATAACTGTTCTACTAATTATACCCATTATCGTTATCTTCCTCTGTGATGATATGCAAGATATGGTACCACATATAAATTTATACAGCCCTCAAAAAGCTTGCATGTGTCACCATAATATTATTCTAATCCTCCCAGGTATACGCCTAGGTATACCTCATGCGCCCCGATGCGCGTTTTGCCCAGACCTTTTTTTGGGAATGCCCCCGGAAGAAGCTCTGACCGAAACGCGCGTCGGGGTGCACGAAGGAGGACACTTGGGTACGCACTCTGCACCACTCGGTCTGCTGGGAGATTTATCTCCAGAGGTATATATTGTATTCTATACATAACAATTATATATGTTAGCTATTAGTGGCCAACCTCTGTATGTGATTGTATATGAATAGGAATATCTTTATATGGATTGCCATTATCCTAGGTGTATACCTGGGAAGATTAGAATAATATTATTGTGACACATGCAAGCTTTTTGAGGGCTGTATAAATTTATATGTGGTACCATATCTTGCATATCATCACAGAGGAAGATAACGATAATGGGTATAATTAGTAGAACAGTTATAGCTAATGATTTTATGGTTATGCTAGATTATACTGCCTAACTAGGTTGCAGACATACTGTGGAATTTGTGTGGAGTTGTTACCCTGTTGTTCCTCTTGGAACACTCTGTTCTTTTGATATCGTTGTTTTTGGTGATTTAATACATAAATAAAGATTTATAAAATAATAATCTCTTATCATATGGTTCTCTTCTTGCGGCTAAGTTAATTTAAGTCCGCTTTTGGTTTATATCTGTTCTTGAAGTGCCATAGTTGTTTACATTTGGACATGTTTTGGTATGTAAAAACAGTTGAATGTAGGCCTCAAATGCCACAATTTGTAGCCCACAGATAGATGAGGTGCCTGATGGAGACACCACACTGTTTAATATGTGGCCTGTATTTTTTTTTTTTTACGCAAAATAGAGTATAGAGCTAGGGTAGCAGACAGCAAAAACAGTTAAATGGAGGTCTCAAATGCCACAATTTGTAGCCCACAGATAGATGAGGCATCTGATGGAGATAGCCCACTTTCTAATATCTGGCCTATATTGTTTTTGCTTTATTTGCCAGCTAAATTGTGTCAAAAAGTATGCTAAGACACAGCAAGAAAAAAAATCTATGGAGGCCTGAAATGGCACAATTTTGAGCGCAATGATATGCGATCCGTGTGGCCGACAAAACCCAGTGTAAAATATCTGCCCTGTAGCTAAATATTTTTTTGGCAGCTAAATATTTTTGGGGCAGCAAAATGGTGTCAAGAAATTATATAAGACACTCCAAAATTTTTTAACAGTAACACAAAAATGGCAGAATTTTCTGCACACTCAGATTTGATAGCTGGGATGGGCAAACCCATTTAAAATAGCTGGATTTTCATGCTGTAGTATGAAAATGATCTGGATGTATTCTGCAGTGTCAGCAAGCAAATGGAGAGAAAAATGGGGGCTCTGGATTGCTTTGGAATAAAATTATCAGGATTAAGAAGCAAAAAAAAAATATTCATGGCTACTGACACCTGGGGCTATGTATGTACGATCAATATATGTAATGGGCAGCAGCAGCAGACAGTAATGGAATGGACCCTCTTGATGTATGCAATAACGTGTGCCACATACAATGCCTGCCTGCTGCTGATATCTATATACCCACAGGCACTCCCTGCCTACCTAGCACTGCAATCTATATACCCCCTGATTAGTCCTTAGGAGGACTGTTGATTAAGCTGGATTTGTGTATTCTATTACGGTATACCCACACTAACTTATAAACCCCCAAATCTGACCCTATCTTGCCAGAAAATCTCCCTACACTGTCTGATTCCTTTGGGGACTGTGCAGAGCACAGAGCGGACCTGATGATGCTGTACGGCCAGCCAGTCACTGTAATGCCACAACCAACATGGCTGTGGCTTTACAGTGCGTGGCAGACAATCTGTATATGTTGATTGGTGCTCTAAAGAGCGCCAAGCATGCAAGGCGTGGACCCAAACTCCCGTCGAATAATCCTGGAAATGCTCGGCGCTCGCTGAGCACCGCGAGTACAGCGATGCTCGGGCGAGTAACAAGCATTATCGAGTATGATTGATCATGACTAAGAAGAAAGCAAAAGTTCTGCCGGGGTATGTAAACTTTTGAGCTAAATGTATATAGATGTCAGTGACACATGCATATATATGTATATACTGTATATTACATACATAGACCGAAAGAAGAAAATCCGGCAATTCAGGCATTTAGCCTCACACTTCCAACTTGCCCTGTATTGCCAGGTGACATCAAGCCCAGAGGTTAGTAATGGAGAGTTGTCAACAAGATGCCCCATTACTAATCCCATAGTCATATTGTATAAAAACACAGACACCCAGAAAAAGTCCTTTAACCCCTTCATGACCCAGCCTATTTTGGCCTTAATGACCTTGCCGTTTTTTGAAATTCTGACCAGTGTCCCTTTATGAGGTAATAACTCAGGAACGCTTCAACGGATCCTAGCGATTCTGAGATTGTTTTTTCGTGACATATTGGGCTTCATGTTAGTGGTAAATTTAGGTCGATAATTTTTGCGTTTATTTGTGAAAAAAATGCAAATTTGGCGAAAATTTTGAAAATTTCGCAATTTTCACATTTTGAATTTTTATTCTGTTAAACCAGAGAGTTATGTGACACAAAATAGTTAATAAATAACATTTCCCACATGTCTACTTTATATCAGCACAATTTTGGAAACAAAATTTTTTTTTGCTAGGAAGTTATAAGGGTTAAAATTTGACCAACAATTTCTCATTTTTACAACAAAATTTACAAAACCATTTTTTTAGGGACCACCTCACATTTGAAGTCACTTTGAGGGTTCTATATGGCTGAAAATACCCAAAAGTGACACCATTCTAAAAACTGCACCCCTCAAGGTGCTCAAAACCACATTCAAGTAGTTTATTAACCCTTCAGTTGTTTCACAGCAACAGAAGCAACATGGAAGGAAAAAATGAACATTTAACTTTTTAGTCACAAAAATGATCTTTTAGCAACATTTTTTTTATTTTCCCAAGGGTAAAAGGAGAAACTGGAACCCAAAAGTTGTTGGCCAATTTGTCCTGAGTACGCTGAATCCTCATATGTGGGGGGGAACCACTGTTTGGGGGCACGGCAGGGCTCGGAAGGGAAGGAGCGCCATTTGACTTTTTGAATGGAAAATTAGCTCCAATCTTTAGCGGACACCATGTCGCGTTTGGAGAGCCCCTGTGTGCCTAAACATTGGAGCTCCCCCACAAGTGACCCCATTTTGGAAACTAGACCACCCAAGGAAGTTATCTAGATGGATATTGAGCACTTTGAACCCCAAGGTGCTTCACAAATTGATCCATAAGAATGAAAAAGTACTTTTTTTCACAAAAATTTTATTTTAGCCTCAATTTTTTTCATTTTTACATGGGCATCAGGATAAAATGGATGCTAAAATTTGTTGGGCAATTTCTCCTGAGTACACCGATACCTCGCATGTGGGGGAAAACCACTGTTTGGGCGCACGGCAAGGCTCGGAAGGGAAGGAGCGCCATTTGACTTTTTGAATGGAAAATCAGCTCCAATCTTTAGCGGACACCATGTCGCGTTTTGAGAGCCCCTGTGTGCCTAAACATTGGAGCTCCCCCACATGTGACCCCATTTTGGAAACTAGACCACCCAAGGAAGTTATCTAGCTGCATATTGAGCACTTTGATCCCCAAGGTGCTTCACAAATTGATCCATAAGAATGAAAAAGTACTTTTTTTCACAAAAATTTTATTTTAGCCTCAATTTTTTTCATTTTTACATGGGCATCAGGATAAAATGGATGCTAAAATTTGTTGGGCAATTTCTCCTGAGTACACTGATACCTCACATGTGGGGGTAAACCACTGTTTGGGCGCACGGCAAGGCTCGGAAGGGAAGGAGCGCCATTTGACTTTTTGAATGGAAAATCAGCTCCAATCTTTAGCGGACACCATGTCGCGTTTTGAGAGCCCCTGTGTGCCTAAACATTGGAGCTCCCCCACATGTGACCCCATTTTGGAAACTAGACCACCCAAGGAAGTTATCTAGCTGCATATTGAGCACTTTGAACCCCAAGGTGCTTCACAAATTGATCCATTAGAATGAAAAAGTACTTTTTTTTCACAAAAATTTTATTTTAGCCTCAATTTTTTTCATTTTTACATGGGCATCAGGATAAAATGGATGCTAAAATTTGTTGGGCAATTTCTCCTGAGTACACCGATACCTCGCATGTGGGGGAAAACCACTGTTTGGGCGCACGGCAAGGCTCGGAAGGGAAGGAGCGCCATTTCACTTTTTGAATGGAAAATTAGCTCCAATCTTTAGCAGACACCATGTCGCATTTGCAGAGCCCCTGTGTGCCTAAACATTGGAGCTCCCCCACATGTGACCCCATTTTGGAAACTAGACCACCCAAGGAAGTTATCTAGCTGCATATTGAGCACTTTGAACCCCAAGGTGCTTCACAAATTGATCCATAAGAATGAAAAAGTACTTTTTTTTCACAAAAATTTTATTTTAGCCTCAATTTTTTTCATTTTTACATGGGCATCAGGATAAAATGGATGCTAAAATTTGTTGGGCAATTTCTCCTGAGTATACCGATACCTCGCATGTGGGGGTAAACCACTGTTTGGGCGCACGGCAAGGCTCGGAAGGGAAGGAGCGCCATTTCACTTTTTGAATGGAAAATTAGCTCCAATCATTAGCGGACACCATGTTGCGTGTGGAAGGTATGTAGTGTATGTCAGGTTGGTGTGTGTGGTGTAGTATTCACCACACACACCAACCTGACATACACTATACCAAACTACACACCAACCTGACGTACACGCCATACACACCCACCTGACACACTTCGTCAGGTTGGGGTGTGTGGTGTAGTGTACGTCAGGTTGGTGTGTGGTGTAGTGTACGTCAGGTTGGTGTGTGTGGTGTAGCGTACACCATACACACACACCAACCTGACGTACACTATACCACACCAACCTGACGTACACTACGCCATACACACCAACCTGACGTACACTACGTCAGGTTGGGGTGTGTGGTGTAGTGTACGTCAGGTTGGTGTGTGGTGTAGTGTACGTCAGGTTGGTGTGTGTGGTGTAGCGTACACCATACACACACACCAACCTGACGTACACTATACCACACCAACCTGACGTACACTACGCCATACACACCAACCTGACGTACACTACGTCAGGTTGGGGTGTGTGGTGTAGTGTACGTCAGGTTGATGTGTGGTGTAGTGTACGTCAGGTTGGTGTGTGTGGTGTAGTGTACACCATACACACACACCAACCTGACGTACACTATACCACACCACACACCAACCTGACGTACACTACGCCATACACACCAACCTGACGTACACTACGTCAGGTTGGGGTGTGTGGTGTAGTGTACGTCAGGTTGGTGTGTGGTGTAGTGTACGTCAGGTTGGGGTGTGTGGTGTAGTGTACGTCAGGTTGATGTGTGGTGTAGTGTACGTCAGGTTGGTGTGTGTGGTGTAGTGTACACCATACACACACACCAACCTGACGTACACTATACCACACCACACACCAACCTGACGTACACTACGCCATACACACCAACCTGACGTACACTATGTCAGGTTGGGGTGTGTGGTGTAGTGTACGTCAGGTTGGTGTGTGGTGTAGTGTACGTCAGGTTGGTGTGTGTGGTGTAGCGTACACCATACACACACACCAACCTGACGTACACTATACCACACCAACTTGACGTACACTATGCCATACACACCAACCTGACGTACACTACGTCAGGTTGGGGTGTGTGGTGTAGTGTACGTCAGGTTGATGTGTGGTGTAGTGTACGTCAGGTTGGTGTGTGTGGTGTAGTGTACACCATACACACACACCAACCTGACGTACACTATACCACACCACACACCAACCTGACGTACACTACGCCATACACACCAACCTGACGTACACTACGTCAGGTTGGGGTGTGTGGTGTAGTGTACGTCAGGTTGGTGTGTGGTGTAGTGTACGTCAGGTTGGTGTGTGTGGTGTAGCGTACACCATACACACACACCAACCTGACGTACACTATACCACACCACACACCAACCTGACGTACACTACGCCATACACACCAACCTGACGTACACTACGTCAGGTTGGGGTGTGTGGTGTAGTGTACGTCAGGTTGGTGTGTGGTGTAGTGTACGTCAGGTTGGTGTGTGTGGTGTAGCGTACACCATACACACACACCAACCTGACGTACACTATACCACACCAACCTGACGTACACTACGCCATACACACCAACCTGACGTACACTACGTCAGGTTGGGGTGTGTGGTGTAGTGTACGTCAGATTGGTGTGTGGTGTAGTGTACGTCAGGTTGGTGTGTGTGGTGTAGCGTACACCATACACACACACCAACCTGACGTACACTATACCACAACAACCTGACGTACACTACGCCATACACACCAACCTGACGTACACTACGTCAGGTTGGGGTGTGTGGTGTAGTGTACGTCAGGTTGGTGTGTGGTGTAGTGTACGTCAGGTTGGTGTGTGTGGTGTAGCGTACACCATACACACACACCAACCTGACGTACACTATACCACACCAACCTGACGTACACTACGCCATACACACCAACCTGACGTACACTATGTCAGGTTGGGGTGTGTGGTGTAGTGTACGTCAGGTTGGTGTGTGGTGTAGTGTACGTCAGGTTGGTGTGTGTGTGTGGTGTTGTGTATATCAGCCTGGTGTGGGTGAGTTCTGTAGTGGAATATCAGGATGTGGCTAGTCCACGGACGTGTGATGAATTCTGAAGCATTCATTCAAACACAGTCCAGGTTTGTCGGGACACGTTTCACATTGGAAACGAGTTTCCCTTCTTATCCCCCTTTTATAGCACGCCCGGCACCTTTTTTTTGCTCTCCCCTCACAGGGAAAATGTTGCCCTGGTACCACACGGGAACCTTGAGTTCCAGTGGTGCTGGGGCCCGCTCCTTCCTCGCCTCCAAACATCAGGGCCTTTATCACCACCTCCTGGAACTGAAGGAAGGTGTTGTTGGTCTGGCCTGCACATCGTGATAGCACGTATGCGTTATATAGTGCCATTTGTACGATGTGCACAGCCAGTTTTTTATACCACACCTTCGTTTTCCGCATGGCACTATAGGGCTGGAGGACTTGATCAGAAAGATCAACTCCCCCCATGTGTTTGTTGTACCCCAGGGCACAGTCCGGTTTGTGGACCTGTGCTGGGGTACCTCGAACGGTGGTGGCCGTGGTGCCGGGACCATGGATTGTGGTCAAGAAAAAGACGTCCCTTTTGTCTTTGAACTTGACCACAAGCATGTTGCCGCTAGATTGGGCCCGGCTCTCACCCTTTGGGAGAGCCTGCTCAATTAGCGACAAAGGGAGACCCCTCTTGTTTCTGCGCACAGTACCGCAAGCGACGGTAGCTCTGGCAGAGAGGGATTGAAAGAGTGGGATGCTTGTATAAAAGTTATCAACGTACAGATGGTAACCTTTATCAAGCAGTGGGTGAACCAAATCCCACACTATTTTCCCACTCACCCCCAGAGCGGGTGGACATTCTGGGGGCTGGATACTGCTGTCCTTTCCTTGATAAACTCTAAAGCTGAGCGTGTACCCTGAGGTACTCTCGCAGAGCTTATAGAGCTTAATCCCGTACCTTGCCCGTTTGCTGGGCAGGTACTGACGGAACTGAAGCCGCCCTTTGAAGTGGATGAGGGATTCATCCACACAAATTTCCCTTTGGGGAATGTACACTTCAGCAAACTTGTTGCTGAAGTGTTCGATGACAGGCCGAATTTTGAACAGTCTGTCAAAATTCGGGTCATCGCGGGGAAGGATGTCAGTGTTGTCCCTAAAATGAAGAAATTTATGAATCGCCTCAAAGCGTTTGCGAATCATAACCATGCCATATACTGGAGTTTGATATAAAATATCAGTACTCCAGTATTGGCGAATTTCTGGTTTCTTCACAATCCCCATGTGAAGGACCAGTCCCCAATATTTCATCATTTCTACGGAGTCAACGGGATTCCAAGTAGTAAATGATGAACTTGGGTTTTCGGCAAAAAATTGCAGGGCGTACAAATTTGTTTGCTCCACCATGAGACTGACAATTGACTCGGAGAAAAAGACTTTGAAAAAGTCTATTTCCCTGAGGTTGGCAGTCTCAAATTGGATTCCTGATTGGGGAATGAAATCAGGAATCCGTGGAGCAAAGTTTTGAGGGACGGGGGTCCAGGTGGGGGCACTAGTGCTAGGTTGGGCGTGACTAGCACTAGGTTGGGGGATACTCACCCTTGGCTGTGTGTCTTCTCCCCTGGGCTCCGGCTCTCCTCCGCTGGGCTCCGGGCGATTTCTCGTCCTGCGACATCTTGGGGGTGGCGAGTCCGTGTCACTGGAGGAGGAAGAGGGGGAGGAATACAGAAAAGTGGGGTCCTCACCCTCACTATCAGCTTCGGAGGCAAGAAAGGAATATGCCTCCTCAGCTGAGTACAGCCTTTGTGACTGGGACTGGGATGAGCGGGACATTGTGTGTGTGGTGTGTGTAAAATAAACTTTATTATAGTGTGCGTGTGTGTATGTGCGAGTGTTTGGTGAAACTTTCCACTGCAGGAGGGGGCTGTCAGGCGCGCGGGGGCTGTCAGGCGCGCGGGGGCTGTCAGGCGCGCGGGGGCTGTCAGGCGCGCGGGGGCAGAGGCGATGCAGCAGCAGATGGAATCGGCGGCAGCAGCAGCAGGGGGTGATCAGGGGGTGATCAGGGGGGAAGTGGGTGAACACCGGGGGACAGGAGGGGGCTGTCAGGCGTGGGGGGGCAGAGGCGATGCAGTAGCAGCAGCAGATGGAATCTGCGGCAGCAGCGGGGGGTGATCAGGGGGGCGGGGGGTGATCAGGGGGACGGGAGGTGATCAGGGGGACGGGAGGTGATCAGGGGGTGATCAGGGGGGTAGGGGTGATCAGGGGAGGCAGGAGGGGGCTGACAGGCGCGGGGGGCAGAGGCGATGCAGTAGCAGCAGCAAAAGGAATCAGCGGCAGCAGCAGGGGTGATCAGGGGGACGGGGGGGGTGATCAGGGGGGCAGGGGGTGATTAGGGGGGCAGGGGGTGATTAGGGGGGCAGGGGGTGATCACTGGGGGATAGGAGGGGGCTGTCAGGTGCGGGGGGGCAGAAGCGATGCAACAGCAGATGGAATCAGCGGCAGCAGCAGGGGGTGATCGGGGGTGATCAGGGGGGCAGGGGGTGATCAGGGGGGCAGGGGGTGATCAGGGGGGCAGGGGGTGAACACCGAGGGGCAGGAGGGGGCTGTCAGGCACGGGGGGGCTGAAGCAATGCAGCAGGAGCAGATGAAATCTGCGGCAGCAGCAGGGGGTGATCAGGGGGGCGGGGGGGTGATCAGGGGGGGGTGATCAGGGGGGCGGGGGGGGGGTGATCAGGGGGGTGGGGGGGTGATCAGGGGGGCAGGGGGTGATCACCGGGGCAGGGGGTGATCACCAGGGGGCAGGCGGGGGCTGTCAGGAGCTAGGGGAGCTGGGATGATGGAGCTGGCAGCAGCAGCAGGGGGGGGTTGAAAAGGGGGGCAGGGGGTAAGATCGGGGGGGAGGGTGATCAGGGGAGCAGAGCGCAGAGGTAGATGGCAGAGAGGGGAGTACCTGGCGGCGGCAGCAGGAGCACAGGCGGCAGCGGCGGCGGCAGGAACACAAGCGGCGGCGGCACACGCGGCAAGAGGAGCGGCAGCGGCGGCAATCGGCGGCGATCGGCGGGAGATATGGGGGGAGGGTCCTCGTTCTCCAGCTTCCAGCAACGGGATGAGTATGGAGAACGAGGACAGAGCTATTTTACTCCGCCCCTCCAGGTCTGATTGGAGAGCTAGCGTCACAAGGACGCTAGCTCCAATCAGAGCTGGAGGGGGTTAAAAAAAGGTCACCGGGAGCGATCGTACACCCGGGGGGGCAAAGCCACCCCCCTGGGGTGAAGTACAGGTCCCCCTGCACCTGCGGGTACGGTGACATTTGAATGACCCCGGTCACCGGACCCGCAGGGAAGCATTCCCGCCATGACGCCACATAGGCGTCATAGGTCGGATTGGCACCGACTTTCATGACGCCTACGTGGCGTCAAAGGTCGGGAAGGGGTTAATTTAAAAAATGACACAAGCTCCTTTAATAAATCTTAATTAAACCATACTTACGACATTGCCCAATTCCATCGACATCATTGTCTTCTGCAAAAGAGTTAAAATAAAAATCAACAATATTCCTCACCTTTCCACAGAGAAGATGATAATCCATTTGTCCCATGATGGGTCTAGCTCTACATCTAGATTGCATGCTGCATAGTTGTATGATGCGACCATACAGCCTGCCATCCAGCATGGACACTGTGCAGCATCTACTATTGCTGCCCAGTGTCTCGCGGTGAACTCGTGGGACCTGTGTGATGTCACTGAGAGTGAGAGAAAGTTGTCATGCTTTCTGTGTCGTCAGAAAGGTCCTGGGAGTTCACAGCCAGTGAACTCACTTCACCTATTTGATGTCAGTGTGAGCGCTAGTACAAATTTTCCCACAGCACTCGCGCTAACGTCAAATTGGCACTGGAGATGTCAGTGTTCATGTGTGTAATAAGTGTGGCACATGTATGGCAATCGTGAGTTGCAAGTGTGCCACTTCAGTACCACACATGGGTGCAAGGGAAGTAGCAGCACAGCAAGCACTGTTTCCCGGCGCCTGGTGCTGAAGACGGCTCTCATCATTCTCCCTTTCTCTGTCGGTGATCAACACCAGTAGGGGAGAATGATGAGAGTTGTATTTAAGTAAGAACATTGACAGCTGGTGGCTTTTTTGGACTATTACTCCCATCAGCCTACCATCTGCCACTAATAACAGTGACAGCAGGAGTGGCTCATGGGAGTATTCCTCACCCCCCACCTGCTCTATAAATCAATAAATAAATGAAAAAAAAAACAGAGTGAGTTCCACCATATTTTCTTTAACCCACCAGGAAAAACTCACAGCTAGGGGCTGCAACCCTCAGCTGTCAGTGTTAGCAAGGCTTGTTATCAAGGTTGGTTATAATTCAAAAAAATGTCTAATGTAGACAGCTGGGGGCTGGTATTCTCAGGCTGGTAAGTGGCCATGGATATTGACCCCCCAAGCCTAAAAATATTAGCCCGCAGCTGCCCAGAAAAGGCACATCTATTTGATGAGCCAAATCTGATGCTTTGCCTGGCTCTTCTGACTAGCACTGTAGTGGTGGCAAGTGGGGTTCATATTTGTGGGGTTGATGTCACCTTTGTATTGTCAAGTGACATCAAGCCCATGGATTAATAATGAAGTGGCATCTATAAGACACCTATACATTACTAATCCTATAGTTGTATGGTACATAAACACACAGCCATAATAAAGTCCTTTATTAGAAATAAAACAAAACACACTTTTCCATTTTTATTTAAAAATAATAAACACAGTTATACTCACCTAACTCCTAATTCCACTGAATATCTTGTATCCTGTAATAAAGCTAAAATAAAAAAAACACGGTTCCATCGTTCTGTCCCACACCATAAACCATGTCTGGGGATTAATAGTTTTCAACCTGGATGGTGCCAAGATGTGACCGTTCAGGCTGAGAACCATTGGTGAATTAGCTGCTGCGAGTGCAGCCTCCGTGACAAGTGGTGACATCATCAAGGTTACCTCTGGTCACTGAGACTGCGTGGGAACCGTGACTCTTTGACCGGCAGTGATGATTTCACCGCCGATCAAATGGTGTGTTTGCCGCTCTGTCATGCACATGAGAGCATGACAAACATCCGCTTTTCAGGCTGCCAATCACAGTAATGCCACACTGAAGATGATACCGGCATTACTGTGATTGGCAAGCAAGCCAGCATGTTCATTGGCTACAAATAAAGTGGCAAACATGGTGAGCAGGTCACTCGAATATACAGAGTTGAATAGCAAATTACTCGCCAAGTAGCGAATAGCCCGAATGCCGTACTATTCTTGCAAGTAACTAATAGTGCCAAATATATTTGCTCATAACTAGTTAATATCTTAATAAATTTTTTAATTCAGTGTACTGAAGGAAAACTGACATTAACATTATACCACCCAACAGAATACATGATCTAATAGGCACTGTTGGTGCCTACGTCCTGCAAACCATAGAAAATGCCAAGAGCTAGTAGTGCCTATAGAGCCCACTCTGGTCATGTTTCAATTTGTGACATTGTGCCTGTATGATGATGGGCATACTGAATGTAAAGAGCTCAGGAGGTAACCCAGTTTCATACATCACAGGTACCCACTGTGAATTTAGGTCTTGAAAATACAGTGGGTACATAAGTCACACCAAAAGGGCTACATCAGAAATCATGTTTTGAATTAATATACTAATGATTAGTGTTGAGCGATACCGTCCGATACTTGAAAGTATCGGTATCGGAAAGTATCGGCCGATACCGGCAAAGTATCGGATCCAATCCGATACCGATACCCGATACCAATACAAGTCAATGGGACTCAAGTATCGGACGGTATTCCTGATGGTTCCCAGGGTCTGAAGGAGAGGAAACTCTCCTTCAGGCCCTGGGATCCATATAAATGTGTAAAAGAAAGAATTAAAATAAAAAATATCGCTATACTCACCCTCCGACGCAGCCTGGACCTCAGCGAGGGAACCGGCAGCGTTGTTTGTTTAAAATTCGCGCTTTTACTTGGTTACGTGAAGTCCCGGCTTGTGATTGGTCAGGGCGGCCATGTTGCCGGGACGCGGACCAATCACAGCAAGCCGTGACGAAATTACGTCACGGCTTGCTGTGATTGGTCCGCGTCCCGGCAACATGGCCGCCATTAACCAATCACAAGCCGGGACGTCACGGGAGGCTGGACACGCGCCCATTTTAAAATGGGCGCGTGTCCAGCCTCCCGTGACGTCCCGGCTTGTGATTGGTTGCGCCGCGGTCAACCAATCACAAGCCGGGAGGCTGGACACGCGCGCATTTTAAAATTTTAAAATGGGCGCGTGTCCAGCCTCCCGGCTTGTGATTGGTTGACCGCGGCGCAACCAATCACAAGCCGGGACGTCACGGGAGGCTGGACACGCGCCCATTTTAAAATGCGCGCGTGTCCAGCCTCCCGTGACGTCACGGCTTGTGATTGGTTAATGGCGGCCATGTTGCCGGGACGCGGACCAATCACAAAGCCGGGACGTAATTTTAAAATCCTTAAGGACCTGAAATTACGTCACGGCTTGCTGTGATTGGTTGCGTCTCCCATGTGACTGCGACGCAACCAATCACAACGCCGGAACGTAATTTTAAAATCCTGAAGGACCTGAAATTACGTCACGGCTTGCTGTGATTGGTTGCGTCCCGGTCACATGGGCGGCACGCAACCAATCACAAGCCGGGACTCACGTAAAGGAAAGAAAAGCGCGAATTTTAAACAAAGAACGCTGCCGCTTCCCTCGGTAAGGTGCAGGCTGCGTCGGAGAGGTGAGTATAGCAATATTTTTTATTTTAATTCTCTCTTTTACACATTTTTACATTAATGTTGTTTCGATACCGATACCCGATATCACAAAAATATCGGATCTCGGTATCGGAATTCCGATACAGCAAGTATCGGCCGATACCCGATACTTGCAGTATCGGAATGCTCAACACTACTAATGATACCAGAAGTGCATTAGAGGCAGTTCAACATAGCAAATGCATTCATTTTCATCCTTTCTTCTATCTCAGTGCCAACCTCTCTCCTTTCTTGACCGTATCTGCTGCTGCTGTGTTAAGCATTTTGCTGGTGGAGAGTGAAGCTGTAAAGGAGGGTGGCACCCCATGGGAAGAGATGAATAATGAAACACTCTTTTACCTTGTGTTTTCAAGACCTATGCAGCCATACATACATTGTCTTAGGGAGTATGACAGATTATTTTTAATACAATATGACAAATCATAATCTTTCTTCCATGCAACTGTAGGGTTAAAGGTTAAATTTGTATCTGCAAGTAACCATCTCTACTGTATACTGAACTTTTAATATGTATATAGTAAGTTCCAAAGGCTTCCCTAGAAAAGCTAAATGTACATGTGAAAGAAGAACTAAACTGAAATTGTACATCAGTTTCTGTTAATTAAAGTCTACACTACTGATACTGCTTTTCTATGTCTGAAGCAGAAAAGCAAAGCTTTAAAATAAAATAAAAATAATCTACATTAACTGTTTAAGGTTCTCCAAAATATAAAACTGGATTTAAAATGTCAAAGAAGTTATAAAACATGTTCAGACTTAAAAAGTATTTGAGCATTACTTTAATTTTCACTTTATTTTAAGTGTAAAAATAAAATAAGACAAATTGATCTGGACAGCTTAATGTTTCCCAATAGACCTTTAACACAATGGGTGGTCTAAGTCTCAACCTTTTCTATGATATGTTTTCTTTTCCTTGATTCAGTATAAAAATAGTGTCTGCAGAATAGTAGAAGGTAAAAAGACCTATTGTAAAAATAATACTTTACTGTAGATAAAGTTTAGCCTTTTGCAGTATACCTCATTTCTACAGTTTTAAAAAGTTTTTAGAATACTTTTGAGATAGCACTTTCACAGTGTTTCAAATATCTGTTGGTATTACATCACAAACATTGGTGTCTTCTGGATATGCAGCAACTAGTGTTGAGCATTCCGATACTGCAAGTATCGGGTATCGGAATTCTGATACGAGATCCGATACTTTTGTGATATCGGGAATCTGTATCAGGATCGATATTAATGTGTAAAATAAAGAATAAAAAAAAATATATTGATACACTCACCTCTCCGACGCAGCCTGGACCTTACCGATGTAACCGGCAGCTTCCGTTCCTAAGAATGAGCGCTTGAAAGACCTTAGATGATGTCGCGGCTTGTGATTGGTCGCGTGAGTGGTTTCCTCTCCTTCAGACCCTGTGAACCATACAGGATACCTTCCGATACTTGGTGTCCCATTGACTTGTATTGGTATCGGGTATCGGTATTGGCGATATCCGATACTTTTCTGGAATCGGCCGATACTATCCGATACCGATACTTTCAAGTATCGGACGGTATCGCTCAACACTAGCAGCAACTTGAAAGTGGTTTAGGTGGTTGCTCACATCTTAATTTTGATTGGTTTTGACTTTTATGCCATTTAGTTTACTAGAGGTCTCAGATTCTCAATGGCATATTATATTATTTCTTATTTTATAATCTTTTTGGCATATTTATTGTAAGTCGTCCAGGGTATAAAGTTGTATTGCATTTCCGTGGTGTGAAACTGATTAGTATTAAAAATATAATATAATTCCTTTAGATATCCATGGAATTGATACTTTACCAAAATAACATTATTTATTTCTGACATTTATAGCTCTTTTATTTTTAGCTTGACAGGCTTTGTTTTTTTGTGGAACCAGTTGCATTCTGTGTATTCTTCATATTATAGTTTAGGGTTTAAATTATTATTATTTTGTAAAAAAAAAAAATTCTGCTGCTGTTTTAATTATTTTTACAGCATAAAGCAATCATAATAAATAATTATATACATTTTAAAGGTAAAATGGAAAAAAAATACAGCACTTTCACAATTGCTTCTTGGGTTTTGTTTTTACATTGCTTAGCTGTAATGTACAGTTTACATTTGATGACAATGAACAGAGTTCGGCACTAAACACTTAGACCAAATGCCAAACATGTATGCTGTTCTGTGCCAACAGTTTTTAATATAAATCATCAATTGGTAAAGGAATTGTTCATTGCAAAGTTACAAAAAATATATAATTTTGAATGTATCTCCTGAGAATTACTTTAGTCAGGAAGGAAATTTGATTTGAAGCCAATAATTTTTATGCAATATGAATAAGATAAGAAAGGATTTAAAAAATAAAACATGCTAATCAGCTAATCAGGGGACTATGGGCATTTGGCGAGGTATCAGGTGCCCAAGCATGAATATAAGATGAATATAAGATTTCTTTAACCCATTCCCCCAATCATTTTGTAAATTTGCCAGATGCAAATTGTTTTGTAAAAGTCAAGACAAAATTGATTTGGCTGAAATAGACTCGCTCATCTCTAACATCGTTAGTAGTTTGAAGGTTGTCAAGAACTTCTTCCATTACTCTTTTAAAAGGGTCAGTAAAATGAGCTCTTGCTACATGGCAAGTCATGATGGATGAACTATTTATCCTAGGTTTTCTAAGACATGGTCAATTACAAATGTTTTAACAGAAGTTGATGGGCATGCAAAAGGAAAACAGGAAAATCTTTCTTTAGTTTAGCACTTCTGTATGTTTGATTAGTTTTTGTAAAGCCAGACTACTGTTGAAAAAATGAAAAAGAAATACGGTAAAAATTCCTCCTATTAAAAAAAGGAACAAAATTAAGTATAAAATTACCGTTATATATAATTGCACTTGTATTGGATTTACAAATAGCACTTTTCAAGTAGCTGAAACAAATTTAGTAATTAAATAAAAAGCCAAAAATTATATTATCTCACATTTACATAATGTTTTCTCTCAATTGTATCACAGTTCATACTAAAATTGAAAAAGAAAATAGGAATATTAAAAAAATGAAGACAGGCAAACAGTAAAATGGAAAAAAGCAGCTCCCTAATTCCAGCTAAGCTAGAATGCAATGGATAATATTAGTAATGTGTATTGTTTTGTACTCTAACACCATAGAGTGCCACCATTGTAGAGTAAGTAATTTTGTTGCTGACAGCATGTTTGACAGGCCATTTTTAAGTGACAAAAAAGGTAATTTAAAGAGATGGTGTTTCAAGCTTCAATAAGGATTTGATGTATGTCTGGCCATAACATTACTGAAATATTGGTGCCACCAAAAGCATCTTACAGTTGTACAGTAAAATATTGCTTGTGAAACCTCTTATATTTATGACACGTAATTCAACTGAACTGGTTTACTTAAACATGTCTACTTTAGAAATGATAACTCACGATGTCCGTGATGATAGTAACAGTAATTATAATTGTAATCTTAACAGTAATAATGACTTTAATGCTTTAATCGTCATACATTTATTAATATAGGCACAATGATTTATAAATCAATAACATAAACAGTAATTTTGGAAATTGTTCATGACTGGCATTGGCTAAACAATAAAATTATGATCTACTGTTAATTATCTTTCTAGTCAATGGACAGTTCAGCAAAGATGCTTGACCTGTTACAACTACATATGTCTTTCATAGGAGAAAAACTATGTTATATGAATATTGAATAGTTATCTCATGAAAAAACCCTATACAAAAGTATTATTTGATATATAGACTTCTTTTTGCAGGTTCATACACAGAACAGTAATATATTTTCTGTCAGATTTAAACTTTGCATTTATCACTTGGATTTAACTTTCTTTTCAGCAACTTCAATGGATTTGTTTGGCTAGTACACCTTCTCTGACAAAATCACCTGTTTGCTGGAAATGCAGGTAGCTGGGTAGCTGCCAAGATTTTAACATCAGAAGGATTGTCTAAAACGTTTCAACACTTTTTTTTACCACAGTCTTTATGCATGACCAATATATTTATTCAACCAGCTATTAATGCACATAACTTCCATTTAAATGTCTTGCAGAAACAAGACCAAAAAGTCCCCAGACATCAGTTGACTACACCCATATTGTGGCAGGATGAATTTCACCTTCTTCCAGGAGGACCATGGGCTACAAATGGCAATATGTCAATTTGCTCTGGAAATCCTACAGCATGATCCTTTTTATCACCTATTGGTGCTGTGACTTTCAGCTAGAAATTCTGCCACTGCTTCCATCTGCTAGGTGTTGCCACTCTATGTTCCCCATTTTTGGATTCTGCCACTAATATTTCCTGTCTTGTCATTTCTTTATTTTTGACTTCTCAAATTATCCTTCCACACTTAGTCCTATTATTATACTTTTCTCTCCTTGGTTAGTAATTTTTTTTTCCAAACTGTTAGTTTTCAATTGAAATCTGAGCACTCAGACATGCACAATAATGTTGTGGTCACACTTTCGCAATTATTACCAACTAAGCATAGATTAGAGGATCAATCCACAGAGGATCGAGTTTAAGTCGAATATCCTGAATTAGCTTTTTCATGCAAATTTAAACACTTTGCGATATGAATATTTTATTTTCATGATTTGTGATTTTCAAAAAGGGGAAACTCGCCATGCACCATTTTCCACACTGGTGAAGCATCAGAAAGAGGGATAATCTCATTTTGTGCAGAAGACTCCCCCATAATGCTGGATTAAATAATCTGAAACGTCACTCCTTCAAGACTAGGTGCTCAGAGAAAGGTTACCAACCCCTATATTATAATAAATACAAAACCTGGCACTCAAAAAAATACAACAATGAATTTATTCGTGATTCAACAATCCCAAAGAAAAATTTTACGTTTTGGTCTTTTTATTTAGACTTTCTTCAGATTGATTGTGTTAATGTTGGGGGACCCAGCAAGATATATTAAATACACAGTAGGAGTTCATTTGGAAGTCATGTGTATAGGGTTCCGGAGAGTAGTGCTACTCAGTAAGACAGCAAGTGACACCTTGTGGTAATGGGATTGTTGAATCAAGAATAAATTCATTATTGCATTTTTTGAGTGCCAGATTTTATATTTATTCACCTATAATGCTGAGCCGCTATGACATCACCCACAAGCTTCTCTCTCTCACTCTCTTTCTGTATCTTTCTACCCTCTAGCCCCTTTTACTGTTGCCAGCTGAAATCTATCAGTAATTAAAAAGATATCCTGACAGTTAGCAAAAAATAATATCACCTGGATCAACTGATGGAATATAAAAAAGTTCTCATTACCAAGAAACATCTTAATCTGTATCATGGAAAGAGATGAGTGGAAGAAAGCATTAAATTCACTTGAGGGTTACTATGAGTGTCTTGTGAAGCCTTCATGGCCAAATAACAACTCAGTTGTTTTTAAAATTTTATCAAATTACACGATCCTTGATATCCCGTATTTTGCATACTATAAGACGTACCGGACCAGAAAACGCACCCCAAATTTTGGAGTGGAAACAGGAAAAAAGTTTTAAATAAAGTGGTGGTGCATGTTATAGTTCATTTTAAAGGTAGCTTAATGAGTGGTGGCAGAGTGGGGACAAAGGAGGTATGGTCACTGCTTCAGGAGACCAGTGGTGGCAGGAATTGCTGTGGGCCCTGGGCTGGGAGGAGGGGAACTCTCATAAAATGTTGGAACTGGTGAGTGCAGTCCTTTTTTAATTGATTTCCAGCAGTGGGTCTCTGTAAAAATGGCCGCCCGAGATGGCACATGTGCAGATTGAGATATTGGACCTCTTGGAGCAGTTACCCTGCCACCTGTGACCCCGCTCCACTGCAGCCACCTCCCCCGGTAAGCAACCTTTGGATTGTAAGATTCACCCCCATTTTCCTCCAAAACTGGGGGAAGAAGTGCATTTTATAATCAGAAAAATACGGTGAGTGTATCAACCCTCCAATGCATTTTACTGTGTATGAGCATGCAGGTCACAGAAAGTTGTATAAAATGATACCTTGATATATAAAAACCTTTGTCTTAAGCACATTTTTCTTACAGGTAAATAAACTGTTAACATGTATGGGCCTGGCACAGATCCCCTGAGAATCTGAATAAATCCTATAAAGAGAAAGAAATACCTATAATGAGTTGTCGGTAAACCCTGAAAATTGAAGAGAAACCCAAAAAATAGGTGTTCAAAAAAAGGAGACAGAATCAGTAGTTAGTAAATTTATATCAACAATTTATTACAAAATAAATCACACATAAAAGTAACACAAGACAATGACAAATTAAAAGTAGTTAAAAAAAACAACAGCTCAGGGGAGGGGGAGGGGCACGGCCTCAAAAATATGAAATAATTAACCTTTCCAATATATTACATAGCTATATAGGTTTAAAAAGACATAGGTCCATCAAGTTCAATTTTTCTCCACCAATTGTTCATTTTGTCACTAAATTAACTATAACCCTCAATGTTTTGTGTATTGCTGAAATCAATCATCCCTTTTTTAAAGGCTGTTATGATGTCTGACTGTCTGCCATTACTACCTCTTGTGGTAGGGCATTCCACATTCTGACTGACCTAACTGTAAAGAACTCTTTCCTATTTAGCTGTCAAAATCACCTTTTGCCACCCGTAATGAGTTTCCCCTGGTCCTAAGTATCGTCCTCGGAAGGACTAAGTCATTTGCCAGTCCTTTGTACTTATCACATGTTTATTTATACATATAAATGAGATGCTCTCTGAGGCGCCTTTTTCTAAGCTAAACAAGTCCAAATTTTCCAGCCTCTCATCATGTGAGAGGCCTTCTATCCCTCCAATTTCTTAATGTCCTTTCTATGTCAATATAAAATATGCCACTAGTCAACTATATATATTCATATTGTCATATATATTGATAGCATCTATAAAGTGCTTATATCTTTACAATGTCTATATATTTAATCCGTAATCCATGTATTTAATACGTAATCCATATATTCTAAAGGGTTGTAACTGAACCAAATGCACCAATGATTATCCACATATATTTGCAATACTAGTTTATATAATATTAATAATTGTGTAGTGTCAAAATGCTTAAATAATTACTGGTATTTACTTTTG
Organism: Ranitomeya variabilis; assembly: GCF_051348905.1. Classification (NCBI taxonomy): domain Eukaryota; kingdom Metazoa; phylum Chordata; class Amphibia; order Anura; family Dendrobatidae; genus Ranitomeya; species Ranitomeya variabilis. The sequence goes on from NC_135234.1 coordinate 532,584,908, forward strand.
CTTGAAGATATAAATAAGAAATCAATTTTAAAGTGAAAATGCAATGGATAATTTCACAGCCTAAAGAAGATGGAATACAGAATACATGGTTCCAGACAGACAATCTAAAGTGTATGTTCCATTAATAACTTCAAAAGGTGAAGAGTATATACATGATATGATAATATATTGTAAGATAATGGGAAGACATTCATTATATGAGGACATGCCACAACCCCCACGCCAACCCCTCACTCCAACGCCGTTTCACTCCTGTTTCGGGCTAAAATAAATACCAGTAATTATTTGAACATGTTGCTGTTGTACAATTATTCTAATTATAACAACTGATATTGTAAATATATGTGGATAATCATTGGTGCATTTGGTTCCTGAAAAACTCTTTATAATATATTGGCTACGCATTAAATATTTGGACTACGCATTAAATATACAGACATTGTATAAATACAAGCACTTTATAAATGATAGGAAAGGGGGGAGGGTAGGAGGTTGACATGCTATGAAAAACATAGAAATTGTTGCGGACAAATAAAGATGGTGAGTGCCGTACCAGCTGTTGACTTCAGCCAAAATTGAAGAGATGATAGGGTGATTCCGGCACATTCACTCAGGTTAAAAAAATCTTATTTTATTAGAACAGTTTAAAATGTTTATAATGAGAAATATAAGAGGGAACACCCTCTAAACCTTATGCTTTACTGGCGCACTTCAGCGCCCTTAGGGCTCATACTCACTTGCGAGAAAAACAGATCAGTGCAATCCTATAAAAAATCAGATTGCACTCAGACCAATGTTATTCAGTGGGTAACATCTCATTTGCGATTTTTTTTCTCAGCCGAAATCGGACGGAGAAAAAAATTGCAGCACGCTGCGATTTGCTGCGTATCTCGGACAAGACCCACAAATGCTAGTCAATGGGTGTGAGAAAAAAATCGCACAGCACTCGCACCATGCAAGTGCTGTCCAATTTTTATGCATCGGTGTCCATTGAAAAGCCAGCAGTTCATATCCGGTGTACAGTGAACTCACACTGACATGTTAAGAATAGAATAGATAACATTGTGTGTAACATTTGGAACCTATACGTATTTAATGAAAAAATGTTTTCACGGAAAAAACTGGCGTGGGCTCTAGTGCAATGTTCTGTGCCAGAGAGGGAAAGCCAGTGACTGATAGCAGATATTAATAGCCTAGAAAAGGACCATGGTTATTGTCCCCCTGGCTAAAAACATCTGCCCCAAGCCACCCCAGAAAAGGCACATCTGTAAGATGCGCCAATTGCGGCACTTAACCTCTCTCTTCCCACTGCCCTGTAGTGGTGGCATATGGGGTAATAAGGGGTTAATGTCACCTTTGTATTTTAATGTGACATTGAGCCTGGCTTAGTAATGAACTCAGATGAACTCGTGAGCATGGGAAAATGCCAGCTGATTTTCCAACGCTTAAGAGTTCATCTGAGTTCAGGCTGTGAGGGAGCACAGCTTCAGTGACATCATCGCAAATCACTGAAGCTCCGCTCCCAGCATTTCATTAATTCCTCAGTAGTTTATAACTGGGCCAGTCACATTAGCACCACTCCCGGTTGTAATCTTTATATACCCCAGATATGGATTACGGCATGGGAATGAGTGAACGCCAGACAGGTATGGGTATATTGTTGGTTTTTTATTTTACATTTTTTACAGGAGATCGAGGGCTTCGCATGGATTACCAGTAACAATAAAATGGTCAAACTTTGTTTAGTGTTTTAATTAATTAAAAGACTTTTTTCTGGCTGTGTCTTTTTTAACCCTTTACAAGCTTTAGAATTAGTAAGGGATAGGTGTCTTATTGACACCTCTCCATTACTAAGCTGGCTAAATGTCACCTTACAGCACAAATGTGACATTAACCCCTTCTTACCCCATATGCCATCGCTTCAAAGCAGTGGAATGAGAGAGAGGCTAAGTGCCAGAATCTTACAGATGCACCTTTTCTGGGGTGGCTGGGGGCAGATGTTTTAAGCCGGGGTGGGGCAAAAACCATGGTTCCTCTCTAGGCTATTAATATCTGTCCTCAGTCACTGGCTTTCCCTCTCTGATGTGGGAGCACACGCCAGTTTTTTCCGTGAAAATATTTTTTTATTAAATACATACATTTCCCAAATTTTACATACACATGCTAATAACAGGATTAGACACTGACATACACTGCTCCAAAAAAAGGGAACACAAAAATCCCACATCCTAGATATCACTGAATGAAATATTCCAGTTGTAAATCCTTATTCATTACATAGTGGAATATGTTGAGAACAATAAAACCTAAATGTGATCAGCATAAATCAGAACTAATATCCCACAGAGAACTGGAGTTGGAATGATGCACAAAATCAAAGTGGAAAATGAAGTTACAGGCTGATCCAACTTCAGTGAAAATGCCTCAAGACAAGGAAATGATGCTCAGTAATGTGTGTGGCCTCCACGTGACTGTATGACCTCCCTACAATGCCTGGGCATGCTCCTGATGAGGCAGCAGATGGTCTCCTGAGGGATTTCCTCCCAGAACTGAACTAAAGCATCTGCTAACAGGACAGTCTGTGGTGCAACGTGATGATGGTAGATGGTGTCCCAGATGTTTTCAATCGGATTCAGGTCTGGAGAATGGGTGGGCCAGTCCATAGCTTCAATGCCTTCATCTTGCAGGAAATGCTGACACACTCCAACCACATGAGGTCTGGCATTGTCCTACATTAGGAGGAACTCAGGGCCAACCACACCAGCACATGATCTCATAAGGGGTCTGAGGATCTCATCTCAGTACCTAATTGCAGTCAGGCTACCTCTGGTGAGCACATGGAGGGCTGTGCGGCCCTCCAAAGAAATTCAACCCCACACCATTACTGACCCACTGCCAAACCGGTCAGGCTGAAGGATGTTGCAGGCGGCAGATTGCTCTACATGGTGTCTCCAGACTCTGTCTTGTCTGTCACATTTGCTCAGTGTAAACCTGCTTTCATCTGTGAAGAGCACAGTGCGCCAGTGGCAAATTTGCAAATCCTGGTGTTCTGTGGCAAATACCAAGCGTTCTGCATGGTGTCGGGCTGTGAGCACAACCCCATCTGTGGACGTTGGGCACTAAGACCATATTTGGGCACTCAGACATAGATTTCAGTGTCCCTTTATATTTTTGAGCAATATATATATATGTATATATACAGTACAGACCAAAAGTTTGGACACACCTTCTCATTTAAATATTTTTCTGTATTTTCATGACTATGAAAATTGTACATTCACACTGAAGGCATCAAAACTATGAATTAACACATGTGGAATTATATACTTAACAAAAAAAGTGTGAAACAACTGAAATTATGTCTTATATTCTAGGTTCTTCAAAGTAGCCACCTTTTTCTTTGATAACTGCTTTGCACACTCTTGGCATTCTCTTGATAAGCTTCAACAGGTAGTCACTGGGAATGGTCTTCCAACAATCTTGAAGGAGTTCACAGAGATGCTTAGCACTTGTTGGCCCTTTTTGCCTTTACTCTGCGGTCCAGCTCACCCCAAACCATCTTGATTGGGTTCAGGTCTGGTGACTGTGGAGGCCAGGTCATCTGGTGTAGCACCCCATCACTCTCCTTCTTGGTCAAATAGCCCTTACACAGCCTGGAGGTGTGTTTGGAGTCATTGTCCTGTTGAAAAATAAATGATGGTCCAACTAAGCGCAAACCGGATGGAATTGCATGCCGCTGCAAGATGCTGTGGTAGCCATGCTGGTTCAGTATGCCTTCAATTTTTAATAAATCCCCAAAATGTCACCATCAAAGCACCCCGACACCATCACACCTCCTCCTCCATGCTTCATGGTGGAAACCAGGCATGTAGAGTCCATCCGTTCACCTTTTCTGCGTTGCATAAAGACACGGTGGTTGGAACCAAAGATCTCAAATTTGGACTCAGCAGACCAAAGCACAGATTTCCACTGATCTCATTTCCTTTCCTTGTGTTCTTTAGCCCAATCAAGTCTCTTCTGCTTGTTGCCTGTCCTTAGCAATGGTTTCCTAGCAGCTATTTTACCATGAAGGCCTGCTGCACAAAGTCCCCTCTTAACAGTTGTTGTAGAGATGCGTCTGCTGCTAGAACTCTGTGAGGCATTGACCTGGTCTCTAAGCTGAGCTGCTGTTAACCTGCGATTTGTGAGGCTAGTGACTTGGATAAACTTATCCTCAGAAGCAGAGGTGACTCTTGGTCTTCCTTTCCTGGGGTGGTCCTCATGTGAGCCAGTTTCTTTGTAGCGCTTGATGGTTTTTGCCACTGCACTTGGGGACACTTTCAAAGTTTTCCCAATTTTTCGCGCTGACTGACCTTAATTTCTTAAAGTAATGATGGCCACTCTTTATATTTTACTTAGCTGCTTTTTTCTTGCCATAATACAAATCCTAAAAGTCTATTCAGTAGGACTATCAGCTGTGTATCCACCAGGCTTCTGCACAACACAATTGATGGTCCCAACCCCATTTATAAGGCAATAAATCCCACTTATTAAACCTGACAGGGCACACCTCTGAAGTGAAAACCATTCCCGGTGACTACCTCTTGAAGCTGATCAAGAGAATGCCAAGATTGTGCAAAGCAGTCATCAAAGCAAAAGGTGGCTACTTTGAAGAACCTAGAATATAAGACAACAAAAAAGTGTGAACAACTGAAATTATAAGTATATAATTCCACATGTGTTAATTCATAGTTTTGATGCCTTCAGTGTGAATGTACAATTTTCATAGTCATGAAAACACAGAAAAATCTTTAAATGAGAATGTGGGTGCAAACTTTTGGTCTGTACTGTGTAGGTACATTATTAGTCCAATATGCACATTATTGTAACCCTCACAATTAAGTTAGAACAATAGCCTCCTCCAAGTACAGACAGTCATAAAGAGTAACATAATCAACATTGCACAATTTCCATATAGCAGTATGATAGCAGATATACATATAGTGTACCAAGGGTATGAAGCAGTGCAGCACAAGCAAAAGGCCTAAAATGTGACATAAGAGCAAAGGGAGGTATAATTATCTAGGATTAGTGAACCGGGACCCACCACACCTGATGCGCGTTTCGCTTGGAAATGCTTTGTCCAGGGTACACAATATGTATATCTGCTATTGCGCTGCAATATTATAGGACATTGTGCAATGTTGATTATGTTAGTTTTTGTGACTGTCCATATTTCAAGGCTATTTTCCTAATTTAATTGTGATTATGATAATGTGCATGTTGGACTAATATTGAACCTACATTGAAATTATCTATATATATGTACAAACGTGTGTCATGCTGCTACAGTGCAGTATAACGCAACCACCACCAGAGGGAGCTTGAAAGGGAAGTGAGACTCCGTACACAGAGTAGCACCACAGAGTATCAGTATAGGCTCCACCAAGTGGCGAGAGAGTGGTCAAACAAGCCGAGTCAAAAAACAACAATAGACAAAAGTACTGATCCTTCAGCAGTACACGTGGTCAGAAACAAGCCAGGAGGTTCAGCAATGATCAGAAGCGGATAAGACAAAGTCAGAAGGCAGAAGCGAGTCCGAATGCAAGCCAAGTCAGAAGCCAGAGAATCAAAACTGAAAAACAGGGAAACGGGCAGACAGAGAGAGTCAACAGACACGGGGCAAGTCAGAGATCACAGCAGGACAAACCAAAAGCTTCCAGAGTCAGGTTCACACACCAAAGGCAGAACTATAGCTGACACTGCATGATGCATAAGAGCTAAATAGCAAACCTGAACCCAGAATGAGGCAGAGCAAAGTTAATCCTTAACATGATCCGCCCAGAGAAAGGGCAGACAGGATAAAACCCTGGAACGGATCATGACAGTACCCTCCTCTCAAGGGGGGCCACTGGACCCCCAGGCTTCCCAGGATAACGTGCATGAAATGCCCAAACCAATCGATCAGCATGGACAGATCTCGCCAAGACTCAAGATCGATCCTCAGGACCGTAACCCCTCCAATGGACCAAATACTGAAGTGAACTACGGATCATGCAAGAATCCACAATCCGTTCCACTTCATATTTGGTCTGACCATCCACAAAGACAGGAAGTGGAAGGGATGGAGGCCCAGCAGATGATGGTACAAATGACCTAAGAAGGGACTTATGGAACAAATTGGGGATTCGAAGCGATGGAGGAAGCCATAAGTGAAAGGCAACTGGATTGACCCCCTCAATAATCTCGTAAGGACCAATAAACCTGGAACCTAGCTTAGCAGAAGGAAACTTAAGACAAATGTTCTTGGTAGACAACCACACTTTATCTTCTAATAGTAATATAGGTCCTACAGAACGTCGCTTATACACAAAAAGTTTATGTTTGCCCTGAGCCTCCCCAATGTTCTTCTGGACCTCTCTACACACCTCCCCCAATTGTTGCACTGTCATATCAGCCCCTAGACATCCTGAATCATTCCTAGAAAATTTGCCAAAATGGGGGTGAAAACCATAGTTACATAACAATGGAGAGGTGCCCGTGGACTGGTTAATCCGATTGTTAAATGCAAACTCAGCCATGGGCAATGAAGAACACCAATCATCCTGCTGAGACATAGCAAGACACATCAAAATCTTTTCAAGTGACTGGTTGGTCCTCTCCGTCTGACCGTTGTTCTCAGGATGGTACGCCGAGGAGAAGGTCAAACAAATACCCAATCTTTTACAAAATGTCCTCCAAATTTTGGACACAAATTGTACCCCTCTATCAGAAACCACATTCAAAGGCACACCATGCAGCCGTACAACGTGCTTAGATAGTGTTTCAGCATTAGGCAATCCTGCCAAAGGTACAAAATGAACCTGTTTACTGAATATGTCAACCACTACCCAGATTACAGTTTTGTCATTAGAAGGAGGGAGATCAGTGATAAAATCCATGGACAAATGAGTCAAAGGTCTATCCGGAATTGGCAATGGCACCAATTCCCTGGTTGGCCGGTTATGGGAGCTCTTAGCACGGGCACAGGTATCACAAGCAGACACAAACACAGTGATATCAGAGGTCATAGAGGGCCACCAAAACAGCCTAGCAATGGCTTTCCGGATGGCTGAGATCCCCGGGTGTCCACTGAGAGCAGAATCATGGAACTCCCGGAGAACCCTCAACCGGTACTGAACTGTGACAAAGAGCTTATTGTCAGGCAAAGAGGGAGGCACAAGAGACCGAGCCTTCCAAATCTCCTGCTTCAATTCAGAGGTTACCCCTGCAACAATCACCCCATGCTGAAGAACAGAGGAAGGAGGTTCGGGGGGCGGTTCGGGGGGCGATATCTAATTAAAACTGCAAGATAAGGCATCAGCCTTGATATGCTTGGAACCAGGCCAAAAAGTGATTGAAAAATGAAAACGAGAAAAAAAGCGACCACCAAGCCTGTCTAGGAGTTATCCATTTGGCAGTTTCAATATAAGACAAGTTCTAGTGGTCAGTTATCACCGTGATCCGATGAACCGCCCCCTCCAAAAAATACCTCCATTCTTCAAAAGCCAATTTTATGGCCAATAACTTCCGGATACCAACGTCATAGTTCCTCTCTGCAGAAGAAAACTTAATGGAGAAAAAGGCACATGGTCTTAAATGGGTCAAGTAATGGGTCCCTGAGAAAACACCACCCATACTCCCACCTCTGATGCGTCCACCTCTACAATGAACAGTTCAGGTGGATCAGGCTGAACTAATACAGGAGCAAGCATAAAACACTTTTTTAATCTAATAAATGCTTCAACTGCCAAGGGTGACCAAACTTTGAGATCAGCCCCCTTCCGAGTGCGATCGGTGAGTGGCTTGACCACCTGAGAAAACCCCTTGATGAATTTTCAATAATTGTCGAAACCCAGAAAATGCTGCAACCCCTGGAGGTCTCTGGGTTGCACTCAATCAACAATGGCCTGTACTTTTCCGGTATCCATCCGAAACCCATTGGCAGAAAGGATGATCCCCAGAAAATAAAGCTCCTGGACACAAAAAAAACATTTCTCAGGTTTAGCAAACAGAGAATTTCCCCGTAACCTGTGAAGAACAGCATGTAAATGACCAATGTGGGACTCCTTGTCAGGCAAGAAAACAAGGATATCAACCAGGTATATAACCATAAAAAAAAAAATATATAACCATAAAGCACCCGATAAAATCAGAAAAAATATCATTCATGAAGTTCTGAAACACCGTGGGCGCATTCATGAGACAGAAGTGCATGAACAAATTTTCAAACAGACCCTCGGAGGTGAGAAATGCCATTTTCCACTCATCCCTTTCCTGAATGCGGATAAGGTTATACGCTCCCCTTAGATCAAGGTTGGAAAATACAGCAAAATAATAACATCATTGTCCGCCCAGCAGACAAAGGAGGGGGAATTGTTGTAATGGACTATACGATGTATCATGAATAGTCCATGCGTCTGCTTGGCGACGCTGTCACATATAAAAAACATATGAACGATCCTACTCACGGCTATGTCAAAAAACTAAACATCTTGTGCCTTAAAGGTAAAGTATTAGAAATTCTGAACAAAAAGGAGTACCAATTTGTCATGAATAAAGACCCAAGCTTGGCCATCTTCTATCATATTCCTAAACTTCACAAGAATATGACACGCCCCCCGGGAGGCCAATTATTTCAGGCATAAACAGCCTTACAGCTAATTTATCATGGTACGTGGACAAGCACCTGCAGAAATGCATGCCACTTATACCATCTTACCTGAAAGACACAGGCCATATTTTCCAGGTTCTAGAACAAGTCAAGTGGAATTCCAGGTACATCCTCGGGACGTTGGACATTAAATCGTTTGTTTATCAAAGAGTATGTGGATTTTATTTTGTGCCATAATTACTTCATGTATGAAAGTGAATTCTATTTGCAGATATGGGGTACGGCCATGGGGACTCGATTTGCTCCGAATTACGCGAATTTGTACTTGGCTAAGTGGAAGGAGTCCAACATCTATACATCCGGGAGCCTAAGTACTGGCCTAGTCCTCTGGCGTCGATATATCGACAATGTCATATTCATCTGGGATGGCCTAGACATAGCCTGGATTCATTTATTCTGAGCTTAAATGAAAACAATTTTGGCCTGGAATTCACTCCCACGATTAGCACCACGAGCGTGAATTTCTTGGACCTAAGCATATACATTGAAGAAAATAACCTGTTCATGAAATGTTATTGAAAGGAAGTTGATTCCAACAGCTTCATTCACACGAGTAGCTGTCACTTGCCAGTATGGCTTATAAATATTCCCAGGGGTCAGTATACAAGAATAAGATGCAACTGTACCACTCTGGACGATTACAATGAGGAGGTGGGTATCCTGACAAGACAATTTCTGGAAAAAGGATATCCAATCTCTTTATTAGAACAGGCCAAACAAGAGGTGGGGGCTGCCCCGAGGGAGCCTCTGGTACACAAAACCAGGAATAGCAACCCACCAAACATCAGTATACAGGATCAAATTCGGCAATTGTCATTTATCACTCAATTTCATGCCGGCTATAAAAAATTCCAATCTATTATTCTGAAACACTGGGCAATTCTGCGGAGAGACAAGGTTATAGGTGAATATCTACCTATTGCCCCAAGATTTGTATTCAGGAAGGCCCAATCTTTGGGCAACTTGGTGGCTCCAACCATTAAGAGCCGAAAGGCAGAGATCGGTATACTCAGGAACACCGCTCCTTGACTTACCCCATGTGGTACTTGTTATTGTTGTAAAAACACAATCTTCAACAAACTGAAACAAGTTACGTTTACTGACTCTGAGGCCATGAACACCTTTAGTATTAAAAGCAGTATTACCTGCTACACTACAAAGGTTATTTACCTAATTGAATGCCCCAGCAAAAAATTGTACGTAGGCCGCACGAAAAGACGGCTCATGGTACGCATCAAAGAGCACCTGATAAACATTAAGAAAGGGCATATAGGCCATCCCCTCTCACGACATTTATCTGAGAAGCATAACAAATGTATCGAGGGTGTCCACTTTATGGGTATCCAAAAAATTCATCAGAATGCCAGAGGGGGCAACCTTATAGAGACGATGTCAAGAGCAGAATCCAAATGGATTTTTTCTCTAGATTGTCTGGCCCCAAAGGGCCTCAATTTTGGGCTACAACTCTATGCATTTTAGGGTGCGGTGAACCGGCGATCTGTTGGGGCCCCTCCCCATTGACCCTATGTGTATTCATTCAGTTTCCCCATTCAATAAGATATCACAACACATATGGGGTTGGTACAGAGGAACTCCTATTCTACGCTTGGTGTAGCAAGTTCTAGTGTTTTATAGTTTTTATACACATTTTATTCTTTTATATAGGTAATCACACCTCCCTTTTTAATTATTGTCTATGATGGGTTCCGCTTATATACTGCGGGTACCATGGATTTTATTTTTCCTAGTACATGTGTTTTATTTTTCCTAGTACATGTGTTTAAAGCCATTTACTGTTGTTTTTATTTTTATTGGATTAATAAAGCATTATGCAATTTTTAATTATATTAAAAGAAATTTACACACATATATTCATTTTGATGTTTTGAGGCCTCACTCACTGGGTTCGAACCTGTGTCGGGCACGCATGGTGTTTCTCCCTTCGGTGCACAGGTGTACTAGCCCTGAGCACCACCTCTCTCGCTTTAAACTACACAGTAACACCGGTTGGGCACACTGAATTTCAGTACCATTTCTATGGGCGATGTTAGGAGTGGGGGGCGGGACATTAGGGCTATTTAAGCTGGGTCTCCAAAGCAGGCGGTAACCCTGATGAAGGACTGCGCTCCTTCGAAACACGTCAGTTTTTGCTTGGTCCCAGTGCTGCTCCACACTTTTTTGACATCACACAGTGAGCGCTCCCGTCGGCCATTTTTTTTTTCTTTTCCCTCACTGTTTCCAGGGACGCCACCGGCCGGGGCGTTTCTGGTTTCCATGCCGACACACCGCCTTCCTGTTCAGCTGCTGTCACCTGGCGCTGGCCTCCTCGCCCAGCACTTGTTCCCCAGAAGAAGCGTCTCACGTGCCGGACCACTGTCTGGGCGCCCGGATCCCTGGTACCTCCTACACTACGACCAACATAAGATCTCGGTGAGTCAGACTCGCACTGGTTAGTGCCAAAATCTTTTGTACCACGTTGTGCTCAGCTTATTATTTACCATAGTGCACTCACCCTTCCACTCTTCCATCATATGTAGCAGGTACTCAGCGGGGAGTTTATTAATAGGGGTAACTTTTATATACTCCACTCATTTGTATATGGATTTCTCAGCCAAGTTATATCCCTTTAGCATGGTATCATCCTGTTTTATCTTTTTTATTTATTTATATTGACAGCCCTGGCATCTGGCTGTTTTGATACCAGCAGCAAAGGGATTCTTTTCTACTGGTAGCGCTGGTGTTTTCTTTTGTTATATTAAGTTTGGAAAACCACTTAGCACCAGACTATTGGTTATAGAAATCAGGAATGAGTGGGAGAGGGTAAGTATTTCTCACTGTAATTTTATTTAGTTCCCGGAAATCGAGGCATGGGCGTAAACCACCATCTTTTTTCTTGACAAAAAAAATCCTGCGGCCACAGGTGAGACAGAGGAACGTATGGGACCTTTGCGTAGACTATCAGAGATGTAGTTTTTCATAGCAGTACGTTCTGGGCCAGAAAGATTGTACAAATGGGCTTTGGGCAATTCAGAACCCGGAATAAGATTGATGGTACAATCATAAGGACGATGGGGTGGTAAGACCTCAGCCTCTTTTTCAGAGAACATGTCCCTAAAGTCCTTTAGGTACTCCGGAATACCCTCTGGACTAATGGCAGACACAAAAACAGCAGAAAGACAACCTTTGAAACTATTAGGACCCCATTTAACAATATCACGAGATCCCCAGTCTATAACAGGATTATGCCTCTGCAACCATGGGAATCCCAGCACCAGTAGGAAGATTATTCATAACAAAACATGAAATTTGTTCCTGGTGCAAGGAACCCTCCTTGAGGAGGAACTCCTCAGAGACAAATGTAAGGACATTTTGAGCTAACAGTGTCTTATCGATGGCAACGATATGGATGGGAGTCTCTAGTCTAACTGTCCATAACTTTAACTTGGACGCCAAACTAGAGTCAATGAAGTTCATGGAAGATCCGCAGTCCACAAATGCTGAAATGAATGCAAAGCCACCTCCATAACATAGTTCCACTTCCAACAAAACTTTTTGAAATGATGAAAATGGTACCTGAGAGTCTAGATGACCTCCTAGACCATCACCCAGACTCGGCAGCTTGTTACTCGATGGACAAGAGAGGCAGTCCTTCTTCCAATGTCCCGGATCTCCACAATAAAACCATAATTTTCCCATCACGTCGTTGTTTCCTCTCTTTCTCCTTGAAGTTGGTGATGCCAACTTCCATAGTCTCCTTGAATGACATCACCTCAGACTTGGCAGGCAATACAGGAATCTCACGCTGGATAATTTCTCTCTCCTGTAACCTCCGGTCCATACGAGTGGCTGGGTCATGGCCTCCTCCAGGGAACTGGGTGGCATATGAAGGGCCAGCGCATCCTTGAGATGATCAGAAAGTCCTCTCTCAAACAGGCATCTCAGAGCACAGTCACCCCAGGACACCTCAACGGATAACTTCTTAAACTCAGAACAATACTGTTCAGCAGTGAGTTCATTCTGGGAGAGACTAATGATCATGTCCTCTGCTACCCTGACCTGGTATGGTTCATCATAAATCAGTCCCAAAGCCTCAAAGAATCTGTCCACAGACACACATTCAGGGGCAGAAGCAGGGAAGTATGGAATCTCTCCCTCTCCCCGGAGAAAGTATCTGGGAGCTTGACTGTAGGTTCAGGAGAGTGCAATGAGACATCAGCAGAGTTAGAGCCCTGACAGTCATTCTGCAACGATTTAACTGTGTCAGAAAGCTCCCTTTGCAGGTGGTTATGAGATGAGGATAAGGCCCTCTGTTCCACAAACAGGTCTTGTATCATCACTCTCAAACTGTCCATTTGATCCGCCAAGGCATGAAGCGGATCCATAGCAAACAGAGCAGAGATAAAAATTGCAGAAATCCCTTTAAATGTATATGGTCAGCTATAATGTCATGCTGCTGCAGTGCAGTATAATGCAACCTCCACCAGAGGGAGCTTGAAAGGGAAGTGAGACCGCGTACACAGAGAAGCACCACAGAGCAACATAATAGGCGACACCAAGTAGCGAGAGAGTGGACAAACAAGCCGAGTCAGAAAACAACAATAGGCAGAATTACTAAAAGGATCAGCAGCACACGTGGTCAGACACAAGCCAAGAGGTTCAGCAACAGTCAGAAGCGGATAAGACAAAGTCAGAAGGCAGAAGCGAGTCCGAATACAAGCCAAGTCAGAAGCCAGAGAATCAAAACTGAAAACAGGGAATTTCTGGGAAAAGAGCAGACAGAGGGAGTCAACAGACATGGGGCAAGTCAGGGATCACAGCAGGACAAACCAAGAGCTACCAGAGTAAGGTTCACATGCCGAAAGCAGAACTAAGGCTGACACCGCCAGCAGGATGCATTGGAGCTAAATAGCAAACCTAAACACAGAATGAGGCAGAGCAAAGTTAACCCTTGACATGATCGGCCTGGAAAAAGGGCAGACAAGATAAAACCCTGGAACGGATCATGACACGTGATGATTGAGTATTATTAGTGCCTGTATTTACAGACACCAACCACACATTAATACATAAAAAATATTGCTTCATGGATGTTCTACCAGAATTTTTTTACTACTTTTGGGTGTACCAACCTTTCTTTTTTTTGTATCTGTGGTAAATTGTGTGATTTTCATTATCCATGTTTTATATGAAATCTATAATAAATTTGTATATCTTTTAATTGGTACCTTGGCCATGTTTAAAGCATTTTCTTTTTGGAGCTTCATTGATGTTTTTGCTTTATGGCTAATTGCATGTAGGTTAAAATTAATGTTTCTTTGCTAAATGAAGTGTCTAGTGCCTAAGGAAGCCCTTTTAAATGCAATTTGAAACTTTGGTCTTGTTCACAAGTTGTGCCTGGTCTTCAGCACCTCTATTGATAGCAAAGCTGTGCAATTTCACGAGTCTTAATCATCCTCACAGAATGTCATGATTTGTCAAGGTGCCCAAGATCATCAATTTTCATGAATAAGATTGAAGAATTACTGTGACAGAAGAGCAGATCAGATCTTTGAGTATTGTTGCTTCTTTTTACAAATTGGTACCAATTAATTTACAACAATAGATATTTTACCTCTCTTACGTTGCATTTTTTTTTTGTTTAAACAAAAATAAAACATTATTTGTAACTTGATGCATATGCATGCTTTTAGTACCATAATAGCTGCTGCAAATATATGTTTTCTTGTTTTTTTTGTTTTTACCGAAATACAGTATGCTGACCACTACAGATGACATATGGAAATTTCTATGGATGTGTCTTATGAGGAGGATTATGCAGTGGTCCCGGACTCCAACTATTGTGAAGGAGCTGAAATTCTCTTTTTGCCATACTGTCCTGCATTTTTACTCTATTGTTTTTGTTTTTTTTAAAATATACTGTATAGCACTGAATTGAACTGAAAAACTTTAAGAAAAAAGAGCTCTTAGTTTTATTGATATCCAAAGAATGACAATGAAAAAAGAGATCTGTGGAATACAACATGTCACCTCTATCAGATTATAAGCTGGTAAAACTGTTGGATAATTTAATTTTGAAACCTACAATTGAAGTTAATCACATGTATTTCCCAAATCAAATAAGAACCTAATTCAATCTGTTCACTACTTCACTAATATAGTCTGAGTTGATGGATCACGCAATATAATTTAATGATTTAAGCCTAAAATACCAGCTAAAATCCCCATTGGCTATTGCAATTAACACCAAGTTAGTGGGTTTCTATCAAACTATCAATAAAAACATTTCAAGAAAAATGCAGTAATTATGGTATATCACTTCAATAGTTCAGGTGATATGTGCTGGTTATTGGTGACTTGCTAAACATTTTCATTCCAATTTGAAATAAGTTTCAAACAATTTCAGCCAATATTGTAAAGTTTTGTGTACGTGTCATAGAAAAAGAAGTGAAGAAAGATTTTAACTTACAGTAGTGCTTTGCTTTAATCATCTCTCAATAAAAATAATCACCTACTTGGCTTGAAATCGTGTTAGTGGCAGAACAGTAAATTATGTCTCTGGCTTTTCCTCATAAAACATAGCTGACTTTTGTTTATGCTAAGAACATAAACTTGTAAACCACGTACTTGAAGGCTTTCAGGTTTTCTCCCTCACACCTCCCACTTACCAATAAAACTTGCAAACTCAGTAGTGATGTATGAGTGCAGATGTTCCAGGTTATTGTCAGGAGCCACTCTGTTAATAGCAGGGAGGATTGAGAGATGAAATAGCTGGCATATGATTAACTTATGAGGCTTAACTCTCATCCATTCATATGCGACTTTCGCTAACAAACTTCATTAAAATGATTTTCCAATTTTGGTCAAATAAAGCATGTTAATTTTATAATAATAAAAAACCTTACAAAATTCTAATGTTCAAACTCTAGCAGCCTTTCTCAGATCTACAGCCAGCTAAAATCCATGTGCAGCACAGCTTACTACATGGTAACACATTGCACTGTGCTCTTGATACCTTGACAAAAAAAAGTTTAATTACAAGAGCATCTAGTCTAAGTAATGTCAAAGTGATCTCACGATAGAAACAGATAGTAACTATGTAGTGGTCAATAACCCATTTAATAACACTGACAGACTTTTCATGTTTATTTGAGATACAAAAAAAGTCCATTTGTGATTACACAGTCAAGGTAGGTACACTAATAGGAAGCAAAATGAACATATGTCTATATATATATACTTATATTCATATGGAAAATAAGTATTTGATAGACTGCCTATTTTGCAAGCTTACCTACCAACAAAGAAGTGAGAGGTCTGTAATTTTTATTAATTATTAGGTACACTTCAACAGTGAGAGACAGAATCTTATAAGAAAAAAACAGAAAATCACATTGTTTAATTTTTACATTAATTTGCATTTTATTGCATGAAATAAGTATTTGATACAATGCAAAAGCAGAATTTAACATTTGGTACAGAAACCTTTGTTTGCAATTAAAGAATTCAGACATTTCCTGTAGTTCTTGACAAAATTTGCACAAATTTTGACCCACTTCTCCATACAGATATTTTCCAGATCTTTCAGGCCTCAGTGCTGTCTCTCGGCAACATTGAGTTTCAGCTCCCTCCAAAGATTGTCTACTGGGTTCAGGTCTGGAGACTGGCTAGGGTATTCCAGGACTTTGAATTTCTTCTTATGGAGCAATTCCTTAGTTGCACTGGCAGTGTGTTTCAGGTCATTGTCATGCTGTAAGGGAAGAAGGTTGTTGACCAAAATCTCATGATACATGACCCCATCCATCCTCCTTTCAATACAGTACAGTAGTCCTGTTTGCTTTGCAGAAAAGCATCCCTAAAGTATGATGCTTTTCCCCATAATGCTTCATGGATGGGATGGTGTTGTTGGGCTTGTACTCCTCCTTCTTCTTCCTCCATACCCGATGAGTAAAGCTGACAGCAAAAAGTTTATAGAATTGTGCCAACAGTTGCTGCCTTCTCATCAAGCTGCTTGCCTATTGTCTTGTAGTCCATCCCAGTTTTGTGTAGTTCTACATTTTTGTCACTGGTGCACTTAGAAAGCTCTTTGGTCATGATCTTGGTAAAGAGTTTGGAGTGTGAATGATTGACTATGTGTACAGATGTCTTTTATACAGGCAACAAGTTCAATCAGGTGCAATTAATACAGGTAATGAGTGCTGAGTAGAAGGGCTTCTTAAAGAAAAACTAATAGGTGTGAGAGACAGAATACCTGCTGGTTGGTAGGTGATCAAATACTGATTTCATGCAGCAAAATAGAATTTAATTATTTAAAAATATACAATATGATTATCTGATTTTTAATTTTAGATTCTGGCTTTCACAGTTGAAGTGCATTTGTGATAAAAATAAAATACAGACCTCTCCATTCTTTGTAGGTGGGAAAAAATTTAAATTCGGCAGTGTATCAAATCAGTCTGGAAAGGGGTATAAAGCCATTTGTAAAGCTTTGGAACTTCAGCAAACCACAGTGAAATGTATTTTCTGCAAATGGTGGAAAATATAGAACAGTGGTGAACCTTCCCAGGAGTTACCTCAGCTAAGGTCAGTGTTCATTACTCAACTATAAGAAAGAGACTGGACAAAAATGGCCTTCATGGCAGAGTTCCAAGACCACTGATGAGAAATAAGAACATAAAGGCTTGTATCCATTTTGCCAGAAAACATCTTGGTGATCCCCAAGACTTTTGGGAGAATACTCTTTGGACTGATGGGGACAAAAGTTGAACTTTTGGAAGGTGTATGTCCAATTACATCTGGCATAGAAGTAACACAGAATTTCAGAAAAGGAACATCATACCAATAGTAAAATATGGAGGTGGTAGTAGTGTGACGCTCTGGGTCTGTTCCGCTGCTTCAGTCCACGAAACCTTGTTGTGGCACATGGAAATATGAATTTTCTGTCCACCAAAAAATCCTGAAGGAGAATGTCCGGCCATATGTTTATGACCTCAAGCTCAAGCGCACTTGGGTCATGCAGCAGGACAAAGATTCAAAACACACCAAGTCCACATCTGAATGGTTTAAGAAAATTAAAATTAAGACTTTGGAGTGCCTAGTTAAAGCCCTGTCCTTAATCCGATTGAGATGCTGTGGCATGAACTTAAAAAGGTAGTTCATTCTCAGAAACACTCCAATGTGGCTGAATTGCAACAATTCTGCAAAGACGAGTGGGCAAAATTCCTCCGGAATGATGTAGAAGACTCATTGCCAGTTATCGTAAATGCTTGATTGCAGTTGTTGCTGCTAAGGGTGGCCCAACCAGTTAGGAATAAAATAAAAAAATATATAAAGAGCAAGGCCCAATTATTTTACAAACCAGAAAGGAATATGGACCCCTAAAATATAACTTTTAATATTAACAAGTTAAAAACATTAATAAATTCTTGTTACCATCAAATATTAGTGGGTTTAATTTAAAT
Organism: Ranitomeya variabilis; assembly: GCF_051348905.1. Lineage (NCBI taxonomy): Eukaryota > Metazoa > Chordata > Amphibia > Anura > Dendrobatidae > Ranitomeya > Ranitomeya variabilis. The sequence goes on from NC_135234.1 coordinate 532,603,058, forward strand.
ATGCATTTACTAGCAGAATTGTACTGCAATAAACATACTAAACCCTTCACGAGGAGATAAGTATAAAGTATTACACCCTGTTGTTCCCTGCAGAAGTCCCTACCTGTCAACAGAGGTTGGCATCCTAATGTTAAATGGTATGGTGCCCACGCTCGTTGGTGACTTTCCCTTACATTTCTAAGCCGCCCCTACTATAAAGTGCAGTAAATGTAGTACTTATCTCAAATAGATAATCAGATATTTAATACCTTAAACCATCTCTGGTATATAGTGGAATCTAGGCAGCATGTGTCTCCAATAGACCAGCAGATATCGATATCTCTAAGCCACCCTTTTGAAAAGTGCAGAAAAGGTAGTATTTATCTCCAATAGACAATCAGATAATCCAAGCCCTAAACCACCCCCACAGTAAAGTGCAGTACAGGTAGTATTTACCTCCAATAAATAATTAGATATTCATGTTGATCCCATCTGTCAATTAGTTTCCAAGATGGAGGAACTCTAAATCTCATAAATATACCAGATAAAATTCAATATGAATTAGAGACAGACAATAGGGCAATAAAAAACACTACCCTGAGTAAATTAATTGTACTTAGCTTGTGATTCTTTTTCCAGTCCCTTATCAGAATGAAAATCCCACTGCTGGCAGGCAACCATAGATTCTTTACATCCTTTATGGAATATTTAAAATAACAACAACATGGACCCGTCCTTCACACATGAAATAGAGGGAAAGGAGATTGCCTTTCTGGGTGTCCATATCTCAAAAGGGGTTGATGGCTCTCTTAGGACTTCTGTTTTTCACAAACCTACGGGGACAAATAGTCTTTTAACATGAGTGTGATACCTCACCCCTTTAAAGAGGGGTATCCCAAAGGTGTAGTTTTTGAGATTGAGGAGGAATTTTTCATCTTTGACTGAATTTAACAATAAATCAGTAGACCTAAAAAGAAGATTTTTAAAAGGGGATAGCTTATGGAAGTAGTGAAATAGGCATACAAATATGCATTAGGCATGAGTAGACCATCACTCCTAATCCTTAAACCAAGAGTAAAGTCAAACTACACTGCCTGACAGAAGTTATGTCGCTTATCCATGTTAGGTAAATAAAAGCTTATAACCTGACATTAAATTCATCCATTGGTTGTATAAATTATTCTTTTGAAAGCTGAAACCCTCCGAAATGTGGTTTAGGTTAAGAAAATAAATTGACATCAATGCAGAAATATTGATCAGTTAATGGACACAGAATGGTCGGAGTTTGGCAAGACAAAAGTTTTGTCGCCTGGTCATTTAATGCACCCAATCCTAGTTTACATCCTCACCTCTCCTCAGTAAATGATTGGTTAATTAGTGTGTCTGTATATAAAAAGAAACCCAGCACCCCAGACCTTCACTTGAACTGCAACTTGATCTCTAACAACATGAGAAAAATCCACCCTGCAGCCAAAGCCTGGATTATCAAGAGGCTGAAAACCAGATACACTGAAGAGGTGGCTGGCACCTTTAATGTGTCTCAGCATCAAGTACAAAGAATTAAAAAAAGATTTTCGAGATTGCGTTTGACAAGCCCAGGTCTGGCAGACCCCACAAGACAACTGCTCAGGAGGAACTTTTGTTGGTTAGAAAATCCAAATCAAGCCCCTCTTCCACTGCAGTAGAGCTCCAACAGACCTGGTCACCTCAAGTCCCTGTGTCAACTAGAACAGTTTATAGGATTATGTCTTGAAATGGCCTCCATGGTCGAATCAGTGTACTGAAGCCAACACTAAACAAAAGGCAAATAAAAAACCGTGTGGCATTTGCAAAGTCCCACAGCCTACTAAACAGATGGATGCTGGAAAAGTGGCAGAAGGTGGATTTCTCTGATGAATATTCAGCAGAATTACACCACATCCGCCACAAACACTGCAGGAGACCTACTGGAGCCCATATGGATCCAAAATACACCCAGAAAACAGTTACATTTGGTGGTGGAAAGATCATGGTCTGGGGTTACATTCAGTTTGGGGGTGTGCAAAACATTTGCAAGGTGGAAAGCAATATCAATAGCCTAAAATGTCAAGAAGTATTAGCTACCTCTTATAAACCAAATCATGAAAGGGGTCAAATTCTGCAGCAGGATGGTGCTTCATCTCATACATCCATCTCTTCAACAAAGTTCCTCCAGGCAAAAAAATCAAGGTGCTCAAGGACTGGCCAGCCCAGTCACCAGATATGAACATCATTGAGCATGTTTGGGGTAGGATGAAAGAGGAAGCTTGGAAGAGAAAACCAAATAATCTAGATGAACTCTGGGAGGCAAGAAAGACTGCATTCTTTGCTATTCCTGATGACTTCATTAATAAATTGTATGAATCATTGTTGAACCGCATGGATGCAGTCATTCAAGCTCATAGAAGTCACATAAAAAATTAAATATGACTCTAATAGCACCACAACTTCATTCACCAATGCTATGCAACCTAAATTTGTATTTTAAGTTAATTATTTGCTTGAATATCACATTACTTTATATGGGTGACAAAACTTTTGTCTTGCCAAAATCTGACAATTCTGTGTCCATTAACTGATCAATATTTCTGCATTGATGCCAATTTATTTTCTTAACCTAAACCACATTTCGGAGGGTTTCGTCAGGTTATAAGCTATTATTTAGATAACATGGATAAGCGACATAACTTCTGTCAGGGAGTGTACATTATGCATCTATTTGGTTCATATGATGATTAGTGATGAGCAAGCATGATCACCACTACTCGTTGCTCATCTGAGCATTGCAGTGCTCGCAATGCTCAGAGCTTGCCAAGTTTTTCCGGCTTTGCCGGGTGGGAGCTCATGTCTCCGCCCTGCATACTTGGCACTCTTTAGAGAGCCAATAAACATGTAGGGATTGTCTGCCACACAGTGTAATGCCGGAGCCATGTTGGTTGAGGTATTACAGTAATTGGCTGGCCGCACAGCATCATCAGGTCTATCTCAGACCTGGCGCTGCCACGCTCATCACAGTCAACTCCAAAATCAGGCAGTGTAGAGAGAGTTGCTGCTGACCTAGGGAGAGATTTGTTAGCTTCATACTTAGTGTGGATATACTATATATTTAACAGATATCCATCTCAACTAACAGTCCTTCTGAGGACTAATAGCTGCATCGATATCAGTGCTAGGTAGGTAGGCAGTGTATGTGGAGACTGCAGTGCATAGAGCAATAGGGTCCATTCCAGTTCTTTCTGCTACTGCTGCCTGTTAGGGTTGGTGGAATGCACCGAGTATATTTAGATATAATTATTGGTGCGTTCGCAGCCCGGGGTCTACCGTGCAGGAGATGAACCTGCTGCTAGCAAATGACGGCACAATATGGCAGTGTAAGCGAATTCTGTTACTTCACAGAGTTGCACAGAAGGGAAAATGCTGTGCCCTGTTAGCATCACAGGGGAACACAGCTGCCTAACAGAGCAAAAGCAATCAGTGGTCAAGGAGAAGCAAGCACACAAACACCTCCTCTCTGGTGGAGCCGGAATTCTAATGGCTTTATTCCAGCCCTGAATTCACCACACATAACTCCTCACCGGAGGTGTCGGTATTCTAGTGGCTTATTTCAGCCGGACCCTGACCACAAGCAGATAAGACCACTGAATAGCAAAAGCTCATGACATAAGCTGACCCTAGCGCATGGCCTTGCAGCCATGCAAACCTTTTATAGCTGCAGCAACTTCAGGACCTTCCTAGAGGACAGTGGGAGCTGTCACAGTACCTGAGCATGTGACCCCTGACCTCCAATGAGAGGTCTTACCTTGGGCATGCTCAGAAGGGGAGAAGCAGGACTTAGTCCCAGAGACGTCTGCTCGCTACTGACCAGTACTGGCTACAATGGCTGAGCTTGGAAAGACAGCAGTAACCATCCGCATTGTATCAGGCTGAGCCAGATGCTGAGACAGACGTCTCCGCTGAGCAGGCTCCACTGTGGCTGGAGAAGAATGGGAGACCGCAGCGGAGATGGTTCGAGACTCCCCCTGTGCAGAGGTGGGAACTCGACCCCTAACACTGCCTATCACAGATATTTCAAGACAGGGGCCAGGAATAATTATTTTTGGATCTTAATCTTGATTATTTGCTTTAAAAGCAATCCAGATAACACCTTTTTTTCTGCTCCATTTGATTGTTGGCACTGCAAAATAAAGCCAGATACTTTCTGTTAGGGGTCAAGTTCCCACCTCTGCACAGGGGGAATCTCCGGCCATCTCTGCTGCGGTCTCTGCAGTGGAGCCTGCTCAGCGGAGACATCGGTCCCAGCGTCTTGCTCAGTCCCACTCTGTACAAAGAGTTACTGCTGCTTTTCCTGCTTCTGTCATTGAAGTCAGTGCTGGGCAGCGGCGAGCAGACGCTTCTGGGACTAAAGGCCCCGTCTCACTTAGCGACGCTAAAGCGATCCCGACAACGATACGACCTGTCAGGGATCGTTGCTGCGTCGCTATGTGGTCGCTGGTGAGATGTCAAACAGTGAGATCTTACTAACGATCGCAGCTGCGATCTCACTGTTTGACATCTCACCAGCGACCTGTAGCGACCTGTACAACGATCTCACATGGGAGCTATTATGACGATTCAGTGTCTGAGTCATCAACGAGGTCGTTGGTAAGGTGTCAAACACAGCGATGTGTGCTACCCAGCGGGACCTCAACGATCAAAAAAAGGTCCAGGCCATTCCGACACGACCAGCGATCTCACAGCAGGGGCCTGGTCGCTGCTACGTGTCACACAAAGCGAGATCGCTACTGAGGTCGCTGTTGCGTCACGAAACTTGTGACTCAGCAGCGATCTCGCTAGCGATCTCGCTTAGTGAGACGGGGGCTTAAGTCCTGCTCTTCTCATTCTGAGCATGCCCTGAGTAAGATCTCTCACTGGAGATCGAGGGTCACATGGTCAGATACTGCAGCTAAGTCCATTGGTCCTTTCAGGAAGGTCCTGTAGGTGCTAGGACTAAGTCCTGCTTGGCACACACTGAGCATGCCCAGGGCAAAATCTCTCAGTGGAGATTTAGGGTCACATGCTCAGGTATGGCAGCCTCTCATTGGTCCTTCTGGGAAGGTCTTTTACTTGCTGCAGCTATATAAGGCTCGCATGGCCGCCCGGCCATGCGCTAGTATTGCATTCATTTATGTACTTTGCGCCAGTGTGGTCTTGTATGTGTGTGTTCAGGGACCCGGCTGAAATAAGCCCCTAGAATGCTGGCACCTCCGGTGAGGAGTTCGTATGCTTGTGTGTTCAGGGACCTGGCCGAAATAAGCCCCTAGAATGCTGGCACCTCCGGCGAGGAGTTTCGTGTGCGTGCAAGACCACTGACTGCTCTTATTTAGACAGTTAACCTGTGCCTCTGTGGAGTCTAACAGGGTGCAGCGCTTTGTGTTCACGGCTGCTCTGTGAAGTAACAGAGTTAGCTAACACTGCTATTAGTTCCACTATTTACTAGCAGCAGGTTCTCCTGCACGGTGGACCTCGGGCTGCGAACGCATCTATCCTAATAAAATATATACTTAATTAGGTGTGTTCCGCTAGCCCTATCATAACACTTTCTATATTACACTGGTAAGAAAACTGCTATTTTACACTGGAGTTTGTCCGTCACACAGATCACATATCAGTGGGGTCAAAATTGTGCCATTTCAGGCCTCAATTTAAGTTTTGCTGCATTGTCTTAAGTAAGTTATTGACATCAGTCTGCTGAAAAAGCAGTAGTTCACTACAGGCCAGATATTTAAAGCCGGGGTTTGTCCGCCACACAGATCTCATATCAATGCCATCAAAATTGTGTCATTTCAGGCCTAAATTTAAATTTGTTGCAGTGTCTTAGGCAAGTTATTGACACCAGTTTGCTGAAAAAACAATAGTTACCTACAGGACAGATATTTTAAGCTGGGGTTTCTCCGCCACATGGATCGCATATCAGTGTGGTCAAAATTGTGCCATTTCAGGCCTCAATTTAAAATTTATTGCAATGTCTTAGGCAGGTTATTGACACCAGCTTGCTTAAAAAAATAGTTACCAACAGGTCAGATATTTTAAACTGGGATTTTCCCTCACACGGATCACACATAATTTTGCTCCAAATTCAACTATTTGTAGTGAACGTTGAAAATATTGTACTCCATTTAAAATGGGCAAGGCATGTGGCAAGGGACAGGGAAGTGGACGTGATGGTGCATGCAGAAGCTGTGGCCATAGGCAAGCTGAAATTGTGCCACAATAAACGCCCACATCTTCTCACCCAACCTTCCTGTCCCAATTACTAGGGGACTGCAGGATCACACCATTATTAAGCCAAAAGCAGTATCAAAAGGTTGTTGGTTGGATAGCGTATAATGCTTCCAGTCACTTTGCCGCCACTACAACCACAACCATGTCTTCCACATGGTCAAGTCTGTTGTGAATTTGGTTTTTGGGCTCCCCCGGTGGTCACTGGTGGTACTGGACTTGTGTGCTTCACTTTCTCTGTTCACCTGTTTCCATCAGGATATGGGAGTATCCTATTTAGCCTTGCTGCTCAGTTATTCTAGTGCCGGCCATCAATGTAACCAGAGCCTTTCTGTTTCATGTTCCTGCTTCTAGACTACTATCAGCTAAGTTGGACTCTTAGTCCTAAGTTTGTTTGCATTTTTGTTCCAGTTCACAGTTATGTTATGTTTCTGTAGCTGGAAGCTCTTGTGGGCCGAAATTACCACTCCGGTGTCATGAGTTGACACATGAGTCTTAAAGTAATTTCTGGATGGTATTTTAATAGGGTTTTCAGCTGACCGTGAAGTTCCCTATTGTATCTTCTTACTATCTAGTAAGCGGACCTCGCTTTGCTGAACCTACCTTCATACTGCGTATGTCTTTTCCTCTGAACTCACCGTCAATATATGTGGGGGGCTTCTGTCTCCTTTTTGGGGGAATTTCCCTAGAGGTAAGCCAGGTCTGTTTTTTCCTCTAATAGGGTTAGTTAGTTCTCCGGCTGGCGCTGGGCGTCTAGGGATAAAACGTAGGTACGTCACCCAGCCACTGTTAGTTGTGTGATAGGTTTAGCTCACGGTCAGCTCGAGATTCCATCACCCAAGAGCTAGTCTGTTATTTTAGTTCTCTGACGTTCCCCTTGCCATTGGGAACCATGACAGTATGGCCGGCCAAGGGTTAAAACCGTTGGCAGAAGAAAGGAGAGAAAAAGAAGTCTGCAGATTTTTTTTTTTTTCTCTTCTGAGCTTGCTCTATAGTTTACTCAGTTGCATTTCTGCTCTAATTGCAGCCTTTGCCTCTCTCTCTCCTTCTAATCCTTGAATGGCTCTGATCTCACCTGATTAAAATGGATCCTCAGAGTTTGGCTACAGGTTTGAATAATCTTGCTACGAAGGTTCAAAATTTACAGGATTTTGTTATTCATGCTCCTATATCTGAACCTAGAATTCCTATACCAGAATTTTTCTCCGGGGATAGATCTCGTTTCCTGAATTTCAAAAATAATTGTAAATTATTTCTTTCCCTGAGATCTCGCTCCGCTGGAGATCCCGCACAGCAGGTTGGGATAGTAATTTCCTTGCTGCGGGGTGACCCTCAAGACTGGGCATTTGCATTGGCACCCGGGGATCCTGCGTTGCTCAATGTGGATGCGTTTTTTCTGGCTTTGGGGTTGCTTTATGAGGAACCTAACTTAGAGATTCAGGCTGAAAAAGCCTTGATGGCCCTATCTCAAGGGCAAGATGAAGCTGAAATATACTGCCAGAAATTTCGTAAATGGTCTGTGCTTACTCAGTGGAATGAGTGCGCCCTGGCGGCGAATTTCAGAGAGGGTCTCTCTGATGCCATTAAAGATGTTATGGTGGGGTTCCCTGCACCTACAGGTCTGAATGAGTCCATGACAATGGCTATTCAGATTGATCGGCGTTTGCGGGAGCGCAAACCTGTGCACCATTTGGCGGTGTCTTCTGAGAAGGCTCCAGAAAATATGCAATGTGATAGAATTCTGTCCAGAAGCGAACGGCAGAATTTTAGGCGAAAAAATGGGTTGTGCTTCTATTGTGGTGATTCAACTCATGTTATATCAGCATGCTCTAAACGTACAAAAAAGGTTGATAAGTCTATTTCAATTGGCACTTTACAGTCTAAGTTTATTCTGTCTGTGACCTTGATTTGTTCATTATCGTCAATTACCGCGGATGCCTATGTCGACTCTGGCGCCGCTTTGAGTCTAATGGATTGGTCCTTTGCCAGGCGCTGTGGGTTTGATCTAGAGCCTCTGGAAGTTCCTATACCTCTGAAGGGTATTGACTCTACACCATTGGCTAGTAATAAACCACAATACTGGACACAAGTGACTATGCGTATGAATCCAGACCATCAGGAGATTACTCGCTTCCTTGTGTTGTACAATCTACATGACGTTTTGGTGCTCGGATTACCATGGTTACAATCTCATAACCCAGTCCTTGACTGGAAAGCAATGTCTGTGTTAAGCTGGGGATGTCAGCGGGCTCATGGGGACGTACCTTTGGTTTCCATTTCGTCATCTATTCCCTCTGAGATTCCGGAATTTTTATCTGATTATCGTGATGTTTTTGAGGAGCCTAAGCTTGGTTCACTACCTCCTCACAGAGATTGCGATTGTGCCATAGATCTGATTCCGGGCAGTAAATTTCCAAAGGGTCGTTTATTTAATCTATCTGTACCTGAACATGCTGCTATGCGAGAATATATTAAGGAGTCCCTGGAAAAGGGACATATTCGTCCTTCTTCATCTCCCTTAGGAGCCGGTTTTTTCTTTGTATCTAAAAAAGATGGCTCTTTGAGGCCGTGTATTGATTATCGACTCTTGAATAAAATTACAGTCAAATATCAGTATCCTCTGCCACTGCTTACTGATTTGTTTGCTCGAATAAAAGGGGCTAAGTGGTTCTCTAAGATTGATCTCCGTGGGGCGTATAATTTGGTGCGAATTAAGCAGGGGGATGAGTGGAAAACCGCATTTAATACGCCCGAGGGCCATTTTGAGTATTTAGTAATGCCTTTTGGTCTTTCAAATGCCCCTTCAGTCTTTCAGTCCTTTATGCATGACATTTTCCGTGAATATTTGGATAAATTTATGATCGTGTATCTGGATGATATTTTGATTTTTTCGGATGACTGGGATTCTCATGTCCAACAGGTCAGGAGGGTTTTTCAGGTTTTGCGGGCTAATTCCTTGTGTGTGAAGGGTTCTAAGTGTATTTTTGGGGTTCAAAAGATTTCTTTTTTGGGGTACATTTTTTGCCCCTCTTCCATTGAGATGGATCCTGTCAAGGTTCGGGCTATTTGTGATTGGACGCAACCTTCTTCTCTTAAGAGCCTTCAGAAATTTTTGGGCTTTGCTAATTTTTATCGTCGATTTATAACTGGTTTTTCTGATGTTGCTAAACCTTTGACTGATTTGACCAAAAAGGGTGCTGATGTTGCTGATTGGTCCCCTGCTGCTATGGAGGCCTTTCGGGAGCTTAAGCGCCGCTTTTCTTCCGCCCCTGTGGTGCGTCAGCCTGATGTTACTCTTCCTTTTCAGGTTGAGGTCGATGCTTCCGAGATCGGAGCTGGGGCGGTCTTGTCGCAGAAAAGTTCCGACTGCTCCGTGATGAGACCTTGTGCGTTCTTTTCTCGAAAATTTTCGCCCGCCGAGCGAAATTATGATATTGGTAATCGGGAGCTTTTGGCTATGAAGTGGGCTTTTGAGGAGTGGCGTCATTGGCTTGAGGGGGCTAGACATCAGGTGGTGGTATTGACCGATCACAAGAATTTGATTTATCTTGAGTCTGCCAGGCGCCTGAATCCTAGACAGGCGCGCTGGTCGTTGTTTTTCTCTCGGTTTAATTTTGTGGTCTCATACTTACCAGGTTCTAAAAATGTGAAGGCGGATGCCCTTTCTAGGAGTTTTGAGCCTGATTCCCCTGGTGATTCTGAACCTACAGGTATCCTTAAGGATGGGGTGATATTATCTGCTGTTTCCCCAGACCTGCGACGGGCTTTGCAGGAGTTTCAGGCGGATAGACCTGATCGTTGCCCGCCTGGTAGACTGTTTGTTCCTGATGATTGGACCAGTAGAGTCATCTCGGAGGTTCATTCTTCTGTGTTGGCAGGTCATCCCAGGATCTTTGGTACCAGGGATTTGGTGGCTAGGTCCTTCTGGTGGCCTTCCCTGTCTCGAGATGTACGAGTTTTTGTGCAGTCTTGTGATGTTTGTGCTCGGGCCAAACCTTGTTGTTCTCGGGCTAGCGGATTGTTGTTATCTTTGCCTATTCCAAAGAGGCCTTGGACTCACATCTCTATGGATTTTATTTCTGATCTCCCTGTTTCTCAGAAAATGTCTGTCATCTGGGTGGTGTGTGACCGTTTTTCAAAGATGGTTCATTTGGTGCCCTTGCCTAAGTTGCCTTCCTCATCCGAGTTGGTTCCTCTGTTTTTTCAAAATGTGGTTCGCTTGCATGGTATTCCGGAGAATATCGTTTCTGACAGGGGGACCCAGTTCGTGTCTAGATTTTGGCGGGCGTTCTGTGCTAGGATGGGCATTGATTTGTCTTTTTCGTCTGCATTCCATCCTCAGACTAATGGCCAGACTGAGCGAACTAATCAGACCTTGGAGACTTATTTGAGGTGTTTTGTGTCTGCAGATCAGGATGACTGGGTTGCCTTTTTGCCGTTGGCGGAGTTTGCCCTCAATAATCGGGCTAGTTCTGCCACTTTGGTTTCTCCTTTCTTTTGCAATTCGGGGTTTCATCCTCGTTTTTCTTCCGGTCAGGTGGAGTCTTCGGATTGTCCTGGAGTGGATACTGTGGTGGATAGGTTGCATCGGATTTGGGGACAGGTGGTGGACAATTTGGAGTTGTCCCAGGAAAAGACTCGGCATTTTGCTAACCGCCGTCGTCGTGTTGGTCCTCGTCTTCGTGTTGGGGACTTGGTGTGGTTGTCTTCTCGTTTTGTCCCTATGAGGGTTTCTTCTCCTAAGTTTAAGCCTCGGTTCATCGGCCCGTATAAGATTTTGGAGATTCTTAACCCCGTGTCCTTTCGATTGGACCTCCCAGCATCTTTTTCTATCCATAATGTCTTCCATCGGTCATTATTGCGCAGGTATGAGGTACCGGTTGTGCCTTCCGTTGAGCCTCCCGCTCCGGTGTTGGTTGAGGGTGAATTGGAGTACGTTGTGGAGAAGATCTTGGACTCCCGTGTTTCCAGACGGAAACTTCAGTATCTGGTCAAGTGGAAGGGCTACGGTCAGGAGGATAATTCTTGGGTGACAGCCTCTGATGTTCATGCCTCTGATTTGGTCCGTGCCTTTCATAGGGCTCATCCTGATCGCCCTGGTGGTTCTTGTGAGGGTTCGGTGCCCCCTCCTTGAGGGGGGGGTACTGTTGTGAATTTGGTTTTTGGGCTCCCCCGGTGGTCACTGGTGGTACTGGACTTGTGTGCTTCACTTTCTCTGTTCACCTGTTTCCATCAGGATATGGGAGTATCCTATTTAGCCTTGCTGCTCAGTTATTCTAGTGCCGGCCATCAATGTAACCAGAGCCTTTCTGTTGCATGTTCCTGCTTCTAGACTACTATCAGCTAAGTTGGACTCTTAGTCCTAAGTTTGTTTGCATTTTTGTTCCAGTTCACAGGTATGTTATATTTCTGTAGCTGGAAGCTCTTGTGGGCCGAAATTACCACTCCGGTGTCATGAGTTGACACATGAGTCTTAAAGTAATTTCTGGATGGTATTTTAATAGGGTTTTCAGCTGACCGTGAAGTTCCCTATTGTATCTTCTTACTATCTAGTAAGCGGACCTCGCTTTGCTGAACCTACCTTCATACTGCGTATGTCTTTTCCTCTGAACTCACCGTCAATATATGTGGGGGGCTTCTGTCTCCTTTTTGGGGGAATTTCCCTAGAGGTAAGCCAGGTCTGTTTTTTCCTCTTATAGGGTTAGTTAGTTCTCCGGCTGGCGCTGGGCGTCTAGGGATAAAACGTAGGTACGTCACCCGGCCACTGTTAGTTGTGTGATAGGTTTAGCTCACGGTCAGCTCGAGATTCCATCACCCAAGAGCTAGTCTGTTATTTTAGTTCTCTGACGTTCCCCTTGCCATTGGGAACCATGACACAAGTCTGACTAGCCATGAGTCTGGACTGCATATTCCTGACTCTGATCCTCCTTCTTCCCAGCATGCCGAGTGCCCAGAGACAACCGATCCCACACTTAGACACTCTGAATACCTTTTCACTTTTCCATTTATAGATTCGGGCCTCTCGCCCAGTCCACTTGAAGCGGGGACAAGAGGAGATCACATGCAGCGATGCACAAATATTTTGAGCAGTCACTGTCACATGGCGATGATGGGAAAGTGTCACAAGAGGTGGACGATGATGAGACCCAGTTGCCAGAAAGTCCGGAGGAGAATCCTGGCGCGGAAGTGTAGGATGAAGTGGGATGATACAGTAACTAACCCAAGCTGGCAGGAAGACATGCAGTGTGAGATTAGCAGCACACAGAGGGAAGGGAGACAAAGACCCCCAACAGGCAAGAAGAAGCAGTGTGGTGGCCGCAGACAGAAGGTGGGCAACCGTTCCTCGTAACACCAACATGACTGAAGTTGCTAGTCCAGACTCTGTTGATAATCCCAAAAAGGCCAGTTGCACCACCTGCCAGGTCAGCAGGGGTAGCAAAACTACCAGTCTGACCACCACCAGCATGATCATGCACATGGCAGCAAAGCACTCCACTTTGTGGGCCGAAGTCCAGGGTCCAGGAAGTGTTTGTGGGTGACACCACTGCTTGTTCCACTGTTGTGCACAGAAGCCAGTCCCCTGTCAATGGTGCATGCAAAGATGCCAGATGCCAGATTCCCTGCACCTGTCATTACACACACTCAACTAGCACAATCAGCAAGCACATCGACGTCTTTGTGTCAGCGCAACATTCAGTTGTCTATACCCCAGAATTTGGAGTGCAAGCGCAAACAGGCAGCCAACGCCTCACAGGCCACACAAATAAATTCACACAATTAGCGAATGCTTTCACTCTAAATGTTGCCTTTTAGGCATGTGGAGATGGAAGCTTTCTGCAACCTGATGGAGACGGCCGTCCCTCGGTGCTCGGTCCCCAGCCACCACTATTTCTTCTGGTGTGCCATCCCCGCATTACACAAGCATGTGTCCCACAACATTAGCCATGTCTTCAACAACACAGTTACTGAGAAATTCCACCTAACAATGGACACATGGACAAGTGCTTCTGGGCAGGGACAGTACATCTCGCTGATGGAACACTGGGTTAACATAGTGTAGGCAGGGAACCAGTCGGACCTTGGGATGGAACACCTTCTCCCGACGCTGGTGACTGCGGGCCCTAAGTCAATCAGGGCTGCCCACACAGTTTACATCTCCTGCACCTCCTCCTCTTCAGCCTCCATCTCTGAAATGACCACATCAGTCACAAGCTGGAAGCACTGCAACACTGCCTCAGTCTAGCGGCAGCAGGCTGTGCTAAGCTAATATGCTTAGGTGACGAACCGCACAATGCTGAAGAGTTGTGGACAGCTCTGAAAGAGCAGTCAGATTTGAGGCTGACACCTCTGAACCTACAGTCAGGCATGGTCATGTGTGACAATGGCCAGAACCTGGTGGCGGCTCTGAGGTGAGAAGAGCTCAGATACGTACCATGCCTGGCCCATGTGCTTAATCTCGTAGTTGAGTGGTTTGTCATGAATCCCCAATGGCTAGGGATAGCACAGGACAAGCAAGGTACAAATAAATAACGGACGAGCTCTAGGGTGATGGAAACTGGGCTGACCGCTGCCCTACGCCTGACAAACGCAACTAGAGATAGCCAGGGAGCGTGCCTACGTTGGTTCTAGACGCCACGCACCAGCCTAAGAGCTAACTAGTACTGCAGAGAAAATAAAGACCTCACTTGCCTCCAGAGGAATGGACCCCAAAGATATAGTTGCCCCCCACATGTATTGACGGTGAAATGAGAGGAAGGCACACACATAGAGATGATGTATATAATAATAATAATAATAATAATAATAATAATTTTATTTATATAGCGCCAACATATTCCGCAGCGCTTTACAACTTATAGAGGGGACTTATACAGACAACAGACATTACAGCATAACAGAAATCACAGTTCAAAACAGATACCAGGAGGAATGAGGGCCCTGCTGCTCGCAAGCTTACAATCTATGAGGAAAAGGGGAGACACAAGAGGTGGATGGTAACAATTGCTTTAGTTATTTGGACCAGCCATAGTGTAAGGCTCGGGTGTTCATGTAAAGCTGCATGAACCAGTTAACTGCCTAAGTATGTAACAGTACAGACACAGAGGCTATTAACTGCATAAAGTGTATGAGAACATGATGAGAGGAACCTGATTATGGTTGAAGTTTTGTGAATGGGCCACACAGGGATGGTTAGGTTAATGCGTTGAGGCGGTAGGCCAATCTGAACAAATGAGTTTTTAGTGCACGCTTAAAACTGTGGGGATTGGGGATTAATCGTATTAACCTAGGTAGTGCATTCCAAAGAATCGGCGCCGCACGTGTAAAGTCTTGGAGACGGGAGTGGGAGGTTCTGATTATTGAGGATGCTAACCTGAGGTCATTAGCAGAGCGGAGGGCACGGGTAGATTGGTAGACTGAGACCAGAGAGGAGATGTAGGGTGGTGCTGAGCCATGGAGTGCTTTGTGGATGAGGGTAGTAGTTTTGTACTGGATTCTGGATTGGATGGGTAGCCAGTGTAATGACTGGCACAAGGTAGAGGCATCGGTGTAACGGTTGGCGAGGAATATGATCCTGGCAGCAGCATTCAGGACAGATTGGAGCGGGGAGAGTCTGGTAAAAGGTAGGCCAATTAGTAGAGAGTTACAATAGTCCAGACGAGAATGAATAAGTGAGACAGTAAGAGTTTTTGCAGAGTCGAAAGTAAGAAAAGGGCGAATTCTGGAAATGTTTTTGAGATGCAGATAAGAAGAGCGAGCCAGTGATCGGATGTGGGGGGTGAATGAAAGCTCGGAATCAAGGATGACTCCAAGGCAGCGGGCATGTTGCTTTGGAGTAATGGTGGAACCGCACACAGAGATGGCAATGTCGGGCAAAGGTAGGTTTGTAGAGGGAGAGAACACGAGGAGTTCAGTTTTTGACAGGTTCAGTTTCAGATAGAGGGAGGACATGATGTTAGAGACAGCGGTAAGACAATCACTGGTGTTTTCTAAAAAGGTCGGCGTGATAACAGGAGAAGAGGTATATAATTGGGTGTCGTCAGCATAGAGATGGTACTGGAAACCAAATCTACTGATTGTTTGTCCAATAGGGGCAGTATACAAAGAGAAGAGGAGGGGGCCTAGGACTGATCCTTGAGGAACCCCAACAGTAAGGGGAAGGTGAGAGGAGGAGGAACCAGCAAAACAAACAGTGAAGGATCGGCCAGAGAGATAGGAGGAGAACCAAGAGAGAACGGTGTCCTTGAGGCCGATGGAGCGGAGCATAGTGAGGAGGAGCTGATGATCCACAGTGTCGAATGCTGCGGAGAGATCCAAGAGAATTAGCATGGAATAGTGACCATTAGATTTAGCTGTTAGTAGGTCATTAGAGACTTTAGTGAGGGCAGTTTCAGTAGAGTGTAAAGAGCGGAAACCAGATTGAAGAGGGTCGAGAAGAGAATTATCTGAGAGATAGCGGGTAAGACGGGAGTGGACCAGGCGTTCCAGGAGTTTAGAGATGAAGGGAAGATTAGAGACAGGTCTATAATTAGCGGCACAATTTTGATCGAGGGAGGGCTTTTTAAGTAGTGGATGTATGATGGCATGCTTAAATGAGGAGGGAAAAATACCGGAAGTGAGGGAAAGGTTGAATATTTTTGTTAGGTGAGAGGTGACAGCCGGGGAAAGGGACTGGAGGAGATGCGACGGAATGGGGTCGCTGGTGCAAGTGGTCGGGCGAGAAGATGCAAGGAGCCTGCTTACTTCTTCTTCTGTAACTGGTTCAAAGTCAGAGAGTGAACTAGATGCAGTGGGGGAGGGAGGACAGTGCTTGGTATGAAGAGATTGGGAAATGATTTCCTGTCGAATGTGGTCAATTTTTTCTTTGAAGTAATTGGCTAGATCGTCAGCGTGGAGATCTGTGGTTGGGGCCTGCTCTCTTGGGTTGAGTAGGGACCGGAAAGTGTCAAAGAGACGTTTAGGGTTATTGGACAGCGAGGTGATGAGGGTGTTGAAATAGGTTTGTTTGGAGAGGTGAAGGGCAGAGTTGTATGTTTTTAACATGAACTTATAATGGATGAAATCTTCGGGCAGATTAGATTTTCTCCACAGACGTTCGGCGCACCTGGAGCACCGCTGCAGGAAACGTGTTTGCAGCGTGTGCCACGGTTGTCGCCGTCTGTGCCGAGTTGTTCTATGTATAGGAGGTGCAGCTTCTTCCAGGGCACTTTGCAGGGTTTCATTGTAATGCTTCAGAGCAGAATCAGGACAAGAGATGGAGGAGATTGGGGCCAATGAAGACTGCAAGTTCTTCATAAGTTTCTAGGTGTTAATGGCCTGTATGTTTCTATAAGTGTGGAAAGTGGGGATGACCTGAGCGGGATGGCAGTTCTTGATAGAGAATGAAAGAAGGTTGTGGTCAGAGAGCGGGAGAGGGGAGTTTGTGAAATCATCCAGTGAGCAAAGCTGGGAGAAGACCAAATCAAGGGAGTTTCCATCATCATGTGTTGGAGAGTTAGTATGCTGCGAGAGGCCGAAAGAGGAGGTTAGAGATAAAAGGTGAGAAGCAGATGGGGAGAGGGGAGAAGCAATTGGGATATTGAAATCACCCATGATGAGGGTGGGGGTGTCATAAGAGAGAAAGTGTGGAAGCCAGGTGGCAAAATGATCCAGGAACTGGTGAGAGGGGCCGGGAGGACGATACACCACCGCCACTCGCATGGAGAAGGGGACGTAGAATCTGACAGCATGGACCTCAAAGGAAGGGAATACAAGTGAGGGTACTTGGGGGATAACTTGGAAGGTACATTTGGGTGAAAGGAGCAGACCAACGCCTCCACCTGCTCTGTTGTCTGATCTTGGGGTATGAGAAAAGTGTAGTCCACCAAATGAGAGAGCAGCAGCAGCGGTGGTGTCTGACTGCTGGATCCAGGTTTCAGTAAGAGCCAGGAGATTAAGAGAGTTAGAAAGATATATAGATTTAGCAAATTGAGGCCCGCTGTAAACTAGAAAGCAGAACGATACAAAAGGGGTCTGAGCGGTCAGCAAAAAACCCTAATCAAAAAACCATCCTGAGATTACAAGAACCCATGTGCCAACTCATGGCGCATGGGGAGAACCTCAGTCCACTAGAGCTACCAGCTAGCATAGAGACATAATAAGCAAGCTGGACAAAAAACCAAACAACTGAAAATCAGCACTTAGCTTATCCTGAAAGATCTGGGAGCAGGTAGGCAGGAACCAAACAGAGCACATCTGAATACATTGATAGCCGGCAAGGGAATGACAGAAAGGCCAGGTAAAATAGGAAACACCCAGCCTCTGATGGACAGGTGGAAACCAAAGGCCGCAACCCACCAAAGTCACCCAGTACCAGCAGTAACCACCAGAGGGAGCCCACAAACAGAATCCACAACAGTGGTTTCTCAAAACCTACATGGAGCTGCCGAATCTGCTTGTCACAGTACGCCACCTGTGTGTTCATTTTAGAAAGTCAGCTGCAGCTTCTGTTGCCCTTGCCGTGCTTCAGCAGCATTTGCAGCTTCTGGCTCAGTGACTGTTGTGTGTTGCCCCGATGCATTGTAACTCTACACTGCAGATGTTGCAAAGGATTTGTGAGCAGAAGAGGGTAGTTGTTGACAACCAGCATCAACAATGCGGTTGGTATTCAGTTCAGACTCCACATATAAGACCTCAGAAGTGGACATGGATGTCAGACATTTGTACCATTCTTGAGCAAGGAACCATACAGGGTGATTACACACAGCCCAGCCTCTTCTCATTCCAGCATGGAGTGGGTGAAAATGAGGAAGAGGAGGAGGAAGAACAGGAGCTACTTTCATGCACTATAGATGATACTACATGCACAACTGTCATACCGTCTGTTAAGTGTGGATGGCCTGAGGACAGGGAGGATGATAGCATGGTAAGTCATCCTCTTGGCGAGGACACAGAAGTCTTGCCTGTTAGCACTCTGGCACGTATGGCTGAGTTTCTGTTACACTGCTTTCCCGTGACCCTCGCATTCTCAAAATTTTGAGTGACAGTCAATACTGGTTGGTGACACTTCTAGACCCATGCGGAGAACTTTCTATCTCTTATTCCCAAGGCAGACAGGTCTTCTAAAATGGGGCAGTACCAAAAGGTCCTTGTTGTGGAATTATTTAAAAAATTCCCATCAGAAAACACTGGCTGCAGAGGTCACAGTTCGCTTGACAACCAAGGAGTACAGGCGAAAGAGACTCAACTCTAATCGAGCAGAGCAGGGAAACTGTTATGGTTCTCAATGGCAAGAGAACATAGCCCAGCAAACATAAGTACTAGCTCTTGGAAGGATGGAAACTAAACTGACCATGAACTAAACCTGACGCACAACTAACAGTAGCCGGGTAGCGTTGCCTACGTTTTTATCCCTAGACGCCCAGCGCCGGCCGGAGGACTAACTAATCCTGGCAGAGGAAAATATAGTCCTGGCTCACCTCTAGAGAAATTTCCCCGATAGGCAGACAGAGGCCCCCACATATATTGGCGGTGATTTTAGATGAAATGACAAACGTAGTATGAAAATAGGTTTAGCAAAATTGAGGTCCGCTTACTAGATAGCAGGAAGACAGAAAGGGCACTTTCATGGTCAGCTGAAAACCCTATCAAAATACCATCCTGAAATTACTTTAAGACTCTAGTATTAACTCATAACATCAGAGTGGCAATTTCAGATCACAAGAGCTTTCCAGACACAGAAACGAAACTACAGCTGTGAACTGGAACAAAATGCAAAAACAAACGAGGACTAAAGTCCAACTTAGCTGGGAGTTGTCTAGCAGCAGGAACATGCACAGAAAGGCTTCTGATTACAATGTTGACCGGCATGGAAGTGACAGAGGAGCAAGGTTAAATAGCGACTCCCACATCCTGATGGAAACAGGTGAACAGAGGGGATGATGCACACCAGTTCAATTCCACCAGTGGCCACCGGGGGAGCCCAAAATCCAATTTCACAACAGTACCCCCCCCTCAAGGAGGGGGCACCGAACCCTCACCAGAACCACCAGGGCGATCAGGATGAGCCCTATGAAAGGCACGGACCAGATCGGAGGCATGAACATCAGAGGCAGTCACCCAAGAATTATCCTCCTGACCGTATCCCTTCCATTTGACCAGATACTGGAGTTTCCATCTGGAAACACGGGAGTCCAAGATTTTTTCCACAACGTACTCCAACTCGCCCTCAACCAACACCGGAGCAGGAGGCTCAACGGAAGGCACAACCGGTACCTCATACCTGCGCAACAATGACCGATGAAAAACATTATGAATAGAAAAAGATGCAGGGAGGTCCAAACGGAAGGACACAGGGTTAAGAATCTCCAATATCTTGTACGGGCCGATGAACCGAGGCTTAAACTTAGGAGAAGAAACCCTCATAGGGACAAAACGAGAAGACAACCACACCAAGTCCCCAACACAAAGCCGAGGACCAACCCGACGCCAGCGGTTGGCAAAAAGCTGAGTCTTCTCCTGGGACAACTTCAAATTGTCCACTACCTGCCCCCAAATCTGATGCAACCTCTCCACCACAGCATCCACTCCAGGACAATCCGAAGATTCCACCTGACCAGAAGAAAATCGAGGATGAAACCCCGAATTACAGAAAAAAGGAGACACCAAGGTGGCAGAGCTGGCCCGATTATTGAGGGCAAACTCCGCTAAAGGCAAAAAAGCAACCCAATCATCCTGATCTGCAGACACAAAACACCTCAAATATGTCTCCAAGGTCTGATTCGTCCGCTCGGTCTGGCCATTTGTCTGAGGATGGAAAGCAGACGAGAAAGACAAATCTATGCCCATCCTAGCACAGAATGCTCGCCAAAATCTAGACACGAATTGGGTTCCTCTGTCAGAAACGATATTCTCCGGAATACCATGCAAACGGACCACATTTTGAAAAAACAGAGGAACCAACTCGGAAGAAGAAGGCAACTTAGGCAGGGGAACCAAATGGACCATCTTAGAGAAACGGTCACACACCACCCAGATGACAGACATCTTCTGAGAAACAGGAAGATCCGAAATAAAATCCATCGAGATGTGCGTCCAGGGCCTCTTCGGGATAGGCAAGGGCAACAACAATCCACTAGCCCGAGAACAACAAGGCTTGGCCCGAGCACAAACGTCACAAGACTGCACAAAGCCTCGCACATCTCGAGACAGGGAAGGCCACCAGAAGGACCTTGCCACCAAATCCCTGGTACCAAAGATTCCAGGATGACCTGTCAATGCAGAAGAATGAACCTCAGAAATGACTTTACTGGTCCAATCATCAGGAACAAACAGTCTACCAGGTGGGCAACGATCAGGTCTATCCGCCTGAAACTCCTGCAAGGCCCGCCGCAGGTCTGGAGAAACGGCAGACAATATCACTCCATCCTTAAGGATACCTGTAGGTTCAGAGTTACCAGGGGAGTCAGGCTCAAAACTCCTAGAAAGGGCATCCGCCTTAACATTCTTAGAACCCGGCAGGTAGGACACCACAAAATTAAACCGAAAGAAAAACAACGACCAGCGCGCCTGTCTAGGATTCAGGCGTCTGGCGGACTCAAGATAAATTAGATTTTTGTGGTCAGTCAATACCACCACCTGATGTCTAGCCCCCTCAAGCCAATGACGCCACTCCTCAAAAGCCCACTTCATGGCCAAAAGCTCCCGATTCCCAACATCATAATTCCGCTCGGCGGGCGAAAATTTACGCGAGAAAAAGGCACAAGGTCTCATCACGGAACAATCGGAACTTCTCTGCGACAAAACTGCCCCAGCTCCGATTTCAGAAGCGTCGACCTCAACCTGAAAAGGAAGAGCAACATCAGGCTGACGCAACACAGGGGCGGAAGAAAAGCGGCGCTTAAGCTCCCGAAAGGCCTCCACAGCAGCAGGGGACCAATCAGCAACATCAGCACCCTTCTTAGTCAAATCAGTCAATGGTTTAACAACATCAGAAAAACCAGCAATAAATCGACGATAAAAGTTAGCAAAGCCCAAAAATTTCTGAAGACTCTTAAGAGAAGAGGGTTGCGTCCAATCACAAATAGCCTGAACCTTGACAGGATCCATCTCGATGGAAGAGGGGGAAAAAATATATCCCAAAAAGGAAATCTTTTGAACCCCAAAAACGCACTTAGAACCCTTCACACACAAGGAATTAGACCGCAAAACCTGAAAAACCCTCCTGACCTGCTGGACATGAGAGTCCCAGTCATCCGAAAAAATCAAAATATCATCCAGATACACAATCATAAATTTATCCAAATAATCACGGAAAATGTCATGCATAAAGGACTGAAAGACTGAAGGGGCATTTGAAAGACCAAAAGGCATCACCAAATACTCAAAGTGGCCCTCGGGCGTATTAAATGCGGTCTTCCACTCATCCCCCTGCTTAATTCGCACCAAATTATACGCCCCACGGAGATCTATCTTAGAGAACCACTTGGCCCCCTTTATGCGAGCAAACAAATCAGTCAGCAGTGGCAACGGATATTGATATTTAACCGTGATTTTATTCAAAAGCCGATAATCAATACACGGTCTCAAAAAGCCATCTTTCTTAGCTACAAAGAAAAAAACGGCTCCTAAGGGAGATGACGAAGGACGAATATGTCCCTTTTCCAAGGACTCCTTTATATATTCTCGCATAGCAGCATGTTCAGGCACAGACAGATTAAATAAACGACCCTTAGGGTATTTACTACCCGGAATCAAATCTATGGCACAATCGCACTCCCGTTGCGGAGGTAATGAACCAAGCTTAGGTTCTTCAAAAACGTCACGATATTCAGTCAAGAATTCAGGAATCTCAGAGGGAATAGATGATGAAATGGAAACCACAGGTACGTCCCCATGCGTCCCCTTACATCCCCA
The DNA here is from genome assembly GCF_051348905.1 of Ranitomeya variabilis. Lineage (NCBI taxonomy): Eukaryota > Metazoa > Chordata > Amphibia > Anura > Dendrobatidae > Ranitomeya > Ranitomeya variabilis. The sequence goes on from NC_135234.1 coordinate 532,625,204, forward strand.
GCTTAACACAGACATAGCTTTCCAGTCAAGGACTGGGTTATGAGATTGCAGCCATGGCAATCCAAGCACCAACACATCATGTAGGTTATACAGCACAAGAAAGCGAATAATCTCCTGATGATCCGGATTAATCCGCATAGTTACTTGTGTCCAGTATTGTGGTTTATTACTAGCCAATGGGGTGGAGTCAATCCCCTTCAGGGGTATAGGAGTTTCAAGAGGCTCCAAATCATACCCACAGCGTTTGGCAAAGGACCAATCCATAAGACTCAAAGCGGCGCCAGAGTCGACATAGGCATCCGCGGTAATAGATGATAAAGAACAAATCAGGGTCACAGATAGAATAAACTTAGACTGTAAAGTGCCAATTGAAACAGACTTATCAAGCTTCTTAGTACGCTTAGAGCATGCTGATATAACATGATTTGAATCACCGCAATAGAAGCACAACCCATTTTTTCGTCTTAAATTCTGCCGTTCACTTCTGGACAGAATTCTATCACATTGCATATTCTCTGGCGTCTTCTCAGTAGACACCGCCAAATGGTGCACAGGTTTGCGCTCCCACAGACGCCTATCGATCTGGATAGCCATTGTCATGGACTCATTCAGACCCGCAGGCACAGGGAACCCCACCATAACATCCTTAATGGCATCAGAGAGACCCTCTCTGAAATTCGCCGCCAGGGCGCACTCGTTCCACTGAGTAAGCACAGCCCATTTACGGAATTTCTGGCAGTATATTTCAGCTTCGTCTTGCCCCTGAGATAGGGACATCAAGGCCTTTTCCGCCTGAAGCTCTAACTGAGGTTCCTCATAAAGCAACCCCAAGGCCAGAAAAAACGCATCCACATTGAGCAACGCAGGATCCCCTGGAGCCAATGCAAAAGCCCAATCCTGAGGGTCGCCCCGGAGCAAGGAAATCACAATCCTGACCTGCTGAGCAGGATCTCCAGCAGAGCGAGATTTCAGGGACAAAAACAACTTGCAATTATTTTTGAAATTTTGAAAGCAAGATCTATTCCCCGAGAAAAATTCAGGCAAAGGAATTCTAGGTTCAGATATAGGAACATGAACAACAAAATCTTGTAAATTTTGAACTTTCGTGGTGAGATTATTCAAACCTGCAGCTAAACTCTGAATATCCATTTTAAACAGGTGAACACAGAGCCATTCCAGGATTAGAAGGAGAGAGAGAGAGAGAAAGGCTGCAATATAGGCAGACTTGCAAGAGATTCAATTACAAGCACACTCAGAACTGAAGGGAAGGGGAAAAAAAAAAAATCTTCAGCAGACTTCTCTTTTCTCTCCTTTCTCTGTCAATTAATTTAACCCTTTTTGGGCCGGTCAAACTGTTATGGTTCTCAATGGCAAGAGAACATAGCCCAGCAAACATAAGTACTAGCTCTTGGAAGGATGGAAACTAAACTGACCATGAACTAAACCTGCCGCACAACTAACAGTAGCCGGGTAGCGTTGCCTACGTTTTTATCCCTAGACGCCCAGCGCCGGCCGGAGGACTAACTAATCCTGGCAGAGGAAAATATAGTCCTGGCTCACCTCTAGAGAAATTTCCCCGATAGGCAGACAGAGGCCCCCACATATATTGGCGGTGATTTTAGATGAAATGACAAACGTAGTATGAAAATAGGTTTAGCAAAATTGGGGTCCGCTTACTAGATAGCAGGAAGACAGAAAGGGCACTTTCATGGTCAGCTGAAAACCCTATCAAAATACCATCCTGAAATTACTTTAAGACTCTAGTATTAACTCATAACATCAGAGTGGCAATTTCAGATCACAAGAGCTTTCCAGACACAGAAACGAAACTACAGCTGTGAACTGGAACAAAATGCAAAAACAAACGAGGACTAAAGTCCAACTTAGCTGGGAGTTGTCTAGCAGCAGGAACATGCACAGAAAGGCTTCTGATTACAATGTTGACCGGCATGGAAGTGACAGAGGAGCAAGGTTAAATAGCGACTCCCACATCCTGATGGAAACAGGTGAACAGAGGGGATGATGCACACCAGTTCAATTCCACCAGTGGCCACCGGGGGAGCCCAAAATCCAATTTCACAACAGGAAACACTGGCAAAGTTCTGGGAGAGTTTTCTCAGACCCTCCATCGCACAGGCCCTGAGTTACTCTCACAAGTAGTCCAAAGTTTGTGATGCTGAGGAATAACCTTGCTGACTGTATCAACATCCTCCATGATTCCTCTGTGCCTTATAATTATTGGGTATCAAAGCTGAACGCATGGCATGAACTGGCTCTCTACCCCTTGGAGGTCCTGGCCTTCCGTGCTGCTAGCGTTTTGTTATAGCCGGGTTTTAGTGCCACTGGTGGAATTATAACTGATAAGCGCATCCGCCTGACAACTAAAAATACTGACAGGCTGACTTTTATAAAAGTGAACAAGAGTTAGATTGTGCCAGACAGTTCAACACCATCGAATGATAGCAGTGTAACATAAAATCAAATTCAGTGTCTTTTTTTGGGTGGTGTATTCCCATGCACCTATTCACAGCCACACATGGGTATATGCTTCCTGAATTTGTTTATTTGCTATCTTCCACCACCATACCACCAGGGTGACCATGGTCCATGATGCAACACCCACATAATTTTTTTTAAAAGGGTATTTATGATGCCCGTAAAATAATTGGTATACAGTATGTTCATGTAGACCCCCCGGGGTAAATGTTTGTCAGCCCATACACTTAGTGCATGGGCACTACAAGTATAGGAGACCCACTCCTTTCTAATGGGAACATTTTTTAAAGTCTGTTCCAAGAGGCATTGGAGTGCGTCTAAATTTTTAGCAGCCCTTGCATTCACTGCATAGGAAAACACTATGGGAGACCCACTTCCTAATAACGGGAACATTTTTTTTCATGAGGCCCTCCTCCATGTTTCTTCAAAGGGGCATTGGAGTGCTTCCAAATTGTTGGCAGCCCTTGCATTCACTGCATAGGAAAACACTATGGAAGACCCACTTGCTAATAATGTGAACATTGTTTTCAGGAGGCCCTCTGACCTCTACGTCTCTTCCAATGGGCATTGGAGTTCCTCCAAATTTTTGGCAGCTGTTTCTTCACTGCATAGGCAAACACTATGGAAGACCCACTTCCTAATAATGGGAACAATTTTTTCATGAGTCCCTCCTCTACATCTCTTCCAAGGGGCATTGTAGTTCCTCCAAATTTTTGGCAGCCCTTGCATTCACTGCATATGCAAACAGTATGGGAAACCCACTTCCTAATAATGGGAACATTGTTTTCAGGAGGCCCTCCTGTATGTCTCTTCAAAGCGGTACTGAGGTAAGTCCAAATTTTGGGCAGACCTTCCACTCACTGCCTACGCAATAACAGTATAGGAGACCCACTGTTTAATAATTGGAACAACAAAGCATATCTGGCTGATGGCTCTGTAAGAATAGTGAGGGCCGACTGCTGGCCCTTTTAGAATAGTAAGGCCACCTGATGGCCCTATAAAAATAGGCTTTGTGACTTTCAGAGTCCCTCCTTCATAAATTATTATTATTATTTATTTATATAGCACCATTGATTCCATGGTGCTGTACATGAGGAGGGGTTACATACAAATTACATATATCACTTACAGTAAGCAAACTAACAATTACAGACTGATACAGAGAGGCGAGGACCCTACCCTTACATTCTACAGGATGGTGGGGAAGGAGACAATAGGTTGAGGGTTGCAGGAGCTCTGGTGTTGGTGAGGCAGTAGCTTCAGTAGTAGTGAGGAGGCAGTGGGGTCAGTGCAGGCTGTAGGCTTTCCTGAAGAGGTGGGTTTTCAGGTTCCATCTTAAGGATCTGAATATGGTTGATAGTCGGACATGTTGGGGCAAAGAATTCCACAGGATGGGGGATAGTCGGGAGAAGTCTTGGAGGCGGTTTGGTGAGGAGCGAATAAGTGTGGAGGAGAGAAGGAGGACTTGGGAAAACTAGAGATTACGTGAGGAAAGATATCAAGAGATTAGTTCAATGATATATGGAGGAGACAGGTTATGGATAAATGAAACAGGATGTGTCTGATGATATGTCACAAACCACATGGCTAGAAAAGGTTGTAAAATGCTAAAATGACAACCATTTGTCTTGGTTGAAAGCAATGCTAAAGTTAAAAATGCATCAAAAACGCTAGGTGTGAATATAGCCCAAGGTGTGGAGGAGCATTTTTGTTTTTGGTTATTTATTTTGCCTTATATACAAGTCATTACCCTGGAAAGGATATTCCTTAACATATTTCCCAGGAAAATCCGTTTTGTTTTCGTTTTTGTATGTCTTATTGTGAGTCTGTAAAAGTACCGTAAGACTCTGACAACATTGTTCACAACAGGGACATGGAGTCAGAGATGCATCCAGGTGTCTTCCCCATGCTGTTCCCATGTCATTTTAGCACTGTTCACATCGATTTCCAAAATTTCTAGTCCATCTGCAGATAACCCCGGGGGGGGGGGGGGGTGTTCCAGTTTCCCATAGGCTAGCATTCGGCTCCCTGCTTGGGTCGAGCTCCAGAGCTTTCCAATTTGCTCGACCTGAGCAATGAGCACCTGAGCATTTTAGTGCTCGCCCATCACTGATAGAGAGGCATCTATAAGACACCCCCATTACTAATTCTGTAATTAAAAGTAATAAATACATAGGAAAAAATCTTTCAATTGAGATATACATAATGAAAAAAGTTATTTAATTGAAATTAACACATCCTACCTAACTCTCTTTTACCCATTTAATAATGCTACACTAGGATGTGAGAACGTGGCTGCGTGTGACTGGCAATAACCTTAATAAAGTCACCACTGGTCAAAAGCAACCACATTCTTACACTCAGCTCATTGTATCCTGGGTGTAGGGTTGATCGGTCGCATCAAGCCACTGCTCATCAATGCATCCAGATGTAGCATAATTGGAGCATATCGTGTGACATATGGATTATTGGCGGCCAAGTGAGAAATACTGTGATTTTTTATTTTTATTTACAATTAATAAATGGGTAAAAGATTTATTGTGGTTGAGTGTTTTTTTTTTCAATTAAACAACTTTTTTCTGAGTGTTTTGTTCAATTCAAGAACTTGTTTCTATGTGTTTCTTTATTACTTTTGACCATGGGGTTAGTAATGGGGGTGTATTAGAGGCAGATCTTGCACATCTAAAAACAAAAAAATTTACACATTGTGCGGGCAATCACAGTCATTCCAATACTTGATATTGTTGCGACTGGGAAGGCAGTCATAGATGGACCGTACACTGATGACACACTGATCCAAAACTCTGTTAACACGGTACCATTTTGTTATACTTACATACAGACATGGGAATGATTCCTTAGCATAATATGTATCAATAATACATACACTCACCGGCCACTTTATTAGGTACACCATGCTAGTAACGGGTTGGACCCCTTTTGCCTTCAGAACTGCCTCAATTCTTCGTGGCATAGATTCAACAAGGTGCTGGTAGCATTCCTCAGAGATTTTGGTCCATATTGACATGATGGCATCACACAGTTGCCGCAGATTTGTCGGCTGCACATCCCAAAGATGCTCCATACAAGGCAGGATGGATCCATGCTTTCATGTTGTTTACGCCAAATTCTGACCCTACCATCCGAATGTCGCAGCAGAAATCGAGACTCATCAGACCAAGCAACGTTTTTCCAATCTTCTACTGTCCAATTTCGATGAGCTTGTACAAATTGTAGCCTCAGTTTCCTGTTCTTAGCTGAAAGGAGTGGTACCCGGTGTGGTCTTCTGCTGCTGTAGCCCATCTGCCTCAAAGTTCGACGCACTGTGCGTTCAGAGATGCTCTTAGGCCTACCTTGGTTGTAACGGGTGGCGATTTGAGTCACTGTTGCCTTTCTATCAGCTCGAACCAGTCTGCCCATTCTCCTCTGACCTCTGGCATCAACAAGGCATTTCTGCCCACAGAACTGCCGCTCACTGGATTTTTTTTCTTTTTCGGACCATTCTCTGTAAACCCTAGAGATGGTTGTGCGTGAAAATCCCAGTAGATCAGCAGTTTCCGAAATACTCAGACCAGCCCTTCTGGCACCAACAACCATGCCACGTTCAAAGGCACTCAAATCACCTTTCTTCCCCATACTGATGCTCGGTTTGAACTGCAGGAGATTGTCTTGACCATGTCTACATGCCTAAATGCACTGAGTTGCCGCCATGTGATTGGCTGATTAGAAATTAAGTGTTAACAAGAAGTTGGACAGGTGTACCTAATAAAGTGGCCAGTGAGTGTATAGTGCTATAAAACATTTTACATTTTTCAAATTTGTAATATACAGGCAAGTGTTAAAAAGGTCTTAAATGTTTGAAAACATGTCTACTATTTGAATGGAAATAGATTGTGATAAATGATAAATTCATTCGCCAAGTCTGGAATGCAGCACATGTGGCTTAAATGTATAAATATAGAAGATAAAAGCCACAATGTACTCTCAGGGAATGAAATATTCATACGTGTCAGTTTGGATGCTTGTCCAGTTAGATATTTATTTTTTCCCTTTCTTTCCTTTTTTAGCTGATTAATTATTAAATATTGAAGTATATAACTGCAATTCCCCTCTGTAGGTTTGCATATGTCATGGTAATTTTTATGTTTCTCGAGTAGTTTTGCTTTCCTTTTGAGTTATAGCATTAGCTAATGTATTTCTGATGTAAGGAGATTAGACATCAGCAAATACTTTACATGATACTACTTATGGCTGTGCACTTTTATAAAGACTCTACCTTCTTTCAACTCAATAAGAACATATTAATAGCCTTAAATCAGTGGGATTGCAATAACAATGTGAATATTACTGTGGCTGGTGCCCTTATTTGTACCAGTTTTTTTGCTAAAAAAATAAAGATGATATAAAATGTTTGTAAAAATAAAATAATATATAATTCTATAAAATAATAGAATGCCATTAATTCAAAGAGCTAATAACTTTTGTTGAAAACATTATAGCTAAAGAGGTTCTTCCAGTATCTCAGAAAGACATTTCACCTGAGTTGACATTGCATATGAAATGAGAATATTCAGAGGCATTGTGCTCTTATTGAAATAATGTCACTTCTGAGTAAGAGTTGTGTAATTAGCAGGACAGTTCTTGTCAAATGACTTTTTCAAAAGTGGAGGGAAAGTTGGTATAAGGCCAAGTTCATATTGAGTTAGGGCAGTCCATTCAACGCATGCATTAAACGGACTGCATTAACGCAAGTGCTGTTAAAGATCATGTTATGCCATCGTGCTAGCGCAGATGCCCCATCTGCGCTAGTGGTGACAGACCCCGAAAAGCTGCAGACCGCGTTCGAGGGTCCGTCACAGAATGACGGCACATCGCTAACGCATGCCGATTATGACATGCTTTAGCGATGCGCTACATAATTGCTGTCAGTGGGTGAGCTAATGTATCCATTACATAGCGTTAGTGCCATTAACCCGGCCTAAGAAAGTGTTGGCGTGTACTGCATGTAGGGTGTGCTGCTTCAACCAATGCAGTTTTCACTTTCTTATTATAATGTTTCACAGATAAACATTACAGGAGAGGGAGAAGATTGGTGACAACTATGACAGTATATTTTAGTTATATTTTAAGTTGTTGAGTGTTAATGATGTGAAGATTTCTAAGTGATATTTAATGTGTCCTGTGAGGAGTGAGAAATCTTACTAGTAAAGATGGGTGAACTCATTGATTTTTGGGTCCAACGGGTCTGGCCAAACATTTTTAAAAAAGTTTGGCTCGGGTACCAGACCGATACCCAAACTCAACCCCGAAAACAGGACTCTGTTCAGTTGAATGAGGGGCTAAGAATCCATTGTTTCCCATACAGTCACCTGCGTGACAGCATGAGAAACATAGGTTCTAATAGGTGGTAAGATCATTACTGTCAGGCAGAGAGCTGTAATTATCATGCTGTCAGATGACAGCATGTGAGCCAGCAGCTATAACCGGCAGTAAAAAGGTTACCACCAGTTACGTGCATCAGCTGATGAGTACTACTCTCGTCATTCTACACCTTCTCTCGCTGAAGACAGCGAGACCAGGCAATGCTGATGATAGTATTAATCAGCCAGACCTGTGCAATAAATGTAAAAATGCCTTCTCTTTTTGATAACCAGCGCAGGTAAAGCTTACAGCTGCGAGCTGCAACCCCCAGCTTTCAGCTTTATATTGGCTGGTTCTCAAAAATGGTCATATTTTTTAATTATTTAAATAAATAATTTAAAAGAACGGCATGGGGTTACCCCCATTTTTGACAAACAACGAAGCTAAAGAAGACAGCTGGGGTCTTGTATTCTCTGAATGGGAAAGGGCCATGGACAGTGGCCCACCCCAGCCTAAAAATAGCAATCATCAGCTGCCCCATAAAAGGTACATCTATTAGATGCGCCAATTTTCACACTTTGCCCGGCTCTTCCCACTTGCCATAGTAATGAAACAAACAGCGTGTGGTTCCCTGTAATTTTCATAAAAAGCTGAGGGAAAGGTGACAGCTGGGGGCTGATGTTAATATTCTGGGCCAATAGCCATAAAGGTTCCCAGGCTTTTGATATAAGCTCACAGCTGTTTGCTGAGCCTTTACTGGTTATTATTGTGGAGACTCTTCCCCAAATTGCGTGGGGTCATTCTATAATCAATAGCCAGCAAATGATAAACAGACAGCTGAAATTAATAGCCTAGAAATAGGCCCCCACTCAGACTAAAAACATCAGGTCTCAGCCACCCCAGAAATGGCACATTGACTAAATGCACCAATTCTGGTGGTTAGCCTCACTTTTCCCACAAGTCCTGGTGCAGTGGCAAGTGGAGTAATAGTTGTGATGTTGATATCAGTTTTTGTATTGTCCGCTGAAATCAAGCCCACCAGTTAGTAATGGAGAGGCATCTATAAGACACCCCCATTACTAACCCCATAGTTTTATTGTAATAAAAACACAGCAAGAATAAATTCCTTAGTTTGAGATAAAGCTTCCCGCCCTTTTTTACCCATTTATTTAATACAAATAAAAATAAACACCATATTCACCATCTGTCCGTCGAGAAGTTAATCTATATCTGTCCCTCGAAGAAGTCCAGCTATGCTATATCCAGGTGGTTTGTTGAGCTCTTGCAGCAAGTCACCCAGAACACATCAGCTATGAATTCCGGTGAACTTTCTCACTTCAGTGCCATTCACTGCAGGAGCGTTATCATGCTGCTGTCTAAATGTGCTATGGCTGTTGTGGAGAACAGTCACATCTCTGATGTGACTGCTCTGCAAATTATCCGGATCATCGTGGAACAGATATGAATTATCTTCATGTCGAAAAGGTGAAAAATATAGTGTTTTATTATTTTATTTATTTTACAGGGAACATGGGCTTTGGTGGATTATCTTTTTGTCGAAGAGATGAGTATAACTTTACCTTTTTCATTTTTTAAATAAATGGGTAAAAGAGGGTGGGGAGTTTTATTTCCAATAAAGGACTTTATCATTGCTGTGTCTTAGATACTATAAGACTATGGGGTTAGTAATGGGGGTGTCTTATAGACACATTACTAACCTTTGGGCTTGATGTCAGCTCACATTAAAAAGCAAGTGGGAAGAGAGAAGCTAAGCTTAATTAATTGTTGCCTGGAAGTGATTCACCGCCTGTTAATTGCCAGGTCTATAAAATGAAGTCTGGACACTGCCAGGCCATTACTCTCTGGACTCTGGGATGTGAGCATCAGACTGATATGTAAGTATGGAAGCTTTGGAAATGTTTCTGCATTCTTGACTCTGTACTAATTTTTTGTTCTAATCCTTGTAGACTGTCTGCTGATCCAGTGGGTCCTCCTGCTCCAATCCTGGTGCTGCCATCCTCCTGCTGTGATCCTGCTAAATAAATACATCAAAATTGACATCCTATATGTGCGGGGAATAAGTGTCAAAGTGCAAGGCCCAACATTAGAGCCAAGAAGTAGTCCCCATCATATATATGGACCATACTAGGACAAACTGCAGTATACACTGAGAAAAAGAGAAAGCACCACAAGCAGTTTTTAAATATCCAAAATAGCAAAATACTTTATTAATCATAAAAATAGACAAACAGGTACATTGAGAGCATGGAAGCACATGTAAGAATACGGCGCAATAAGTGCCCAAAGAGAGCCGTGGACGGTATCAATATAATGTACTAGTAAATAATGGTAAAACCAAGATGTATCATGGCGTAACCTTATATACAGCCATACTTGGCTACCCTGGTCAAGATTTTGTAAAATATATAAAGTAATATACTATACATACTAACGCAACAGCATACCAGGGTTTCACGTCCGTCACCACGCCGTCCACTGCTATCCCCGATGCGCGTTTCGGTTAAGAAACCTTCCTCAGGGGGCAGGTCCTGCTGCAGTGGTCCTGTTGGTGCTGTCCTGCTGGTGCTGTCATTGGACAACCAGCTGTCAGTATTGGTGTTAGTTTTCTTTTTTTGTGCTCTGGACAAGTTAATTTTTTTCTGTTTTCTCTAGTGTTTCATTTTTGCTGTCGTCATCCTGCTCCGGTCCTGGGCTGCCATCCTCCTGCTGTGGTCCTGCTGCAGTGGTCATGCTGGTGCTGTTCCTGAGCTGCCATTGGACTACACGCTGTAAGTATTGGTATCCATTAATTTTGTGCTCTTGACAAGTTTAATTTTTCTTCTGTTTTCTCTAGTGATCCACTTGTGCTGCCATCCTCCTGTTCTGGTCCTGGTGCTGCCGTCCCTGGTCCTGCTGTTCCTGTCACTGTGCTGTTGGACTACTTGTAATGCTTGTAAGGCTTGTAATGTAAGTATTGTGTTTTTTTGCTCTTAATTTTAATTTTTCTTCTGTTTTTCCCTGGAGTATTTCCCTTTACTGCTGCCTGCAAAACCATGTCCTCCAGTGAATCTTCCCAGTGAGGACAGGGCAGTGAATATGTAAACACATTTGATCTACTGTTTGGTAAGTATTGACTGTCAATACTATACATGTGGTAAATAATTTGTTTTCTTTACAGGTACTTGAGAGTGGGGAAGAGCAGCAGCAGTCAAGTGACAATGAATCTTCCCAGAGTCAGCATCAAGCTTCAGGGGAGGAAACACTGGGTGTAAGTATTATTTTCATTGTCAGACTTGTAATTGAGTTTATTTTAAGTTTACTAATTGTTTTTCAATTTTTTTCTATAGGTTCCACAACATGATCGCAAATCGGACATAAATAATGAAGTAGCAAGATGGCTGCTGGATGGTTGCGACAGTGCCACGCCACATTCCAAAAAGGATTTTTGCAAGAATTGCAATGAACCTGAAAATATATGTGTTTTTCTTTCAGGTAACCTGAAAATGTGTATGTGCATTTTTTTAAAGTTTTTCTTTTTTCCCCTTCACAGTGAAGAGAATTAAAGTACATTGGCGTTTGGTGAAGGATCACTTCAACAAGGACATTAGAGAGGAGAATTGGGTTAGAAGCGGTGCAGCTCAAAGGCTGAGAAAATACAAGTATCTCCGCCAGCTTGAGTTTCTGAGGCCTGCGGTTGCTCAGCGAACGGGAGTATCTTTTGTGTTGCCTTTTACAAACTGTCTACATTTTTTTACTAATGTTTTTTATTTATTTCCAAAACAGAACCAAGAGCAGCACTGCAGAACCTGGACCATACTCTGTTGGAGCGGCCCTTCATTGACCAGCCAAGGAACGGATACAATCCCAGCTCTCTTTCTTAATATCCATCTTGCAGCTTGATACAGCAGGCAAAGACTAGGATTTCATCAGTGCAGTATGTATATATATATATATATATATATATATATATATATATATATATATATATATATATATATATATATATAAATCACATGAGACATGCCCATAGGGTATCTGGTGTCAAGGCAATTGTACTGGAAAAGCATTGAGAATATCAAAAGCATGCGCATAAACAATACAAATGCATGGAAAAATGCATGCAAATGCAGCATTTTTTTGCATCTTGCTTAAGATGATACGGATAAAAAAATGCTGTGTAAGCATGCGTTTGCATGTGTTTTTACATGCGTTTGCGCATGCAGATGATACGCTGCACACAAATGCAAATTTGAACCTAGCCTTAGCGAGTTACATGTTTGGAAGCGGATTTAATTTATCTTAATGCACAGCTTGCAACACTCAGGAGCATTGCAAACCTAGAGACGAGTTTAGAGCTCACTGAGCATGTGCTGCTTGGATAGAGGAGGGTGGAGGTGGGAAAGATCAGGACTAGTGTTGAGCATTCCGATACCGCAAGTATCGGGTATCGGCCGATATTTGCGGTATCGGAATTCCGATACCGAGTTCCAATATTTTTGCGATATCGGGAATCGGGATCGGAATGCATATTCACGTGTAAAATAAAGAATAAAAATAAAAAATAGGGATATACTCACCCTCTGACGTGCCCTGGTTGTAACCGCTGCAACCGGCAGCCTCCGTTCCTAAGAATGAGCGAGTGAAGGACCTGCAATGATGTCGTGGTCTTGTGATTGGTCGCGTAACCGCTCACATGACCGCTCACGCGACTTTGGCACCCGTTAGGAGCATGCCTCTTCCAAAAGCCAAAATGGGCACTGCCAAGACTTGCAGTGCCTGGTCCTTTTTTGACAAATTTGCAGATCACATTTGCTTTGTCAAATGCAAGGTGCGTCATCAGAAAGTCAAAAGAGGGAAAAATGTCAGCAACCTCAATACCACAAATATGTGGAAGCATGTGAAGACCAAGCACGCGGTGGAGTTGCAAAGACACACTGAAGACCTTAGGCCAACCAAAAGCGGCACCTACCCCCTCTTCAGATCGTGTTGTTGCCTCTTCCTCCAGCTCGCACACAGCTGGTTTGGCTTCCTCACAGGATCGCCATGGAAGAACCTCTGGCACTGTTGTCCACAAACCCAGTGTAATTCCACCCACAGCACCACGTTCCCAGTCATCCTCACACTCCCAGCCCAGTCTACATCCATCGGAAGCACAGGCATGGGAGAAAAGGCAGCCATTCTCGGCAAACCACCCCCAAGCACAGGCTCTGAATGCTGGCATTGCAAAACTACTGTCCCTTGAAATGCTGTCATTCAGGCTGGTGGAGACTGACAGCTTCCGTAACTTGATGGCATTGGCAGTCCCACAATACAATGTGCCCAGCCGCTTTTATTTCAGCAGGCAAGCCGTCCCTGTTATGGAAATATTAGCGTTGGATACATATATCCCTGTGTGTGCTGTGGCCGCTCCAAATAAGACTGAGTATTTTGAGCGCTCATCAAGAATGGACTGTACACAACTGTGACAGAACAACATTCCATCAATACTGAAACTTTATTGTACATACATAGTTTTATATTTTCACATAGAAAGGAGTGGTTAGGGGTTGTCAGGGGTGGTTAGTTAATTACCATATTGTCTAGCTCCTCTGTCATTGGTTATCTAAACATATATGGAATATTGTGATTAATGCTCATATGACTGCTGATTAAGCTGATTAAGCAACTAAACTTGAGTTCTGTATGTAGGACAGAGTTGAGTCATCTGACACTGTTGGTCTGCTGTTTCAGCAAGATTCAGCTATATTCTAGGCATTATTTCAGACATCTGACCCGAGTTCCTGTTTTTAAGATGGAAAAACCCCATACAATCTGTCTGGCTTATATCAGTTTGTCAGCCATTTTAAACCATTGATTATAATGTATATATTAGCTGTGAGCATATAAGTATATATTTGATTATAGAGGAGTATACATGCAAGTGAGATCTACATGATATATATATTTCTATCACAAGCCCCCCTTAGATATCACTTGCCCTAATCCTAGCCTCCTGTCCCAAAGCGCTGCAACTCTTTTGTGCTGTCGGCGAACTGACACAAGCCTAACGCCTGTGCCCCACCCCGTACAGACTTTTCGCAAATGGGCGGTCAGGAGATCTGTCCCTAACGGGGGTTGGTTGCAATCAGTCTCTTAGTCAATAGCATGTGTAGTGAGCGATGTGTAGTCTTTATCAGGTAGGTCATCTTTCCGGTCAGGCCGCAACATCATTCTGGCTTGGGTGTCATCTTCTGGTAGGGGAGCTTTCCTGCCATGCGATGAGCAGATCCAAGTGGGTCTTCCCTCCAGTTTCACAGAGTTTGGTGTCATCAGCAGCACTTGAGCAGGACCATCAAATCTGGGATCGAGTGGTGTTCTCCTTACAAACTTTTTCACCAACACCCAGTCTCCTGGCTTCTAGGAGTGCATACCGGACACTGAATCTGGATCTGGCAATAAAGAAAAAAACTCGAGAATGGATATTAGCAAGTTTCTTGGTGAGTTCAATTACATAAGCAGACAAAGTATCATATTGCATAATCAGCTGCTGAGGGAAAGGATACCCCTAACCTGGGACTAGACACAAACAAAATTTCATATGGTAACAGCTTTTCTGGGCCTCTGGGAGTATGCCTAACACTGAGTAGTGTGATTGGGAGTGTGTAGGCCTAAGTCTGACCCTACTGCTGATTAGATCTCTCGTGTGAGATGTGCTGTGAATGCGGGTCCCTGGTCACTCTCTATCACTTCTGGGACCCCAGAGCTGCATATCTCGTCTCTGAGAGTAGCTTCTTTGCAGTAGTCTCTGCTGACTGGTTCCTCACTCACTGGAAAGCTTCTGGCCATCCTGAGAACACGTCCACGACCACAAGGGCATATTCGAATCCTCCACTTGGCGGCATCTGGATGTGGTCTATCTGGATCCTCTGGAAGGGGGTACAGTGGTCTGGCAAGACGATGTGTGGGAACTTTCTTCATTCTTCCAGGGTTGCATTTGCCACAGGTCAGACAGCTGTTTATGAACTTGGCTGTTAGGGTGGAGATTTCTGGAGCGAACCAGTAAGCACCAATCGGATCATTCATCTGTGTCTTTAATCTGTGTGTGGGTCCATGTGCCCACTGGACCACCACAGGGCACATGCTTCGGGGTAAACAGGGTTTGTAGTCCATTGAGTATACCCTTCCTTCTTCATGTGTTGCTCTCTTCTGCATCCAGCATTCCTTCTTGTCCTTTGGGGCTTGCTCTTGCAGCTTTTTTGAGCAGATTCCAGGATGTCATCTTGTCAGGTTTCCTGTCTTCAGCCGTCATGTAGTAGCCGTCTGGCTCTACGACCTCTTCCACTTTTCCATATTGTCTTCCCTTGACTGCTTCTTTGGCTGCCATATCCGCCATGTTGTTGCCTCGTGCCCCTACTGTGTTTAGTTTTCCATGCGCTTTGACTTTTAGTACTGCCACCACTTTTGGAAGTTGAAGTGTGTTCAGCAGGGCCTTAATGGCTCCATGATGCTTCACGGTTGTTCCGCTTGCTGTTATGAAGTCCCTTGCAGCCCAGATGGGTCCGAAGTCGTGTGCTATGCCATGCAAGTACCTTGAATCGGTATACATTTTCTCAGTCTTGTCTTCTGCCATCTGGTAGGCCTTCATCAGCGCTCTCAGTTCTGCTTCCTGGGCTGACAGACTGGGCAGCAGACTTCTGGACCACAGGATCTCTTGATTGCTGGTCACTGCACATCCCGTGTGGAATCTTCCTTCATCATCTGCGAATCTGGAGCCATCCACAGAGAGGATCAACCCTGGGTTGGTCAGTGGCTCTTCTGCCACCTTGGGTAGTCCTGCTGTTTCCTGTTGCATGATGCTGAAGCAATCATGGTCATCCGTCCGGAGCAAATTCAGATCCCTGCAGAAGGTATCATGCAGATTTTGATCAGACTTTTTATCTGAGGGTCCATATCTGTATCCCCCCTTGGGAGTGGGAGTAGAGTGGACGGGTTGAGGACTGTGCATCTGGAGATGGTGACATTGTTGGGCAGGAGTAGAGAGCACTGGAGGCGAAGATGCGTGGCGGTGAAGAGATGTTTTAGCTGGGTTTGGTTGAGGATTGCTGAGATGTCATGCAGAGCCAGGATTTCCACTGATGTCAGTAGTCCTGTCCAGGAGGGCGTGTGCTGCAACTGCTGCTCTCATGCAGGAGGAAGAGGCTTCCCTTGCAACTGGATCCAGGCAAGCTGAAAAGTAGTCCGAAAGTCTCTGCTTTCCCCCCTGAAGCTGTGTCAGGACTCCAGTAGCAAGGCCTTCTTTTCTCATCAAGTAGAGACGGAATGGCTTCTCGTAGTCAGATGGGCCTAGTGCTGGTGCTGAGACTACTGTGCCTTTTAACTTATTGAACGAGCTGAAGACTGCATCAGTCAGGAGGAACGGGGCCAAGGAAGGCCTGTAGAACCATCTTCTCCACTGTGGTCTTCCGGTCATCTGGTGTTTCGCCTGGTGAGCAATACAGTGTCTCTGGAATGTAACTTGCTTCAGACACCACTGGACTTTGTTCTTTGAGATCTTGCAGTGCTGCTCCACCAGGTAGAGTAGGAGATACAAGGAATGGGCTTTACACATGTCAAAGTCAATTGCACAAAGGAGTAGATCGTCCATGTATTGTAGCAGGGTCACTTCTGCATGTTCTGCGACCCAGTTGGTGAGGACTGTGGACATTGCTTTGGTGAACCGTGAAGGGCTGTTCTGGGCCCACTGTGGCATCACTGTCCATGTGTGTTGTCCCCCCTGGTGCATTAAGGCAAACAGGAACTGGTCTTCCGGATGAACTGGAACACTGGAGAAAATGTTAGCCAGGTTGTTCACTGTGAACACTTTTGCTGTGGCAGGCACATTTGAGAGCAGAGTGTGCGGATTCGGCATAAATGCAGTTTCAAACACTGTGGCGTCATTCACAGCTCTCAGGTCATATACCATTCTGAACTTGGCTGGCTCTCCTTTTACAGTCTTTTTCTTGACGGGGAAAAGCGGGGTATTGCAAGGCGATGTGCGAGGAACAATGATTCCTATTTCCAGGCAGACCTTCAGTTGGTCAGAGGCAGCTTGACTCTAGGCCTGGCCTGGGCCTTACGAGGGTACAGGGTACATGGCTTGAGTGACACCCGTACTGGGGCAACTTGAGGTTTTCTCATGTGCTGGGGTCCCTTAGACCATAGACTTTCTGGTACTACATCCAGTACCTCCTTGGGTAGGCCTCATAAATTGTTTAATGTTCTTGTAGGGCCGCCAGCATGACTCTTCTCGGGTTAGGGATGAAGAAAGTGTCACTGTCCCATCTCCCTGGAACACTGTGGTTGCCTTCAGCTTCTGCAGTAGGTTCGCTCCCAGCAGGTTGAGTGGCAGGTCCTTTACACCACAAACTGGGACAGGATAGAGTGTCCTGGCTGAGTGCACACGCTCAGTGGCTTTGTAAGCTGAGAATGTCTGACTTGACCATCAATGCCCATGCGAGACACAGAGGATTCTGATAGGCAGGTGGGATCAGTGAGTTCCACAGGTGTCATCACACTTCTGGCTGCACCACTTTGGATCTGACAACGCCATCCATTTTAAGGGTAATTTGAGGTAGTGGTCTTGCAGATGAAGTTTTACATGTCAGGAGCATAGTGTCTTGCGGGCCTGGCTTGCTTGCCTCTGTCCTATGGACGGGGTACTTCACTGCTTTCTGCACTTCCTCCTTGACCTGTTTCTCTGGACCAACTCTTGGATTGCATGGGTCCAGTCTCTTCGGGGGCGTGGGTGCCCTGCACTGGTTCTGGAAATGGCCAAACTTGCCACAGATGTAACTCTTGACACTTCTTCTGTCTTTGTAGGGTGGTTGCGCTTCCAGGTCAGTGGTCACCATGAGAGGGGCTGTCTTCTGCACCCCTGGTTGGGACTCAATCCCTTTGGCTACTGTGGACAATGGCATGATGGGTACTGTAGCGGCAGCGGGGTCCGGCCTGCTGATTGAAGCTGCGGTGGTAAGACGGGGCCTGCAGGTGCATTCGTGGCGAGGCCCGGGGGTGCCATGAGACCGACGGCTGCATCCAACCCAAGGGGTCTTGGGGCATTACAGGGGCTGCGGCTGCATCTGCCGTCACTTCTTACCCCTGGTCTGACATAGCTTCTCCCCTTTGCTAACCTTATTGAGGTCGGTGTCTCCTCTCTGGAGTCTGCAGCGGTTCTTCTGGTGTGTTGGTCGGCACTTTGCAGCGTCTTCACCTCTGGCTCCCCTTCTGGCGTTCTCGGCAGCACGGCACCCGTTTCCTTCTTCGCGCTCTTTGTGGTGCTATAATAGCGGCAGTTTTGGTGACAATCGGCATTAAACAGTCTCCTAGGCGCACATAAAACATTTTGCTGGGTCAGTCCACTGCTATTGACCTGTTCTCAGGCCTAGCCACTATCAGTGGTTTCCTGATTGGCTGTCTCAGTCCATGCACAAAGGCCTGTGCCAACATTTCCCAGTGTATCTGGTCATGAATGGTAAAGCCCAAGTCTTGGGATACTTGCATTACTCTGCCATGAAACTTCTTTACAGACTCTGTCTTATCTTGGCTCATGTCATGTAAGCTGAGGGCCTGTCCGGCCAGCCTGCCTTTGGCCCACTCTCTGAGTTGTTCAATTAGCTGTGGCCCTGACTCCCAAGCGTGTACGTCTGATTCTGCTGGAAGTTTGAATTGTTCCTTCATGATTGGCCAGAGTGCATCACCTGCTTCTATTTTCATTCATGGCCCAGAGATCATTCCAGGTGGCTGCATATGTTTACTGCTTCTGCTACATTCTTCGGTAAAATGGCATGGGATGCATCCCTGGGTCTGGAAGATTGTCACCTGACTTGGGGTGGAGTGCACATAGTGTAATGGTGGTGCCTCTATCTGCCCCTGCATTCTTGGTGCCTGTGGGTTTCTTTTCCTAGTATTGGACAGCATGTATGATGTTCCCTCTTCATCTTCATCAGAGGAATAGTTGTGATAGCTTGTACTGGGGTCGTACACTGACTGATATTGGACTTAGAAGTTGCCTTTTTGTGTGAGGATGTCTCCCCCCTTGCTGAAGCTGTGATGGATTAGGATTATAGTTTCATGTTGGTGTGAATGTAGGCAGCTCTGACCGGTGCTGAAGCTGTACATTATCAATACATGGTGATATCAAAGTTCATGTAAAACCTTAAGGGTTACAATATTGTTGACTGTGAAATGAGGTAACGGAGGATCTGTCAGTGAGCTCGTTCTGATATCATTCCTCCCCCCTCTGCACCCAGGGCTGAGCTGTCTGCTACCTGATGTGTCTGGGGCTGCCCACTGTGGGGGGGGGGCTTTCACCTTCTTTCCCCGATATCACAAATGGCAATGGCTGGTTTGTGCCAGGGGCATAGAGGGAAACCTTGTGCTGTAATCACCATATTATTTGAATTGGGCGTTGGCCCAGCCGGCAAGAAGAGGAAAAAAAGAGGAAGAAGAAGGAGGGGTTGATGAGTGAGACAAAGGAATAGTAGGAGGGGAGAGAGAGAGAGAATGTGGAGAGAGAGGGAGGAGAAGAGAGGAGAGAGAAGGAGGGGAGTGAGAGGGTGAGGAGAAGAGGGAGGAGAGATGGGTGTGGAGAAGGAAAAGAAGGAGGAGAAAGGTGTGGTGGGGAAGTGGAGAAGGAGGGAGGAGAAGATGGAGGGTGTGGAAGGAAGAGAGAGGGAGGAGAAGAGAGGAGTGGAGAAGGAGGGGAGAGATAGAGAGGGGAAGAGAGAGAAGAGAAAAAATGTGGAGGAAGAGGAGAGGAAAGAAGAGAGAGAATGCGGAGAGAAAAGACTGACAGAGAAAAAAAGAGGATAGAGGAGAACAACAAGAATAATAGAGAGGAGCAATTATGCCTTCTCCCTGTAGGGAGAGACGGGGCGCGCCACATACTGTGCAAAAATAACTACCTATACCATGGATTCTGCTAAAAGCAGACTGCACAGATTCTCCCGTCTCATACCCACAAAAATCACTTCCTGGTTTGCTCACATAACTTTCTGTACCACCTAAACGATGTAAGCTCTGCTGCCACTTCATACCATGTATTAATATTCAGCAATCTAACATCAGCTAACTTCCCTTATTTTCCCTTCTATGTCATGCCACTCTGCAGCTTGAAGTCTGCCATTCTAATGAATTTCACGTACTTTGTACCTTCCAAAAAAATCTTCACATACTCACACCTTCGTGTTCTGCCACTATCTAGGGGCTGTTTTCTCATCATGAAGTAAAAAGACTTTCCTGTTGCTCGGCCACTTTATTCCCCATGGCAAAAGCAAAAAAAATGAAAAACACACAAAAATGAAAAAAAGAAAACAGTACTAAAAAAAACTTCTAAAAATGAGTATATAAAACTCTAAGAAAAACCCAAAACGATAAGAAAAACCGTCAAATACTTAGTTCACAACCAAAAACTCAAAACTTTGATACAAGAGGAAAAAAAAACTTTTTTCAAAAATAAATAAATAAATAAAAAATAAAAAGGTAAAGAGATTGAAGATTGAGGAAAACTTAATTAAAAAACTTTAAAATGCCGCAAAAAGAAAAAGACCCTTTAAGAGAGTAAAAAAAAATTAAAAATTAAAACGGCTTTTCTCTTCTCCTTTTTTCTTTTAGAATCTCTGCGCTCAAATACAGTCAGAGACACACTTCCTCTTTTTATTATATGCTGCTGTATCCAATATCACTTCTTCACAAAAAAAACTACACATAGCCAGCATTGCAGCTGAAAACAGTCAGAAAAAACCAGATGTGACAGTTTGATTTACAATGCATATCTCTCTGCTAAACAGCACGGAGAAAGAGGAAGTTCAGAGAAGAGAGAGAGAGAAAAAAAACAACAACTTTCTTTTACAGTTATATGCCCTTAAAGCGGCAATAGTACATGACACAAACAGAAACAGATAGACAATCCGAGAGATGCCCTTTTAAATTCTGTGACACATGCAGGTTGCGCTGGGAACAGACTACTGCCAATCGCACTGGACGCACCTGCGCCCGGGCCGCCTGAGTGCCTGAGAAGCACAACAAGCGGGAAATCTACCACCCCGGTCCGGACGTCCTGACTGGATCGCCGGCACTACGGGAATCTGCAGTAGCCCTCTAAGGCTACCCGTGCCTGGAACATGGGACTGCCTGTCCCGAGACCTCCTGTCTCTCCTATTGCACGGGAATCCTGCAATAACTTATCGAGCGATTTGACCTCCTGCGGTCTGTTTCCCAGCAACCACAAGCAAAAGTCACCTTTTCCTTCCTTCTCCCGGATTTTACACAAACACATAACACATACACGGCACACAGCAGACACCTCCCAGGGTGGATTCGTGGCTACGGATTTTTTACACTACCTGGGAATTTGTGACCAGACCACACCTGACCGGCAAGAGGTATAGACAAGGACTGGGCACAGGGGACTTTCAGGTAAGATGATAACATTTTCTTACCTTACTTATGGAGCTGCGCAGTCTCCTGCCCCTGTGCCAAGGCCACGGCTACAACTTCCATATCTTCGGTTAGAAGGATCCCGTGCGTTTCATCCGTGCCTCGCTGTTGGGCGCAATTATGTTATGGAAATATTAGCGTTGGATAAATATATCCCTGTGTGTGCTGTGGCCGCTCCAAATAAGACTGAGTATTTTGAGCGCTCATCAAGAATGGACTGTACACAACTGTGACAGAACAACATTCCATCAATACTGAAACTTTATTGTACATACATAGTTTTATATTTTCACATAGAAAGGAGTGGTTAGGGGTTGTCAGGGGTGGTTAGTTAATTACCATATTGTCTAGCTCCTCTGTCATTGGTTATCTAAACATATATGGAATATTGTGATTAATGCTCATATGACTGCTGATTAAGCTGATTAAGCAACTAAACTTGAGTTCTGTATGTAGGACAGAGTTGAGTCATCTGACACTGTTGGTCTGCTGTTTCAGCAAGATTCAGCTATATTCTAGGCATTATTTCAGACATCTGACCCGAGTTCCTGTTTTTAAGATGGAAAAACCCCATACAATCTGTCTGGCTTATATCAGTTTGTCAGCCATTTTAAACCATTGATTATAATGTATATATTAGCTGTGAGCATATAAGTATATATTTGATTATAGAGGAGTATACATGCAAGTGAGATCTACATGATATATATATATATTTCTATCACATCCCTGCCCTGCAAAAGCATTTGCAGGGAAACATTAAACACGCGCTACTGAACGCCGTCAGTAGCAAGGTCCACCTCACCACCGATGCGTGGACCAGTGACCATGGATACCTTTCCCTCACTGCCCATTGGGTTAATGTTGTTGAGCCGGGTGCAGATCGTGCGAGTGGAGCAGGACGTGTTCTGCCAACTCCAAGGATTGCAGGAATCCAGTCTGTATGCATTGACTCCTCCTCATACACAAGTTCCTCAGAATCATCGCTGCAGGAGCCGTCACAGTCCACCTCCACATGGACCTGTCAACGTTTACCTGTTACGACTGATATGAGCACAGCTGTGGCCAAACGTCAACAGGCTGTCTTGAAATTAATTTATTTTGGGGAATCGAAGCCACACAGCGCAGGAGCTCTGGAATGCAATCAAGCAGGAGAGCGACATGTGGTATGTGCCAGTGAATCTCCAGCCAGGCATGGTAGTGTGTGACAATGGCCGAAATCTGGTGGCAGCTCTGGGCCTAGGCAACCTCATTCACATCCCATGTCTGGCACATGTGCTCAACTTGGTTGTGCAGAGTTTTTTGAGTGACTATCCAGATCTTAATGCACTGCTGCACAAGGTCCGCCTAGAGTGTGCTCACTTGCGGCGTTCCAGCATGGCAAGATCACGCATTGCAGCTCTGCAGCGCCAATTCCACCTTCCGGAACATCGCATCATATGTGACCTACACACCAGGTGGAATTCCACGTTACATATGTTGGACCGGTTGTGTGAGAAGCAGCAAGCAGTAATGGAGTACCAGCTGCATCAGGCACAAAGAAGTCACACTGCGCGCCGTTCAGACTTCACAACCACAGAGTGGGCCACTATGAAGGACGTCTGCCAGGTTTTGGGTTCCTTCGATGATTCCACGCGGATGGTGAGTGCAGATGATGCACTAGTCAGCATGACTGTCCCTCTTATCTGCCTGCTTCAACAAACACTGCAAGCACTAAGGGATGATGTTGTGGAAGAGGTGGAGGATGAGGAGTCACCAATTCCATCAGCTTCTGGTCAGTCAGCGCTACGTGGTTCCTCACAAAGGCCTAGGCAGGGGTCACTTTATGAGGAGGAGTCAATGGAGGAGGAAGACATCGGTCCAGAGTAGGGAGTTACACAATTCTCCAATAGTCAGTGTGTAGAGCAAGGGTGGGGTGATGCAGAGCAGGCAGAGATCACGCCTCAAGCAGGGGACAGCGTTTCTTGGCCAGTTGGCAGTCTGCAGCACATGGTTGATTACATGCTGCAGTGCCTGAGAAACGACCGCCGCATCGCCAAAATTTGCAACACGGCTGATTATTGGGTGTACACCCTCCTAGATCCTCACTACCGAGACAACTTACAAAGCCTCATAACGCCGTTGAACCGAGAGCATAAAATGCGGGAGTACCAAGACACACTGGTGAATTCCATCATCTTTTCCAGTCCAACTGAGAGCAGTGCTGCTAGTGCTTTACAAAGCAGCTCAGTGCTTCGAGGCAGTGGATGAAGCTCTGCACAAAGAGGGAGCAGAAGCAGTGCCTCAGCACAAGGCAAGACCAGTATGGCCCAACTGTGGCACAGTTGTGTGTGCCTGCCACAAATGTCTACACCATCACAGGCGGCTCCAGTCAGCAGGAGGCAACGTTTCTGTCAGATGGTGACAGACTACATATCTTGCCCTCTTACTGTACTCCCAGACGGCTCTTCCCCCTTCAAGTTTTGGGTCTGTAAGCTGGATACATAGCCAGAGCTAAGCCAGTATGCATTGGAGGTGCTGGCTTGCCCTGCTGCTAGTGTATTATCGGAACGCATCTTTAGTGCCGCAGGTGGTGTACTAACAGACCGTCGCATGTGACTGTCCTCTGATAACATTGACCGGCTTACTTTTCTGAAAATGAACAAGGCCTGGATCTCGCAGGAATTTGCCACTCCTCTTTCAGATTAAATAATTGGTTGTCTACAGTATCCAGGTCTCCTGTTGCGTTCATGTTTCTACCACCTGAACTGTAATCCCTGGGCTCCAACACAGCCAGTTGATGCTCAGAAGTGCCATCTGCACAGTCAAAACACATGACCCAGTGTTATTGGGTTTCAGTAACGTCAGCTGATCCCCAGCTGTGTATCCGGCAATGTGTCCTGCGACCGCCACGCTGACACAACAACTGAAATTTAAGGGAACCTGCCCCCCCAGGCGTTTGTTACTGAAAGAGCCACCTTGTGCAGCAGTAATGCTGCACAAGGAAAAGGTAGCTATTTTTGTTTTGCTCCTTGCACACACTGAACTTAACACTTATAAAATGTGTCCCCTGGTACCGTATAACCGTCCCGGAGGTGGGACAGCTCAGCCGTCATACCTACCCCCTTGGCGCGGTGCGCCGCCTCCTTAGCGTTGTTTGAATCTGTCCCGTAGCCTGCGCTGTTATGTTCAACCTTGGCCATACGCAGTTAGTGCTGCCCATCTTCTGACATAATTTGGTGTCAGGCGGACTGGGCCTGTGCGGCCGCGCTGCCCGAGATCCCGCCTCCCAGTCTCTTCTGATTTAATCATACTGCGGGCCTGGGATCCATGGGCATACGCAGTGCATATCTTCACCTCAGGCTCTCACTCATCTTCCTCCGCCTTCTTCAGACTGTGCGCCGTCAGCTGATCCCTACTAGCATGCCACGGCCATGACGTCGCACAGTCTGAAGAAGCCAAAAGGAGGTGAGTGAAAGGCGAAGATATGCACTGCGCATGCCCATGGATCCCAGGCCCACAGTATGATTACATTAGACGACACTGCGAGGCAGGATCTCGGGCAGCGTGGCCGCACAGGCGCAGCCAGCCTGACAACAAATTATGTCAGAAGACGGGCAGCTCTAACTGCGCATGGCCAAGGTTGAACATAACAGCGCAGGCTCCAGGACACATTCAAACAACACTGAGGAGGCGGTGCACGGCGCCAAGGGGGTAGGAATAATGGCTGTGCCGCATCCCATTACAGAGGAAAGTCCCACCTCCAGGACGGTCTTACGGTATCAGGGGACACATTTTATAAGTGTTTAGTTCTGCGTTTGCACGGAGCATAATTAAAAGAGCCACCTTTTCCTTTTGCAGCATTAGTGCTGCATAAGTTGGCTCTTTCAGCTACAAATGCCTGAGGGGGTTAAAGGTTACCTTTCAACTTGCTCCAATTAAGCCTCAGCCTACACTCTGCTCCTCCTGCTTTCCCTGGGCGTCAACACCGCCAGTTGCTGCCCGGAAGTGCTGTCTGCACAGTCAACACTTGCTGCCGTGTTATTGGGGTTCAGTAACGCCAGCTGCTCCCCTGCTGTGTTGCAGCAATAACTCTAGCCTGCTCCTCCTGCTATCCCTGGGCTCTAACACCGCCAGTTGGTGCCAGGAAGTGCTGTCTGCACAGAGAAAAACACTCGCTCCTGTGTTAGTGGGGTTCAGTAACGCCAGCTGCTCCCCTGCTGTGTTGTGGTAATAACTCTAGCCTGCTCCTCCTGCTATCCCTGGGCTCTAACACTGCCAGTTGGTGCCCGGAAGTGCTGTCTGCACAGAGAAAAACACTCGTTCCTGTGTTAGTGGGGTTCAGTAACACCAGCTGCTACCCTGCTGTGTTGCGGCAATAACTCTAGCCTGCTCCTCCTGCTATCCCTGGGCTCTAAAACCACCAGTTGGTGCTCGGAAGTGCTGTCTGCACAGTCAACACTTGCTGCCATATTATTGGGGTTCAGTAATGCCAGCTGCTCCCCTGCTGTGTTGCGGCAATAACTAAAGTCTGCTCCTCCAGCTTTCACTGGGCTTTAAAACCACCAGTTGATGCTCAGAAGTGCCGTCTGCACAGTCAAAACACATGACCCAGTGTTATTGGGGTTCAGTAACACCAGCTGCTCCCCTGCTTTGTTGCGGCAATAACTAAAGTCTGCTCCTCCTGCTGACCCTGGGCTCCAACACCGCTAGTTGCTGCCCAGAAGTGCTGTTTGCACAGTCAACACTTGCTGCCGTGTTATTGGGGTTCAGTAACGCCAGCTGCTCCCCTGCTGTGTTGCAGCAATAACTCTAGCCTGCTCCTCCTGCTATCCCTGGGCTCTAACACTGCCAGTTGGTGCCAGGAAGTGCTGTCTGCACAGAGAAAAACACTCGCTCCTGTGTTAGTGGGGTTCAGTAACGCCAGCTGCTCCCCTGCTGTGTTGTGGCAATAACTCTAGCCTGCTCCTCCTGCTATCCCTGGGCTCTAACACTGCCAGTTGGTGCCCGGAAGTGCTGTCTGCACAGAGAAAAACACTCGTTCCTGTGTTAGTGGGGTTCAGTAACACCAGCTGCTACCCTGCTGTGTTGCGGCAATAACTCTAGCCTGCTCCTCCTGCTATCCCTGGGCTCTAACACCACCAGTTGGTGCTCGGAAGTGCTGTCTGCACAGTCAACACTTGCTGCCATTGTTATTGGGGTTCAGTAATGCCAGCTGCTCCCCTGCTGTGTTGTGGCAATAACTAAAGTCTGCTCCTCCAGCTTTCACTGGGCTTTAAAACCACCAGTTGATGCTCAGAAGTGCCGTCTGCACAGTCAAAACACATGACCCAGTGTTATTGGGGTTCAGTAACACCAGCTGCTCCCCTGCTTTGTTGCGGCAATAACTAAAGTCTGCTCCTCCTGCTGACCCCGGGCTCCAACACCGCTAGTTGCTGCCCAGAAGTGCTGTTTGCACAGTCAACAGTTGCTCCTCTGTTATTGGGTTTCAGTAACGTCAGCTGATCCCCAGCTGTGTATCCAGCAATGTGTCCTGCGACCGTCACGCTGACACTCCATCAGATGTTAAACTGCCTCGAGTGCAGGCTTCGGCCTACACTCTGCTCCTCCAGCTGACCCTGGGCTCCAACACCGCTAGTTGCTGCCCAGAAGTGCTGTTTGCACAGTCAACAGTTGCTCTTCTGTTATTGGGTTTCAGTAACATCAGCTGATCCCCAGCTGTGTATCCAGCAATGTGTCCTGCAAACGCCACGCTGACACAACAACACAAATTAAAGGGAACCTGTCCTCCCCAGGCGTTTGTAACTAGAAGAGCCACCTTGTGCAGCACTAATGCTGCATTTTTACAAGGTGGCTCATTTAGTTATACTCCTTGCACATGCAGAAGTAAACACGTATAAAAAGTATCCCCTGTTACCGTTAAACCATCCCTGAGGTGTGACATTCCTTTGTAATGACACGCAGCAACCCCGTTGGCACTGTGCGCCGCTTCCTCAGCGTTGTTTGAATCTGTCTCGGAGCCTGCGCTGCTATGTTATCCCTTGGCCATGCGCAGTTAGCGCTGCCCGTCTTCTGACATCATTTGTTGTCAGGCTGGCTGCGCCTGTGCGGCCGCCCTGCCCATGGTAACACCCCGCAATGTCTTATTTATTCTCACTGTGGGGCTGTGATTCATGGGCATGCACAGTGCATATCTTCGCCTCTCACTCATCTCCTTCCGCCTTCTTCAGACTGTGCGGCTTCACGGCCATGGCATGTGATTAGGGATCAGCTGACGCCGCACAGTCTGAAGCAGGCGTAAGGACATGAGTGAGAGGCGAAGATATTTACTGCACAAGGCCATGAATCCCAGCCCCGCAGTGTGAATAAATCAGAAGACACTTCGGGGCTGGGATTCATGGGCATGTGCGGTGCATATCTTCGCCTCTCACTCATCTCCTTCCGCCTTCTTTAGACTGTGTGGCTTCACGGCCGTGGCATGTGAATAGGGATCAGCTGACGCAGCACAGTCTGAAGCAGGCGTAAGGACATGAGTGAGAGGTGAAGATGTTTACTGCGCAAGGCCATGAATCCCAGCCCCGCAGTGTGAATAAATCAGAAGACACTGCGGGGCTGGGATTCATGGGCATGCGCGGTTCATATCTTTGCCTCTCACTCATCTCCTTCCGCCCTCTTTAGACTGTGCGGCTTCACGGCCGTGGCATGTGAGTAGGGATCAGCTGACGCCCCACAGTCTGAAGCAGGTGTAAGGACATGAGTGAGAGGCGAAGATATTTACTGTGAAAGGCCATGAATCCCAGCCCCGCAGTGTGAATAAATCAGAAGACACTGCGGGGCTGGGATTCATGGGCAGCACCATCACACAGGCTGGCATCAAATGATGTCAGAAGATGGGCAGCGCTAACAGTGCATGGCCAAGGGATAACATAACAGCGCAGACTCCGGTACACAAAAAAGCAACGCTCAGGAGGCTGCGCCCAGCGCCAAGGGGGTATTTTTGACAGTTGTGCTGCGTCTCATTAAGAAGGAAAGTCCAGCCTCCGTGATGGTTTCACGGTATGAGTGGCACAATTTTATAAGTGTTTTGTTCAGCGTGTGCAAGGAGCATAATTAAAAGAGCCACCTTTTCTTTGTGCAGCATTACTGCCGCACAAGGTGGCTCTTCTAGTTACTAACGCCTGGAGGGGTTTAAAGGTTCACTTTCAGTTTGCTCCAATTAGGCCTCAGCCTACACTCTGCTCCTCCTGCTGACCCTGGGCTCTAACACCACTAGTTGGTCCTCGGAAGTGCTGTCTGCACAGAAAAAAACACTCGCTTCTGTGTTAGTGGGGCTCAGTAACATCAGCTGTTCCCCTGCTGTGTATCCGGAAATGTGTCCTGCGACCGCCACGCTACCACTCCATCAGATGTTAAACTGCCTTGATTGCAGGCTTTGGCCTATACTCTGCTCCTCCTGCTGACCCTGGGCTCCAAAACCGCTAGTTGCTGCTCGGAAGTGCTGTTTGCACAGAGAAAAACACTCGCTCCTGTGTTAGTGGGGTTCAGTAACGCCAGCTGCGCCCCTGCTGTGTTGCAGCAATAACTCTACCCTGCAGCTCCTGCTGTCCCTGGGCTCCAACACTGCTAGTTGCTGCTCAGAAGTGTCTTTGGCACAGGTACTCCCTCCTGCCCAGCCCGGTTACAGCACGCCAGCTATTTCCAGGTAGTGTCAAGGTCACTTGGCCTCCAATACATTGTCCTGTCGGGTTGAGGTCGGATTAGCCGACTCCATGGTGCCTGCAGTTTAGGTGCTTCCTGTGTGGGCTGAGGGAACAGGCAATCAAGGCTGGTTTGGTAGTGCCAATAGGACAATATCCCCCTGTAGGACTGTGGATTTTTGGTAACCATGGCCAGCTCGCGGCCTAGCTACTTTTGTTTTTCCTGTGGACCTTCTTCTGCCTATCAGAGTTACAGCACCATTAGATGGTTCTTAGGAAGACAATCTTGAATAGGTCCCCATGGTTCCAGTACCATCAGCTGGTTCCGGGCAGAGCCTTTGGCTTAGGTGCCTCCTTCTGGGTATCCGAGTTCCACCAACGTCAGGTGGTCCTTGGTAGTGCTTTCTGGCACGGGTACCTCTTGCTTTGTAACCGGGTTCCAGTACCGTCAGCTTGTCCTTGGTAGTTCCATTGGCTCTTGGACCTTCGGGTAGCCATCCGGGTTCCAGTTCCGTCAGCTGGTTCTCAGCATTTCCTCAGCCTTCTTGTACCTTCTGATACATTTCCAAGTTCAAGACACTAAAGACGACAACCCTTTAGACCACCCCGAAGACGACGATGACCCCAGAGACGATGACCCTGGAGACCGAGAAGCAGAAGAACAAGAAGCTGCAGAACAAACAGCAGAAGAGCATTAAGCATAAGACTAAACATCAGAGCAAAAGATATTATCTATATTATAAGCAGAAGAAGACTAAGCAGTGTATGGGGTGAGTCCGTTCCTCCTCGTGGTGCCCCTGGAAAAAGTCTGCTGCTGCAGGCCTAACTGAACACAGACAAATCCTGTTGTAACTCTTTTGTGACAGGCAGAAAGGAAGGTGTAATGTTCAAACATTTATAGAAAACAACTACAGGAATGCCTGTCACAAATAAGAATATGATGAAGAAGTAGAATATGAAGAAGAATAATAGTTGAATAGAAAGAATATGAAGAATGTAACAAAAAAGAATAATAGGTAGAAGATGAAGAAGAAGATGAATAAGGTGAAGAAGAAGTTGATGTAAAAGATGCTGCTGCTACTGAGGATGATGAAGAAGAAAGTGTCGGAGAAGTAAAAAAGAAGGTGAAGAGCATGGAAGTAGTGAAACATCAATATCTGACAAAATATAAAAAATCTTAACATAGTTAATATCTTTGTAACTCCGAATGTCTTAAAAAAAAAAAAAGAAAGGGTTTATTTTAATTCTGATATTTTGAGCCCATTGACTTGCATTGGTATCGGGTATCGATATCGGCGATATCCGATATTTTTTGAATATCGGCCGATCCAATCCGATACCGATACTTTTGGATAATCGGAAGGTATCGCTCAACACTAGTGGCAAGATGAAAGCCTTATCTTTAAAAAAAAAAAAACATCAAAGCCCAGATATGTTTAGCCAAAACCTACATCAAATCTTGCAAAACTATGTGGGAAAATGCGTAGGGGTTTGATGAGACCGTGTTTCAACTTTTTGGACATAATTTCAAAAGCTAAGATTCTCACAAAGCCAACAGAACACAAAATCATCAAAATCATGAAAAGTACACGAAACTTACACTGAAGCATGGTGATACAGTATTATTCTTTGTGACTGTTTTTCAACACCTGGAGCTGGAGCTTTAGTCAAGGTTGTATGGGATTATAAACAGTTCAAAATATCAGTAAATTTTGCATAAAAACCTTCAGGTCTCTGCTAAAAAACTGAAGATGAAAAAGGTTTTAATATTTCAGCATGACAACGACCATGACTATTCCTCCAAATTAGCAAAAGAATGGCTTTGAGAAAAGATCAAAGTTTTGGAATGGTACAGCAAGTGCCAAAATCCAGATGAAAATCTGTGGGCTGACCTGAAAATAGCTGTATGCAGTAGATGCCCTTGCAATCTGACAGATTAGCAAATCTAAATGTGTCATGCTGGGTTCTAGGATGTTTCGCCCCCAGCAGTTCGCCCCCAGCAGTTCGCCCCTGGGTACATTTCCCCCCACACATTTCATCTCCAGCCTTTGGACCCCAGGATGTTTTGCGCCCTCACATTTCACCCCTGCACATTTTGCCTCCAGCAGTTCACCCCCAGCAGTTTGCCCCCAGCAGTTAATCCCTGGGTACATTTCGCCCCTGCACATTTCGTCCCCAGCATTTGTCCCCCAGGATATTTCGCCCCCGCACATTTCGCCCCCAGCAGTTCGCCCCCAGCAGTTCGTCCCTGGGTACATTTTGCCCCCGCACATTTCATCCCCAGCATTTGGCTCCTGGATGTTTCGCACCCTGCAGATCACCCCTGGATGTTTCGCCCCTGGCAGTTCGCTCTAGTTGTTTGCACCCTTGTGGTTCATGAATTCCTGTCCATCATCAATGTTTCCCCAGCATTTGGCCCCCAGATGATTCGCCCCCAGCAGTTTGCCTCCGGATGTTTGTACCCTTGTGGTTCATGAATTCCTGTCAGTCATCAATGTTTCCCCAGCATTTGGCCCTGGATGTTTTGCCCAGAGCAGTTCGCCCACAGATGTTTGTACCCTTGTGGTTCATGAATTCCTTTCCATCATCAATGTTTCGCCCCCAGAAGTTTGCCCCCGGCAGTTCGCCCCCGGATGTTTGTACCCTTGTGGTTCTTGAATTACCATACATCATCAATGTTTCACCCCCAGCAGTTTGCCCCCAGCAGTTCGCCCATGAATGTTTCACCCCAGAATGTTTCTCTTACAGCATTTTGTCCCTGGATGTGTCGCCATCTGATGTTTCACACCTAACATTTTGACCCCAGATGTTTCACCCTCATCTTTTGGGGTCAACATGCAGGGATCAAAACATCTAGGGCTGTGAGCATACCTGGGGGTAAAATATACAGGACCCTAATTGCTGGGGATTCCTGTGACTGCCTTTTCAGCAGCTCACCCAGTGTCTCTTCTGGCTGGCCTTAAAGGAGTAGTATCACCCTTGAACAAAAAAATGGACATACTTACCTGTCGCAGCTGCAGCTCCTTGGGTCATGGAGTGCAGTCTAGCAGTTCCCCGTGATGTCTTCTCCTGCTTCTGGCTACAGGACTCCTGCCCCATTCATCAGTCAATCCTGGGGGCAGGATGCCTCTCCTGTCACCAAGGAATTGCAAATATAGATCAATAGTTGGCGGTTTGTAAGTAGAGCACCGGCAGTTGTCCCGCAGCTCCAGCCAGGCACCCCCAATAGAGGATATAATAACAGGTTACAGAAGAAAAAGCCAGTCCTAGGAGTGCAGAAAAAAGGACTCTGAAACCAGGTTGAGTTGAGCCACAACGCGTTTCAACAGCATACACCGTCTTCTTCAGGTGGTCCACCTGAAGAAGACAGTGTATGACGTTGAAATGCATTGTGGCTCAACTCAACCTGGTGTCAGAGTCTTTTTTTCTGCGCTCCTAGGACGGGCTTTTTCTTCTATAACCTGTTATTATATCCTCTATTGGGGGTGCCCGGCTGGAACTGCGGGGACTCAGCTATCTACCTTCCCCTTCCTGGGACTACTGCCAGCACTCTACTTACAAACCGCCAAATATTGCTCTATATATGCAATTCCTTGGTGACAGGAGAGGCATCCTTCCCCCTGGATTGACAGATGAATGACGTCATGTCAGTGAGCGGCCTGGAGACATTCGGCCTCACTGCTGCAACATTCATCATGCTTAATGGATCAGTGATCCAGGGAAGATGAAAAGACAGCCAGAAGCAGGAGAAGACATCACGGGGAACTGCTACACTGCACTCTGTGACCCAAGGAGCTGCAGCTGCGACAGGTAAGTATGTCCATTTTTTTTGTTCAAGGGTGATACTACTCCTTTAAGGCCAGCCAGAAGAGACACTGGGTGAGCTTCTGAAAAGGCAGCCACAGGAATTCCCAGCAATTAAGGTCCTGTATATTTTATCCCAGGTATGTTCAGCCCTAGATGTTTTGATCCCTGCATATTGACCCCAAAAGATGAGGGTGAAACATCTGGGGTCAAAATGTTAGGTGTGAAACATCAGATGGCGACACATCCAGGGACAAAATGCTGTAGGAGAAACATTCTGGGGTGAAACATCCGGGAGCGAACTGCTGGGTGCGAAACAATGATGATGGACGGGAATTCATGAACCACAAGGGTACAAACATCCGGGGGCGAACTATCAGGGGCGAACTGCTGGGGGCGAAACATTGATGATGGATGGGAATTCATGAAACACAAGGGTACAAACATCCAGGGGCGAATTGCTGGGGACAAAACATTGATGATGGACAGGAACTCAAGAACCACAAGGGTACAAACATCTGGGGGGAATTGCTGGGAACGAAACATTAATGATGGACGGGAATTCATGAACCACAAGGGTACAAACATCCGGGGGCGAACTACTGGGGGTGAAACATCCGGGGGCCAAATGCTGGGGATGAAATGTGCGGGGGCGAAATGTACCCAGGGGCGAGCTGCTGGGGGCGAACTGCTGGGGGCGAAATGTGCTGGTGTGAAATGTGCGGGGGTGAAACATCCTGGGAGACAAATGCTGGGGATGAAATGTGCGGGGGCAAAATGTACCCAGGGGCGAACTGCTTGGGCGAACTGCTGGGGGTGAACTGGTGGGGGTGAACTGCTGGGGGTGAACTGCTGGGGGTGAAATGTGCGGGGGTGAAATGTGTGGGGCGAAACATCCTGGGGGCCAAATGCTGGGGATGAAATGCTCGGGGGCGAAATGTACCCAGTGGCAAACTGCTGGGGGCGAACTGCTGAGGGCGGACTGCTGGGGACGAAACATCCAAATACCGTCATGCTGATAGACCCTTCCCAAAAATACTGAAAGATCCCATAAATTCAAAGGGTACTTCAAAGAAAGTATTAGCTTAAGTATGTGTATATTTATGCAACCACGTTATTTTAGTTCTTTATCTTTTTTTTTTCACCTGAAAATATTTCACTTTGTTTTTTTTTTCATTCAATTCTATAGTTAATAAGGTAGAAAAAGTTCTGAAATTATTCTTCTTTGTATGATTTTTTACATAACATTAAATGGCATTTTAACAGGGATGTGTAGACTTTTTATATCCATTGTATATTTATCAATACCAGTGGAATGTATTTTTACTAGATTTTTTAAACGTTTGTATATTCTGTCTGTTTTTAGTGCAGGCAATATCCTTAAGATCTTCATTTGTTGCAACCAGCAAGATCTTACATATTTTTCTGAACATAAAGGTAAAGGTAAAGAGATTTTGCATTTATCAGAAAACCTATATAATAAAAATTTCTAAAGTGTTTTTTTTTTTTACTGAAACAATTCAAAAGACTTAAAATAGTAAATACACCGGCGCTCCAAGAATTATTAGATGTAGGAGTGGGGGAAGCTGCTGGTGCCTAGACGGCTACTGCGCCAAGCCTGTCATATATATACAAAAAGGGTAAAACCAAAAGTTAGGTCACCGCGCTACCTATCTCCCAGATATTAAATATAAAAAGCTGCAAAGTACCCACAAAGGGGTTAAAAATAAAGCACTTACCAGGTGGTTGAAGTGCCAAGACTTGGACT
The DNA here is from genome assembly GCF_051348905.1 of Ranitomeya variabilis. Lineage (NCBI taxonomy): Eukaryota > Metazoa > Chordata > Amphibia > Anura > Dendrobatidae > Ranitomeya > Ranitomeya variabilis. Next base: position 532,659,764 of record NC_135234.1, read on the forward strand.
GCGGACGTTTAGTGGAGCGCTGAAGAGGTGAAGGCGGCTGCTCCTCCGTAAATCCAAGATAAGGAGGTCCGAGCGGCAGTGTAAGGTGGCAGGCCCGGGGGGAGCGTCCTCCCTATGGGCGCCTAGCTGCCGCGCACACACCGGGAATGTAGACACGTGGCGTCCTGGCCAGGGACGCCGCTACACTGCAACGAGGAATAGGGGGGCGTGGTCTGGGTGACGTCACCCGGAGCTACGAAAAAATGGAGCAGAAGACGAGTGCCGAACAGGGCCTCTATTGCCTACGTGTTTCGAAGGTCACCGGACCTTCTTCGTCAGGGCTAGAGGTCCCTGGCTGTCTACTGCTCTATATAGGATATAAAGGCGCCGCCCACTATTCAAAAGAAAAGCTGAATATATATATGCATAAGAATGTTGCTAAGCTGCAGGAAGAGACTGTAAGTTTATAAGTCCATGGGTCCAATAAAATATATATAGGTAGTCTATGTTGCTATGTATTAATCTTTAAAAGAATTTTTATTTTTATTTGATAAATATATTAAAAAATGCATTAAAAAATCTATCTTTGGAGAGAACAGAAAATAAAAGATATATATAAAAAAGAAGAAGAAAAGGAAAAAAAAGAAAAAAAGGGGGGAAGAAAAGGGGGGAGGAGGGGACTTTTGTATATAATTGATACATATAAAGGGGAGGATAGGGCACAAATAGTAATAAAAAACATGCATATATAACTATTTAAAAGCATAAAGCTCCAATTCATGATTAAGACCCTTAGGGGCCAGGCTATCCAACATAAAGATCCACTTTGATTCTGTGCGTGACATTAATTTTATGTAGTCACCTCCCCTCCAGTTTTTTTGGACTACTTGAATGCCGCAGAATGTTAATCCCTTAGTGGACCTACCATGGTATTCCCTAAAGTGCCTAGAAAGGGGGTGGTGTTGTGAAATTGGATTTTGGGCTCCCCCGGTGGCCACTGGTGGAATTGAACTGGTGTGCATCATTCCCTCTGTTCACCTGTTTCCATCAGGATGTGGGAGTCGCTATTTAACCTTGCTCCTCTGTCACTTCCATGCCGGTCAACATTGTAATCAGAAGCCTTTCTGTGCATGTTCCTGCTGCTAGACAACTCCCAGCTAAGTTGGACTTTAGTCCTTGTTTGTTTTTGCATTTTGTTCCAGTTCACAGCTGTAGTTTCGTTTCTGTGTCTGGAAAGCTCTTGTGATCTGAAATTGCCACTCTGATGTTATGAGTTAATACTAGAGTCTTAAAGTAATTTCAGGATGGTATTTTGATAGGGTTTTCAGCTGACCATGAAAGTGCCCTTTCTGTCTTCCTGCTATCTAGTAAGCGGACCTCAATTTTGCTAAACCTATTTTCATACTACGTTTGTCATTTCATCTAAAATCACCGCCAATATATGTGGGGGCCTCTGTCTGCCTATCGGGGAAATTTCTCTAGAGGTGAGCCAGGACTATATTTTCCTCTGCCAGGATTAGTTAGTCCTCCGGCCGGCGCTGGGCGTCTAGGGATAAAAAACGTAGGCAACGCTACCCGGCTACTGTTAGTTGTGCGGCAGGTTTAGTTCATGGTCAGTTTAGTTTCCATCCTTCCAAGAGCTAGTACTTATGTTTGCTGGGCTATGTTCTCTTGCCATTGAGAACCATAACAGTTTGACCGGCCAGAAAGGGTTAAATTAATTGACAGAGAAAGGAGAGAAAAGAGAAGTCTGCTGAAGATTTTTTTTTTTTCCCTTCCCTTCAGTTCTGAGTGTGCTTGTAATTGAATTTCTTGCAAGTCTGCCTATATTGCAGCCTTTCTCTCTCTCTCTCTCCTTCTAATCCTGGAATGGCTCTGTGTTCACCTGTTTAAAATGGATATTCAGAGTTTAGCTGCAGGTTTGAATAATCTCACCACGAAAGTTCAAAATTTACAAGATTTTGTTGTTCATGTTCCTATATCTGAACCTAGAATTCCTTTGCCTGAATTTTTCTCGGGGAATAGATCTTGCTTTCAAAATTTCAAAAATAATTGCAAGTTGTTTTTGTCCCTGAAATCTCGCTCTGCTGGAGATCCTGCTCAGCAGGTCAGGATTGTGATTTCCTTGCTCCGGGGCGACCCTCAGGATTGGGCTTTTGCATTGGCTCCAGGGGATCCTGCGTTGCTCAATGTGGATGCGTTTTTTCTGGCCTTGGGGTTGCTTTATGAGGAACCTCAGTTAGAGCTTCAGGCGGAAAAGGCCTTGATGTCCCTATCTCAGGGGCAAGACGAAGCTGAAATATGCTGCCAGAAATTCCGTAAATGGGCTGTGCTTACTCAGTGGAATGAGTGCGCCCTGGCGGCGAATTTCAGAGAGGGTCTCTCTGATGCTATTAAGGATGTTATGGTGGGGTTCCCTGTGCCTGCGGGTCTGAATGAGTCCATGACAATGGCTATCCAGATCGATAGGCGTCTGCGGGAGCGCAAACCTGTGCACCATTTGGCGGTGTCTACTGAGAAGACGCCAGAGAATATGCAATGTGATAGAATTCTGTCCAGCAGTGAACGGCAGAATTTAAGACGAAAAAATGGGTTGTGCTTCTATTGCGGTGATTCAACTCATGTTATATCAGCATGCTCTAAGCGTACTAAGAAGCTTGATAAGTCTGTTTCAATTGGCACTTTACAGTCTAAGTTTATTCTATCTGTGACCCTGATTTGTTCTTTATCATCTATTACCGCAGATGCCTATGTCGACTCTGGCGCCGCTTTGAGTCTTATGGATTGGTCCTTTGCCAAACGCTGTGGGTATGATTTGGAGCCTCTTGAAACTCCTATACCCCTGAAGGGGATTGACTCCACCCCATTGGCTAGTAATAAACCACAATACTGGACACAAGTAACTATGCGGATTAATCCAGATCATCAGGAGATTATTCGCTTTCTTGTGCTGTATAACCTACATGATGTGTTGGTGCTTGGATTGCCATGGCTGCAATCTCATAACCCAGTCCTTGACTGGAAAGCTATGTCTGTGTTAAGCTGGGGATGTAAGGGGACGCATGGGGACGTACCTGTGGTTTCCATTTCATCATCTATTCCCTCTGAGATTCCTGAATTCTTGACTGAATATCGTGACGTTTTTGAAGAACCTAAGCTTGGTTCATTACCTCCGCACCGGGAGTGCGATTGTGCCATAGATTTGATTCCGGGTAGTAAATACCCTAAGGGTCGTTTATTTAATCTGTCTGTGCCTGAACATGCTGCTATGCGAGAATATATAAAGGAGTCCTTGGAAAAGGGACATATTCGTCCTTCGTCATCTCCCTTAGGAGCCGGTTTTTTCTTTGTGGCTAAGAAAGATGGCTCTTTGAGACCGTGTATTGATTATCGGCTTTTGAATAAAATCACGGTTAAATATCAATATCCGTTGCCACTGCTGACTGATTTGTTTGCTCGCATAAAGGGGGCCAAGTGGTTCTCTAAGATAGATCTCCGTGGGGCGTATAATTTGGTGCGAATTAAGCAGGGGGATGAGTGGAAGACCGCATTTAATACGCCCGAGGGCCACTTTGAGTATTTGGTGATGCCTTTTGGTCTTTCAAATGCCCCTTCAGTCTTTCAGTCCTTTATGCATGACATTTTCCGTGATTATTTGGATAAATTTATGATTGTGTATCTGGATGATATTTTGATTTTTTCGGATGACTGGGACTCTCATGTCCAGCAGGTCAGGAGGGTTTTTCAGGTTTTGCGGTCTAATTCCTTGTGTGTGAAGGGTTCTAAGTGCGTTTTTGGGGTTCAAAAGATTTCCTTTTTGGGATATATTTTTTCCCCCTCTTCCATCGAGATGGATCCTGTCAAGGTTCAGGCTGTTTGTGATTGGACGCAACCCTCTTCTCTTAAGAGTCTTCAGAAATTTTTGGGCTTTGCTAACTTTTATCGTCGATTTATTGCTGGTTTTTCTGATGTTGTTAAACCATTGACTGATTTGACTAAGAAGGGTGCTGATGTTGCTGATTGGTCCCCTGCTGCTGTGGAGGCCTTTCGGGAGCTTAAGCGCCGCTTTTCTTCCGCCCCTGTGTTGCGTCAGCCTGATGTTGCTCTTCCTTTTCAGGTTGAGGTCGACGCTTCTGAAATCGGAGCTGGGGCAGTTTTGTCGCAGAGAAGTTCCGATTGTTCCGTGATGAGACCTTGTGCCTTTTTCTCGCGTAAATTTTCGCCCGCCGAGCGGAATTATGATGTTGGGAATCGGGAGCTTTTGGCCATGAAGTGGGCTTTTGAGGAGTGGCGTCATTGGCTTGAGGGGGCTAGACATCAGGTGGTGGTATTGACTGACCACAAAAATCTAATTTATCTTGAGTCCGCCAGACGCCTGAATCCTAGACAGGCGCGCTGGTCGTTGTTTTTCTCTCGGTTTAATTTTGTGGTGTCCTACCTGCCGGGTTCTAAGAATGTTAAGGCGGATGCCCTTTCTAGGAGTTTTGAGCCTGACTCCCCTGGTAACTCTGAACCTACAGGTATCCTTAAGGATGGAGTGATATTGTCTGCCGTTTCTCCAGACCTGCGGCGGGCCTTGCAGGAGTTTCAGGCGGATAGACCTGATCGTTGCCCACCTGGTAGACTGTTTGTTCCTGATGATTGGACCAGTAAAGTCATTTCTGAGGTTCATTCTTCTGCGTTGACAGGTCATCCTGGAATCTTTGGTACCAGGGATTTGGTGGCAAGGTCCTTCTGGTGGCCTTCCCTGTCTCGAGATGTGCGAGGCTTTGTGCAGTCTTGTGACGTTTGTGCTCGGGCCAAGCCTTGTTGTTCTCGGGCTAGTGGATTGTTGTTGCCCTTGCCTATCCCGAAGAGGCCCTGGACGCACATCTCGATGGATTTTATTTCGGATCTTCCTGTTTCTCAGAAGATGTCTGTCATCTGGGTGGTGTGTGACCGTTTCTCTAAGATGGTCCATTTGGTTCCCCTGCCTAAGTTGCCTTCTTCTTCCGAGTTGGTTCCTCTGTTTTTTCAAAATGTGGTCCGTTTGCATGGTATTCCGGAGAATATCGTTTCTGACAGAGGAACCCAATTCGTGTCTAGATTTTGGCGAGCATTCTGTGCTAGGATGGGCATAGATTTGTCTTTCTCGTCTGCTTTCCATCCTCAGACTAATGGCCAGACCGAGCGGACGAATCAGACCTTGGAGACATATTTGAGGTGTTTTGTGTCTGCAGATCAGGATGATTGGGTTGCTTTTTTGCCTTTAGCGGAGTTTGCCCTCAATAATCGGGCCAGCTCTGCCACCTTGGTGTCTCCTTTTTTCTGTAATTCGGGGTTTCATCCTCGATTTTCTTCTGGTCAGGTGGAATCTTCGGATTGTCCTGGAGTGGATGCTGTGGTGGAGAGGTTGCATCAGATTTGGGGGCAGGTAGTGGACAATTTGAAGTTGTCCCAGGAGAAGACTCAGCTTTTTGCCAACCGCCGGCGTCGGGTTGGTCCTCGGCTTTGTGTTGGGGACTTGGTGTGGTTGTCTTCTCGTTTTGTCCCTATGAGGGTTTCTTCTCCTAAGTTTAAGCCTCGGTTCATCGGCCCGTACAGGATATTGGAGATTCTTAACCCTGTGTCCTTCCGTTTGGACCTCCCTGCATCTTTTTCTATTCATAATGTTTTTCATCGGTCATTGTTGCGCAGGTATGAGGTACCGGTTGTGCCTTCCGTTGAGCCTCCTGCTCCGGTGTTGGTTGAGGGCGAGTTGGAGGTGGATAATAATTGGAGGTGGAAGCAATAGGAGATTCTTGTAGTTCTAATGGAGGTCCTGAATGTTCATGGGTACTAAGATCAAATGATACATTGGCTACTTCTAAATTAGCAGACTGTCTAATATTAGGCTGGTTCTTAGTACAGATGGAAACAGGTGTGTACTGAGTAGAGTTTGTATTAGTATAAGTTGAAAAGATTTCCGAACGGTCTAGTGTGTTGTGTATTGGAGTTTCATTATATTTCCATCTGTAATAAGAACCAGGCTAATATTAGACAGTCTGCTAATTTAGAAGTAGCCAATGTATCATTTGATCTTAGTACCCATGAACATTCAGGACCTCCATTAGAACTACAAGAATCTCCTATTGCTTCCAAATCCAATTATTATGCCCCACTATCTTTGATTGATGATACGGATGACACCTTTAGGAGAAATGAATCACCTGGATTGGACCAGAGTGCAAGTATGACACCTAATCCAGGAACTCATAATGGCTATTCAGATAAAAATAAAAGACTGATGGAAGTAAAATATGGTACCAATACCTCTGTTGCTCAAAAACGACAACAAAAAATCCCCCCTAAAAGACCAGAAGGGGTTATTGATAATAACAATAAAAGTAAAAATAACAACAGAAAAATCTCCAGCCTCATACCAAATAGAGGGAGAGGATTTAAAACACAGACTAGAATCACTCGGGATTTTTTCGGTCAAACACTCTAAAACCAAAAGAGGTAGGAGGGGGGGGGAACTCTCCAAAAAGAAAATAAAAAACACCCTCCCCTCCACCCAAAAAATATTTAATCTGAGTTCGTATGTACTTTCGGATAACGAAAAGTCCCTCCTACAAAAGGGATTGAAATTTGCACCAACTACAATGGCAAAACCCTTTAACCTATTTATCAGTATGAAGCAGTTTCTGCGCAATTTGGCCATTAAGAAATATTTCCTTAAAAAGGCACCACAAGTCCCTAATGCTGTCTCTCATGAATACATACAGACGTCTCTATCTAATCCCTCTACATTTCATCCCGTACAAGAATACTCAAATGCCTTTCGGTCTTTTGAGACTGCAGTCACACAGGATATTAGGAGAATGAGGACAAAGAATCCCAAATACATATCCCAAAATTTAAATAACTTTGAACAAAAGGCACTACTGGACCTTCAAGCAAACCATGATATTATTATACGTCCAGCGGATAAAGGGGGGGGGGATTGTTATTCTTAACAAAACCACATACCAGGAGGAATCTGATAGACTCCTAAATGATGTAACTACCTATAGGAAATTAAATAGCGACCCTACTGAACGCTATACCAAAAATTTGAATATTTTAATATCACGAGGTAAATCTTTGGGCATTTTAAATAAAAAAGAATCTTTATTTATTTTGAATAAAACCCCCAGTGTGGCAGTTTTCTACTACCTTCCTAAAGTCCACAAAGATGCAATGCGTCCACCTGGGAGGCCTATTATTTCAGGCATTAATTGCCTGACAGCTAATCTGTCACGCTACATAGATACACACCTCCAAAGATGTATGCCTATTATTCCTGCATATCTTAAAGATACTAGTCAAGTGCTCCAATTATTGGAAAAAATCCAATGGGAAAGTGGTTTCACATTGGGGACACTTGACATAAAATCATTATACACAGTAATAGACCACTCAAAAGGATGTGAAGCGGCAGAATATTATCTTAATAAATTAGCCATCCACAAGAAACCACAGATCCAGTTCATTGTGGAAAGTATTTTATTTATTTTGGAACATAATTATTTTACCCATGATGGCCAATTCTATCTCCAAACACGAGGCACGGCTATGGGCACTTGTTTCGCTCCCAGCTACGCAAACATCTATGTAGCCAAGTGGGAGGAGCTACATATTTCACTCACCAAAAGCCCCAATACTGGTTTAATTATGTGGAGGCGTTTTATCGATGATATACTATTCATCTGGAACGGCCCCCAAAGAGAACTAGATGTATTTATCTCCAACCTCAATTCTAATGACTTTGGGCTGGAATTCACGGCCACTACCAGCAAATCGGAAATAAACTTTCTAGACTTAAATATTTTTATTGAAAATAATCAGATATTAACCAAATGTCACCATAAACCAGTAGACTCTAATGGATTTATTGACATTAATAGCTGCCATCTACCGATTTGGTTGACTAACATCCCCAAAAGTCAATTTACCCGGGTAAGACGAAACTGCACTAAAAAACAAGATTACATAACAGAAGCAGAACAACTTACCAAGAAATTTTTGGAAAAAGGATACCCCAAAGATCTGTTGGATGTGGCTAAACAGGAGGTCTATGGAATATCGAGGGATACTTTGGTACAGAGAACAACGAGGGATAAATCTATCCCAACTGATATTCGTAACCAAATTCATCAGTTACCTATTATCACGCAGTTCCACCATGGATATAAACAGTTCACCAAAATTATCTATAAACACTGGTCAATCCTCCAGTCGGACAAAATAATAGGGGAACTGCTACCAAAACGTCCCAAATTTGTTTTTAGAAAATCACAAACAATAGGCAACATCATAGCTCCAACCATTAACAAGGGCCCTGCCAAGAGTATACCCTCAAAGAATCCAGGCTTTGTACCTTGCGGCACTTGTACCTGTTGTGTGCGTACAAATTTTAAAAAAATAAAACAACTTAAATTTTTCAACTCTAACGCCACCCAGGAATTTACTATTAAAGACCAAATTTCATGCTGGTCGTCAGGAGTGATCTATCTGATCAAATGCCCTTGCGGCAAAATTTACGTGGGTCGCACTAAACGCAAATTGAAGGACCGGTTGAAAGAACATTTTAAAAATATAGAGAAAGGCTTTATTGGCCACCCCCTTTCTAGGCACTTTAGGGAATACCATGGTAGGTCCACTAAGGGATTAACATTCTGCGGCATTCAAGTAGTCCAAAAAAACTGGAGGGGAGGTGACTACATAAAATTAATGTCACGCACAGAATCAAAGTGGATCTTTATGTTGGATAGCCTGGCCCCTAAGGGTCTTAATCATGAATTGGAGCTTTATGCTTTTAAATAGTTATATATGCATGTTTTTTATTACTATTTGTGCCCTATCCTCCCCTTTATTTGTATCAATTATATACAAAAGTCCCCTCCCCCCCCTTTTCTTCCCCCCTTTTTTTCCTTTTTTTCCTTTTCTTCTTCTTTTTTATATATATCTTTTATTTTCTGTTCTCTCCAAAGATAGATTTTTTAATGCATTTTTTAATATATTTATCAAATAAAAATAAAAATTATTTTAAAGATTAATACATAGCAACATAGACTACCTATATATATTTTATTGGACCCATGGACTTATAAACTTACAGTCTCTTCCTGCAGCTTAGCAACATTCTTATGCATATATATATTCAGCTTTTCTTTTGAATAGTGGGCGGCGCCTTTATATCCTATATAGAGCAGTAGACAGCCAGGGACCTCTAGCCCTGACGAAGAAGGTCCGGTGACCTTCGAAACGCGTAGGCAATAGAGGCCCTGTTCGGCACTCGTCTTCTGCTCCATTTTTTCGTAGCTCCGGGTGACGTCACCCAGACCACGCCCCCCTATTCCTCGTTGCAGTGTAGCGGCGTCCCTGGCCAGGACGCCACGTGTCTACATTCCCGGCGTGTGCGCGGCAGCTAGGCGCCCATAGGGAGGACGCTCCCCCCGGGCCTGCCACCTTACACTGCCGCTCGGACCTCCTTATCTTGGATTTACGGAGGAGCAGCCGCCTTCACCTCTTCAGCGCTCCACTAAACGTCCGCAGTCCAAGTCTTGGCACTTCAACCACCTGGTAAGTGCTTTATTTTTAACCCCTTTGTGGGTACTTTGCAGCTTTTTATATTTAATATCTGGGAGATAGGTAGCGCGGTGACCTAACTTTTGGTTTTACCCAATTCAAAAGACTTTATTCTGTTGGAACTTTACAAATGGCTTTCCTGATGTTTTATTGATTTGCTATATTTTGTAGGGGCATTTTGAAATTAATTTTTGGTGATATTTGAGATAAAGAACATACCCATGCTCAAAGCATGATATAATTAAAAAAGTCATCAAAACACTACAATATAATAATGTAAAATGTTGTATATTTTATATATACTTTAAAATAACATGTCACTGGCATTTGGTAAAGCAGAAACATTCCTTGAAAGATTCCATAAAAAACAATTATCCCTAAAAAACATTGGTGAATTTAACTTCTTAGAAAATGAGTAATGAGTTTTTTGATTCCATGGAACAAAAATCATTTTTCACAAATTGATCTGCATAGAAAAGATTTTCATTAATATTGTGTAAAGCAGGAATTTATTTACCGTATCTCCTTGTGGCTTACCAATTATCACAATAGAATAAGCCACAAATGCAATGTGGATTGGCTTGATTGTTGTAAGTGAAGGACTTAAGCATAGATAAGTATACAAAGAAAAACACATCAGATTCCTATGTGCTTTAAAAGTCCTTTTTTTAACCAAGGATCTTAAGTTGACAGCTCTCTAAATCTTTTCGTGATTGAGTAATCCATAATGAATCAATTTGCTGCCTGAAATACTGTTCAACGTGAAATACATAATATGTTAGTAAAAAGATTTAGCCCCCCTTTTTTTAACTATTTTTAAGGCTGTTTTTTTAGGTTAAAATTTTTGTGAGCCTAAAGTGAGTTTTCAAATTATTTTAAGTAATTGTTTTATGCTGCAAAGTATTCCAAGTAATTGACTGTAGCACCAGCCCTTTGATGATGTTCCGATTGAGAATCCATAGTGCATGCTGGAAGACGCAAATTAAATGTCATCAGAAGTAAGAAAGATATAGACAGATAGAAATTTAACCCCTTCATGACCGGCGGTATTTTTGTTTTTGCATTTTTGCTTTTTTTTTCTCTTCTTCCCAGAGCCATACCTTCTTTTTTTGTCAATATGGCCATGTGAGGGCTTGTTTTTGTAGGACGAGTTGTAATTTTGAAAGACATCATTGGTATTAGCATTGTGTACTTGAAAACAGGAAAAAAATGCCAAGTGCTGTGAAATTGCATGCAAAAAAATTGCAATCCCAAAGTTGTTTTCTGCTTTGCTTTTTTACTATGTTCACTAAATCCTAAAATGTATTAATAATTAACTAATTAATTAAAATTATTATTATTATAAAATTGACCTGCCGTTATGATTCTCCAGGTCATTGCGAGTTCATAGACACCAAACATCTATAGGTTCTTTTTTAACTAGGTGGTAAAAAAAAATTCCAAACTCTGTTAAAGAAAAATACAATTGCACCATTTTCCGATACCCGTAGCATCTCCATTTTTCATGATTTTTGGTTGAGTGAGGACTTATTGTTTGTGCGCCGAGCTGACATTTTTAATGATACCAATTTTGTTGCAGATATGATCTTTTGAGTAGCCGCTATTGCATTTTAATTCAATGTCGTGGCAACCAAAAAAGCATAACTCTGGGGTTTTAACTTTTTTCTCGCTACGCCGTTTAACAATCAGGTTAATCCTTTTTTACAAATATGAGTATGTTTGATTTTTTTTAGTGGTTTTACTTTGAATGGGGTGAAAGGAGAGAGATTTAAACTTTTATATTTTTTTTTTTTTTTTTTACGTTTGGCATGCTTCAATAGTCTCCATGGGAGACTAGAAGCTGCCATAACCTCATAGGCTCTGCTACATACAGGAGATGATCAGATCGCCTGTATGTAGCAGAATTACTCACTTGCTTTGAGTGCTGACCACTGGGTCATAGCAATCTGACAGTGACAACCATAGAGCTCTGCAGGAGACCTCTGGTTGTCATGAAAAACCATTGGTGACCCACAATCACATGACAGGGGTCACTGATGGGTGGATTTCCGGCTCGGCTGCCAGAAGAACTTGTTAAATGCCGCTGTCAGAGTTTGACAGCGGCATTTAATGGGTTAACAGCCAGGGAAGGATTGCGATTCCCCCCGCGTCTGTTAGCAGAACATGAACTATTACTTTTACTTATTTACTTACAGAAGAGTATATGTTCATTTTATTTCTGTCTTATGTTTTGTTGGTTTAATGGCTAATGTGAACATGCTCCTATTTTGCATGCATACAAACTTATACTCGAGTTCATTTTTTTGGTTTATTTTTCTTTACACTTTACAACTTGTTAAATGACCAGCAATTGGCTATATGTTTTCTGATTAGCAGATGTTTTATAGCCTGCTTAGATAGTGTGACCGCACTTTCCTTGTATTCTGATTGATAGGTAAGAGAACATTCTGTGTGCATAGACTGTCATTTTCTTAATCCTTCATGACATATAATGTAAACTTACATTTATGATTTCATTGGCCATCATGTGCTTCTAACAGCCACAGTTGGAGCAGAGCTCTTCCCTTGACTGTTAACCTTTTAAATTCAGCTGTCAGTCTATGACAAAAGCATGTAACATGTGCTGGCAGGGGGAGTGCCAATTCATATACTAATCGGCACACCAAAGATGTGGTCGATGGATTCTTATGACAGCCGGGTATCTGCTGAAGACTTCTGTGCCTGTCTTTCTGATTCTACTGTATAGGCCACGGTCATAGGAGACTGTGATTTTAGCTGTACATAGCAGTGCTGTAGCATTGCTATATATAGCACAAGCAACCAGATGATTACAACCTTAACGGGACTATTTGCCCTCTTTCAGGAACAATGCCATCACTAACGACTTCAGGTACAATGCGCCTTCCAGGTGCAGGCTAGAACAATGCCTATAATATCTAATTTTCTCAATATTAGTGCTGTAAAAGAGTTCACATAATGAGGTGCAAAAACACCAACATTTCCTTACCATAAAAGTAATAACTCTAAAAGTACACACATTTCACAACTCCCACCAAATAATCCCACTTTTCAATGCATAACTATTATTAAAAAGTAAATATAGGGGAAAAAGCTTAATTTTATGGTACCTAAAATGGTATTAGACACATATTCATTCAGAATTAGATATTAAAGGTTCAATAGAAAAAAACACATTTGCAGAGCAAAGAACAAGCCTTCTGTGTCAGTTTTCCATGGTACAGGTGGTACTTCTCTTTCTTTTGGTATGTGGTAGAGATGGTGGATTTTGACTGCTATCTTCTGGGTGGAATCTTTTGAGCCAAACTTGAAGGCTAGCGGGGATACTGATAGTTTTCATACTTCTCCTGAGTAGCTCTCCAACTACTAGTTCATGGGCCAATTTTTTCACATAGGCTCGGTTCCAGCTGTTTTTCAAGATAAATCACTTGTGAATTAATTCCACCCAAATTCAACATAGTGAAAAATATGACTATTGGCCAATGTATGGAGTTTCTGCTGATGCTGAAAGTTGAGCACATCTGATCAGCTGTATCAAATCCCTTTTAGTTGCATTATAAAATGTAATTATTTCCAGCTGTTTTTGTGCTTCAGACCCAGGATTGATGATATCATCATTATGAAGCGTTGAGACAAGAATTAAATTTTTATTTTCGCTCGGTACATAGGAAATCAAAACCTTTCCATTTTTAAATGAAAACATACTGCTGTACTGTTTTCTCCCTTTCACGTTAGTGCAGCGCCCCAGAGACCTGGTCATTGCAGTAACTTCGCTCTGCCACTAAGGGGAGTGATGGTACTTCTGATTGCACTAAAAGAGTTCACCTGACCAGGTATCACAGTCACACATTACACTTCACACTCTGGCCACCAGGGGGAGCAAAAGGTTCTATGTATTAGTCCACTCCTCACACTCTGGTAAAACTGGGGGTTGGATAGGAAGTTAGACAGAAGCTGACTGGGTTTTGCCCATGTAACATCTAGTGAGAGGAGAGCTTTACTTGGGAAGATTCAGGGGGGTCCCTGCCAGGGGTGGGATCCTGGCAGAGGCCTAGCAAAGGACAGATCGTTATGGAGCCGTGCCTGCACCTCATTGCGGCAGCATCTTAAGAAAGGACACGAAGCGAAGTATATTGTGGAGAAGTGAGAAACGAGATCACAGCACAAAGGTGATAGAACCAGAAGGATCCATGCCCCGAGATCAGCAACATCCTTCTGAGGCACGTAGCTGGCGGCCGGAATGCAGAGGAAGTAATAGACTCTACGCATTACTTTGAACTACAGCAGGGCAGTTAACTTTAGGTTGGCTGTCTCACCTTTTACACCTAATGAAGACAATGAAGGCAATTGTGGGAGAGGGGCGTCTCTAGGGTCCCTATAAAATAACTCCAGGCCTACCCCGTCATACGGGTGCGTCCTATCCATATCATCAGGGGGACAGAGAGAAAGAACAGAAACATACACGACAGTTGTGAGGACTATCCCGTGGTGCTCAGCAGGGAAGTACTACAACACCCAGGCGCTAGTAAGTAGGCTACTGATTTCCACCTGCAAAGGGAACTTTGGATGTGCCTTCAGACTGGCCGGTCTCAGCCAGCCCTGTTAGCAGTGCTCTGGATTGCGGATGCCAAAGCCTTCAGTAAAAAAGGTAACGAGACTGCAATCCTGTGTCCTCGTCATTTACTGTGACCTACACCGTCACCTACATCTTTAATTGGGCGCCCCTTAGCAGGGCCACGGACCGGGTCAGGCCACCGTGACATCCCCAGAACCAGACGATACTATCCGATACCGATACTTTCAAGTATCGGACGGTATCGCTCAACACTACCTATAAGCTCCTGCAAGTAGGGTTGAGCGACTTTTATTTTTATAGGATCGGGTCGGGTTTCACGAAACCCGACTTTCTCAAAAGTCGGGTCGAGTGAAATCGGCCGATCCTATAAAAAGTAGGGGTCGGCCGAAACACGAAACCCAATGCAGTGCAATGGGATACTATGGTTCCCAGGGTCTGAAGGAGAGGAAACTCTCCTTCAGGCCCTGGGATCCATATTAATGTGTAAAATAAAGAATCAAAATAAAAAATATTGATATACTCACCCTCGGACGCGCCCTGGTACTAACCGGCAGCCTTCCTTCCTAAGAATGAGCGCGTGAATGACCTGCGGTGACGTCGCGGCTTGTGATTGGTCGCGAGCGGTCACATGGACAAGCCACGACGTCATCTAAGGTCCTTCACGCACTCATTCTTAGGAAGGAAGGCTGCCAGAAAGAAGCAGGGCGCGTCCGAGGGTGAGTATATTCCTATTAGGTATATACTCACCCTCGGACGCGCCCTGCTTCTTTCCGGCAGCCTTCCTTCCTAAGAATGAGCGCGTGAAGGACCTTAGATGACGTCGCGGCTTGTGATTGGTCGCGTGACCGCCCATGTGACCACTCGCGACCAATCACAAGCCGCGACGTCACCGCAGGTCATTCACGCGCTCATTCTTAGGAAGGAAGGCTGCCGGTTAGTACCAGGGCGCGTCCGAGGGTGAGTATATCAATATTTTTTATTTTGATTCTTTATTTAACACTTAAATATGGATTCCGATACCGATTCCCGATATCGCAAACATATCGGAACTCGGTATCGGAATTCCGATACCAGATTCAGAAGATCGCCGACCTCATGGCCGACCCCACACGGGGGTCGGGTCGGGTTTCATGAAACCCGACTTTGCCAAAAGTCGGCGACTTCTGAAAATGGCCGACGCGTTTCGCTCAACCCTACCTGCAAGGTATAACAATCCAAAAAAAACCTCAGTTTTATTTCATCTGTGAGCTTGACGATTCTTTTGCAGGTGAACTTGTCCTTTATAATGTCTATATATTGACTTGTGTATGTGACAATAGAGTTCAGAATGTCACCTGTGAATAAACTATTCCAGCATTCGGCTGCAGTTTCAGCATTCCTTGCTTTTCCTTTAACTGCAGGAAGGTGAGCGAGAATGTTTTGAGGTTTCCAATGTTTAGTTTGCATGGGTGGTTTATTCCTCCATTTTGTTTTTTTAACCCATCCCAAATAATATTTCTACATCTTCTTCAACCTCATCACTCTCACCATCTTGCTCTGTTTCAGAATCAATGTAACATACAGTACTTCCACATCATCAAGAGAACCAATTTCACTTTCTTCTCCTAAATCCTCATGTGTGGGGTCTGAATGATCATCATCATCTAACAGCATCTTCACTTCATCAACATGAAGGGGTTTTGACGAATCATACATTTTCTTCTCCATTTCAGCAGATAATCTGAAGCATTGAGAGAGAATATGTGTTAGGGAACAATGTGCCTGAGAAGCATGCTTTCATTTATACGAAAACCTTACTTATTTTTATGAAATATCCACAAGCTTTGCACTATCCATTCATAAACAAGATATATTAACAAGTGGGATGACTAAAACCATAAAATACCATCCTTATGTAGTGTGATGTGTTCGGGAACAATGTGTCTGAGAAGCCAGCACAGTTATATCTGCTCTCCTGAGTCTCTGCAGTACAACTTTGATATCAGGTTTCACAAAGCATCAAGAGTCAGGAAGGTATTGAGGGGATTGGGATTTTCTAATAATCTGGTGAGGAGGGAGAAATGAAACTAAGAGAGCTGCGCCTGTCAGATCAGTTGTTCCTGAACGAGGGTTAAATACAGTAAAAAGTGAAAGAAATGTTTGTAAAAATCAGAAAAAAAAAAACAGTTTTAACCCCTTCAAGACCTTGCCCTTTTCCGTTTTTTCGTTCTCGTTTTTTCGCTCCCCTCCTTCCCAGAGCCATAACTTTTTTTATTTTTCCGTCAATATGGCCATGTGTGGGCTTGTTTTTTGCTGAACAAGTTGCAATTTTGAATGACATCAATGGTTTTAGCATGTCGTGTACTAGAAAACGGGAAAAAAATTCCAAGTGTGGTGAAATTGCAAAAAAGTGCAATCCCACACTTGTTTTTTGTTTGGCTTTTTGCTAGGTTTACTAAACGCTAAAAGTGACCTGCCACTATGATTCTCCAGGTCATTACGAGTTCATAGGCACCAAATATGTCTAGGTTACATTTTATCTAAGTGGTAAAAAAAATGCCAAACTTTGTTAAAAAATGCACAATTTTCCGATACCCATAGCGTCTTCATTTTTCGTGATCTGAGGTCGGGTGAGGGCTTATTTTTTGCATGCTGAGCTTATATTTGTAATGATACTGTTTTGGTGCAGATACTTTCTTTTGATCGCCCGTTATTGCATGTTAATGCAATGTCGTGGGGACCAAAAAAAATGTAATTCTGGTGTTTCTAATTTTTTTCTCACTACACTGTTTAGCCATCAGGTTAATCCTTTTTTTATTGATAGATCGGGCTATTCTGAATGTGGCGATACCAAATATGTGTAGGTTTGATTTTTTTATTGTTTTATTTTGAATGGGGTGACAGGGGGGGTGATTTAAACTTTTATATATTTTTTATTTTTTTCATATTTTTTTAAACTTTTTTTTACTTTTGCCATGCTTAAATAGCTTCCATGGGAGGTTAGAAGCTGGCACAACTGGTTTGGCTCAGCTACATAGCATCTGATAATTGCTGCTATGTAGCTGAATTGCAGGCTTGCTATGAGCGCCGACCACAGGGTGGCGCTCACAGCAAGCCAGCATCAGTAACCATAGAGGTCTCAAGGAGACCTCTGGTTACTATGCCGACGCATTGCTGACCCCTGATCATGTGACGGGGGTCGGCGATGCAAGCATTTCCGGCCACGCGGATGGAAGTGCCGGTTAAAGGCTGCTGTCGGCATTTGACAGCGACATTTAACTAGTTAATAGCGGCGGGTGAATCGCCATTTCACCTACCGCTATTGCGGGCACATGTCAGCTGTTCAAAACAGCTGACATGTCCTGGCTTTCATGCGGGCTCACCGCCGGAGCCCACATTAAAGCAGGGGACTCATCCTCCGCCGTAATAGTACGGCGGAGGTCGGGAAGGGGTTAAAATAAATAAATACATATTTGGTATCACTGTGTTCATAAAAGTCCAATCTATAGAAATATAAAATAAATTAATCTGATCAGTAAACAGCGTAATGAGAAAAAAAGTGTAAACTTCAAAAGTATGTTTTTTTTATACCGCAACATTGCAATGACAGTCGATCAAAACATCATATCTACTTCAAAATGGTATTAGTAAAAATGTAAGTTTGGGGCACAAAGCCCTCACACAGCATGAAAAATTCAAACATGACGAGTCTAGAAAAATGGCAACAAAAGCAACATTTTTTTTTAAATTTCCAATTTTTATAACCACTTAAGTAAAAAATAAACTATATGTGTTTTATATCTGTGTACTTGTACTGACCTGATGAATCATATTGTCAGGTGAGTTTTACCATGTAATAAACAAGCCAAATAAGTTATATGCAATTTCAAGTCACTTGGAATTTTTTTTCCTGTTTCCAGTACACTCTGTGGTAGAATGAATGGTGTCATTCAAATGGAAAACTCGTCCTGCAAAAAATAAGCCCTTAAATGGCTATAGTTATGAGAAAATAAAAATGTTAATGCTCTTGGAAGAAGGGGTGGAAAATATGAAAATGAAATATCGGAATATGACTAGAGCGTGTAAGGGTTAAACAACATGATGTGCTGCAGAGAATGCTGAATTTTAAGCACCTGATAAATGAGCATTTTGCTAATTTTTCAGACATCTGGCAGTTTGTTATCAATGGCTGATTATTAGGACAAAGAACTAGAGAATTCTTATGCCTATATTTTCCTTAGTGGACAGCGGCAACCATTGATTTTTCTCTGTAGGTCATCATCTAGTTATTTAGTATAATGTCAATTGTTAATAGAGTACACCTCTGGTTAAAAAATCATCTATTGTGTAACAAAGTTTCAAGCAAATAATAATGCAGCACGTGAAACCTTTCTTTACCTTCAGTAGGTACAAACCCCAAGAATATGAATGCTTGTAGGAACTTGTAAATAAGTTATCTTAATAAATTATCACACAGACTCTATAGCTTATGTAAGGCACACTGTTAAATAGATTTGAGATTTTCCTCTTCTTTCTCATTATTGAAAAAGTTGCATTTCAATTCATTTGGGGGCTGTTATCAATTATGTGGGTTCATCCACAAGTGGATAAAATGGGAATAAGGGTCCATTTACACAGACCAACTGGAGGTATGATCGATTAACTGTTACCGATTGACAGTCGTTTGAATGCTTGTTTACACAAGCAGACAAAAGTAAATGATGTACACTGAGCGATCTATAACAGAGTGCATAGGATGCCATTGTTCTTGGTAATGTGAGTCGTGTTTACACAAGATGACACACGGCCGAGAACAATGTTCTCTACTATTGTATAAAATATCATTTCACTCTATAAAAGTGCATTTTATGCACAGGAGTTTACATGGGCAAGATAATCATGAAACAACACTCTTTCATGATTATCTTGCAGTGTAAATGCTCTTTAATGCTTTTCTCTTGAGAAGTAAATATCATCTAAACTTAAATCAACATAACAAAAAGCAATGGTTACAATTGTTTGTTTTAGGATCCTCTGAAATACCTTCTAGGCTACTTCACTTGAATGCCAAAACAAAATGACAAATGAAGTGACCTAGGTCATTTTTTTATTTTGCTTTTGGCTGAATTAAACTTGATTGGTCACAGACAGTTCGTAGAAAAGAGTTTTGTAATTATGAAAGCTAGGAGTGACTCATTTTAAATTAGAAATCATCAAAAGGCCAATAATATTTATATTGAAAACTCTTATGCCTATTATCTCAAAACAATTATTTTGATTCTGGATTGTTGCCTTTGGCATATTAATTGTTGTATATTGTGAGTCTTCTTTTCCATCAATTTTTTAATCATTTCTATGTAATAAAATCTGCAGTTGTGTTTTTATTAAGATGAAATTTGCAATTATTTTATAGTTTTGTTTACTCTAACTCTTTTTTTGTCAGTAATGATTATGTCGATCATTGTTATTTCTATAATTATAGCTATCAGTGATCTCGTTAGATTGTGTTGAAGATGTACTCTGCTTGTCTGGAAAATAAACTCCCAAATGTCCAAGAAAAAAACACTTGGATTGTACTGCCTTTTGATAAACAATTGCATGCACTCTGCCTCAAGAGAAGATAGTTGGCCTCAATTATTGTTTGAAAAAGCCATCCATGCAAAGTTTGAGCAATGCAATTTTTTACCAAAATAAAATGTTGTAATAAGAGATAAGCGAACCCGAATCTAAAAGTTCGGGGTTCATGCCAGATAGTTTATGTTTGGTGCTAAATGCTGAATACAGACTTCTCCTGGAAGTCCAACCAAAATAAGGGAAGCATGACACCCATATAGAATTCAAGAATATATGATTTTTATTTAATAGATTTAAAACCAATAAAACAGGGCAGACTAGATAAACAGAAACCACTCACACTCCAAACACATTACATATAATACATCAGCATAAAATGCACTGGTAAGGCATCAACAAAAGTTTATGTGGTCCAAATATAATTATTTGTGTTTTTCTGTAAGGCATATGAAAGAAAAATATATATGTATAAAATTGTTAAAAGTGCATTGCGTTGTCACTCCTATAGTCCAATAGGACTTAAATTAATCCAGTTCACAGTGAAAAGAAAACATAAAGTGTCCAAAAAGTGGTATATTTGTCTATAAATATCATAAAGTGCAAGTGCATGTAATTGCAATAAAAAAATGAGAACAACATTTGGACAGATATATATATATATATATATATATATATATATATATATATATATATATATATATATATATATACACACATGGAATGGATATGCTAATACATAGCATAAAGAGTGAGTGAATCAATTACTAAAGATATTAGTTAAACACCCTTTGTAGATAATATGAATTAAGACATATATGCAGGAATGAGTATGCCAGTGCAAAAGTATAGAGCGCAAATGAATCAATCACAATCAATGATGGTTTAAAACCTCTAGTGATCAATGTATATAACCATGCATGTTAAATAACGAAGTAGATAATAGTCTCAAATGCAGTCTGGAGGTTAGGGACAGGAACCCCAACATCATGCTTCTTCCTGGGGGTATGTGGACATGAGGTGAACCTACATCCTTTTATATTGTGTGACAAACTAAACAAATGTTTTTGGAATCAGAGAACAATGTCATCCTACACGATGTTCCGACGACCAGAGCACTACAGCAAGGACGAGCTCACACCTCAAGATGAATGGGTTAGTCAAACCAGAGCCAGGGAGCTTCCATAGAAACACAGCATTAAAGCCTGCAATGAGGTAGACATGTATGCAGTGAATGTTACAAACAGAAAAAACTGACCAGCACATCACAACTAGTGTGAATAGGTTCCAGCTAACACAACAATTCAAAAAAAAATATAAAGCTGCACTCTGGATTATTTAGAATAGTACATATAGAAAATCTGAACTGCATTACTGCCATAGAACATTGGTTAAATGCTATATTATGTACATGCAAAATTTAGAAAAATGAACATGCAATATTGCGATAGGAAAATTTACAGTAAAAAGAAGGTACTTAGCACATAAATTGGCCAATGTATATGAGCCCAACTGCAACATCAATGCGTACCTTATTGTTGGGTCCTGTCCTCATAAGATACCTCTCTTGGGCTAAAAGTCCTACAATATATATGGGGCATGAATGAATCAGCTATTTAAAACCACCTGAATTTATAAGAGCCTGTCAGCATTTTCAGTTGATAGGTGGATGTGCTTATCAGTTATAATTCGACCAGAGGCACTAAAAATCTGCTCTGACATAATGCTAGTGGCAGGGCAGGTCAGGACCTCCAAGGCATAGAGAGCAAGTTCATGTCACGTGTTCATCTTGGATACCCAATAATAATAAGGCACAGAAGAATCACAGATGACATTGGCACAGTCAGCAAGGTACTCCCTCAGCATCTTCCCAAACTTTGCGCTCCTTGTGAGAGTACCTTGCGCCTCAAGGCCTGTGCAATGGGAGGGTCTGAGAAAACTCACCCAGAATTTTGCTAGTGTTCCCCTTCCTCTGCTTGATTGGAGTTGTGTTTCTCTTGCCTGTACTCCTTGGTTGTCCAAGGAACTGTAACCTCTGCCACCACCGTTTTCAGAATTATTTTAATAATTCCGCATAAAGGCCTTCTGGTACTGCCTCATTTTAGTAGTCCTGTCAGCCTTGGGAAAAAGAGATATAAAGTTCTCCTTGTAGCGTGGGTCTAGAAATGTCACCAACCTTTAATGACTATCACCCAAAATTTTGAGAACACGAACGTAATGCGAAAGGCAGCATAATATAAACTCAGCCATGCGTGCCAGACTGCTCACAGGCAAGACTTTCATGTCCTCCCCAAGAGGATGACTGACCATGTTCTCCTCCTCCTCCTCTTCCTCCCTGTCCTCAGGCCATCCATGCTGAACAGACGGTATGACAGTTATTGGGGAAGGAGCTGTGGCACGACTACCTGGACGTTATGATGGGTAATTTACTCCTTAACTTATTGCTAATGCTGTGCAGGTCTCATTACGTATAGGTGCGCTTTAGAGCCAACTTGGGTTATATAGTAAGGGGAGTAAACTTTGTGACCACTGTTAACCACATGGGTATTATGTACCTCCCTCTGACGCATTTGGTGGGATTCCATTTGCACCTTTAGACAGAGACTGTGCAATAGCCACACCATTATCTATATATATATTTACCCCGTACGTCCTGGGGTTGTACCCAGCTCCTATTATACTTGGACTAGTTGTCACTTACCTGGTATATCTTTGTATTTTTTGTACTAATTTATTGCTCTGTGACCTTTTGGGCTATTCTCTGTGCTCTTTTTAAGCCCCTTTTTTAATAATATCTTTTGTGATTTATTTAACCAATAAAATGTGTTCATATATACTTCTATTTACTAGCAAGACTCGTTTTTTGTCTGTATAATATGTATTCTGGAGTCGCTTTGTTTCGCAATATGCAATTTAGCATATAAAGGCATATGCATGCAATGCAATACGCATTGAGTAAAATGTTTTGGGGAATATATATACAGTTGTGCAGGTAGTACCGTCTATAGCGGGTGAAACTAGCTCCTGTCTCTTCGAACCTAAAAGGCAACATTTCGAGCACAGGCAGTTGCCAAATGTGGGCATGTGTGGTGCTGGCTGCATAATTTCGCTTGCGTTCCAAGAACTGGGGTATGGACAACGGAACACTGCACTGGACGTGCTTGCTGATGATGCTAGTTGAGTGTGTGCAGCAACAGGTACAGGGCAGGAGGCATCTTTGCATGCACCATGGACAGGGGATTGGCTTGCATGCACAACAGTGGAAGAAGCAGTGATGTCTGTTATGACCCCAATGGCAGAGGGTCTCAGAAATAATAACTAAGTCTGCAAACACAAAAAAACAGCTCATAGGGCAGTGGTAACTGAGCTGACCATATATCTAATCCTAGCACCACAAATAGCAGCAGCCGGGGAATGTGCCTACGTTGGTTCTAGACGTCTCGCGCCAGCCGGAGAACTAACTAACCCTAGAAGGGAAAAGAAAGACCTTTCTTGCCTCCAGAGAAAAGACTCCAAAAGTTGGATACAAGCCCCCAACAAATAATAACGGTGAGGTAAGAGGAAAAGACAAACATAAGAATGAGCTAGGTATTTAGCAAAGAGAGGCCCACTAGCTAATAGCAGAATATAGTAAGATGACTTATATGGTCAGCAAAAAACCCTATAAAAAAATCCACGCTGGATATTCAAGAACCCCCGAACCGTCTAACGGCCCGGGGGGAGAACACCAGCCCCCTAGAGCTTCCAGCAAGGTCAGGAATCACATTTAGTACAAGCTGGACAAAAATGAGAGCAAGCAAATAACCAAAAAACAAAGAAGCAGGACTTAGCTTAATTTTGCACGAACCCGGACCAGCAGACAAGAGCAAACAGAAAGGATCTGATTACAACGATGCCAGGCACTGGACTAAGGATCCAGGAAGCTTATATAGCAACTCCCCTGGACTAACGACCCAGGTGGGTGCCAAACTGAGGAAAGACAATCCCAGAGTCATATCACTAGTAACCACAAGAGAGAGCCAAAAAGTCTAATTCACAACAGTACCCCCCCTTAAGGAGGGGTCACCGAACCCTCACCAAGACCACCAGGGCAATCAGGATGAGCAGCGTGAAAGGCACGAACTAAATCGGCCGCATGCACATCAGAGGCAACCACCCAGGAATTATCCTCCTGACCATAGCCCTTCCACTTGACCAGATACTGAAGCCTCCGTCTGGAGAGACGAGAATCCAAGATCTTCTCCACCACGTACTCCAACTCGCCCTCAACCAACACCGGAGCAGGAGGCTCAACAGAAGGAACCACAGGTACAACGTACCGCCGCAACAAAGACCTATGGAACACGTTGTGAATGGCAAACGACACAGGAAGATCCAAGCGAAAGGACACAGGATTAAGGATTTCCAATATCTTGTAAGGACCGATGAAGCGAGGCTTAAATTTAGGAGAGGAGACCTTCATCGGAACAAATCGAGAAGACAGCCATACCAAATCCCCAACCCGAAGTCGGGGACCCACACCGCGGCGGCGGTTGGCAAAACGCTGAGCCTTCTCCTGTGACAACTTTAAGTTGTCCACCACATGATTGCAGATCTGCTGCAACCTATCCACCACAGAATCTACCCCAGGACAGTCAGAAGGCTCCACATGTCCCGAGGAAAAACGAGGGTGGAAACCAGAGTTGCAGAAAAATGGCGAAACCAACGTAGCGGAACTAGCCCGATTATTAAGGGCAAACTCAGCCAACGGCAAGAAGGTCACCCAATCATCCTGATCTGCCGAAACAAAACACCTCAAATAAGCCTCCAGAGTCTGATTAGTTCGCTCAGTTTGTCCATTAGTCTGAGGATGAAAGGCAGACGAAAACGACAAATCAATGCCCATCCTAGCACAAAAGGATCACCAGAACCTGGAAACAAACTGGGATCCTCTGTCAGACACAATATTCTCAGGAATGCCATGTAAACGAACCACATTCTGAAAGAACACAGGAACCAGATCGGAAGAGGAAGGCAGCTTAGGCAAAGGCACCAAATGGACCATTTTAGAAAAGCGATCACACACCACCCAGATGACAGACATGCCCTGAGACACCGGGAGATCTGAAATGAAATCCATGGAAATGTGTGTCCAAGGCCTCTTCGGGACAGGCAAGGGCAAGAGCAACCCGCTGGCACGAGAACAGCAAGGCTTAGCTCGAGCACAAGTCCCACAGGACTGCACAAACGACCGCACATCCCGTGACAAGGAAGGCCACCAAAAGGACCTAGCCACCAGATCTCTGGTGCCAAACATTCCCGGATGCCCTGCCAACACCGAGGAATGAACCTCGGAAATGACTCTGCTGGTCCACTTATCAGGAACAAACAGTCTGTCAGGTGGACAAGAGTCAGGTCTACCAGCCTGAAATCTCTGCAACACACATCGCAAATCGGGAGAAATGGCCGACAAGATAACTCCCTCTTTAAGAATACCAACTGGTTCTGCGACTCCAGGAGAGTCAGGCACAAAGCTCCTTGAAAGAGCATCAGCCTTCACATTCTTTGAACCTGGTAAATACGAGACCACAAAGTCAAAACGGGAGAAAAACAATGACCAGCGGGCCTGTCTAGGATTCAGGCGTTTAGCAGACTCGAGATACATCAAATTTTTGTGATCAGTCAAGACCACCACACGATGCTTAGCACCCTCGAGCCAATGACGCCACTCCTCAAATGCCCACTTCATGGCCAGCAACTCCCGATTGCCAACATCATAATTCCGCTCAGCAGGCGAAAACTTCCTAGAGAAGAAAGCACATGGTCTCATTACCGAGCAACCAGGGCCTCTCTGCGACAAAACGGCCCGTGCCCCAATCTCAGAAGCATCCACTTCGACCTGAAGGGAAGTGAGACATCAGGCTGGCACAAAACAGGTGCCGAAGTAAACCGGCGCTTCAACTCTTGGAACGCCTCCACGGCTGCAGGAGCTGTTGTGAATTTGGTTTCTGGGCTCCCCCGGTGGTTACTGGTGGTACTGAACTTGTGTGCTTCATCTCCTCTGTTCACCTGTTTCCATCAGGATGTGGGAGTTTCTATTTAGCCTTGCTCCTCAGTCATTTCTATGCCGGCCAACAATGTTACCAGAAGCCTTTCTGTTGCATGTTCCTGCTCCTAGACTACTATCAGCTAAGTTGGACTTGTAGTCCTATGATTGTTTTGTATTTTTGTTCCAGTTCTCTGTTTTTGAATATTTCTGAGGCTGGAAGCTCTTGTGAGCTGAAATTGCCACTCTGGTGTCATGAGTTGATATTAGAGTTTTAAAGTAATTTCGGGATGATGTTTTGAAAGGGTTTTCAGCTGACTGTGAAGTTCCCTTTTCTGTCTTCCTACTATCTAGTAAGCGGACCTCAATTTGCTAAACCTATCTTCATACTTCGTGTGTCATTTTCCTCTAAAATCACCGACAATATATGTGGGGGCTACTGTCTGCCTTTTGGGGAAAATTTCTCTAGAGGTAAGCCAGGTCAGTATTTTCCTCTGCTAGGGTCAGTCAGTCCTCCGGCTGGCGCTGGGCGTCTAGGGATAAAACGTAGGCACGCTACCCGGCCACTGTTAGTTGTGCGGTAGGTTTAGCTCACAGTCAGCTCGAGTTCCCATCTTCCAAGAGCTAGTCCTTTTGTATGCTTTACTACGGTCTCTTGCCATTGAGAACCATGACAGTTTGGCCGGCCAAGAGTTAAAATAATTGGCAGAAGAAAGGAGAGAAAAGAAGTCTGCAGAGAATTTTTTTTTTTTTTTCTGAGTTTGCTCATTAGTTGATTCACTTGCATCTCTGCTTACTGCAGCCTTCGTCTCTCTCTCCTTCTAATCCTTGAATGGTTCTGATTTCACCTGATTAAAATGGATCCTCAGAGTTTAGCTATTGGTTTGGATAATCTCGCTATGAAGGTTCAAAGTTTACAGGATTTTGTAATTCATGCTCCTATATCTGAACCTAGAATTCCTTTACCTGAATTTTTCTCCGGGGATAGATCTCGCTTCCAGAATTTCAAACATAATTGTAAATTATTTTTGTCTCTGAGATCTCGCTCCGCTGGAGATCCTGCACAGCAGGTCAGGATTGTAATTTCCTTGCTCCGGGGCGACCCTCAGGATTGGGCATTTGCTTTGGCACCAGGGGATCCTGCGTTGCTCAATGTGGATGCGTTTTTCCTGGCTTTGGGGTTGCTTTATGAGGAACCTCATTTAGAGATTCAGGCTGAAAAAGCCTTGATGGCCCTGTCTCAAGGGCAAGATGAGGTTGAAATATACTGCCAAAAATTTCGTAAGTGGTCTGTGCTTACTCAGTGGAATGAGTGCGCCCTGGCGGCGAATTTCAGAGAGGGTCTCTCTGATGCCATTAAAGATGTTATGGTGGGGTTCCCTGTGCCTACAGGTCTGAATGAGTCCATGACAATGGCTATTCAGATTGATCGGCGTTTGCGGGAGCGCAAACCTGTGCACCATTTGGCGGTGTCTACTGAGAAGGCGCCAGAGATTATGCAATGTGATAGAATTCTGTCCAGAAGCGAACGACAGAATTTTAGGCGAAAAAATGGGTTATGCTTCTATTGTGGTGATTCAACTCATGTTATATCAGCATGCTCTAAACGTACTAAGAAGGTTGATAAGTCTGTTTCAATTGGCACTTTACAGTCTAAGTTTATTCTATCTGTGACCCTGATTTGCTCTTTATCGTCTATTACCGCGGACGCCTATGTCGACTCTGGCGCCGCTTTGAGTCTTATGGATTGGTCCTTTGCCAAACGCTGTGGGTTTAATTTAGAGCCTCTGGAAGTTCCTATACCTCTGAAGGGTATTGACTCCACGCCATTGGCTAGTAATAAACCACAATACTGGACACAAGTAACTATGCGTATTAATCCGGATCACCAGGAGATTATTCGCTTCCTTGTGTTGTATAATCTACATGATGTGTTGGTGCTTGGATTGCCATGGCTGCAATCTCATAACCCAGTCCTCGACTGGAAAGCAATGTCTGTGTTAAGCTGGGGATGTCAGGGGACTCATGGGGACGTACCTTTGGTTTCCATTTCGTCATCTATTCCCTCTGAGATTCCGGAATTTTTATCTGATTATCGTGACGTTTTTGAGGAGCCTAAACTTGGTTCACTACCTCCGCACAGAGATTGCGATTGTACTATAGATCTGATTCCGGGCAGTAAGTTTCCAAAGGGTCGTTTATTTAATCTATCTGTGCCTGAACATGCTGCTATGCGGGAATATATTAAGGAGTCCTTGGAAAAGGGACATATTCGTCCTTCGTCATCTCCCTTAGGAGCCGTTTTTTTCTTTGTATCTAAAAAAGATGGCTCTTTGAGGCCGTGTATTGATTATCGGCTTTTGAATAAAATCACAGTTAAATATCAGTATCCTTTGCCACTGCTTACTGATTTGTTTGCTCGAATAAAGGGGGCCAAGTGGTTCTCTAAGATTGATCTTCGTGGGGCGTATAATTTAGTGCGAATTAAGCAGGGGGATGAGTGGAAAACCGCATTTAATACGCCTGAGGGCCATTTTGAGTATTTAGTAATGCCTTTTGGTCTTTCAAATGCCCCTTCAGTCTTTCAGTCTTTTATGCATGACATTTTCCGTGAATATTTGGATAAATTTATGATTGTGTATATGGATGATATTTTGATTTTTTCGTATGACTGGGACTCTCATGTCCAACAGGTCAGGAGGGTTTTTCAGGTTTTGCGCTCTAATTCCTTGTGTGTAAAGGGTTCTAAGTGTGTTTTTGGGGTTCAAAAGATTTCGTTTTTGGGGTACATTTTTTCCCCCTCTTCCATTGAGATGGACCCTGTCAAGGTTCAGGCTATTTGTGATTGGACGCAACCCTCTTCTCTTAAGAGCCTTCAGAAGTTTTTGGGCTTTGCTAATTTTTATCGTCGATTTATAACTGGTTTTTCTGATGTTGCTAAGCCGTTGACTGATTTGACTAAGAAGGGTGCTGATGTTGCTGATTGGTCCCCTGCTGCTGTGGAGGCCTTTCGGGAGCTTAAGCGCCGCTTTTCTTCCGCCCCTGTATTGCGTCAGCCTGATGTTACTCTTCCTTTTCAGGTTGAGGTCGACGCTTCAGAAATCGGAGCTGGGGCGGTTTTGTCGCAGAAAAGTTCCGACTGCTCCGTGATGAGACCTTGCGCGTTCTTTTCTCGTAAATTTTCGCCCGCTGAGCGAAATTATGATATTAGTAATCGGGAGCTCCTGGCTATGAAGTGGGCTTTTGAGGAGTGGCGTCATTGGCTTGAGGGGGCTAGACATCAGGTGGTGGTATTGACCGACCACAAGAATTTGATTTATCTTGAGTCTGCCAGGCGCCTGAATCCTAGACAAGCGCGCTGGTCGTTATTTTTCTCTCGGTTTAATTTTGTGGTTTCTTACCTACCGGGTTCTAAGAATGTGAGGGCGGATGCCCTTTCTAGGAGTTTTGAGCCTGATTCCCCTGGTAATTCTGAACCTACAGGTATCCTTAAGGATGGAGTGATATTATCTGCTGTTTCCCCAGACTTGCGACGGGTCTTGCAGGAGTTTCAGGCGGATAGACCTGATCGTTGCCCGCCTGGTAGACTGTTTGTTCCGGATGATTGGACCAGTAGAGTCATCTCGGAGGTCCATTCTTCTGCGTTAGCTGGTCATCCTGGAATCTTTGGTACCAGGGATTTGGTGGCTAGGTCCTTCTGGTGGCCTTCCCTGTCGCGAGATGTGCGAGGTTTTGTGCAGTCTTGTGATGTTTGTGCTCGGGCCAAGCCTTGTTGTTCTCGGGCTAGTGGATTGTTGTTATCTTTGCCTATTCCGAAGAGGCCTTGGACTCACATCTCCATGGATTTTATTTCTGATCTCCCTGTTTCTCAGAAGATGTCTGTCATCTGGGTGGTGTGTGACCGTTTCTCTAAGATGGTCCATTTGGTCCCCTTGCCTAAATTGCCTTCCTCATCCGAGCTGGTTCCTCTGTTTTTTCAAAATGTGGTTCGCTTGCATGGTATTCCGGAGAATATCGTTTCGGACAGGGGAACCCAATTCGTGTCTAGATTTTGGCGAGCGTTCTGTGCTAGGATGGGCATTGATTTGTCTTTTTCGTCTGTTTTCCATCCTCAGACTAATGGCCAGACCGAGCGAACTAATCAGACCTTGGAGACTTATTTGAGGTGTTTTGTGTCTGCGGATCAGGATGATTGGGTTGCCTTTTTGCCCTTGGCGGAGTTTGCCCTCAATAACCGGGCTAGTTCTGCCACCTTGGTTTCTCCTTTCTTCTGTAATTCGGGGTTTCATCCTCGTTTCTCTTCCGGTCAGGTGGAGTCTTCGGATTGTCCTGGAGTGGATGCTGTGGTGGAGAGGTTGCATCAGATTTGGGGGCATGTGGTGGACAATTTGAAGTTGTCCCAGGAGAAGACTCAGCAGTTTGCCAACCGCCGTCGTCGTGCTGGTCCTCGTCTTTGTGTTGGGGACTTGGTGTGGTTGTCTTCTCGTTTTGTCCCTATGAAGGTTTCTTCTCCTAAGTTTAAGCCTCGGTTCATCGGCCCGTACAAGATATTGGAGATTCTTAACCCTGTGTCCTTTCGTTTGGACCTCCCTGCATCTTTTTCTATTCATAATGTCTTCCATCGGTCATTGTTGCGCAGGTATGAGGTACCGGTTGTGCCCTCCGTTGAGCCTCCTGCTCCGGTGTTGGTTGAGGGTGAGTTGGAGTACGTTGTCGAGAAGATCTTGGACTCCCGTGTTTCCAGACGGAGACTTCAGTATTTGGTCAAGTGGAAGGGCTACGGTCAGGAGGATAATTCTTGGGTGACAGCCTCTGATGTTCATGCCTCCGATTTGGTCCGTGCCTTTCATAGGGCTCATCCTGATCGCCCTGGTGGTTCTGGTGAGGGTTCGGTGCCCCCTCCTTGAGGGGGGGGTACTGTTGTGAATTTGGTTTCTGGGCTCCCCCGGTGGTTACTGGTGGTACTGAACTTGTGTGCTTCATCTCCTCTGTTCACCTGTTTCCATCAGGATGTGGGAGTTTCTATTTAGCCTTGCTCCTCAGTCATTTCTATGCCGGCCAACAATGTTACCATAAGCCTTTCTGTTGCATGTTCCTGCTCCTAGACTACTATCAGCTAAGTTGGACTTGTAGTCCTATGATTGTTTTGCATTTTTGTTCCAGTTCTCTGTTTTTGAATATTTCTGAGGCTGGAAGCTCTTGTGAGCTGAAATTGCCACTCTGGTGTCATGAGTTGATATTAGAGTTTTAAAGTAATTTCGGGATGATGTTTTGAAAGGGTTTTCAGCTGACTGTGAAGTTCCCTTTTCTGTCTTCCTACTATCTAGTAAGCGGACCTCAATTTGCTAAACCTATCTTCATACTTCGTGTGTCATTTTCCTCTAAAATCACCGACAATATATGTGGGGGCTACTGTCTGCCTTTTGGGGAAAATTTCTCTAGAGGTAAGCCAGGTCTGTATTTTCCTCTGCTAGGGTCAGTCAGTCCTCCAGCTGGCACTGGGCGTCTAGGGATAAAACGTAGGCACGCTACCCGGCCACTGTTAGTTGTGCGGTAGGTTTTGCTCACAGTCAGCTCGAGTTCCCATCTTCCAAGAGCTAGTCCTTTTGTATGCTTTACTACGGTCTCTTGCCATTGAGAACCATGACAGTTTGGCCGGCCAAGAGTTAAAATAATTGGCAGAAGAAAGGAGAGAAAAGAAGTCTGCAGAGAATTTTTTTTTTTTTTTCTGAGTTTGCTCATTAGTTGATTCACTTGCATCTCTGCTTACTGCAGCCTTTGTCTCTCTCTCCTTCTAATCCTTGAATGGTTCTGATTTCACCTGATTAAAATGGATCCTCAGAGTTTAGCTATTGGTTTGGATAATCTCGCTATGAAGGTTCAAAGTTTACAGGATTTTGTAATTCATGCTCCTATATCTGAACCTAGAATTCCTTTACCTGAATTTTTCTCCGGGGATAGATCTCGCTTCCAGAATTTCAAACATAATTGTAAATTATTTTTGTCTCTGAGATCTCGCTCCGCTGGAGATCCTGCACAGCAGGTCAGGATTGTAATTTCCTTGCTCCGGGGCGACCCTCAGGATTGGGCATTTGCTTTGGCACCAGGGGATCCTGCGTTGCTCAATGTGGATGCGTTTTTCCTGGCTTTGGGGTTGCTTTATGAGGAACCTCATTTAGAGATTCAGGCTGAAAAAGCCTTGATGGCCCTGTCTCAAGGGCAAGATGAGGTTGAAATATACTGCCAAAAATTTCGTAAGTGGTCTGTGCTTACTCAGTGGAATGAGTGCGCCCTGGCGGCGAATTTCAGAGAGGGTCTCTCTGATGCCATTAAAGATGTTATGGTGGGGTTCCCTGTGCCTACAGGTCTGAATGAGTCCATGACAATGGCTATTCAGATTGATCGGCGTTTGCGGGAGCGCAAACCTGTGCACCATTTGGCGGTGTCTACTGAGAAGGCGCCAGAGATTATGCAATGTGATAGAATTCTGTCCAGAAGCGAACGACAGAATTTTAGGCGAAAAAATGGGTTATGCTTCTATTGTGGTGATTCAACTCATGTTATATCAGCATGCTCTAAACGTACTAAGAAGGTTGATAAGTCTGTTTCAATTGGCACTTTACAGTCTAAGTTTATTCTATCTGTGACCCTGATTTGCTCTTTATCGTCTATTACCGCGGACGCCTATGTCGACTCTGGCGCCGCTTTGAGTCTTATGGATTGGTCCTTTGCCAAACGCTGTGGGTTTAATTTAGAGCCTCTGGAAGTTCCTATACCTCTGAAGGGTATTGACTCCACGCCATTGGCTAGTAATAAACCACAATACTGGACACAAGTAACTATGCGTATTAATCCGGATCACCAGGAGATTATTTGCTTCCTTGTGTTGTATAATCTACATGATGTGTTGGTGCTTGGATTGCCATGGCTGCAATCTCATAACCCAGTCCTCGACTGGAAAGCAATGTCTGTGTTAAGCTGGGGATGTCAGGGGACTCATGGGGACGTACCTTTGGTTTCCATTTCGTCATCTATTCCCTCTGAGATTCCGGAATTTTTATCTGATTATCGTGACGTTTTTGAGGAGCCTAAACTTGGTTCACTACCTCCGCACAGAGATTGCGATTGTACTATAGATCTGATTCCGGGCAGTAAGTTTCCAAAGGGTCGTTTATTTAATCTATCTGTGCCTGAACATGCTGCTATGCGGGAATATATTAAGGAGTCCTTGGAAAAGGGACATATTCGTCCTTCGTCATCTCCCTTAGGAGCCGGTTTTTTCTTTGTATCTAAAAAAGATGGCTCTTTGAGGCCGTGTATTGATTATCGGCTTTTGAATAAAATCACGGTTAAATATCAGTATCCTTTGCCACTGCTTACTGATTTGTTTGCTCGAATAAAGGGGGCCAAGTGGTTCTCTAAGATTGATCTTCGTGGGGCGTATAATTTAGTGCGAATTAAGCAGGGGGATGAGTGGAAAACCGCATTTAATACGCCTGAGGGCCATTTTGAGCATTTAGTAATGCCTTTTGGTCTTTCAAATGCCCCTTCAGTCTTTCAGTCTTTTATGCATGACATTTTCCGTGAATATTTGGATAAATTTATGATTGTGTATCTGGATGATATTTTGATTTTTTCGGATGACTGGGACTCTCATGTCCAACAGGTCAGGAGGGTTTTTCAGGTTTTGCGCTCTAATTCCTTGTGTGTAAAGGGTTCTAAGTGTGTTTTTGGGGTTCAAAAGATTTCGTTTTTGGGGTACATTTTTTCCCCCTCTTCCATTGAGATGGACCCTGTCAAGGTTCAGGCTATTTGTGATTGGACGCAACCCTCTTCTCTTAAGAGCCTTCAGAAGTTTTTGGGCTTTGCTAATTTTTATCGTCGATTTATAACTGGTTTTTCTGATGTTGCTAAGCCGTTGACTGATTTGACTAAGAAGGGTGCTGATGTTGCTGATTGGTCCCCTGCTGCTGTGGAGGCCTTTCGGGAGCTTAAGCGCCGCTTTTCTTCCGCCCCTGTATTGCGTCAGCCTGATGTTACTCTTCCTTTTCAGGTTGAGGTCGACGCTTCAGAAATCGGAGCTGGGGCGGTTTTGTCGCAGAAAAGTTCCGACTGCTCCGTGATGAGACCTTGCGCGTTCTTTTCTCGTAAATTTTCGCCCGCTGAGCGAAATTATGATATTGGTAATCGGGAGCTCTTGGCTATGAAGTGGGCTTTTGAGGAGTGGCGTCATTGGCTTGAGGGGGCTAGACATCAGGTGGTGGTATTGACCGACCACAAGAATTTGATTTATCTTGAGTCTGCCAGGCGCCTGAATCCTAGACAAGCGCGCTGGTCGTTATTTTTCTCTCGGTTTAATTTTGTGGTTTCTTACCTACCGGGTTCTAAGAATGTGAGGGCGGATGCCCTTTCTAGGAGTTTTGAGCCTGATTCCCCTGGTAATTCTGAACCTACAGGTATCCTTAAGGATGGAGTGATATTATCTGCTGTTTCCCCAGACTTGCGACGGGTCTTGCAGGAGTTTCAGGCGGATAGACCTGATCGTTGCCCGCCTGGTAGACTGTTTGTTCCGGATGATTGGACCAGTAGAGTCATCTCGGAGGTCCATTCTTCTGCGTTAGCTGGTCATCCTGGAATCTTTGGTACCAGGGATTTGGTGGCTAGGTCCTTCTGGTGGCCTTCCCTGTCGCGAGATGTGCGAGGTTTTGTGCAGTCTTGTGATGTTTGTGCTCAGGCCAAGCCTTGTTGTTCTCGGGCTAGTGGATTGTTGTTATCTTTGCCTATTCCGAAGAGGCCTTGGACTCACATCTCCATGGATTTTATTTCTGATCTCCCTGTTTCTCAGAAGATGTCTGTCATCTGGGTGGTGTGTGACCGTTTCTCTAAGATGGTCCATTTGGTCCCCTTGCCTAAATTGCCTTCCTCATCCGAGCTGGTTCCTCTGTTTTTTCAAAATGTGGTTCGCTTGCATGGTATTCCGGAGAATATCGTTTCGGACAGGGGAACCCAATTCGTGTCTAGATTTTGGCGAGCGTTCTGTGCTAGGATGGGCATTGATTTGTCTTTTTCGTCTGTTTTCCATCCTCAGACTAATGGCCAGACCAAGCGAACTAATCAGACCTTGGAGACTTATTTGAGGTGTTTTGTGTCTGCGGATCAGGATGATTGGGTTGCCTTTTTGCCCTTGGCGGAGTTTGCCCTCAATAACCGGGCTAGTTCTGCCACCTTGGTTTCTCCTTTCTTCTGTAATTCGGGGTTTCATCCTCGTTTCTCTTCCGGTCAGGTGGAGTCTTCGGATTGTCCTGGAGTGGATGCTGTGGTGGAGAGGTTGCATCAGATTTGGGGGCATGTGGTGGACAATTTGAAGTTGTCCCAGGAGAAGACTCAGCAGTTTGCCAACCGCCGTCGTCGTGCTGGTCCTCGTCTTTGTGTTGGGGACTTGGTGTGGTTGTCTTCTCGTTTTGTCCCTATGAAGGTTTCTTCTCCTAAGTTTAAGCCTCGGTTCATCGGCCCGTACAAGATATTGGAGATTCTTAACCCTGTGTCCTTTCGTTTGGACCTCCCTGCATCTTTTTCTATTCATAATGTCTTCCATCGGTCATTGTTGCGCAGGTATGAGGTACCGGTTGTGCCCTCCGTTGAGCCTCCTGCTCCGGTGTTGGTTGAGGGTGAGTTGGAGTACGTTGTCGAGAAGATCTTGGACTCCCGTGTTTCCAGACGGAGACTTCAGTATTTGGTCAAGTGGAAGGGCTACGGTCAGGAGGATAATTCTTGGGTGACAGCCTCTGATGTTCATGCCTCCGATTTGGTCCGTGCCTTTCATAGGGCTCATCCTGGTCGCCCTGGTGGTTCTGGTGAGGGTTCGGTGCCCCCTCCTTGAGGGGGGGTACTGTTGTGAATTTGGTTTCTGGGCTCCCCCGGTGGTTACTGGTGGTACTGAACTTGTGTGCTTCATCTCCTCTGTTCACCTGTTTCCATCAGGATGTGGGAGTTTCTATTTAGCCTTGCTCCTCAGTCATTTCTATGCCGGCCAACAATGTTACCATAAGCCTTTCTGTTGCATGTTCCTGCTCCTAGACTACTATCAGCTAAGTTGGACTTGTAGTCCTATGATTGTTTTGCATTTTTGTTCCAGTTCTCTGTTTTTGAATATTTCTGAGGCTGGAAGCTCTTGTGAGCTGAAATTGTCACTCTGGTGTCATGAGTTGATATTAGAGTTTTAAAGTAATTTCGGGATGATGTTTTGAAAGGGTTTTCAGCTGACTGTGAAGTTCCCTTTTCTGTCTTCCTACTATCTAGTAAGCGGACCTCAATTTGCTAAACCTATCTTCATACTTCGTGTGTCATTTTCCTCTAAAATCACCGACAATATATGTGGGGGCTACTGTCTGCCTTTTGGGGAAAATTTCTCTAGAGGTAAGCCAGGTCTGTATTTTCCTCTGCTAGGGTCAGTCAGTCCTCCGGCTGGCGCTGGGCGTCTAGGGATAAAACGTAGGCACGCTACCCGGCCACTGTTAGTTGTGCGGTAGGTTTAGCTCACAGTCAGCTCGAGTTCCCATCTTCCAAGAGCTAGTCCTTTTGTATGCTTTACTACGGTCTCTTGCCATTGAGAACCATGACAAGGAGCCCAGTTAGCAACATCAGAACCTTTCATGGTCATATCCGTCAAAGGTTTAACAACGCTAGAAAAATTAGCGATAAAACGACGGTAGAAGTTAGCAAAACCCAAGAACTTCTGAAGACTCTTAACTGACGTGGGTTGAGTCCAATCATGAATAGCTCGGACCTTGACTGGGTCCATCTCCACAGCAGAAGGGGAAAAAATAAACCCCAAAAAGGGAACCTTCTGTACTCCAAAGAGACACTTTGAGCCCTTAACAAACAAAGCATTCTCACGCAAAACCTGAAACACCATCCTGACCTGCTCCACATGTGAGTCCCAATCTTCAGAGAAAACCAGAATATCATCCAGATAAACAATCATAAATTTATCCAGATACTTCCGGAAAATATCATGCATAAAGGACTGAAACACTGAGGGAGCATTGGAGAGCCCAAAAGGCATCACCAAGTACTCAAAATGACCTTCGGGCGTATTAAATGCTGTCTTCCATTCATCTCCTTGCTTAATGCGCACAAGGTTGTACGCACCACGAAGATCTATCTTGGTGAACCACTTGGCACCTTTAATCCGGGCAAACAAGTCCGACAACAGAGGCAAAGGATACTGAAATTTAACAGTGATTTTATTCAGAAGCCGATAGTCAATACAAGGTCTCAAAGATCCATCCTTCTTGGCCACAAAAAAGAATCCCGCACCAAGAGGGGAAGAGGATGGACGGATATGCCCCTTCTCCAGAGACTCCTTGATATACGAACGCATTGCGGCATGCTCAGAAACAGACAGATTAAATAGTCTTCCCTTAGGAAATTTACTACCTGGAATCAAATTTATGGCGCAGTCACAGTCCCTATGAGGAGGCAGAGCACTGGACCTGGACTCGCTGAATACATCCTGATAATCAGACAAATACTCAGGAACTTCCGAAGGAGTAGAGGAAGCAATAGACACCGGCGGGGAATCAGCATGAATTCCCTGACAGCCCCAACTTGACACAGACATTGCCTTCCAATCCAAGACTGGATTATGGGTCTGTAACCATGGCAGACCCAAAACGACCAAATCATGCATTTTATGCAGAACAAGAAAACGAATCACCTCCCGATGTTCAGGAGTCATGCACATGGTTACCTGCGTCCAAAACTGCGGTTTATTTTCCGCCAATGGCATAGCATCAATACCTCTAAGAGGAATAGGATTTACCAACGGTTCAAGAACAAAACCACAGCGCTTGGCAAATGACAGATCCATAAGACTCAGGGCAGCACCTGAATCCACAAACGCCATAACAGGGTAAGAAGACAATGAGCAAATTAAAGTCACAGACAAAATAAATTTAGGTTGCAAATTACCAATGGCGACAGGACTAACAACCCTTGTAAGGCGTTTAGAGCATGCTGATATAACATGTGTAGAATCACCACAGTAAAAACACAACCCATTCTGACGTCTATGATTTTTCCGCTCCTTTCTAGTCTGAATTCTATCACATTGCATTAAATCAGGTGTTTGTTCAGACAACACCACCAGAGGATTAGCGGTTTTGCGCTCCCGCAAACGCCGGTCAATTTGAATAGCCAGCGCCATGGAATCATTCAGACTTGTAGGAATGGGGAAACCCACCATCACATTCTTAATGGCTTCAGAAAGGCCATTTCTGAAATTTGCGGCCAGAGCACACTCATTCCACTGAGTAAGCACGGACCATTTCCGAAATTTTTGGCAATACACTTCAGCTTCATCCTGGCCCTGAGAAATAGCCAGCAAGGCTTTTTCTGCCTGAACTTCAAGATTGGGTTCCTCGTAAAGCAATCCAAGCGCCAGAAAAAATGCATCAATATTTGCCAATGCCGGTGGCGCTAGCGAGAAGGCCCAATCCTGAGGGTCGCCCCATAAATAAGAGATAACAATTTTAACTTGCTGAGCTGAATCTCCAGATGAACGGGGTCTCAGAGATAGAAACAATTTACAATTATTCCTGAAATTCCTAAACTTAAATCGGTCTCCAGAAAACAGTTCAGGAATAGGTATTTTAGGTTCAGACATTGGACTACTGGTAACAAAATCTCGTATGCCCTGCACACGAGCAGCAAGCTGGTCTACACTTGTAATCAAGGTCTGGACATTCATGTCTGCAGCAAGCACAAGCCACTCAGAGGTAAAGGGGAGGAAGAGAGGGGAAAAAAAAAAAAAAAACCTCAGAATTTCCTTTCTTATAATCCCACTTAGCAATGCATTAAACATTCAATGTTGGCCTGGCATACTGTTATGACCCCAATGGCAGAGGGTCTCAGAAATAATAACTAAGTCTGCAAACACAAAAAACCAGCTCATAGGGCAGTGGTAACTGAGCTGACCATATATCTAATCCTAGCACCACAAATAGCAGCAGCCGGGGAACGTGCCTACGTTGGTTCTAGACGTCTTGCGCCAGCCGGAGAACTAACTAACCCTAGAAGGGAAAAGAAAGACCTTTCTTGCCTCCAGAGAAAAGACCCCAAAAGTTGGATACAAGCCCCCAACAAATAATAACGGTGAGGTAAGAGGAAAAGACAAACGTAAGAATGAGCTAGGTATTTAGCAAAGAGAGGCCCACTAGCTAATAGCAGAATATAGTAAGATGACTTATATGGTCAGCAAAAAACCCTATAAAAAAATCCACGCTGGATATTCAAGAACCCCCGAACCGTCTAACGGCCCGGGGGGAGAACACCAGCCCCCTAGAGCTTCCAGCAAGGTCAGGAATCACATTTAGTACAAGCTGGACAAAAATGAGAGCAAGCAAATAACCAAAAAACAAAGAAGCAGGACTTAGCTTAATTTTGCACGAACCCGGACCAGCAGACAAGAGCAAACAGAAAGTATCTGATTACAACGATGCCAGGCACTGGACTAAGGATCCAGGAAGCTTATATAGCAACTCCCCTGGACTAACGACCCAGGTGGGTGCCAAACTGAGGAAAGACAATCCCAGAGTCATATCACTAGTAACCACAAGAGGGAGCCAAAAAGTCTAATTCACAACAGATGTCATCCGTAGACACTGTTCCTGGACCCTGGGGTTCGGTCCTCAAGTTGGGTGCTTTGCTGCCATGTGCCTGATCATGCTGGTGGTGTTCAGGCTGGAAGTTTTGCTAGCCCTGCTGATGCTGGCCTGGCAGGTGGTGCAAATGGCCTTTTTGGGGTTATCGGCACAGTCTTTAAAAAATAACCAGACTCGGGGAAACCTAACAGTTGGACTGGCAACTTCTGTCGTGTTGGTGTTACGGGAAATGGTTGCCTGTCTGTGGCCAACAC
The DNA here is from genome assembly GCF_051348905.1 of Ranitomeya variabilis. NCBI lineage: Eukaryota > Metazoa > Chordata > Amphibia > Anura > Dendrobatidae > Ranitomeya > Ranitomeya variabilis. The sequence continues at coordinate 532,699,421 of NC_135234.1, forward strand.
ACTGCTTCTTCCTGCCTGTTAGGGTGATACGCCTCCCTCCCCCTGTGCGCTGCTGTCCTCACTCTGCAAGTCCTCCTGCCAGGTTTTGTCAGTTACTCTATCATCTACCACCTCGTCTTCTACTTCCACACCCTTATCCTCCTCCTGACTTTCTGGCAATTGTGTCTCATCATTGTCCACCTCTTGTGACACTCTCCCACCATCACCTTTGTGTGACCATGGCTGCTCAAATATTTGGGCATCACTACATGCGATCTCCTCTTGCCCCGCCTCAAGTGGACCATGCGAGAGGCCCAAATCTATTAATGGAAAAGTGAACAGCTTTTCGGAGTGGCCAAGTGTGGGATCAGTTGCCTTCGGGCACTCAGCATGGTGGGAAGAAGGTGCATCAGGGTGAGGAATATGTGGTCCAGACTCACGGCTACTGAGACTTGACTGTGTGGAAGACAGGGTGGTGGTGGTGGCAGAGTGACTGGAAGCATTATCCACTATCCAACCAACAACCTTTTGATACTGCTCTGGGTTCAATGGTGGTGTGCTGCAGTCCCCTAGTAATTGGAACAGGAAGGTCGGGTAAGAAAATGTAAGTGTTTGTTGTGGCATAATTTCAGCTTGCCCACGGCCTTGGCCTCTGCATGCACTGTCACCATCACGTCCAATTCCCCGTCCCTTGTCAAGCGAATTGTCCATTTTAAATGGAGGACAATATTTTCCATGTTCTCTACAAATGGCCGAATTTGTAGCAAACTTATATGGGATCCGTGTGAAGGACAAACCACAGTTTTAAATAGCTGGCCTGTAGGTAACTATTTTTAATAGGAAACTGGTGTCGATAACGTTTCTAACACACTGCAACAAAATTTAAATGGAGACCAGAAATGACAGAATTTTGAGCGCACTTATATGTGATCCGTATGATGGACAAACCACAGTTTTTAATAGCTGGCCTGCAGGTAACTATTTTTAACAGGAAACTGGTGTCAATTAGTGTTGAGCATTCCGATACCGCAAGTATTGGGTATCGGCCGATACTTGCGGTATCGGAATTCCGATACCGAGATCCGATACTTTTGTGGTATCGGGAATCGGAATCGGAAGTTCCCAGTGTATGGTTCCCAGGGTCTGAAGGAGAGGAAACTCTCCTTCAGGCCCTGGGATCCATATCCATGTAAAAAATAAAGAATTAAAATAAAAAATAGGGATATATTCACCCTCTGACGCGCCCTGGTAGTAACCGGCAGCCTGCTTTGCTTAAAATGAGCGCGTTCAGCACCTTCCATGACGTCACGGCTTCTGATTGGTCGCGTGCCGCTCATGTGACCGCCACGTGACCAATCACAAGCCGCGACATCATTCTCAGGCCCTAAACTCCTCATTCTAGGAATATAGGACCTGAGAATGACGTCGCGGCTTGTGATTGGTCGCGTGGCGGTCACATGAGCGGCATGCGACCAATCAGAAGCCGTGATGTCATGGAAGGTGCTGAACGCGCTCATTTTAAGCAAAGCAGGCTGCCGGTTAACAGTGGTAAGGTGCAGGGGCCTCCGGACGGGTGAGTATATCAATATTTTTTATTTTAATTCTTTATTTTACACATTAATATGGATCCCAGGGCCTGAAGTAGAGTTTCCTCTCCTTCAGACCCTGGGAACCATCAGGATACCTTCCGATACTTGGTGTCCCATTGACTTGTATTGGTATCGGGTATCGGTATCGGCAATATCCGATACTTTTTGGGTATCGGCCGATACTATCCGATACCGATACTTTCAAGTATCGGACGGTGTTATGGTTCTCAATGGCAAGAGAACATAGCCCAGCAAACATATGAACTAGCTCTTGGAAGGATGGAAACTAAACTGACCATGAACTAAACCTGCCGCACAACTAACAGTAGCCGGGTAGCGTAGCCTGCGTTTTATCCCTAGACGCCCAGCGCCGGCCGGAGGACTAACTAATCCTGGCAGAGGAAAATATAGTCCTGGCTCACCTCTAGAGAAATTTCCCCGAAAGGCAGACAGAGGCCCCCACAAATATTGGCGGTGATTTTAGATGAAATGACAAACGTAGTATGAAAATAGGTTTAGCAAAATTGAGGTCCGCTTACTAGATAGCAGGAAGACAGAAAGGGCACTTTCATGGTCAGCTGAAAACCCTATCAAAATACCATCCTGAAATTACTTTAAGACTCTAGTATTAACTCATAACATCAGAGTGGCAATTTCAGATCACAAGAGCTTTCCAGACACAGAAACGAAACTACAGCTGTGAACTGGAACAAAATGCAAAAACAAACAAGGACTAAGTCCAACTTAGCTGGGAGTTGTCTAGCAGCAGGAACATGCACAGAAAGGCTTCTGATTACAATGTTGATCGGCATGGAAGTGACAGAGGAGAAAGGCTAAATAGCGACTCCCACATCCTGATGGAAACAGGTGAACAGAGAGGATGATGCACACCAGTCAATTCCACCAGTGGCCACCGGGGGAGCCCAAAATCCAATTTCACAACAGTACCCCCCCCTCAAGGAGGGGGCACCGAACCCTCACCAGAACCACCAGGGCGATCAGGATGAGCCCTATGAAAGGCACGGACCAAATCGGAGGCATGAACATCAGAGGCAGTCACCCAAGAATTATCCTCCTGACCGTATCCCTTCCATTTGACCAGATACTGGAGTTTCCGTCTGGAAACACGGGAGTCCAAGATTTTTTCCACAACGTACTCCAACTCGCCCTCAACCAACACCGGAGCAGTAGGCTCAACGGAAGGCACAACCGGTACCTCATACCTGCGCAATAATGACCGATGAAAAACATTATGAATAGAAAAAGATGCAGGGAGGTCCAAACGGAAGGACACAGGGTTAAGAATCTCCAATATCTTGTACGGGCCGATGAACCGAGGCTTAAACTTGGGAGAAGAAACCCTCATAGGGACAAAACGAGAAGACAACCACACCAAGTCCCCAACACAAAGCCGAGGACCAACCCGACGCCGGCGGTTGGCAAAAAGCTGAGTCTTCTCCTGGGACAACTTCAAATTGTCCACTACCTGCCCCCAAATCTGATGCAACCTCTCCACCACAGCATCCACTCCAGGACAATCCGAAGATTCCACCTGACCAGAAGAAAATCGAGGATGAAACCCCGAATTACAGAAAAAGGGAGACACCAAGGTGGCAGAGCTGGCCCGATTATTGAAGGCAAACTCCGCTAAAGGCAAAAAAGCAACCCAATCATCCTGATCTGCAGACACAAAACACCTCAAATATGTCTCCAAGGTCTGATTCGTCCGCTCGGTCTGGCCATTAGTCTGAGGATGGAAAGCAGACGAGAAAGACAAATCTATGCCCATCCTAGCACAGAATGCTCGCCAAAATCTAGACACGAATTGGGTACCTCTGTCAGAAACGATATTCTCCGGAATACCATGCAAACGGACCACATTTTGAAAAAACAGAGGAACCAACTCGGAAGAAGAAGGCAACTTAGGCAGGGGAACCAAATGGACCATCTTAGAGAAACGATCACACACCACCCAGATGACAGACATCTTCTGAGAAACAGGAAGATCCGAAATAAAATCCATCGAGATGTGCGTCCAGGGCCTCTTCGGGATAGGCAAGGGCAACAACAATCCACTAGCCCGAGAACAACAAGGCTTGGCCCGAGCACAAACGTCACAAGACTGCACGAAGCCTCGCACATCTCGAGACAGGGAAGGCCACCAGAAGGACCTTGCCACCAAATCCCTGGTACCAAAGATTCCAGGATGACCTGCCAACGCAGAAGAATGAACCTCAGAAATGACTTTACTGGTCCAATCATCAGGAACAAACAGTCTACCAGGTGGGCAACGATCAGGTCTATCCGCCTGAAACTCCTGCAAGGCCCGCCGCAGGTCTGGAGAAACGGCAGACAATATCACTCCATCCTTAAGGATACCTGTAGGTTCAGAATTACCAGGGGAGTCAGGCTCAAAACTCCTAGAAAGGGCATCCGCCTTAACATTCTTAGAACCCGGCAGGTAGGACACCACAAAATTAAACCGAGAGAAAAACAACGACCAGCGCGCCTGTCTAGGATTCAGGCGTCTGGCGGACTCAAGATAAATTAGATTTTTGTGGTCAGTCAATACCACCACCTGATGTCTAGCCCCCTCAAGCCAATGACGCCACTCCTCAAAAGCCCACTTCATGGCCAAAAGCTCCCGATTCCCAACATCATAATTCCGCTCGGCGGGCGAAGATTTACGCGAGAAAAAAGCACAAGGTCTCATCACGGAGCAATCGGAACTTCTCTGCGACAAAACCGCCCCAGCTCCGATTTCAGAAGCGTCGACCTCAACCTGAAAAGGAAGAGCAACATCAGGCTGACGCAACACAGGGGCGGAAGAAAAGCGGCGCTTAAGCTCCCGAAAGGCCTCCACAGCAGCAGGGGACCAATCAGCAACATCAGCACCCTTCTTAGTCAAATCAGTCAATGGTTTAACAACATCAGAAAAACCAGCAATAAATCGACGATAAAAGTTAGCAAAGCCCAAAAATTTCTGAAGACTCTTAAGAGAAGAGGGTTGCGTCCAATCACAAATAGCCTGAACCTTGACAGGATCCATCTCGATGGAAGAGGGGGAAAAAATATATCCCAAAAAGGAAATCTTTTGAACCCCAAAAACGCACTTAGAACCCTTCACACACAAGGAATTAGACCGCAAAACCCGAAAAACCCTCCTGACCTGCTGGACATGAGAGTCCCAGTCATCCGAAAAAATCAAAATATCATCCAGATACACAATCATAAATTTATCCAAATAATCACGGAAAATGTCATGCATAAAGGACTGAAAGACTGAAGGGGCATTTGAAAGACCAAAAGGCATCACCAAATACTCAAAGTGGCCCTCGGGCGTATTAAATGCGGTTTTCCACTCATCCCCCTGCTTAATTCGCACCAAATTATACGCCCCACGAAGATCTATCTTAGAGAACCACTTGGCCCCCTTTATGCGAGCAAACAAATCAGTCAGCAGTGGCAACGGATATTGATATTTAACCGTGATTTTATTCAAAAGCCGATAATCAATGCACGGCCTCAAAGAGCCATCTTTCTTAGCCACAAAGAAAAAACCGGCTCCTAAGGGAGATGACGAAGGACGAATATGTCCCTTTTCCAAGGACTCCTTTATATATTCTCGCATAGCAGCATGTTCAGGCACAGACAGATTAAATAAACGACCCTTAGGGTATTTACTACCCGGAATCAAATCTATGGCACAATCGCACTCCCGGTGCGGAGGTAATGAACCAAGCTTAGGTTCTTCAAAAACGTCACGATATTCAGTCAAGAATTCAGGAATCTCAGAGGGAATAGATGATGAAATGGAAACCACAGGCACATCCCCATGCGTCCCCTTACATCCCCAGCTTAACACAGACATAGCTTTCCAGTCAAGGACTGGGTTATGAGATTGCAGCCATGGCAATCCAAGCACCAACATATCATGTAGGTTATACAGCACAAGAAAGCGAATAATCTCCTGGTGATCCGGATTAATCCGCATAGTTACTTGTGTCCAGTATTGTGGTTTATTGCTAGCCAATGGGGTGGAGTCAATCCCCTTCAGGGGTATAGGAGTTTCAAGAGGCTCCAAATCATACCCACAGCGTTTGGCAAAGGACCAATCCATAAGACTCAAAGCGGCGCCAGAGTCGACATAGGCATCCGCGGTAATAGATGATAAAGAACAAATCAGGGTCACAGATAGAATAAACTTAGACTGTAAAGTGCCAATTGAAACAGACTTATCAAGCTTCTTAGTACGCTTAGAGCATGCTGATATAACATGAGTTGAATCACCGCAATAGAAGCACAACCCATTTTTTCGTCTAAAATTCTGCCGTTCACTTCTGGACAGAATTCTATCACATTGCATATTCTCTGGCGTCTTCTCAGTAGACACCGCCAAATGGTGCACAGGTTTGCGCTCCCGCAGACGCCTATCGATCTGGATAGCCATTGTCATGGACTCATTCAGACCCGCAGGCACAGGGAACCCCACCATAACATCCTTAATGGCATCAGAGAGACCCTCTCTGAAATTCGCCGCCAGGGCGCACTCATTCCACTGAGTAAGCACAGCCCATTTACGGAATTTCTGGCAGTATATTTCAGCTTCGTCTTGCCCCTGAGATAGGGACATCAAGGCCTTTTCCGCCTGAAGTTCTAACTGAGGTTCCTCATAAAGCAACCCCAAGGCCAGAAAAAACGCATCCACATCAACGCAGGATCCCCTGGAGCCAATGCAAAAGCCCAATCCTGAGGGTCGCCCTGGAGCAAAGAAATCACAATCCTGACCTGCTGAGCAGGATCTCCAGCAGAGCGAGATTTCAGGGACAAAAACAACTTGCAATTATTTTTGAAATTTTGAAAGCAAGATCTATTCCCCGAGAAAAATTCAGGCAAAGGAATTCTAGGTTCAGATATAGGAACATGAACAACAAAATCTTGTAAGTTTTGAACTTTCGTGGTGAGATTATTCAAACCTGCAGCTAAACTCTGAATATCCATTTTAAACAGGTGAACACAGAGCCATTCCAGGATTAGAAGGAGAGAGAGAGAGAAAGGCTGCAATATAGGCAGACTTGCAAGAGATTCAATTACAAGCACACTCAGAACTGAGAAAAAAAAAAAAAAAAATCTTCAGCAGACTTCTCTTTTCTCTCCTTTCTCTGTCAATTAATTTAACCCTTTGTGGCCGGTCAAACTGTTATGGTTCTCAATGGCAAGAGAACATAGCCCAGCAAACATAAGAACTAGCTCTTGGAAGGATGGAAACTAAACTGACCATGAACTAAACCTGCCGCACAACTAACAGTAGCCGGGTAGCGTAGCCTGCGTTTTATCCCTAGACGCCCAGCGCCGGCCGGAGGACTAACTAATCCTGGCAGAGGAAAATATAGTCCTGGCTCACCTCTAGAGAAATTTCCCCGAAAGGCAGACAGAGGCCCCCACAAATATTGGCGGTGATTTTAGATGAAATGACAAACGTAGTATGAAAATAGGTTTAGCAAAATTGAGGTCCGCTTACTAGATAGCAGGAAGACAGAAAGGGCACTTTCATGGTCAGCTGAAAACCCTATCAAAATACCATCCTGAAATTACTTTAAGACTCTAGTATTAACTCATAACATCAGAGTGGCAATTTCAGATCACAAGAGCTTTCCAGACACAGAAACGAAACTACAGCTGTGAACTGGAACAAAATGCAAAAACAAACAAGGACTAAGTCCAACTTAGCTGGGAGTTGTCTAGCAGCAGGAACATGCACAGAAAGGCTTCTGATTACAATGTTGACCGGCATGGAAGTGACAGAGGAGCAAGGCTAAATAGCGACTCCCACATCCTGATGGAAACAGGTGAGCAGAGAGGATGATGCACACCAGTCAATTCCACCATTGGCCACCGGGGGAGCCCAAAATCCAATTTCACAACAGGACGGTATCGCTCAACACTAGTGTCAATTCCTTCACTAACACACTGTAACAAAACTTAAATGGAGGCCAGACATGGCAGAATTTTGAGCACGCTTATATTTGTTCTGTGTGATGGACAAACCACAGTTTTAAATAGATGGATTTTTAGAGCTGTAATATGGAAAGGATCTGGCTGTATTCTGCAGTGTCAACAAGCAAATGGAGCAGAAAAACAGTGTTCTCTGGATTGCTTTTTAAGCAAATAATCAGGATTAAGATTCCCCCAAAAATTATTCCTGGCCCTTGATTCCTGGGGGTATGTATAGAATTATCTGTAAAAGCAGCAGCAGACAGAACTGGAAGGAAACTCTTGCTATGTGCACTGCACTGCAGTCTGCCACATACACTGCCTACCTGCCTAGCACAGATATCTAAGCAGCTGGATTAGTCCTTAGAAGGACTGTTAGTTGAGATTGATATGTGTTTAATATATTGTGGTATACCTACACTAACTAAGAAACAAGCAAATATCTCCCTAGCTCAGTAGCACCTTTCCCTACACTGCATGATTCCAGAGCAGACTGTGACAAGCATAACGGTGCCAGGTCTGATATAGACAAGATGATGCTGTCATTCAGTGTAATGCCACAACCTACATGTCTGTGGCATTACAGTGTGTGGCAGACAATCCCTGCATGTTCACTGGCTCTCTAAAGAGTGCCAAACATGCAGGGAGGGGACCCTAGCTCCTGTCGAGCAACCCCGGAAATACTCTGCAAGCTCCGAGCATCTCGAGCAGTGAGATTCTTGGGCAATTACCAAGTAGTGGCGAGCATGATTGCTCATTACTAGGGACAACATAAAAAAACTAAAAAAGCAATTCCTGAATTGCTGCTTTTGTTCTCTCTGCCTTGCAAAAATCGGAATAGAAAACGATAAAAAAGTCATAGCAATAAAAATATCAACTTGTCCCACAATAATAAGCCCTCACTTGACTCTGTTGGCTGAAATATGGAAAAAATACAGCTACCAAAATATGAGGATGCAAAAACTAGTTTTTGCAATAAAAAGTGTCTTTTAGTGTATGACAGCTGCCAAACATAAAAACCCGATATAAATCTGGTAATACTGTAATTGCTCTGACCCAAAGAATAACGTCACCTAATCATTTATACTGTATGAGGAACAGCATAAAAAATAAAGAAAATCAATTTTTTATCTGCTGTTTTATTTGTTCATTCTTCTTCCCAAAGTTTGCAGTAAGGCTTGGAACACATTTATTCTGCACTCTGCGCTGAGAGCTTACACTGGGGTTTCCATGTTAATCTCTGTAATATGTGATTCAGCCAGAACCACTGTCTGAAGATTCCCTATAATGAGGTAGATGGAGGTACTGTGGACACTGTGTGGTCTATGATTTAGCAGTGTCCTTCTTTTAAGCATGCATAAAAGTGCAGTCGGGACACAGTTTTGTGCACTTCTGAAAAGGACACCACTGAACAGATGTCAGACTGAGTCCACTCATTGTAGTGAATGGATCCCTTGAGGGTTTCATCTGAATCACTAATCCCATCCCACTTCATCCCAAACCTCGCCAAAGTCTTCATCCCAACCATAACGCATCTCTTCAACCTATCGCTAACAACTGGTGTTTTCACCTCCAGCTTTAAACATGCCTCAATCACACCTATCCTCAAAAAGCCCTCTCTTGATCCATCCTCTGTATCGAGTTATCACCCTATATCACTTCTCCCCTATGCCTCAAAACTACTGGAACAACACGTCCATCTTGAACTGTCCTCCCATCTATCTTCCTGCTCCCTCTTCGACCGCTTACAATCAGTCTTCCAGTCACACCACTCCACTGAAACTGCCCTAACTAAGGTCACCAAAACCTATTAACTGCCAAGAGCAAGCAACACTACTCTATCCTCCTTCTCCTGGACCTGTCCTCTACTTTTGACACAGTGGACCATTCCCTGTTGCTGCGGACCCTCTCATCCCTTGGCATCACAGACTTGGCCCTATCCTGGATCTCATCATACCTAACTGACTGGACATTCAGCTTCTCCCACTCACACACCACCTCCTCACCTCGCCACCTATCTGTCGGAGTCCCGCAAGGCTCAGTTCTAGGGCCCCTGCCTTCTCCATTTACACTTTTGGCCTGGGACAGCTCATAGAATCTCACAGTTTTCAGTATCATCTCTATGCTGACGATACACAGATTTACATCTCTGGACCAGATATCACCACCCTACTAGCCAGAATCCCTCAATGCCTATCCGCTATTTCATCCTTCTAGATTTCCTCCACTAGATTTCTAAAACTTAACATGGACAAAACAGAATTTATCATCTTTCCCCCATCTCACACGACCCCCCAATGAACCTATCCATTACAGTAAACGGCTGCCCACTCTCCCCAGTCCCACAAGCTCGCTGTCTCGGGGTAATCCTTGACACTGATCTCTCCTTCAAACCGCATATCCAAGCCCTTTCCACTTCCTGCCGCCTTCAACTCAAAAATATTTCACGGATCCGTACATTCCTAAACCAAGAAACCGCAAAAACCCTAGTCCATGCCCTCATCATCTCCCTCCTCGACTACTGTAACCTCCTGCTCTGTGACCTCCCCTCTAAACACTCTCGCACCCCTCCAATCTATTCTAAACTCAGCTTCCCGACAAATCCACCTGTCCCCCCGCTATTCCCCAGCCTCACCCCTCTGTCAATCCCTTCACTGGCTCCCCATTACCCAGAGACTCCAGTACAAAAGCCTAACCATGACATACAAAGCCATCCACAACCTGTCTCCTCCATACATCTGTGACCTCATCTCCCGGTACCTTTCTGCATGCAACCGCCGATCCTCACAAGATCCCCTTCTCTACTCCCCTCTTATCTCCTCTTCCCACAATCGCATACAAGATTTCTCTTGTGCATCACCCCTACTCTAGAACTCTATACCACAACATATCAGACTCTCACCTACCATAGAAACATTCAAAAAGAACCTGAAGACCCACCTCTTCCGACAAGCCTACAACCTGCAGTAACCACTGATCAACCAAACCACTCCACGACCAGGTCTATCCTCACCTATTGTATCCTCACCCATCCCTTGTAGATTGTGAGCCCTTGCAGGCAGGGTCCTCTCTCCTCCTGTACCCAGTTGTCAGTATTCCAGGTTTTCTAAGTCACCTTGTGAATGATTTTGCCCTTTGTTAAGATGGAGTTTGCTGTTTTTGTCTGCCCTACTTCCTGATCGTTTGTTTAAAACCGGGTCAGGTGTCAGCCTCTTTGCTGGAGTATTCTGATTCTGTTCTCCTTCAGCTCAGCTGCTGGTTCTGAGTGTGTCTCTACCTCTGGCTCTGGACATTCCCTGCATATGTAAGCTACACTCTCTATGATATCATTAGTCTGCTGACTTGGAACTTAACCCTTGGTTCATTCCTCCTGGTAAGAACTGTGTTTTTGGAACTTTGTTTATGGACTTGTTTCTGGACTGTGAGTTGCTATGTAATCCTTCATTTACTCCACCCAGTGGGAGCAGTTGGAAACAACACCAGTAAAATACTTATGTGAACCTGTTTCTGACCTTACCTGTGTTTATGCCAAATCTAGGATCAACTTGTGAACTAGTTTCTGGACTTACCCGTGTCCATGCCACACCTGGGATGAACTTGTGGACTTGTTCTGGACTTCCCTGTGTTTACTTCATACCTGGATTTGACTGTTTTTGCACCGACAGTGTTTGGATCTGCACCATATCACCTGTCACACTCACCTTTTGCTCACCTTGCTGAGGACTCTGCCTTAAGAACTCTGCCGATTTACTGTATATATTTCAAGGACTCGTTTCATTCCAGGACACTGTGGGTTATCAGTATATTGTTTTGGGTGTTATTGCTGTTGTACAAATACACTATTTGCACTAAAGAAACCCGTCTCTGTCTGTTCATTGCCCCATGCAGAATCCTTGAGTTCCTACAATAGTATTACACCAGTTGTGATTTGTATTGTTCAAGATATTGTACTTGTTTTTATTATGTATACCCCTCCTCACATGTAAAGTGCCATGGAATAAATGGTGCTATAGTAATAAATAATAATAATAATCACGTCACCCATAGATTTAGATGGAAACCCTAATGTAAGTGCTCAGAGTAGAATGCAGGATAAATGAGATCCCAAATGTTATGTAAAATGTTACCAACAAAAACATCAGCTCAATCCACAAAAAAAGCTTGTCCTCGCTCAGGTGTCACGCACAGTGTAGGACAGACAAAGTGCAACACAAAGGGATAAGTTGAAAGGGAACCAAACACTAGGGAAGGGGGTAGCGGAGACCCCTAGACAAATCTAACTTTACCCTGTCTGCCTTATTGTCCCTATATAGATTCCAAACCTATCACCTAGCAGGATACTTAATCTATGCCTGATATGTGATAAACCCTGCAGCAGGAAGGACAGGATGATTGGTAGTCAATCCTCACTACCACTAAAGACAGCTAGGATAAATAAAACAAGGGAACACTTAGCTTGAGTAGACTCAGAAAGAAACACGATTGTCCTTCAAACTCCAAAGAGGATGCTAGCCGACTACTGCAGCTGCAAACCTCAACATGGAAGTGCAAATGGAAAATAACACCCACAGCTCCCAACACACAGATCCAGGTGACACCATTAAGGCTGGGGGAGGTGGTCACTAATCTGCAAGGCCAACCGCTGAGACCTTCTGCAGCTGGATGCAGTGCGACTGTCTGCAGCCTCTGACACACCCGTGTCAGGACTCCTCCTTCTACAAATGACCTCCGGACACTATGGACCAGGCTTCCCAGGATAAGAAGGGTAATGTGAATGAACCAGCCTGGGAACATTCACCTCTGATGCCGAAACCAACATCCTTTCCTCTGGACCATAACCCTTCAGTGCACCAAGTATTGTAGCAAATGACGATGGAGACGAGAATCTACAATCCTTGAAATCTGAAGCTTGCGATTAACAATTATTGGGGGAGGTGGTATTGGTGAGGGCTCAAGATGTTCCACATATTCCTTGAGTAACAACCTGTGGAAGACATTGTGGATTTTAAGAGCCTGAGGTAGTTTGAGACAAAACGCTGCTGGATTAATGACACCGCTTATTTTATAGGGACCAGTGAATCTATATCCCAACTTCCAGGAAGAAATCCTCAGCCTGATATTCCACATCGACAACCACACAGTCTTTCACATTCAGGTCCGGACCTGGAACATGTTTTCTGTCAGCCATAAATTTGTTCCTGTCTCCCATAATCTTCAAATTAATCAGAACTCCCTGCCACACTGAGGAGAGCAACAAATCAAAATGTTCCTCTTCAGGAACTCCCGAAGCCCCTCCCCCTCTAAAAGTACTAAACTGTGGATGGTAACCATATGCACTAAAGAACGGTGACCTGCTGGTAGATTCCTGAAGGCATTTCTGATTGATTGCAAATTTTGCCAACGGTAAGTAGGATGTCCAATCCTCCTGATTTTCGGCTACAAAACATCTGAGGTTGGTCTCCAAATTCTGGTTAACGCACTCAGTCTGTCCATTCGACAGTGGAAAAAGACAGCTGCAACCCCAGTTGATAAAAGAAAGCCCTCCAGAACTTGGAAGCAAATTGGGTCCCCCGACCTGACACCACATCGGAGGGAACCCAGTGAGGCTTCACTATCTCATTTACAAACACCTGAGCAAAAGACTTGGCGTTTGGAAGTGCCAGTAATACAATGAATTGGACAATTTTACTGAATCTATCTAAAACCATCAAAACCACAGTCTTGCCCGCAGATACCGGTGTGTACATGGTCTGCTGGGAAAAGGCAGTGGAAGAAGAGTACCAGACGGATGGGTATGTGATACCTTAGAACATGTGCAGACACTACAAGCAGATACCTGTTCAACCACATCTCGATGCAACTTGGCTGCCAAAAACAGTGAGAAATGAGGTCCGCAGTTGCAAAATTGGGGCAGGGTTCTCATAGTCACCATCATCAGGGAAGCTCCCAGACAAAGCTTCAGCCTTGACATTTTTGACCACTGAATGGAAAGTGACCACAAAATTGAATCTAGTGAAAAACAGAGACCATGTAGACTGCCTAGGGTTGTGATGTTTAGCCAATTGGAGATATGGCAAGTTCTCATGGGCAGAGTCAGACTGCTTCATTGTCATGTCAGTAAGGGGTTTCACAATTATTGAATAATTCTGAATGGCTTGTCTCTCAGAACCAGAAAGAATATACAGTCTGGATTTTGGCAGTTTACCTTACCTAAATCACATATAGCATCCACATGTGTGACATTTCTGTAGCAATGATAGCCTACCTAATTTATGGGTGTGTCTCTCCAGAAGCATGAGTTGGACATAACATACTTGTCAATATAAGGTTCTGATTAATACAGCATACATCTAGATCACTACCACAGATGTTGGCAACATAAACTGCTGCTTGTTTCTGGAAACCACCCATGAAATCCAAATTGTCACTACATCTGTAGATAATTTCCCAAAGGGGCATAATTTCCAAAATGGGGTCACTTGAGTGAGGGATTTTTCTCATCTAGCAAGTAGGGTCTCTGTATTTAGATTACAAACTATTCTATGAAAATCTGCACTCCAGGAGGCAAATAGCGCTCTGTCACTCCTGAGTCTACCCCTGTGGCTAAACAGAACTATATAGCCATATATGAAGTATTGCCACATTCAGTAGAAATGATGGGACAAATTTTGGTGCCTTTTTTAACTCACTTCTTGTGTGAAAATGTAAAATCTGGGGCTAAAACAACATTTTGGTGGTAAAAATGTAATAATTTTTTATTCATAGTCCAATGGTATTAAAATATCTGACACACTCATGGTGTCAATATGATCTCTGTACCCCTCGGTGAATTATTTAAGAGGTGTAGTTTGTAAAATGGGGTCATTTATTGGAGGTCATAGCACCCAAAAACCATAACAGTAAAATTTGCACTAAAATATGGCGCTCTTTCCCTTCTGAGCTTTGCACTGTGCCTGAAAAGTGTTTCCCTACATTACATTACATGTAGGGTATTGGCACACTCAGGAAAAAATGGCCCTCAGTTTGATATAAATATTTCTCCTATTAGCCTTTAGAAAAACTAAAAACTTGGGGCTAAAACAATGTTTTAGTGGTAAATATGTAATTTATTCTTTCTTCACGGCTCTATGGTATACAATTCTTTTAGGCACATGTGGTGTCAGTATGATCACTGCACCCCTAGACAATTTCATTAAATTCATTGAGGGGTGTAGTTTGTAAAATTAATTCACATATGGGAGTTTCTGTTGTTATGGCACCTCATGGACTCTGCCAATGAGACATTGCACTCTCAAACCATTCCAGAAAAATGTGAACTCCAATATGGCTCTTCTTCCCCTCTGAGCTTTGTATTGCACCTTAAAAATAGTTTTCTCCACATATGGGGTATCGGCGTACTCAAGAGAATATCATAACAAATTGTATGGTGTATTTCTCCTGTTATCCTTGTGAAAATAAAAGAGGGGTTAGAATAACATTTTTGTGGGGAAAGTGTGATTTTTTTATTTACACACCTTAACGTTATAAATTTCTGTGAAGCACCTGGGGGTTCAAGGTGCTCACCACACATCTAAATACATTCCTTCACGTGTCTAGCTTTAAAATTGGTGTCACTTGGAGGGGATCTTCACTTTTTAGGCACATCAGGATCTCTCCAAACACATGTTCGCTAATTGTTCCAGCAAATTTTGCATTCAAAAAGTCAAAGAGAATTCTTTCCCTTCTGAGCTCTGACATGCACCCAAACAGTGGTTTTACCCCACATATAAGGTATTGGCATGCTCAAAAGATATTGCACAACAAATTGTGGGGTCTATTTCTTACTGTTAATCTGCAAAAACAAAAAAATTTGCATCCAAATAAAATTTTTGTGAAAAAAGTTCAGTTTTCATTTTTTCTTCATTCCTGTGAAGCACCTTAGGGGTTAATACACTTCTTGAATGCTGTTTTGAGCAACTTTAGGGATGCAGTTTTTTATAAAAGTAATGCTTTTGGGTATTTTCTGCCATACAGATCCCTCAAAGTCATTTTAAATATAATGTGGTCCCTAAAAAACTGGTTGTGTAAATTTTGTTGGAAAAATGGGAAATTGCTTGTCAAATTTCAACTGTTATAACTTCCTAACAACAACAAAAAATTCTTTAAAAATTGTGCTGATGTAAAATAGACATGTTGGAAATCTTAATTATTCAAAAACAAATTCAACGTTATAAAATTGCTACATTTACCAAATTTTTTGCCCAAATTTCTGTTTTTTTCCACAATTAAGTGCAAGTCATTTCAAAGAAATGTTACCATTATCATAAAGTACAGTATGTGCTGAATAAACAGTCTCAGAATAAGTGGACCTGTTCAAGCATTCCAGAGATATTACATCATAAAGTGAATTGTAAAAATTGGCCTGATCATTAACGAGCAAACCAACTTGAGAGATAAAGGGGTTAAACGCAAATCAAATTTTGGGAAAAAAAATTGGCAGTCAGTGAATTTGAAAACATCTGCTCTTCCCTACTATTAACCTCCCATGTTAAAAGGGCCAAAATAAATCAATTGTGAAAGAACATTTTTAAACAATTAAAACTGATTGAAGTGATTGAAGTGAAAGTGGGGTATACCATTGTAATGCAAACTTTGAATCCATGAACTTTATATTGTTTTCAATTTTTGTTAGAATATTGTATTTTCTTTCCCTGATATGTTTTGTTCAAACATCACTTTTTATAGAGGAGTTTAAATACATTCGATAGAGATAAGTTTTGTAAGGTGTCTGAAGTGTTGAATGCCAGGAATCCTGTATTTTACTTGAGACAAAAGTGAGCATAAAACATTTGCTGATGTTAGAAATACATCAAACCTCTATTATCTAATGGTGATACAGTAAAACTCCCTTCTTTTTACCGCCTTTAAAATAGTAGTTAGTCATAAACTATTTCCTAATCGCTACCACAGTTAGGCATACTGTAAATTTTCAACAGCTTGTTACACTCTGATATACCGAAAGTATGAAGAGTGCAAAGAGAGGTTGTTGATAAGAAGTTCAGAGGGTTAGTTAATTTATGTTGTAAGTAACTGACCTCTGTGGCCATCATAAAAGGTGAAAAGCAATGTTGTGAATGACTATACTACCTATGTCATGTGTCAATGAGTTCTGGCTTATATAATATACAATTTCAACTCCTAAATATGTGGAATGTAGTATAGAATGTAAAGAAAATAAAAATGTGATGATTTGGACATCTCTTAAAGCCATATTATATTAACAATGGAACATAGAACACAAATCAGAAGGTGAAAATTAAACATTTTCCAATTCCTTTGAAAAAGTTAAACTATTTAGTAATTGATGGCAGCAAACACATGTCAAAAGAGTTGACACAAGGCTATGTCTATCTTTGTGTGGCATCCCCTCTTCTTTCAAAACAGTCTGTAAACATCTGAAAAGTTAGGAGGCAAATTACTGGAGTTTTGTTAGAAAAATATTTAGAACTGAGAGTCCTCAGTAGTTGATACCTTTTAATGGCTAACTGAAAAGATGGTAACAAATTGCAAGCTTTTGAGCAATGCTTGCAATTTGTTACCATCTTTTCAGTTAGCCATTAAAAGATATCAACCACTGAGGACTCTCAATTCTAAATATTTTTCTATCTACTGGCTAACCCGGTACCAAGATATTTATCTTTCCTGTATCAAAATGGAGTTTTGTTGGGAGATGAATGTTGTCTCTATCTTCTCTGATGTAGGATTATTGCTGCTTAACCGTCTTTCCTTGATTATTTCTTTCATAATAGATCAGTCAATGAATTAGTCACTGACAGGAGCATTTAAATAGTGCTATTGCATGCACTGATGCATCGGCTTATAAGTTGTCAGGGCCTGCATGCCTGCCATCTTTGTCTACCTGTGATACCAAACCTTTGCTGGACTTCAAATAAAAATTGGAATCACCTACCTTTTCCTTCATTAACAATAAATAAATAAAGTAAATAAGTATATTTGATTTTGCCATATCTATAAAAATCTGATATCTCAACATATTGAATTAAATAAATTAAACAGTAAATATTGTAATGACAAAAAAAAATTGTTTTTCTAGCAAATCAGAAAAGGTAAAATAAATTATGTCAAGTAGTCCTGCAAAACCAAGCTCTGATATGGCTATGTTGAAATTTTTTTTATAACTGATGGATGGGAACGGAAACAAATGGAAATGCAAACATTAAGAATTGCCCAGTCATGATGAGTTTAATAAATTGATTAGAACATATTGAAATGTAATTAAATTGCATTACAAACAGAATTATACTATTAGCTAAGCTACCTAGTCTGACTGTTCTATAAACTCTTCTGATTTTCCTTTATATTTTACCAACATTTCAAATATTTATTTTTCTTTTATTTTTCTCTATATTTGCTAGGTATGGTACAATATAACTTCTTTCTGCACAGCAGACTTAAGCTGTTATTTAGTCAAGTACTGTTAGTAAAAATTATATTTAAAACCTTATACTCCCAGTCAAACAGAGATCTGATTCATAATTAGATACAAGAAAGTATACATTTATTTAGAAATAGTCATCAAGCGCAGATTTTTCCTCTTCTTTAAAAAGTGTACAATTCTCAATCAGAAATGAAAAAAGTACAATTACCTATACATTTTGTTGGTTTTATTATTTTTCCTGAAATATGTAACTTAAAGTTTTGCTGCATAATTACTAACTAGACTTTCCAACCAAATAGGTAATAATGGCATAATGTGCAGTAAAATAGCATAGTATGGAAATTGCTTACACTGCACATGTAAAGAAACAATTTGGATACTATTCCAGTATAAAGTGAATGTACAATATTATGAATGAAGTAGAAATTAATTTGTGGTTTAAAAATTTATTGCGCCAAGTTACCTTACGGTCTTAAGATAACAGTTTTATCTTCAGTCAGCATGGACTGGTTGTGTTCAATAGGACCTTAGGACACATTATTGTGCCATACTCTTGAGTCCACTGCAGTGCATTCAGTCAGGGCAAGGCAACCTTGCCTGCAGAACCCTAGAATATATATTTTAGTTTGAGTTTTTATTTTATTTTCCCATAAAATGTGGAAAATTAGCTTTTGCCTCATTGAAGGATTTTGGTAACCTTTGGTAATGTTAGGTAATATGGTGATTTAGATGTATTATTTTCAGCCTCATATTAGGGTTACACATCCATTTATATACTCTATCATCCAAGCTAATAAAGTAGACTATGCAAATCACACTCTGATCAAACTGTGATCAGAGTTTCATCACAGTGTGATCATACTGTGATCTGATTCTCTCGGATGAGGGGAAGATGGAGAAAAAATTGCCTGCATCTTTTTCATTCTGTCAGTTCATGGAAATTAGACTGCAATCAGATATCATCCAAATGTACAGGATGGGCCATTTATATGGATACGCCTAAATAAAATGGGAATGGTTGGTGATATCAACTTCTTGTGTGTTTCAAGAGAAGAGGGTTGCATTGACAATCCAACACAATGGGCAGCACTTTGAACACATTTTTTAAGTGGCCATAAACGTGTAAATAACTCATGAAATAATAAAGATACGTTAAAACCAAGCACACTATTGTTTTTCTTGTGAAATTCTCAAAAAGTTTGATGTGGACAGTGATGATGTGTGCAAAACTGTAATGCACTGCGGAATATGTTAGCACTATATTAAATAAAGATTATTATTATTATTTTTATTATTATATGTGTCACATGACTCTCTTCCCATTGGAAAAAATAAAGTTGGATCCAAAATGGCCAACTTCAAAATAGCCACCATGGTCACCACCCATCTTGAAAAGTTTTCCCACTCCCATGTACTAATATGCCACAAACAGGAAGCTGATATCACCAACTATTCCCATTTTATTTAGGTGTATCCATATAAATGGCCCACCCAGTAGTCATTTCTTTTCCATAGTGAAGTACGATTGAAATATGGCATCAGACTAGGGCACGCTGCAAAGTTTTTCTTGGATCTGCTCAGTCCAAGGAAAAGGTCTGACATGTACACATCCACAAAGAAGAACATTGGGCCAAATGCAATCCAATGTTTTGTTAGATCTTACTTGAATTAAAAATACAGTCATGTGCACAAGCCCTTTAAAAAATTATATTTGATATAAACATCATGACTTCCTCCACTAAAGTTCTACATATCATTAGTAGGACAGAGATACTTCTGACTTCTCATTGTGCAGGTCCCATTGCAATTCCTTCTGCTACACTATATATATATATATATATATATATATATATATATACATATACTGTATATATACTGTATATATATATAGTATACATCCCAGTGTTTTAAACAAAATACTTTACCTGTTTACTATCAGTCAAGCAGGATTTTGTAATCTTGATAAAGTTTACCCATCTTTAATTATATAGGAAAACATTTAGATCCGTTATTACTCTGCTATGTTAACAATGCTTGTGATTTTATTTATGTCAATAATATTTTTAACCTTGTCAAACAGTGTCAAATATCAGTAACTATTACATCAGTTTCTTTTATGAGTCTATGCCAATGCTGTGATATGTCATGCAACATGAAGGACGATATGCTTCACTACATCTAATTTACTAGAGTAATTGTTTGAAAGCACGCTGGAAAAAATACTGCTCCACATGTCTGTCAAGGTCATAAAAAGGGTATTTAAAGTAGCCATGTCAAGTTGAAGCCCTCCAGTTCTAGCAGAGGTATCTCAAACCTACACATACCTGTTAAAGAATTTGTGTGTTGCTTTACATTAACTTTTCCTTTCTCTGAATTCTCTTGTAGATGTGTGTCAAATCTACTTTACTTTTCCATCTATCCACATTAGCAGTCTAAGGCTGAATTCATAATCAGTGGCCGATTCATCATTGTGTTTAACCCTTTTTTTTTAGTGAAAATTGTTCTTTTAGTGACTTTTTCTTATTTGCGCCTTATTCATTACTTAATTTGCACCTTTTTAGAGTTAACTTTTTTATCTCATTTTTGTCCTTTTTTGGCATTAAGGCCATTTTTTAGTTAGCAGAATTTACATAATTCATCATGTTAGACTTTTGATAATGCTGATACATTTTTACGCAATTGAACTCCAGTAATGTACAATATCTATTTTTTTTGCACAATTGAAGGCCAACATGCAACATTTGAATGCCTAGTAAAAGGTTTGTGCATTTTACTCAAATATAGAGCATTCAAGGCAAATTTCAAACTGTGCCAAAGTCCAACATCATGCACCATTTTTATGAATTGGCACAAATATTCTAGTGCAAAAAGAAAAATATGTAAAAAATATGAATTTGGGCCAGAGTGTTTTGTAGAAAAAAATTCAAGGATGGTGATTGATTAAACAAATATATACTGCATATGTATTTGTGAGGTATTTCAATGTTTTGATCGCCTTTTTGTCCATTTTTGAGGGAGGAGCAGTGACCAAGACATAACTATTCTAATGTTATTTTTTGCATGTCATTTAATGGAATTAATAATTTTACAGATTGGATTTTTCTACATATGGTGTTATCAAATAATGTTTATATTTTTTATTTCTTTATTTTTTAAGTCATTTGATTGCTTTCATAGTGAAAATAACAGTCTTCTGTAGATGGGCTTCACAGGAATACTAAGATTATTATTATTTATTTATATAGCACCATTGATTCCATGTTGCTTCACATGAGAAGAGGTTGCATACAACATACAGATACACAAACTAACAATGATAGACTGGTACAGAGGAAAGAGGGCCATGCCCTTGCGGGCTTACATTCTACAGCATGATGAGGAAGGAGAAAGTAGGTTGGGGGTTGCAGTAGCTCTGGTGGTGTTAAGGTGGCAGCATGGTGATGGCAGATCACACATGGCACATAGAAGAGTCAAAAAAATTATGTGGGGGACACAAATTACAGAATGATGGTCCAAACATCTTGAGGAAATTGTGGGTAGATAAAGGTTGCATGAGGATTTTGGGTACAGTTGAGTTTGATGGAGTATTTTGCTCAGAGAATTAGAGAATAGGCTATATATATAAAAAGTACTTTGACTAGGGAACTTTATAGGCCACCCTAAACAGATGTGTTTTTAGAGAGCACCCAAAAACATCCAAAAATGTCTAATGTTGTGAATTAGACTTTTTGGCTCCCTCTTGTGGTCACTAGTGGTATGACTCTGGGATTGTCTTTTTTCTGTTTGGCACTCACCTGGGTCGTTAGTCCAGGGGTGTCGCTATATTAACTTCCTGGATCCTTAGTCCAGTGCCTGGCATTGTTGTAATCAGATCCTTCTGTTGCTCCTGTCTGCTGGTCCTGGCTCTTGCAAAATTAAGCTAAGTCTTGCTTCTTTGTTTTTTGAGTTACTTGCTTTGCTACTATTTTTGTCCAGCTTGTACTAAATGTGATTTCTGACCTTTCTGGAAGCTCTAGGGGGCTGGCGTTTGTGGATTCAGGTGCTGCCCTGAGTCTTATGGATCTGTCGTTTGCCAAGCGCTGTGGTTTTGTTCTTGAGCCGTTGGTTAATCCTATCCCTCTGAGGGGTATTGATGCTACGCCATTGGCGGAAAATAAACCGCAGTTTTGGACACAGGTAACCATGTGCATGACTCCTGAACATCGGGAGGTGATTCGTTTTCTTGTTCTGCATAAAATGCATGATTTGGTCATTTTGGGTTTGCCATGGTTACAGACTCATAATCCAGTCTTGGATTGGAAGGCAATGTCTGTGTCAAGTTGGGGCTGTCAGGGTATTCATGGTGATTCCCCGCCGGTGTCTATTGCTTCCTCTACTCCTTCGGAAGTTCCTGAGTATTTGTCTGATTATCAGGATGTGTTCAGCGAGTCCAGGTCCAGTGTTCTGCCTCCTCATAGGGACTGTGACTGTGCCATAGATTTGATTCCAGGTAGCAAATTTCCTAAGGGAAGACTATTTAATCTGTCTGTACCTGAGCATACCACAATGCGTTCGTATATCAAGGAATCTCTGGAGAAGGGGCATATCCGTCCTTCCTCTTCCCCTCTTGGTGCGGGATTCTTTTTTGTGGCCAAGAAGGACGGATCTTTGAGACCTTGTATTGACTATCGGCTTTTGAATAAAATCACTGTTAAATTTCAGTATCCTTTGCCTTTGTTGTCAGACTTGTTTGCCCAAATTAAAGGTGCCAAGTGGTTCACCAAGATAGATCTTCGTGGTGCGTACAAACTTGAGCGCATTAAGTGAGGAGATGAATGGAAAACCGCGTTTAATACGCCCGAAGGTCATTTTGAGTACTTGGTGATGCCTTTTGGGCTCTCTAATGCTCCTTCAGTGTTTAAGTCCTTTATGCATGATATTTTCCGGAAGTATCTGGATAAATTTATGATCGTTTATCTGGATGATATTCTGTTTTTTTCTGATGACTGGGACTCGCATGTAGAGCAGGTCAGGATGGTGTTTCAGGTTTTGCGTGAGAATGCTTTATTTGTTAAGGGCTCAAAGTGTCTCTTTGGAGTACAGAAGGTTCCCTTTTTGGGGTTTATTTTTTCCCCTTCTGCGGTGGAGATGGACCCAGTCAAGGTCCGTGCTATTCATGATTGGACTCAACCCACGTCAGTTAAGAGTCTTCATAAGTTCTTGGGTTTTGCTAACTTCTACCGTTGTTTTATTGCTAATTTTTCTAGCATTGCTAAACCTTTGACGGATATGACCAAGAAAGGTTCTGATGTTGCTAACTGGGCTCCTGCAGCCGTGGAGGCTTTCCAGGAGTTGAAGCGCCGGTTTACTTCGGCGCCTGTTTTGTACCAGCCTGATGTCTCACTTCCCTTTCAGGTTGAAGTGGATGCTTCTGAGATTGGGGCAGGGGCCGTTTTGTCGCAGAGAGGCCCTGGTTGCTCTGTGATGAGACCTTGTGCCTTTTTCTCGAGGAAGTTTTCGCCTGCTGAGCGGAATTATGATGTTGGCAATCGGGAGTTGTTGGCCATGAAGTGGGCATTTGAGGAGTGGCGTCATTGGCTCGAGGGTGCTAAGCATCGTGTGCTGGTCTTGACGGATCACAAAAATTTGATGTATCTCGAGTCTGCTAAACGCCTGAATCCTAGACAGGCCCGCTGGTCATTGTTTTTCTCCCGTTTTGACTTTGTGGTCTCGTATTTACCAGGTTCAAAGAATGTGAAGGCTGATGCTCTTTCAAGGAGCTTTGTGCCTGACTCTCCGGGAGTCGCAGAACCAGTTGGTATTCTTAAAGAGGGAGTTATCTTGTCAGCCATTTCTCCGGATTTGCGACGTGTGTTGCAGAGATTTCAGGCTGGTAGACCTGACTCTTGTCCACCTGACAGACTGTTTGTTCCTGATAAGTGGACCAGCAGAGTCATTTCCGAGGTTCATTCCTCGGTGTTGGCAGGGCATCCGGGAATTTTTGGCACCAGAGATCTGGTGGCTAGGTCCTTTTGGTGGCCTTCCTTGTCACGGGATGTGCGGTCGTTTGTGCAGTCCTGTGGGACTTGTGCTCGAGCTAAGCCTTGCTGTTCGCGTGCCAGCGGGTTGCTCTTGCCCTTGCCTGTCCTGAAGAGGCCTTGGACACACATTTCCATGGATTTCATTTCAGATCTCCCGGTGTCTCAGGGCATGTCTGTCATCTGGGTGGTATGTGATCGCTTTTCTAAGATGGTCCATTTGGTACCTTTGCCTAAGCTGCCTTCCTCTTCCGATCTGGTTCCTGTGTTCTTTCATAATGTGGTTCATTTACACGGCATTCCTGAGAATATTGTGTCTGACAGAGGATCCCAGTTTGTTTCCAGGTTCTGGCGATCCTTTTGTGCTAGGATGGGCATTGAGTTGTCGTTTTCATCTGCCTTTCATCCTCAGACTAATGGACAAACGGAGCGAACTAATCAGACTCTGGAGGCTTATTTGAGGTGTTTTGTTTCTGCGGATCAGGATGATTGGGTGACCTTCTTGCCGTTGGCTGAGTTTGCCCTTAATAATCGGGCTAGTTCCGCTACTTTGGTTTCGCCATTTTTCTGCAACTCTGGTTTCCATCCTCGTTTTTCCTCGGGACATGTGGAGCCTTCTGACTGTCCTGGGGTAGATTCTGTCATGGATAGGTTGCAGCAGATCTGGAATCATGTGGTGGACAACTTAAAGTTGTCACAAGAGAAGGCTCAGCGTTTTGCCAACCGCCGCCGCGGTGTGGGTCCCCGACTTCATGTTGGGGATTTTGTTGTGAATTTGCTTTTTGGCTCCCTCTGGTGGTTACTAGTGATTTGACTCTGGGTATGTCAGTCATCCCTTGTATGCTCACCTGGGCCGTTAGTTCAGGGGTGTTGCTATATAAGCTCCCTGGACCTTCAGTTCAATGCCTGGCAACGTTGAAATCAGAGCTAATCTGTTTGTGCTCTTGTCTACTGATCCTGGTTCCTGCTAGATTAAGCTAAGTCTACTTTCTTGCTTTTTGCTATTTGTTTTTGTTTGCATTTTTGTCCAGCTTGTACTTAATCTTTATCCTGTCCTTGCTGGAAGCTCTAGGGAGCTGGTGTTCTCCCCCCGGGCCGTTAGACGGTTCGGGGGTTCTTGAGTTTCCAGCGTGGATTTTTGATAGGGTTTTTGTTGACCATATAAGTTATCTTACTACATTCTGCTATTAGTAAGTGGGCCTCTCTTTGCTAAACCTAGTTCATTTCTATGTTTGTCATTTCCTCTTACCTCACCGTTATTATTTGTGGGGGGCTTGTATCCTACTTTTGGGGTCCTTTCTCTGGAGGCAAGAGAGGTCTTTGTTTTCCTCTTCTAGGGGTAGTTAGTTCTCCGGCTGGCGCGAGACATCTAGCGACCAACGTAGGCATGTTCCCCGGCTACTTCTAGTGTTGGCGTTAGGAGTAGTTATATGGTCAACGCAGTTACCACTGCCCTATGAGCTGGATTTTTGTACTCCGCAGACTTACTTATTCCTCTGAGACCCTCGCCATTGGGGTCATAACAGGATTTGGTATGGCTGTCTTCTCGATTTGTTCCTATGAAGGTCTCCTCTCCTAAATTTAAGCCTCGCTTCATCGGTCCTTACAAGATATTGGAAATCCTTAATCCTGTGTCCTTTCGCTTGGATCTTCCTGTGTCGTTTGCCATTCACAACGTGTTCCATAGGTCTTTGTTGCGGCGGTACGTTGTACCTGTGGTTCCTTGTGTTGAGCCTCCTGCTCCGGTGTTGGTTGAGGGCGAGTTGGAGTACGTGGTGGAGAAGATCTTGGATTCTCGTCTCTCCAGGCGGAGGCTTCAGTATCTGGTCAAGTGGAAGGGCTATGGTCAGGAGGATAATTCCTGGGTGGTTGCCTCTGATGTGCATGCGGCCGATTTAGTTCGTGCCTTTCACGCTGCTCATCCTGATCGCCCTGGTGGTCTTGGTGAGGGTTCGGTGACCCCTCCTTAAGGGGGGGGTACTGTTGTGAATTAGACTTTTTGGCTCCCTCTTGTGGTCACTAGTGGTATGACTCTGGGATTGTCTTTTTTCTGTTTGGCACTCACCTGGGTCGTTAGTCCAGGGGTGTCGCTATATTAACTTCCTGTATCCTTAGTCCAGTGCCTGGCATCGTTGTAATCAGATCCTTCTGTTGCTCCTGTCTGCTGGTCCTGGCTCTTGCAAAATTAAGCTAAGTCTTGCTTCTTTGTTTTTTTAGTTACTTGCTTTGCTACTATTTTTGTCCAGCTTGTACTAAATGTGATTTCTGACCTTGCTGGAAGCTCTAGGGGGCTGGTGTTCTCCCCCCGGCCGTTAGACGGTTCGGGGGTTCTTGAATATCCAGCGTGGATATTTTAGTAGGGTTTTTGCTGACCATATAAGTCATCTTACTTATTCTGCTATTAGCTAGTGGGCCTCTCTTTGCTAAATACCTAGCTCATTCTTATGTTTGTCTTTTCCTCTTACCTCACCGTTATTATTTGTTGGGGGCTTGTATCCAACTTTTGGGGTCTTTTCTCTGGAGGCAAGAAAGGTCTTTCTTTTCCCTTCTAGGGTTAGTTAGTTCTCCGGCTGGCGCGAGACGTCTAGAACCAACGTAGGCACGTTCCCCGGCTACTTCTATTTGTGGTGCTAGGATTAGATATATGGTCAGCCCAGTTACCACTGCCCTATGAGCTGGTTTTTTGTGTTTGCAGACTTGGTATTGATTCCTGAGACCCTCTGCCATTGGGGTCATAACAGTCTAAGCTGCGGTTATACTCCTAATTTCATGGGGGACAAAGGGTAAGAGGAAAGTTTTCTAGGTAGGAGATTAAACTGAAACAGACAAAGACCAGATCAGGGGTATTACCGTCTTTATGTGTCTCAGAGGTTGAAAGATGTGAGAGGCAACGAGAAGTGGCTAGAGATAGAAGCTGGAATGCAGTTGGTGAGGTGGGGTTGTTGAAGCCTCCCAGGATAAGGGTTGTGAATTATGAGGACATGAAGTGTGACAGCAATGCATAAAAGTGGTCAAGGAAGTGAATAAATGAGCCTGAGGAACAGTAATTGACTGGAACTCTGAAGGAGAGAGGATGGAAAGCCTGATGGAGTGAACCTCAAAAGAAGAATTGGCCTGTATTGATTTGGTTAAAAACAGGATTGCAGCGAGGAGTGCAGGGTTATCATGGAGTTAGCTGTGATAATACGGTGAGCTATACCCATGTTACATGTGTTCTAATCCAGAGGTGGATAAGCCGTACTCTCACTATTACTTTTCAGAGAAATAATAATAATAATTTTATTTATATAGTGGCAACATATTCCGCAGCGCTTTACAAATTATAGAGGGGACTTGTACAGACAATAGACATTACAGCATAACAGAAATCACAGTTCAAAATAGATACCAGGAGGAATAAGGGCCCTGCTCGCAAACTTACAAACTATGAGGAAAAGTGGAGACACGAGAGGTGGATGGTAACAATTGCTTTAGTTATTTGGACCAGCCATAGTGTAAGGCTCGGGTGTTCATGTAAAGCTGCATGAACCAGTTAACTGCCTAAGTATGTAGCAGTACAGACACAGAGTGCTATTATCTGCATAAACATGAGAACATGATACGAGGAACCTGATTATGTTTTTTTTATGATAGGCCACACAGGAATCGTTAGGTTAATGCATTGAGGCGGTAGGCCAATCTGAACAAATGAGTTTTTAGGGCATGCTTAAAACTGTGGGGATTGGGGATTAATTGTATTAACTTAGGTAGTGCATTCCAAAGAATCAGCGCAGCATGTGTAAAGTCTTGGAGACAGGAGTGGGAGGTTCTGATTATTGAGGATGCTAACCTGAGGTCATTAGTGGAGTGGAGGGCACGGGTAGGGTGGTAGACTGAGACCAGAGAGGAGATGTAGGGTGGTGCTGAGCCATGGAGTGCTTTGTGGATGAGGGTAGTAGTTTTGTACTAGATTCTGGAGTGGATGGGTAGCCAGTGTAATGACTGGCACAAGGTAGAGGCATCGGTGAACTAATAATTGTGAACAGTTGCAGCCTCTTTGGATGATCGTTGCCCAATCATTTCATTGTCTGGACGATAGGGGCCAGCTGAAAGATATTTGAAACAAATTTCACAGTGCTTTTTTCTGCATCACTCATGGCCTGTGATCTTTGTGATTATTGAATGGCCACTCCAGTCTGTTGCCATGAAAATGCAGCCTTTCCACCTTGTGTATACAGATGTGTTCCGAAAGCTGATGGCTGTCGTTGTCTCCCAGTACAAGTTGCCCAGTCACCATTACTTCTCTAAGAAAGATGTGCCTGCGAAACAGCATCAAGTCGCAGACAATATCACCCATTCCCTGAAAAATTCTATATCTGTCAGGGTGCATTTCAACACTGACACCTGGACGAGCAAGCAAGGACAGGAGAATTTCATCTCGATGACTGGGTATTGGGTGACTCTGGTGGCTATGGGGGCAGTCGGGGAAGGGGCTAATACACAAGTCTTGCAATCCCCAATGCCTGCAGGGCACTTGGGGATGGAGAAATAAACCACTGCACACCGTAAGATGGAAAACTAAACTAATAGACAACATGGGTTGGATTACTAAACTACTCAACAGCTATGATTGCAGAGCTAAACAAAATAACACCATAACATGGTGAACTAAACTAATAGACAGCTGGGGTTGGAGAACTAAACTACTAAACAGATTGGGTTGGATTACTAAACTAGTACACACCAGGGAATAGAGAACTAAAGCAGTAAACACCAAGGTGACACTAAACACCAAGTCTCAGAATCCCTGGGGCTTGCAGGACACACCTCGGTGTGCAACAGTTACTTCAGTGCTTCTGCCTCCTTCACATCCACTAGGGCCTCCACCTTCGCCCTCAACCT
This sequence comes from Ranitomeya variabilis, assembly GCF_051348905.1. Taxonomy (NCBI): domain Eukaryota; kingdom Metazoa; phylum Chordata; class Amphibia; order Anura; family Dendrobatidae; genus Ranitomeya; species Ranitomeya variabilis. The sequence continues at coordinate 532,728,319 of NC_135234.1, forward strand.
CTGCATTAATGAAACACGATCCAACACTGCAGAGAAACACCCCACCTCAGTACTGCACAGTAAGAGCTAACTGCAATCAAGCAGTGTTTACATTATTATTCTTTGGAGATCGCAGTCATACAGATCAACAGTTGTGGACAGCTGTATATGCCGAGTTTGAGCAATGGCTGTCTACACTCAACCTGGAGCCAGGGAAAGACACTTGAGATAACAGTGCAAACCTTGTGGTGGCCCAACGCTGGGCCAACCTTACACACGTGACTTGTATGCCTCGCATCAACTTGATGGTTCAGGAATTCCTCCACCACTGTCTCAGCCTGGATGTGCTACTGTAGAAACCACTGCTGTTATGTGCTCACTTCCACCATTACACTTCAGTTGGTATAGAGATATTTCAGACTATCGGTTGACCGGTTGATATGTGATGTCACCACACCGTGGAATTAAGCTCTGCACATGTTACAGCGACTCTGGCAGCAGTGCCGAGACCTGGCGCAGTATGACATTTTTCATAGCCTGGCACAATGCAGTACAGACGTGGTGCAATTCAAACTTGCATAGTGGACACAGGTGAAGGACCTCTGCACATTTTCTTAATGGCTACTAAGATGGTTGGCAATCACAATGCCATAATCACCATTACTATTACTGTCATCTACATGCTGGAGTACACTTTAAATAGTCTGGGTGAGGAGGTGGTGGTGGTGGTGATCAAAGAGAAAAGGAGGGAGAAAAGGAGGATACCTTTAGGGTTAACAATGTCAATAAGTTTAGGTCATCTCACAGGTTGTTGCCATGTGAGGAACAAATGGAGAAGGATCATGAAAAGGACAAGAAGGAAGAGGTGATGGACGTGCAACAGTTAGGAGATGAAGATGATAATGATTCCCTCTATGTTGCCCGGGATTGTCAGGAGGGGATGGAAAAAGAAAGCTTTAGTGTTATCCCGCCACCAACAAACAGTTGAGTTGGACCTCATGAAAGAGACCAACCTATGAATGCCTTCTTGCAGCACTATCTGCAACATGATTGTTACCCATATAATTATGATTCTAAATAGTACTGACTACTGGGTTGCCATTGTGTTCTATCCACAATACATAAGTAAATTTTGCCAGATGCTTCCCCCCTGCACAAGTATGCGCCCATTCTGGAAATCAATCTTGACAGTGGTTTTCCCCAAGACAGCAGTAAGGCACACAGTTTGCATTGCAATGATAGCTTTCCAACCACAGAAATGTTTGGTTGTCAACATAGAAACATTAGCAGGCTTGCAGCTCTGTAGTCTTGTGTTCCAACCCCACCAAGAACAGCATGTGCAAAGAGTTTGTATGTTCTACCCGTATTTGTGAGGGCTTACTCCCAGTAATTATTTTTTCTACCCACACTGCAAAGACATACAGATAGTAAATTTAGATTGTGAGTCCCAATGGTGCCAGTGCCAGTAATGTCTGTAAATGTCCAAAAATTTGTGGCAAACACTAACAAAGTGGCATCAATTTTACCACAGTAGAAATAGTATAATAGTGACTGATAGGTCTTTCACTACACCCAACCCAGCAGATGGACACCCTACCAGGAGTGTTCACATTTCCAAAAAATTGTGGCAGATACCAACAAAGCTGCATCAATTATGCTAGAGTAGAAATATTACAATAGAGAGTGTCAGGTCTTCCACTATACCCAACCCAGTAGATGGACACTCAAGCAGGACTGGTCACATTTCCAGAAATTAGTGTTAACATCTCCTGCAGCAACAGCAGGCACTTAAATCCCACTAAAGATATCGGAGACTTCAATTACGTGAGAACAATGCAGCACACTAAAAAACACAATATTCAGTAACAGAAGTTGTCATTTATATTTGGATAAGACGTCATGTTGTTGGTTCACAAGTGCTTTCAGAAATAATAATACCTACCCCACATACAACTAGAACACCAAGCCTAGTCCCCCTTCCACCACAACCTAATTTTTTCCCAGTTATGTTGCTCAGATAGTGTGCTAGGAGTACACTATTAGCAACTAAAAATTAGATTTTTTACTCTGCACATCCTCTGCACACAGCTGAATTTCAGCAACAAAAAATTAAAAGGTGAAATATGGTGTGAGAAATCACGTTACTCACTGAAGTAAGAATTGCTTCAGTGTGAATGAGGCCTGTATGACAAAGAAGATCTGCTCCAAAAAATTTCAAAGTGAGATGGCCCACACTGTATTACGTTAGTAACAGAAGAGTTTTTGGGGCCTTTTGAAGAGGCCTGTATAACATTGACTACATGTTCCAAACAATTTCAAAGTGAGATGTCCCCTACTGTATGAAACCAGTAACATAAGAAAGTGTGTGTTAGGAGTCGAGTTCCCGCCGCTGCACAGGGGGAATCTGGAACCATGTCTGCTGCGGTGGAGCCTTCTCAGTGGAGATGTCGGTCCCAGCGTCTCACTGAATCTGATACTGTGCAAAGGGTTACTGCTGCCTCTCCAGGCTCTGCTATTGTACCCTGCACTGGTCTGCAGCAAGCAGGCTTTTCTGGGACTAAGTCCTGCTTTGCACACACTGAGCATGCCCAGGGTAAGATCTCTCAATGGAGATCAAGGGTCACATGCTCAGGTACTGCAGCAACTTCCATTGGTCCTCCAGGAAGGTCTTGTACCTGATCAAGTTCTGTGGCAGCCTTCCTTTGGTCCTTCTGGGAAGGTCCTGAAGTTGCTGCAGCTATAAAGGTTCTCATGACCGCACGGCCATGCGCTAGTATCGAATATGTATGAGCTCAGCGCCAGTGTGGTCGTGTGTGTGTTCAGGGACCCAGCTGAAATAAGCCCCTAGAATGCTGGCACCTCCAGCGAGGAGTTTCTTATGAGTGAATTCAGGGCTGGCTAATAGCCATTAGAATTCCGGCTCCACCGGAGAGGAGATACATGTTTAGTTTGGACTGCATGACCACTGTCAGCTCTACTCAGTAGCTGTGTCCCCTGTGAGCTAAACAGGGCACAGCGTTCTCTTTACTACGGACTCTGTGAAGTAACAGAGTTCGTTTATACTAATTTACTTCACCACCTTACTTAGCAGCAGGTTCTTTCCTGCACGGTGGATCCCAGGTTGCGAACGCACCTATCTCATCTAATAAATATATTCGGTGCATTCCGCCAACCCTAACAGTGTGTATGAGGGCTGAATGACAAAGAATATATGCTAAAAAAATGTGATTAGATGACCCTACTGTATGACGTTAGTGACGGCCAAAATTTTTGAGGGCCTGTGGATGATGTCTGTATAACATTAATGAGATGCTACAAACAATTTATACATGAGATGTCCTCTACTGTATTATGTTAGTAACAGAAGATTTTTTTTGGCATGTCGATGAGGCCTGTATAACATTGACTAGTGCTAAAAACAATTTCAAACTGAGATCTCCCCTTCTGTATCATGTTAGTATCATAAAAAAAAAAATTAGTGTGTGTGAGGCCTGTATCATCTAGAAAGTTGTCCGTGGCATTGAAACGCCACATTTCCTACATTTGCTGCTGGTAAGGTTCAGGTTTGCTGAAAAAATATGACCAACGTGTCGTTAGGTGCACTGATCAGGAAATAGGGTGTTATGATCCTAGTGGCAAGGATCGCAAGTAGGACTAGCTAAGTAACTAAACCGACTACAAACTCTGGGGAAGTGGTAACTGAATTGACCGCAACCTAATCCTATCCGCAAAAAACTATAGGCAGCCGTGGAACGTTACCTGAAAATCCTAGATGTCTCTTCACGGCCTGAGAAACTGACTATTCCTAGAGGGAACGAAAGTCCTCACTTGCCTCAGTGAAATGACCCCAAAGATATAGAATAGCCCCACACAAAAATTAACGGTGAGTTAAGGGGAAAGCACAAACGCAGAGATGAAATTAGATTTAGCAAATGAGGCCCGCTAACACTAGAAAGCAGAAAATAGAAAGGGAACTGTGCAGTCAATTTAAAACCCTATTCAAAATATCCACGCAGAGATCACTCGAGCCCCCGCACCAACTAACGGTGCGGGGGAAGCAACTCTGTACCCCAGAGCAAACCAGCAGAAGAAATCACATATTAGCAAGCTGGACTAAACTCATCATACACAGAAATCATATTGCAGACTGATGAGCAAAAAATAATTAAACAGAACTTAGCTTCTCCTGAAGAGACTGAAACCGAAGATCATCAGGAGTAATCAGAATAGCACTGAGTACATTGCCAGCCGGCAACAAGTGGAAGTGAAACAGAGCTAAATAGGAAACTCCCAAGTGAATAACGAGGCAGCTGATAGCCACAGACCCGCAGGATAACAAACAAAGCCACCAGGGGGAGCCCAAAACAAAAGTCACACAATACCACCTGTGACCACAAGAGGGAGCCTGAAAACAGAGTTCACAACAGTACCCCCCCTTGAGGAGGGGTCACCAAACCCTCATCTAAACCCCCAGGGTGATCAGGGTGAGCGACATGGAAGGCACAAACCAAATCGGCCGCATGAACATCAGAGGCAACAACCCAGGAATTATCCTCCTGACCATAGCCCTTCCATTTAACCAAATACTGAAGCCTCCGTCTAGAAATACGAGAATCCAAGATCTTCTCCACCACGTATTCCAATTCTCCCTCAACCAGCACAGGGGCAGGAGGCTCAACCGGAGGACCCACAGGCACCACATACCTCCGCAACAACGACCGATGAAACACATTATGAATAGCAAACGATGCTGGGAGGTCCAAACAAAATGACACAGGGTTAAGGACTTCCAAAATCTTATAAGGACCAATAAACCGAGGCTTGAACTTAGGAGAGGAGACCTTCATAGGAACAAAGCGAGAAGACAACCACACCAAGTCCCCAACGCGAAGTCGGGGACCCACACAGCGACGGCGGTTGGCAAAGCGCTGAGCCTTCTCTTATGACAGCTTCAAATTGTCCACAACATGATTCCAAATCTGATGCAACCTATCCACCACAACATCCACTCCAGGACAGTCAGAAGGCTCCACCTGACCCAAGGAAAAACGAGGATGAAACCCTGAATTACAAAAAAAAGGAGAAACCAAAGTAGCAGAACTAGCCCGATTATTAAGGGCAAACTCGGCCAATGGCAAAAAAATCACCCAGTCGTCCTGATCAGCAGAAAAAAAACATCTCAAATAGGTTTCCAAGGTCTGATTAGTTCGTTCGGTTTGGCCATTCGTCTGAGGATGGAAGGCCGACGAAAAAGACAAATCAATGCCCATCTTAGCGCAAAAGGTCCGCCAAAATCTAGACACAAACTGGGATCCTCTGTCGGAAACAATATTTTCAGGGATCCCATGCAAACGAACCACATTTTGAAAAAACAGCGGAACCAACTCGGAGGAGGAAGGCAACTTAGGCAAGGGCACCTGTCATGAATCCCAATGGCTAGGGATAGCACAGGACAAGCAAGGTACAAATAAATAACGGACGAGCTCTAGGGTGATGGAACCTGGGCTGACCGCTGCCCTACGCCTGACAAACGCAACTAGAGATAGCCAGGGAGCGTGCCTACGTTGGTTCTAGACGCTACGCACCAGCCTAAGAGCTAACTAGTACTGCAGAGAAAATAAAGACCTCACTTGCCTCCAGAGGGATGAACCCCAAAAGGTATAGTTGCCCCCCACATGTATTGACGGTGAAATGAGAGGAAGGCACACACATAGAGATGATATATATAGGTTTAGCAAATTGAGGCCCGCTGTAAACTAGAAAGCAGAACGATACAAAAGGGGTCTGAGCGGTCAGCAAAAAACCCTAATCAAAAAACCATCCTGAGATTACAAGAACCCATGTGCCAACTCATGGCACATGGGGAGAACCTCAGTCCACTAGAGCTACCAGCTAGCATAGAGACATAATAAGCAAGCTGGACAAAAAACCAAACAACTGAAAATCAGCACTTAGCTTATCCTGAAAGATCTGGGAGCAGGTAGGCAGGAACCAAACAGAGCACATCTGAATACATTGATAGCCGGCAAGGGAATGACAGAAAGGCCAGGTAAAATAGGAAACACCCAGCCTCTGATGGACAGGTGGAAACCAAAGGCCGCAACCCACCAAAGTCACCCAGTACCAGCAGTAACCACCAGAGGGAGCCCACAAACAGAATCCACAACAGTACCCCCCCCTTGAGGAGGGGTCACCGAACCCTCACGAGAACCCCCAGGGCGATCAGGGTGAGCTCTATGGAAGGCGCGGACCAAATCAGTCGCATGAACATCGGAGGCGACCACCCAGGAATTATCCTCCTGACCATAACCCTTCCACTTAACCAAATACTGGAGTTTGCGTCTGGAAACACGAGAATCCAAGATCTTCTCAACAACATACTCCAATTCTCCCTCCACCAGCACCGGAGCAGGAGGCTCAACCGAAGGAACAACGGGCACCTCATACCTCCGCAACAACGACCGATGGAACACATTATGAATAGCAAACGATGCTGGGAGATCCAAACGAAAAGATACAGGGTTAAGAATCTCCGAGATCCTATAAGGACCGATGAACCGAGGCTTGAACTTAGGAGAAGAGACCTTCATAGGGACAAAACGAGAAGACAACCACACCAAATCCCCAACAAGAAGTCGGGGACCCACGCGGCGACGGCGATTAGCAAACTGCTGAGTCTTCTCCTGAGATAACTTCAAATTGTCCACCACCTGATTCCAAATCTGATGTAGCCTGTCCACCAACACGTCCACTCCAGGACAATCCGAAGACTCCACCTGACCAGAGGAAAAACGAGGATGAAACCCCGAATTACAAAAAAAAGGAGAGACCAACGTGGCAGAACTAGCCCGATTATTAAGAGCAAATTCGGCCAGTGGCAAAAAAGCAACCCAGTCATCTTGATCAGCAGAAACAAAACACCTCAAATAAGTTTCCAAGGTCTGATTAGTTCGCTCCGTCTGGCCATTCGTCTGAGGATGGAATGCAGACGAGAAAGACAAATCAATGCCCATCTTGGCACAAAACGTCCGCCAAAATCTAGACACAAACTGGGATCCCCTGTCAGAAACGATATTCTCCGGAATCCCATGCAAACGAACCACGTTCTGAAAAAATAAAGGGACCAACTCAGAGGAGGAAGGCAACTTAGGCAAGGGCACCAAATGAACCATCTTAGAAAAGCGGTCACACACAACCCAGATAACGGACATTTTCTGTGAAACCGGGAGATCAGAAATAAAATCCATGGAAATGTGCGTCCAAGGCCTCTTTGGGATGGGCAAGGATAACAACAACCCACTGGCCCGAGAACAGCAAGGCTTAGCTCGAGCACACACTTCACAAGATTGCACAAAGGTACGCACATCCCTAGACAAGGAAGGCCACCAAAAAGACCTGGCCACCAAGTCTCTAGTACCAAATATTCCAGGATGACCAGCCAACACAGAAGAATGGACCTCGGAGATGACTCTACTGGTCCAATCATCCGGAACAAATAGTCTTTCCGGTGGACAACGATCCGGTTTATCCACCTGAAACTCCTGCAATGCACGTCGCAAGTCTGGGGATACGGCGGACAATATTACCCCATCCCTAAGGATACCAGTAGGCCCAGAGTCTCCAGGAGAGTCAGGCACAAAACTCCTGGAAAGAGCATCTGCCTTCACATTCTTTGAACCTGGCAGGTATGAAACCACGAAATTGAAACGAGAAAAAAACAACGACCAACGAGCCTGTCTAGGATTCAAACGCCTGGCAGACTCAAGGTAAATGAGATTCTTGTGATCAGTCAAGACCACCACATGATGTTTAGCACCCTCAAGCCAATGACGCCACTCCTCAAATGCCCACTTCATGGCCAAAAGCTCCCGATTACCCACATCATAATTGCGCTCGGCGGGCGAGAATTTTCTAGAGAAGAATGCACATGGCTTCATCACCGAGCCATTAGAACTTCTCTGTGACAAAACCGCCCCCGCTCCAATCTCGGAAGCATCAACCTCAACCTGAAAAGGAAGTGAAACATCTGGTTGACACAACACAGGAGCAGAAGAAAACCGGCGCTTAAGTTCCTGAAAGGCCCCCACGGCCGCAGGAGACCAATCAGCAACATCAGCACCCTTTTTAGTCAAATCAGTCAAAGGTTTAACAATACTGGAAAAATTAGCAATGAACCGACGATAAAAATTAGCAAACCCCAAGAACTTCTGTAGGCTCTTAACAGATGTAGGTTGTGTCCAGTCACAAATTGCCTGAACCTTGACGGGATCCATCTCAATAGTAGAAGGAGAAAAAATGTACCCCAAAAAAGAAATCTTCTGGACTCCGAAGAGACACTTTGAGCCCTTCACAAACAGAGAATTGGCCCGCAGAACCTGAAACACCTTCCTGACCTGTAGAACATGAGACTCCCAGTCATCAGAAAACACCAAAATATCATCCAAATACACAATCATAAACTTATCCAGATATTCACGGAAAATATTGTGCATAAAGGACTGAAAGACTGACGGAGCATTGGAGAGTCCAAAAGGCATTACCAAATACTCAAAATGGCCCTCAGGCGTATTAAATGCGGTTTTCCACTCATCACCCTGTTTTATCCGCACCAGATTATACGCACCGCGAAGATCTATCTTAGTGAACCACCTAGCCCCCTTAATGCGAGCAAACAAATCAGTCAATAATGGCAATGGATACTGATATTTGACTGTAATCTTATTCAGAAGGCGATAATCTATACAAGGCCTCAGGGAACCATCTTTTTTTGCCACAAAAAAAAAACCTGCTCCCAGAGGGGACGAAGATGGACGAATATGTCCCTTTTCCAAGGACTCCTTAATATAATTCCGCATAGCAGTATGCTCTGGCAGTGACAGATTAAATAAACGACCCTTAGGGAACTTACTGCCAGGAATCAATTCTATAGCACAGTCACAATCTCTATGAGGAGGGAGCGAATTGAGCTTAGGCTCCTCAAAAACATCCCTATAGTCAGACAAAAACTCAGGGATCTCAGAAGGAGTAGATGAAGCGATTGAAATCGGAGGTGCATCATCATGAACCCCCTGACATCCCCAGCTTAACACAGACATTGTTTTCCAGTCCAGGACAGGATTATGAGTTTGTAACCATGGCAGACCTAGCACTAGTACATCATGTAAATTATACAGTACAAGGAAGCGAATCACCTCCTGATGAACGGGAGTCATGCGCATGGTCACTTGTGTCCAATACTGCGGTTTATTCATAGCCAATGGTGTAGAGTCAATTCCCTTCAGAGGAATAGGAACTTCCAGAGGCTCCAGACTAAAACCGCAGCGTTTAGCAAATGACCAATCCATAAGACTCAGGGCAGTGCCCGAATCCACATAGGCATCAACGGAAATGGAAGACAGTGAAAAAATCAGAGTCACAGACAAAATTAACTTAGGCTGCAGAGTACCAATGGCAAAAGATTTATCAAGCTTTTTTGTGCGTTTAGAGCATGCTGATATAACATGAGCTGAATCACCACAATAAAAACACAATCCATTTTTCCGCCTATAATTTTGCCGTTCACTTCTGGACTGAATTCTATCACATTGCATAGTCTCAGGTGCCTGTTCAGGAGACACCGCCAACTGGTGCACGGGTTTGCGCTCCCGTAAACGCCGATCAATCTGAATGGCCATAGCCATAGACTCATTCAGACCTGTAGGCGTAGGGAACCCCACCATAATATCCTTAATGGCCTCAGAAAGACCATTTCTGAAGTTTGCAGCCAGGGCGCACTCATTCCACTGAGTAAGCACCGACCATTTCCGAAATTTTTGACAATATATTTCCGCTTCATCATGCCCCTGAGAGAGGGCTAACAAAGCCTTTTCAGCCTGAATCTCCAGGTTGGGTTCCTCATAGAGCAATCCCAATGCCAGAAAAAACGCATCCACACTGAGCAATGCAGGATCCCCTGGTGCCAATGCAAATGCCCAATTCTGAGGGTCGCCCCGCAGGAAAGATATTACAATCCTGACCTGTTGAGCAGGGTCTCCAGAGGAGCGAGATTTTAAAGAAAGAAACAATTTACAATTGTTCCTGAAATTCAGGAAGGTAGATCTATCTCCAGAGAAGAACTCTGGAATAGGAATTCTAGGTTCAGACATGGGAGTGTGAACAACAAAATCCTGTATGTTTTGAACTTTTGCCGCGAGATTACTCAGGCTGGAAGCCAAACTCTGGACATCCATGTTAAACAGCTAAGATCAGAGCCATTCAAGGGTTAAGAGGAGGTAAGAAGCAGCTAGACAGCAATTAAGTATTTACTATTACAGTCATGAAGCACCAATATACTTTGTGTCGATGAATGGTAAATACCAACTGTCTCCAGGCACTCCTCAGGTGCCCTTCTGGGACTACTCCAAACCAATACATAAACAAAAACACGGAGAAAAAATGTCCACTTCAACATATTTAGAAAACAATATACAAAAGGTTTATTAAGTAATCAATCATATACAAATACAAATATGTAAAATACAAAACATGGGTGTATTGTCAATACCGCCATATAGCAGGAGACACATAGGAGGAAATGCGGCAATGACCAAGTCAGGGGGGGAGTTCACATATACACCTTTTGGGTGGCAGCGTCAGCTCAAAAAGTAAAGAAAACGTACGACCAGATACAATCACTACGTCTAAATCACATGGCAAAATAGCCCAAAGTACAGGATCATATCTTCATAAGTACATATAGTTGCTGCTTACCCATTATGGATCAGGTGTGTTCTCCCCACCTCACTCGGTCCCCCCGGACGCGCGTTTCGCGTGGCTTTTTCAACAGGGTGGCTGTTGAAAAAGCCACGCGAAACGCGCGTCCGGGGGGACCGAGTGAGGTGGGGAGAACACACCTGATCCATAATGGGTAAGCAGCAACTATATGTACTTATGAAGATATGATCCTGTACTTTGGGCTATTTTGCCATGTGATTTAGACGTAGTGATTGTATCTGGTCGTACGTTTTCTTTACTTTTTGAGCTGACGCTGCCACCCAAAAGGTGTATATGTGAACTCCCCCCCTGACTTGGTCATTGCCGCATTTCCTCCTATGTGTCTCCTGCTATATGGCGGTATTGACAATACACCCATGTTTTGTATTTTACATATTTGTATTTGTATATGATTGATTACTTAATAAACCTTTTGTATATTGTTTTCTAAATATGTTGAAGTGGACATTTTTTCTCCGTGTTTTTGTTTATGTAGACAGCAATTAAGGGCTAGGCAGCAAAACTCTGAAGGGAAAAAAAAAAAAAAAAAATTTCCCTTAAACACTTCTTTTTCTCCTGCTTCAGGCCAAACAATTAACACTTTGTGGGCCGGCTATACTGTCATGAATCCCAATGGCTAGGGATAGCACAGGACAAGCAAGGTACAAATAAATAACGGACGAGCTCTAGGGTGATGGAACCTGGGCTGACCGCTGCCCTACGCCTGACAAACGCAACTAGAGATAGCCAGGGAGCATGCCTACGTTGGTTCTAGACGCCACGCACCAGCCTAAGAGCTAACTAGTACTGCAGAGAAAATAAAGACCTCACTTGCCTCCAGAGGGATGAACCCCAAAAGGTATAGTTGCCCCCCACATGTATTGACGGTGAAATGAGAGGAAGGCACACACATAGAGATGATATATATAGGTTTAGCAAATTGAGGCCCGCTGTAAACTAGAAAGCAGAACGATACAAAAGGGGTCTGAGCGGTCAGCAAAAAACCCTAATCAAAAAACCATCCTGAGATTACAAGAACCCATGTGCCAACTCATGGCACATGGGGAGAACCTCAGTCCACTAGAGCTACCAGCTAGCATAGAGACATAATAAGCAAGCTGGACAAAAAACCAAACAACTGAAAATCAGCACTTAGCTTATCCTGAAAGATCTGGGAGCAGGTAGGCAGGAACCAAACAGAGCACATCTGAATACATTGATAGCCGGCAAGGGAATGACAGAAAGGCCAGGTAAAATAGGAAACACCCAGCCTCTGATGGACAGGTGGAAACCAAAGGCCGCAACCCACCAAAGTCACCCAGTACCAGCAGTAACCACCAGAGGGAGCCCACAAACAGAATCCACAACAGGCACCAAATGGACCATCTTAGAAAAACGATCACACACCACCCAGATGACAGACATTCTCTGAGAGACAGGGAGATCCGAAATAAAATCCATGGAAATGTGCGTCCAAGGCCTTTTCGGGACAGGCAAAGGTAACAGCAAACCACTGGCACGAGAACAGCAAGGCTTAGCCCGAGCACAAATTCCACAAGACTGCACAAAGGAACGCACATCCCGCGACAAGGAAGGCCACCAAAAGGACCTGGCCACCAAATCTCTGGTACCAAATATTCCAGGATGGCCCGCCAACACCGAAGAATGAACCTCGGAAATAACTCTGCTGGTCCATCTATCCGGGACAAACAGTCTCTCCGGTGGACAACGGTCAGGTCTATCCGCCTGAAACTCCTGCAGCACTCGTCGCAAATCTGGGGAGATGGCAGACAAAATCACCTCTTCTCTGAGAATACCAGCCGGCTCTGAATCTCCAGGAGAGTCAGGCACAAAACTCCTAGAAAGAGCATCAGCCTTTACATTCTTCGAACCAGGCAGGTACGAGACCACGAAATCAAAACGAGAGAAAAACAACGACCAACGAGCCTGTCTAGGATTCAGCCGCTTGGCCGACTCGAGATAAATCAGATTCTTGTGATCAGTCAAGACCACCACACGATGCTGAGCTCCCTCGAGCCAATGTCGCCACTCCTCAAATGCCCACTTCATAGCCAACAACTCCCGATTACCGACATCATAATTCCGCTCGGCAGGCGAAAACTTTCTTGAAAAGAAAGCACATGGCTTCATCACAGAGCCATCGGCGCTTCTCTGCGACAAAACAGCCCCCGCTCCAATCTCAGAAGCATCAACCTCGACCTGGAAAGGAAGAGAGACATCTGGCTGACATAAGACCGGAGTCAAAGAAAACCAGCGCTTCAGCTCCCGAAAGGCCTCCACAGCCGCAGGAGACCAGTTAGTAACATCAGAACCTTTCTTGGTCAAATCCGTCAAAGGCTTAACAACACCAGAAAAATTAGCGATGAAGAGACGGTAAAAATTAGCAAAACCCAAGAACTTCTGAAGACTCTTAACAGATGTAGGCTGCGTCCAGTCATGAATAGCCTGAACCTTGACTGGGTCCATCTCAATAGTAGAAGGAGAAAAAATGAAACCCAAAAAAGAAACCTTCTGGACTCCAAAAAGACATTTTGAGCCCTTCACAAATAAAGCATTGGCACGCAGGACCTGAAACACCATCCTGACCTGCTTAACATGGGACTCCCAATCATCAGAAAAAAACAGAATATCATCCAGATACACAATCATAAATTTATCCAGATATTCGCGGAAGATGTCGTGCATAAAAGACTGAAAGACAGAAGGAGCGTTAGAAAGTCCAAAAGGCATCACCAAGTACTCAAAATGGCCTTCGGGCGTATTAAATGCCGTTTTCCATTCATCACCCTGCTTAATACGCACAAGGTTATACGCACCACGAAGATCTATCTTGGTGAACCAACTAGACCCCTTAATGCGAGCAAACAGATCAGATAACAATGGCAAAGGATACTGAAATTTGACCGTGATTTTATTTAGAAGGCGATAATCAATACAAGGTCTCAGAGAACCATCCTTCTTAGCCACAAAAAAGAACCCCGCACCAAGAGGGGAGGAGGAGGGGCGAATAAGTCCTTTCTCCAAAGACTCCTTTATATAACTCCGCATGGCAGCATGCTCTGGCACTTACAAATTGAAAAGTCGTCCCTTAGGAAACTTACTACCAGGAATCAAATTTATAGCACAATCACAATCCCTATGAGGGGGTAGAGAACTGAGTTTGGGCTCATCAAATACATCCTGGTAGTCTGACAAAAACGCAGGGACTTCAGAAGGAGTGGATGAAGCATTTGACACCACAGGAGCGTCGCCATGAATTCCCTGACAACCCCAACTTGACACAGACATTGCTTTCCAATCCAGGACTGGATTATGAGTCTGCAACCATGGCAGACCCAACACGACAACATCATGTAAATTATGCAGCACGAGAAAGCGAATCACCTCCTGATGAACAGGAGTCATGCACATGGTCACTTGTGTCCAGTACTGAGGTTTATTCGTAGCCAATGGCGTAGCATCAATTCCCCTTAGTGGAATAGGGAATTTTAAAGGCTCCAAAACAAAACCACAGCGCCTGGCAAATGACAAGTCCATCAGTCTCAGGGCAGCACCTGAATCTACAAAAGCCATAACCGGGTAAGATGACAAGGAACAAAACAGGGTAACAGACAAAATGAACTGGCTGTAAAGTACCAATGGTGACAGATTTATCAACCTTTTTTTTTGCGCTTAGAGCATGCTGAGATAACATGAGCTGAGTCACCACAGTAAAAGCACAACCCATTTTGCCGTCTATAATTTTGCCGTTCACTTCTGGTCAGAATTCTATCACATTGCATAGACTAAGGTGTCTGTTCAGAAGACACCGCCAAATAGTGCGCAGGTTTGCGCTCCCGCAAACGCCGATCAATCTGAATGGCCAGAGTCATTGACTCATTCAGACCTGCAGGCGTAGGGAACCCCACCATGACATTCTTAATGGCCTCAGAAAGACCTTTTCTGAAATTTGCAGCCAGGGCACACTCATTCCACTGAGTAAGCACTGACCATTTCCGAAATTTCTGGCAGTACACCTCTGCTTCATCTTGCCCCTGAGAGAGGGCCAACAACGCTTTTTCAGCCTGGTTCTCAAGATTAGGTTCCTCATAGAGCAATCCAAGGGCCAGAAAAAACGCATCAACACTGAGCAATGCCGGATCCCCTGGCGCCAATGCGAAGGCCCAATCTTGAGGGTCACCACGCAAGAAAGAAATTATAATTTTAACTTGCTGAACGGAATCACCAGAGGAACGAGGTTTCAAAGAAAGAAACAATTTACAATTGTTCTTAAAATTCAGGAACCTAGATCTATCTCCAGAAAACAACTCCGGAATAGGTATTCTAGGCTCTGACATAGGACTGTGAACAACAAAATCCTGAATACTTTGTACCCTTGCAGCAAGATGATCTACACTGGAGGCCAAACTCTGAATATCCATATCAGCAGCTGAGTTCAGAGCCACACCAAGATTAAGAGGAGAGAAGCTAGACACACAGCAGCTAGACACACAGCAAAAAAAAAAAAAAAATTCTCAAGGCTTCTTTTCTCCTGCTTCTGCCATGCAATTAACACTTTACCAGCTGGCTGTACTGTTATGATCCTAGTGGCAAGGATCGCAAGTAGGACTAGCTAAGTAACTAAACCGACTACAAACTCTGGGGAAGTGGTAACTGAATTGACCGCAACCTGATCCTATCCGCAAACAACTATAGGCAGCCGTGGAACGTTACCTGAAAATCCTAGACGTCTCTTCACTGCCTGAGAAACTGACTATTCCTAGAGGGAACGAAAGTCCTCACTTGCCTCAGTGAAATGACCCCAAAGATATAGAATAGCCCCCCACAAATATTAACGGTGCGTTAAGGGGAAAGCACAAATGCAGAGATGAAATTAGATTTAGCAAATGAGGCCCGCTAACACTAGAAAGCAGAAAATAGAAAGGGAACTGTGCAGTCAATTTAAAACCCTATTCAAAATATCCACGCAGAGATCACTCGAGCCCCCGCACCAACTAACGGTGCGGGGGAAGCAACTCTGTACCCCAGAGCAAACCAGAAGAAGAAATCACATATTAGCAAGCTGGACTAAACTCATCATACACAGAAATCATATTGCAGACTGATGAGCAAAAAATAATTAAACAGAACTTAGCTTCTCCTGAAGAGACTTAAACCGAAGATCATCAGGAGTAATCAGAATAGCACTGAGTACATTGCCAGCCGGCAACAAGTGGAAGTGAAACAGAGCTAAATAGGAAACTCCCAAGTGAATAACGAGGCATCTGATAGCCACAGACCCGCAGGATAACAAACAAAGCCACCAGGGGGAGCCCAAAACAAAAGTCACACAATACCACCTGTGACCACAAGAGGGAGCCTGAAAACAGAGTTCACAACAATAGGGTATGACGACAGAGGGAATTGGAACATACAACAGGATCAATAAGAGGGTGGAAATGGGAGGTACAAGATCAAGGATTCATCCTACAATGATTAGTCATTTACCCAACACCAATTACCATGGAGCGTTTGATGCTCATCAGAAGATAGGTGTAACAGATGCGTGTCTCAAGGTAGGCATAAAAGATGCCCATAAGAAATTGATAGCTAAGAACACACATAATCTAAAAGATAAGCTCAAAATAATTTCAAACTCAGATCTCAGCTGCTGTATCATGTTTGTAAAATAATTTAAAAAAACGTAATGTGCAACAGCTCTGCACAAAGAACAATTTCAATGCCACTAAATGACCAGGTTTAATATATTGGGTCGCATCACGTTTAGCAACAGAAAAAGCTAATATTTTAATGTGAGTGAGGTCTGCAGACAGCATCATATCACTGCCATAAAATGACAATGTGGGATATGGCATGCCATATCACGTTTTGCAAATGATGAAATATTTTTTTTTTAATGTCCATTAGGTCTGCAGACAGCTTCATATCACTGCCATAAAATGACAAGGCTGGATACTGCAGGCTGTATCACGTTTTGCAACAGAAAAAATTGCAATTGTTTTTTAATGTGTGCTAGATCTGCAGACAGTTTCATATCACCACCACAAAATAACAACATGGGATATGGCTGGCTTGTATCACATTTTGCAACAGAAAAAATTAAAATATAATTATTTTAATGTGCGTTAGGTCTGCAGACACCTTCATATCACCGTCACAAAGTGACAACATGGAATAGGATGAACCATATCACATTTTACAATAGAAAAAATTATAATTTTTGTTTTTTATTGTTATTTAGGTCTGCAGACAACTACCGCCAGAAAGTTACAATGTGGGATACGGTGAGCAGTATCATGTTTTGAAACAGAAAAAAATATATACTGTATATATATTTTAATATGCGTTAGTTCTGAACACAGCTTTATATCACCACCATAAAGTAACAACGTGGGATACAGCGGGCCATATCACGTTTTGCATCAGGAAAAATTATGTTTTTAATGTCATCAATATCAGGCTGTATCAAATTTAGCAACGGAAAAAAAAAATTATATTTTTTTAATGTGCATGAGCTATGCACACTGTGGATTTTTACTGCCACTAAACAAAAAGGTGAGATATGGCATCGTGAATGAAGGTAGCAAATGTCCTACAAAACAGCTCAAATCACAGAATAATGTCACCACACCACTAAATGACAAGGTGGGATATGGCTTGCTCTTTCACATTTAGCTGGTGAAAAAATAGGATTTAAAATGCTTTACTCGTGCATAGAGCACAATATAAGCAGTGCACAATACACTTGTATGACATGTGCTCTGCTGTCTTTGACTGTGGACCTCAGTAATGGCAAAAAAAAAAGTTCTGGAAGGTCGATTTCACAGCTACACAGGACACTACCTAGCTAAACTATTTGAGTAAAAAACAATCGCCTAGCTAACTAGCTAAAATCTAGCTGCTATTACTGCCATCAACAGGAGCTGCCTGTCTGCATTTTGTAGTATTTCTCCACTATCTGCGAATGGGGAGTACTCACTTGGCTGGTCATTGAGGAATGTACCAGGACACTCAGGTTTAAAAAGTCCCTTCGGTTTATTAATAAATAGCATAAACTTCTCTTCACAAACTTGATAACACACAGCAACCCGTGCACCTTCCAGCAGCCATTCGGCTTCTAAGAACCCATGGTCCTCACTGAGCCCCAGTATGCCTGATATGGATTAGTGTCTGTTAACTGTCAGCGATGTCCACACAGGTGCATGGATACCTCTTACTCTCAGAGGCATGCTTCCAACATGTCTCACTCTGGCTCACACTGGCCAGCACTGCCTGTGCACAAACACACAGACTCCATCTTGGGTGTTTAGACACAAGCCCTTGGATGGGGTACATACATGACTGGACCCACCCATCTCTCCAAGTCACATAGAAGCCTTTCCAATATGTAGTAAACCCTCAGCAGTAGATCTGCTGAGAAAACAAGCTCAGGCTTCCATCACAGGGCCATCTACCTCTACGATACATACCGCCCATTAACCTCATGACTAGTGTTGAGCATTCCGATACCGCAAGTATCGGGTATCGGCCGATACTTGCGGTATCGGAATTCCGATACCAGGATTCCGATACTTGCCGCGTATCGGATACCGGAATCGGAAGTTCCCAGATTCAAAATGCACAAATTCAGCCAATGAGAATGATTCCAAGTGTGGGCACATCCTGTTTAGCATGGAGGGCATGAAACTACTGGCAAGGCTGTGATTGGCTGCTGAAATGATGTCATGATGCAGTTTAAAAGTCGCTGGCGCCATTTTGCGATCACTCTGCTGTGAATTCAGTTAGTGACAGGACGCTGTTTGCTGACTGAGGGCCAGTTTAGAGATAGCGATTTGCTTCTTTGTGCTTTCCAAAGGCTAATTTAGCAACCGCTGTGTTCACCTACTATTCACCTTGCTTTTGCCTTGTAGCGCTGTTTTCACAGCGATCTGCAAGGTCTGTGTGTGTGTGTGTGAGTGCAGCCCACTCTCTAGTCTGAGTGCAGCCACATAGGCCATCCATAGCTGGTTGTATTCAGTTCAGGGAGGGTGGTTCATTGCCTCATACTGTTCTTTTTTTTTTTTTTCCAAGTAGTGTAGTCTGCTGCTAATTTATTCAAAAAAATCCTATTAGTGTCTTTCCACCCGTCTCCAGCTAATTTGTGGAAAAACACTACATAGGATAACGTAGAGGAGGGTTTTTGGGCCTTGCAGCGCCGTTTACGGCTGTCTGCACGGTCTCCGTGTGACTGCAGCTCGCCCTGTAGTCTGTGAGCAGCCATAGCCTGGTTGTCTCCAGCTCAGGGTTCTTCACTGCGTCATACCGCCAAATCAATTTTCATTTTGTTTTAAGTAGTGCAGGCTGCTGCACATTTTTTCAAAAAATTCCTATTAGAGTCTTTCCACCCGTCTCCAGCTAATTTGTGGAAAAACACTACATAGGATAACATAGAGGAGGGTTTTTGGGCCTTGCAGCGCCGTTTACGGCTGTCTGCACGGTCTCCGTGTGACTGCAGCTCGCCCTGTAGTCTGTGAGCAGCCATAGCCTGGTTGTCTCCAGCTCAGGGTTCTTCACTGCGTCATACCGCCAAATCAATTTTCATTTTGTTTTAAGTAGTGCAGGCTGCTGCACATTTTTTCAAAAAATTCCTATTAGTGTCTTTCCACCCGTCTCCAGCTAACTTGTGGAAAAACACTACATAGGATAACGTAGAGGAGGGTTTTTGGGCCTTGCAGCGCCGTTTACGGCTGTCTGCACGGTCTCCGTGTGACTGCAGCTCTATCTGTTGTCAGTTCAGCCCCCAAAAAATAAATAAATAATAAAGTTCACCAAACACACCAGTTACACCACTTTACATTTGTGTAGGCCACATTAGCTCATATTAAAGTCTAGTCCACACTTTAGAAAATTAGTGTTTCTTATACCTGTTAGGAGGAGTTGTTCAGGAATAAGCACACAAAGCCGTTAGTACTTTTCTGCTTATCTTTATCAGTCAACCAAGATGAAGAAGGCAGTGAGTAAGGCACGTGGGCGTGGGCGTGGGCGCGGAGCAGGGAGGGGACGTGGGGATTCTGTGCCTGCTGCGGGCACCGGTGAATCATCAGCACCCACTTTCACCAGGCAACAGTCATTCATGCGCAGCTTTGTGTCAGAGCGCCGTACACCGCTGCTGCGTGAAGAACAAATTGAAGCCGTTGTCGGATGGATGGCAGCTAATGCATCAACTTCAATTAGTGCCACATCCTCTCAGACACAGAGCACTGGAGAGCAGCCATCTGTCTCTTCACCACCTGCCAAATTGCCCAGGCAGACAGAGAGCCCAGGACAGGAGCCGTCTCTACTTCTGTTCTCTGAATCTCTTGGCTTGGAAACAGGGGGCCAGCCAAGCAGCATTGGAGAAATGGAAGAAGAGGCAGGGTGCAGTGATGCCCAACAGCTTTTTCTCTCTTCCTCTGAAGAGGCGGGTGGGCCAGTGGCTCCGGTCACCACATCGCAGGCCGCATCAGCTGATGATGACACTCAGGTGCCACTTACTGGTGCGTGCTCTGCTGCTGAGACTACCCAGGAGGAGCAATTGGGGGCAGAGGGTAGTGTAGATGATGAGGTCCTTGACCCATCTTGGCGTGAGGGACAGGAAGGTGGTGGGAGCAGCTCTGAGGAAGAGATTCCCCGTACGGCCCAAAGAGGGAGAGGGAGGGGGAAGACTGCGGATCCTGCAGCCTCCGCTTTGGCACCCGTTAGGAGCATGTCTCTTCCAAAAGCCAAAAAGGGCGCTCCCAAGACTTGCAGTGCCTGGTCCTTTTTTGACACAGTTGCAGATGACATTTGCTATGTCAGATGCAAGGTGTGTCATCAAAAAGTCAAAAGAGGGAAAAATGTCAGCAACCTCAATACCTCCAACATGTGGAAACATGTGCGCACCAGGCACCCGGCGGAGTTAGAAAAACACACTGAAGAGCTAGGCCAACCAACAGCGGCAGCTACCACCTCTTCAGCTCGTGTTGCCTCTTCCTCCAGCTCACATGCAGCTGGTTCGGCTTCCTCCCAGGATCGCCGTGGAAGAACCTCTGGCCCTGTTGTCCAGAGACCCGCTGTAATTCCACCTGCAGCACCACTTTCCCAGTCATCCACACACTCCCAGCCCAGTCTACAGCCATCGGTAGTACAGGCATGGGAGAAAAGGCGGCCTTTCTCGTCAAACCACCCACGAGCACAGGCTCTGACTGCAGGCATTGCCAAACTTCTGTCACTGGAAATGCTGTCATTCAGGCTGCTGGAGACTGACAGCTTCCGTGACTTGATGTCATTGGCAGTCCCACAGTACAATGTGCCCAGCCGCTTTTACTTCAGCAGGCAAGCCGTCCCTGCCCTGCACAAGCATGTGGAGGGACACATAAAACACGCGCTACTGAACGCCGTCAGTAGCAAGGTCCACCTCACCACCGATGTGTGGACCAGTCAACATGGACAGGGGTGATACCTTTCCCTCACTGCCCATTGGGTTAATGTCGTTGAGCCGGGTACAGACCGTGCGAGTGGCGCAGGACGTGTCCTGCCCACTCCAAGGATTGCAGGAATCCATTCTGTACGCATTGACTCCTCCTCTTACACCAGTTCCTCAGAATCATCGCTGCAGGAGCCGTCACAGTCCACCTCCACATGGACCCGTGATGAACGTGTACCTGTTACGACCGACATGAGCACAGCCGTGGCCAAACGTCAACAGGCCGTCTTGAAATTAATTTTTTTGGGGAATCGTAGCCACACAGCGCAGGAGCTCTGGAATGCCATCAAGCAGGAGAGCGATGTGTGGTTTGTGCCAGCGAATCTCCAGCCAGGAAAGGCAGTGTGTGATAATGGCCGAAATCTGGTGGCAGCTCTGGGCCTCGGCAACCTCACTCACATCCCATGTCTGGCACATGTGCTCAATTTGGTCGTGCAGAGCTTTTTGAGGGACTATCCGGATCTTGATGCACTGCTGCACAAGGTCCGCCTAGAGTGTGCTCACTTGCGGCGTTCCAGCACGGCAAAAGCGCGCATTGCGGCTCTGCAGCGCCGATACCGCCTGCCGGAACATCGCATCATATGTGACCTATCTACCAGGTGGAATTCCACGTTACATATGTTGGAGCGGTTGTGTGAGCAGCAGCAAGCTGTAATGGAGTACCAGCTGCTTCAGGCACAAAGAAGTCGCAGTCAGCGCCGTACAGACTTCACAACCACAGAGTGGGCCACTATGAATGACGTCTGCCAGGTTTTGCGTCCCTTTGATTATTCCACGCGGATGGCGAGTGCAGATGATGCACTAGTCAGCATGACTGTCCCCCTTATCTGCCTGCTTGAAAAATCACTGCAAGCGCTAAGGGATGATGTTGTGGAAGAGGTGGAGGATGAGGATTCACCATTTCCATCATCTTCTGGACAGTCAGCGCCACGTGGTTCCTCACAAACGCGTAGGCAGGGGACAGTTTGTGAGGAGGATGAGGAGGAGTCAATGGAGGAGGAAGACATCAGTCCAGAGGAGGGAGTTACACAATTGTCCAGTACTCAGTGTGTACAGCGAGGGTGGGGTGATGACGAGCGGGCAGAGATCACGCCTCCAGCAGGGGACAGCGTTTCTTGGGCAGTTGGCAGTCTGCAGCACATGGTGGATTACATGCTGCAGTGCCTGAGAAACGACCGCCGCATCGCCCACATTCTCAACATGTCTGATTATTGGGTGTTCACCCTCCTCGATCCTCGCTACCGGGACAACGTAGAAAGCCTCATCACACCGTTGAACCGGGAGTGAAAAATGCGGGAGTACCAAGACACACTGTTCAATTCCATCATCTTCTCCATTCCAACTGAGAGAAGTGCTGCTAGTGCATTCCAAAGCAGCTCAGTGCGTCCAGGCAGTGGTGGAGGCTCTGCACAAAGAGGGAGCAGAAGCAGTGCCTCTGCCCAAGGCAAGACCAGTATGGCCCAACTGTGGCACAGTTTTCTGTGCCCCCCACAAAAGTCTACACCATCACAGACGGCTCCAGTCAGCAGGAGGCAACGGTTCCGTCAGATGGTGACAGACTACATGTCTTGCCCTCTTGCTGTACTCCCAGACGGCTCTTCCCCTTTCAAGTTTTGGGTCTCAAAGCTGGATACATGGCCAGAGCTAAGCCAGTATGCATTGGAGGTGCTGTCTTGCCCTGCGGCCAGTGTATTATCGGAACGCGTCTTTAGTGCTGCAGGTGGTGTACTAACTGACCGTCGCATGCGACTATCCTCCGATAACGTTGACCGGCTTACTTTCCTGAAAATGAACAAGGCCTGGATCTTGCAGGAATTTGCCACTCCTCTTCCTGATTAAATAATTAGGTCACTGTATACGTTATCCAGGTCTCCTGTTGTGTTCATCTTTCTACCACCTGAACTTAAATTCCTGTGCTCCAACACCGCCAGTTGAGGCTCAGAAGTGCCGTCTGCACAGTCAAAACATGCGACCCAGTGTTATTGGGTTTCAGTAACGTCAGCTGATCCCCAGCTGTGTAGCCGGCAATGTGTCCTGCGACCGCCACGCTGACACAACAACTGAAATGTAAGGGAATCTGTCCCCCCCCCCCAAGGCGTTTGTTACTGAAAGAGCCACCTTGTGCAGCAGTAATGCTGCACAAGGAAAAGGCAGCTATTTTTGTTTAGCTCCTTGCAGACGCAGAACTTAACACTTATAAAATGTGTCCACTGATACCGTAAAACCGTCCCGGAGGTGGTACTTTCCTTCGTAATATGACGCAGCACAGCCGTCATTCCTACCCCCCCGGCGCCGTGCCCCGGCTCCTCAGCGTTGTTTGATTCCGTCCCGGAGCCTGCGCTGTTATGTTATTCCGTGGCCAGGCACACTTAGCGCTGCCTGTCTTCTGGCATCATTTGGTGTCAGGCTGGCTGCGCCTGTGCGGCCGCGCTGGCCGAGAGCCGGCCTCGCAGTGTCTTCTGATTTAATCCCACTGGGGGCCTGGGATCCATGGACATGCGCAGTGCATATCTGAACCTCCACCTCTCACTCATCTCCCTATGGCTTCTTCAGACTGTTCGGTGTCAGCTGGTCCCTAATAGCATGCCACGGCCGTGACACCGCACAGTCTTAAGAAGCCGTAGGGAGGGGACTGAGAGGCGAGGATATGCACTGCGCATGGCCATGGATCCCAGGCCCCCAGTGGGATTAAATCAGAAGACACTGCGAGGCGGGCTCTCGGCCAGCGCGGCTGCACAGGCGCAGCCAGCCTGACACCAAATGATGTCAGAAGATGGGCAGCGCTAAGTGTGCCTGGCCACGGGATAACATAACAGCGCAGGCTCCGGGACGGAATCAAACAACGCTGAGGAGCCGGGGCACGTCGCCGGGGGGGTAGGAATGACGGCTGTGCTGCGTCATATTACGAAGGAAAGTCCCACCTCCGGGACGGTTTCACGGTTTCAGGGGACACATTTTATAAGTGTTTAGTTCTGTGTTTGCAAGGAGCATGATGAAAAGAGCCACCTTTTCCTTTTGCATCTTTTGTGCTGCACAAGCTGGCTCTTTCAGCTACAAACGCCTTGGGGGGGGGTTAAAGGTTCCCTTTCGACTTTCTCAGGCTTCGGCCTACATTGTGTTCCTCTGATTTTCCACCTGTCCCTGGGCTCCAACACCGCTAGTTGCCGTCCAGAAGTGCTGTCCGCACAGTCCCAACAGTCGCTCCTCTGTTATTGGGGTTCAGTAACGTCAGCTGTTCCCCAGCTGTGTGTGTGGCAATCCCTCCTACCTCCTCCACCTCCTCCTCCTCCACCTGTCCCTGGGCTCCAACACCGCTAGTTGCCGTCCAGTAGTGCTGTACGCACAGTCAACAGTCCCTCCTCTGTTATTGGGGTTCAGTAACGTCAGCTGTTCCCCAGCTGTGTGTGTGGCAATCCCTCCTACCTCCTCCACCTCCTCCTCCTCCACCTGTCCCTGGGCTCCAACACCGCTAGTTGCCATCCAGAAGTGCTGTACGCACAGTCAACAGTCCCTCCTCTGTTATTGGGGTTCAGTAACGTCAGCTGTTCCCCTGCTGTGTGTGTGGCAATCCCTCCTACCTCCTCCACCTCCTCCTCCTCCACCTGTCCCTGGGCTCCAAAACCGCTAGTTGCCGTCCAGTAGTGCTGTACGCACAGTCAACAGTCCCTCCTCTGTTATTGGGGTTCAGTAACGTCAGCTGTTCCCCAGCTGTGTGTGTGGCAATCCCTCCTACCTCCTCCACCTCCTCCTCCTCCACCTGTCCCTGGGCTCCAACACCGCTAGTTGCCGTCCAGTAGTGCTGTACGCACAGTCAACAGTCCCTCCTCTGTTATTGGGGTTCAGTAACGTCAGCTGTTCCCCTGCTGTGTGTGTGGCAATCCCTCCTACCTCCTCCACCTCCTCCTCCTCCACCTGTCCCTGGGCTCCAACACCGCTAGTTGCTGTCCAGTAGTGCTGTACGCACAGTCAACAGTCCCTCCTCTGTTATTGGGGTTCAGTAACGTCAGCTGTTCCCCTGCTGTGTGTGTGGCAATCCCTCCTACCTCCTCCACCTCCTCCTCCTCCACCTGTCCCTGGGCTCCAACACCGCTAGTTGCCGTCCAGTAGTGCTGTACGCACAGTCAACAGTCCCTCCTCTGTTATTGGGGTTCAGTAACGTCAGCTGTTCCCCAGCTGTGTGTGTGGCAATCCCTCCTACCTCCTCCACCTCTTCCTCCTCCACCTGTCGCTGGGCTCCAACAACGCTAGTTGCCGTCCAGAAGTGCTGTACGCACAGTCAACAGTCCCTCCTCTGTTATAGGGGTTCAGTAACGTCAGCTGTTCCCCTGCTGTGTGTGTGGCAATCCCTCCTACCTCCTCCACCTCCTCCTCCTCCACCTGTCCCTGGGCTCCAACACCGCTAGTTGCCGTCCAGTAGTGCTGTACGCACAGTCAACAGTCCCTCCTCTGTTATTGGGGTTCAGTAACGTCAGCTGATCCCCTGCTGTGTGTGTGGCGATCCCTCCTACCTCCTCCACCTCCTCCTCCTCCACCTGTCCCTGGGCTCCAACACCGCTAGTTGCCGTCCAGTAGTGCTGTACGCACAGTCAACAGTCCCTCCTCTGTTATTGTGGTTCAGTAACGTCAGCTGTTCCCCTGCTGTGTGTGTGGCAATCCCTCCTACCTCCTCCACCTCCTCCTCCTCCACCTGTCCCTGGGCTCCAACACCGCTAGTTGCCGTCCAGTAGTGCTGTACGCACAGTCAACAGTCCCTCCTCTGTTATTGGGGTTCAGTAACGTCAGCTGTTCCCCTGCTGTGTGTGTGGCAATCCCTCCTACCTCCTCCACCTCCTCCTCCTCCACCTGTCCCTGGGCTCCAACACCGCTAGTTGCCGTCCAGAAGTGCTGTACGCACAGAGCCAAACACCTCGCCAATGTGTTAGTGGGGTTCAGCACCGCCAGCTGTTCCCCTGCTGTGTATACGGCAACGTGTACTGCGACCGCCACGCAGGCACAACAAGTTAAATTTAAGGGAACCTGTCCCCCCCCCAGGCGTTTGTTACTGAAGGAGCCACCTTGTGCAGCAGTAATGATGCAAAGGGAAAAAGTGCCTCTTTTCGTGGTGCTCCTTGCACATGCTGAACCTAACACTTATGAAATGTGTCCCCACACACCGTTAAACCGTCCGGTAGGTGGAACTTTCCTTTGTCGTGTGACGCAGCACAGCCATCATTTTTACCCCCTTGGCGCCGTGCGCCGCCTCCTCAGCGTTGTTTGAATCTGTCCCGGAGCCTTCGCTGTTAAGTTAGCCCTTGGCCATGCACACATGTTGCGCTGCCCGTCTTCTGACATCATTTGGTGTCAGGCTGGCTGCGCCTGTGCGGGTGCGCTGGCCGAGATCCCGCCTCGCAGTGTCGTCTAATGTAATCCCACCGCGTGCCTGGGATCCGTGGCCATGCGCAGTGCATATCCTCGCCTCTCACTCCCCTCCCTATGGCTTCTTCAGACTGTGCGGTGTCAGCTGATCCCTAATAGCATGCCACGGCCGTGACACCGCACAGTCTGAAGAAGCCGTAGGGAGGGGAGTGAGAGGCGAGGATATGCACTGCGCATGGCCACCGATCCCAGGCCCTTGGTGGGATTACATTAGACGACACTGCGAGGCAGGATCTCGGCCAGCGCACCCGCACAGGCGCAGCCAGCCTGACACCAAATGATGTCAGAAGACGGGCAGCGCAACATGTGTGCATGGCCAAGGGCTAACCTAACAGCGCAGGCTCCGGGACAGATTCAAACAACGCTGAGGAGGCGGCGCACGGCGCCAAGGGGGTAAAAATGATGGCTGTGCTGCGTCACACGACAAAGGAAAGTTCCACCTACCGGACGGTTTAACGGTGTGTGGGGACACATTTCATAAGTGTTAGGTTCAGCATGTGCAAGGACCATAATTAAAAGAGCTAAGTTTACCTTTTCCAGCATTAGTGCTGTACACAATGGCTCTTTCAGCTACAAACGCCTGGGGGGGGGTTAAAGGTTTCCTTTCAACTTGCTCCAGTGCAGGCTTCGGCCTACACTCCGCTCCCCCTGCTCCTCCTGCTGACCCTGGGCTCTAACACCGCCAGTTTTGGCCCAGATGTGCTAGCTGCACAGAGAAAAACACCAGCCAATGTGTCAGTGGGGTTCAGCACCGCCAGCTGTTCCCCTGCTGTGTAGCCGGCAACGTGTCCTGCGACCGCCACGCAGACACAAGAACTGAAATTGAAGGGAACCTGTCCCCCCTCCCCCAGGTGTTTCTATGTTTTACAGCCACCTTGTACAGCAGTAATGCTGCATGTGTGCAAGGTGGCTCAGAAACTTATTCTCCTTGCACTCGTGGAACTGAACACGTCTAAAATGTGTCCTCTGTGACCATTAAAACATCCCTCAGGTGTGATTTTCCTTTGTATTGACACGCAACAAGCTCCTTGGTAACGCTGCCCGTCTTCTGGCATCATTGTTTGGCTGGGTGCGCCTCTGCGGCCGCCTTGCCCCACACAACGCCCCTCGGTGTCTTATTTATTTTGACTGCGAGGGTGTGATTGACGGGCATGAACGGTGCAATTCTTCGCCTGTCCCTCATCTCCTTCCGCCTTCTTCGGACTGTGCGGCTTCATGGCCGTGGCATGCGATAAGGGATCAGCTGACGCCGCATAGTCTGAAGCAGGTGTAAGGACCCGAGTGTGAGAGGCGAACATATGTGCTGCGCCAGGCCATGAATCCCAGCCCCGCAGTGTTTTAACAATGTTAAGACACTGCGGGGCTGGGATTCATGGTCATCGCGAACCGCACCGGCCGACATTAAATGATGTCAGAAGATGGGCAGCGCTAACAGCGCTAGGCCAGGGGATAACACGACAGCGCAGACTCCTGTACAGCAAATAACAACGCTCAGGAGGCTGCACCCAGCACCAAGGTGGGATTCTTGACATCTGTGCTGCGTCTCATTACAAAGGGAACTCGCGCCTCCAACACAGTTTGACTGTATAAAGGGCTAAATGTTATACGTGTTTCATTCAGCGTGTGCAAGGAGCAAAATTAAAAGAGCAACCTTTGACTTGTGCAGCACTACTGCTGCATAAGCTGTGGCTCTTCTACTTTGTAACCCCTGAGGTTAAAGGTTACCTTTGAAATTGGTTCAATTAGGCTTCGGCCTACACTCTGCTCCCCCTGCAGAGCTCGGGCTCCAACACTGCCAGTTGGGGCCCGGTACTGCTAGCTGCACAGAGAAAAACACCAGCCAATGTGTCAGTGGGGTTCAGCACCGCCAGCTGTTCCCCTGCTGTGCAGCCGGCAACGTGTCCTGCAACTGCCACGCAGGCACAACAGACCCAAAGCTGCCGCCAGTGCAGGCTTCGGCCTACACTCTGCTCCCTCTCCTCCTCCTGCTGACCCCGGGCTCTAACACCGCCAGTTGGGGCCCGGTACTGCTAGCTGCACAGAGAAAAACACCAGCCAATGTGTCAGTGGGGTTCAGCACCGCCAGCTGTTCCCCTGCTGTGCAGCCGGCATCGTGTCCTGCAAAAGCCACGCAGACACCAGAACTGAAATTGAAGGGAACCTGTCCCCCCTCCCCCAGGCGTTTGTACGTTTTACAGCCACCTTGTACAGCGGTAATGCTGCATGTGTGCAAGGTGGCTCATAAACGTATTCTCCTCGCACATGTGGAACTGAAAACACGTCTAAAATGTGTCCTCTGTGTGACCATTTAACCGTCCCGGTGGTGTGACTTTCCTTTGTAATGACACGCTGCAACCCCCTTGGTAGCGCTGCCCATCTTCTGGCATCATTGTCTGGCTGCCTGCGCCTCTGCGGCCACCCTGACCCACACAACGCCCCTCGGTGTCTTATTTATTGGGACTGCGAGGGTGTGATTGATGGGCATGATCAGTGCATCAGTTCGCCTGTCCCTCATCTCCTTCCGCCTTCTTCAGACTGTGCGGCTTCATGGCCGTGGCATGCGATAAGGGATCAGCTGACGCCGCACAGTCTGAAGCGGGTGTAAGGACCCGAGTGTGAGAGGCGAACATATGTGCTGCGCCAGGCCATGAATCCCAGCCCCGCAGTGTTTTAACAATGTTAAGACACTGCGGGGCTGGGATTCATGGTCATCGCGAACCGCACCGGCCGACATTAAATGATGTCAGAAGATGGGCAGCGCTAACAGTGCTAGGCCAGGGGATAACACGACAGCGCAGACTCCTGTACAGCAAATAACAATGCTCAGGAGGCTGCACCCAGCACCAAGGTGGGATTCTTGACATCTGTGCTGCGTCTCATTACAAAGGGAACTCGCGCCTCCAACACAGTTTGACTGTATAAAGGGCTAAATGTTATACGTGTTTCATTCAGCGTGTGCAAGGAGCAAAATTAAAAGAGCAACCTTTGACTTGTGCAGCACTACTGCTGCATAAGCTGTGGCTCTTCTACTTTGTAACCCCTGAGGGGGGGTTAAAGGTTACCTTTGAAATTGGTTCAATTAGGCTTCGGCCTACACTCTGCTCCCCCTGCAGAGCCCGGGCTCCAACACCGCCAGTTGGGGCCCGGTACTGCTAGCTGCACAGAGAAAAACACCAGCCAATGTGTCAGTGGGGTTCAGCACCGCCAGCTGTTCCCCTGATGTGCAGCCGGCAACGTGTCCTGCAACTGCCACGCAGGCACAACAGACCCAAAGCTGCCGCCAGTGCAGGCTTCGGCCTACACTCTGCTCCCTCTCCTCCTCCTGCTGACCCCGGGCTCTAACACCGCCAGTTGGGGCCCGGTACTGCTAGCTGCACAGAGAAAAACACCAGCCAATGTGTCAGTGGGGTTCAGCACCGCCAGCTGTTCCCCTGCTGTGCAGCCGGCAACGTGTCCTGCAAAAGCCACGCAGACACCAGAACTGAAATTGAAGGGAACCTGTCCCCCCTCCCCCAGGCGTTTGTACATTTTACAGCCACCTTGTACAGCGGTAATGCTGCATGTGTGCAAGGTGGCTCATAAACGTATTCTCCTCGCACATGTGGAACTGAAAACACGTCTAAAATGTGTCCTCTGTGTGACCATTTAACCGTCCCGGTGGTGTGACTTTCCTTTGTAATGACATGCTGCAACCCCCTTGGTAGCGCTGCCCGTCTTCTGGCATCATTGTCTGGCTGCCTGCACCTCTGCGGCCGCCCTGACCCACACAACGCCCCTCGGTGTCTTATTTATTGGGACTGCGAGGGTGTGATTGATGGGCATGATCAGTGCATCAGTTTGCCTGTCCCTCATCTCCTTCCGCCTTCTTCAGACTGTGCGGCTTCATGGCCATGGCATGCGATAAGGGATCAGCTGACGCCGCACAGTCTGAAGCGGGTGTAAGGACCCGAGTGTGAGAGGCGAACATATGTGCTGCGCCAGGCCATGAATCCCAGCCCCGCAGTGTTTTAACAATGTTAAGACACTGCGGGGCTGGGATTCATGGTCATCGCGAACCGCACCGGCCGACATTAAATGATGTCAGAAGATGGGCAGCGCTAACAGCGCTAGGCCAGGGGATAACACGACAGCGCAGACTCCTGTACAGCAAATAACAACGCTCAGGAGGCTGCACCCAGCACCAAGGTGGGATTCTTGACATCTGTGCTGCGTCTCATTACAAAGGGAACTCGCGCCTCCAACACAGTTTGACTGTATAAAGGGCTAAATGTTATACGTGTTTCATTCAGCGTGTGCAAGGAGCAAAATTAAAAGAGCAACCTTTGACTTGTGCAGCACTACTGCTGCATAAGCTGTGGCTCTTCTACTTTGTAACCCCTGAGGGGGGGTTAAAGGTTACCTTTAAAATTGGTTCAATTAGGCTTCGGCCTACACTCTGCTCCCCCTGCAGAGCCCGGGCTCCAACACCGCCAGTTGGGGCCCGGTACTGCTAGCTGCACAGAGAAAAACACCAGCCAATGTGTCAGTGGGGTTCAGCACCGCCAGCTGTTCCCCTGCTGTGCAGCCGGCAACGTGTCCTGCAACTGCCACGCAGGCACAACAGACCCAAAGCTGCCGCCAGTCCATCCGAGTTCCAGTTCCATCAGCTGGTTCTCGGCATTTTCTCAGCCTTCTTGTACTTTCTGCTACATTTCCAAGTTCAAGAGACTAAACACGATGACCCGGAAGACCACCCCTAAGATGACGACAACACCAGAGACGACAACCACCGTGATGACGACGACCCTGGAGACGATGACCCTGAAGACCACCCCGATGACGACGACCCCGGAGACGACGACCCTGAAGACCACCCCGATGACGACGACCACGGAGACGACGACCCTGGAGACGACGACGACCTGGAAGACCGAGAAGCAGAAGAACAAGAGGCTGCAGAACGAAGAGCAGAAGAACATTAAGCATAACACTAAATATCAGAGCAAAAAATATTATCTAAATTATAAGCAGAAGAAGACTAAGCAGTGTATGGGGGTGAGTCCGTTCCTCCTCGTGGTGCCCCTGGATAAAGCCTGATGCTGCAGGCCAAACTGAACGCGGACAAATGTAACTGTTTTGTGACAGGCAGAACGGAAGGTGTAATCTTCAAACTTTTATAGATAACAACTACGGGAATGCCTGTCACAAATAAGAATATGATGAAGAAGTAGAATATGATGAAGATAATAGTAAAATAAAAAGAATATGAACAATGTAACCAAAAAAATAATAGGTAGAAGATGAAGAAGAAGATGAATAAGGTGAAGAAGTTGATGTCAAAGAAGCTGATGATGAGGATAATGAAGAAGAAAGTGTGGGAGAAGTAAAAAAGAAGGTGAAGGGCGTGGAAGTAGTGAAACATCAATATCTGACAAAATAAAAAAAAAATTAACATAGTCAAAATCTTTCTAACGCCGAACGTCATAAAAAAACCCCCAAAATCCTGCTATTCTATTACATTGGGCTAAACCTCTGTGCCTTTAATGTCTCCGCCACGTCCCCCAATACATCCTACATTATTCTTAGTTGTTTTCCTTCATGTAGAATGAACCTACAAGTTTATAAAGGGTTTATTTTAATTCCGATATTTTCGTCCCATTGACTTGCATTGGGATCGGGTATCGGTATCGGATTAGATCCGATATTTTGACGGTATCGGCCGATACTTTCCGATACCGATACTTTCCGATATCGGAAGGTATCGCTCAACACTACTCATGACCAGTCGCCATACCACAACTGTTACAGTGTCAAAATGGTGCAGACATGGATAGACATGTGATTTCAGTAGCCAATGACACAATCTGTTGTGTCAGGACATTGTGGATGTTTCCTGCACCCTGATTGGCTAGCTGCAATGTGCACACATAAAGTTAGGGAAAAAATAAAATTACTGTTTACTTGCACGCCGCGCCTCTGAGCTCTGCAAACCCCCTCCCCTTATTAAACACATGCCTCACGCTCATGACACATCACCATTATTGTTGCAAAAGTGCTGAAAATACTTTTGTGGCAAGGCAAATATTTTCCCGCACTTTTTACTGATATTTCAAGATTTTTGAAAATGTTACTTGTGTCTCTGATCACAAATCCGAATGTGCCATATTCGCACCGAATTTATGTTTTCCATACAAATCCGCACATCACTAATTCACACCTTATCTTGACCTTCACTGTTCCTATTAAGTGCCATTTCTTAATTTCATTTTGAGCTGATGAAAGGGAAACTTAAAAAACGCTTTGGTATTTTCTTATAGCCTTCTCCTGCTTTGTGGACATTCATCATTTTCAGAGTGCTTGGCAGCTGTGGCTGTTGTTCTTTTGCATAGGGTTAGATGAGGCTGAGTTTTCATAAAGCAGGGAAATTTGCATCACCTGGCCTAACGATGATTAGTAAAGTGTGAAACCGTGCTCAAAGTTATGTGGGCACACAAATCTCCA
This sequence comes from Ranitomeya variabilis, assembly GCF_051348905.1. NCBI lineage: Eukaryota > Metazoa > Chordata > Amphibia > Anura > Dendrobatidae > Ranitomeya > Ranitomeya variabilis. The sequence goes on from NC_135234.1 coordinate 532,761,449, forward strand.
AGGGTACCCAAACTTTTGCATCTCCCATTTTCTTTTTGGTAATTTCTTTAATTTAAAAATGACAATAAATACATTTTTTGCATGAAATACAAAGGAAATGTGCCTTCTTAAAAGGACACCTGTCTGGAGAATAGTGCTGAGTAACCTACAGACAATGTCAGGATGGTGCCGTTATACTGATTGAAATGATGCCTTGGTTGATGAAATTTGTTTTGTGGTTGTTTTTTTTTTTCTAAACAAATTAATATGACTAGGTAAAATAAAAATATGAATAATATAGATCAAATCATACTACAATGCAGGCCCCTGCATGATGAATGCAATTTTTTTTTAAAACAATAAGCTACACAGTATGTAAAATAGGGGGCATGTTACTGAGGGATTAGTGACTTTCCATCAGCCAAACAATTAATATGTAAGCTAAGCACCACATAAAGACACCCCACAGGCCAACCTACAGCCCCGCCCCAAAGCACGAGAATCTCATTAAATTAAAACTGAAAATAAAGATTAAACAGCAACCACAAGACGGATGTAATCAGCCCAGGTATCATTTCATTCAGTATAACAGCGCAAACCTGACATTGTCTGTAGGTTAGTCAGCACAATATTGCTGACAGGACATTAACTTTAGGTCTTTTAGATATTATTTTGTCTTCAACTTGCTTAAAGGGAACCTGTCACCCACCAAGGGCCTATTAAGGTAAAAGAGCCACCTTCTTCAGCACTAAGGCTGCATTCTGTGAAGGTGGCTCTTATGTTTTTGATCCCTAAATAACGCTGAAATATTCACTTTTATAAATTGTGCGCCATTCCTGTATTGAGTCCTGGGGGTACGTTTTCTCACCCTGACTCTGCCACCTCACAGCCGTCCATCATCCTCTCAGTGCACAGGGCGCCGTCTCCTCTGTGTTTCCTCACTTCACTCATGCCTGTGCTGTGCTCTCATTTTTCGGGCATTGCCCATGCGTGCTGCCCTAGAACTCGCATCAGCTGATGTACTGATATCGCCCCGCGTGTAGCGGAGCCCCTAGATCTCGCCCCGCAGTGTGTTATGATAAATTCACACTGCAAGGATGGGAATCTGGCACTGTGCACAGGCGTGATCTACTTACATCACTTAATGTAAGTTCCAGGGCAGCGCTCACGGTGCATGCCCGAGAAATATTTGCAGAGTGCAGGCGCTGGTGACGGCACAAGACAGAGTGGAGGCGGCACCCGGTGGGATGATGGACGGCTGCGAGGTGGCTGAGTCAGGGGGAGAAAATGTACCCAATAGAGGTATGGCGGGAAATTTATAAAAGTGAATATTCCAGCGTTATTAGGGATCAAAAACATAAGAGCCACCTTCACAGAATGCAGCCTCAGTGACAGGTTCCATTTAACTGTGCACTATAAGGGTATGTGCACACATTGCGGATTCAATTGCAGATTTTTCCATGCAAATTCTGTAGAATCCACAGGTAAAATGACCTGCATTTTACCTGCGGATTCCCTGCAGGATTTCTGCAGATTTTGTGCAGATTTTGTGCGGATTTCGCCTGCGTTTTTACACTTACAGATTCCTATAATGGAATAGGTGTAAAAACGCTGCAGAATCCGCACAAAGAATTGACATGCTGCGGAAAATAAACCGATTTTCCATAGGTTTACATGGTACTGTACACGCATGTAAAACTGCTGTGGATCCGCAGCCAAATCTGCAACGTGTGCACAGACCCTAACAGTAATTTGGACCAGGAGTGCCAAAATGTTTACATGCTACTGTATAAGGTCATTGCATCACGGCAAGTGTCTAATATACTGTCCATCTATTTATATTGTCTTTCTATTTAAAAGTAGGTGAAAATTGATAAAGTAGTAAAGAGTTAATATCTAAATTTTGGGGAAATGTATGTGGTCACCAAAAGAAAAGTATCATAAGTAACATAGGCAGATCATTGAAGGGAATTTGTCAGCAGGTTTTTACTACCTGAGTAGCATGATGTTGGAAAACAGCCTTTGCAGGTTTTTTTTTTGTTAATTATTCTAATTTACTGAGATAATAACTTTTGGGTTTTCATTGGCTGTAAGCCATAATCATGAACATTAACAAAAATAAACACTTGAAATAGATCACTCTGTTTGTAATAACTCTATATCATATATGAGTTTCACTTTTTTTATTGAAGAACTGAAATGAATTAACTTTTGATGATATTCTAATTTTGTGAGAAGCACCAGTAGTTGTGATACAATCAGAGTCTTGACAGTAAGTTGCTAATAAGTGCTATGGGTGGAGTTGGATCAGAATGAATAGGATATAGTCCTGTAGTGTTAATCTCCTGCTGATAAAACACTCATTGTATTGAAAAAACAGTGCACAGCCTCACAAGTGACTCATTGCTGAAATTAGTGTTTCAGCCCATAACTCATGCTGCCTTCAGATAAATATCAAAGATCTGCTGACAGGTTCCCTTTAACTTGAGTAAACTTTGGTCTGAATTTCACTAACATTTCCCTGACAGAGAACTGATTTTTTGTCTCAACCTTTATATTTCCACAATTATAATTTCTTCCCTTACAAAAGAGTGTGACTCAAGTAATTTAGTATATGCTTTTGTATTAAATGTATATTTGACTTAATGTGTAGCCAATGATCTTCATAGTTAATATACCACTTAGAATATTAGTGTCATCCTATTTGATTGTTGAACAGGTGGATCTCCAGTCCAGGCTGCAGACTGCTACCTCTATAAAGTATATGCATTTAAGTTTATGACAATCTCCTACGTCTACAATGGAGTCAGAAGTCATTTTATAATTCTGAAATATCATTTTCATGTCCACTTACATCTAACAGTATTGAATAAAGCTTTTTCTACTGTATTAATGGTAGAACAATTTGATTTCTTCCTGTAAAATGACTCTTTCTTGCTGGTTGCTTCAGTTTATTCTTAAAGCAGCTCACTAGGGTCAGAGGTGACATATGTCAATCTAAACTAAACTGCTGCCAATTGCTTAAGTAGAGGACCACAGGGAACAGTACAGGGAAAGCTAGCCCTGAACATATGCTTGCTTTGTTGATTTTATGATCAGAAGAAGATTAAATAAATCTGGCACAGTGCTAAAGTGTTAAATAGTGATTACATTCCTTAATTGTTTCTGTAAATATTTAGAAGGCTTAAAACCATTTTCGCCATTATTTCTCAATTTTACAATTAATAATTCATAGCATGGTTTTCAGTGTTAGTCTAGTAAAAAACAACTTGGAAAGCAATTCTACAGTATCTGTGTTTCCTAATCCCTTCAACATCTCTTTCCGTTACCTCCATCTGGCAGTCGTCACCAAAGCAGCTGTTCACTGCCTGGGAGGCAGCACTTGTCCCTTCCTCTCCTGGGAATGTCAACTTCTAGTATCCTCCTCAAGCCTGCCTTAAGCAAAAAAGTGAAAATCTGGCTTTTGTATTGGAAATTCCATTTCTAATTAAGTTGAGTTAATGGTCAAGCACATAAAAAAATGTTACACCATCCTTCCTACTTTGCACAATAATTATCTCTATATTCAGTACTGAAGATCTCAGCTGAAAATATGCTATGTATTTTATCACAACAATATTGTATTAAAGCACCGATGAAGGGGATAATACTCCTATGTATAATATTCAGGAGATAGAAAATGTGCTAATTCATGCAACATCTGTCTTCTATGGACCTTCATAGAGATAATATTTGTTTAATTAAGAGTTGTAATATATGATTACAGATACAAATATATCTGAATTACTTAATCTTAAGAGTACATAAATTATCACCTATTATTTTTATAAATATTAATAATAATAATAATAATAATAATAATAATAATTATTATTATTATTATTATTATTATTATTATTCAAAAAATGGATGTGATAATGACAGATTCTAAGAGTTAACAATAGATATTGATTAATATTCTGTACATGCAATGATCTTTCCTGGACTATTGTAGCTTTAAATTAAATTTAACAAGTGATGCCATAGACAGTCTGGATTAGTGGCATATCTGATATATTGGAAGATTCATTCGATCAGCATAGGCATCTGTATCACGCACAGATTTGTTGTCTAGCAGCATCTGTCTACAGGAAAGTGTTGTATGTATTGTACTGTTCTTTATTTGATCCAAGACAAGCTTCTCCTTAGGGCACCAGAAAGGGTGGCTCTAATTCATTTTTATGGAACATTAGGTACTAAACAGCAGCACAAAGAAGTACCTGGCTTAAATTTACAAAGAGATTTTTAATTTGCAACAGCAAATTTATTGTATTATTTGCCTTGCTTTTTTTTGATCTTCAATATTATCATATCTTTCAATTATAATTTAGACCTTATTTTTATAGCTAATTACTAGTTTTACATAGTTATACTAAGTTATATTATTTACTTGCTCAAGGCTAATTGTTACAAAATTTTTATAACTAATGGAGTTGTCCAATAAAAACAATTATCAGATATCCAAAGAAAAAGCAATATCTATCCGATTGGTATGTGTCCCACTAGTAGAATTCACAGAGATTGGCACATCAAGAATTTTATCCCCAATGGAAAACTTTTTTACCCATCAAAAAATTGAGAAGCAGGTCAGACGACTGACTGCCACTACATTCATACACTATATTGGCTGCAGAAAAAAGCAGAGTACAGCATATTGCTGCCTCATAGGAAAATAATGAAGCATATGTCAAGCATGTGCACTCACTTTCTATTATATTAGGTTTAAAAGTTCCCTGTTCTGCCAAACAGTGCAGATCACAGTAGTCAGATACCCACTGATCAACAAGTTAGCACTTCTTTGGATAGGCAATAACGTGTTTTCACAGGAAAACCTATTAACCCCTTCGCGACATGCGCCGTACTAGGACTGCGCTGCTGGCACTGCATTTGTGCCAGCCGCAGTACTAGTACGGTGCACCGATCACCGATCACCGCCGCCTGCTGAGAGCTGCTGAGAGCAGGCGCCGGAAAGCCTCCTGAACTTCTCTGTCAGATCGTTGATCTGACAGAGTGCTATGTACACTGTCAGATCAACGATCTGATCTAATACAGTAATGTCCCACCCTGGGACAATAGTAAAAAGTAAAAAAATATATAGAATGTATAAAAAAAAATAAAAATCCCCAAATAAAGGAAAAAAAAAACTATTTTTTCCAATAACAAGCATCTTTTAGTGTGTGACGGCTGCCAATCATAAAACTCTGCCAAAAAAATGCTATAAATGTAAATCAAACCCCCCTTCATCACCCCCTTAGTTAGGGAAAAATAATAAAATTTTAAAAAATGTATTTATTTCCATTTTCCCATTAGGGTTAGGGTTAGGGCTAGGGTTAGGGTTGGGGTTAGGGTTAGGGTTGGGGTTAGGGCTAGGGTTAGGGCTAGGGTTAGGGCTGGGGTTAGGGTTTCAGTTAGAATTGGGAGTTTCCACTGTTTAGGCACATCAGGGGCTCTCCAAACGCGACATGGCGTCCGATCTCAATTCCAGCCAATTCTGCTTTGAACAAGTAAAACAGTGCTCCTTCCCTTCTGAGCTCTGCCGTGCGCCCAAACAGTGGTTCCCCCCATATATGGGGTATCAGCGTACTCAGCACAAATTGGATAGCAACTTTTGTGGTCCAATTTCTCCTTTTACCCTTGGGAAAATAAAAATGTGGAGGCTAAAATATCATTTTCGTGGAAAAAATTTTTTTTTTTATTTTCACGGCTCTGCGTTATAAACTGTAGTGAAAAACTTGTTGGTTCAAAATTCTCACAACATATCTAGATAAGTTCCTTGGGGGTCTAGTTTCCAATATGGGGTCACTTGTGGGGGGTTTCTACTGTTTAGGTACATCAGGGACTCTGCAAATGCAACATGATGCCTGCAGACCAATCCATCTAAGTCTGCATTTCAAACGGTGCTCCTTCCCTTCTGAGCTCTGCCGTGCACCCAAACAGTGGTTCCCCCCTTGAGAAAAAAAAATGTGGTGGCTAAAATATCATTTTCGTGGAACATTTTTTATTTTTTATTTTCACGGCTCTGCATTATAAACTGTAGTGAAACACTTGTTGGTTCAAAGTTCTCACAACACATCTAGATAAGTTCCTTGGGGGGGTCTAGTTTCCAATATGGGGTCACTTGTGGGGGGTTTCTACTGTTTAGGTACATCAGGGACTCTGCAAATGCAACATGACGCCTGCAGACCAATCCATCTAAGTCTGCATTTCAAACGGCGCTCCTTCCCTTCCGAGCTCTGCCGTGCGCCCAAACAGTGGTTTCACCCCATGTATGGGGTATCAGCATACTCAGGACAAATTGGACAATAACTTTTGTCGTCCAATTTCTCCTGTTACCCTTGGGAAAAAAAATTGCGGGCTAAAACATCAATTTGTGGAAAGAAAAAAATATTTTTTAATTTTCAAGGCGCTACATTCTAAACTTTAGTGAAACAATTGGGGGTTAAAAGTGCTCACCACTAGTGTTGAGCATTCCGATGCTGCAAGTATCGGGTATCGGCCGATACTTGCTGTATCGGAATTCCGATACCGGGATTCCGATACTCTTGTGGTATCGGGTATCGGAACAACATTAATGTTAAAATGTGTAAAATAGAGAATTAAAATAAAAAATATCGCTATACTCACCTGTCCGACGCAGCCGGGACCTCAGCGCAGGAACCGGCAGCGTTGTTTGTTTAAAATTCCCGCTTTTACATGGTTACGCGAAGTCCCGGCTTGTGATTGGTCAGGGCGGCCATGTTGCCGGGCCGCGGACCAATCACAGCAAGCCGTGACGAAAATACGTCACGGCTTGCTGTGATTGGTCCGCGTCCCGGCAACATGGCCGCCATTAACCAATCACAAGCCGTGACGTCACGGGAGGCTGGAAACGCGCTCATTTTAAAAAGGGCGCGTGTCCAGCCTCCCGTGACGTTACGGCTTGTGATTGGTTGCGTCGCGGTCAACCAATCACAAGCCGGGAGGCTGGACACGCGCCCATTTCAAAATGAGCGCGTCCAGCCTCCCGGCTTGTGATTGGTTGATCGCGGCGCAACCAATCACAAGCCGTGACGTCACGGGAGGCTGGACACGCGCCCATTTCAAAATGAGCGCGTCCAGCCTCCCGGCTTGTGATTGGTTGATCGCGGCGCAACCAATCACAAGCCGTGACGTCACGGGAGGCTGGACACGCGCCCATTTTAAAATGAGCGCGTGTCCAGCCTCCCGTGACGTCCCGGCTTGTCATTGGTCAGGGCGGCCATATTGCCGGGACGCGGACCAATCACAGCAAGCCGTGACGTAATTTTGTCACGGCTTGCTGTGATTGGTCCGCGTCCCGGCAACATGGCCGACCTGACCAATCACAAGCCGGGAATTCACGTAACCAAGTAATAGCGCGATTTTTAAACAAACAACGCTGCCGGTTCCCTCGCTGAAGTCCCGGCTGCGTCGGACAGGTGAGTATAGCGATATTTTTTATTTTAATTCTTTCTTTTACACATTTATATGGTTCCCAGGGCCTGAAGGAGAGTTTCCTCTCCTTCAGACCCTGGGAACCATCAGGGATACCGTCCGATACATGAGTCCCATTGACTTGTATTGGTATCGGGTATCGGTATCGGATTGGATTCCGATACTGTGACGGTATCGGCCGATACTTTCCGATACCGATACTTTCAAGTATCGGACGGTATCGCTCAACACTACTCACCACACATCTAGATAAGTTCCTTAGGTGGTCTTCTTTCCAAAATGGGGTCACTTGTGGGCGGTTTCTACTGTTTAGGCATATCAGGGGCTCTCCAAACACGACATGGGTTCCGATCTCAATTCCAGCCAATTTTGCATTGAAAAGTCAAACGGCGCTCCTTCCCTTCCGAGCTCTGCCTTGCGCTCAAACAGTGGTTTATCCCCATATATAAAGTATCAGCGTACTCAGGACAAATTGCACAACAACATTTGGGGTCCAACTTATCCAGTTACCCTTGGGAAAATAAAAAATTTGGGGCGAAAAGATCATTTTTTGTGAAAATGAATATGAAACTTTTTTTATGGCTCTACATTATAAACTTCTATGAAGCACTTGGAGGTTCAAAGTGCTCACCACACATCTAGATAAGTTCCTTAGGGGGTCTACTTTGCAAAATGGTGTCACTTGTGGGGGTTTCCACTGTTTAGGCACGTCAGGGGCTCTCCAATCGCGACATGGGTTCCGATCTCAATTCCAGCAAATCTTGCATTGAAAAGTCAAATGGTGCTCCTTCCCTTCCAAGCTCTGCCATGTGCCAAACATTGGTTTACCCCAACATGTGGGGTATCGGCATACTCAGGACAAATTGTACATCGACGTTTGTGGTCCAGTTTCTCCTGTTACCCTTGGTAAGATAAAACAAATTGGATCTGAAGTAAAAATTTTGTGAAAAAAAAGTTAAATGTTCAATTTTTTTTAAACATTCCAAAAATTCCTGTGAAGCACCTGAAGGGTTAATAAAATTTTTGAATGTGGTTTTGAGTACCTTGAGGGGTGCAGTTTTTAGAATGGTGTCAATTTTGGGTATTTTCTGTCATATAGACCCCTCAAAGTCACTTCAAGTGTGAGGTGGTCCGTAAAAAAAATGGTTTTGCTAATTTTGTTGCAAAAATGAGAAATTGCTGGTCAACTTTTAACCCTTATAACTCCCTAACAAAAAAAATTATGTTTCCAAAATTGTGCTCATGTAAAGCAGACATGTGGGAAATGTTGTTTATTAACTATATTGTGTGATATAACTCTCTAATTTAAGGGCATAAAAACGAAAAAATTTAAAATTGCTAAATCTTCATAATTTTCGACAAATTTCTGGTTTTTTTCACAAATAAATGCAAGTCATATCGAAGAAGTTTTACCACTGTCATAAAGTACAATATGTCACAAGAAAACAATGTCAGAATCACCAGGATCCGTTGAAGCGTTTCAGAGTTATGACAGTGGTCAGGATTGTAAAAATTGGCCCTGTCACTTAGGTGAAAACAGGCTTCGGGGTGAAGGGGTTAAAGAACCATTGTTTTATGAAGCATAGGATGTCATTCTAAAGGAATGTACAGACTATCCAACATGCATTGTTTATATGTGTTTCATTTATTATGCCATTTTTTCAGTTGTCTGCCATTTTCTTTTAATTGTTGCTGCTAATAAATCTGTGAAGGGATTAACATCCACCCAGAGATATAAATCCAGGGATTTACTTTGATTGCCAGGTTTAAAATTGAGAAAGGACCTTTTACTTAAAAATTAGCAATTGACCTCTACCTCATGGGGACTTTCCATTCCTCTGGGTTAGTGTTTCCCAAACTCCAGTCCTTACAGCCCCCAACATATCTTACTTTCAAGATTTCCATAGTGTTCACAGAAGGGAGAATACCTTATGCCTTAATGATCCTTCCAGCACCTGTGCAATGCTAAGGAAATCCTGAAAACATGACCTGTTGAGGTTCATGACTGTTGACTGAGCTGCTGAGAGCAGCACAATTGAAGACTTTGAAGTAATTGTGACTCTTGCCAAATTAATTTGTTGTGAATCAAATCTGGTGATAATACTTTGTTAATGTGGTTATTCGAATTTCAAAACATATTTTCCTCTCCATTGATAAGGTAATTTCTGCTATACCTATCAGACTGTTTAAACTTTTTATTTCTATCCAACTTTAAATGTTTTATTTTTAGGAAATTATTTGTCTTAATTTTATCTTTGCACATGTTTTTATTAATACATACAAGTTTACATTGCCATCACAGTCATGTTAATTAGTTTTACCTGTACGTAGAGAGATTTTAAGTAATTGACCAAATTGATTTTTTTGCAGGTGTGAAAGTAATTCACATAATTAACCCCTTAGTGAAAGAACCAATTTTGAACTTAATGACCAAGCCAATTTTTCCAATTCTGACCACTGCCACTTTATGAGGTTATAGCTCTGGATTGCTTCCAAGGATCCAACTGATTCTGAGAAAGTTTTTTCATGACATATTGTACTTCATGTTAGTGGTAAAATTTCTTTGATGTGACTTGCGTTTATTCATGAAAAAGACGGACATTTGGCAAAATTTTTGTAAATTTAGCAATTTTCAAACTTTTAATTTTTGTGTCCTTAAATCAGCGTTATATCACACAAAATAGTTTAGTAAATAACATTTTTCCACATGTCTTCTTTACATCAGCACAATTTTGGAAGCATTTTTTTTGTTAGGATGCTATAAGGGTTAAAAGTTGACCAGAGATTTCTCATTTTTCCAAAAAAATTTACAAAACCATTTTTTTCAGGGACCACCTCACATTTGAAATTGGTTTTGGGGGTCAATATGACAGAAAATACCCAAAGTAACACCTTTTTTTAAAAAAAACAAGGTGCTCAAAACCACATTATTAACTCTTCAGGTACTTCACGAAAACTAAAGCAGCATGAATTGAAAAAATTAACATTTTACTTTTTTCACAAAGAGAAAATAGACCACAAAATATGTTCTGCAATTTCTCCTGAGTACGTCGATACCCCGTATGTTGAGGAAAACTACTGTTTGGGCACATGGCAGGGCTCAAAAGAGAGGGAGTGCCATTTGACTTGTTGAACTCAAAATTGGCTGGAATCAATGGTGGGCGCCATGTCACGTTTGGAAACCCCCTGATGTACCTAAAAAGAGAAAAAAGCCCAATTCTAAGCCCAACCTTAACACAGGCCTAACCCCAATCCTAACCCCAGCACACACCTAGCCCTAATCCCAACCCTAACTGTAATCTCAGCCATAACCACAACCATACACTAACCAGTACCCTTATTCCCAACACCACAACCTTAATCCCAACACAACCCTAACCCCAACCCTAGTCCTAGCCCAACCTTAACCCTAGCTCTAACCCTAGCCCAACCCTAACCCAAACTGTTGTGAACTCTGTTTTCAGGCTCCCTCTTGTGGTCACTGGTGGTATGGTGTGACTTTTGCTTTGAGCTCCCCCTGGTGGCTTTGTTATCCTGCTGGTCTCTGGCTATCAGCTGGTTCGTTATCCTCTGGGAGGTTCCTATATAGCTCTGTTTTACTTTCACTTGTTGCCGGCTGTCGATGTAATCAGTGCTACTCAGATTCCTTCTGACTACCTTGCTCCCAGTCGATCCAGGACAAGCTAAGTTTTGTTTGCTCATTTTTTGATCAGCAGTGTTTATCATGTTTTCTTGTCCAGCTTGCTAAAATGTGATTCCCTCGCTTGCTGGATGCTCTAGTTGACTGAGTTTCTCCCCACACACCATCAGTTGGTGTGTGGGTTCTTGAAATCTCAGGATGGATATTTTGTAAGGGTTTTTTATTGATCGCATAGACCCCTGCTCTATTTTCTGCTTTCTAGTACTAGTGGGCCTCTTTTGATGAATCTGATTTCATCCCTACGTATGTGCCTTCTTCTTACTTCACCGCTAATATTTGTTGGGGGCTTCTAAATCTTTGGGGATTATTTCTCTGGAGGCAAGCGAGGTCTTTCTTTCTCGTTAGGGGTAGCTAGTTCCTCAGGCTGGCTCAAGACGTCTAGGAATTTTTTAGGCACGTTCACCGGCTACCTCTAGTTGTGTTGGATAGGTTCAGATTTGTGATCAGTCCAGTTACCATCTCCCTAGAGCTTGTCCTTAGTTTATTCACTTGCTGGTCTATTCGTGATCCTCAGCCACTAAGGATCATAACAGTACAGCCGGCCAGTAAAGTGTTAATTGCATGGCAGAAGCAGGAGAAAAGAAGCCTTGAGAATTTTTTTTTTTTTTTTTTTGCCGGGTGTCTAGCTGCTGTGGCTAGCTTCTCTCCTCCTCTTAATCTTGGTGTGGCTCTGAGTTCAGCTGCTGACATGGATGTCCAGAGCTTGGCTTACAGTCTGGATCATCTTGCTGCTAGGGTTCAAAGTATTCAGGATTTTGTTGTTCACAGTCCTATGTCAGAGCCTAGAATACTTATTCCGGAGTTGTTTTCTGGAGATAGATCTAGGTTCCTGAATTTTAGGAACAATTGTAAGTTGTTTCTTTCTCTGAAACCTCGTTCCTCTGGTGATGCCGTTCAGCAAGTTAAAATTATCATTTCCTTTTTGCGCGGTGACCCTCAAGATTGGGCCTTCGCATTGGCGCCAGGGGATCCTGCATTGCTTAGTGTAGATGCGTTTTTTCTAGCCCTTGGATTGCTCTATGAGGAACATAATCTTGAGAACCAGGCTGAAAAAACATTATTGGCCCTCTCGCAGGGGCAAGATGAAGCAGAGGTGTACTGCCAGAAATTTCGGAAATGGTCGGTGCTTACTCAGTGGAATGAGTGTACCCTGGCTGCAAATTTCAGAGAAGGTCTTTCTGAAGCCATTAAGAATGTCATGGTGGGGTTCCCTACGCCTGCAGGTCTGAATGAGTCAATGACTCTGGCCATTCAGATTGATCGGCGTTTGCGGGAGCGCAAACCTGTGCACCATTTGGCGGTGTCTTCTGAACAGACACCTGAATCTATGCAATGTGACAGAATTCTGACCAGAAGTGAACGGCAAAATTATAGACGGCAAAATGGGTTGTGCTTTTACTGTGGTGACTCAGCTCATGTTATCTCAGCATGCTCTAAGCGCAAAAAAAAGGTTGATAAATCTGTCACCATTGGTACTTTACAGCCTAAGTTCATTTTGTCTGTTACCCTGATTTGTTCCCTGTCATCTTACCCGGTTAATGCTTTTGTAGATTCAGGTGCCGCCCTGAGTCTGATGGATTGGTCATTTGCCAGGCGCTGTGGTTTTGATTTGGAGCCTTTAAAATTCCCTATTCCACTAAGGGGAATTGATTCTACACCATTGGCTACAAATAGACCTCAGTACTGGACACAAGTGACCATGTGCATGACTCCTGTTCATCAGGAGGTGATTCGCTTTCTTGTACTGCATAATTTGCATGATGTCGTCGTGTTGGGTCTACCATGGTTGCAGACTCATAATCCAGTCCTGGATTGGAAAGCTATGTCGGTGTCAAGTTGGGGTTGTCAGGGAATTCATGGTGACGCTCCTGTGGTGTCAATTGCTTCGTCCACTCCTTCTGAAGTCCCTACGTTTTTGCCAGACTACCAGGATGTATTTGAGGAGCCCAAACTCAATTCTCTGCCTCCTCATAGGGACTGTGATTGTGCTATAAATTTGATTCCTGGTAGTAAGTTTCCTAAAGGACGACTTTTCAATGTATCTGTGCCGGAGCATGCTGCCATGCGGAGTTATATAAAGGAGTCTTTAGAGAAGGGACATATTCGCCCGTCCTCATCCCCTCTTGGTGCAGGATTCTTTTTTGTTGCTAAAAAGGATGGTTCCCTGAGACCCTGTATTGATTATCGCCTTTTGAATAAAATCACGGTCAAATTTCAGTATCCTTTGCCATTGTTAACTGATTTTTTTGCTCGCATTAGGGGGTCCAGTTGGTTCACCAAGATAGATCTTCGTGGTGCGTATAACCTTGTGCGTATAAAACAGGGTGATGAATGGAAAACTGCATTAAATACGCCTGAAGGCCATTTTGAGTACTTGGTGATGCCTTTTGGACTTTCTAATGCTCCTTCAGTCTTTCAGTCCTTTATGCATGACATCTTCCGTGAATATCTGGATAAGTTTATGATTGTGTATCTGGATGATATTCTGTTTTTTTCAGATGATTGGGAGTCTCATGTTAAGCAGGTCAGGATGGTCTTTCGGGTCCTGCGTGACAATGCTTTATTTGTGAAGGGCTCAAAATGTCTTTTTGGAGTCCAGAAGATTTCTTTTTTGGGTTTCATTTTTTCTCCTTCTACTATTGAGATGGACCCAGTCAAGGTTCAGGCTATTCATGACTGGATGCAGCCTACATCTGTTAAGAGTCTTCAGAAGTTCTTGGGTTTTGCTAATTTTTACCGTCGCTTCATAGCTAATTTTTATGGCGTTGTTAAGCCTTTGACGGATTTGACCAAGAAGGGTTCTGATGTGACTAATTGGTCTTCTGCGGCTGTGGAGGCCTTTCGGGAGCTGAAGCATCGGTTTTCTTCGGCTCCGGTCTTATGTCAGCCAGATGTCTCACTTCCCTTCCAGGTGGAGGTTGATGCTTCCGTGATTGGAGCGGGGGCTGTTTTGTCGCAGAGAAGCCCCGATGGCTCTGTGATGAAGCCATGTGCTTTCTTTTCAAGAAAGTTTTCGCCTGCCGAGCGGAATTATGATGTCGGTAACCGGGAGCTGTTGGCTATGAAGTGGGCATTTGAGGAGTGGCGACATTGGCTCGAGGGAGCTAAACATCGTATGGTGGTCTTGACTGATCACAAGAATTTGATTTATCTCGAGTCGGCCAAGTGGCTGAATCCCAGACAGGCTCGTTGGTCGTTGTTTTTCTCTCGTTTTGATTTCATGGTCTCGTACCTGCCGGGTTCGAAGAATGTGAAGGCTGATGCTCTTTCTAGGAGTTTTGTGCCTGACTCTCCTGGAGATTCAGAGCCGGCTGGTATCCTTAGAGAAGGGGTGATTTTTGTCTGCCATCTCCCCAGATTTGCGACATGTGCTGCAAAAGTTTCAGGCGGATAGACCTGACCGCTGTCCACCGGAGAGACTGTTTGTCCCGGATAGATGGACCAACAGAGTCATCTCCGAGGTTCATTCTTCGGTGTTGGCGGGCCATCCTGGAATATTTGGTACCAGAGACTTGGTGGCCAGGTCTTTTTGGTGGCCTTCCTTGTCGCGGGATGTGCGTTGCTTTGTGCAGTCTTGTGGAATTTGTGCTCGGGCGAAGCCTTGCTGTTCTCGTGCCAGTGGTTTGCTGTTACCCTTGCCTGTCCCGAAGAGGCCTTGGACGCACATTTCCATGGATTTTATTTCAGATCTCCCTGTCTCTCAGAGAATGTCTGACATCTGGGTGGTGTGTGATCATTTTTCTAAGATGGTCCATTTGGTGCCCTTGCCTAAGTTGCCTTCCTCCTCCGAGTTGGTTCCACTGTTTTTTCAAAATGTGGTTCGTTTGCACGGGATTCCTGAGAACATTGTTTCTGACAGAGGATCCCAGTTTGTGTCTAGATTTTGGCGGACCTTTTGTGCTAAGTTGGGCATTGAATTGTCTTTTTCGTCGGCCTTCCATCCTCAGACGAATGGCCAAACCGAGCGAACTAATCAGACCTTGGAGACTCATTTAAGATGTTTTGTTTCTGCTGACCAGGACGACTGGGTTACTTTTTTGCCGTTGGCCGAGTTTGCCCTTAATAATCGGGCTAGTTCTGCTACTTTGGTTTCTCCTTTTTTTTTGTAATTCGGGGTTTCATCCTCGTTTTTCCTCGGGTCAGGTGGAGCCTTCTGACTGTCCTGGAGTGGATGTTGTGGTGGATAGGTTGCATCAGATTTGGAATCATGTGGTGGACAATTTGAAGTTGTCACAAGAGAAGGCTCAGCTCTTTGCCAACCGCCGTCGATGTGTGGGTCCCTGACTTCGCGTTGGGGACTTGGTGTGGTTGTCTTCTCGCTTCATTCCTATGAAGGTCTCCTCTCCTAAGTTCAAGCCTCAGTTTATCGGTCCTTATAAGATTCTGGAAGTCCTTGGCCCTGTGTCATTCCGTTTGGACCTCCCAGCATCATTTGCTATTCATAATGTGTTCCATCGCTTGTTGTTGCGGAGGTATGTGGTACCTGTGGTTCCTCCGGTTGAGCCTCCTGCCCCGGTGCTGGTTGAGGGAGAATTGGAATACGTGGTGGAGAAGATCTTGGATTCTCGTGTTTCTAGACGGAGGCTCCAGTATTTGGTCAAGTGGAAGGGCTATGGTCAAGAGGATAATTCTTGGGTTGTCGCCTCTGATGTTCATGCGGCTGATTTGGTTCGTGCCTTCCATGTGGCTCATCCTGATCGCCCTGGGGGTTTTCATGAGGGTTCGGTGACCCCTCCTTATGGGGGGGTACTGTTGTGAACTCTGTTTTCAGGCTCCCTCTTGTGGTCACTGGTGGTATGGTGTGAATTTTGCTTTGGGCTCCCCCTGGTGGCTTTGTTTGTTATCCTGCTGGTCTCTGGCTATCAGCTGGTTCGTTATCCTCTGGGAGGTTCCTATATAGCTCTGTTTTACTTTCACTTGTTGCCGGCTGTCGATGTAATCAGTGCTACTCAGATTCCTTCTGACTACCTTGCTCCCAGTCCATCCAGGACAAGCTAAGTTTTGTTTGCTCATTTTTTGATCAGCAGTGTTTATCATGTTTTCTTGTCCAGCTTGCTAAAATGTGATTCCCTCGCTTGCTGGATGCTCTAGTGGACTGAGTTTCTCCCCACACACCATTAGTTGGTGCGTGGGTTCTTGAAATCTCAGGATGGATATTTTGTAAGGGTTTTTTATTGATCGCATAGACCCCTGCTCTATTTTCTGCTTTCCAGTACTAGTGGGCCTCTTTTGCTGAATCTGATTTCATCCCTACCTATGTGCCTTCTTCTTACTTCACCGTTAATATTTGTTGGGGGCTTCTAAATCTTTGGGGATTATTTCTTTGGAGGCAAGCGAGGTCTTTCTTTCTCGTTAGGGGTAGCTAGTTCCTCAGGCTGGCTCGAGACGTCTAGGAATTTTTTAGGCACGTTCACCGGCTACCTCTAGTTGTGTTGGATAGGTTCAGATTTGCGATCAGTCCAGTTACCATCTCCCTAGAGCTTGTCCTTAGTTTATTCACTTGCTGGTCTATTCGTGATCCTCAGCCACTAAGGATCATAACACCTAATCCTAGCCCGAACCCTTACCCTAGCCCAAACCCTAACCCTAGCCCCAACCCTAATTCTAGGCCCACCCTAACCCCAGCTTTAACCCTAGCTTTAACCTAACAATAACCCTAGCCCCAACCCTAACCATAATGGGAAAATGAAAAAATATATATTATTTTTACCTAACTGGCTGGGTGATAAAGGGTAGCATGATTTACTATTTTGTTTTTATTTTTATCACAATGATCGGGTCTATCACAGTGATGGAAATGAACCAATAGGAAAAATCTCCTATTGTTGCTTTGTGCCAGTCGGCAGATCTCAGCAGGAAAAAGAGGCTGGGGGCCCCGTGGACAGAGCCAGAGGGTCCAGGGACACCGGAGGTACCATGGGGGCTCGGGGGATGCCATTTATCTCTCCTCTGGTATGCTAGATCATATCAGAGGAGAGAGAAATAAATGAGAAATCTGACTTTATTTTGCGATCACCGTTAATCCGTGAATAACAGTGATCACAAGACTGGGGACGGTAAAACCGGACCCGAATCATGTTCTCCGGGGGTAGCCGAGATCCCGGAGACTTTCCAAAGTTAAGGCGTGCTATAACCTTATTTCTCAGTGCCAATAGAAAGCAGCGCTGAGGAAAAAGTACCCTTAACTACCTCTGTTAAAAGGCATATTGACAGTTGTAGAATGCAGAAATGAGAAAACTAACAAAAGCACACATTATAATTAGGATGTCAGTTGCAACCAGAAGGATGATTACTGAATAATATAATTAGCTCACACAATTCAAAAGTTGAAAAAGAACAATTATTTGAAAAAAAACGATCTACAATGTCATACAAAAATACTGAATATTTTAGTACAATCGGAAACAGATTTTGAGGATCCATGGAAAATAGTGATGCTGCATATTTGACTTTAATTTTTAGTTAATCAGATGAGGGTCTGATAATATAGTACCTACTGAAATCTATACCTATGAGATACTAAAAAAGCTTGGCAATTTTCAGAGCTACGTTGAATTGAAGAGAGCGTTCCATTTATACATCTTTCCACTCCTGATAACACTTGATGGGGACATTCATGGCATATCCTATCAATGTGCTATAAATGTCCCTGATGGGAAAAACCCTTGAAAGCGTTAGGATATCATAAAGCAAAAAACACTTTCAAAGGCTTATACTGTGTTAAATAGCAAGATAAGGTTTTCTGCATTAAGGTATTAACCCCTTAATCCCGTATGACGTACTATACCGTCGAGGTGGGGTGGGCCTTAATTCCCGGTGACGGTATAGTACGTCATACGCGATCGGCCGCGCTCACGGGGGGAGCGCGGCCGATCGCGGCCGGGTGTCGGCTGCATATCGCAGCTGACATCCGGCACTATGTGCCAGGAGCGGTCACGGACCGCCCCCGGCACATTAACCCCCGGCACACCGCGATCAAACATGATCGCGGTGTACCGGCGGTACAGGGAAGCATCGCGCAGGGAGGGGGCTCCCTGCGTGCTTCCCTGAGACGATCGGTACAAGGTGATGTACTCACCTCGTACCGAACGTCTTCTCCCTGCAGGCCCCGGATCCAAAATGGCTGAGGGGCTGTATCCGGGTCCTGCAGGGAGCACTTCCGGGTCGGAGCAGGCTGCAGATGAAAGCTGCAGCCTGCACGGCTGTAAGTGAGATCGGAGATCTCACAGAGTGCTGTGCACACTGTGAGATCAGCGATCTGTAATGTCCCCTGTCATGATCTCAATGGCAAGAGAACATAGCATCAGCTTATATAGGAACTAGCTCTTGGAAGATGGGAACTGAGCTGACCATGAACTAAACCTAACACACAACTAGCAGTGGCCGGGTAGCATGCCTACGTTGATTCTAGATGCCCAGCACCAGCCGGAGGACTAAATAATGCTAGCAGAGGAAAATATTAGTCCTAGCTCACCTCTAGAGAAATACCCCGAAAGGAGACAGAGGCCCCCCACATGTATTGGCGGTGAATTAAGATGAAATAACAAAACGTAGTATGAAAATAGGTTTAGCAAATTTGAGGTCCACTTACTACATAGCAGAAGACAGAAAGAACACTTTCATGGTCAGCTAAAAACCATATCAAAACACCATCCAGAAATTACTTTAAAACTCTGTCATTAACTCATAACACCAGAGTGGCAATTCCTGTTCACAAGAGCTTTCCAGACACAGTAACGAAACTACAGCTGTGAACTGGAACAAAAATGCAAAAACAAACATGGACAAGAGTCCAACTTATCTAGTAGTTGTCTAGGAGCAGGAACAAGCACAGAGAGGCTTCTGATAACATTGTTGACCGGCAAGCAACTAACAAAGCAGCAAGGTTATATAGCGACTCCCACATCTTGATGGGAACAGGTGAACAGAGAAGATGAAGACACCAGTTCAATTCCACCAGTAGCCACCGGGGGAACCCAGAATCCAAATTCACAACAGTACCCCCCCCTCAAGGAGGGGGCACCGAACCCTCACCAGAACCACCAGGGCGATCAGGATGGGCCCTATGAAAGGCACGAACCAGATCAGAGGCATGAACATCAGATGCATTCACCCAAGAATTATCCTCCTGGCCGTATCCCTTCCACTTGACCAGATACTGGAGTTTCCGTCTGGAAACACGAGAGTCTAAGATTTTCTCCACAACGTACTCCAACTCACCCTCAACCAACACCGGAGCAGGAGGCTCAACGGAAGGCACAACCGGTACCTCATACCTGCGCAATAATGACCGATGAAAAACGTTATGAATAGAAAAGGATGCAGGGAGGTCCAAACGGAAGGAAACAGGGTTAAGAATCTCCAATATCTTATACGGGCCGATGAACCGAGGCTTAAACTTAGGAGAAGAGACCCTCATAGGGACAAAACGAGAAGACAACCACACCAAATCCCCAACACAAAGCCGAGGACCAACACGACGGTGGCGGTTGGCAAAAAGCTGAGTCTTCTCCTGGGACAACCTCAAATTGTCCACCACCTGCCCCCAGATCTGATGCAATCTCTCCACCACAGCATCCACTCCAGGACAATCCGAAGATTCCACCTGACCAGAGGAAAATCGAGGATGAAACCCCGAATTACAGAAAAACGGGGACACCAAAGTGGCAGAGCTGGCCCGATTATTGAGAGCGAACTCCGCCAATGGCAAAAAAGCAACCCAATCATCCTGGTCAGCAGACACAAAACACCTCAGATATGTCTCCAGGGTCTGATTAATCCGCTCGGTCTGGCCATTCGTCTGAGGATGGAAAGCGGACGAAAAAGATAAATCTATGCCCATCCTAGCACAGAATGCCCGCCAAAATCTAGACACGAATTGAGTCCCTCTGTCAGAAACGATATTCTCAGGAATACCATGCAAACGAACAACATTTTGAAGAAACAGAGGAACCAACTCGGAAGAAGAAGGCAACTTGGGCAGAGGAACCAAATGGACCATCTTAGAGAAACGGTCACACACCACCCAGATGACAGACATCTTCTGAGAAACAGGCAGATCTGAAATAAAATCCATCGAGATGTGCGTCCAAGGCCTCTTAGGAATAGGCAAGGGCAACAATAATCCACTAGCCCGAGAACAACAAGGCTTGGCCCGAGCACAAACGTCACAAGACTGCACAAAGCCTCGCACATCTCGTGACAGGGAAGGCCACCAGAAGGACCTTGCCACCAAATCCCTGGTACCAAAAATGCCAGGATGACCTGCCAACGCAGAAGAATGAACCTCAGAGATTACTCTACTGGTCCAATCATCAGGAACAAACAGTTTATCAGGTGGGCAACGATCAGGTCTATCCGCCTGAAACTCCTGCAAGGCCCGCCGCAGGTCTGGAGAAACGGCTGACAATACCACTCCATCCTTAAGGATACCTGTGGGCTCAGAGTTACCAGGCGAGTCAGGCTCAAAACTCCTAGAAAGGGCATCCGCCTTAACATTCTTAGAACCCGGTAGGTATGACACCACAAAATTAAACCGAGAGAAAAATAATGACCAGCGCGCCTGTCTAGGATTCAGGCGCCTGGCGGTCTCAAGATAAATCAAATTTTTGTGGTCCGTCAATACCACCACCTGATGTCTGGCCCCCTCAAGCCAATGGCGCCACTCCTCAAAAGCCCACTTCATGGCCAAAAGCTCCCGATTCCCAACATCATAATTCCGCTCAGCAGGCGAAAATTTACGGGAAAAGAAGGCACAAGGCCTCATCACGGAGCAGTCAGAACTTTTCTGCGACAACACTGCCCCAGCTCCGATCTCAGAAGCGTCGACCTCAACCTGAAAAGGTAGAGCAACATCAGGCTGACGCAACACAGGGGCAGAGGAAAAACGGCGCTTAAGCTCCCGAAAGGCCTCCACAGCATCAGGGGACCAATCAGCAACATCAGCACCCTTCTTAGTCAAATCGGTCAATGGCTTAGCAATATCCGAAAAACCAGCAATAAATCGACGATAAAAGTTAGCAAAGCCCAAAAATTTCTGAAGACTCTTAAGAGAAGAGGGCTGCGTCCAATCACAAATAGCTTGAACCTTGACAGGATCCATTTCAATGGAAGAGGGGGAAAAAATATATCCCAAAAAGGAAATCCTCTGTACCCCAAAAACACAC
The DNA here is from genome assembly GCF_051348905.1 of Ranitomeya variabilis. Taxonomy (NCBI): domain Eukaryota; kingdom Metazoa; phylum Chordata; class Amphibia; order Anura; family Dendrobatidae; genus Ranitomeya; species Ranitomeya variabilis. Next base: position 532,782,785 of record NC_135234.1, read on the forward strand.
TTAGAACCCTTCACACACAAAGAATTAGACCGCAAAACCTGAAAAACCCTCCTGACTTGCTGGACATGAGAGTCCCAGTCATCCGAAAAAATCAGAATATCATCCAGATACACAATCATAAATTTATCCAAATAATCGCGAAAAATATCATGCATAAAGGACTGGAAAACTGACGGAGCATTTGAAAGACCAAAAGGCATCACTAAATACTCAAAGTGGCCCTCGGGCGTATTAAATGCGGTTTTCCACTCATCCCCCTGCCTGATTCGCACCAAATTATACGCCCCACAAAGGTCAATCTTAGAGAACCACTTGGCCCCCTTTATGCGAGCAAACAAATCAGTCAGCAACGGCAATGGGTATTGATATTTAACAGTGATTTTATTCAAAAGCCGATAATCAATACATGGTCTCAAAGAGCCGTCTTTTTTTGACACAAAGAAAAAACCGGCTCCTAAGGGAGATGACGATGGACGAATATGTCCCTTTTCCAAGGACTCCTTTATATATTCTCGCATAGCAGCATGTTCAGGCACAGACAGATTAAATAAACGACCCTTTGGGTATTTACTACCCGGGATTAAATCTATGGCACAATCGCACTCTCGGTGCGGAGGTAACGAACCAAGCTTGGATTCTTCAAAGACATCACGATAGTCAGACAGGAACTCAGGAATTTCAGAGGGAATAGATGATGAAATGGAAACCACAGGTACATCCCCATGAGCCCCCTTACATCCCCAGCTCAACACAGACATAGCTCTCCAGTCGAGGACTGGGTTGTGAGATTGCAGCCAAGGCAATCCTAGCACCAAATCATCATGTAGATTATACAGCACCAGAAAGCGAATAATCTCCTGGTGATCCGGATTAATACGCATAGTTACTTGTGTCCAGTATTGTGGTTTATTATTAGCCAATGGGGTGGAGTCAATCCCCTTCAGAGGAATAGGAGTCTCCAAAGGCTCTAAATCATACCCACAGCGTTTGGCAAAGGACCAATCCATAAGACTCAAAGCGGCGCCAGAGTCGACATAGGCGTCCGTGGAAATAGATGACAAAGAGCAAATCAGGGTCACAGATAGAATAAACTTAGACGGTGAGGTGCAAATGGAAACAGATTTACCAAGCTTTTTAGTGCGTTTAGAGCATGCTGATATAACATGAGTAGAATCACCACAATAGAAACACAACCCATTTTTCCGTCTAAAATTCTGCCGCTCGCTTCGGGACAGAATTCTATCACACTGCATACTCTCTGGCGACTTCTCAGTGGACACCGCCAGATGGTGCACTGGTTTGCGCTCCCGCAAACGCCTATCGATCTGAATAGCCATTGTCATGGACTCATTCAGACCCGCAGGCACAGGGAACCCCACCATAACATCCTTAATGGCATCAGAGAGACCCTCTCTGAAAGTCGCCGCCAGGGCGCACTCATTCCACTGAGTAAGCACAGACCATTTACGGAATCTTTGGCAGTAAATTTCCGCTTCATCTTGCCCCTGAGATAGGGACATCAAAGTTTTTTCTGCCTGAAGCTCCAAATGAGGTTCGTCATAAAGCAACCCCAAGGCCAGAAAAAACGCATCCACATTGAGCAACGCAGGATCCCCTGGTGTCAATGAAAAAGCCCAGTCTTGAGGGTCGCCCCGGAGCAAGGAAATCACAATCCTGACCTGCTGTGCAGGGTCTCCGGCAGAGCGAGATTTCAGGGACAAAAATAATTTGCAATTATTTCGAAAATTCTGAAACCCAGATCTATTCCCCGAGAAAAATTCCGGCAAAGGAATTCTCGGCTCAGATACAGGTGCATGACAAACAAAATCTTGCAAATTTTGTACCTTCGTGGCGAGATTATTCAAACCTGCAGTTACACTCTGAAGATCCATTACAAACAGGTGGACACAGAGCCATTCAAGGGTTAAGAGGAGGTAAGAAGCAGCTAGACAGCAATTAAGGGCTAGGCAGCAAAACTCTGAAGGGAAAAAAAAAAAAAAAACACTTCTCTATCTCCTGCTTCAGCCCAAACAATTAACACTTTGTGGGCCGGTCAAACTGTCATGATCTCAATGGCAAGAGAACATAGCATCAGCTTATATAGGAACTAGCTCTTGGAAGATGGGAACTGAGCTGACCATGAACTAAACCTAACACACAACTAGCAGTGGCCGGGTAGCATGCCTACGTTGATTCTAGATGCCCAGCACCAGCCGGAGGACTAAATAATGCTAGCAGAGGAAAATATTAGTCCTAGCTCACCTCTAGAGAAATACCCCGAAAGGAGACAGAGGCCCCCCACATGTATTGGCGGTGAATTAAGATGAAATAACAAAACGTAGTATGAAAATAGGTTTAGCAAATTTGAGGTCCACTTACTACATAGCAGAAGACAGAAAGAACACTTTCATGGTCAGCTAAAAACCATATCAAAACACCATCCAGAAATTACTTTAAAACTCTGTCATTAACTCATAACACCAGAGTGGCAATTCCTGTTCACAAGAGCTTTCCAGACACAGTAACGAAACTACAGCTGTGAACTGGAACAAAAATGCAAAAACAAACATGGACAAGAGTCCAACTTATCTAGTAGTTGTCTAGGAGCAGGAACAAGCACAGAGAGGCTTCTGATAACATTGTTGACCGGCAAGCAACTAACAAAGCAGCAAGGTTATATAGCGACTCCCACATCTTGATGGGAACAGGTGAACAGAGAAGATGAAGACACCAGTTCAATTCCACCAGTAGCCACCGGGGGAGCCCAGAATCCAAATTCACAACAGTCCCCCCCTGGGACAAAGTAAAAAAGTAAAAAAAAAAAATTCCACATGTGTAAAAAAAAAAAAAAAAAATTCCTAAATAAATAATAATAATAATAAAAAAATATTATTCCCATAAATACATTTCTTTATCTAAAAAAAACAAACAAAAACAATAAAAGTACACATATTTAGTATCGCCGCGTCCGTAACGACCCAACCTATAAAACTGTCCCACTAGTTAACCCCTTCAGTAAACACCGTAAGAAAAAAAAAAAAAAAACGAGGCAAAAAACAACGCTTTATTACCATACCGCCGAACAAAAAGTGGAATAACACGCGATCAAAAAGACGGATATAAATAACCATGTTACCGCTGAAAACGTCATCTTGTCCCGCAAAAAACGAGCCGCCATACAGCATCATCAGCAAAAAAATAAAAAAGTTATAGTCCTGAGAATAAAGCGATGCCAAAATAATTATTTTTTCTATAAAATAGTTTTTATCGTATAAAAGCGTCAAAACATAAAAAAATGATATAAATGAGGTATCGCTGTAATCGTACTGACCCGACGAATAAAACTGCTTTATCAATTTTACCAAGCGCAGAACGGTATAAACGCCTCTCCCAAAAGAAATTCATGAATAGCTGGTTTTTGGTTATTCTGCCTCACAAAAATCGGAATAAAAAGTGATAAAAAATGGTCACGTGTCCGAAAATGTTACCAATAAAAACGTCAACTCGTCCCGCAAAAAACAAGACCTCACATGACTCTGTGGACCAAAATGTGGAAAAATTATAGGTCTCAAAATGTGGAGACGCAAAAACTTTTTTGCTATAAAAAGCGTCTTTTAGTCTGGTTTCACACTTGCGTTTTTATCTGCATGCGTTTTTTAAAAAAACCGCATGTGTGAAAAAATGCATGCAAACGCGGTAAAACGCATGCGTTTTTATAGAAAAACACAAGAAAACAAGAAAAAAACAAAAAACCCTAACCCTACCCCTAACCTGAAATACGTGGCACTGAAATACGTGGCACTGAAATATACGTTTATATACGTATATACGTATATAAGTGCCACGATATTTCAGTGGCCACGTATATAAGTGCCACGTATTTAAGTGCCACGTATTTAAGTGCCACGTATGTAAGTGCCACGTATTTAAGTGCCACGTATTTAAGTGCCACGTATTTAAGTGCCACGTATTTAAGTGCCACGTATTTAAGTGCCACGTATTTAAGTGCCACGTATTTTTCAGTGCCTGAAATACGTGGCACTGAAATACGTGGCACTGAAATACGTGGCACTGAAATACGTGGCACTGAAATATCGTGGCACTTAAATACGTGGCACTTAAATACGTGGCACTTAAATACGTGGCACTTAAATACGTGGCACTTAAATACGTGGCACTTAAATACGTGGCACTTAAATACGTGGCACTTAAATACGTGGCACTTATAAACGTGGCACTTATATACGTGGCACTTATATACGTGGCACTTATATACGTGGCACTTACATACGTGGCACTTACATACGTGGCACTTACATACGTGGCACTTACATACGTGGCACTTACATACGTGGCACTTACATACGTGGCACTTATATACGTGGCACTTATGACTGTCAGAAAATGTTCAGTAAACGGTTAGGGGTGAGGTTAGGGGTAGGGTTTCAGGTAGAATTGGGGAGTTTCCACTGTTCAGGCACATCAGGGGCTCTCCAAACGCGACATGGCGTCCAATCTCAATTCCAGCCAATTCTGCGTTGAAAAAGTAAAACAGTGCTCCTTCCCTTCCGAGCTCTCCCGTGCGTCCAAAAAGGGGTTTACCCCAACATATGGGGTATCAGCGTACTAGGGACAAATTGAACAACAACTTCTGGGGTCCAAGTTCTCTTGTTATCCTTGGGAAAATAAAAATTTGGGGGGCTAAAAATCATTTTTGTGGGAAAAAAAATATGTTTTATTTTCACGGCTCTGCGTTGTAAACTGTAGTGAAACACTTGGGGGTTCAAAGTTCTCACAACACATCTAGATAAGTTCCTTGGGAGGTCTAGTTTCCAATATGGGGTCACTTGTGGGGGGTTTGTACTATTTGGGTACATCAGGGGCTCTGCAAATGCAACGTGACGCCTGCAGACCAATCCATTTAAGTCTGCATTCCAAATGGCGCTCCTTCCCTTCCGAGCTCTGTCATGCGCCCAAACAGTGGTTCCCCCCCCACATAGGGGGTATCAGCGTACTCAGGACAAATTGGACAACAACTTTTAGGGTCCAATTTATCCTGATACCCTTGTGAAAATACAAAACTGGGGGCTAAAAAATCATTTTTGTGAAAAAAAAATAATTTTTATTTTCACGGCTCTGCGTTATAAACTGTAGTGAAACACTTGGGGGTTCAAAGTTCTCACAACACATCTAGATAAGTTCCTTGGGGGGTCTAGTTTCCAATATGGGGTCACTTGTGGGGGGTTTGTACTGTTTGGGTACATCAGGGGCTCTGCAAATGCAACGTGACGCCTGCAGACCAATCCATTTAAGTCTGCATTCCAAATGGCGCTCCTTCCCTTCCGAGCTCTGTCATGCGCCCAAACAGTGGTTCCCCCCCACATAGGGGGTATCCGCGTACTCAGGACAAATTGGACAACAACTTTTAGGGTCCAATTTATCCTGATACCCTTGTGAAAATACAAAACTGGGGGCTAAATTTCATTTTTGTGAAAAAAAAAAAAAAAATTATTTTCACGGCTCTGCGTTATAAACTGTAGTGAAACACTTGGGGGTTCAAAGCTCTCAAAACACATCTAGATAAGTTCCTTAGGGGGTCTACTTTCCAAAATGGTGTCACTTGTGGGGGGGTTTAATGTTTAGGCACATCAGGGGCTCTCCAAACGCAACATGGCATCCCATCTTAATTCCAGTCAATTTTGCATTGAAAAGTAAAATAGCGCTTCTTCCCTTCTGAGCTCTGCTATGCGCCCAAACAATGGTTTACACCCACATATGGGGTATCGTCGTACTCAGGACAAATTGCACAACAACTTTTGTGGTCTAATTTCTTCTCTTACCCTTGGGGAAATAAAAAAATGGGGGTGAAAAGATCATTTTTGTGAAAAAATATGATTTTTTATTTTTACGGCTCTGCATTATAAACTTCTGTGAAGCACTTGTTGGGTCAAAGTGCTCACCACACATCTAGATAAGTTCCTTAGGGGGTCTACTTTCCAAAATGGTGTCACTTGTTAGGGGTTTCAATGTTTAGGCACATCAAGGGCTCTCTAAATGCAACATGGCGTCCCATCTCAATTCCAGTCAATTTTGCATTGAAAAGTCAAATGGCGCTCCTTCCCTTCCGAGCTCTGCCCTGCGCCCAAACAATGGTTTACACCCACATATGGGGTATCATCGTACTCAGGACAAATTGCACAACAATTTTTGGGGTCCAATTTCTTCTCTCACCCTTGGGAAAATAAAAAATTGGGGGTGAAAAGATCATTTTTGTGAAAAAATATGATTTTTTATTTTTACGGCTCTGCATTATAAACTTCTGTAAAGCACTTGTTGGGTCAAAGTGCTCACCACACATCTAGATAAGTTCCTTAGGGGGTCTACTTTCCAAAATGGTGTCACTTGTTAGGGGTTTCAATGTTTAGGCACATCAGGGGCTCTCCAAATGCAACATGGCGTCCCATCTCAATTCCAGTCAATTTTGCATTGAAAAGTCAAATGGCGCTCCTTTGCTTCCAAGCTCTGCCATGCGCCCAAACTGTGGTTTACCCCCACATATGGGGTATCAGCGTACTCAGGACAAATTGTACAACAACTTTTGGGGTCTATTTTCTCCTGTTACCCTTGGTAAAATAAAACAAATTGGAGCTGAAATAAATTTTGTGTGAAAAAAAGTTAAATGTTCATTTTTATTTAAACATTCCAAAAATTCCTGTGAAACACCTGAAGGGTTAATAAACTTCTTGAAAGTGGTTTTGAGTACCTTGAGGGGTGCAGTTTTTAGAATGGTGTCACACTTGGGTATTTTCTATCATATAGACCCGTCAAAATGACTTCAAATGAGATGTGGTCCCTAAAAAAAAATGGTGTTGTAAAAATGAGAAATTGCTGGTCAACTTTTAACCCTTATAACTCCGTCACAAAAAAAAATTTTGGTTCCAAAATTGTGCTGATGTAAAGTAGACATGTGGGAAATGTTATTTATTAAGTATTTTGTGTGACATATGTCTGTGATTTAAGGGCATAAAAATTCAAAGTTGGAAAATTGCGAAATTTTCAAAATTTTCGCCAAATATTCGTTTTTTTCACAAATAAACGCAAGTTATATCGAAGAAATTTTACCACTAACATGAAGTACAATATGTCACGAGAAAACAATGTCAGAATCGCCAAGATCCGTTGAAGCGTTCCAGAGTTATAACCTCATAAAGGGACAGTGGTCAGAATTGTAAAAATTGGCCTGGTCATTAACGTGCAAACCACCCTCGGGGCTTAAGGGGTTAAGCTGTATCAAGGTTTGTAACATGTTTCACAAGTTAACAATTGCTGCTATTCTACCCAATTAAAGTCTACCATTGTAATTTTGAAAAGATGCAAATAAATCTATTAACTACCATAGGATATGTCATAAAAAGCAAACATTTGTTTTAATTGCTTTAAAAACAATTCAGCTTTTATCCACATAGAAGATATTGCATACTTTTTTGCATTCATTTGGAAATAAATCAAGTGTCTCACACATATTCATAATAGAGCAACAATTAAAGCATTCTTAACCATCCCTAAAACTTAACAGTGTCTTAACTGTATTGTTATTTTTTACAATTTTTGCATAAGGATTTTACATATACAAATATGGAAATCAAACAACAAAAGGCTTGTGCAGGCCTAGGGCTCAAATCTTATGAATCCTCACAATGTGTAATAAATAGCGATCATCGAATAGTGAAATATTTAGGTTCGGGAAAATTGGCATGAATAATTTCTAATATCCTTGCATTCGTACTGAATAACGAGTCAAATACAAGTCAGTGGGAAAGCCAAATATTTTTTCTGCTGGACCCAACAAGCAGGTCTGGGGGTATGAGAATAAAGCTGAAATGGATGGGAACGGCATGTTGAAGATGCTTGTATGCTTTCCTAACTCACATATGGTATCTTGGAAAAATGTAGTGCCGATTTTATGGATTTTTAAAAAGACCTATCAAACCACACAACATTTTTTTTAAAGGGAAAAATGCTAAGAAACATTATTTCCTTCATAATTACATGTATATAATGCAAAAGAAAAAAATAAAAAAATATATATCTTCCCTTAGTATATGTTCAAACGGAGCGTTTTGACTTTATTTTTTACTTTAACATTTGTGAGGGCTCTCACTCCTACATTTGGGAGGTCCCTCCCTTATGCCAAAAAGTTAGCAAGATAGTGGAATACATATTCCACATCACTTTACAATGAAAGCTGAAACATGCCAATTTGAATTTTGGGCTTTGACCGCCACCACCACCACCATGTCCACTGCCATGTCATCATGCGGCCCTCGTTGACAATTAGCAGAGAACCAGCAGGTGCAGTGAAACTTGTTTGGTAAGGGCCATCAGGTAGCCCTGTATCATACATTTGGGAGAGCCCTCACTACTACTTTTGGAAGGTTCCTCCCTCATGGCAAATAGTAAGTCAGATAGTGGAATTCATATTCCCCATCCCTTTAGAATGCTATTTAAAACATGCCGATTTGAATTTTGGGCATCGCCTGCCACCGCCACCATCATGTCCAACGACATGTCATTATGCACCCCTCGCTTTTAATTTTCAGAGGGCCACCAGTTGCTGTGAAACCTGCATTTTGTAAGGTCCACAGTTTATTTTTGCCACCGGATCCCAATGTAACCACTGTCATAGCAGGTGAAGCCACTGTAAGGTGAATATAATACAGAATTTGGGTGAGCTGTATGATCAATGTCAGTAAATTGGATTCTACAAGACACCAAAAGCATTAGAATTAAATTCGGAATACAGTGTATGCAAGCGAGGGCCTGTATTGTGGTCAGTCTGTCAGGCCTGAAACCCATGTCAGGAATATGTACAAGCCTCATTTTACTTGGAAACAGCCTCCTCAAAGTAAAGAGCCAGGAGTGCCATTGACCAATCTTCAAAAGACCAAACATTTCTTCTGGAAACTACACAATGAGGCAGAATGTATATTTTGCATGGTTTTGAGCAACACTGGAGTAATTACAGAATATGTCCCAGAGAGTGTCAAAATCTGTGGAGTGTATTACTCAGGTGACAGGCAGTGCTACAAAGCTCAGGTAAAGGCTTTAGCGTGGCAATGACCATGTTCCAATATGTGTAAGGCTGCAGCTTGAATAGGTCTGTGGAGCGTATTAACCCAGTCTCTCAGACATGCTTAAAATACACAGAAAATGGGTAATACCCCACCACCATTTTTTGTAAGGAACCACATTTAGAAAATGTAAGGGAAGCAAAAGTTTAATAAAGAGACAAAACCCTCATTTAGGAGCCTGAAAAAGTCAGCAATGGTCTTTGTCTAGCACAGGACAATGTACAGTGGGTACGAAAAGTATTCAGACCCCTTCAAATTTTTCACTCTTTGTTTCCTTGCATCAATTTGGTAAATTCAAAAAGTTTTTTTTCTCATTAATGTACACTCTGCACCCCATCTTGACTGAAAGAAACAGAAATGTAGTAATTTTTGCAAATTTATAAAAAAATTACAACTGAAATATCACATGGTCATAAGTAAATGAAAAAGAAGCAACACGGCACTCGTACTAATAATCAGTATAGGTGCTCAAGTAGGGTATCCAGGAATCCAAAATAAGAAAAAAAAAACAAAAAAACTTGGCACTCAAGAAGAATTTTGGTGTAAAGAAGAGGATCCTTTAATGTGCATCCACAAAGATATAAGTTTGAACGTTTTCGGTCCACATCCGGACCATCATCAGAACAATTTTACTGGTATGGAAAAAATTTAGAAGATATACATAAGTGAATCACCACACAAAAACATAAAAATAAAATATCATAACTATGCACATATTAGTACATGGAAAATAAAGGAAAAAACAAAGAATAAAACACAGACGAAAACGTAGTATGTCTCATTCGAAGAGTAGAGAAAATAATCACAAAAAAGTTCCCAAAGGTAGTGAGGCACAATCAGTACCCAGTGTGCTGGAGGCTAGAGCTGGATTCTCATCAAGGAGACAAAATTGTATAAAAGTAGAATTACACAGACAGAGATAAAACAATGAGTGCCGTACTCCACGTGCGCTGACATCCACAGGATCTCCCATTGCATCCAGGTAATCCCCACAGCAGCATAATACAATCCAGCGCCATGTAAGCACTGTTTTTTTTTTTTTTTTTCCCTTGCCTTCCATATGGACATGTATTGGAGCAACTTAATTGCCCACCACCACTAGTATCTATCCCGTCTATGGCTCCCACTATATGGCATTGTATGCATCCTGCTATTCACCATGTTATCTGGGTACACCACCATTTAATAACTCTGAACTGTACTCCTGAATAAGTTTTGCACCATGACAGCATAGACCTGTGGAGCTCGCCACCTCAACCTACGTTCTTGCCACATTGGGATACAACAGTAGGCATCTGAGTTTTGATATTAACCTCTTCTTATTCCCCTTATCTCCCAGGCCAGTTGAATAATCCAGTTGGAACCAACACTGACCCTACATGCGCTTTACCTACTGTACCAGGTCTCTATGGACTACCATTTTCTATGTTCATTGTATCATCAGTATCCTTTTTCACCATAGCACTCATTGTTTTATCTCCGTCTGTGTAATTCTACTTTTATACAATTTTGTCTCCATGACGAGAATCCAGCTCTAGCCTCCAGCACACTGGGTACTGATTGCGCCTCACTACCTTTGGGAACTTTGTTTGCAATTATTTTCTCTACTCTTTGAATGAGACATACTACAATTTTGTCTGTGTTTTATATTTTGTTTTTAACTTTATTTTCCATGTACTGATATGTGCATAGTTGTTATGATATTTTATTTTCCTGTTTTTGTGTGATGATTCACTTATGTATATCTTTTCAATTTTTTCGATGCTAGGAAAATTGTTCTGATGAAGGTCCGGATGTGGACCGAAAACGTTCAAACTTATATCTTTGTGGATGCACATTAAAGGATCTTCTTCTTTACACCAAAGTTCTTCTTGAGTGCCAAGTTTTTTCTTACATGGCCATAAGTATTCAGACCCTTTGCTCGATATTGAGTAGAAGCACCTTTTGAGCTAGTACAGCCATGAGTCTTCTTGAGAATGATGCAAAAAGTTTTTCACACCTGAATTTGGGGATCCTCTGCCATTCTTCCTGGCAGATCCTCTCCAGTTCCATCAGGTTAGATGGTGAATATTGGTGGACAGCCATTTTCAGGCCCCTCCAGAGATGCTCAATTGCAGTTAGGTCAGGGCTATGGCTGGACCAGTCAAGAATGGTCACAGAGTTGTTCTGAAGCCACTCTTTTGTTATTTTAGCTGTGTGCTTAGGGTCATTGTCTTGTTGGAAGGTGAACGTTCGACCAAGTCTGGGTTTTAGACCACTCTGGAAGAGGTTTTCATCCAGGATATCTCTGTACTTGGCCGCATTCATGTCTCCTTCAATGACAACTAGTCATCCTGTCCCTGCAGCTGAAAAACACCCCCATAGCATGAGGCTGCCACCTGCATGTTTCACTGTTGGCATTGTATTGGGCAGGTGAAGAGCAGTGCCTGGTTTACTCCACACATACCACTTTGAATTATTACCAAAAAGGTCTATCTTCATCTCATCAGACCAGAGAATCTTATTTATCATAGCCTGGGAGTCCTTCATGTATTTTTAAGCAAACTCAATGCAGGCATTCATATGTCTTACACTGGGATAGGCTTCCATCCGGCCACTCTGACATAAAGGCCCGACTGGTGGAGGGCTGCAGTGATAGTTGACTTTGTGGAACATTTGAGGAGCTCAGCCACAGTGATCTTGGGGTTTTCTTTACCGCTCTCACCAAGGCTCTTCTCCCACGATTGCTCAGTTTGGCTGGACAGCCAGGTCTAGGAAGACTTATGGTGGTTACAAACTTCTTCCATTTAAGGATAATGGAGGCCACTGTGCTCTTAGGAATGTTGAGTACTGCAGAAATTCTGTTGTAACCTTGGCCGGATCTGTGACTTGCCACAATTCTGTCTCTGAGCTCCCTGGTCAGTTCCTTTGACTTCATGATTCTCATTTGGTATGACATGCACTGTGAGCTGTGAGGTATTTTATAGACAGGTGTGTACCTTTCTAAATCAAGTCCTATCAGTTTAATTAAACACAGCTGGACTCCATTGAAGGAGTAGAACCATCCTAAGGAGGATCACAAGGAAATGGACAGCATGTGACTTAAATATGAGTGTCTGAGCAAAGGATACAAATACTTATTACCATGTGATATTTCAGGGTTTTTTTATAAAGTTTGCAAAAATGTCTACACTTCTGTTTTTTTCAGTCAAAATGGGGTGCAGAGTGTGCATTAATGTGAAAAAATGAACTTTTTAAATTTATCAAATGGCTGCAATGAAACAAATAGTGAAACATTTAAAAGGGTCTGAATACTTTCCGTACCCACTTTAAATTGCTAATGATTATGAATGCCTTATCTAATGATTTGTGAACAGACATATATGCTGACAAGGGACAACTGAATGCTGTACTAGTTTGTACCCAGGCATTCCACTCACCAACTGGGATACTGCATATATAAGCAGTATTTGGCATATGCTAACAGAGGCATTATGTTGAATTTCCATTTAGGAAGGGATGTGTGGGTACGATTTTCGAACTAGGGGCAAATATAGAGAGCATGTTTCATTACTCACATTATTATTCTGTGTAAGGCTGAAACCTGAAGATTTGTGTTGAGCATATTAATACCTTTGTGATCAAAAATTTCAAGTGCAGACCCCAAAAAACAACATTGGGCTCCCAGATACAGGCTTAAAGAGGCCGTGAGAAGGGCCACACAATAAAAAAAGATAATAATCAAATATATAGAGATTGAGAGTAGAAAATTGACCATTGCACAATGTACAAAGGTTTCCAAAAATTACCCCAAGGGGGCTGTATTATACACGCTGAAAGAGACTGTTTTGGGTAATTCACAATACACTTAGCAGTTATTACTACAGATAGAGATATAGAGTACAACTTTCACCATTGCACAATGTGCAAAATTTGAAAAAAAAATTACCCAAGGTGCCTGTATCATACATGCTGAAAGACACCGTGATGGGGACATCACAATACACAGAGCAGGTATTAAAAGAGGTAGAGATATTAAGTAAAATTTTCACTATTACACAATGTACAAAGTTTTCCAATAATTACCCAAGGAGTCTGTATCATACAAGCTGAAATACGCCGTGATGGGGACATCACAATACACTTAGCAGTTATTTCAAGAGGTAGAGATAGAGAGTACAAGTTTCACCATTGCAGAATGTGCAAAGGTTTCAAAAAATAAGCCAAGGGCTCACTCTCAAACCAGATTAAAGATGCCATGATGGGGATATCGCAATACACTTAGCAGTCATTATTTCAGAAGTAGAGACTACAAGTTTCACCATTACACAAAGTGCAAAGGTTTCTAACAGTATAAAACAATACGGACGTGGGGTATACATAGCTGACAACTAAGCACTTATTGCAGAAGCAGGAGGAGGAGGAGTTGATTTCATGAACAAAGTGGTTTTGGATGGTAAGGGATGGATGTTAAGACATCTTAAAAAACAACAACATTTGGCCTGCATTTACATAACATTGCTGTCATCCCTATGGCTTACAAAGTCAGAGGAAATCCAGCCCTTGTTCTATTTAAGAAGAGTCAGCCTGTCTGCATTTTCTGTTGACAGGCCGGTGCACCTATCCGTTATGATTTCACCTGCTGATCTAAAAACCCACTCAGACAGCACACTTGCCGCAGGGCATGGCAGCACTTCCAAGGTGTACAAGGAGAGGTCAGGCCAACTGTGCAGCTTGGAAAACCAATAGTGAAAGGACACTGAAGAATCAGGAAAAACACTGGTATGCTCATTTAGGCAGTCCTTCAACATCTTGGTCAACTTTACCATCTTGCCAACTGTCGCGGCTCCTGCGCAGGTGAAATTCTCTGCCCTTTTGAGGGCTGAGCAAAGTACTGCAGGGCGCAGGTGCCGGGAAAGGTCAGAGAGGCCTGGCGCCTGTGCACTGCAGTACTTTACATTTCACTCAACAGGGCAAATCATTACACCTGCGCAGGAGCTGCGACAGAAGCAAGGAAAAAGACGTCATCGCATGAAGATGTGAGGCACTGGACCCGGATCCGTGACACCCATCAGACCCGAACAAAACCGGGTAAGTATAATCCAGCTGGTTTTCTTAACTTTCAGGTTACATTGGGGGCTTATCTAAAGCATTACAGAATGCTGTAGATAAGCCTCTAATGGCGGTGGCTGCAGCTTATATGCAAAAAATGAGGTGACAGATTCCCTTTAGCGTGAAGCACCTGGGGGTTGAAGGTGCTCAATACACATCTAGATAAGGTCCCATAGGGGTCTAGTTTCCAAAAGGTTTCTTTTTAGGGGGTTTCTACTGTTTAACAATATCACAGAAACAAAAAATGTACGTGCCTAATTTAACAATTAATTCACCGACTAAAGCACTCAATTGACAGATAATTAAATACACGTTAAAACATAACATTTAATAATATTTTAGATAAAATAGACAACACACACGTCCTAAAAAGGCTACTGTTTGGCTAGAAAAAGATACAGGGTGCTCTCAATCCCTAATGCGCAGGCTGTCTGTACCCTGCCTTGCTGCGGAGGTTGGCACCCTATGAGACCTGCGCAATGGCGCCCCCGCTCAACGTGGACTCGTCCTATCTCACCCTAAGCCACCCTCAAGTGCAGAATGATAGACAAACAGCAGACCAAACACACAGACAAACAGATAACAATGACTAATGTGCCTTGTACTTATACGCACATAAAATAAGTGCTCACGTGTGTTCTCTCTGAGTTAATAGTAGCACACGTATAGTACATAATTGCACATGACCCTATCAAGCCTATAGACTCCCTATGGGATATCTGCACCTATATCCGCCCTGCCTATTTGCGGGGGTTGGCACCCTACAAATTCCTGCGCAATGTGGCGCCCCCGCTCTCGTAGGCTGGCCCTATTGAGCCCTAGCGCTGTGGGCTAACAATCGCTGCAAAGCACGCTGATTGCTGGATAAGGTAAAAAAATACTAAGGCACCAAATAGATAGATAAGAAACAGTATAAATCACCAATCTAGTATATAGGCATATATTTAGACAGTATGTTCATCTCGATGCGTTTCTCCGAGATCGGTTCATCAGGAGACATACTAGAATAAATTCACTTATCTGAATGAAAGACAAGAAGGTAAACCACTTTAGAGGTACGGTGCGGTGCAGCGGTGGGGAACAATGTCCATCCTGAATCCACTGTTTGAGTCAGCCTGACTCAAACAGTGGATTCAGGATGGACATTGTTCCCCACCGCTGCACCGCACCGTACCTCTAAAGTGGTTTACCTTCTTGTCTTTCATTCAGATAAGTGAATTTATTCTAGTATGTCTCCTGATGAACCGATCTCGGAGAAACGCGTCGAGATGAACATACTGTCTAAATATATGCCTATATACTAGATTGGTGATTTATACTGTTTCTTATCTATCTATTTGGTGCCTTAGTATTTTTTTACCTTATCCAGCAATCAGCGTGCTTTGCAGCGATTGTTAGCCCACAGCGCTAGGGCTCAATAGGGCCAGCCTACGAGAGCGGGGGCGCCACATTGCGCAGGAATTTGTAGGGTGCCAACCCCCGCAAATAGGCAGGGCGGATATAGGTGCAGATATCCCATAGGGAGTCTATAGGCTTGATAGGGTCATGTGCAATTATGTACTATACGTGTGCTACTATTAACTCAGAGAGAACACACGTGAGCACTTATTTTATGTGCGTATAAGTACAAGGCACATTAGTCATTGTTATCTGTTTGTCTGTGTGTTTGGTCTGCTGTTTGTCTATCATTCTGCACTTGAGGGTGGCTTAGGGTGAGATAGGACGAGTCTACGTTGAGCGGGGGCGCCATTGCGCAGGTCTCATAGGGTGCCAACCTCCGCAGCAAGGCAGGGTACAGACAGCCTGCGCATTAGGGATTGAGAGCACCCTGTATCTTTTTCTAGCCAAACAGTAGCCTTTTTAGGACGTGTGTGTTGTCTATTTTATCTAAAATATTATTAAATGTTATGTTTTAACGTGTATTTAATTATCTGTCAATTGAGTGCTTTAGTCGGTTTCTACTGTTTAGGCACGTTAAGGGCTCTTCAAACGCAACATGGCGTCCTCTAATTATTCCATCAATTTTTTTGCATTCAAAAAGCCAAATGGCACTCCTTACATTCCAAGCCCTGCCCTGTGCTAAAACAGTAGTATTCCCCCACATATGGGGTATCGGCGTACTCAGGAGAAATTGCACAACAAAATGTATGGAGCGATTTTTCCTGTTACCCTTATGAAAATGCAAAATATGGAGCTAAAAATGATTTATTTGGGAAAAATGTTTTTTTTTCCCACGGGTCTACGTTATATACGTCTGTGAAGCACCTGTGAGTTTATGGTGTTCAATACACATCTAGATAAGTTTCCTAAGGGGTCTAGTTTCCAAATTGGTGTCATTTGTTGGGGGCTTCCACTCTTTAGGCACATCTGGGGCTCTCCAAATTCAAAAAGTCAAATGGCGCTCCTTTCCTTCCAAGCCGTGCAATGCACCCTAACAGTTGTTTTCCTTCACATGTTGGGCATCTGTGCACAAAGGAGAAAATGCACAACAAATTGTATGGAGCAATTTATCTTGTTATCCTTATGAAAATGCATAATTTGGAGCTAAAAATATTTATCTGGGGCTCAATACACATCTAGATAAGTTCAATAATAGGTCTGATTTCCAAAATGGTGTCAATTGTTGTGGTTTTCCTCTGTTTAGGCACATCAGGGGCTCTCCAAACATGATATGGCAGCCACTAATTATGCCAGCAAATTGTACATTCAAAAAGTGAAATAGCGTTCCTTTTCTTCCAAGTCCTGCTATGTACTCAAACAGTAGATTTTGGCAACATATGGGGTATTGGCATGCTCTGGAGAAATTGCACAATAAAATGAATTGTCCATTTTCTTCTGTTACCCTTGCAAAAGTAAAAAATAATTAGGTCTAAAGGAAAATTTTTGTGAAATAAAAGGAAATGTTTATTTTTTTCTTCCATATTCCAAAAATTCCTGTGAAGCACCTGAAGAGTTAATAAACTTTTTGAATGTGGTTTTGAGTACCTTGAGGGGTGCAGCTTTTAGTATGGTGTCATATTTGGATATTTTCTGTCATACAGGCTCCTCAAAGTCACTTCAAATGTGAGGTGGTCCCTTAAAAAATGGTTTTGCAAATTTTGCTGTAAAAATGAGAAATTGCTTGTCAATTTTTTACCTTTTTAACCTCCTAAGAAAAAAAATTATATTTCCCAAATTGTGCTGATGATGTAACGTAGACATGTGGTACATGTTATTTATCAACTATTTTGTACAATATGACTCTTTGATATAAGGGCATAAAAATTAAAAGTTTCAAAATTGCAAAATTTTCATAATTTTTGCCAAATTTCCTTTTTTTTCACAAATAAATGCAAGTCATATCAAATAAATTTTTCCACTATCATAAAGTTTAATATGTCCCGAGAAAACAATCTCAGAATCATTGGGACCCATTAAAGCGTTCCTGAGTTATGATCTCAAAAGTTGACAGTGGTCAGAATTGTAAAAATTGGCCAGGTCAGGAAGGTGAAAACAGACTTTGGGGTAAAGGGGTTAATAGCGCAGGAAGGGGATATAGATATTGGCCCCTTCCCAGACTAAAAATATCAGCTATCAGCTGCCCCAGAAAGGGCGATGGGCCAAATCTGGCGCTTAAACTCATGCTTTCTGCTTGCCCTGTAGTGGTGGCAAGTGGAGTATTTGTTGGGGGGTTGATGTCACCATGTGTTGCCTGGTGACATCAAGCCCACAGGTTAGGAATGGAGAGACGTTTATAAGCTGCCCCCAATACTAACCCCAAAGTGATATTATAAAGAAACACACACAGAATAAAGTCCTTTAAAGTCCTTTATTATAAATATTGACACAGACTGCTTTATTGAATCTAAATGAAACTATACTTACCGAACACCTAATCCACTGAAGCCAACGTCTCCTGCATCCAAAATAGAATAATAAACCACAATATTCCTCATCTGTCCGACATGAAGATAATAATCCATAATGTCCCACGACAATCTTGGTGACTTTAAGAGCAGTCACTGATGTCACTGCTCTCAAAGACAGCTGGCTATGCACTGACACAGAAGGCAATTGCTAGTGCAGAGTAAAGCACTGAGCTGCCGTGAGAGAGGTCACACAAGTTTATTAACTGATGAGCTCCGATGATCTCACCGATGATCTCTGTAGTTCATCATGAACTCATGTGACCTCTCTCACAGCAGCTCAATGCTTTACACTGCGGGAGAGATTACCTCCTGTCAGTGCATCACCGGTGGCTGGTTAGAGCAGTCACATTTCATGATGTGATGGTTCTACACATAAAATCGCCATGGGACATTCGGGAGTACGTGGACTGCAGTGAACATTGGTGGGTTATTATTTTTTCAAAGAGACATGGGCATCGGTGATTGGGCGTTAAGGTGAGTATATTTTGTTTTTTATTTTAGATTTCTTATAGGAGAGGAGGGCGTCAGGGATTTGGTATTAAATGAGTATAATGTGTTTTTTTTTTTATTTGAATATGTAGTTAATTAATTTTTATTTTTTTTATCTTTGAGCACAGGTGCCAGCTGACGAGAGACTACTACTCCCTTCAGCGGCTCCTGCTATCACTGTTATCAGTGACAGCAGACATATCCTGACCCCGCAGTGATCTGACAATGGTAAGGTTTTATTTATCTTTGACCTCAGAGACTACTTCTCCCATCAGTGGCACCTGCTATCACTTTTATCAGTGACAGCAGATGCAGGCTGATGGGAGAAGTAGTATCTCATCAGCCGGCGCCTGCTGACCTGCGGTAAGCTTTTTACCACGTGTCACCGAAGGGCTCTGATGGCAGAAACGATCTACTGGTGGTAAAGTTACAACCGATCAGAAGCACCTGGCCGCTGTTTTCACACAGGCACACAGACTGAGAAACAGTGGCTTTTGTGCTGTGTACATTCGACTATATTAGGCTAGTTTCACATATGCGTTTAAATCCGCAGCGTTTAAAATGCATCCGCAAGTGGTGGAAAAAACGCATATGAACGCGTACAAACACGGCATTTTTTTGACGCATGCGTTGACGCATGCGATTTAAAAAACGCTGCGTTTGTACGCGTTTACATGCGTTTTTTCCTGCGTTTGCGTTTTTGGTGCTCATGATGAGAAATTTCACAAGAGAAAAATCTAGATAACCAGACAACGCCAATAGGACTACAGAGGGCGTGTATTAAGGGATCTCTATATATAGACCCTAGGGCTACTGACATTTTTACAGTTTGCTACTGTATCCTGTGTCATGATGGATCTTCACATGGAGAGCTTTTATTTCAACCTGTATTTCAGCTTCAAACTGTTTCTTGCCTGTGCTTTTGCTTGGGAGCAAGACAGAAATCGCCAAAGATGGAGAAGGAGACAACGTAGGCGTTTTTGGAGGCACCCACATTATCGAACTACGTGAGAGCCGTGGAGCCTACCACACACTCTATGCCGAGCTTAATGCCAACCCGGAGAAATTCCAGGAATACTCACGAATGTTGCAAGACTCGTTCCGGGATTTGCTTTCTCGTGTCCAAGGAGCCATACGGCAACAGGACACCCAGCTCCGTAGAGCGATTCCACCCGAGGAACGTCTGCTGGTTACATTAAGGTACGTTCAAAATCTAAACCAATGACAGTCAAAATTTAGTGTTTTCAGACATTTATTTTTTGGGTATTTTCCTTTCTTTCTTTAGCGTAATCACACCATAAAAAGAATAGATTGTAATGTTTTTAGTGTTTGTTTTTCTTCCAGATTTCTGGCCACCGGAGAGAGTTTATTATTCCTCCACTTCCAATACCAGCTTGGAATATCCACCCTGTCCGGAATAGTTGTGGACACCTGCCGGGCATTGTGGAATGTACTCCGGAATGAGTTTATACCCCTACCCACCTTGGACATGTGGCTAGAAATTGCGGAGAAATTCTGGAGTGTGTGTGAATTCCCCAACTGTTTAGGAGCGGTGGATGGAAAGCACATTCGCATTATCATACCAGCCAGAACAGGATCGGAGTACTTCAATTACAAAAAATATTTTTCTGTTGTGCTCATGGCAATTGCCGATGCGAACTGTCGCTTCATCGCCGTGGACATTGGTGCTTTTGGACGTGGCAACGATTCCCAGACTTTCAAGAACTTGGATATGGGCCGCCGTGTGTATGGCAACAATTTCAATTTTCCCCCGCCACAACCTCTCCCCAACACTCAAGGGCCACCAATGCCATTTGTTATGGTTGGGGATGAGGCCTTTCAGATGTGTGGAAACCTACTGAAGCCCTATTCCAGTCGGGACTTGAACCACACTAGAAGGAACTTTAACTACAGACTGACCAGGGCCTGAAGAACTGAAGAGTGTACCTTTGGCATTCTGGTCGCTAAATGGCGCATTCTTGCATCAGCCATAAATCTAAAAGTGGAAACAGTCGATGAGGTGGTCAAAGCCTGTGTGGTTCTGCATAATTATATAATGGTTAAGGAGCAACCCAACATTGAACTGGATGAACCAGTTGCACACCCACTGCCCGATTTCCAGCATAACCCGCTGCGGTCAACTGCAGCAGTTGGTCACATGTGGGACCAATTTGCGGCCTTTTTTGTTTCAGATATTGGACATGTGTCATGGCAGGACAATGTTGTGTAAATGTCCAGTTGTAATTCAATCTGTACCAGTTATTTTCTACAATGATAATAATATTTCTCATTAATAAACTTTATAATATTTCTCATTAATAAACTTTATTTTTGGTTGAGTTGACCGTGTCTCCTATCTTTTTCCTCTCCAAACCAAGCCTGTACTAAACTTGCAATATTTGATCTGTATTTAATATCATTTTTTGCAATCCCAAACCAGGAGTGGGCGATAAAAGCTGAGGTGCTAGTTATTATGTTAATATCATAATTTACCTCTAATTGTTCCACTCCTTGTTTTGGCTTACAAATACTGATATAAAACACTGGCCACATACTTCGAGTGTTATGGCAGCCATGTTGCTTTATTGGTAAGTTTGTTGACGTCATTGCATCCTGAGTCTGTTCTGCTGTATCCATTGGACACAAACTTGTCCCCTTGGTCTCCCCGAGGCCAATCATCTGTGCCTTTACAGCCTTTTACTAGGCACTGCTCCTAATAGCCAGATTCCTACTCCACACTGATGAGGGGCAAACACCCCGAAACAGCTGTCTGTGGATGGATACCATGCTTGGCATAGGTGGTTTTCCTGTATTGGATGTTTTCCTTTATTGGATGCTGCCCTTCCCGTGGTTGTTCCTTCCCGGGGAAAGGTCTGGCTATTCACTGCTTGCGTTGAGAAACACGTGATGGTGTCTCCGCAGCTATCCTACGTGTGTTTGCATATTTCCCATAAGGGATGGGGGCAGTGTTCTGGATCACTGCGTTGAGAAACACGTGATGGTGTCTCCGCGGTGTTGGATGTTTTGGTCTCCCCGAGGCCAATCATCTGTGCCTTTACAGCCTTTTACTAGGCACTGCTCCTAATAGCCAGATTCCTACTCCACACTGATGAGGGGCAAACACCCCGAAACAGCTGTCTGTGGATGGATACCATGCTTGGCATAGGTGGTTTTCCTGTATTGGATGTTTTCCTTTATTGGATGCTGCCCTTCCCGTGGTTGTTCCTTCCCGGGGAAAGGTCTGGCTATTCACTGCTTGCGTTGAGAAACACGTGATGGTGTCTCCGCAGCTATCCTACATCTGTATACTAAAGACACACAAAGCTGAATTTTTTTTTTTAAGTACTGGAGATATGATGTGGCCCAAAAAGTAAGTATATGGCGAAGTTTCTTGGCGCACGGTGTGTGTTGCCGGCGGCGGAAGACACAATAAACCAAACATAATTGTGGCAAATCAAACTTTTTTTATTTTGTTAACAACTCAAAAAATTATTTTTTACTGCGCCGGCTTGGGAGAGAGTGATGTAAACGGGGTGTGTGAAGCACTGATGCCTGGCTAACCGTGGATGACGTAGAGGTGGCAGGAGAAGGGGCAATGAAACTAGAAGGGTCTGGAAGTTCGGGGATGGGGCTTGACACATGAGAGGCTTGAGACGCACTGGAAGGGTGAGACAAACCTGACATTACAGACACATTGGGAGATGAAGGGGGAGGAATGCTAAGAGTTCTTTGTTTTTATTTTTCTGTGCTTTCTTTTTGGTTTGCCTGGTTGTGGGAGGTCTTGGTGGGCTCATATGGTGTGGCGTGGTGGCGGGTGACCTGTCAGGGTCCGGCTGCACTGTGTCAGAGTCCATAGTGCTCGTAGATCGTGCAGCCATGCCAGAGTCCATAGTGCTCGTAGAGCGTGCAGCCATGCCAGAGTCCATAGTGCTCATAGAGCGTGCAGCCATGCCAAAGTCCATAGTGCTCGTAGAGCGTGCAGCCATGCCAGAGTCCATAGCACTTGTAGAGCATGCAGCCATGCCAGAGTCCATAGCGCTTGTAGAGCGGAAGGCCATGCCAGGGTCCTGCTGCATCGTGGTGGTGTCGGTACGGAAGACCATGCCAGGGTCCTGCTGCATCGTGGTGGTGGCGGTACGGAAAGCCATGCCAGGGTCCTGCTGCATCGTGGTCGTGGCGGTACGGAAAGCCATGCCAGGGTCCTGCTGCATCGTGGTAGTGGCGGTACAGAAAGCCATGCCAGGGTCCTGCTGCATCGTGGAGGTGGTGGTACGGAAGGCCATGCCAGGGTCCTGCTGCATCGTGGTGTCAGTGGAGGAGGTCCAAGCAGGAGCAGCGGAAGTCATGGTGGTGGCGGTGGGATGTCCAACTGCACTCGGCATGGTGGTGGTGCTATAGTGGTGTTTGGCTGTGGAAGGAATTGAGGTGGCCGTGCAGTGGGATGCAGCAGAGGTCAACATTGTGGTCAAGCATGACAGTGAAGGCACAGGTGGATATGTCCCCACTGTCTGCTGGAAATACCGACTCTGCTGCATAGCTTGCATGTAAGCAGCATTGCAGGCCTGCATGACACTCAGCTGGAGATCAGGAGTAAGGTGTTCCAACATGCCCTGCTCAATTTGGTTAAAAAAATGATGTGCTGGCCTCTGGAGGTCGGCTTTCACTTGATCAAGGCTTTTGCTGACCTCCTGGATACGTGCATTCAAGAGGCTATGTGACACATCCATTCGGTCACCCAAAGTCTTGATTTCTTCGTGTAAAACCGAGCTCAAGTGCAAAAACTCGGGCATGAGTGACCTGTCCGAAGCCCTCTGCCACTGCTGGGAGGAGCCCCCCAAAAAAGGGGCAGTGGAAGAGGACTGCGAAAGGGGAAGACCTGATGGACGAACTCCCTGGTCTCCAGTTAGTGTGGAAAGCCCACTTGCTGCTGCGCTGCTGGATGGCTGGGACGGGTCCGTAGCTGTCGGATGAATGACCACTCCAGAACCTGGGCCAACAGTAGTGCTGTATGTGCTGTGAAAAAAGGAAAAAGAAAATTACTATCACAAATTTAACAGACGCAAAATCCTGTGGAATGTAAAAATACAGATTATGGCAATACAATCTAATGCACGTGATAAATACTTATGTTCTCTGGGCAAGTACCGGTCTTTAAAATGCCAGAACTCGATGGTATTTGTATCTTCTGATCCTTGCTCCTGAACCACTGGGAACACGGCTCTCTTGATGCAGGTCCTTGTTGAAGCAGTCCTTCATCGAACGCCAACGTGTTTTGACTTTGGATACTGTTAAAAAAATGGTGGTCAGAAAAAGTACTTTTGGCCGTGCTCACACAACTGTGTGTGATGAGAGAAACTCCTGAGAGTTTCTTTCATCACACACAGTCGAGTGAGCACGGCCAAGGTCTCTGCTGCTTCACACTGCAGTGCAATACTTACCAAATGCAGCTCGGACCCGTGTTGGGGCATTGTCCCAGCCATCCCACATCTCTTTGGCCAGTCCATTCCATAAGCGCCGGATCGTCACATTGTTTGAGTGCAGTGGATCCCGGGTGTCCCACAACGGAACTCTTTCCTGGACCAGGGGGATGAGGAGGTCATTCTCGATCAGATCATCCTCCCGTTGTGAAACCTAAAAATTAAAGAAAGTCATTACAGTTTGCTCAATTAACAGACGGAAAATAAAGAAAAAAGATGCTGAGAAATGGCATGAATAGTAAAGTCAACATACATAAGGATTCCACAAGAAAAAAGTAAAGAAATAGGAATGGACATAAAGTAAGATTCAAGAATATTACACTGAGGACAGTCAGCCATGTATACGTACCCGCTGCCGTCTTTCCACTGGACCTTGACTCCGCTGCTCCTGCCCTGTCTCTGCCGCAGTAGAAGAAGAGCTCTAAAACAAGAAAAATTTAAATTGTCACATGTGTCGATGTGACAGTGAATACTTACCAATCTGACGAGGCAAGTTCTCACCTCACTGACATGCTCCACTTCCGACTGTCCTGGCCGAAACTCCTCACCAGATGAAGAATCAGAAGACATTCTGATGCATGTAGAAAGAAAGAAATTGCAGAAATTAGGACATGTAGAGACAGAAAATAGAAAATAAAGGCATTGGCTAGGATATACTCACATTGTTCTGAGGCTTGTTTGCTCCAAGGTGCTGTTGTCCGTCTGCTCTGCTTGGCTGTCCGCTGTGGGCCGTCTCCTCTGCTTGGCTGTCCCCTGTGGTCCGTCTGCTCTGCTTGGCTGTCTTGTGAGAAGTGACCTGCAACTGTCCACACCCTCCCTTTTATCACCTTGATGGTGGGGGGTGGCTGATCAGTGTCTAGACATGTTTTTCTCAATTGAAACGCATGCGTTCAAAAACGCAACCAAACGCATGTGCTAAAAAACGCATGCGTTTACATAGACAGCAATGCGTTTTTTGGTCGCAATCCTTGCGCAATCGACCGCATGCGTTTCCTGGTGGCAAATAGATGCCTCTATGCGGCAAAACGCGAACAAAAAAACCGCATGCGTTTTTAATGTTAAATATAGGAAAACACGACGCATGCGTTTATATGCGGTACAAACGCTGCGGCAACAAACTCAAATGTGAAACCAGCCTTAGGCAGTTAAATTGGTGAGTATTGCAAATTCGGCAATCGTGAGCCAAGCTGAATATTGAAAAATTTGCTCATTTCTAATCTCCAGTTCCCAACCCTTCAGGATTTTATGAAATTCACAACATTAACAAAATCTTCAATCCATACGATTGCAGAAGTTCGAGATTGTCACCATATTTTTTATTGGGATTTTACCTTTCCAAGCTAGTAAACATGACATGGCTGGTATCATAGACGTGGAGTTCATTAGAGCTTTACATGTTGCCCTTGGAATCCTCTTCCATTCCTCTATGATGACATTACATAGCTGGTGGATGTTTGAGACCTTGCACTGCTCCACCTTCCATTTGAGGATGCCCCACAGATGCTCAATAGGGCTTACGTCTGGAGACATGATTGGCCAATCCAACACATTTAACCTCAGTAGTTTTAGCAAGGCAGTAGTTATCTTGAAGGTGTATTTGGGGTCATTATCATATTGGAATACTGCTCAGCGGTCCACTTTCCAAAGGAAAGGAGGGGATCATGTTCTGCTTCATTATGTCACAATACATGTTGGCATTCCTGGTTCCCTCAATGAACTAGAGCTCCCCACAGCTGGCAGCACTCATGAAGCCTCAAACCATGAAACTCCCACCATCATGTTTGACTGTAGGTAAGGCACACTTGTATTTGTACTCCTCTCCTGATTTCTGCCACACGCGCTTGACACCATCTGAGCCAAATAAGTTTATCTTGGTCTCATCAGACCACATGACATGGTTCGAGTAATCCATGCCCTTAGTCTGCTTGTCTTCAGCAAATTGTTTGTGGGTTTTCTTTTACAGCATCTTAAGAAGTGGCTTCCTTCTGAGACAACAGCCATGCAGACCAATTGGATGCAGTGTGCAATGTATGAGGCTGACCCCTCACCCCATTAACCTCTGCAGCAATGCTGGTAGCACTCATGTCTATTTAAAAAAAGCAACCTCTGGATATGATGTTGAGCACCTCCATTCAACTTCATTGGTTGACCATAGCGAGGCCTGTACTGAGTGGAACCTGTCTTGTTAAGTCGCTATATGATCTTAGCCACTGTGCTGCAGCTCAGTTTCAGGGTGCTGTTAATCTTTTTATAGTCTAGGTCATCTTTATGTAGAGAAATAATACTTTTTTCAGATCCTCAAAGAGTTCTTTGCTATTGGGTGCCATGTTGAACTTCCAGTAGCCAGTATGAAAGACTGTGAGAGCCATAACACCAAAATTTAACACACCTACTCTCCATTCACACCTGAGACCTTGTAATACTTATGAGTCTCATGACACCAGGGAGGGAAAATGACTAATTGAGCACAATTTGGCCATTTTCACGTATGGGTGTACTTGTTTTGTTGCCAGAGGTTAATGGCTGTGTTTTGAGTTTCTTAGAGTGCACACCAAATTTACACAGTTATACAAGCTGTACACTGACTACTTTACATTGCATTAAAGTGGCTTATCTTCAGTGTTGTCCCATAAAAATATAATAGAATATTTACAAAAATGTGAGGTGCATACTCACTTTTTGATATACTATAAATCCAAATAATTAATAAAAATTATATTTTTTTCTGACACAGTGATTGCTTCTTCTGGAATTAATATGTTAAATGTACAGTTATGGCCAAAAGTTTTGAGAATGACACAAGTTTTGTCTTTCAGAAAGTTTGCTGTTCAGATTTATAATGGCAATTTGCATTAAAAAATGATTGTTATAAAAATTATTAGATACATTACAAAAGATTGAAGTCATTCCTGTCCATGAATGTTAACTAAATCATGAGATAAAAACATTTCCACTGATTGTCAGCTTTGCCACAAAATGATCTGCTTACATCATTTCAGTAATTTTTCCATTTGCTAAGAAGTAAGTGTTGTCAAAGCCAATGTATCTCATATCACTAAATCTTGTTCACTCAAAGTATAAAAGCAGAAATGCTGCTTTCAAAGAGAAATTAATTCACTTCTTATGCTACCATGATTATGTCCAAAGAAACATGTGCAGTCATAATTACTTTTGCATCAAAAGGGCTTTACAGGAAAGAACCTTGCTGTTCGTCAGATTGCTCCTTAATAGAAGTGCTTCTCACAAAATTAGAAAATCATCAAAAATTTCATTTTTTTTTCAGTTCTTCAATACAAAAAGTGAAACTCATATATTATATGGAGTCATTACAAACAGGGTGATCTACAGTGGGTATGAAAAGTATTTATACCCCTTTAAATTTTTCACTCTTTTTTCATTGCAGCCATTTGGTAAATTCAAAAAGTTAATTATTTTAACATTAATGCATACTCTGCACCCCATCTTGACTGAAAAAAACAGAAATGTAGAAATTTTTGCAAATTTAATAAAAAAGAAAAACTGAAATATCACATGGTCATAAGTATTCAGAACCTTTGCTCAGACACTCAAATTTAAGTCACATGCTATCCATTTCCTTGTGATCCTCCTTGAGATATTCTACTCCTTCATTTGAGGCTAGCTGTTTTTAATTAAATTGATAGGACTTGATTTGGAAAGGTACACACCTGTCTATATAAGACCTCACGGCTCACAGTGCATGTCAGACCAATTCAGAATCATGAGGACAAAGGAACTGGCCAAGGAGCTCAGAGACAGAATTGTGACAAGGCACCGATCTGGCCAAGTTTACAACAGAATTTTTGCAGTACTCAAGGTTCCTAAAAGCACAGTGGCCTCCATAATCATTAAATGAAAGAAGTTTGGGACCACCATAAGTCTTCCTAGACCTAGCCGTCCAGTCAAACTGAGCAATCATGGGAGAAGAGCCTTGGTGAGAGAGGTAAAGAAGAACCCCAAGATCACCGTGGCTGAGCTCCAGACATGCAGTAGGGAAGTGGGAAAAGTTCCATAAAGTCATCTATCACTGCAGCCCTCCACAAGTAAGGCCTTTATGGCAGAATGGCCCGATGGAAGCCTCTCCTCAGTGTGCATGACATATGAAAGCCCGTATGTAGTTTGCTAAAAAAACACAAGAAGGACTGCCAGACTATGAGAAATAAGATTCTTTGGTCTGATGAGATGAAGATAGATCTTTTTGGTTATAATTCTAAGAGGTATGTGTGGAGAAAACCAGGCACTGCTCATCATCTGCCCTATACAATCCCAACAGTGAAACATGGTGGAGGCAGCATCATGCTATGGGGGTGTTTTTCAGCTGCAAGCACAGGACAACTGGTTGTCATAGAATGAAACATAAATGCAGCCAATTACAGAGATATCCTGGATGAAAACATTTTACAAAGTGCTCTGGACCTCAGACTTGGCCGAAGGTTTACCATCCAAAAAGACAATCACCCTAAGCACACAGCTAAAATAAAGTAGTGGCTTCAGAACAACTCTGTGACCATTCTTGACTGGTGCAGCCAGAGCCATGACCTAAACCCAATTGAGCATCTCTGGAGAGACCAGAAAATGGCTGTCCACCAATGTTCACCATCCAACTTGACAGAACTGGAGAGGATCTGCAAGGAAGAATGGCAGAGGATACCCACATCCAGGTGTGAAAAACTTGTTGCATCATTCCTAAGAAGTCTCATGGCTGTACTAGCTCAAAAGGGTGATTATACTCAATACTCAGCAAAGTGTCTGAATACTTATGACCATGTGATAATTCAGTTTTTCTTTTATAATAAATTTGCAAAAATTACAACATTTCTGTTTTTTTCAGTCAAGATGGGGTGCAAAGTGTACATGAATGAAAAAAATTAACTTTTTTGAATTTACCAAATTGCTGCAATGAAACAAAGAGTGAAAAATTTAAATGGGTATGAATACTTTCCTTACCCACTGTATTTCAAGTGTTTACTTCTGGTTATTTGTCAATAAGTTACAATAATTAACAAAACAAACTCCTGCAAAGGCTTCCTAAGCATTTAAAAAGTGTCCTTAGTCTGTTTCAGTAGACTCCAGAATCATGGGGAAGACTGGTGATTTGTTAGATGTCCAGAAGGGAGTCATTGACACACTCAACAAGGAGGGTAAGCCACAAAAGTCATTGCTAAAGAAGCTGGCTGTTCACGGAGTGCTGTATCCAAGCATATTAATGGAAAGTTGAGTGAAAAGAAAAAGTGTGGTAGAAAAAGGTGCACAAGCAACCGTAATTACCGCAGCCTCGAAAGGATTGTTAAGAAAATGCTATTCAAAAATTTGGGGGAGATTCACAAGGACTACACTTCTGCTGCAGTCATTGCTTCAAGAGCCACCGCCCCCACACAGACGTATCCAGGACATGGGCTACAAGTGTCGCATTCCTTGAGTCAAGCCACTCCTGACCAATAGACAACACCTGAAGAGTCTTACCTGGGCTAAGGAGAAAAAGAACTGGACTGTTGCTCAGTGGTCCAAGGTGTTGTTTTCAGATGAAAATAAATTCAGGATTTAATTTGGAAATCAAGGTCCCAGTGTCTGGAGGAACAGTGAAGAGGTGTACAATCCAATCTGCCAACAAGCTTTTTGGAGACGTAAATTTCATTCTCCAACAGGACTTGTCACCTGTCCACACTGCCAAAAGTATCAATACTTGGTTTAAAAACAACAGTATTATCGTGCTTGACTGACCAGCAAACTCGCCTTATCTTAACCCCATAGAGAATATATGGGGTATTGCCTAGAGGAAGATGAGAAGCACCATACCCAACAATGAAGACGAGCTGAAGGCTGCTTTCAAAGAAATCTGGGCTTCCATAACACCTCAGCAATGCCACAGGCTGATCGCCTCTATGCCACGCCACAATGACGTAGTAATTGATGCAAAAGAAGCCTGTATTAATTATAGGGGATAACTCAGGAGACTCTTTGCGTGGAACAAGACAACTACAGGACACAGTTTTATAAGTGGTAAAGTCTATATTATCACACAGTGATTCAAACAGGTGCAGAGAGAAACTCAAGTCCACAACACTTGGAGTAAATATTAAATGCAGCTTAGCAGTCTATAGGAGACTTCAGAGGAAATTGCAATCACGCAGAAAGTCTATGAAGCACAATTATTCTTGAGGATACTTGACACGAATAAGTCATTGCTTAGTCCAAAACAAAGATAGATAAATATGCTTATAAGGCAGTTCAAATAATATCTTAGCTCAACCAGGGAGGCCTGGTTAATAGTCTCAGGTTCTTGCAGAGCAGCAACAGCTTACATGTCCAGCAAATGCAGATGGAAGTAAACACAAGCAGCAGATGAAGGAGGATTACTAGAACTGGTGTATGCAGCAGGAACTCAGAGCAGAGTAGCAGGATAACCCCACAGGTTCACAGGAGCAGGTATATAGCCAGGGAGTAACCAGAGGTCAGGAGCTGGATGCAAGGCAGAATACTCTAGCACAGACTGAAGGCTGAGGTGGAGTCTTATAGCAGGAAGACACAGTGCACATGAGACCAAAAACGCCATCTTGGAAAAGGGCAGTAATGCACAAAAAGGTAATAAAAAATGTTCAGAGTCCTGACATTACTCCCTTCTTAGAAGCGGCCTCAGGACGATCCTGGACCTGGTTTCTCAGGGAATCTCTGATGAAAACGAGAAATCTTCTGTTGGGCATTGATGTTTTCCACAGGTTCCCAAGAGTCTTCCTCAGGGGGATATCTCTGCCATCTTATCAGATATTGGAGCCGATTCCTGCGAATCCTGGAATCAACAATTTTCTCCACCACAAATTGTTCTTGCCCATCAATCACCACAGGCTGCGGAGGTGGCACAAAATGTCCCTGGAAGGTATTAGGAGATAAAGGCTTTAGTAAAGATACATGAATAACTGGGTGTACCTTCATAGTCCTAGGCAGCTTTAGCCGGCAGGCCACAGATCTCAAAATACCGTTAATCTTGAAAGGGCCAATGAATTTCTGTCCAAGTTTTTGTGAAGGAACGTTTAACTTCAGATTCTTAGTTGCTAACCACACGGAATCTCCTACCTTGAACATGGGTGCAGGTTTACGAAATCTATCAGCCGATCTCTTATAACGTTCTTGAGCTGTGGTCAGGGATTCCTTCAGAACCTCCAGATTTTGCCTCATCGCAGTCAGCCTTTCCTCCACTGCTGGAACCGGAGAATTAATTGGAGACCTAGGTAAGATACACAGATGATAACCCAGATTGGCAAAGAAATGTGTAAATTTAGTGGAGGCGTTCTGAGAATTGTTATATGAAAATTCGGCTAACGGCAGCAACTCCAACCAATCATCCTGGAGATGGCTGACATAGCATCTTAGATATTGTTCCAGCATCTGGTTGGTACGCTCAGTCTGACCATTTGTCTGGAGATGGTAAGCGGAAGAGAGACAGACATTAATATTGAGTGCAGAGCAAAACCCCTTCCAGAATCTTGAAGTGAACTGCACTCCATGGTCAGAGATGATCTCATCCGGAACCCCATGCAACCAAAAGACATTCTGTATAACCAAGTTCACTGTATCTTTAGCTGAGGGGAGGCCGGTGCATGGAACAAAATGAGCAGCTTTAGTCAGGCGATCAACTACCACCATGATTATATTCATGCCCCCCGATGTAGGCAGCTCCACAATAAAGTCCATTGATATAGACCCCCAAGGGTGGGACGGAACAGGTAATGGTTGTAGAAGACCCATAGGTGCCACATGAAGAGTCTTGCAATGAGCACATACCTCGCAAGAGAGAACATAGTCCTTGGTATCCTTCAGGCAAGTTGGCCACCAGAAGAATCGGCTCAGGAACTCTTGTGTCTTCTGTACCCCCCTGTGACCAGCCAACTTGGAGTCACATACCAACTTGAGGATCTGCAGACAGACGACCTCAGGGATGTAGATACGTCGATCTCTGAACCACATGCCACCCTTAAAGACAAGATTAATATCCACAGGTGGGTTGGCCAGAAATACACCACCATCATAGGCCTCCCTGCACTCCTTCCACAAGTCCTGATCGTGGATAACTCCAATGAAATTGGCATCAGATAGAATGGTCTTGGACGGGGCTCCAGGTACGGAATCCGCAGCATGGATTAGGGATAAAGCATCAGCCTTCCCATTACAAGAACCTGAACAGTACGAGATAACAAAGTTAAATTGATTTAAAAATAAGTTCCAACGAGCCTGACGAGGAGAAAGACATCTAGCGGATCTAAGGAACTGTAAATTGCGATGGTCAGTTAGCACTATGATCTGTTGTGCAGCTCCTTGCAGATGATGCCTCCATTCTTTGAAAGCCGCAATAATAGCCAGCAATTCCTTGTCTCCCATGTCGTAATTCTTCTCTGCTGAGGTTAGTCTATGGGAAAAGAAAGCACAAGGATGTAGCAGACCCTTCTCTCCAGTTCTTTGGGAGAGAATAGCCCCCAAAGCATTATCAGAAGCATCCACCTCCACAATGAAAGAAAGTGTTGGATCTGGGTGTATCAACAGCAGTGCTGATGTGAAACAGATCTTAAGCCGATCAAAAGCTTCTTGAGCCTGTGATGACCACTTAAAGGGCTTTTCCTTCTTTGTCAAGGAAGTAATGGGATGGACAATATCAGAAAAATTTCGAATGAAGCGTCTGTAGAAATTAGCAAAACCAATAAAACGTAGGACCTACTTAACGTTCTTGGGTACCGGCCAGTCAAGGATAGCCTGAATCATACCAGATTCCATGTTCAGCCCCTGGGGAGAGATGATATAACCTAAGAACTGTATCTAAAAATGATGGAACTTGCATTTCTCCGGCTTAATATACAGATGGTTCTCTTTCAGATGTCTTAAAACAGTTTTGACATGTTCTTCATGTTCCTGTAGAGAGTCAGAAAAGATTAGTATATCGTCCAAATAGATCACCACAAACTGGTACAACAAATTTCTGAAAATGTCATTAGAAAGGTGTTGAAACGTTGCAGGGGCATTACAAAGCCCGAAGGGCATCACAAGAGATTCAAAGTGTCCATACCGGCATCTGAATGCTGTCTTCCACTCATCCCCTGTATGAATACGCACCAAATTATAAGCTCCATGAAGATCCAGTTTAGAGAACACCTTAGCATGGCAGACTCCTTCCAGTAATTCGGGAATCAGAGGCAAAGGGTAACGGTTTTGTATGGTTACCTTATTGAGTTCCCGATAGTCAACACAGGGTCTCAGGGTCCCACCTTTCTTCTTTACAAAAAAGATAGGTACCCCTGCTGGTGAGGAAGAAGGACATATGAAGCCTTTGGCCAAATTTTTTATCAATATACTCCTTTAAGGCTTGAAGCTCAGGTGCCGCCAAAGGGTATACTTTACCAAAAGGAATAGCTGCCCCAGGAAGCAACTCAAAGGGACAGTCATAATGCCTGTGTGGAGGAAGCTGATCTGCATTCTTCTTGTCACAGATGTCAGAGAACTCTTTATATACTGGAGGTAAAGAAAATACCTGTACATGTGGTTCCGTAGCCGTGGACTCAGGGACAGCTTCTGTTAACGCTGAGTTGCTCCTTGTTGGAAAGATAATCTCCTTGGTCTCCCAGTTGATAATTGGGTTCTGAGAACACAACCAAAGAATGCCTAAAATCACAGGAAAATGATAAGAAATTAGCAAGAAAGAAAGTTGCTCCTGATGATTAGGCTCCAACAAAATTTCAAGGGGTACAGTCTCCTGATCCACAGGCCCAGAGATTAAAGGTGACCCATGCACTGTTTCCATGGTAATTGGAGAGACTCTTTGTTGAATTTCAATAGCATGTTCCTTGGCAAATGCAATATCCATGAAATTGCCACCTGCACCAGAGTCAATCATAGCTGCACTGGAAATCCACTGTCCTGAACACAGGATATTAATAGGGAGAGAACAGTGAGAGTTCTTTTTTTTAAGCTCCTTGGGGGGTGAAAGTCATAGAAAGTGAATGGAATACAGCGTTTAAAGGCAGGCTACATTCAGAGATGTCAGATTCATCATCACAGTTGTCATACACCCCTACTGCTGCTAGGACCTTGTTAGGCTGTCTAAGACAGTTAGGACAATTGATCAAGAAGTGGTCAGACTGGCCGCAGTAGAAACATAGACTTTCACCAAGGCGATGCTCCCGGCGCTCATTGATCTCGCGCCTCTGAACAGAATCAATTTGCATGGGCACCTCCTCAACCTCCCGAGTGGTTTTACCTGCAGGCTCTTTGGAAGGAAGGGAAAAGTTAGAAATACGGTTATAAGCAGCAAATTTCTCCTGCCTACGCTCAGAAAGGCGAATGTCAATGCGCGCACAATGCTGTATAAATGTCTCTAGCTCATGTGATGACTCAGAGCGAGCTAGTTCATCTTTTACAATACTAGACAGACCCCTTTAAAAAGTCAATTGTGCATAACTGTCCCAATTGGTATCTACCGCTAATCTCCTGAATTCAGTAGCATACTCAATAACAGAACGTTTTGCCTGGTGTAAAGTCAGTAAAGCAGATTCAACGGTTGCACGACGATTAGGATCATCAAACATTAATGCCATAGCGGCCAAGAAATCATCCAAGTTATTTAACCGTGGGTCACGAGACTCAATCATCAGATTCACGAGCGCTCGTGCGGTCAGCAGCATTATTACACACAATACTTTGGATCTATCAGTAGGAAAACGGTCAGCATGCACATCAAAATATAGCATACATTGATTCACAAAGCCACAAAATTTGTCACGATCACCATTAAATCTGAATGGCGGCAACTTAGGTGGGCTAGCTGGTGGCGGTTGCCCAGAGGGAAAAGTCGCTTGTGCAGCTATTTGCGTGCTTATGTCCTGAAAAGCCCGTCCATACTGGGACTCTATGCCAGAAAGTTTGTTTTCCTGGGCTGCCATGCGGGTGCTTAAGTCCTGCAAAGTCTGTCCAAACACTTGTTGATTGTGTTCAAAGTTTCCAAACTTCTTTTGCATACCTTCCACATCTTTCTGCAGTGATCTAATTATGGAAATCACCTGCTCTAGTCTGCTTTCTGCAGTCATTGTTCCAGCAGTCTCCTTTTTTTTTTTTAGGCTAGAGTATCCTGTAATAATTATAGGGGATAACTCATGAGACTCTTTGTGTGGAACAAGACAACTACAGGACACAGTTTTATAAGTGGTAAAGTCTATATTATCACACGGTGATTCAAACAGGTGCAGAGAGAAACTCAAGTCCACAACACTTGGAGTAAATATTAAATGCAGCTTAGCAGTCTATAGGAAACTTCAGAGGAAAATGCAATCACGCAGAAAGTCTATGAAGCACAATTATTCTTGAGGATACTTGACACGAATAAGTCCTTGCTTAGTCCAAAACACAGATAAATATGCTTATAAGGCAGTTCAAATAATATCTTAGCTCAGAGGAGGGAGGCCTGGTTAATAGTCTCAGGTTCTTGCAGAGCAGCAACAGCTTACATGTCCAGCAAATGCAGATGGAAGTAAACACGAGCTGCAGATGAAGGAGGATTACTGGAACGGGTGTATGCAGCAGGAACTCAGAGCAGAGTAGCAGGATAACCCCACAGGTTCACAGGAGCAGGTATATAGCCAGGGAGTAACCAGAGGTCAGGAGCTGGATACAAGGCAGAATACTCTAGCACAGACTGAAGGCTGGGGTGGAGTCTTATAGCTGGAAGACACAGTGCACATGAGACCAAAGACGCCATCTTGGAAAAGGGCAGTAATGCACAAAAAGGTAATAAAAAATGTTTAGAGTCCTGACAGAGCCCTAACCAAATATTGAGTGCATTTATTGAACATACAATTCAGTAGGCCAACTTTTCGGATTTAAAAATCATTTTTCAAGCTTGTGTTATACAGTATTCTAATTTACTGAGATAATGACTTTTGCGTTTTCGTTGCCTGTAAGCCATTACCAACAGAAATAAAAACTTGAAATAGATCACTCTGTTTGTAATGACTCCTTATGATATATGAATTTCACTTTTTGAATTGAAGAACTGAAATAAATTAACTTTTTGATGATATTCTAATTTAGTGAGAAGCACTTGTAAACTATTAAACCTTCAAAAACTTCACAGAAAGAGGTTCAATTGCTGTGAAGAATGCTTCACTGTTCCCAAGAAATCACAGTCTCCCAAAGAGGATTTAGCCACTGGATTGGTCAACATTAGAG
Source organism: Ranitomeya variabilis (assembly GCF_051348905.1). Classification (NCBI taxonomy): domain Eukaryota; kingdom Metazoa; phylum Chordata; class Amphibia; order Anura; family Dendrobatidae; genus Ranitomeya; species Ranitomeya variabilis. The sequence goes on from NC_135234.1 coordinate 532,819,103, forward strand.
CAAAGCTTGCTCTGAAATGGCAGTAGGAAAGTGTGAGTGCACCTTCACAAACAGTGAGGTAAAGGCTTTGTGGAGGCTGGTCTTGTGTCAAGAAGAACAGCAAATAAGGTTCTTTTCTCAAAGAAAAACATCAAGGACAGACTTACATTCTACAGGAAGTACAGGGATTGGATGGCTGGGGACTGGAGTAAAGTTTTTTTTTCTCTAATGAAGCCCCTGCAAACTGTTTGAACCATCTGGAAGACAGGTGAATGATGAAAGGTGAGCACTATCATAAATTCTGTGTGATTGAGTCAGGCCAATAGTAAAGCATCCTTACACTATTTATGTGGGGAGTGTTTTTCTATCAAAGGAGTGGGTCCACTAACAATTTAGTCAAATGTTTTTTAAACATCCACCAAGAGCAACTACAACCAATGATCCCGGAGCAACTTGGTGATTAACAATGCTTTTCTAGCTTTATGGAGCACCATCTCAGAAAGCAAGATTCATAACTAAGCTGTTCGGTGAACAAAATATTGACATTTTGGGACCACGGTAAGGAAACTCTCCTGAATTCAATCCCATTGAGAACCTGTGGTCTACTTTGAAAATCTTATACAAAAACAAAAACAGAAATAGTGATAGATGCCAAGCATTGATTACAAAAAAAATGAATTACCATGTTAGGAGTTGACCAATTTGACATCCAGCAGGCCAAAGCAACTTTCGATAGTCTTGAAAAATGATGGTCAATTCTGTAAATATTGAGCTTTTGCATAAACTTGATGCATTTTTCAATAAAAGTGCAAAAACCTATGAAATAATGGTAATTCAGTAACCATAGAAACATGCGACTAAAAGATCTAGAAACTCTTAAGCAGAAAACTATGTGAACAGACACAATTTCTTTCAGTCTTTCAGTCTCCAAACTTTTGGCTAGGACTACTGTACAATAACAGCAACACATCTTTAATACTGGAATGTATCAATAATATATCTATTCAACATTAATCTAATTAGAGATCAGCTCTTCTTCATTTGCAATAGCCACTTTACTTCAACCAGATTCTATTAAAATAAAATTTTAACATTAAACATCCTAATGGGCTAAATTTATTTTACTAAGGTCCTTCAAACTGCTGATTAATAACAAATGAAATATGTGAATGTGATAGTGCTTATACATGAAAATGATATGAGTCATATCTTTAATCTTCACTGGCTGCTGAAACTGCTTGTGATTTACATAAATCATGATGAAAATGTTGAATATTCATAGATTCCTGAAGAAGCTTTGCCGCAAATAGAGGATTAGCAAATGCAAATATTGTGCATAGTGATTTGTAAATGGCTGTCTTCTTGTGCAAACACCTCGGTGCCTTTCATCAATGAAACACTTTCTGTAACCTCATTCGATAAATTAATGGAAGACACTATTAACTACTATCAGTCCTCATATAATATTTTAATATTTTTGTTGCCAAGAAAGATAAAACGAACTCTTGGTTTCTTGAGATAGAAGACTTAAGAATATCAAATTCCAATAATTAACAATTATGTTTCAAAATGTTAAATGCATTTGAGAGCTGTGGAAATGATAAAACGATGTAAGAGAATAATAAAATAAGTACTTTTTGTAACACATAACATAAAATATATCACATCAGTGATGATGGATATTAAAGTAACTGCTTATGGAAGGCAATCCCAAGCTTTTAGTCCTCTCAGTAAAATTATTGCCACCTTCATCACTGCATAATCAGAAAGGTGTGTGGGTTGGTAGATTGCAGTATAATCTGAGTACATTAACTTTGCACATATTTCTCATCTGTTTAGACTTAATGCTTTTAAAATAATATATACTGATAGATTTAGCTAATACCTCTTATGAAATATTTTTACCCCCTATTTATACAATATTATGTGGCCCTAAAATTTTGAAGCTGATGACAGCCTAATAATTTACTAAGAGATCATCTTTATCATCCAAAATAAAAGTAAAATCAGAGCATCAAGTAGTTTAATTATATTATATACATATCCGAACTCTGTGCAAGGCATTACGTAAATTTCACCAATAGATGCAGAAAAAATTGGTGCAGTTTCTTGGATTTGAGCATATATTTCCAAAAAATGGGGTCTAATTGTAATTAAGCATAATTTGTACTAACTAAACTAATTTTGGTGTGATAGCTTTTAAAAGGGGTTCTACAGAATAGAAAAAGGGGTTCACTTACTGCTTCTCCCTGACCTGTGCTGGATCACACAGTATGCTCATTAAATGGAATTTATCAGTTGGAGCAACCCTACTAATGACATATTGATATCTTTGATCCAATGCTTTATCTCAGAGAATTTTTCTTTTTTCTTATATATAATTTTTGCATGAGAATCTGCCTCCAGAGATGATTTTACATGAAAGGAGACATTACCAGTGTGAGACATTTCACTGACACAGAGCAGTAAAACTGAACTTTTGTCTCCTTACAAACATGTTAGCAGGGGCAGCTCTCACAGCTCGGCTGTATTACAGCAATATTGCAACACTGGCTGCCTGTGAGATGGAAGCTGAAGCTGAGAGAATCCTGTAGATTTGTCAGTTATAAACACACACGGCTCTTCAATGAGCTCAGAAGAGCAAAGAGCGGCCATTGCACGTTATTTATTTAAAATGAGCTCAGGAGGCAGATTCTCTCGTAGATCAGTGTTTGCCCCATGCGTGCGGAACAGTTAATTTGCATATTTTTTTCAGAAATCAGACATGTGAATGCAAATATCAAGACATTATTTTATTCAGCTTCATATGACCTACATAGCCATATAGGCAGCTTAGGAGGGTTGATCCAACTAACAAATTCCCTTTAACCCCATTACGACCTTTGACATCCCCAGATATTATGGTTGTGAAGGGGTTCCTTCTCCTTTCAAGTTGGTGAATCTGTAACATCATTGCGAGAGCCAGATTGTTGCCATGGTGTGAAAAAGCAAAACTGCCTAAAAAAAACTATATTAATCTGGTATCACTGTAATCATACTGACTTGAAGCATGAAACTGTGTTATCTTTACTGCTCGGTGAACAATGTAAAAATTATATAGTGCTGTGCAAATTAATTGGGACAAAGCAAAAAAATAAAATGTTATAATGCACTGCTACATACTGATTCTGAAAATTACCTTTTTCCACTGGCTAGTTGACCAAGATTTATTTATTATATATTAAAACTGGTTTGAATCACTGACTGGTGACCAACTTACGATTTTACTTAAAAAATGCTTTGTCCCAATTAATTTGCACAGCCCTGTAACATAAAACATTAACTCAATTACTGATTTCTGTTAATCTTGCATTGAAAAAATCAGAATAAAAAGCATTCAAAAAGGTTATTTTCACCAAAATGATACAATTAATCTTCAACTTATCGATAAAAAGCCCTCTTAAAGCATTATTAACTAAAATATAAAAAGTTATACTTGTCAGAAGATGGCAATGAAAAAAACTATTTTTTTTATCTTAAAAGTAGCAAAACATTAAAAAATATACATCTGGAATTGCTATATTCGCAAAAAAAAACAAAGAATAAAGCTGTCTAGCCACTGCATGGGAAATGGTGTGAACTGCTGTTTATTTGTTTTTTCTGCATCCCAAATATCAGTCTAAGGGTATGTGCACACAAGTCTGAAAAAGCGCTCAATTTAAATATAAAAGGAAAATATGTAGACCAATATCAAAACTAATTGATGAGCATACATTCTGTCTATGCAACTTCTTTTAAAGTAAATCTATCACCAGGCTTAGCTACGCCATCTGAGAGAAGTACAATGTTGGGGCAGAGACACTGATTCAAATGACGTGTCATGTATTTAGCTGCGTGTTCCATTCTTTCATAAAATCACTGTTTCATCTGCTGCATATCTACCAGTTTTCTACATACTGAGCTCTGCATTAGCCTACCCATAAAAATGATTTGCAGCTTTCAGTCTAAACTGTGCATAAGCAGAAAGCTGACAATCAGTGGTTGGGGCATGCTACCTGGTAGCAGGCCATGAAGTTCTCTATTGATAGTCTCATGCTCTTAAAACTGTGACTTTATAAAAACTACAGCAAGGAGCCCAGTAAGCAACACATTTCCAGAATCAGAGTCTCAGCCTCTACATTATTCTGTTCTCAGATTAGGAAGCAAACTTAGTGACAGATTTCCTTTAACTCCTTAACGATGTTTGATGTACCTATATATCATGGTCTCGACTTATGATGTACCGATATGTCATGGCTCTCATATGGTCACCTTGTCTGAAGGCACTGTGATCCCACAAAGGTGTCTGCTGTTTCTGACCATGGGGGTGTTTGTCGGTCCCCCTCAACTACTATCACTGTAATTGGCTATTTAATTCTGAACAGCCAATCACAGCAATTTCAATGTTTTGGCAACTGAAATTGCCTGAAACATTGATGTCCAACTATAACAGCACCGATCATGGCCTGGTGCTAAAGTACAGCACAGTCAGCAGCCCCAGTTCTGATTAGTGTGATCAGGTTGTGTTTGTACTGCAGCCACTAAGCACTGATTAGTGGTGCACATCATGCTCACATTTGGCCAGAATTTATATCACTGTGTGTTTACATCCCCTTTACCTTGCACCACCTCTGTCCAGCAGCCATTGAGCACTGATCAGTAGTGTTGAGCATTCCGATACCGCAAGTATCGGGTATCGGCCGATACTTGCGGGTATCGGAATTCCGATACCGAGATCCGATACTTTTGTGGTATCGGGTATCGGTATCGAAACAACATTAATGTGTAAAAGAAAGAATTAAAATAAAAAATATTGCTATACTCACCTCTCCGACGCAGCCTGGACCTCACCGAGGGAACCGGCAGCGTTCTTTTCTTAAAATGCGCGCTTTTCCTTCCTTCCGTGACGTCACGGCTTCTGATTGGTCGCGTGCCGACCATGTGGCCGCGACGCGACCAATCACAGCAAGCCGTGACGTAATTTTCAGGTCCTTCTAGGCATTCAGTATTTTAAAATTACGTTCCGGCGTTGTGATTGGTCGCGTCGCGGTCACATGGGCGACGCGACCAATCACAAGCCGTGACGTCACGGGAGGCTGGACACGCGCGCATTTTAAAATGCGCGCGTCTCCTGCCTCCCGTGACGTCACGGCTTGTGATTGGTCGCGTCGCCCATGTGACCGCGACGCGACCAATCACAACGCCGGAACGTAATTTTAAAATACTGAATGCCTAGAAGGACCTGAAAATTACGTCACGGCTTGCTGTGATTGGTCGCGTCGCGGCCACATTGTCGGCATGCGACCAATCAGAAGCCGTGACGTCATGGAAGGAAGGAAAAGCGCGCATTTTAAGAAAAGAACGCTGCCGGTTCCCTCGGTGAGGTGAGTATAGCAATATTTTTTATTTTAATTCTTTATTTTACACATTAATATGGTTCCCAGGGCCTGAAGGAGAGTTTCCTCTCCTTCAGACCCTGGGAACCATCAGGGATATCGTCCGATACTTGAGTCCCATTGACTTGTATTGGTATCGGGTATCGGTATCGGATTAGATCCGATACTTTGCCGGTATCGGCCGATACTTTCCGATACCGATACTTTGAAGTATCAGACGGTATTGCTCAACACTACTGATCAGTGATGCATATCAATGATCAGCATCATTGCTGAATTTTGGCCAGGACTTTTTTCTTCCTGTCCATTCACACCACACCCTCTTTTTACCACCTCCATGTGTGCATCCTGCAGCCGCTGAGTGCTTATCAGTGATGGACATCACTGATCAGCATCCATGCTCACTTTTGGCCAGGACAGTTTTTTCTTTTCCATTCCCCTTTTCTCCCTTTGCAAAAACTCCATGCATGAGTCCTGCAGCTGCTGAGCACTAATCAGTGATGCATATAACTGATCAGTAGAGATGAATGAATTTGATTGGAAATCGATAGCCAAAGATAAATTCGGCACGAGTATGGCATATTTGGAGTCGTGATCGGAAACTTGAGCAAAATTATATAAAATAGGTAAAAATCGGTAACATTTGGTAAAAGTGTGGGAAAATGTTAGCATTGCTACAAAAATATTTTCAGTACTTTAGCAATGAAAATGGTGGTGTTTTCTGAGCATTTGGCATGTGTGTGATGAGGGAAGGGGCTTGCAGAGCTCAGAGGCGCCGCGATCTTGGAAGCACAGCACAGCAGACTTTTTTTCCCCTAACTTTATGTGTGCATATTGCGGCTAGCTAATCAGGGCGCAGGAAATTCCAACAATGTCCTGACACCACGGCTTGTGTCATTGGCTGCTGAAATCACATGTCCCTCTCCATATAATATAAATAAATCTAAATAAATAAATATCTGACATGTGGTTTTAGCAACATTTTGACACTGATACAGCGCAGAGAGGCTGCTCCTGTTACTAGCAAGATCTCAGCTATTTAGTTAGGCGGTTATATATCAGTCAGATAGTGTCCAGTGTAGCTGTAAAATTTACCTTCCGTATTTTTTTTGGGGGGTGGACATTTCTGATGGTTCTCAGACAAAGCTGGTAGGGCACATGTCCTCCAAGTGTGTTATGCACTTCTTCTATTGTGCTCCATGCACAAGTATAGCATATTAAAAAATAATTTTTCACTAGCTAAATGTGAAAAAGCCTGGTGTATCCCACCTTGTCATTTATTGCTGATATTAAACTGTCTGCAGACATAACGCGCATAAAAAAATTCTAATTTTTTTCTCTTGCTGAATGTGATACAGACAGCCATATAACACATTGTCATGTTGTGGCGGGTATATGAATCTGTCTTCAGACCTAACACGCATTAAAAAAAAAAAAAATTTTTACTCTTGCTGAATGTGACACAGCCCACCATATTTAAATCTAGCTTCATTCCTGATATATCAGTGTGTAGAGCCCTTTATTATGTGTTTAGTTCAGTGACACTGGTTATTAGTCAGAGCTATATGGCAGTATATTGTGTGCCTTAAAATATCTGCTCAGTAATGATAAAAGGTGTCTGACTTATTAGTGGGCTGATATCTTAACCCAGTGAAGGTTAGATCTAGTGCAATATTATTGATATTAACCCCTTGCTGGAAAATTGAGGATATGATATAGGGCCCTAGTGCAACAATATTAAATACCTATTCCTCTTCCCCTTTTGGGTATGGATAATTTTTTCCTGATAGGAAGATAAAATATCAACCATTCTGTTTTGCACCAGTGTCAGGTTATATTAATGTCCACTATTGGTAATCATAAGCGGATAAACTGTACACAATTATGGTGGTCATTTTTATTGCAAAATTATTAAAGGTTATATTTTAGCTTTATTTTTTGTCCACCACAGTCACTAAATTTTTTGGTGATATGAACCTGTCTGCAGACCTACAGAGCATTAAAAAAAATTCTGTTTTGTTCTCTTGCTGAATGTGATACAGCCCACTGTAGCACACATTGTCATGTTGTGGTGGTGCTATGAACCTGTCTTCAGACCTAACACGCATTAAAAAATATATAATTTTTTCTGCTAATAAAGGTAATACAGCTTGCTATATCCTACCTTTTCATTAATGCCGACTAAATTATTCTGTGTGCAGAGCTGTTGCACATTAAATTTTTGTTTTTTACAAACGTGATACAGCAGACGAGATCTGAGTTTGAAATTTTTTTGAACCTATCTTCTAGATTATGTGCTTGTTTGGCATCCAATTTCTCTTGAGCATCTTTTATGCCTTGCTTGAGACACGCATCTGTTACACTTATCTTCTGACGAGCATCAAACCCTGTCTGGTAATTGGTGTTGGGTAGATGACTAGTAGTTGTAGGCTGAATCCTGGATCTTGTACTTCCCATAGCTGCCCTGTTATTGATCCTGTTGTACGCTTCCATTCCTGCCCAAATAAATTCTTCTGTTACTAACGTCTACAGTAGGGGACATGTCACTTTTGAATTGTTTTGAGCATCCACTCAATTTTATACATGCCTTATTGACAGGCCCAATTAAATTTTTCTGTTAATAACATTCTGTGTGCAGAGCTGTTGCACATTAAATTTTTGTTTTTTACAAACGTGATACAGCAGACGAGATCTGAGTTTGAAATTTTTTTGAACCTATCTTCTCGATTATGTGCATCTTTGGCATGCAATTTCTCACCAGCATGTTTTATACCTAGCTTGAGACACGCATCTGTCATACCTATCTTCTGACGAGCATCAAATGCTCTCTGGTAATTGGTGTTGTGTAGATGAGTAGTAGTTGTAGGCTGGATCTTGAATCTTGTATTCCCATAGCCGCCCTGTTATTGATCCTTTAGTATGATACCATTCATGCCCAAATAAATTCTTCTGTTACTAACGTCATACAGTAGGGGACATGTCACTTTTAAACTGTTTTGAGTATCCACTGAATCTTACACAGGCCTTATTGACAGGCACAAATATATTCTTCTGTTACTAATGTCATACAGTAGGGGACATGTCACTTTTATATTGTTTGGAGCACATCTTCTTTGTCATACAGGCCTTATCCACACTGTAAAAAATATTTTCTCTTTGACTAACGTGATTCAGCATACCATATTTCACCTTATCATTTATCGCCACTGAAATTCAGCTGTGCAGAGGTGGTGCAGAGTAAAAAATCTAATTTGTAGTTGATAATACTGTGCTCATAGCAAACTATCTGAGCAACATGAATGAAAAAAAACTAGGTCATGATGAAAGGGGGATTAGTCTCAGTGTTCGAGGTATAAATAGGGTAGGTCTTGAAATTGATGCCACTTTATTGGTGTCTGGCACTAATTTGGGAAATGTGTACACTCTTGTTGGGTGTCCTTTTGCTGGGTTAGCTGTAGTGGAAGATGCGTCGGTCCCTATTATGCTATTTCAACTCTCTTGAAATTGATACCTCTTTGTTGTTGACTCCAACAAATTTTTGAAAATGTGTGCACTTGTGGTTGGGTGTACATCTGCTGGGTTAGCTGTAGATGAAGAGATATCGCTCTCCATTTTTCTAACAATGGTAGTCTTGAAAACTGATATTTGTTCCACCTGAGTGTGGCTCAGTATGAAAGCAGGTAGAGGTGTTGCATGTGGTGTCAAGGCTCACAGCAAAGGGACCCTACACCAATCCCTCACCTACCTCATCTTACTGTGACGTTCATTGGAAAGCTTTAAATGCTGTCCCAGACCCCAATACCTCATGCCTGGCTGACAGCTGAAGTTTCATACTGCAATTTGTACTGTGGGTGAATTGAGGCCACTTTCCTGGTGTCTTTCCCTCATTTGATGTGTCTTGGCAGCATTTAGGGCCTTTCTAAGGTGTTGTGCATGCATTTGGTTTTGCCTTCTATTGAGGTAAATGGCACTCGGCTTTGTTCGGTGAATATTCGACAAAGTAATAGGCGAATATTGCAAATTCGGCAAACGTAATCCGAATCAAACATTGAAATATTCGCTCATCTCTTCTGATCAGTATCCATGCTTTCTTTTGGCCAGGACTTTTCTTTTTGTAGTAATCAGCTTCTACTACATTATTATTTAATAAAATATAATTACAATTAATGTCAGATAGTAGAGTGCAAAAAAAGAATCAAATAAAAATAATTTAGATTAGTTGAAAAAGCTAAATTATAGACAGTTTAATCCATAGTTAATACTTCAGTATTTTTTACTAAAATATAATCAGAATTAGCATCAGCTAGTTGTGTGCATTGAGTAATTGCTTTTTACTAATACTATGTTTTTTTTCTTACTAATATATAAAATCAAAATTAGCGTTAGATAGCCATGGGCGCTCAGTAATTTTTATTACTGAAGTCCATTTAGTAATTGTAGTTTCAGAATTTTAGTGGAAAATTCGTGTAGTAATTATACTACAGTTTTTTCTACTAACATTTAAAATCAGAATTAGGCTGCCGTCACACTAGCAGTATTTGGTCAGTATTTTACATCAGTATTTGCAAGCCAAAACCAGAAGTGGGTGATAAATGGAGAAGTGGTGTATATGTTTCTATTATACTTTTCCTCTAATTGTTCCACTCCTGGTTTTGGCTTACAAATACTGATGCAAAATACTGACCAAATACTGCTAGTGTGATGGCACCCTTAGGGTATGTGTCCACGTTCAGGCTTGCTTCAGGCTTTGGTCAGGATTTTATGCAAGTAAAATCCTGACCAAAACTGCACCTGAGGTCACTGGCAGGTCACCTGCGGTGTGCCTGCGTGTTTTGCTCATTGTAGCAACATGCTGCGTTTTGAAAAAATGCACCGCGCATGCGTTTTCACGGCAAAAACACATGCGTTTTTTAACGCATAGTGGAGTCGGGATTTCATGAAATCCCCTCCACTATGCTGTAACATCTGGATGCTGCGTTTTTGACGCTGCGGAAAAACGCAGCGTCAAAAACGCAGCGTTTCCTGAACGTGGAAACATACCCTTAGAGTCAGATAGCTGCAGACGCTCAGTAAATTATTTTTTTTTACTAACATCCATTTAGTAATTGTAGTTTCTTAACTCTAATTGAAAAATCTTGTAGTAATTATGCTACAGTTTTTGCTTCCCTGTGGTGCTCTGCAGTGTGTCAAAACAGTTTTCCACAACTTATGGGGTACTAGTGTTCTCAGAAAAAATTGCACAAGATTTTTTGGGGTCCATTTTTTCTTGTTACCCTTGTGAAAACAAAACATTTTGGGATAAAGAAATATTTTTGCTGGGAAAATTAAGATTTTTTTATTTTCAAGCACAACGTTACAAAATTCTGTGAAGCACCTGGGAGTTTAAGGTGCTCACCACACACACACAGAAAATTCCATGAGGTCTGTAGCTTCAAAAATGGGGTCATTTGTGGAGGGTTTTGACTGTTTAGGCTCATTAAGGGCTCTATAAATGTTGCATGGCATTCGCTATCAATTGATTTTTTATTTTCAAGGATCAGCGTTATAAAATTCTATGAAGCATCTGAGGGTTTAAGGTGCTCACCACACAACTAAATAAATTCCTTGAGTGGCGTAGTTTCTAAAATGGGGTAACTTGTGTGGGTTTCCACTGTTTAGAGACATCAAAGGATCTGCAAAAACGATATGGCATCAGTTAGCGATTCCAGACAATTTTGTGTCCAAATACTCAAATGTTGTGCCTTCCCTTCAAAGCCCTGCTTTGCGCCCAAGCTGTATTCAAGATAACTTGCACAACAAATTTTGGGATCAATTTTCTCCTGTTACACTTGCAAAAATACAAAATTTGAGGCTAATCTTTTGTGGGAAAAAGTAAAATTTTCATTTTTTCCTTCCACATTACTTTAATTCCTATGAGACACCTGAAGGGTTAATAAACTTCTTGTATGTGGTTTTGAGCACTTCGAGCGGTGCAGTTTTTCAAATTGTCACTTTTGAGTATTTTCTGTCATATAAGCACATCAAAGTCACTTCAATTGTGATGTTGTCACAAAAAAATTGACTTTGTAAATTTCGGTGGAAAAATGAGAAATTGCTCATAAACTTTTAACTCTTCTAACTTTGTAACAAACTAAAATAATGTTTTAAAAATGATGCTCATGTGAAATAGATATGTGACAAATGGCATTTACTATTTTCTGTGATATAACAATCTGTTTTAAGGGCAAGAAAAAAAAGATAAAAAATTGTGAATTTTCAAAATTATGGCCAAAAATTCTAATTATTTTTCACAAATAAATGCAAAAGATGTTAACTTAACCCCTTCATGACCTTGGGATTTTTCGTTTTTCTGTGTTCGTTTTTCACTCCCCTCCTTCCCAGTGCCATAACTTTTTTATTTTTCCGTCAATTTGGCCATGTGATGGCTTTTTTTTTGTGGGACGAGTAGTACTTTTGAAAGACATCATTGGTTTTAGCATGTCGTGTACTAGAAAATGGGAAAAAAAATTCCAAGTGCAGTGAAATTGCAAAAAAAGTGCAGTCTCACACTTGTTTTTTGTTTGGCTTTTTTGCTAGGTTCACTTAATGCTAAAACTGACCTGCCATTATGATTCTCCAGGTCACTACGAGTTCATAGACACCTAACGTGACTAGGTTATTTTTTACCTAAGTGGTGAAAAAAAAAATCCAAACTTTGCGAAAAAAAAAATAAAAAATTGCACAATTTTCCGATACTCGTAGCGTCTCCATTTTTCATGATCTGGGGTCGGTTGAGGGCTTATTTTTTGCGTGCTGAGCTGGCATTTTTAATGATAACATTTTGGTGCAGATACATTCTTTTGATCGCCCGTTATTGCATTTTAATGCAATGTCACGGCGTCCAAAAAAATGTAATTCTGGCGTTTCGAATTTTTTTCTCGCTACGTTGTTTAGCGATCAGGTTAATGCTTTTTTTATTGATAGATCGGGCGATTCTGAACGCGGCAATACCAAATATGTGTAGGTTTGATTTTTTGTTTATTGATTTATTTTGATTGGGGCGAAAGGGGGGTGATTTAAACTTTTATATTTTTTTATTTTTTTAACATTTTTTTAATTTTTTTTTTTCACTTTTACCATGCTTCATTAGCTTCCATGGGAGGCTAGAAGCAGGCACAGCACGATCGGCTCTGCTACATATCACAAGCCGTGACGTCACGGGAGGCAGGAAACGCGCGCATTTTAAAATTACGTCACGGCTTGTGATTGGTTGCGTGCCGCCCATGTGACCGCGACGCGACCAATCACAGCAAGCCGTGACGTAATTTTCAGGTCCTGAATGCAGAATTAGGCATTCAGGACCTGAAATTACATCACGGCTTGCTGTGATTGGTCGCATCGCGGTCACATGGGCGGCACGCAACCAATCACAAGCCATGACGTAATTTTAAAATGCGCGCGTTTCCTGCCTCCCGTGACGTCACGGCTTGTGATTGGTCGCGTCGCCCATGTGACCGCGACGCGACCAATCACAAGGCTGTAGCGTAATTTTAAAATCCTGAATGCCTAGAATTAGGCATTCAGGACCTGAAAATTACGTCACGGCTTGCTGTGATTGGTCGCGTCGTGGCCACATGGGCGGCACGCGACCAATCACAAGCCGTGACATCACGGGAGGCAGGAAACGCGCGCATTTTAAGCAAAGAACGCTGCTGGTTCCCTCGGTGAGGTCCAGGCTGCGTCGGAGAGGTGAGTATAGCAATATTTTTTATTTTAATTCTTTATTTTACACATTAATGTTGTTTCGATACCGATACCCGATACCACAAAAGTATCAGATCTCGGTATCAGAATTCCGATACCCGCAAGTATCGGCCGATACCCGATACTTGCGGTATCGGAATGCTCAACACTATTTATAACACCAGCTTGAGAAATCATTTTAAAATCCAAAATGTTGGCATACTGAAATGTATGTTCAGTAAATGCACTCAATACTTGATAGGAGCTCCTTTTGCATCAATTACTGAAATTCTCAATTATAAGAACTGCCTCTTACCTGATGTCATTTCATTTGTCGGCCTGATTCAAAGTCATTGTTGCATTGTGACGCAAGTCTTTTAGTCCTTAAAAAATTATACATTTTTCAGACTTCTCAACTTTTGAAGAAGGGAAAAACATGCATTGTGTATAGCATGCTGTGCAAAATTTTAGGCCACAAACACAGGCCTTAAACACATCTCCAGTCTCACCAATTTACAATTTCATTCTCACTTGGCCATATTTAATTTTTTAGAAAGAAAGTAGTTTTTCAAAAAGTAATCTTGAAGTCTTTGTTGACACTACTGCTAAACAATGTTGTCCTGTGCTTCAGCAGAACAATGGAAAACAGCTGGAAACAGATTTCCCATCCTACGCAAATCAAACTCAGCTGTCCACACTGACTATAGTGAATTCTGTCAACTTTTTTCCATGTGTCCTTTACATTTCAAAACTACATTATTGATCCTATCAATCCATTCTCAGGCTGCCTCCTCAGCATGTCTAACTGCCCTTGCGACATTTTCTCATCATTCCTCACTGCTCTTTCGCCATCTCCTCAGTGTTCCACTCTACCTTCAGGCCATTTCCTGTTTTTCTCTGAATGAAACTGAAAGGGAGAAGATACAGATTAGATATTAGGAAAAACTTCTTGAGGGTATGTGCACACGTCCGGATTTCTTGCAGAAATTTCCTGAAGAAAGCCGGAAATTTTCTGCAAGAAATCCACATTTTTTTTTGCGTTTTTTTCCCTTTTTTTCGCGTTTTTTTAGCATTCTGCAAGCGTAATTAGCTTGCAGAATGCTAAAGTTTTCCAAGCGATCTGTAGCATCGCTTGGAAAACTGACTGACAAGTTGGTCACACTTGTCAAACATACTGTTTGACAAGTGTGACCAACTTGTTACTATAGATGCTGCGTATGCAGCATCTATAGTAAAAGATAGAATGTTTCAAAATAATAAAAAAAATAAAAAATGGTTATACTCACCCAGACGATCTCAGCGGCGTCCGTTCCTATAGATGCCGGTGTGGTTCAGGACCTGTGATGACGTCGCGGCTTGTGATTGGTCGCGTGAGTCACATGAGCGGTCACGCGACCAATCACAAGACAGTGACGTCATCACAGGTCCTGAAGCACACCATCTATAGGAACCGAAGAGAGAGCATGCACCGGAGAGGCGGGAACACTTCGGGGTCCATCAAAGGGTGAGTATAGGTCTATTTTTTATTTTAATTCTTTTTTTTGACCAATTATATGGTGCCCAGTCCATGGAGGAGAGTCTCCTCTCCTCCACCCTGGGTACCAACTGCACATAATCTGCTTACTTCCCGCATGGTGTGCACAGCCCCGTGCGGGAAGTAAGCAGATCAATGCACTCCTAGGTGTGCGGAATCCCCGCAATTCCGCATTTTTAATGAACATGTTGCTTTTTTTTCCGCGATGCGATTTTTTCGCCGAAAAAAATCGCAACATTTGCACAAAAAATGAGGAATACCCTGTAAATAATAGGAGGCATATGTAAGCGTTTTTTTCGCGTTTTTATCACGTTTTTATAGCGAAAAAACGAGACAAAAACGCAAAAAATCCTGAACGTGTGCACATGGCCTGACAGTGAGGATGATCATTGAGTGGCACAGGCAGCCATGAGAAGTGTTGAGTTCTCCTTCAATGGAAGTCTTCAAACACATACTGGATAGACATCTGTCTGAGATGGATTAGTGAGTCATGCATTGAGCAGGGGGTTGGACACGATGACCCTGGAGTTCTTGTTCAATTCTAACATTGTATGATTCTATGAACAATTCCACCATACAGCTACCATTACTTAACGACTGAACTGATTCCACTTGTTTCTAAATAAAAATAAAATACACTATTAAGAGTACCAAAATTAACCCCCTGCAGTGACCATATGTTGGTACATACCAGTTCTTTTAACCATGTAAGAGACTGCGGTACAAGTATGTTCAGTAAAGCGACTCACAGGTAACATGCTTTCTGACACGTCTCCAAAAATTATAGTGTGTCAAAGAAACTAATAATGTCCCCAATGTGCTACCTAGAAAGTAATAATGCCAGATAAGCCCCTTTGAAGGTTATGGGGCACCAAATATCCATATGAAGTAATTATGACCTGACAGTCCTGATAACATAAAAGCAATAAAGCTTGTACTCATCTGATTCCCAGTCCACCACAGAATCCATGACTAGGGTTGAGCGAAACGGGTCGATCATTTTCAAAAGTCGCCGACTTTTGGCTAAGTCGGCGTCTCATGAAACCCGATCCGACCCCTGTGCTTGTCGGCCATGCGGTACGCGACTTTCGCGCCAAAGTCGCGTTTCAATGACGCGAAAAGCGCCATTTCTCAGCCAATGAAGGTGAACGCAGAGTGTGGGCAGCGTGATGACATAGATCCTGGTCCCCACCATCTTAGAGAAGGGCATTGCAGTGATTGGCTTGCTGTCTGCGGCGTCACAGGGGCTATAAAGGGGCGTTCCCGCCGACCGCCATCTTACTGCTGCTGATCTGAGCTTAGGGACAGGTTGCTGCCGCTTCGTCAGAAGCAGGGAGAGCGTTAGGCAGGGTCCACTAACCACCAAACCGCTTGTGCTGCAGCGATTTCCACTGTCCAACACCACCTTCGGTGTGCAGGGACTGTGGAAGCTATTTTTTTTTTTTTTCCCCCTCAGCGCTGTAGCTCATTGGGCTGCCCTAGAAGGCTCCGTGATAGCTGTATTGCTGTGTGTACGCCACTGTGGAAACCAACTGCTTTTTTCAAAGCACATATCCTCTTGTTCCTTCCTTTCTGCACAGCTATCTTTTTTGTTTGTCCACACTTTTTATTTAATTTGTGCATCAGTCCACTCCTATTGCTGCCTGCCATACCTGGCTTACATTACTGCAGGGAGATAGTAATTGTAGGACAGTTTTTTTTTTTTGTTTGTTTGTTTTTTGTGGGAGATTAAGATTGGCATTTCTGCTACAGTGCCATCCCTGTGTGTGCCATCTCTCACTGAGTGGGCCATAGAAAGCCTATTTATTTTTTCCGTGATTTGTGTTCTAAAATCTACCTCAACACAAAAACACTACATCAATCAGTGGGAGAAAAATATTGGCCTCAGTCAGGGCTTGTGTGCCACTGCTGTGTGTGCTATCTCTCATTCAGTGGGCTATAGCAAGCCTATTTTTTTTTTTTTTTTTTAATATTATTTGGTTTCTAAAGTCTCCCTGAAAAAAAAAAAAAACCTAAAAAAACAGTGGGAGAGTAATATTGCCCTTTCAGCTTGTGTGCCAGTCTTGACTCCTGGGTGTGCCACCTCTCTCCCTCTCATTCAGTGGGCCATAGAAAGCCTATTTATTTTTTTTTTTAAATATTATTGGGTTTCTAAAGTCTCCCTGAAAAAACAAAAAATACATAAAAAAACAGTGGGAGAGTAATATTGCCCTTTCAGCTTGTGTGCCAGTCTTGACTCCTGGGTGTGCCACCTCTCTCCCTTTCATTCAGTGGGCCATAGAAAGCCTATTTATTTTTTCCGTGATTTGTGTTCTAAATTCTACCTCAACACAAAAACACTACATCAATCAGTGGGAGAAAAATATTGGCCTCAGTCAGGGCTTGTGTGCCACTGCTGTGTGTGCTATCTCTCATTCAGTGGGCTATAGCAAGCCTATTTTTTTTTTTTTTTTTTTTTTTTTAATATTATTTGGTTTCTAAAGTCTCCCTGAAAAAAAAAAAAAAACCTAAAAAAACAGTGGGAGAGTAATATTGCCCTTTCAGCTTGTGTGCCAGTCTTGACTCCTGGGTGTGCCACCTCTCTCCCTCTCATTCAGTGGGCCATAGAAAGCCTATTTATTTTTTTTTTTAAATATTATTGGGTTTCTAAAGTCTCCCTGAAAAAACAAAAAATACATAAAAAAACAGTGGGAGAGTAATATTGCCCTTTCAGCTTGTGTGCCAGTCTTGACTCCTGGGTGTGCCACCTCTCTCCCTTTCATTCAGTGGGCCATAGAAAGCCTATTTATTTTTTCCGTGATTTGTGTTCTAAATTCTACCTCAACACAAAAACACTACATCAATCAGTGGGAGAAAAATATTGGCCTCAGTCAGGGCTTGTGTGCCACTGCTGTGTGTGCTATCTCTCATTCAGTGGGCTATAGCAAGCCTATTTTTTTTTTTTTTTTTTTTTTTAATATTATTTGGTTTCTAAAGTCTCCCTGAAAAAAAAAAAAAAACCTAAAAAAACAGTGGGAGAGTAATATTGCCCTTTCAGCTTGTGTGCCAGTCTTGACTCCTGGGTGTGCCACCTCTCTCCCTCTCATTCAGTGGGCCATAGAAAGCCTATTTATTTTTATTTTTTAATATTATTTGGTTTCTAATTCTCCCTGAAAAAAAAAAAAAAAACCTAAAAAAACAGTGGGAGAATAATATTGCCCTTTCAGCTTGTGTGCCAGTCTTGACTCCTGGGTGTGCCACCTCTCTCCCTCTCATTCAGTGGGCCATAGAAAGCCTATTTATTTTTTTTAAAAAATATTATTGGGTTTCTAAAGTCTCCCTGAAAAAACAAAAAATACATAAAAAAACAGTGGGAGAGTAATATTGCCCTTTCAGCTTGTGTGCCAGTCTTGACTCCTGGGTGTGCCACCTCTCTCCCTTTCATTCAGTGGGCCATAGAAAGCCTATTTATTTTTTCCGTGATTTGTGTTCTAAATTCTACCTCAACACAAAAACACTACATCAATCAGTGGGAGAAAAATATTGGCCTCAGTCAGGGCTTGTGTGCCACTGCTGTGTGTGCTATCTCTCATTCAGTGGGCTATAGCAAGCCTTTTTTTTTTTTTTTAATATTATTTGGTTTCTAAAGTCTCCCTGAAAAAAAAAAAAAAACCTAAAAAAACAGTGGGAGAGTAATATTGCCCTTTCAGCTTGTGTGCCAGTCTTGACTCCTGGGTGTGCCACCTCTCTCCCTCTCATTCAGTGGGCCATAGAAAGCCTTTTTTTTTTTGGTTTTTTTAATATTATTTGGTTTCTAAAGTCTCCCTGAGAAAAAAAAAAAAATAAATTAGGTGGGAGATTAATATTGACATTAGTGCTTGAGTGACAGTCCTGCGTGTGTGTCATCTCTGTGATTTTGTGCCACAGAAAACAGAGTGTGTAACATTGTGCCTGATTTTCCTTGTGGTCTCACCAACCTGTTAAGGGATATTGAAATCATACTGAAGTTATAGCTCACCGTGTAAGTTGTTTGACAGCAACAAATAAAGTTACTTTGGTTAAGATTTTAAAACAATGAGGAAGTCTGGTGCAAGAGGTCGTCGTGGGCGTTCATTGTCAGCTGGTAATGATGGTAGTGGTAGTGGAGCATCAGGTGGTCGTGGGGATAAAAATATTCCACCTAAGTCTGGAGCTGTGGAGCCAGTTTCGTCGTCAGGCTACACAAGGCCTCGAACGCTCTCTTTTCTGGGAGTAGGAAAACCGCTTTTAAAGGCGGAGCAGCAACAGCAAGTTTTGGCTTACATTGCAGACTCAGCCTCTAGCTCTTTTGCCTCCTCTTCCGAAACTGGTAAATGTAAAAGCAGCGCGTCGCTTGTGGATGTTCACGGTCAGGGACAAGTCGCTTCCTTGTCCTCCTCAGCAAAAACTACAACAAGAGAGAAGGATGCAGCAGGCGACACAACGGGTCACTCCATGGAGCTCTTTACACATACCGTCCCTGGCTTAGAAAGTGAAACATTTAACAGGCCATGCCCATTACAAGTATATTCTGACATGGAGTGCACTGATGCACAGCCACAGCCAGAGTACTATGCTGCTCCTTTGACTCAGACCACCACATTGCCCTCTCAGGGTACAGATCCACAATCAGACCCTGATGAGACTATGTTGCCCCGCCACGAACGCTATACCACCGACCGACACAGTGACACAGACGAAGTTGCACACGAGCTCGAAGAGGAGGTAATAGATGACCCAGTTATTGACCCCGATTGGCAGCCATTGGGGGAACAGGGTGCAGGCGGCAGTAGTTCAGAAGCGGAGGTGGAGGAGGGGCCGCAGCAGGCATCAACATCGCAACAGGTTCCATCTGCCGGGCCCGTATCTGGACCAAAACGCGTGTCAAAGCCAAAACCTGTTGGAGCACAGCGTTGCCATCCGGTTAAAGCTCAGTCTGCAATCCCTGAAAAGGGATCCGAGTCTAGGAAGAGTGCAGTCTGGCATTTTTTTAAACAACATCCAACTGATCAGCGCAAAGTCATCTGTCAAAAATGTTCAACTAGCTTAAGCAGAGGTCAGAATCTGAAAAGTCTAAATACTAGTTGCATGCATAGACACTTAACCACCATGCATTTTCAAGCCTGGACTAACTACCAAACGTCCCTCAAGGTTGTAGCACCCTCGGCCAATGAAGCTAGTCAGCAACGCAACATCCCTTCCGTCACTGTAAGGCCACCATTTTCCGCACCACCGGCAGTATCTGTGCAGGTTTCTTTGCCAGCCAAAAGCAGTCAGGGTCAGGGAATCACCAGTTTTGTAGGAGGAAATATTGCATCTAGGGCACCGGCGGAAACAATACCGTCTCCAACCGTCTCTCAGTCTGCCATGTACACCGGCACACCCGAAAGTTCCACGATCTCCAGCTCTCCAGTCCAGCTCACCCTACATGAGACTCTGGTTAGAAAAAGGAAGTACTTATCCTCGCATCCGCGTACACAGGGTTTTAACGCCCACATAGCTAGACTAATCTCGTTAGAGATGATGCCCTACCGGTTAGTTGAAAGCGAAGCTTTCAAAGCCCTGATGGAGTACGCTGAACCACGATACGAGCTACCCAGTCGACACTTTTTTTCCAGAAAAGCCATCCCAGCCCTGCACCAGCATGTTAAACAGCGCATCGTCCATGCACTCAGGCAATCTGTGAGTACAAAGGTGCACCTGACTACAGATGCATGGACCAGTAGGCATGGCCAGGGACGTTATGTGTCCATCACGGCACACTGGGTGAATGTGGTGGATGCAGGGTCCACAGGCGACATCAATTTAGGGACAGTTGTGCCTAGCCCACGGTCTAGGAAACAGTTGGCTGTAGGCGTTCGCACCCCCTCCTCCTCCTCCTCCTCGTCCTCCTGCAGAAGCTACAGCTCTTCCACAGAACGCAGTCTGCCAACCACTCCATCGGCAGATGACACTGTTGCACACCAGTTGTCCCATTATGGGCCAGCTACTGCCAAGCGTCAGCAGGCTGTATTGGCTATGAAGTGCTTGGGCGACAATAGACACACCGCGGAAGTTCTGTCCGAGTTCTTGCAACAAGAAACGCAGTCGTGGCTGGGCACAGTAGATCTTGAGGCAGGCAAGGTAGTGAGTGATAACGGAAGGAATTTCATGGCTGCCATCTCCCTTTCCCAACTGAAACACATTCCTTGCCTGGCTCACACCTTAAACCTGGTGGTGCAGTGCTTATTGAAAACTTATCCTGGGTTCTCCGACCTGCTCCTCAAAGTGCGTGCACTTTGCTCACATATCCGACGTTCGCCTGTACACGCCAGCCGTATGCAGACCTATCAGCGGTCTTTGAACCTTCCCCAGCATCGCCTAATCATAGACGTTGCAACAAGGTGGAACTCAACACTGCACATGCTTCAGAGACTGTGCGAACAGAGGCGTGCTGTTATTTATTTGTGGGAGGATACACGGGCAGGCAGTAGGATGGCAGACATGGAGTTGTCAGGTGTGCAGTGGTCTAAGATACAAGACATGTGTCAAGTCCTTCAGTGCTTTGAGGAATGCACACGGCTGGTTAGTGCAGACAATGCCGTAATAAGCATGAGCATCCCCCTAATGCGTCTGCTGATGCAAAGTTTGACGCACATAAAGGAGCAGGCGTCTGCACCAGAGGAAGAGGAAAGCCTTGATGACAGTCAGCCATTGTCTGGTCAGGGCAGTGTACAGGACGAGGTAGCGGGCGAAGAGGAGGTGGAGGACGAGGAGGATGATGGGGATGAGTATATTTTTAATGCCGAACCTTTCCCGGGGGCACAGGAATTTGGTTGCGTGTCACGGCCGGGTTCTGGTTTTTTGAGGGACACAAGTGACGTAGATTTGCCTGCAACTGCCCCTCAACCAATCACAACCGGAGATTTGACAACTGGAACTTTGGCCCACATGGCGGATTATGCCTTACGTATCCTAAAAAGGGACACACGCATTACGAAAATGATGAACGATGACGATTACTGGTTGGCCTGCCTCCTTGATCCACGCTATAAAGGCAAATTGCAAAATATTATGCCACATGAGAACTTGGAACTAATATTAGCAACCAAACAATCAACTCTTGTTGACCGTTTGCTTCAGGCATTCCCAGCACACAGCGCACGTGATCGTTCTCACACGAGCTCCAGGGGGCAGCAGACTAGGAGTGTTAGGGGTGCACACATCAGAAGTGGCGTTGGACAGAGGGGTTTTCTGACCAGGTTGTGGAGTGATTTTGCTATGACCGCAGACAGGACAGGTACTGCTGCATCAATTGAAAGTGACAGGAGACAACATTTGTCCAGTATGGTTACTAACTATTTTTCATCCCTTATCGATGTTCTCCCTCAACCGTCATTCCCATTTGATTACTGGGCCTCCAAATTAGACACCTGGCCAGAATTGGCAGAATATGCATTGCAGGAGCTTGCTTGCCCGGCAGCAAGTGTCCTATCAGAAAGAGTATTCAGTGCTGCAGGTTCAATATTAACCGAAAAAAGGACTCGTCTGGCTACCCAAAATGTTGACGATCTAACATTCATTAAAATGAACCACAACTGGATTTCGAAATCTTTTGCCCCACCTTGCCCGGCCGACACCTAGCTTTCCTATGAAAAGCTCTTGCCTGTGAATTACTTTTCTAATGTCTAATTTGCTGCAGCTGATTGTACAGCATACGACATGTTTACACCTCCCTAAATGGCAAAACTCCCCACACGGGGCCGTGGTATCGCGACTTGGCGCAAGCACCCGTGAGACTGCTGTTTGTCTGAAGAGGTGGGTGTGCTCGCTTTTGGTTGACGGCATTGCTACTGGGTCCCTCATAGTACAATGTAGTGTCTCTGGCGGTGGTGGTGCGCACCCAACGTCAGACACACCGTTGTAACATGAGGGGCCCTGGGGCGGTCCCGCCGGCCTCAAGAGAGTTCCCCCCTACCCCAGCTCAAAATGTGCTCTACCACGTGCAAAATTATGTCGCACAGCTCCACCAATCTTTAGTCTATTCGCTGACATCATTCAATGTCTGGCACTGACAATACAAATTTGTAGACATCTATGATGCAACTTAAAGTAGTCTGTGTCTGTGTCCTATATTGGCACCATTAAATAGTTACTGCCAAATTACTATGTCAGAAACTCAGTAGATGAGCCCACCCCTGTACCTAAGTATGCCACCTTTTTTTTTTGTTTTGGTTGTTTTGCGAGACATTAACATCTATTTATATTTTGGGAGTACTGGGACAGACACTCCTTGCACTACTCCTCCACTCACCACCAAGCTGCCTGTGTATCCATGTAACCGCTGTAAAACTGCCATGAGCCTATTGTTTGTTATTTTAGGCCTTTGATAGCCTGTCTGCGGCCCCTACTTGCAATACTCCTCCACTGACCACCAAGCTGCCTGCCCGTGTATCCATGTAACCGCTGTAAAACTGCCATGAGCCTATTGTTTGTTATTTTAGGCCTTTGATAGCCTGTCTGCGGTCCCTACTTTAAATACTCCTCCACTGACCACCAAGCTGCCTGCCCGTGTATCCATGTAACCGCTGTGAAACTGCCATGAGCCTATTGTTTGTTATGTTAGGCCTTTGATAGCCTGTCTGCGGTCCCTACTTTAAATACTCCTCCACTGACCAGACCACTGCTGCCCGTGTACCCCTGGAACCAATTATAAAGTGCCTACAGCCAGCCCATTTTCTTATGTTAGGCCTTTGAAGCCTGTCTGCGGTCCCTACTTTAAATACTCCTCCACTGACCAGACCACTGCTGCCCGTGTACCCCTGGAACCAATTATAAAGTGCCTACAGCCAGCCCATTTTCTTATGTTAGGCCTTTGAAGCCTGTCTGCGGTCCCTACTTTAAATACTCCTCCACTGACCACCAAGCTGCCTGCCCGTGTATCCATGTAACCGCTGTAAAACTGCCATGAGCCTATTGTTTGTTATTTTAGGCCTTTGATAGCCTGTCTGCGGTCCCTACTTTAAATACTCCTCCACTGACCACCAAGCTGCCTGCCCGTGTATCCATGTAACCGCTGTAAAACTGCCATGAGCCTATTGTTTGTTATTTTAGGCCTTTGATAGCCTGTCTGCGGCCCCTACTTGCAATACTCCTCCACTGACCACAATGCTGCCTGGAGTGCCTGCCTGTGTATCCATGTAACCGATGTAAAACTGCCATGACTGCCTACTGTTTGTTATTTTAGGCCTTTGATAGCCTGTCTGCAGCCCCTACTTGCAATACTCCTCCACTGACCACACCAATGCTGCCCGTGTACCCCTGGAACCTATTTAAAAGTTCATAGAGCCTAGTTATATATTTTATTTACTATTAATAAGGCCATGATGGACTACGCTGTACCACGCTACAAGCTAACCAGTCGACACTTCTTTTGCGAGAAAAGCCATCCCAACCCTCCACCAGCATGTAGAAGACCGCATTGTCCATGCACTCTGGCAATCTGTGAGTACAAAGGTGCACCTGACAACAGACGCATGGACCTGTAGGCATGGCCACGGAAGATTACGTGTCCATTACGGCGCAATGGGTTAATGTGGTGGATGCATGGTCCACAGGGGACAGCCTACTAAGTCTGTCTGTAGTCCCTAATTCAAATTGTCCTCCACTGTCTAAATCGGAACTTCCACCTTCTGGCTTTCGGCCTATAGTATCAGAAATTAAACTGCATTTGGCCTTCAACTTTGGTTAGGGCCTACTAACGGCTTCTGCCCCTCCCTGGTGTTGCCCTCAACTAAATAAAGCTGAGCTTCAACCTTCTGCTCCAAATTACCATTTTGAAAAATGCAATAGGCTTTTCCGGCCTACTAAAGGTGTCTGTCTGTGTGCCCCTCCCTGGTGTTGTCCTCAACTAAATAAAGCTGAGCTTCAACCTTCCGGCTCTCATTATGTGGTTTTAAAAAAAAAAATGGTGGTTAGGGCCTACTAACGGCTTCTGCCCCTCCCTGGTGTTGTCCTCAACTAAATAAAGCTGAGCTTCAACCTTCCGGCTCTCATTATGTGGTTTTAAAAAAAAAAATGGTGGTTAGGGCCTACTAACGGCTTCTGCCCCTCCCTGGTGTTGCCCTCAACTAAATAAAGCTGAGCTTCAACCTTCTGCTCCAAATTACCATTTTGAAAAATGCAATAGGCTTTTCAGGCCTACAAAAGGTGTCTGTCTGTGTGCCCCTCCCTGGTGTTGTCCTCAACTAAATAAAGCTGAGCTTCAACCTTCCGGCTCTCATTATGTGGTTTTAAAAAAAAAAATGGTGGTTAGGGCCTACTAACGGCTTCTGCCCCTCCCTGGTGTTGCCCTCAACTAAATAAAGCTGAGCTTCAACCTTCTGCTCCAAATTACCATTTTGAAAAATGCAATAGGCTTTTCAGGCCTACAAAAGGTGTCTGTCTGTGTGCCCCTCCCTGGTGTTGTCCTCAACTAAATAAAGCTGAGCTTCAACCTTCCGGCTCTCATTATGTGGTTTTAAAAAAAAAAATGGTGGTTAGGGCCTACTAACGGCTTCTGCCCCTCCCTGGTGTTGCCCTCAACTAAATAAAGCTGAGCTTCAACCTTCTGCTCCAAATTACCATTTTGAAAAATGCAATAGGCTTTTCAGGCCTACAAAAGGTGTCTGTCTGTCTGCCCCTCCCTGGTGTTGTCCTCAACTAAATAAAGCTGAGCTTCAACCTTCCGGCTCTCATTATGTGGTTTTAAAAAAAAAAATGGTGGTTAGGGCCTACTAACGGCTTCTGCCCCTCCCTGGTGTTGCCCTCAACTAAATAAAGCTGAGCTTCAACCTTCTGCTCCAAATTACCATTTTGAAAAATGCAATAGGCTTTTCAGGCCTACAAAAGGTGTCTGTCTGTGTGCCCCTCCCTGGTGTTGTCCTCAACTAAATAAAGCTGAGCTTCAACCTTCCGGCTCTCATTATGTGGTTTTAAAAAAAAAAATGGTGGTTAGGGCCTACTAACGGCTTCTGCCCCTCCCTGGTGTTGCCCTCAACTAAATAAAGCTGAGCTTCAACCTTCTGCTCCAAATTACCATTTTGAAAAATGCAATAGGCTTTTCAGGCCTACTAAAGGTGTCTGTCTGTGTGCCCCTCCCTGGTGTTGTCCTCAACTAAATAAAGCTGAGCTTCAACCTTCCGGCTCTCATTATGTGGTTTTAAAAAAAAAAATGGTGGTTAGGGCCTACTAACGGCTTCTGCCCCTCCCTGGTGTTGCCCTCAACTAAATAAAGCTGAGCTTCAACCTTCTGCTCCAAATTACCATTTTGAAAAATGCAATAGGCTTTTCAGGCCTACTAAAGGTGTCTGTCTGTGTGCCCCTCCCTGGTGTTGTCCTCAACTAAATAAAGCTGAGCTTCAACCTTCCGGCTCTCATTATGTGGTTTTAAAAAAAAAAATGGTGGTTAGGGCCTACTAACGGCTTCTGCCCCTCCCTGGTGTTGCCCTCAACTAAATAAAGCTGAGCTTCAACCTTCTGCTCCAAATTACCATTTTGAAAAATGCAATAGGCTTTTCAGGCCTACAAAAGGTGTCTGTCTGTGTGCCCCTCCCTGGTGTTGTCCTCAACTAAATAAAGCTGAGCTTCAACCTTCCGGCTCTCATTATGTGGTTTTAAAAAAAAAAATGGTGGTTAGGGCCTACTAACGGCTTCTGCCCCTCCCTGGTGTTGCCCTCAACTAAATAAAGCTGAGCTTCAACCTTCTGCTCCAAATTACCATTTTGAAAAATGCAATAGGCTTTTCAGGCCTACAAAAGGTGTCTGTCTGTCTGCCCCTCCCTGGTGTTGTCCTCAACTAAATAAAGCTGAGCTTCAACCTTCCGGCTCTCATTATGTGGTTTTAAAAAAAAAAATGGTGGTTAGGGCCTACTAACGGCTTCTGCCCCTCCCTGGTGTTGCCCTCAACTAAATAAAGCTGTGCTTCAACCTTCTGCTCCAAATTACCATTTTGAAAAATGCAATAGGCTTTTCAGGCCTACTAAAGGTGTCTGTCTGTGTGCCCCTGCCTGGTGTTGTCCTCAACTAAATAAAGCTGAGCTTCAACCTTCCGGCTCTCATTAAGTGGTTTTAAAAAAAAAAAATGGTGGTTAGGGCCTACTAACGGCTTCTGCCCCTCCCTGGTGTTGCCCTCAACTAAATAAAGCTGAGCTTCAACCTTCTGCTCCAAATTACCATTTTGAAAAATGCAATAGGCTTTTCAGGCCTACTAAAGGTGTCTGTCTGTGTGCCCCTCCCTGGTGTTGTCCTCAACTAAATAAAGCTGAGCTTCAACCTTCCGGCTCTCATTATGTGGTTTTAAAAAAAAAAATGGTGGTTAGGGCCTACTAACGGCTTCTGCCCCTCCCTGGTGTTGCCCTCAACTAAATAAAGCTGAGCTTCAACCTTCTGCTCCAAATTACCATTTTGAAAAATGCAATAGGCTTTTCAGGCCTACTAAAGGTGTCTGTCTGTGTGCCCCTCCCTGGTGTTGTCCTCAACTAAATAAAGCTGAGCTTCAACCTTCCGGCTCTCATTATGTGGTTTTAAAAAAAAAAATGGTGGTTAGGGCCTACTAACGGCTTCTGCCCCTCCCTGGTGTTGCCCTCAACTAAATAAAGCTGAGCTTCAACCTTCTGCTCCAAATTACCATTTTGAAAAATGCAATAGGCTTTTCAGGCCTACTAAAGGTGTCTGTCTGTGTGCCCCTGCCTGGTGTTGTCCTCAACTAAATAAAGCTGAGCTTCAACCTTCCGGCTCTCATTAAGTGGTTTTAAAAAAAAAAAATGGTGGTTAGGGCCTACTAACGGCTTCTGCCCCTCCCTGG
Organism: Ranitomeya variabilis; assembly: GCF_051348905.1. NCBI lineage: Eukaryota > Metazoa > Chordata > Amphibia > Anura > Dendrobatidae > Ranitomeya > Ranitomeya variabilis. The sequence continues at coordinate 532,846,572 of NC_135234.1, forward strand.
TGTTGCCCTCAACTAAATAAAGCTGAGCTTCAACCTTCTGCTCCAAATTACCATTTTGAAAAATGCAATAGGCTTTTCAGGCCTACTAAAGGTGTCTGTCTGTGTGCCCCTCCCTGGTGTTGTCCTCAACTAAATAAAGCTGAGCTTCAACCTTCCGGCTCTCATTATGTGGTTTTAAAAAAAAAAATGGTGGTTAGGGCCTACTAACGGCTTCTGCCCCTCCCTGGTGTTGTCCTCAACTAAATAAAGCTGAGCTTCAACCTTCCGGCTCTCATTATGTGGTTTTAAAAAAAAAAATGGTGGTTAGGGCCTACTAACGGCTTCTGCCCCTCCCTGGTGTTGTCCTCAACTAAATAAAGCTGAGCTTCAACCTTCCGGCTCTCATTATGTGGTTTTAAAAAAAAAAATGGTGGTTAGGGCCTACTAACGGCTTCTGCCCCTCCCTGGTGTTGCCCTCAACTAAATAAAGCTGAGCTTCAACCTTCTGCTCCAAATTACCATTTTGAAAAATGCAATAGGCTTTTCCGGCCTACTAAAGGTGTCTGTCTGTGTGCCCCTGCCTGGTGTTGCCCTCAACTAAATAAAGCTGAGCTTCAACCTTCTGCTCCAAATTACCATTTTAAAAAATGCAATAGGCTTTTCCGGCCTACTAAAGGTGTCTGCCCCTCCCTGGTGTTGTCCTCAACTGAACAAAGCTGAGCTTCCACATTCTGGCTTTCGCCCTATACTATCAGATATTAAACTGCATTTGGCCTACTAGTGTGGTTAGGCCCTTGAAACAGTGTCTGCTGCTCTTGGGTTTGCTACTCCACTGAACAAAGCAATGCCGCCTGTTTAGTCCTGTTACCAATTTTGAACTGCATGTAGCCTACTTTATTCTTTGGCCCTATATCTGTTTCCTCCTCATCCTGCCCATTGCCCAGCCACTGCTAAATGAGTCTGCTGGTACATTGACCTAGACCACTACATTCCCCTTGTACTCTACACAGCCAGAATCTGTCCCTGCTGAAAGTAAGGTTCCCCTTCCCGCATGTTATACCACCTTACACAGGGACAAAGAGGAAGGTGCAGATGAAAGTGCAGGTTCCTTCATCAGGTGGGGGGGCATACTCGTTGGCGACGTCACTGGCACAGGGCCCCTCAGAGTATGCAAAAGTGTCGCTGCTGGTGGGAGGCGCCCCCGCCATGCAAACACACCGCCGTACTTTGAGGGGCCCTGTGCCAGTGGCAATGCGAACGAGTGGGCCCCCCCCTGCTTGCTCAGGATCACAGCACTTGCAACTTTTAAATACTTACCTTTCCCTGCAACACCGCCGTGACGTAGTCCGCATTTCCTGGGCCCACGAAAAACTTGAGCCAGCCCTACTCCCCCCACAACTTTCCCCCAATTCCCTATGCCCAACTATTATTATACAGTTAATTAAGATTGGCAAGCTTCAGAAACAAGAATGGATGTTTTTGGCATTAAAATGGGCACTGTAGGTGTTTTCCTGGCCTCCACTCACTGCCGACTATGCTTCCCCATTGACTTGCATTGGGTTTCGTGTTTCGGTCGATCCCCGACTTTTAGCGATAATCGGCCGACTGCACTCGACTCGACTCTGGACAAAATCGGGTTTCCCAAAACCCTACTCGATCTTAAAAAAATGAAAGTCGCTCAACCCTATCCATGACCTCTTCTCACATATAAAAGCAAAGGGCCAGCACAGGCGGACAGATTTAATGAAATTATCATGTCAATTTTGCTGAGACACTGACATCTCATAAGCTGCAGGCAAACAGTAGCCTAGTAAGACATAGAGCGATAGGGCAGAGATATTGTGGCTCTTTGCTCTATCAAAAGATTGCTCTTTGTTGGTTTCCAGTTAACATTCACACATTTCAAAATGTTGTCCTCCAGAGCGCTTTCTGTTAAGGATCAATCGCTATAGAGGTCGCATGCTAGTATATTATCTCAGGGCGGTGCAGATGCGTAGTCAAGAGGGGCCGTTCATTTTTTTTCTTGTTCTATTCCAAGAATCCAAGATTTTAAAAGGAATTCAACCTGGTTTACATTCAAAGGGTTTTTGAAATGTTCAGGAAGTAGATGTAACATATGTATTAATGCTGCCAATAAAACCAACTGTTTTTCTCTGCGCAAGGTGGTAGTCGCTGTATCACCAATTTTATCACTTGTGATTCACACTATATAGTGTATTACATTGAATGTGTTTCTTGTAATTTACTACACACTGGCTGCACCAGAAAATTAAGAAAAAACACAAATTGTGGAACATTTTGCTAACATTAACAAAAAAATGGTTCATGTCCCATAAGAAAAGCCAGTTTTGCAGAAAAATCTAACCCTACGTGAAGCTTTTTGAATACTGACTTTAGAAAGCAAATATCCCCAAGATATGAACTTCAAGAAGAATTTACTTTTTTATAGGCAGATCTTAATTGCCATTTTGTTTAATATGCTTTGCATAATGGGGGCTTACATAAAGATATTCTGAAAAAAGGGTATTGCAAGAGGCTTATTGGAAATAAGAACCCTTATAAAATATAACTTTTATTAAGTACATAAAAATGGACCCAAAAACTATATGGTGCAATGTACAAAAAATATATATTAAGGCTTAAATGTGAACAGACTAGATGGATATAGACCTAGGGAGATGGATATAGACCTAGCACTAAACTGCTCTGTCCACAAAAATGACAAAGTTAATGGTGTCTTGATATCTCAATACAAATGTCAACTTGTTCTTACTAGGAAAATGGAATTCAAGTCAATGACACACAGTAGTCGACCATAGCCCTATAAAAAACCTCATCAGAATAGATCCTATAAGTGATGTATTACAAAAGTGCCTAGGGAACTACCAAAAAAAATTAAACCTGCAGTGACTACAGACAGGTGATCAGCTATTGAACTGAAAAGGGAGCCCCATTGTAAGGTGGGTACTATAAGCTGAAGTGGTAGGTATGTATGCTAGGGATTATATGCCTCATAGTGAAATACTTACGCACAGCCTCATCCTTAGGATCCTCTAATATGCTCCATTATCTCTGCATCTCCTGATGAACCCAGTTATGGGGGAACCGAGTCAAGATTGGCACCACTTATCTAGCTAGGAGCAACACCATAAGTCACATGAAAAAGGTGGGTACTATAACCTGAAGCAGTAAGTATGTATGCTAGGGATTATGTGCCACATAGTCAGTGCAACACATGCACACTAAGAGTCAATGAGAGGAAGGGGTGCGTTGGCCCTAGGTATGATAACTTCTGTGTACCTGCCTATTTGCGGAGGTTGACATGCTAAGATGGCAAGCAATGGCACCCCCATTCGTGCAACATCTGTCCCTTGACTCCCACTGAATACCCTAAAACAGATGTACAAATGGAAAAAGAGGGCCAGTGTGGCCTGTATCTGCTGATGTCAGTCCTTGGGGCCATCAAATAACATACTATATGAAATAAAGATATTTTACAAAAAGGGGATGGTGAGAGTGGGAGAGAAAGATAAGAGCTTGTAAGACACATACAACACCATAACCCCCCGTTAACAACAAGGATTGCAATAGAGTTTAGGTAGACATGATATGCAAGTAATATTCTTAATCTTTCCCATTAGCAATATACATACAGAACAAATTGAAAAACTGTTCATAAACAATAAATAATGAACATTATTCAATACAGGAGCAATGAATAAACAGATAGGTCACATACCATAACCTCATGGAAGCGACCTGGTAGCAGACATACATTATTTATAGACAGAAAAAATTGGCCACATGTGACTTATTTGTTTAGATGGTGTTGCTCCTAGCTAGATAAATGGTGCCAATCTCGAAGCATTTCCACCATAACTGGGTTCAGCAGGAGATGCACAGATAATGGAGCATAGCAGAGGATCAATGTCTTAAGGATGTGGCAGTGTATATGAGTTGCACTGACTATGTGGCACATAATCCCTAGCATACATACCTTCTTCTTCAGGTGATAGTACCCAGCTTACTTTGAGTCTCCCCTTTTTGATGCAATAGCTGATCATCTGTCTGTAGTCACTGAAGGTTTGATCTTTATTCATAGTTCCCTAGGCACTTTTGTTATACATCACTTCTAGAGTCTCCTCTGATGAGATTTCTTATAGGGCCAAGGTCAATTACTGTGTGTAATTGACTTGGAATCCATTTTCCTAGTCAGACCAAGAGATATCAAGACACCATTAACTTTGTCATTTTTGTGGACAGGGCAGTGCAGTGTTAGGTCAATATCCATCTCACTTGCCTACCCTCTGTTCACATTTAGCCGTTAATCTATATTTTTTGCACGTTGCACCTTATACTTCTTGCGTCTATTTTTATAGGTACTTAATAAAAGTTATATTTTGTAAGTGTTCCTTTTTCCAGTAAGCCTATGCTTTGCTTAAAGGAAACCTGTCACCCTGAAATCGAAGGTGAGCTAAGCCCACCAGCATCAGGGGCTTATCTACAGCATTTTGTAATGCTGTAGCTAAGCCCCCGATGTATCCTGAAAGATGAAAAAAAAAAGGTTAGATTATACTCACCCAGGGGCAGTCCCGGTCCAGTTCTGGTCCGATGGGCGTTGTGGTCCGGTCTTGGTCGTGGTCCCATCTTCTTATGATGACGTCTTCTTGTATTCACGCTGCTGCTCCGGCGCAGGCGTACTTTGTCTGCCCTGTTACAGAATGCTGTAGATAAGCCCCTGATGCTGGTGGGCTTAGCTCACCTTCGATTTTGGGGGTGACAAGTTCCCTTTAATATAAGGATCTTTGTGTGTGTTCTCTAAATGGTTAATAGTAGTGATGGGCGAACCCGTGGATGTTCGGGTCTGGCAGTTTCAACCGAATATCTAATAAAGTTTGGCTTGAGTACCAGAATGGTACCCAAACCCGAACCTGGACCTCATTCAGATGAATGAGGGGCCAGTAGATCCATTGTTTGCCATGCTTCCATCTTCATTACAAAACAGCAAACACAAGCTCTGATCGGCAGAGAGCTCCAGTTCCCATGCTGTCAGATGAAAGCGTGAGCAAGCAGCTGTGATTGGCAGTAAAAAGTTTACTTCCTATCACAGGTATCAGCTGATGAGAGAGTACTACTCCCATCAGCCTGCGCATGCTGTCACTAAGCATCACAGGTAAGTGCTCCTGTTGCTGTGGAGCTGAAGACACAGAAAATTCAGCATGGAGGGGGGGTTTATTCTGTGTATAGGGAGGGATTTATTCTGTGTGAGAGTGGGGATTTATTCTGTGTGGAGGTTGGGATTTATTCTGTGTGTGGGGGCATAATTTATTATATGTGGGGGGAACTATTCTGTGTGACAGGGGAGTTATTCTGTGTGGAGGGGAGATTTATTCTGTGTGGAGATGGGGATTTATTCAATGTGAGAGTGGGGATTTTTTTTCTGTGTGCATGGGGCATTTACTCTGTGTGAAGGGTGGGAGGTTTTATTCTGTGTGGAGGGGGGAATTTATTCTGTGTTGAGTGAGGGGATTTATTATGTGTGGAGGAGGGATTTATTCTGTGTGGAAGAGGGATTTTTTCTGTGCCGGAGGAAACATACTGTTAGGTTTGGTGGATTGCACTAAATAAAATATAAATTAAAGTGCAAACGCAACCCAGGGTCCACCATGCAGAGATGTATAACTGCTGATAGTGTGAACAATGACGGAACAAAACAGTGAGTATTACCTTGAACACATTGAATACCACTCAGTGTGAACGGAACACTGAATACTAAGCTCAGTTACTTCACCAAGAGGCCTAGCACAAATATGCAAAGTGCTATACCATTTTAATGTCACAGAGATATTAACACGTGACTTTGACTAGCTCTGCAACTAAATGGTGCTAACTGCACACCTGAATGAAGCAGATGCAGAGCCAAGAGAGAGCTCTTTGACATTAGGTACAATAGCACAGCCTTTTGAATACTCCCATAAGTGATGCCTGCTGGTGCTGTTTTCAGTGACAGTAGGTATAGGCTTGTGGGAGTAGTACTCTCTCATCAGCCTGTACATCTGACCGGAGGTAACCTTTTTAAAGCCGGTCACAGCTTCTGGCTTACGCTGTCATCTGGTAGCGTGGGAAATGCAACTCTCTGACTGTCGGTAATGATCTTACTGCCGATCAGAGCCAGCTATGTTTCTCGTGCTGTCATGCAGATGACACCATGGTAAACATCTGATGTTCAGGCTGACAAACCTGAACAGTAACCTGGACTTCCTAGGGATGTCAGTGTTCTGGGTCTGTGCCCGAACACTAGTTGTTTGGAAAGGGCCCCGAACTTTACTGTTTTAAGTTTCCCACCTTCCCCAATTCTTAATTAAATTATAAATAAAGGACTATCAAGTTTTTACATAACCAGGTGGAAGTGTCAAATTTTTTCACTTTCTAGTCGCATCACATCGTTGATGCTAAATAATTCAGGACCTACAGATGGACCATAGGATCATCAGTAATGAAGTGATGGGGTATAAAAATGCAATAATATAATTTGTTATTTGAAAGCTAAGAAAGCTGCCAAAACTTCATTTTTTAATTTAGCTGGATGACTAGTGTTGAGCATTCCGATACTGCAAATATCGGGTATCGGCCGATATTTGCTGTATCGGAATTCCGATACCGAGTTCCGATATTTTTGCGATATCAGAAATCGGAATCGGAAGTGTGCGGTGCGTATGGTTCCCAGGGTCTGGAGGAGAGAAGACTCCTTCAGGCCCTGGGATCCATATTCATGTAAAAAATAAAGAATAAAAATAAAAAATATTGATATACTCACCCTCGGACGAGCCCTGGCTCTTAGCGGTGCCTCCGTTCCTAAGAATGCAGGGAGTGAAGGACCTTCGATGACGTTGCGGCTTGTGATTGGTCACAAGCCGCGACGTCATCGAAGGTCCTTCACTCTGCATTCTTAGGAACGGAGGCAGACGCTTGGACTGGTGAGAACCGGGGCCGTCGGAGGGGTGAGTATATCAATATTTTTTATTTTTATTTTTATTCTTTATTTTATACATGAATATGGATCCAAGGGCCTGAAGGAGAGTTTCCTCTCCTTCAGACCCTGGGAACCATTTCGATATTTTGTGTCCCATTGATATGCATTGGTATTGGGTATCGGTATCGGCGATATCCTATATTTTTTGGATATCGGCTGATCCAATCCGATACCGATACCTTTGCATATCGGAAGGTATCGCTCAACACTATGGATGACCATTTAAAGGACGGTATAAATTTTGTTTTGAAATTAATTGAATTAAATTAAACTAAAATCACAACTGAAACTTTATTTAGTTTTTAACATCAAATAACTAAACTATTATTTAATATTATTACAGTGCCATTTATTCCATTGCCCTTTACATGTGAAATGGGGTATACCTAATAAAAAAACAAGTGCAATAATCTTGATCAAAACAAATCACTGCCTGGTACAAGAGGAGAGAGGACCCTGCTCGACTGAGCTCACAGACTACAAGGGATGGATGAGGATACAGTAGTTGAGGGGAGATCTGGTCATGCAGTGGCATGGTGGATCATGTATTAATGCAGGTAAGATGTTTTCTTTCAACTGTTTTCAGATTTATTTTAATAAGTTTAGAATGTGTCATACAAGTTATATCTCAGGAATGACCTACTTCTAATGCTTTACGTGTCTTGTTTAAAAGGAAAAAATGTATTTTTAAGTAATTAAGCATTAGGCCTCCATTCCACCACATTACATTTCTGAGGTATTGAAATGCATTCAAAAATAAGTTTCTTATATATAATTGTTTCATTATTTCTGTTCTATATTTGTTGGCTTTTTCACTTAGTGTTATTTTGCGTAAATGCGTTTTACCTATGACCAATACATTTGAATGATAAGTGAATTTTTATCTCTTAAATGGAACTGACAACGATTGGGAAAATTTTTGTTTCAATTTAGCGGAATTTCTGAGCTGTTATTTTAATACTGCGTGTTTCATCACTATAATTTATTTTTTGTAATATGCAAATTCATCAAAATAAAGGATAAAAGCAAATAATGTATCAAAATAAAAAAACATGAGATCTATGTGTATTGAAAATGTGCAAAACCATATAAACCAGAATAATATTTATATTTTAAAATTATTTTCTCTATTTTCAATAGTGAGAAACTACTGCCTCAAATAAGCACTTTTTTTTTTTAAAGGCATTAAAGTAATAGGCTGGAAACTGCAGCAATATTACAAAATTAACAAAATAGTTCCATGTGTGCTAGTTATTGTTTTTAAAACTATAAAAATATTAAGGAATATTGTGAAAAATTACATAAAAAGAATAGCTCCAATTCACAACATAAAAATTGCTCCCAGTCATTAGAACACTACGATGGAATACATAAAAACTGGTACTCCCTGCAACAGTCTTGTTTAAAACTCACCGAAGTAAGATGTGCCAAATGCATTGAGAGGCCTTTTAATGATTTTCATGCATATTTAGGCCTCTCTTGCACCAGAATCTGAAATTATTGCAACTATGAGGCAGGAGTTGCGTTGTTTTTGACAGTTTCTGTTGTAAATTATGGTGAATCTGGCCACAACCATTCCAATAAGACCCATTTAGTCACTTTTTAAGAAATTTTTCAGAGCTGGTGCTAAGAATGGTATAATTAAACTATGTACTGCATAATTTTTGTGGATTTTATTCACCTTTCTGGCTTGAAAATCATGATGAATTTTCCCCTTAACCACTTTCCGACGTTAATCGTAATGGTACACCCACATCGGAATCCCTCCCTTTGGTGTGGGCTCTGGCACTGAGCCCACATCTTTCCCTGCTCATGTCAGCTGTTTTGAACAGCTAACATGTGCCTCTAACAGACGCGAGTTAAATCTCTGACAACAGCATTTAACTCGAGCTTCTTGGAAAAGTGCCGGATATCCCACCTATCAGTGACCCCGTCACATGATCGCGAGTCAAGGATGGGTTGGCATGACATGACTAGGAGACTTCTATTGTTGTCATAGCTGGATTGCTATGAGCTCTGCCTGGTGGTCGGTGCTCATAGCAAGTGAGCATTTCTGCTACATACAGGCGATCTGATCATCGCCTGTATGTAGCAGAGCCGATCGGACAATTGCAGCTTCTAGTCTTTCATGGAGACTATGCAAAAAGAAAAAAAAAATGTTTTTAAAAATATTTAAAAAGTTAAAAAAAAATATGAAAGTTCAAATCATTCCCCTTTCGTCCCATTCAAAATAAAAAAAATTAAAAAAAATCAAACATACACATATTTGGTTTGCCTTATTGCTTTGAAAAAGGCCATAGCTATTTAATGAAAACTGATTGAACCTGCATATTTTGGTGTGAGTGTTTAGCAGTCACTATAAAATAGTTAATGCAAATTATGCAACCAATGTAGTATGTGTTGCAACAGGCTAAGCACAAAAATGCCAAACATTGTGTAGTCCTTTTTAGTCAATCATAAATATAGCACTTTAAGGACTTATATGTCATGTAAGAAGGAACCAATGCTATTGATGCCACATATCAAGCAAGAAACACAGATTTCATTCATATTAGGACCCAGAAGCTTTAGTAAATGGCTCTGCTGACCACATTTATTTAGGTATGATGAACGTACAAGTCATTATATAATTTTCCTGTCTCCATAACATACATTTATTAAATAAATGTTTAAAGTTTTGTAAAAATGAAAACTGTCCATATTGTTTGACTGACTGTAACACAGTGTTACTGGAACATACACTCACCGGTCACTTTATTAGGTACACCATGCTAGTAACGGGTTGGACCCCCTTTTGCCTTCAGAACTGCCTCAATTCTTCGTGGCATAGATTCAACAAGGTGCTGGAAGCATTCCTCAGAGATTTTGGTCCATATTGACATGATGGCATCACACAGTTGCCGCAGATTTGTCGGCTGCACATCCCAAAGATGCTCCATACAAGGCAGGATGGATCCATGCTTTCATGTTGTTTACGCCAAATTCTGACCCTACCATCCGAATGTCGCAGCAGAAATCGAGACTCATCAGACCAAGCAACGTTTTTCCAATCTTCTACTGTCCAATTTCGATGAGCTTGTACAAATTGTAGCCTCAGTTTCCTGTTCTTAGCTGAAAGGAGTGGTACCCGGTGTGGTCTTCTGCTGCTGTAGCCCATCTGCCTCAAAGTTCGACGCACTGTGCGTTCAGAGATGCTCTTAGGCCTACCTTGGTTGTAACGGGTGGCGATTTGAGTCACTGTTGCCTTTCTATCAGCTCGAACCAGTCTGCCCATTCTCCTCTGACCTCTGGCATCAACAAGGCATTTCCGCCCACAGAACTGCCGCTCACTGTTTTTTTTTTCTTTTTCGGACCATTCTCTGTAAACCCTAGAGATGGTTGTGCGTGAAAATCCCAGTAGATCAGCAGTTTCTGAAATACTCAGGCCAGCCCTTCTGGCACCAACAACCATGCCACGTTCAAAGGCACTCAAATCACCTTTCTTCCCCATACTGATGCTCGGTTTGAACTGCAGGAGATTGTCTTGACCATGTCTACATGCCTAAATGCACTGAGTTGCCGCCATGTGATTGGCTGATTAGAAATTAAGTGTTAACAAGAAGTTGGACAGGTGTACCTAATAAAGTGGCCGGTGAGTGTATATAGGAAATAAGTATTGGGATGTTGTTATTGGTACAAGGAACTCACTTATATCCTTATAGGAGATATTCAAAATCAGTGTCTAAATCAGAGCTGTTTTCAGTATAGTGATTTTTTTTCCACATAAATATCTATTTGTATATAATAATGTAACAAAAATATATCTCTTATTAAAAATATGGAAACATCTTCCTGGGGACGTTTCAATATTTGAAGACCTGGAATATTTTGTAAATAGTTTACATGGCTGGATAAGGTAAGTAATGAAACAAGTTAATAGGAAAATCCAGATTTTCATAACTCAATGTAAGCTCACAGAAAAGCATGTCAGCAACTTTATTGTGTTGGACTTCATGACAGTAGCAGCAGCTTGAAAGGTAGCTGAATCTATGTTTTAGAAATGAATAACTTCTGCATACAACAATTGCATGTAGCTTTTCTATATCTCAGAAAACATCAGTGCCTTTTAAATCTCTCTCTAGTTTATGCTTTAGTCAGCTTAATATACTAGACATCTGCTAAAAATACAGTACATATATTTTTTTCTAATAGGCTGAGATGAATCGTGCCTCTGCTGTGTCAATCTATTACTACTGGCACTACAAAAATGTATAAAATATATAATTTACCTAATTATTAATTAACTAATTGAAATTTTTATAATATTGAGGAATAGAATATAGTAAATCATGAGTCTTGGGTTCATGGCAATACTGCACAGATTTGTGCACAGGTATAAAATAGGATCTGGCTGAAACGGAGAAAATTCAGAACTTTAATTGAATATAATTAAAAAATCATACTGACATCAGAAAAATGTCCCAAAGAAGCAAATGACATCTACGTGTTTCTTGTGCATATGCCATCCTTTGTCAGGTGTGAAAAAGTCAATGGCAAAGTACTAGGGGAGATGTGTAGCACTAAGGCTATAAGCTTCAGTAATATAAATGTAGGAAAAATCTTCCAGCACACTAAGTGATGAGAGGGGTTACTCAGCTATATCAGTGTGGAGTATGAAACTAGCTATTAGGAGCAGTGCCTACTGAAACGACTATAAACATAAGGATGAATGACCTCGAGGAGATCAAAACATCCAACACCGCGGAGACACCATCACGTGTTTATCAACGCAGTGATCCAGACTGATGAGGGGCAAATACCCCGAAACAGCTGTCTGTGGATGGATACCATGTTTTGGCATAGGTGGTTTTCCTTTATTGGATGATGCCCTTCCCGTGGTTGTTCCTTCCCGGTGAAAGAGCTGGCTATTCATTGCTTGCGTTGAGAAACACGTGATGGTGTCTCCGCGGCTTTTCTACATGCATTTGCATATTTCCCTTTAGGGATGGGGGCAGTGTTCTGTGTCATGGTTCTCAACACACAGAGAACATCTGTACCCTGGGACAGGGCCATCAAGGCTTTTTCAGCCTGAGTCTCTAAATGGGGTTCCTCATAAAGCAACCCCAAAGCTAGAAAAAACGCATCCACATTGAGCAACGCAGGATCCCCTGGTGCCAAAGCAAATGCCCAGTCCTGAGGGTCGCCCCGGAGTAAGGAAATTACAATCCTGACCTGCTGTGCAGGATCTCCAGCGGAGCGAGATCTCAGAGACAAAAACAATTTACAATTATGTTTGAAATTCTGAAAGCGACATCTATCCCCGGAGAAAAATTCAGGTAAAGGGATTCTAGGTTCAGATATTGGAGCATGAATAACAAAATCCTGCAAACTTTGAACCTTATTAGCGAGATTACTCAAACCAGTAGCTAAACTCTGAGGATCCATTTTAATCAGGTGAGATCAGAGCCATTCAAGGATTAGAAGGAGAGAGAGACGAAGGCTGCAGTATAAGCAGAGAAGCAAACTCAGGGAAAAAAAAAAAAAAAAAAATTCTCTGCAGACTTCTAATTCACTCCTTTCTTCAGCCAATTATTTTAACCCTCGGCCGGCCAAGCTGTCATGGTTCTCAACACACAGAGAACATAGTTGAGCATACAAAAAGGACTAGCTCTCGGAAGATGGGAACTCGAGCTGACCGTGAGCTAAACCTATCACAACAACTGAAAGTGGCCGGGTAGCGTGCCTACGTTTTATCCCTAGACGCCCAGCGCCAGCCGGAGAACTGACTGACCCTAGCAGAGGAAAATACAGACCTGGCTCACCTCTAGAGAAATTTACCCCAAAAGGCGGACAGTAGCCCCCACAAATATTGTCGGTGAATTTAGAGGAAATTGACATACGAAGTATGAAAATAGGTTTAGCAAAATTGAGGTCCGCTTACTAGATAGAAGGAAGACAGAAAAGGGGACTTCACGGCCAGCTGAAAACCCTATTCAAAATTCCATCCTGAAATTACTTTAGAACTCTAATATCAACTCATGACACCAGAGTGGCAATTTCAGTTCACAAGAGCTTTCCAGTCTCAGAAATATTCAAACACAGAGAACTGGAACAAAAATGCAAACAAACTTAGGACAAAAATCCAACTTAGCTGAAAGTAGTCTAGGAGCAGGAACAAGCAACAGAAATGCTTCTGGTAACATTGTTGGCCGGCATAGAAATGACTGAGGAGCAAGGCTAAATAGAAACTCCCACATCCTGATGGAAACAGGTGAACAGAGGAGATGACAAACCCACATTCAGTACCACCAGTGACCACCGGGGGAGCCCAGAAACCAAATTCACAACAGTACCCCCCCCTCAAGGAGGGGGCACCGAACCCTCACCAGAACCACCAGGGCGATCAGGATGAGCCCTATGAAAGGCACGGACCAAATCGGAGGCATGAACATCAGAGGCTGTCACCCAAGAATTATCCTCCTGACCGTAGCCCTTCCACTTGACCAAATACTGAAGTCTCCGTCTGGAAACACGGGAGTCCAAGATCTTCTCCACAACGTACTCCAACTCACCCTCAACCAACACCGGAGCAGGAGGCTCAACGGAAGGCACAACAGGTACCTCATACCTGCGCAACAATGACCGATGGAAGACATTATGAATAGAAAAAGATGCAGGGAGGTCCAAACGAAAGGACACAGGGTTAAGAATCTCCAATATCTTGTACGGGCCGATGAACCGAGGCTTAAACTTAGGAGAAGAAACCTTCATAGGGACAAACCGAGAAGATAACCACACCAAATCCCCAACACAAAGACGAGGACCAACACGACGACGGCGGTTGGCAAAATGCTGACTCTTCTCCTGGGACAACTTCAAATTGTCCACCACCTGCCCCCAAATCTGATGCAACCTCTCCACCACAGCATCCACTCCAGGACAATCCGAAGGCTCCACCTGACCAGAAGAGAAACGAGGATGAAACCCCGAATTACAGAAGAAAGGAGAAACCAAAGTGGCAGAACTAGCCCGATTATTGAGGGCAAACTCCGCCAAGGGCAAGAAGGCAACCCAATCATCCTGATCCGCAGAGACAAAACACCTCAAATAAGTCTCCAAGGTCTGATTAGTTCGCTCGGTCTGGCCATTAGTCTGAGGATGGAAAGCAGACGAAAAAGACAAATCAATGCCCATCCTAGCGCAGAACGCTCGCCAAAATCTAGACACGAACTGGGTCCCCCTGTCAGAAACGATATTCTCCGGAATACCATGCAAGCGAACCACATTTTGAAAAAACAGAGGAACCAACTCGGATGAGGAAGGCAACTTAGGCAAGGGAACCAAATGGACCATCTTAGAGAAACGGTCACACACCACCCAGATGACAGACATCTTCTGAGAAACAGGGAGATCAGAAATAAAATCCATCGAGATGTGAGTCCAAGGCCTCTTCGGAATAGGCAAGGGCAACAACAATCCACTAGCCCGAGAACAACAAGGCTTGGCCCGAGCACAAACATCACAAGACTGCACAAAACCTCGCACATCTCGTGACAGGGAAGGCCACCAGAAGGACCTAGCCACCAACTCCCTGGTACCAAAGATTCCAGGATGCCCTGCCAACGCAGAAGAATGGACCTCCGAGATGACTCTACTGGTCCAATCATCAGGAACAAACATTCTACCAGGCGGGCAACGATCAGGTCTATCCGCCTGAAACTCCTGCAAGGCCCGTCGCAGGTCTGGGGAAACAGCAGATAAAATCACTCCCTCCTTAAGGATACCCATAGGTTCAGAATTACCAGGAGAATCAGGCTCAAAACTCCTAGAAAGGGCATCCGCCTTCACATTTTTAGAACCTGGTAGGTATGAAACCACAAAATTAAACCGAGAGAAAAATAACAACCAGCGCGCCTGTCTAGGATTCAGGCGCCTGGCAGACTCAAGATAAATCAAATTCTTGTGGTCGGTCAATACCACCACCTGATGTCTAGCCCCCTCAAGCCAATGACGCCATTCCTCAAAAGCCCACTTCATAGCTAAGAGTTCACGATTACCAATATCATAATTTCGCTCCGCGGGCGAAAATTTACGAGAAAAGAACGCGCAAGGTCTCATCACGGAGCAGTCGGAACTTTTCTGCGACAAAACCGCCCCAGCTCCAATTTCTGAAGCGTCGACCTCAACCTGAAAAGGAAGAGTAACATCAGGCTGACACAATACAGGGGCGGAAGAAAAATGGCGCTTAAGCTCCCGAAAGGCCTCCACAGCAGCAGGGGACCAATCAGCAACATCAGCACCCTTCTTAGTCAAATCAGTCAGTGGTTTAGCAACATCAGAAAACCCAGTTATAAATCGACGGTAGAAATTAGCAAAGCCCAAGAATTTCTGAAGGCTCTTAAGAGAAGAGGGTTGCGTCCAATCACAAATAGCCTGAACCTTGACAGGATCCATCTCAATGGAAGAGGGGGAAAAAATATACCCCAAAAAAGAAATCTTTTGAACCCCAAAAATGCACTTAGAACCCTTTACACACAAGGAATTAGAGCGCAAAACCTGAAAAACCTTCCTGACCTGCTGGACATGAGAGTCCCAGTCATCCGAAAAAATCTAAATATCATCCAAATACACAGTCATAAATTTATCCAAATATTCACGGAAAATGTCATGCATAAAGGACTGAAAGACTGAAGGGGCATTTGAAAGACCAAAAGGCATTACTAAGTACTCAAAATGACCCTCAGGCGTATTAAATGCGGTTTTCCACTCGTCCCCCTGCTTAATTCGCACTAAATTATACGCCCCACGAAGATCAATCTTAGAGAACCACTTGGCCCCCTTTATGCGAGCAAACAAATCAGTAAGCAATGGCAAAGGGTACTGATATTTAATCGTGATTTTATTCAAAAGCCGATAATCAATACACGGCCTCAAAGAGCCATCCTTTTTAGATACAAAGAAAAAGCCGGCTCCTAAAGGAGATGATGAATGATGAATATGTCCCTTTTCCAAGGACTCCTTAATATATTCACGCATAGCAGCATGTTCAGGCACAGACAGATTAAATAAACGACCTTTTGGAAACTTACTGCCCGGAATCAGATCTATTGTACAATCGCAATCTCTGTGCGGAGGCAGTGAACCAAGTTTAGGTTCCTCAAAAACGTCACGATAATCAGATAAGAATTCCGGAATCTCAGAGGGAACAGATGACGAAATGGCAACCAAAGGTACGTCCCCATGAGTCCCCTGACATCCCCAGCTTAATACAGACATTGCTTTCCAGTCGAGGACTGGGTTATGAGATTGCAGCCATGGCAATCCAAGCACCAAAACATCATGTAGATTATACAATACAAGAAAGCGAATAATCTCCTGGTGATCCGGATTAATACGCATAGTCACTTGTGTCCAGTATTGTGGTTTATTACTAGCCAATGGCGTGGAGTCAATACCCTTCAGAGGTATAGGAACTTCCAAAGGCTCTAAATCATAACCACAGCATTTGGCAAAGGACCAATCCATAAGACTCAAAGCGGCGCCAGAGTCGACATAAGCGTCCGCGGTAATTGACGATAAAGAGCAAATCAGGGTCACAGATAGAATAAACTTAGACTGTAAAGTGCTGATTGAAACAGACTTATCAACCTTCTTTGTACGTTTAGAGCATGCTGATATAACATGAGTTGCATCACCACAATAGAAGCATAACCCATTTTTTCGCCTAAACTTCTGCCGTTCGCTTCTAGACAGAATTCTATCACATTGCATATTCTCTGGCGCCTTCTCAGTAGACACCGCCAAATGGTGCACAGGTTTGCGCTCCCGCAAACGCCGATCAATCTGAATAGCCATTGTCATGGACTCATTCAGACCTGCAGGCACAGGGAACCCCACCATAACATCCTTAATGGCATCAGAGAGACCCTCTCTGAAAATCGCCACCAGGGCGCACTCATTCCACTGAGTAAGCACAGACCACTTACGAAATTTTTGGCAGTATATTTCCGCCTCATCTGTACCCTGGGACAGGGCCATCAAGGCTTTTTCAGCCTGAGTCTCTAAATGGGGTTCCTCATAAAGCAACCCCAAAGCTAGAAAAAACGCATCCACATTGAGCAACGCAGGATCCCCTGGTGCCAAAGCAAATGCCCAGTCCTGAGGGTCGCCCCGGAGTAAGGAAATTACAATCCTGACCTGCTGTGCAGGATCTCCAGCGGAGCGAGATCTCAGAGACAAAAACAATTTACAATTATGTTTGAAATTCTGAAAGCGAGATCTATCCCCGGAGAAAAATTCAGGTAAAGGGATTCTAGGTTCAGATATTGGAGCATGAATAACAAAATCCTGCAAACTTTGAACCTTATTAGCGAGATTACTCAAACCAGTAGCTAAACTCTGAGGATCCATTTTAATAAGGTGAGATCAGAGCCATTCAAGGATTAGAAGGAGAGAGAGACGAAGGCTGCAGTATAAGCAGAGAAGCAAACTCAGGGAAAAAAAAAAAAAATTCTCTGCAGACTTCTAATTCACTCCTTTCTTCAGCCAATTATTTTAACCCTCGGCCGGCCAAACTGTCATGGTTCTCAACACACAGAGAACATAGTTGAGCATACAAAAAGGACTAGCTCTCGGAAGATGGGAACTCGAGCTGACCGTGAGCTAAACCTATCACAATAACTGAAAGTGGCCGGGTAGCGTGCCTACGTTTTATCCGTAGACGCCCAGCGCCAGCCGAAGAACTGACTGACCCTAGCAGAGGAAAATACAGACCTGGCTCACCTCTAGAGAAATTTACCCCAAAAGGCGGACAGTAGCCCCCACAAATATTGTCGGTGATTTTAGAGGAACTTGACATACGAAGTATGAAAATAGGTTTAGCAAAATTGAGGTCCGCTTACTAGATAGAAGGAAGACAGAAAAGGGGACTTCACGGCCAGCTGAAAACCCTATTCAAAATTCCATCCTGAAATTACTTTAGAACTCTAATATCAACTCATGACACCAGAGTGGCAATTTCAGTTCACAAGAGCTTTCCAGTCTCAGAAATATTCAAACACAGAGAACTGGAACAAAAATGCAAACAAACTTAGGACAAAAATCCAACTTAGCTGAAAGTAGTCTAGGAGCAGGAACAAGCAACAGAAATGCTTCTGGTAACATTGTTGGCCAGCATAGAAATGACTGAGGAGCAAGGCTAAATAGAAACTCCCACATCCTGATGGAAACAGGTGAACAGAGGAGATGACAAACCCACATTCAGTACCACCAGTGACCACCGGGGGAGCCCAGAAACCAAATTCACAACAGTACCCCCCCCTCAAGGAGGGGGCACCGAACCCTCACCAGAACCACCAGGGCGATCAGGATGAGCCCTATGAAAGGCACGGACCAAATCGGAGGCATGAACATCAGAGGCTGTCACCCAAGAATTATCCTCCTGACCGTAGCCCTTCCACTTGACCAAATACTGAAGTCTCCGTCTGGAAACACGGGAGTCCAAGATCTTCTCCACAACGTACTCCAACTCACCCTCAACCAACACCGGAGCAGGAGGCTCAACGGAAGGCACAACAGGTACCTCATACCTGCGCAACAATGACCGATGGAAGACATTATGAATAGAAAAAGATGCAGGGAGGTCCAAACGAAAGGACACAGGGTTAAGAATCTCCAATATCTTGTACGGGCCGATGAACCGAGGCTTAAACTTAGGAGAAGAAACCTTCATAGGGACAAACCGAGAAGATAACCACACCAAATCCCCAACACAAAGACGAGGACCAACACGACGACGGCGGTTGGCAAAATGCTGACTCTTCTCCTGGGACAACTTCAAATTGTCCACCACCTGCCCCCAAATCTGATGCAACCTCTCCACCACAGCATCCACTCCAGGACAATCCGAAGGCTCCACCTGACCAGAAGAGAAACGAGGATGAAACCCCGAATTACAGAAGAAAGGAGAAACCAAAGTGGCAGAACTAGCCCGATTATTGAGGGCAAACTCCGCCAAGAGCAAGAAGGCAACCCAATCATCCTGATCCGCAGAGACAAAACACCTCAAATAAGTCTCCAAGGTCTGATTAGTTCGCTCGGTCTGGCCATTAGTCTGAGGATGGAAAGCAGACGAAAAAGACAAATCAATGCCCATCCTAGCGCAGAACGCTCGCCAAAATCTAGACACGAACTGGGTCCCCCTGTCAGAAACGATATTCTCCGGAATACCATGCAAGCGAACCACATTTTGAAAAAACAGAGGAACCAACTCGGATGAGGAAGGCAACTTAGGCAAGGGAACCAAATGGACCATCTTAGAGAAACGGTCACACACCACCCAGATGACAGACATCTTCTGAGAAACAGAGAGATCAGAAATAAAATCCATCGAGATGTGAGTCCAAGGCCTCTTCGGAATAGGCAAGGGCAACAACAATCCACTAGCCCGAGAACAACAAGGCTTGGCCCGAGCACAAACATCACAAGACTGCACAAAACCTCGCACATCTCGTGACAGGGAAGGCCACCAGAAGGACCTAGCCACCAACTCCCTGGTACCAAAGATTCCAGGATGCCCTGCCAACGCAGAAGAATGGACCTCCGAGATGACTCTACTGGTCCAATCATCAGGAACAAACATTCTACCAGGCGGGCAACGATCAGGTCTATCCGCCTGAAACTCCTGCAAGGCCCGTCGCAGGTCTGGGGAAACAGCAGATAAAATCACTCCCTCCTTAAGGATACCCATAGGTTCAGAATTACCAGGAGAATCAGGCTCAAAACTCCTAGAAAGGGCATCCGCCTTCACATTTTTAGAACCTGGTAGGTATGAAACCACAAAATTAAACCGAGAGAAAAATAACGACCAGCGCGCCTGTCTAGGATTCAGGCGCCTGGCAGACTCAAGATAAATCAAATTCTTGTGGTCGGTCAATACCACCACCTGATGTCTAGCCCCCTCAAGCCAATGACGCCATTCCTCAAAAGCCCACTTCATAGCTAAGAGTTCACGATTACCAATATCATAATTTCGCTCCGCGGGCGAAAATTTACGAGAAAAGAACGCGCAAGGTCTCATCACGGAGCAGTCGGAACTTTTCTGCGACAAAACCGCCCCAGCTCCAATTTCTGAAGCATCGACCTCAACCTGAAAAGGAAGAGTAACATCAGGCTGACGCAATACAGGGGCGGAAGAAAAATGGCGCTTAAGCTCCCGAAAGGCCTCCACAGCAGCAGGGGACCAATCAGCAACATCAGCACCCTTCTTAGTCAAATCAGTCAGTGGTTTAGCAACATCAGAAAACCCAGTTATAAATCGACGGTAGAAATTAGCAAAGCCCAAGAATTTCTGAAGGCTCTTAAGAGAAGAGGGTTGCGTCCAATCACAAATAGCCTGAACCTTGACAGGATCCATCTCAATGGAAGAGGGGGAAAAAATATACCCCAAAAAAGAAATCTTTTGAACCCCAAAAATGCACTTAGAACCCTTTACACACAAGGAATTAGAGCGCAAAACCTGAAAAACCTTCCTGACCTGCTGGACATGAGAGTCCCAGTCATCCGAAAAAATCTAAATATCATCCAAATACACAGTCATAAATTTATCCAAATATTCACGGAAAATGTCATGCATAAAGGACTGAAAGACTGAAGGGGCATTTGAAAGACCAAAAGGCATTACTAAGTACTCAAAATGACCCTCAGGCGTATTAAATGCGGTTTTCCACTCGTCCCCCTGCTTAATTCGCACTAAATTATACGCCCCACGAAGATCAATCTTAGAGAACCACTTGGCCCCCTTTATGCGAGCAAACAAATCAGTAAGCAATGGCAAAGGGTACTGATATTTAATCGTGATTTTATTCAAAAGCCGATAATCAATACACGGCCTCAAAGAGCCATCCTTTTTAGATACAAAGAAAAAGCCGGCTCCTAAAGGAGATGATGAAGGACGAATATGTCCCTTTTCCAAGGACTCCTTAATATATTCACGCATAGCAGCATGTTCAGGCACAGACAGATTAAATAAACGACCTTTTGGAAACTTACTGCCCGGAATCAGATCTATTGTACAATCGCAATCTCTGTGCGGAGGCAGTGAACCAAGTTTAGGTTCCTCAAAAACGTCACGATAATCAGATAAGAATTCCGGAATCTCAGAGGGAACAGATGACGAAATGGCAACCAAAGGTACGTCCCCATGAGTCCCCTGACATCCCCAGCTTAATACAGACATTGCTTTCCAGTCGAGGACTGGGTTATGAGATTGCAGCCATGGCAATCCAAGCACCAAAACATCATGTAGATTATACAATACAAGAAAGCGAATAATCTCCTGGTGATCCGGATTAATACGCATAGTCACTTGTGTCCAGTATTGTGGTTTATTACTAGCCAATGGCGTGGAGTCAATACCCTTCAGAGGTATAGGAACTTCCAAAGGCTCTAAATCATAACCACAGCATTTGGCAAAGGACCAATCCATAAGACTCAAAGCATCGCCAGAGTCAACATAAGCGTCCGCGGTAATTGACGATAAAGAGCAAATCAGGGTCACAGATAGAATAAACTTAGACTGTAAAGTGCTGATTGAAACAGACTTATCAACCTTCTTTGTACGTTTAGAGCATGCTGATATAACATGAGTTGCATCACCACAATAGAAGCATAACCCATTTTTTCGCCTAAAGTTCTGCCGTTCGCTTCTAGACAGAATTCTATCACATTGCATATTCTCTGGCGCCTTCTCAGTAGACACCGCCAAATGGTGCACAGGTTTGCGCTCCCGCAAACGCCGATCAATCTGAATAGCCATTGTCATGGACTCATTCAGACCTGCAGGCACAGGGAACCCCACCATAACATCCTTAATGGCATCAGAGAGACCCTCTCTGAAAATCGCCACCAGGGCGCACTCATTCCACTGAGTAAGCACAGACCACTTACGAAATTTTTGGCAGTATATTTCCGCCTCATCTGTACCCTGGGACAGGGCCATCAAGGCTTTTTCAGCCTGAGTCTCTAAATGGGGTTCCTCATAAAGCAACCCCAAAGCTAGAAAAAACGCATCCACATTGAGCAATGCAGGATCCCCTGGTGCCAAAGCAAATGCCCAGTCCTGAGGGTCGCCCCGGAGTAAGGAAATTACAATCCTGACCTGCTGTGCAGGATCTCCAGCAGAGCGAGATCTCAGAGACAAAAACAATTTACAATTATGTTTGAAATTCTGAAAGCGAGATCTATCCCCGGAGAAAAATTCAGGTAAAGGGATTCTAGGTTCAGATATTGGAGCATGAATAACAAAATCCTGCAAACTTTGAACCTTATTAGCGAGATTACTCAAACCAGTAGCTAAACTCTGAGGATCCATTTTAATCAGGTGAGATCAGAGCCATTCAAGGATTAGAAGGAGAGAGAGACGAAGGCTGCAGTATAAGCAGAGAAGCAAACTCAGGGAAAAAAAAAAATTATCTGCAGACTTCTAATTCACTCCTTTCTTCAGCCAATTATTTTAACCCTCGGCCGGCCAAACTGTCATGGTTCTCAACACACAGAGAACATAGTTGAGCATACAAAAAGGACTAGCTCTCGGAAGATGGGAACTCGAGCTGACCGTGAGCTAAACCTATCACAATAACTGAAAGTGGCCGGGTAGCGTGCCTACGTTTTATCCGTAGACGCCCAGCACCAGCCGGAGAACTGACTGACCCTAGCAGAGGAAAATACAGACCTGGCTCACCTCTAGAGAAATTTACCCCAAAAGGCGGACAGTAGCCCCCACAAATATTGTCGGTGATTTTAGAGGAAATTGACATACGAAGTATGAAAATAGGTTTAGCAAAATTGAGGTCCGCTTACTAGATAGAAGGAAGACAGAAAAGGGGACTTCACGGCCAGCTGAAAACCCTATTCAAAATTCCATCCTGAAATTACTTTAGAACTCTAATATCAACTCATGACACCAGAGTGGCAATTTCAGTTCACAAGAGCTTTCCAGTCTCAGAAATATTCAAACACAGAGAACTGGAACAAAAATGCAAACAAACTTAGGACAAAAATCCAACTTAGCTGAAAGTAGTCTAGGAGCAGGAACAAGCAACAGAAATGCTTCTGGTAACATTGTTGGCCGGCATAGAAATGACTGAGGAGCAAGGCTAAATAGAAACTCCCACATCCTGATGGAAACAGGTGAACAGAGGAGATGACAAACCCACGTTCAGTACCACCAGTGACCACCGGGGGAGCCCAGAAACCAAATTCACAACAGTTCTGGACCACTGCGTTGAGAAACACGTGATGGTGTCTACGCGGTGTTGGATGTTTTGATCTCCCCGAGGTCATTCATCCTTATGTTTATAGTCTTTTCACTAGTCACTGCTCCTAATAGCCAGTTTTCTACTCCACACTGATGAGGGGCAAATACCCCGAAACAGCTGTCTGTGGATGGATACCATATTTTGGCAAGGTGGTTTTCCTTTATTGGATGCTGCCCTTCCCATGGTTGTTCCTTCCCGGTGAAAGACCTGGCTATTCATTGCTTGCATTGAGAAACACGTGATGGTGTCTCCGCTGCTTTTCTACATGCATTTGCATATTTCCCTTTAGGGATGGGGGCAGTGTTCTGGATCACTGTGTTGAGAAACATGTGATGGTGTCTCCACGGTGTTGGATAATTTGATCTCCCCGAGGTCATTCATCCTTATGTTTATAGTCTTTTCACTAGGCACTGCTCCTAATAGCCAGTTTCCTACTCCACACTGATGAGGGGCAAATACCCCGAAACAGCTGTCTGTGGATGGATACCATGTTTTGGCATAAGTGGTTTTCCTATATTGGATGCTGCCCTTCCTGTGGTTGTTCCTTCCCGGTGAAAGACCTGGCTATTCATTACTTGCGTTGAGAAACACGTGATGGTGCCTCCGCGGTGTTGGATGTTTTGATCTCCCCAAGGTCATTCATCCTTATGTTTATTGTCTTTTCACTAGGCACTGCTCCTAATAGAAAGTTTCCTACTCCACACTGATGAGGGGCAAACACCCCGAAACAGCTGTCAGGAGTGAGGTTTTTCTGGAGGAATCCAGACTCTTTTGCAGAGATTTCTGTCTTTTTCTGTGGTAGCTTGTACCGACAGCTTTGAAGATGAATTATGTGAAGAACACCATCCGTGTGACGTTGGAGCCATCTATCCGGGCAAGGAACAGTGTGGTCTTTATCGTTCGTGACCTTATTGAGGAAAAGGCTGAAGGAAAATGGGAGAACATCTATAGTATCAATGAGTTCCCTAATCAAGGTAACTACGACGTTACTTTTATGTCGGAGCATTATTGCCTGAATATCTATGAGTGGTTCCGGAATCATGCCGGAGATCCCTGTTTGAAGGGAGTCAAATGTGAACCACTGTTTGGTCTTCAGGAAAGGCAGGTGACTATCACTGTCTATAACCACTTTACTGAACCTGCATTGTTGGAGAGCTTCCTCTCACAGTACTGTGACTTTGTTTCAAAGGGAGAGAAGCAAGTCAACTGTTTAGGAATCTTCAATTGTCGATACAAGTATCATGTAAGATTCAGAAGAGATCCTGCCAGTGTGGGTGGTTTAAGACACCCTCCGGCAAATTTTTTGGTGGCAGGGCATAGGGGTTTCCTCATGTACCCTGGGCAGCCTCTGTTTTGCAGGAGATGTTTCTCTTTTGGACATGTTCAGGCAGACTGCCAGAAGGGGCAGTGTTGCCGAAACTGCAAGAAGGAGGGGCATATGGCTGGTGATTGCCCGATGGCTAAGACCTGTGACATCTGTGTTAGTGGTGACCACATGTATAAGGATTGTCCGATGAGGGCGCCTAGACGCTCAGAGAGTGAATGGAGAGAGGAGGAGGAGAGAAGGAGGAGGTTGGCGATTATCAGAAAGGAATCTGAAAGAATGGAGAGAGAGGAAAGGAGGGAGAGAGAGAGGGAGAGGGAAAGACGCTCTGTGACTCCAGAGGACATTGTGCTAGCACCCCGTGGTTCTATGAGTGATGCCCAAAAACAACAGAAGGAAGATAAGGAGTTTTGGTTGGAAGCAAAAAAAGTAAAGAAGGGGTTTAATAAGGAAAAAGATCAGGAAGAAGATGAGGAGCAAGATGATGACTCTACTGTGCCTGAAATGTTTTCTCTTGAGGAAGCAATGGATGCAACGGAGGAAGACGTGCGCATTTCTGAAGCTGAGAGCCTGGTGCACCCCTCAGATCCTCAGAATATTGGAGGGTTTTCTTCAGATGAGGACAGGGGTGGGAAGAAGTGTCAGAGGGAGGAGGATGGGGAAAGTGATGAGGCATGCAGTAGTATGCCTCAGAGGAAAATTGGGCCAACTAAAAAAAAAAAGTGGAGTGAGCACGAACGTGTTAGTGATTCAGGGAATAGCTGTTCAGTCCAAATGGCAGAGGAGGACAATGGTGATACTGGGTAGAATGGAAGCTCAGTGGATCTGTTTTTTTTTTTTTTTTTCCCTTTCTGTGAGTCTTGACCTTTGTCAAGGGCTTTTTGTGTAATGTGTGTAGTTTTTGTGGAAATGTTTCCATTGTGTTTTTGTTTTTATAGTATGGGTTTTTCTATAGTTTCTTAAAATGTGAGAGTTTTTAAGAAAGCGAGAAGGAGAGCAGCAATTTTGGATTTTTTAGCTATGCAGAGTGCATCTATTTTTTGTTTGCAAGAATGTGGGATTGTGGATGGTGTGAAGGGATGAGTGGTCTTATGGTGCGTCTGTGTGGTCTGGTAGTGCAAATAATAGAAATTATGGTGTGGGTATTTTAGTTAAGGGGCAGGAGGTTGTTTTGAATAATTATTTGGTTGTGGAGGTGGGGAGGTGTATCTTAGAAAATTTTGAATATAAAAATGCTAAGTTTTGTGTTATCAATATTTATGCGCCAGTAGAAAAAAATGAGCGTAAGTTATTATTTGAAAAAGTGAAGCTTTTTGTTCCAGGAAGAGTGCCTGTGGTGATTGTGGGTGATATGAATTGTGATGTGGGGGGAGTGAATGTGGATGTGTCTGGAAAAGTCTTGCTGGAGTTAGTTACTGACTTTGATTTGAGTGATATGCAACGTGTGTGTAAGGTTAACCCTTTGTTAGATACCTTTTTTTCTGATAGTGGAAGAGCACAGTCCAGGTTGGATTATTGTTTTATTTCTAAAAATATTATTCCTGTTGGATATAAGCAGGATAGGGTCGTTTTTTCGGACCATGTTTGTGTGTTGTGCGAATTAGATATTAATGTTAATGGTGTGTTTGGAAAGGGTTTGTGGAAATTAAATGTGAAATTGTTGGAAAATGAAGATGTGAGGAAGAAGTATGTGAGAAAGTATGAACAGTGGTGTAAGAGTAAGGAAAATTTTGGGAATGTTTGTGAGTGGTGGGATTGGGTTAAGAGGCAGACAAAAAAGTTTTTTAAAAGTGTGGGGTATGAGTTTGCGGCAATTAAGAGGGAGAAGTTTGTTAAGTTGAATGCCCGTTTATGTTTATTGTATAAATTGAGGGATGGAGGAATGGAGGTGGAGGAGGGGATAAAAAAGGTTAAAAAAGAAATTAATGAGTTTTTGGAGGAGAAAGGGAAGAGTATTATTTTTAGGGCAAAAATTGATAGAATGGAGCAAGATGAAAGGTGTTCGAGGTTTTTCTTTAAAAAGGTTTTTGGGAAAAAGCAGAGTATGGGTGTTTTGAATGCAATGGATGGAAGAGAGGTAAGTGGGGAGGATATGTGTGAAGAGGTGGCTATGTTTTATGAGGAGCTGTATGCAGTGAAGTGGAGGGATGAGGCTTTGGAGGAGGATGTACTAAGTGTATTAGA
Source organism: Ranitomeya variabilis (assembly GCF_051348905.1). Classification (NCBI taxonomy): domain Eukaryota; kingdom Metazoa; phylum Chordata; class Amphibia; order Anura; family Dendrobatidae; genus Ranitomeya; species Ranitomeya variabilis. Next base: position 532,873,387 of record NC_135234.1, read on the forward strand.
AAATAAATTGAGTGAGATGGAGAGAGAGTGATGGGTGAGGTGACAGATGATGAGGTATGGAAGGTAATGAATAGCATGGCGTTAAATAAGACTCCAGGAGAGGATGGTCTTCCTATAGAGTTTTATAGGGTGATGTGGCATGTGATTGGTAAGGATTTTGTGGATGTGTGTAAGTATATGTGGTCTAGTATGGAGGTGGCTGAGAGTATGCGTGCAGGGATGGTTGTGTTAATACCTAAAAAAGGAGATTTGAAGACTTTAAAAAATTGGAGACCGATAACGTTGTTGAATTGCGATTATAAGATCTATGCGAAAGTAATGGCGAATAGGATCCGTGATGTGATAGAGAGTGTGATTGGGGATGAACAGTATTGTGCGGTGCCTGGGAGACGTATACTGTACATGAGTGTGTGTGTATGTTGAGAGATTGTTTGTGGGACTGTATGAGTCGGAAGAAGAGTGTATTTGTTTTGAGTTTGGACTTTGAAAAGGCGTATGATCGGTTAGCACATAGTTTTTTGTTCCGGGTATTATTGAGAATGGGGTTTCCGCCTGATTTTGTTTGGAGGGTGAGGAGCTTATATAAGGACATTTATAGTTGTGTTTTGATGAATGGTTATGTGGGTAGAACAGTGAATGTTTTTTCAGGTGTGCGACAAGGTTGTCCTTTGTCTCCTGTGGTTTTTATCTGTGCAAGTGAACCATTGCTTTGTATGTTGAGGAAAGATAAAGTGATTAGAGGTGTACAAGTGCCAGGAGGTGGGGGGAGGGAATGGAAGGTTAGTGGTTATATGGATGACGTGTGTGTGTTGTGTGATTCAGAGTATTCTGTGAGGCGGGTGAAGGTATTAGTGTCTATTTTTTGTGGTGCGTCAGCATTTAAGGTGAATTGGGAGAAGAGTGAGTGTAAGGTTTTTGGGGGAGGGGTTTTAAGTAAGGATGTAGGAGTGAATGAGGTGACTGGGTCTATTAAGGTTTTGGGGGTGAAATTTTCAGAGAGTTTGGATGGGAAAGAAAGTTGGGATGATGCGAAAGGAAAGGTTGAGCGGAAGTTATGTTTTTGGAAGATGAGAAGTCTTTCGTTTTTTGGAAAAATCTTAGTTATTAAAAGTGTGATTTTGCCTATTTTCTTATATATTGCAGTGGTCTTTCCGCCGGGGTATATGAGTATGAGGGGGTTAAATAGGATTCTGTTTGTGTTTTTGTGGAATTTTAGAATGGAGAGGGCTAGGAGGGAGGTTTTGGTGAAACGTCTAGAAAAAGGTGGATTAGGTTTTCTGTCATGGATCTCAATGGCAAGAGACCGTAGTAAAGCATACAAAAGGACTAGCTCTTGGAAGATGGGAACTCGAGCTGACTGTGAGCTAAACCTACCGCACAACTAACAGTGGCCGGGTAGCGTGCCTACGTTTTATCCCTAGACGCCCAGCGCCAGCCGGAGGACTGCCTGACCCTAGCAGAGGAAAATACAGACCTGGCTTACCTCTAGAGAAATTTTCCCCAAAAGGCAGACAGTAGCCCCCACATATATTGTCGGTGATTTTAGAGGAAATTGACATACGAAGTATGAAGATAGGTTTAGCAAATTGAGGTCCGCTTACTAGATAGTAGGAAGACAGAAAAGGGAACTTCACAGTCAGCTGAAAACCCTTTTCAAAACACCATCCTGAAATTACTTTAAGACTCTAATATCAACTCATGACACTAGAGTGGCAATTTCAGCTCACAAGAGCTTCCAGACTCAGAAATATTCAAACACAGAGAACTGGAACAAAAATGCAAAACAAACTTAGGACTACAAGTCCAACTTAGCTGATAGTAGTCTAGGAGCAGGAACATGCAACAGAAAGGCTTCTGGTAACATTGTTGGCCGGCATAGAAATGACTGAGGAGCAAGGTTAAATAGAAAACTCCCACATCCTGATGGAAACAGGTGAACAGAGGAGATGAAGCACACAAGTTCAGTACCACCAGTGGCCACCGGGGGAGCCCAGAAACCAAATTCACAACAGTACCCCCCCTCAAGGTGGGGGCACCGAACCCTCACCAGAACCACCAGGGCGATCAGGATGAGCCCTATGAAAGGCACGGACCAAATCGGAGGCATGAACATCAGAGGCTGTCACCCAAGAATTATCCTCCTGACCGTAGCCCTTCCACTTGACCAGATACTGAAGTCTCCGTCTGGAAACACGGGAGTCCAAGATCTTCTCGACAACGTACTCCAACTCACCCTCAACCAACACCGGAGCAGGAGGCTCAACGGAAGGCACAACCGGTACCTCATACCTGCGCAACAATGACCAATGGAAGACATTATGAATAGAAAGAGATGCAGGGAGGTCCAAACGAAAGGACACAGGGTTAAGAATCTCCAATATCTTGTACGGGCCGATAAACCGAGGCTTAAACTTAGGAGAAGAAACCTTCATAGGGACAAAACGAGAAGACAACCACACCAAGTCCCCAACACAAAGACGAGGAACAACACGATGACGGCGGTTGGCAAACTGCTGAGTCTTCTCCTGGGACAACTTCAAATTGTCCACCACCTGCCCCCAAATCTGATGCAACCTCTCCACCACAGCATCCACTCCAGGACAATCCGAAGACTCCACCTGACCGGAAGAGAAACGAGGATGAAACCCCGAATTACAGAAGAAAGGAGAAACCAAGGTGGCAGAACTAGCCCGATTATTGAGGGCAAACTCCGCCAAGGGCAAAAAGGCAACCCAATCATCCTGATCCGCAGACACAAAACACCTCAAATAAGTCTCCAAGGTCTGATTAGTTCGCTCGGTCTGGCCATTAGTCTGAGGATGGAAAGCAGACGAAAAAGACAAATCAATGCCCATCCTAGCACAGAATGCTCGCCAAAATCTAGACACGAATTGAGTTCCCCTGTCAGAAACGATATTCTCCGGAATACCATGCAAGCGAACCACATTTTGAAAAAACAGAGGAACCAGCTCGGATGAGGAAGGCAATTTAGGCAAGGGAACCAAATGGACCATCTTAGAGAAACGGTCACACACCACCCAGATGACAGACATCTTCTGAGAAACAGGGAGATCAGAAATAAAATCCATGGAGATGTGAGTCCAAGGCCTCTTCGGAATAGGCAAAGATAACAACAATCCACTAGCCCGAGAACAACAAGGCTTGGCCCGAGCACAAACATCACAAGACTGCACAAAACCTCGCACATCTCGCGACAGGGAAGGCCACCAGAAGGACCTAGCCACCAAATCCCTGATACCAAAGATTCCAGGATGACCAGCTAACGCAGAAGAATGGACCTCCGAGATGACTCTACTGGTCCAATCATCCGGAACAAACAGTCTACCAGGCGGGCAACGATCAGGTCTATCCGCCTGAAACTCCTGCAAGACCCGTCGCAAGTCTGGGGAAACAGCAGATAATATCACTCCATCCTTAAGGATACCTGTAGGTTCAGAATTACCAGGGGAATCAGGCTCAAAACTCCTAGAAAGGGCATCCGCCTTCACATTTTTAGAACCCGGTAGGTAAGAAACCACAAAATTAAACCGAGAGAAAAATAACGACCAGCGCGCCTGTCTAGGATTCAGGCGCCTGGCAGACTCAAGATAAATCAAATTCTTGTGGTCGGTCAATACCACCACCTGATGTCTAGCCCCCTCAAGCCAATGACGCCACTCCTCAAAAGCCCACTTCATAGCCAAGAGCTCCCGATTACCAATATCATAATTTCGCTCAGCGGGCGAAAACTTACGAGAAAAGAACGCGCAAGGTCTCATCACGGAGCAGTCGGAACTTTTCTGCGACAAAACCGCCACAGCTCCGATTTCTGAAGCGTTGACCTCAACCTGAAAAGGAAGAGTAACATCAGGCTGACGCAATACAGGGGCGGAAGAAAAGCGGCGCTTAAGCTCCCGAAAGGCCTCCACAGCAGCAGGGGACCAATCAGCAACATCCGCACCCTTCTTAGTCAAATCAGTCAACGGCTTAGCAACATCAGAAAAACCAGTTATAAATCGACGATAAAAATTAGCAAAGCCCAAAAACTTCTGAAGGCTCTTAAGAGAAGAGGGTTGCGTCCAATCACAAATAGCCTGAACCTTTACAGGGTCCATCTCAATGGAGGAGGGGGAAAAAATGTACCCCAAAAACGAAATCTTTTGAACCCCAAAAACACACTTAGAACCCTTTACACACAAGGAATTAGAGCGCAAAACCTGAAAAACCCTCCTGACCTGTTGGACATGAGAGTCCCAGTCATTCGAAAAAATCAAAATATCATCCAGATACACAATCATAAATTTATCCAAATATTCACGGAAAATGTCATGCATAAAAGACTGAAAGACTGAAGGGGCATTTGAAAGACCAAAAGGCATTACTAAATACTCAAAATGGCCCTCAGGCGTATTAAATGCGGTTTTCCACTCATCCCCCTGCTTAATTCGCACTAAATTATACGCCCCACGAAGATCAATCTTAGAGAACCACTTGGCCCCCTTTATTCGAGCAAACAAATCAGTAAGCAGTGGCAAAGGATACTGATATTTAACCGTGATTTTATTCAAAAGCCGATAATCAATACACGGCCTCAAAGAGCCATCTTTTTTAGATACAAAGAAAAAACCGGCTCCTAAGGGAGATGACGAAGGACGAATATGTCCCTTTTCCAAGGACTCCTTAATATATTCCCGCATAGCAGCATGTTCAGGCACAGATAGATTAAATAAACGACCCTTTGGAAACTTACTGCCCGGAATCAGATCTATAGTACAATCGCAATCTCTGTGCGGAGGTAGTGAACCAAGTTTAGGCTCCTCAAAAACGTCACGATAATCAGATAAAAATTCCGGAATCTCAGAGGGAATAGATGACGAAATGGAAACCAAAGGTACGTCCCCATGAGTCCCCTGACATCCCCAGCTTAACACAGACATTGCTTTCCAGTCGAGGACTGGGTTATGAGATTGCAGCCATGGCAATCCAAGCACCAACACATCATGTAGATTATACAACACAAGGAAGCGAATAATCTCCTGGTGATCCGGATTAATACGCATAGTTACTTGTGTCCAGTATTGTGGTTTATTACTAGCCAATGGCGTGGAGTCAATACCCTTCAGAGGTATAGGAACTTCCAGAGGCTCTAAACTAAACCCACAGCGTTTGGCAAAGGACCAATCCATAAGACTCAAAGCGGCGCCAGAGTCGACATAGGCGTCCGCGGTAATAGACGATAAAGAGAAAATCAGGGTCACAGATAGAATAAACTTAGACTGTAAAGTGCCAATTGAAACAGACTTATCAACCTTCTTTGTACGTTTAGAGCATGCTGATATAACATGAGTTGAATCACCACAATAGAAGCACAACCCATTTTTTCGCCTAAAATTCTGTCGTTCGCTTCTGGACAGAATTCTATCACATTGCATAATCTCTGGCGCCTTCTCAGTAGACACCGCCAAATGGTGCACAGGTTTGCGCTCCCGCAAACGCCGATCAATCTGAATGGCCATTGTCATGGACTCATTCAGACCTGTAGGCACAGGGAACCCCACCATAACATCTTTAATGGCATCAGAGAGACCCTCTCTGAAATTCGCCGCCAGGGCGCACTCATTCCACTGAGTAAGCACAGACCACTTACGAAATTTTTGGCAGTATATTTCAGCCTCATCTTGCCCCTGAGACAGGGCCATCAAGGCTTTTTCAGCCTGAATCTCTAAATGAGGTTCCTCATAAAGCAACCCCAATGCCAGGAAAAACGCATCCACATTGAGCAACGCAGGATCCCCTGGTGCCAAAGCAAATGCCCAATCCTGAGGGTCGCCCCGGAGCAAGGAAATTACAATCCTGACCTGCTGTGCAGGATCTCCAGCGGAGCGAGATCTCAGAGACAAAAATAATTTACAATTATGTTTGAAATTCTGGAAGCTAGATCTATCCCCGGAGAAAAATTCAGGTAAAGGAATTCTAGGTTCAGATATAGGAGCATGAATTACAAAATCCTGTAAACTTTGAACCTTCATAGCGAGATTATTCAAACCTGTAGCTAAACTCTGCTGATCCATTTTTATCAGGTGAAATCAGAACCATTCAAGGATTAGAAGGAGAGAGAGACGAAGGCTGCAGTAAGCAGAGATGCAAAAAATCAACTAATGAGCAAACTCAGGAAAAAAAAAAAAAAATTCTCTGCAGACTTCTTTTCTCTCCTTTCTTCTGCCAATTATTTTAACCCTTGGCCGGCCAAACTGTCATGGATCTCAATGGCAAGAGACCGTAGTAAAGCATACAAAAGGACTAGCTCTTGGAAGATGGGAACTCGAGCTGACTGTGAGCTAAACCTACCGCACAACTAACAGTGGCCGGGTAGCATGCCTACGTTTTATCCCTAGACGCCCAGCGCCAGCCGGAGGACTGCCTGACCCTAGCAGAGGAAAATACAGACCTGGCTTACCTCTAGAGAAATTTTCCCCAAAAGGCAGACAGTAGCCCCCACATATATTGTCGGTGATTTTAGAGGAAATTGACATACGAAGTATGAAGATAGGTTTAGCAAATTGAGGTCCGCTTACTAGATAGTAGGAAGACAGAAAAGGGAACTTCACAGTCAGCTGAAAACCCTTTTCAAAACACCATCCTGAAATTACTTTAAGACTCTAATATCAACTCATGACACTAGAGTGGCAATTTCAGCTCACAAGAGCTTCCAGCCTCAGAATTATTCAAACACAGAGAACTGGAACAAAAATGCAAAACAAACTTAGGACTACAAGTCCAACTTAGCTGATAGTAGTCTAGGAGCAGGAACATGCAACAGAAAGGCTTCTGGTAACATTGTTGGCCGGCATAGAAATGACTGAGGAGCAAGGTTAAATAGAAAACTCCCACATCCTGATGGAAACAGGTGAACAGAGGAGATGAAGCACACAAGTTCAGTACCACCAGTGGCCACCGGGGGAGCCCAGAAACCAAATTCACAACAGTTTTCCAAACCTTGAGGTGTTTTTTGGTGTAAATATTGTGGTTTTTGTGTTGAGAGTGATTAGGATGGATGGGAAGTTTTCTTGTCTGTGTAGGTTTTTGTTTGGGGTGTATTTATTCCGTTTGAGGTGGCGAGAGAGGGATCTGAGGTATCCGGTTGCTTTTGATGTGCCTAGATGGTATGTGTGGGTTTATAAATTTTTGGTGAAGTATGAGTTGTGTGATGTGGATGTTAGGTTGTTGAGTAATAAGAAGGCTGTGTATAGGATGATTGAATGTAGAGAGACAGAGTGTGGAATAAACATGGTAAGAGGGAATGATATAGAAAAAGTATGGAAGAAAGTGCGGTTGGATGGTATGACGAATAGGCAGAGTGAGATTGTGTGGCAGTCTTTGCATGGAGTGTTACCAGTTAGAGAATTTCAGAAGAATCGTGGGTTGGGGAGAAGTGATATGTGTCCGAGAGGTGGGTGTGGTGGAAAGGAAAGTGTAATACATGTGTTTTGGAATTGTCATTATGCTAGGGAGGTGATTGGAAGAATGGGACCGTTGTGTAAAGAATTGTGTGGTGTGAGCTTGTTATCGTTCGAGTTGTTCATGTTTGGCTTGGGAATGTGTGATGGAGTGAAGGAGAGAGTGTTGTGGTTAATGGTTGCATGTATAATGGAAGTATTATGGGATGTGAGGAATGTGTATGTTTTTAAGAGGAAGAAAATTGTAGTAAAGAATAGTCTAAAAGTGATTTTGGGGAAGATGTATGTGTGTTTTCTATGGGATAAAAGGAGAAGGGGGGAGGTGGATGCCGAAGGGATTTGGAAGGTGAAGAAGTGGAGATATCTTGTAAATATGTCTTGATTTGTTTTTTCTGATGTTGTATCAAACTAAAATTTTCCGATGATGATGGGAACAGCTTTTGTGTTTTGGATTTGACGCAGCTGTTTGGGATTCTTTCGTTGGTCTTGGATTTCTGGACCATGGATTTTCCCATCTGAGGGAAAAAAAAAAAAAAAATAAACAGCTGTCTGTGGATGGATACCATGTTTTGGCATAGGTGGTTTTCCTTTATTGGATGCTGCCCTTCCCGTGATTGTTCCTTCCTGGTGAAAGACCTGGCTATTCATTGCTTGCATTGAGAAACATGTGATGGTGTCTCCGCGGCTTTTCTGCATACCTTTTACTTTGATGACTGCTTTACACACTCTTGGCATTCTCTTGATGAGCTTCAAAAGGTAGTCTTGGAGAAGAAGAAGCAAGAATGCTTCCGACCTTGAGCATCCTTCTGGAAGAGGACTGCTCCAGCACCAAAAGAAGAGGCATCCACCTCCATGATAAATGGTTTATCAACATTGGGGTGATGTAAAATGGGAGTGCAAGCAAAGTGTGATTTGATAGAGAGGAAGGCCTTGGAGACCTCCCTGGCCACAATTTGGGATTAGCTCCATTCTTGGTGAGGGCAACCAGGGGAGCTACCAAGGTTGAGAAGTGGGGAATGAACTGGCGATAATAGCTGATGAGTCCCATAAAGCGCTGCACCGCTTTGAGAGAATGGGGTTCCTGCCAGTCCATCATAGCCTGTAGCTTGACAGGATCCATGACCAACCACCAAGCAGAGATGATATAGCCCAGGAAAGGCAAGTACTCCTGCTCAAACACACACTTCTCCAACTTGGCATAGAGGGAGTTTGCCCGTAAGAGGTTGAACACTTTGCAAACATCTCTCCGGTGGGAGTCTATATCTGGAGAGTAGATGAGAATATCATCCAGATAGACTACAACTGAGGTGATGAGCATATCCCGGAAGATATTGTTCACAAAGTCTTGGAAAACGGCAGGAGCATTATAGAGCCAGAAGGGCCCGTCCCTGGTGTTAAATGCAGTCTTCCATTCGTCCCCCTCACAGATGAGTATCAGGTTGTAAGTACCCTACAGATCAAGATTAGTAAATACCCTCGCCCATGCAACCTATTGAAGAGCTCAGATATAAGTGGTAGAGGGTACTTATTCTTAACATTAATGGTGTTAAGACCCCTGTAGTCAATGCAGGGACGTAATTCTCCGTTCCTCTTCTGCACGAAGAAGAACCCAGCCCCTGCGGGTGAGACTGACTTCCTAATGAATCCGCTTGCCAGATTCTCCTGGATGTACTGAGACTTTGCCTCCGTATCCGGGAGAGATAATGGATAGACTCGACCCCAGAGAGGCTCAGCACCAGGCAAGAAGTCAATAGGACAGTCATAGGGGCGGTGAGGCGGAAGAGTCTCTGCAGCCCTCTTGGAGAACAAGTCCGCATAGGGCCAATAGTGCTTGGGGAGAGAGGAAAGATCTGCGGGTACCTTAGTAGTAGCAAACTGAACACACTCCCTCTGACATCTACCCTCACAAGATTCACTCCATCCCAAAATTCTCCCTGTGTACCACTCAATATGAGGGGAGTGGTACCGTAGCCAAGGTATCCCTAACAGGACCTTATCAATTCCCTTGGGAATGACAAGTAAAGAGATAATCTCATGATGGGATGGTGAGATAGAAAGAGTAAATTGGATGGTCTGGTGTGTGATCTGTGATGGCAGTGTTGACCGATTCAACACTAGAACGGTCACAGTTTTGGTGAGCATCACCAGAGGTATTGCGTGCCATTTAGCGAAGGCAGAAGACATGAAGTCGCCCTCCGCCCCAGAATCCATACAAAGCTCTACCGAAAGAGTGGTTAGGCCTATGGTAATTGGCCCCTTGAAGGACAATTTGGAGGAAACCGTCTCTGTGTCTAGTGTACCTCCTCCTACAACCACTAGATGCTGATATTTTCCCGATGCTTGGGACATTTTCTTGCATATTGTCCCGACTGATGGCAGACAGGGCAGACCTTGAGTACACGAGCGGTCCGGGACTTAGACCCTGCACGTGTCACCTCCATGGTCTCATGTGGCTCAGATGCCTTGACTGGAGATTCCAGAGGCTTGGTGAAGGTGGCAGCCAGCCAAAACCTCTGCCCACACTGGGCTCGCTCCAACCTTCCATCGTTCAAACGAAGATCGACGCAGGTAGATATTGCGATTAGCTCCTCCAGTGTGGCAGGAATCTCCCTAGTGGCCATGGCATCCATCACATGGTCAGCTAGTCCCCTCCAGAATACAGTGATGAGGACTTTATCTGGCCACTCCAGCTCAGATGCCAAAGTCCAGAAGTGTAAATGTAAATATAATTTGGCCTGCACTCTAAATTTAGATCGGGGTGCTGGTGAGACAGACCGTAAGGTCTAGTATCAGTATTATTGAAATCCACCGCACTCCCTGTGTGGAATATCTTAGAAACAAAAGGATTTTTTGAAATTTGCTAATTTATTCAAGTGAAAAACAGAAAATCAAATGTGACAGATCAAATAGTAGGCAGTAGGGTTGAGCGACTTTCATTTTTTTAAGATCGAGTAGGGTTTTGGGAAACCCGATTTTGTCCAGAGTCGAGTCGAGTGCAGTCGGCCGATTATCGCTAAAAGTCGGGGATCGACCGAAACACGAAACCCAATGCAAGTCAATGGGGAAGCATAGTCGGCAGTGAGTGGAGGCCAGGAAAACACCTACAGTGCCCATTTTAATGCCAAAAACATCCATTCTTGTTTCTGAAGCTTGTCAATCTTAATTAACTTTATAATAATAGTTGGGCATAGGGAATTGGGGGTCATTTGGCAAAAGTTGTGGGGGGAGTAGGGCCGGCTCAAGTTTTTCGTGGGCCCAGGAAATGCGGACTACGTCACGGCGGTGTTGCAGGGAAAGGTAATTATTTAAAAGTTGCAAGTGCTGTGATCCTGAGCAAGCAGGGGGGGGGCCCACTCGTTCGCATTGCCACTGGCACAGGGCCCCTCAAAGTACGGCGGTGTGTTTGCATGGCGGGGGCGCCTCCCACCAGCAGCGACACTTTTGCGTACTCTGAGGGGCCCTGTGCCAGTGACGTCGCCAACGAGTATGCCCCCCCACCTGATGAAGGAACCTGCACTTTCATCTGCACCTTCCTCTTTGTCCCTGTGTAAGGTGGTATAACATGCGGGAAGGGGAACCTTACTTTCAGCAGGGACAGATTCTGGCTGTGTAGAGTACAAGGGGAATGTAGTGGTCTCGGTCAATGTACCAGCAGACTCATTTAGCAGTGGCTGGGCAATGGGCAGGATGAGGAGGAAACAGATATAGGGCCAAAGAATAAAGTAGGCTACATGCAGTTCAAAATTGGTAACAGGACTAAACAGGCGGCATTGCTTTGTTCAGTGGAGTAGCAAACCCAAGAGCAGCAGACACTGTTTCAAGGGCCTAACCACACTAGTAGGCCAAATGCAGTTTAATATCTGATAGTATAGGGCGAAAGCCAGAATGTGGAAGCTCAGCTTTGTTCAGTTGAGGACAACACCAGGGAGGGGCAGACACCTTTAGTAGGCCGGAAAAGCCTATTGCATTTTTTAAAATGGTAATTTGGAGCAGAAGGTTGAAGCTCAGCTTTATTTAGTTGAGGGCAACACCAGGGAGGGGCAGAAGCCGTTAGTAGGCCCTAACCACCATTTTTTTTTTAAAACCACTTAATGAGAGCCGGAAGGTTGAAGCTCAGCTTTATTTAGTTGAGGACAACACCAGGGAGGGGCAGAAGCCGTTAGTAGGCCCTAACCACCATTTTTTTTTTTTAAAACCACATAATGAGAGCCGGAAGGTTGAAGCTCAGCTTTATTTAGTTGAGGACAACACCAGGGAGGGGCAGAAGCCGTTAGTAGGCCCTAACCACCTTTTTTTTTTTAAAACCACATAATGAGAGCCGGAAGGTTGAAGCTCAGCTTTATTTAGTTGAGGACAACACCAGGGAGGGGCAGAAGCCGTTAGTAGGCCCTAACCACCTTTTTTTTTTTTAAAACCACATAATGAGAGCCGGAAGGTTGAAGCTCAGCTTTATTTAGTTGAGGACAACACCAGGGAGGGGCAGAAGCCGTTAGTAGGCCCTAACCACCATTTTTTTTTTTAAAACCACATAATGAGAGCCGGAAGGTTGAAGCTCAGCTTTATTTAGTTGAGGACAACACCAGGGAGGGGCAGAAGCCGTTAGTAGGCCCTAACCACCTTTTTTTTTTTTAAAACCACATAATGAGAGCCGGAAGGTTGAAGCTCAGCTTTATTTAGTTGAGGACAACACCAGGGAGGGGCAGAAGCCGTTAGTAGGCCCTAACCACCTTTTTTTTTTTTAAAACCACATAATGAGAGCCGGAAGGTTGAAGCTCAGCTTTATTTAGTTGAGGACAACACCAGGGAGGGGCAGAAGCCGTTAGTAGGCCCTAACCACCATTTTTTTTTTTAAAACCACATAATGAGAGCCGGAAGGTTGAAGCTCAGCTTTATTTAGTTGAGGACAACACCAGGGAGGGGCAGAAGCCGTTAGTAGGCCCTAACCACCATTTTTTTTTTTAAAACCACATAATGAGAGCCGGAAGGTTGAAGCTCAGCTTTATTTAGTTGAGGACAACACCAGGGAGGGGCAGAAGCCGTTAGTAGGCCCTAACCACCTTTTTTTTTTTTAAAACCACATAATGAGAGCCGGAAGGTTGAAGCTCAGCTTTATTTAGTTGAGGACAACACCAGGGAGGGGCAGAAGCCGTTAGTAGGCCCTAACCACCATTTTTTTTTTTAAAACCACATAATGAGAGCCGGAAGGTTGAAGCTCAGCTTTATTTAGTTGAGGACAACACCAGGGAGGGGCAGAAGCCGTTAGTAGGCCCTAACCACCTTTTTTTTTTTTAAAACCACATAATGAGAGCCGGAAGGTTGAAGCTCAGCTTTATTTAGTTGAGGACAACACCAGGGAGGGGCAGAAGCCGTTAGTAGGCCCTAACCACCTTTTTTTTTTTTAAAACCACATAATGAGAGCCGGAAGGTTGAAGCTCAGCTTTATTTAGTTGAGGACAACACCAGGGAGGGGCAGAAGCCGTTAGTAGGCCCTAACCACCTTTTTTTTTTTTAAAACCACATAATGAGAGCCGGAAGGTTGAAGCTCAGCTTTATTTAGTTGAGGACAACACCAGGGAGGGGCAGAAGCCGTTAGTAGGCCCTAACCACCTTTTTTTTTTTTAAAACCACATAATGAGAGCCGGAAGGTTGAAGCTCAGCTTTATTTAGTTGAGGACAACACCAGGGAGGGGCACACAGACAGACTCCTTTAGTAGGCCTGAAAAGCCTATTGCATTTTTCAAAATGGTAATTTGGAGCAGAAGGTTGAAGCTCAGCTTTATTTAGTTGAGGGCAACACCAGGGAGGGGCAGAAGCCGTTAGTAGGCCCTAACCAAAGTTGAAGGCCAAATGCAGTTTAATTTCTGATACTATAGGCCGAAAGCCAGAAGGTGGAAGTTCCGATTTAGACAGTGGAGCACAATTTGAATTAGGGACTGCAGACAGACTTAGTAGGCTGTCCCCTGTGGACCATGCATCCACCACATTAACCCATTGCGCCGTAATGGACACGTAATCTTCCGTGGCCATGCCTACAGGTCCATGCGTCTGTTGTCAGGTGCACCTTTGTACTCACAGATTGCCAGAGTGCATGGACAATGCGGTCTTCTACATGCTGGTGGAGGGTTGGGATGGCTTTTCTCGCAAAAGAAGTGTCGACTGGTTAGCTTGTAGCGTGGTACAGCGTAGTCCATCATGGCCTTATTAATAGTAAATAAAATATATAACTAGGCTCTATGAACTTTTAAATAGGTTCCAGGGGTACACGGGCAGCATTGGTGTGGTCAGTGGAGGAGTATTGCAAGTAGGGGCTGCAGACAGGCTATCAAAGGCCTAAAATAACAAACAGTAGGCAGTCATGGCAGTTTTACATCGGTTACATGGATACACAGGCAGGCACTCCAGGCAGCATTGTGGTCAGTGGAGGAGTATTGCAAGTAGGGGCCGCAGACAGGCTATCAAAGGCCTAAAATAACAAACAATAGGCTCATTGCAGTTTTACAGCGGTTACATGGATAGACGGGCAGGCAGCTTGGTGGTGGTGAGTGGAGGAGTATTTAAAGTAGGGACCGCAGACAGGCTTCAAAGGCCTAACATAAGAAAATGGGCTGGCTGTAGGCACTTTATAATTGGTTCCAGGGGTACACGGGCAGCAGTGGTCTGGTCAGTGGAGGAGTATTTAAAGTAGGGACCGCAGACAGGCTTCAAAGGCCTAACATAAGAAAATGGGCTGGCTGTAGGCACTTTATAATTGGTTCCAGGGGTACACGGGCAGCAGTGGTCTGGTCAGTGGAGGAGTATTTAAAGTAGGGACCGCAGACAGGCTATCAAAGGCCTAAAATAACAAACAATAGGCTCATGGCAGTTTCACAGCGGTTACATGGATACACGGGCAGGCAGCTTGGTGGTGAGTGGAGGAGTATTTAAAGTAGGGACCGCACACAGGCTATCAAAGGCCTAAAATAACAAACAATAGGCTCATGGCAGTTTCACAGCGGTTACATGGATACACGGGCAGGCAGCTTGGTGGTGGTGAGTGGAGGAGTATTTAAAGTAGGGACCGCAGACAGGCTTCAAAGGCCTAACATAAGAAAATGGGCTGGCTGTAGGCACTTTATAATTGGTTCCAGGGGTACACGGGCAGCAGTGGTCTGGTCAGTGGAGGAGTATTTAAAGTAGGGACCGCAGACAGGCTATCAAAGGCCTAACATAACAAACAATAGGCTCATGATGGCAGTTTCACAGCGGTTACATGGATACACGGGCAGGCAGCTTGGTGGTGAGTGGAGGAGTATTTAAAGTAGGGACCGCAGACAGGCTATCAAAGGCCTAACATAAGAAAATGGGCTGGCTGTAGGCACTTTATAATTGGTTCCAGGGGTACACGGGCAGCAGTGGTCTGGTCAGTGGAGGAGTATTTAAAGTAGGGACCGCAGACAGGCTTCAAAGGCCTAACATAAGAAAATGGGCTGGCTGTAGGCACTTTATAATTGGTTCCAGGGGTACACGGGCAGCAGTGGTCTGGTCAGTGGAGGAGTATTTAAAGTAGGGACCGCAGACAGGCTTCAAAGGCCTAACATAAGAAAATGGGCTGGCTGTAGGCACTTTATAATTGGTTCCAGGGGTACACGGGCAGCAGTGGTCTGGTCAGTGGAGGAGTATTTAAAGTAGGGACCGCAGACAGGCTATCAAAGGCCTAACATAACAAACAATAGGCTCATGGCAGTTTCACAGCGGTTACATGGATACACGGGCAGGCAGCTTGGTGGTCAGTGGAGGAGTATTTAAAGTAGGGACCGCAGACAGGCTATCAAAGGCCTAAAATAACAAACAATAGGCTCATGGCAGTTTTACAGCGGTTACATGGATACACAGGCAGCTTGGTGGTGAGTGGAGGAGTAGTGCAAGGAGTGTCTGTCCCAGTACTCCCAAAATATAAATAGATGTTAATGTCTCGCAAAACAACCAAAACAAAAAAAAAAGGTGGCATACTTAGGTACAGGGGTGGGCTCATCTACTGAGTTTCTGACATTGTAATTTGGCAGTAACTATTTAATGGTGCCAATATAGGACACAGACACAGACTACTTTAAGTTGCATCATAGATGTCTACAAATTTGTATTGTCAGTGCCAGACATTGAATGATGTCAGCGAATAGACTAAAGATTGGTGGAGCTGTGCGACATAATTTTGCACGTGGTAGAGCACATTTTGAGCTGGGGTAGGGGGGAACTCTCTTGAGGCCGGCGGGACCGCCCCAGGGCCCCTCATGTTACAACGGTGTGTCTGACGTTGGGTGCGCACCACCACCGCCAGAGACACTACATTGTACTATGAGGGACCCAGTAGCAATGCCGTCAACCAAAAGCGAGCACACCCACCTCTTCAGACAAACAGCAGTCTCACGGGTGCTTGCGCCAAGTCGCGATACCACGGCCCCGTGTGGGGAGTTTTGCCATTTAGGGAGGTGTAAACATGTCGTATGCTGTACAATCAGCTGCAGCAAATTAGACATTAGAAAAGTAATTCACAGGCAAGAGCTTTTCATAGGAAAGCTAGGTGTCGGCCGGGCAAGGTGGGGCAAAAGATTTCGAAATCCAGTTGTGGTTCATTTTAATGAATGTTAGATCGTCAACATTTTGGGTAGCCAGACGAGTCCTTTTTTCGGTTAATATTGAACCTGCAGCACTGAATACTCTTTCTGATAGGACACTTGCTGCCGGGCAAGCAAGCTCCTGCAATGCATATTCTGCCAATTCTGGCCAGGTGTCTAATTTGGAGGCCCAGTAATCAAATGGGAATGACGGTTGAGGGAGAACATCGATAAGGGATGAAAAATAGTTAGTAACCATACTGGACAAATGTTGTCTCCTGTCACTTTCAATTGATGCAGCAGTACCTGTCCTGTCTGCGGTCATAGCAAAATCACTCCACAACCTGGTCAGAAAACCCCTCTGTCCAACGCCACTTCTGATGTGTGCACCCCTAACACTCCTAGTCTGCTGCCCCCTGGAGCTTGTGTGAGAACGATCACGTGCGCTGTGTGCTGGGAATGCCTGAAGCAAACGGTCAACAAGAGTTGATTGTTTGGTTGCTAATATTAGTTCCAAGTTCTCATGTGGCATAATATTTTGCAATTTGCCTTTATAGCGTGGATCAAGGAGGCAGGCCAACCAGTAATCGTCATCGTTCATCATTTTCGTAATGCGTGTGTCCCTTTTTAGGATACGTAAGGCATAATCCGCCATGTGGGCCAAAGTTCCAGTTGTCAAATCTCCGGTTGTGATTGGTTGAGGGGCAGTTGCAGGCAAATCTACGTCACTTGTGTCCCTCAAAAAACCAGAACCCGGCCGTGACACGCAACCAATTTCCTGTGCCCCCGTGAAAGTTTCCGCATTAAAAATATACTCATCCCCATCATCCTCCTCGTCCTCCACCTCCTCTTCGCCCGCTACCTCGTCCTGTACACTGCCCTGACCAGACAATGGCTGACTGTCATCAAGGCTTCCCTCTTCCTCTGGTGCAGACGCCTGCTCCTTTATGTGCGTCAAACTTTGCATCAGCAGACGCATTAGGGGGATGCTCATGCTTATTACGGCGTTGTCTGCACTAACCAGCCGTGTGCATTCCTCAAAACACTGAAGGACTTGACACATGTCTTGTATCTTCGACCACTGCACACCTGACAACTCCATGTCTGCCATCCTACTGCCTGCCCGTGTATCCTCCCACAAATAAATAACAGCACGCCTCTGTTCGCACAGTCTCTGAAGCATGTGCAGTGTTGAGTTCCACCTTGTTGCAACGTCTATGATTAGGCGATGCTGGGGAAGGTTCAAAGACCGCTGATAGGTCTGCATACGGCTGGCGTGTACAGGCGAACGTCGGATATGTGAGCAAAGTGCACGCACTTTGAGGAGCAGGTCGGAGAACCCAGGATAAGTTTTCAATAAGCACTGCACCACCAGGTTTAAGGTGTGAGCCAGGCAAGGAATGTGTTTCAGTTGGGAAAGGGAGATGGCAGCCATGAAATTCCTTCCGTTATCACTCACTACCTTGCCTGCCTCAAGATCTACTGTGCCCAGCCACGACTGCGTTTCTTGTTGCAAGAACTCGGACAGAACTTCCGCGGTGTGTCTGTTGTCGCCCAAACACTTCATAGCCAATACAGCCTGCTGACGCTTGGCAGTAGCTGGCCCATAATGGGACAACTGGTGTGCAACAGTGTCATCTGCCGATGGAGTGGTTGGCCGACTGCGTTCTGTGGAAGAGCTGTAGCTTCTGCAGGAGGACGAGGAGGAGGAGGAGGGGGTGCGAACGCCTACAGCCAACTGTTTCCTAGACCGTGGGCTAGGCACAACTGTCCCTAAATTGATGTCGCCTGTGGACCCTGCATCCACCACATTCACCCAGTGTGCCGTGATGGACACATAACGTCCCTGGCCATGCCTACTGGTCCATGCATCTGTAGTCAGGTGCACCTTTGTACTCACAGATTGCCTAAGTGCATGGACGATGCGCTGTTTAACATGCTGGTGCAGGGCTGGGATGGCTTTTCTGGAAAAAAAGTGTCGACTAGGTAGCTCGTATCGTGGTTCAGCGTACTCCATCAGGGCTTTAAAAGCTTCGCTTTCAACTAAACGGTAGGGCATCATCTCTAACGAGATTAGTCTAGCTATGTGGGCGTTAAAACCCTGTGTACGCGGATGCGAGGATAAGTACTTCCTTTTTCTAACCAGAGTCTCATGTAGGGTGAGCTGGACTGGAGAGCAGGAGATCGTGGAACTTTCGGGTGTGCCGGTGTACATGGCAGACTGAGAGACGGTTGGAGACGGTATTGTTTCCGCCGGTGCCCTAGATGCAATATTTCCTCCTACTAAACTGGTGATTCCCTGACCCTGACTGCTTTTGGCTGGCAAAGAAACCTGCACAGATACTGCCGGTGGTGCGGAAAATGGTGGCCTTACAGTGACGGAAGGGATGTTGCGTTGCTGACTAGCTTCATTGGCCGAGGGTGCTACAACCTTAAGGGACGTTTGGTAGTTAGTCCAGGCTTGAAAATGCATGGTGGTTAAGTGTCTATGCATGCAACTAGTATTTAGACTTTTCAGATTCTGACCTCTGCTTAAGCTAGTTGAACATTTTTGACAGATGACTTTGCGCTGATCAGTTGGATGTTGTTTAAAAAAATGCCAGACTGCACTCTTCCTAGACTCGGATCCCTTTTCAGGGATTGCAGACTGAGCTTTAACCGGATGGCCACGCTGTCCTCCAACAGGTTTTGGCTTTGACACGCGTTTTGGGCCAGATACGGGCCCGGCAGATGGAACCTGTTGCGATGTTGATGCCTGCTGCGGCCCCTCCTCCACCTCCGCTTCTGAACTACTGCCGCCTGCACCCTGTTCCCCCAATGGCTGCCAATCGGGGTCAATAACTGGGTCATCTATTACCTCCTCTTCGAGCTCGTGTGCAACTTCGTCTGTGTCACTGTGTCGGTCGGTGGTATAGCGTTCGTGGCGGGGCAACATAGTCTCATCAGGGTCTGATTGTGGATCTGTACCCTGAGAGGGCAATGTGGTGGTCTGAGTCAAAGGAGCAGCATAGTACTCTGGCTGTGGCTGTGCATCAGTGCACTCCATGTCAGAATCTACTTGTAATGGGCATGGCCTGTTAAATGTTTCACTTTCTAAGCCAGGGACGGTATGTGTAAAGAGCTCCATGGAGTGACCCGTTGTGTCGCCTGCTGCATCCTTCTCTCTTGTTGTAGTTTTTGCTGAGGAGGACAAGGAAGCGACTTGTCCCTGACCGTGAACATCCACAAGCGACGCGCTGCTTTTACATTTACCAGTTTCGGAAGAGGAGGCAAAAGAGCTAGAGGCTGAGTCTGCAATGTAAGCCAAAACTTGCTGTTGCTGCTCAGCCTTTAAAAGCGGTTTTCCTACTCCCAGAAAAGAGAGCGTTCGAGGCCTTGTGTAGCCTGACGACGAAACTGGCTCCACAGCTCCAGACTTAGGTGGAATATTTTTATCCCCACGACCACCTGATGCTCCACTACCACTACCATCATTACCAGCTGACAATGAACGCCCACGACGACCTCTTGCACCAGACTTCCTCATTGTTTAAAAATCGTAACCAAACTAACTTTATTTGTTGCTGTCAAACAACTTACACGGTGAGCTATAACTTCAGTATGATTTCAATATCCCTTAACAGGTTGGTGAGACCACAAGGAAAATCAGGCACAATGTTACACACTCTGTTTTCTGTGACACCAAATCACAGAGATGACACACACGCAGGACTGTCACTCAAGCACTAATGTCAATATTAATCTCCCACCTAATTTATTTTTTTTTTTTTCTCTGTGAGACTTTAGAAACCAAATAATATTTAAAAAAAAAACAAAAAAACAAGGCTTTCTATGGCCCACTGAATGAGAGATGGCACGCACAGGAGTGGCACACAAGCCCTGACTGAGGCCAATATTTTTCTCCCACTGATTGATGTAGTGTTTTTGTGTTGAGGTTGATTTTAAAACACAAATGAAGGAAAAAAATAAAAAGGCTTTCTATGGCCCACAATTAGAGAGAGAGGTGGCACACCCAGGAGTCAAGACTGGCACACAAGCTGAAATGGCAATATTACTCTCCCACTGTTTTTTTATGTATTTTTTTTTTATTTTCAGGGAGACTTTAGAAACCAAATAATATTTAAAAAAAAAAAAAAAAACAAGGCTTTCTATGGCCCACTGAATGAGAGGGACAGAGGTGGCACACCCAGGAGTCAAGACTGGCACACAAGCTGAAATGGCAATATTACTCTCCCACTGTTTTTTTATGTATTTTTTTTTTTTATTTTCAGGGAGACTTTAGAAACCAAATAATATTAAAAAAACCAAAAAATAAATAGGCTTTCTATGGCCCACTGAATGAAAGGGAGAGAGGTGGCACACCCAGGAGTCAAGACTGGCACACAAGCTGAAAGGGCAATATTACTCTCCCACTGTTTTTTTATGTATTTTTTTTTTTTATTTTCAGGGAGACTTTAGAAACCAAATAATATTAAAAAAACCAAAAAATAAATAGGCTTTCTATGGCCCACAATTAGAGAGAGAGGTGGCACACCCAGGAGTCAAGACTGGCACACAAGCTGAAATGGCAATATTACTCTCCCACTGTTTTTTTATGTTTTTTTTTTTTATTTTCAGGGAGACTTTAGAAACCAAATAATATTAAAAAAAAAACAAAAAAACAAGGCTTTCTATGGCCCACTGAATGAGAGGGAGAGAGGTGGCACACCCAGGAGTCAAGACTGGCACACAAGCTGAAATGGCAATATTACTCTCCCACTGTTTTTTTATGTATTTTTTTTTTTTATTTTCAGGGAGACTTTAGAAACCAAATAATATTAAAAAAAAAAAAAAAATAGGCTTGCTATAGCCCACTGAATGAGAGATAGCACACACAGCAGTGGCACACAAGCCCTGACTGAGGCCAATATTTTTCTCCCACTGATTGATGTAGTGTTTTTGTGTTGAGGTAGATTTTAGAACACAAATCACGGAAAAAATAAATAGGCTTTCTATGGCCCACTGAATGAAAGGGAGAGAGGTGGCACACCCAGGAGTCAAGACTGGCACACAAGCTGAAAGGGCAATATTACTCTCCCACTGTTTTTTTATGTATTTTTTGTTTTTTCAGGGAGACTTTAGAAACCCAATAATATTTAAAAAAAAAAATAAATAGGCTTTCTATGGCCCACTGAATGAGAGGGAGAGAGGTGGCACACCCAGGAGTCAAGACTGGCACACAAGCTGAAAGGGCAATATTATTCTCCCACTGTTTTTTTAGGTTTTTTTTTTTTTTTTCAGGGAGAATTAGAAACCAAATAATATTAAAAAAAAAAAAAAAAAATAGGCTTGCTATAGCCCACTGAATGAGAGATAGCACACACAGCAGTGGCACACAAGCCCTGACTGAGGCCAATATTTTTCTCCCACTGATTGATGTACTGTTTTTGTGTTGAGGTAGATTTTAGAACACAAATCACGGAAAAAATAAATAGGCTTTCTATGGCCCACTCAGTGAGAGATGGCACACACAGGGATGGCACTGTAGCAGAAATGCCAATCTTAATCTCCCACAAAAAAAAAAAACAAAAAAAAAAAAAAAACTGTCCTACAATTACTATCTCCCTGCAGTAATGTAAGCCAGGTATGGCAGGCAGCAATAGGAGTGGACTGATGCACAAATTAAATAAAAAGTGTGGAAAAACAGAAAAGATAGCTGTGCAGAAAGGAAGGAACAAGAGGATATGTGCTTTGAAAAAAGCAGTTGGTTTCCACAGTGGCGTACACACAGCAATACAGCTATCACGGAGCCTTCTAGGGCAGCCCAATGAGCTACAGCGCTGAGGGGAAAAAAAAAAAAAAATAGCTTCCACAGTCCCTGCACACCGAAGGTGGTGTTGGACAGTGGAAATCGCTGCAGCACAAGCGGTTTGGTGGTTAGTGGACCCTGCCTAACGCTCTCCCTGCTTCTGATGAAGCGGCAGCAACCTGTCCCTAAGCTCAGATCAGCAGCAGTAAGATGGCGGTCGGCGGGAACGCCCCTTTATAGCCCCTGTGACGCCGCAGACAGCAAGCCAATCACTGCAATGCCCTTCTCTAAGATGGTGGGGACCAGGATCTATGTCATCACGCTGCCCACACTCTGCGTTCACCTTCATTGGCTGAGAAATGGCGCTTTTCGCGTCATTGAAACGCGACTTTGGCGCGAAAGTCGCGTACCGCATGGCCGACAAGCACAGGGGTCGGATCGGGTTTCATGAGACGCCGACTTAGCCAAAAGTCGGCGACTTTTGAAAATGATCGACCCGTTTCGCTCAACCCTAGTAGGCAGTATAAGCGACTGAGTGATTGACGTTTCGACCCTCCCGGGTCTTACTCTAAAGTCGCACTTAATCCAGGATTTATGAGTGGCTCTTATGGTAATGAGGATGTTATCCCTGTAGTGTCAAGGGGCAGGTACAGTCTTTTTGATACCAAGTATGGCCTGATAGTTGATTTTTCTCTGAGTATGACCTTGCTGAGGAATAGCAGCGGTGCATCAGCGTCTTGCTGTTGTTTGCATATGCGATTCAAATAGAAAGTTGGTATGTCACTGGAGACAACCTTTTTTGCAGGTGCCAATGTATCAGCCTTAAATTGCTGGTAAGTTGTATGTGGTTTAATGGATTTGCCAGTTCCCATAGGACGCAGGAGCGCTATCCCCCATCCACTAAGGGTACTAAGCCTACATGTCCACCAGCAAGACGCAGATGCGCCGCTGTTACCCCTCTACAAGGCTTTATCCAGAACTGGCAAATCCATTAAACCACATACAACTTACCAGCAATTTAAGGCTGATACATTGGCACCTGCAAAAAAGGTTGTCTCCAGTCTCCAGGTATCAAAAAGACTGTACCTGCCCCTTGACACTACAGGGATAACATCCTCATTACCATAAGAGCCACTCATAAATCCTGGATTAAGTGCGACTTTAGAGTAAGACCCGGGAGGGTCGAAACGTCAATCACTCAGTCGCTTATACTGCCTACTATTTGATCTGTCACATTTGATTTTCTGTTTTTCACTTGAATAAATTAGCAAATTTCAAAAAATCCTTTTGTTTCTAAGATATTCCACACAGGGAGTGCGGTGGATTTCAATAATAAAGTCCAGAAGTGGACCGCAAAATGGCTGATCATGAATGAACCATGTGTCAATGCCTGCAGTTGGAGCGCCGTATCATGGGTGACACGAGGTCCCATAAAGACCTGCTTCAGAGTGCTCAAGAACCGTGGAGCACTCTGCACCACATGATTGTCACGCTCCCACAGTGGCATAGCCCACTCCAACGCCTTGTCCGACAGGAGGAATATAATAAATCCCACCTTAACCCACTCCGTGGGAAAACATGCAGCCTGGAGCTGAAGATGTATGGCACACTGGCTCACGAAT
Organism: Ranitomeya variabilis; assembly: GCF_051348905.1. Lineage (NCBI taxonomy): Eukaryota > Metazoa > Chordata > Amphibia > Anura > Dendrobatidae > Ranitomeya > Ranitomeya variabilis. Next base: position 532,896,845 of record NC_135234.1, read on the forward strand.
CCCCTACACAGCTAACTGTCACCAGTAGTGTTGAGCGATACCTTCCGATATCGGAAAGTATCGGTATCGGAAAGTATCGGCCGATACAGGCAAAATATTGGATCTCGCCGATACCGATACCCGATACCAATGCAAGTCAATGGGACGAAAATATCAGAATTAAAATAAACCCTTTCTTTCCTTGTAGGTTCATTCTACATGAAGGAAAACAACTATGAATAATGTAGGATGTATTGGGGGAGGTGGCGGAGACATTAAAGGCATAGAGGTTTAGCCCAATCAAATAGAATAGCAGGAATTTTAAATTTTTTTTGACTATGTTAAGATTTTTTTAATTTTGTCAGATATTGATGTTTCACTACTTCCACGCCCTTCACCCTCTTTTTTACTTCTCCCACACTTTCTTCTTCATCATCATCAGCATCTTTGACATCAACTTCTTCTTCACCTTATTCATCTTCTTCTTCATCTTCTACCTATTATTTTTTTTGTTACATTGTTCATATTCTTTTTATTTAAATATTATTCTTCTTCATATTCATCTTCTACATCATATTCTTATTTGTGACAGGCATTCCCGTAGTTGTTATCTATAAAAGTTTGAAGATTACACCTTCCATTCTGCCTGTCACAAAAGAGTTACATTTGTCCGCGTTCAGTTTGGCCTGCAGCAACAGGCTTTATCCAGGGGCACCACGAGGAGGAACGGACTCACCCCCATACACTGCTTAGTCTTCTTCTGCTTATAATTTAGATAATATCTTTTGCTCTGATATTTAGTGTTATGCTTAATGTTCTTCTGCTCTTTGTTCTGCAGCCTCTTGTTCTTCTGCTTCTCAGTCTCCCATGTCGTCGTCGTCTCCAGGGTCGTCGTCTCTGGGGTCGTCGTCATCGGGGTGGTCTTCAGGGTCATCGTCTCCAGGGTCGTCGTCATCTCAGTGGTTGTCGTCTCTGGTGTCGTCGTCATCTTAGGGGTGGTCTTCCGGGTCATCTTCTTTAGGGTCTTGAACTTGGAAATGTAGCAGAAGGTACAAGAAGGCTGAGAAAATGCCGAGAAACAGCTGATGGAACTGGAACTCGGATGGCTACCCGAAGGTCCAAGAGCCAATGGAACTACCGAGGACCAGCTGACGTTACTGGAACCCGGTTACTAAGCAGGAGGTACCCGTGCCTGAAAGCACTACCAAGGACCACCTGACATTGGTGGAACTCGGATACCCAGATGGAGGCACCTAAGCCAAAGGCTCTGCCCGGAAACAGCTGACGGTACTGGAACCAGGATGGGGAGCAGAAGGTACAAGAGCAAAAGACACTGCCGAGAACCAGCTGACGGTACTGGAACCCGGATGGGTAGCCAAAGGTCCAAGAGCCAATGGAACTACTGAGGACCAGCTGACGTTACTGGAACCTGGTTACTAAGCAGGAGGTACCCATGCCTGAAAGCACTACCAAGGACCACCTGACGTTGGTGGAACTCGGATACCCAGAAGGAGGCACCTAAGCCAAAGGCTCTACCCGGAACCAGCTGACGGTACTGGAACCAGGATGGGGACCTATTCAAGCTTGTCTTCCTAGAGCCCCAACTAGTGGTGTTGGAGCAAAGGGTCAGCAGGGGGAGCAGAGTGTAGGCCGAAACCTGCACTGGAGGCATTTGGAGGTCTGTTGTGTCTGCGTGGCGTTTGCAGGACACGATGCCGGCTACACAGCAGGGGAACAGCTGGCGTTGCTGAACCCCACTGACACATTGGCGGGTGTTTTTCTCTGTGCAGCCAGCACTTCCGGGCACCAACTGGCATTGTTAGAGCCCAGGGTCAGCAGGAGGAGCAGAGGGAGCAGAGTGTAGGCCAAAGCCTGCACTGGCGGCAGCTTTGTGTCTGCGTGGCGTTTGCAGGACACGTTGCCGGCTACACAGCAGGGGAACAGCTGGCGTTGCTGAACCCCACTGACACATTGGCAGGTGTTTTTCTCTGTGCAGCCAGCACTTCCGGGTGCCAACTGGCATTGTTAGAGCCCAGAGTCAGCAGGAGGAGCAGAGGAGCAGAGTGTAGGTTGAAGCCTGCACTGGAGGCAGCTTTGTGTCTGCGTGGCGTTTGCAGGACATGTTACTGGCTACACAGCAGGGGAACAGCTGGCGTTACTGAAACCCACTGACACAGTGGCGAGAGTTTTCTCTGTGCAGCCAGCACTTCTGAGCACCAACTGGCGGTGTTAGAGCCCAGGGTCAGCAGGAGGAGCAGAGGAGCAGAGTGTAGGCCAAAGCCTGCACTGGAGGCGGCTTTGTGTCTGCGTGGCGTTTGCAGGACACATTGCCGGCTACAAAGCAGGGGAACAGCTGGCGTTGCTGAACCCCACTGACACATTGGCGGGTGTTTTTCTCTATGCAGCCAGCACTTCCGGGCGCCAACTGGCATTGTTAGAGCCCACTGTCAGCAGGAGGAGCAGAGGGAGCAGAGTGTAGGCCGAAGCCTGCACTGGCGGCAGCTTTGTGTCTGTGTGGCGTTTGCAGGACATGTTACCGGCTACACAGCAGGGGAACAGCTGGAGTTGCTGAACCCCACTGACACAGTGGCGAGTGTTTTCTCTGTGCAGCCAGCACTTCTGAGCACCAACTGGCGGTGTTAGAGCCCAGGGTCAGCAGGAGGAGCAGAGGGAGCAGAGTGTAGGCAGAAGCCTGCACTGGCGGCAGCTTTGTGTCTGCGTGGCGTTTGCAGGACACGATGCCGGCTACACAGCAGGGGAACTGCTGGCATTGCTGAACCCCACTGACACATTGACAGGTGTTTTTCTCTGTGCAGCCAGCACTTCCGGGCACCAACTGGCGGTGTTAGAGCCCAGGGTCTGCAGGAGGAGCAGAGTGTAGGCCGAAGCCTAATTGAACCAATTTTAAAGGTAACCTTTAACCCTCCCTCAGGTGTTACAAACTAGAAGAGCCACACCTTGGGCAGCAGTAGTGCTGCACAAGTCGAAGGTTGCTTTTTTAATTTTGTTCCTAGCACACGCTGAATGAAACACGTATAACATTTAGCCCCTTATACAGTCAAACTGTCTTAGAAGCGGGAGTTCCCTTCGTAATGAGATGCAGCACAGCTGTCAAAAATACCACCTTGGTGCTGGGCGCGGCCTCCTGAGCGTCGCATTTTGCTGTACAGGAGTCTGCGCTGTCGTGTTATCCCTTGGCCCTGCGCTGTTAGCGCTGCCCGTCTTCTGACATCATTTAATGTCGGCCGGTGCGGTTCGCGATGCCCATAAAACCCAGCCCCGCAGTGTCTTTTCATTAATTCACACTGCGGGGCTGGGATTCATGGCCTTGCGCAGTCAATATGTTCGCCTCTCACTTGTGTCCTTACACCTGCTTCAGACTGTGCGGCGTCAGCTGATCCCTTATCGCATGCCACGGCCATGAAGCCGTACACTCTGAAGAAGGCGGAAGGAGATGAGTGACAGGCGAAGATATGCACTGCTCATGCCCATCAATCACACCCTCGCAGTCAAAATAAATAAGACACCGAGGGGCGTTGTGTCAGCCAGGGCGGCCGCAGAGGCGCAGCCAGCCAACCAATGATGTCAGAAGACAGGCAGCGCTACCAAGGGGGTTGCAGCGTGTCATTACAAAGGAAAGTCACACCTCAGGGATGGTTTAATGGTCTCAGGGGACTCATTTAATACGTGTTGAGTTTGACGTGTGCAAGGACAATAACTGAATGAGCCACCTTGTACAAATGCAGCATTACTGCTGTACAAGGTGGCTGTTATACATACAAACGCCTGGGGGGGGACAGGTTCCCTTCAATTTCAGTTGTTGTGTCTGCATGGCGTTTTCAGGACACGTTGCCGGCTACACAGCAGGGGAACAGCTGGCGTTACTGAACCCCACTGACACATTGACGGGTGTTTTTCTCTGTGCAGCCAGCACTTCCGAGCACCAACTGGCAGTGTTAGAGCCCAGGGTCAGCAGGAGGAGCAGAGGAGCAGAGTGTAGGCTGAAGCCTGCACTGGAGGCAGCTTTGTGTCTGCGTGGCGTTTGCAGGACATGTTACTGGCTACACAGCAGGGGAACAGCTGGCGTTACTGAACCCCACTGACACAGTGGCGAGAGTTTTCTCTGTGCAGCCAGCACTTCTGAGCACCAACTGGCGGTGTTAGAGCCCAGGGTCAGCAGGAGGAGCAGAGGAGCAGAGTGTAGGCCAAAGCCTGCACTGGAGGCGGCTTTGTGTCTGCGTGGCGTTTGCAGGACACATTGCCGGCTACACAGCAGGGGAACAGCTGGCGTTGCTGAACCCCACTGACACATTGGCGGGTGTTTTTCTCTATGCAGCCAGCACTTCCGGGCGCCAACTGGCGTTGTTAGAACCCACTGTCAGCAGAAGGAGCAGAGGGAGCAGAGTGTAGGCCGAAGCCTGCACTGGTGGCAGCTTTGTGTCTGTGTGGCGTTTGCAGGACATGTTACCGGCTACACAGCAGGGGAACAGCTGGAGTTGCTGAACCCCACTGACACAGTGGCGAGTGTTTTCTCTGTGCAGCCAGCACTTCTGAGCACCAACTGGCGGTGTTAGAGCCCAGGGTCAGCAGGAGGAGCAGAGGGAGCAGAGTGTAGGCAGAAGCCTGCACTGGCGGCAGCTTTGTGTCTGCGTGGCGTTTGCAGGACACGATGCCGGCTACACAGCAGGGGAACTGCTGGCATTGCTGAACCCCACTGACACATTGACGGGTGTTTTTCTCTGTGCAGCCAGCACTTCCGGGCACCAACTGGCGGTGTTAGAGCCCAGGGTCTGCAGGAGGAGCAGAGTTTAGGCCGAAGCCTACTTGAACCAATTTTAAAGGTAACCTTTAACCCCCCCTCAGGTGTTACAAACTAGAAGACCCACACCTTGGGCAGCAGTAGTGCTGCATAAGTCAAAGGTTGCTTTTTTAATTTTGTTCCTTGCACACGCTGAATGAAACACGTATAACATTTAGCCCCTTATACAGTCAAACTGTCTTGGAGGCGGGAGTTCCCTTCATAATGAGACGCAGAACAGCTGTCAAAAATACCACCTTGGTGCCGGGCGCGGCTTCCTGAGCATCGCATTTTGCTGTACAGGAGTCTGCGCTGTCGTGTTATCCCTTGGCCCTGCGCTGTTAGCGCTGCCCGTCTTCTGACATCATTTAATGTCGGCCGGTGCGGTTCGCAATGCCCATGAATCCCAGCCCGGCAGTGTCTTTTAATTAATTCACACTGCGGGGCTGGATTCATGGCCTTGCACAGTCAATATGTACGCCTCTCACTCGTGTCCTTACACCTGCTTCAGACTGCGGCGTCAGCTGATCCCTTATCGCATGCCACGGCCATGAAGCCGTACAGTCTGAAGAAGGCGGAAGGAGATGAGTGACAGGCGAAGATATGCACTACTCATGCCCATCAATCACACCCTCGCAGTCAAAATAAATAAGACACCGAGGGGTGTTGTGTCGGCCAGGGCGGCCGCAGAGGCGCAGCCAGCCAACCAATGATGTCAGAAGATGGGCAGCGCTACCAAGGGGGTTGCAGCGTGTCATTACAAAGGAAAGTCACACCTCAGGGACAGTTTAATGGTCTCAGGGGACTCATTTATTACGTGTTGAGTTCGACGTGTTCAAGGACAATAACTGAATGAGCCACATTGTACAAATGCAGCATTACTGCTGTACAAGGTGGCTGTTATACTTACAAATGCCTTGGGGGGGACAGGTTCCCTTCAATGTCACTTGTTGTGTCTGTGTGGCATTTGCAGGACACATTGCCGGCTACACAGCAGGGGAACAGCTGGCGTTACTGAACCCCACTGACACATTGACGGGTGTTTTTCTCTGTGCAGCCAGCACTTCCGAGCACCAACTGGCAGTGTTAGAGCCCTGGGTCAGCAGGAGGAGCAGTGGAGCAGCGTGTAGCCCGAAGCCTGCATTGGAGGCAGCTTTGTGTCTGCGTGGCGTTTGCAGGACACGTTGCCGGCTACACAGCAGGGGAACAGCTGGCGTTACTGAACCCCACTGACACAGTGGCGAGTGTTTTCTCTGTGCAGCCAGCACTTCTGAGCACCAACTGGCAGTGTTAGAGCCCTGGGTCAGCAGGAGGAGCAGTGGAGCAGCGTGTAGCCCGAAGCCTGCACTGGAGGCAGCTTTGTGTCTGCGTGGCGTTTGCAGGACACGTTGCCGGCTACACAGCAGGGGAACAGCTGGCATTGCTGAACCCCACTGACACATTGGCGGGTGTTTTTCTCTGTGCAGCCAGCACTTCCGGGCGCCAACTGGCGTTATTAGATCCCAGGGTCAGCAGGAGGAGCAGAGTGTAGGCCGAAGCCTGCACTGGCGGCAGCTTTGTGTCTGTGTGGCGTTTGCAGAACAAGTTGCCGGCTACACAGCAGGGAAACAACTGGCGTTGCTGAACCCCACTGACACATTGACGGGTGTTTTTCTCTGTGCAGCCAGCACTTCCGGGCACCAACTGGCGGTGTTAGAGCCCAGGGTCTGCAGGAGGAGCAGAGTGTAGGCCGAAGCCTATTTGAACCAATTTTAAAGGTAACCTTTAACCCCCCCTCAGGTGTTACAAACTAGAAGAGCCACACCTTGGGCAGCAGTAGTGCTGCACAAGTCAAAGGTTGCTTTTTTAATTTTGTTCCTTGCACACGCTGAATGAAACACGTATAACATTTAGCCCCTTAAACAGTCAAACTGTCTTGGAGGCGGGAGTTCCCTTCGTAATGAGATGCAGCACAGCTGTCAAAAATACCACCTTGGTGCTGGGCGCGGCCTCCTGAGCGTCGCATTTTGCTGTACAGGAGTCTGCGCTGTCGTGTTATCCCTTGGCCCTGCGCTGTTAGCGCTGCCCGTCTTCTGACATCATTTAATGTCGGCCGGTGCGGTTCGCGATGCCCATAAAACCCAGCCCCGCAGTGTCTTTTCATTAATTCACACTGCGGGGCTGGGATTAATGGCCTTGCGCAGTCAATATGTTCGCCTTTCACTCGTGTCCTTACACCTGCTTCAGACTGTGCGGCGTCAGCTGATCCCTTATCGCATGCCTTGGCCATGAAGCCGTACAGTCTGAAGAAGGCGGAAGGAGATGAGTGACAGGCGAAGATATGCACTGCTCATGCCCATCAATCACACCCTCGCAGTCAAAATAAATAAGACACCGAGGGGTGTTGTGTCGGCCAGGGCGGCCGCAGAGGCGCAGCCAGCCAACCAATGATGTCAGAAGATGGGCAGCGCTACCAAGGGGGTTGCAGCGTGTCATTACAAAGGAAAGTCACACCTCACGGACAGTTTAATGGTCTCAGGGGACTCATTTAATACGTGTTGAGTTCGACGTGTGCAAGGACAATAACTGAATGAGCCACCTTGTACAAATGCAGCATTACTGCTGTACAAGGTGGCTGTTATACATACAAACACCTGGGGGGACAGGTTCCCTTTAAATTTCAGTTGTTGTGTCTGCGTGGCGTTTGCAGGACACGTTGCCGGCTGCACAGCAGGGGAACAGCTGGCATTACTGAAACCCACTGACACAGTGGCAAGTGTTTTCTCTGTGCAGCCAGCACTTCTGAGTACCAACTGGCGGTTTCAGAGCCCAGGGTCAGCAGGAGGAGCAGAGGAGCAGAATGTAGGCTGAAGCCTGCACTGGAGGCAGCTTTGTGTCTGCGTGGCATTTGCAGGACACGTTGCCGGCTACACAGCAGGGGAATGGCTGGCATTACTGATCCCCACTGACACATTGACGGGTGTTTTTCTCTGTGCAGCCAGCACTTCCAAGCACCAACTGGCGGTCTTAGAGCCCAGGGTCTGCAGGAGGAGCAGAGTGTAGGCCGAAGCCTGCACTGAAGCAAGTTGAAAGTGAACCTTTAACCCCCACCCCAGGCATTTGTTGCTGAAAGAGCCATCTTGTACAGCACTAATGCTGCAAAAGGAAAAGGTGGCTCTTTTAATTATGCTCCTTTCTAAGGCTGAACTAGACACTTATGAAATGTGTCCCCTCACACCGTTAAACCGTCCCGGAGCTGGGACTTTCCTTTGTAATGTGACGCAGCACAGCCATCATTCTTACCCCCTTGGCGCCGTGCGCCGCCTCCTCAGCGTTGTTTGATTCTGTCCCGGAGCCTGCGCTGTTATGCTATCCCTTGGCCAGGTGCACTTAGCGCTGCCCATCTTCTGACATCATTTGGTGTCAGGCTGGCTGCGCCTGTGCGGCCGCGCTGGCCGCTATCCCGCCTCGCAGTGTCGTCTAATGTAATCCCACTGCGGGCCTGGGATCCGTGGCCATATGCAGTGCATATCCTCGCCTCTCACTCCCCTCCCTCCGGTTTCTTCAGACTGTGCGGCGTCACGGCCGTGGCATGCTTTTAGGGATCAGCTGACGGCGCACAGTCTGAAGAAGGCGGAGGGGGATGAGTGAGAGGTGGAGGTGAAGATATGCACTGCGCATGCCCATGGATCCCAGGCCCGCAGTGTGATTAAATCAGAAGACACTGCGAGGCGGGATGTCAGCCAGCGCGGCCGCACAGTCGCAGCCAGCCTGACACCAAATGATGTCAGAAGACGGGCAGCGCTAAGTGTGCCTGGCCAAGGGATAACTTAACAGCGCAGGCTCTGGGACAGGATCAAACAATGCTGAGGAGGCGGCACATGGCGCCAAGGGGGTAGGAATGACGGCTGTGCTGCGTCACATTACAAAGGAAAGTCCCACTTCCCCGGGACGGTTAAACGGTGTGAGGAGACACATTTCATAAGTGTTAGGTTCAGCGTGTGCAAGGAGCACAAATAAAATAGGCACCTTTTTCTTGTGCAGCATTACTGCTGCACAAGGTGGCTCTTTCGGTAACAAACGCCTGGGGGGTAAGGTTCCCTTAAATTTCAGTTGTGCCAGTGTGGCAGTCGCATGACGCGTTGCCGGATACACAGCAGGGGAGCAGCAGGCGTTACTGAACCCCACTAACACATTGGCGAGGTGTTTGGTTCTGTGCAAACAGCACTTCTGGGCAGCAACCAGCAGTGTTGGAGCCCAGGGACAGCAGGAGGAGCAGAGTGTAGGCCAAAGCCTGCACTGGAGGCATGTAAATGTCTGTTAGTGTGCCAGCGTGGCGGTCGCATGACACGTTGTCGGATACACAGCAGGGGAGCACCTGACGTTACTGAACCCCAATAACAGAGGAGCGACTGTTGACCGTGCGGACAGCACTTCCAGGCACCAACTAGCGGTGTTAGAGCCCAGAGACAGCAGGAGGAGCAGATTGGAGGTATTGCCACACACACAGCTGGGGAACAGCTGACGTTACTGAACCCCAATAACAGAGGAGTGACTGTTGACTGTGCGGACAGCACTTCCAGGCACCAACTAGCGGTGTTAGAGCCCAGGGACAGCAGGAGGAGCAGATTGGAGGTATTGCCGCACACACAGCTGGGGAACAGTTGACGTTACTGAACCCCAATAACAGAGGAGCGACTGTTGACTGTGTGGACAGCACTTCCAGGCACCAACTAGCGGTGTTAGAGCCCAGGGACAGCAGGAGGAGCAGATTGGAGGTATTGCCCCACACACAACTGGGGAACAGCTGATGTTACTGAACCCCATTAACAGAGAAGCGACTGTTGACTGTGCAGACAGCACTTCCAGGCACCAACTAGCGGTGTTAGAGCCCAGGGACAGCAGGAGGAGCAGATTGGAGGTATTGCTGCACACACAGCTGGGGAACAGCTGACGTTACTGAACCCCAATAACAGAGGAGCGACTGTTGACTGTGCGGACAGCACTTCCAGGCACCAACTAGCGGTGTTAGAGCCCAGGGACAGCAGGAGGAGCAGATTGGAGGTATTGCCCCACACACAACTGGGGAACAGCTGACGTTACTGAACCCCAATAACAGAGAAGCGACTGTTGACTGTGCGGACAGCACTTCCAGGCACCAACTAGCGGTGTTAGAGCCCAGGGACAGCAGGAGGAGCAGATTGGAGGTATTGCTGCACACACAGCTGGGGAACAGCTGATGTTACTGAACCCCAATAACAGAGGAGCGACTGTTGACTGTGCGGACAGCACTTCCAGGCACCAACTAGTGGTGTTAGAGCCCAAGGACAGCAGGAGGAGCAGATTGGAGGTATTGCCGCACACACAGCTGGGGAGCAGCTGACGTTACTGAACCCCAATAACAGAGGAGCGACTGTTGACTGTGCGGACAGCACTTCCAGGCACCAACTAGTGGTGTTAGAGCCCAGGGACAGCAGGAGGAGCAGATTGGAGGTATTGCCCCACACACAACTGGGGAACAGCTGACGTTACTGAACCCCAATAACAGAGAAGCGACTGTTGACTGTGCGGACAGCACTTCCAGGCACCAACTAGCGGTGTTAGAGCCCAGGGACAGCAGGAGGAGCAGATTGGAGGTATTGCTGCACACACAGCTGGGGAACAGCTGACGTTACTGAACCCCAATAACAGAGGAGCAACTGTTGACTGTGCGGACAGCACTTCCAGGCACCAACTAGCTGTGTTAGAGCCCAGGGACAGCAGGAGGAGCAGAGGAACACAGTGTAGGCCGAAGCCTGATTGGAGCAAGTCGAAAGGGAACCTTTAACCCCCCCCCAAGGCATGTGTAGCTGAAAGAGCCAGCTTGTGCAGCACAAAGGATGCAAAAGGAAAAGGTGGCTCTTTTCATTATGCTCCTTGCAAACACAGAACTAAACACTTATAAAATGTGTCCCCTCACACCGTGAGACCATCCCGGAGGTGGGACTTTCCTTCATAATGTGACGCAGCACAGCCGTCATTCCTACCCCTTGGTGCCGTGCGCCGCCTCCTCAGCGTTGCTTGATTCTGTCCCGGAGCCTACGTTGTTATGTTATCCCTTGGCCAGGTGCACTTAGCGCTGCCCGTCTTCTGACATCATTTGGTGTCAGGCTGGATGTGCCAGTGCGGCAGCGCTGCCCGAGATCCCCCTCGCAGCGTCGTCTAATGTAATCCCACTGCGGGCCTGGGATCCATGGGCATGCGCAGTGCATATCCTCGCCTCTCACTCCCCTCCCTCCGGCTTCTTCAGACTGTGCGGCGTCACGGCCGTGGCTTGCTATTAAGGATCAGCTGACGGCGCAGTCTGAATTAGGCGGAGGGAGATGAGTGAGAGGCGGAGGTGAAGATATGCACTGCACATGCCCATGGATCCCAGGCCCGCAGTGTGATTAAATCAGAAGACACTGCGAGGCGGGATCTCGGCGCAGTCAGCCTGACACCAAATGATGTCAGAAGACAGGCAGCGCTAAGTGTGCCTGGCCAAGGGATAACATAACAGCGCAGGCTCTGGGACAGAATCAAACAATGCTGAGGAGCCGGCGCACGGCGCCAAGGGAGTAGGAATGATGGCTGTGCTGCATCACATTACGAAGGAAAGTCCCACCTCCGGGACAATTTTACGGTATCAGTGGACACATTTTATAAGTGTTAAGTTCTGCGTGTGCAAGGAGCTAAACAAAAATAGCACAAGGTGGCTCTTTCAGTAACAAATGCCTGGGGGGGGACAGGTTCCCTGAAATTTCAGTTGTTGTGTCAGCGTGGCGGTCGCAGGACACATTGCTGGCTACACAGCTGGGGATCAGCTGACATTACTGACACCCAATAACACTGGGTCGTATGTTTTGACTGTGCAGACGGCACTTCTGAGCCTCAACTGTCGGTGTTGGAGCCCAGGAATTACAGTTCAGGTGGTAGAAAGATGAACACAACAGGAGACCTGGATACTGTAGACAGTCACCCAATTATTTAATCAGGAAGAGGAGTGGCAAATTCCTGTGATATCCAGGCCTGGTTCATTTTCAGGAAAGTAAGCCGGTCAAAGTTATCGGAGGATAGTCGCATGCGACGGTCTGTTAGTACACCACCTGCAGCACTAAAGACGCGTTCCGATAATACACTAGCCGCAGGGCAAGCCAGCACCTCCAATGCATACTGGCTTAGCTGTGGCCATGTATCCTGCTTAGAGACCCAAAACTTGAAAGGGGAAGAGCCATCTGGGAGTACAGTAAGAGGGCAAGACATGTAGTCTGTCACCATCTGACGGAACCGTTGCCTCCTGCTGACTGGAGCCGCCTGTGATGGTGTAGACATTTGTGGCGGGCACACAATACTGTGCCACAGTTGGGCCATACTGGTCTTGCCTTGGGCAGAGGCACTGCTTTTGCTCCCTCTTTGTGCAGAGCCTCCTCCACTGCCAGGACGCACTGAGCTGCTTTGTAAAGCACTAGCAGCACTTCTCTCAGTTGGACTGGAGAAGATGATGGAATTCACCAGTGTGTCTTGATACTCCCGCATTTTACTATCCCAGTTCAACGGTGTGATGATGCTTTGTACGTTGTCCTGGTAGTGAGGATCGAGGAGGGTGTACACCCAATAATCAGCCATGTTGAGAATGTGAGCGATGCGCCGGTCATTTGTCAGGCACTGCAGCATGTAATCAACCATGTGCTGCAGACTGCCAACTGGCCAAGAAACGCTGTCCCCTGCTTGAGGCGTGAGCTCTGCCCTCTCTTCATCACCCCACCCTCGCTGCACACACTGACTACTGGACAATTGTGTAACTCCCTCCTCTGGACGGATGTCTTCCTCCTTCTCTGACTCCTCCTCATCCTCCTCACAAAGTGTCCCCTGCCTACGCCTTTGTGAGGAACCACGTTGTGCAGACTGTCCTGAAGCAGACGGCATTTGTGACTCCTCATCCTCCAGCTCTTCCACAACATCATCCCTTTTCGCTTGCAGTGTTTGTTGAAGCAGGCAGATAAGAGGGACAGTCATGCTGACTAGTGCATCATCTGCACTCGCCATCCGCGTGGAATAATCGAAGGGACACAAAACCTGGCAGACGTCCTTCTTAGTGGCCCACTCTGTGGTTGTGAAGTCTGAAAGGCGCGGAGTGCGACTTCTTTGCGCCTGATGCAGCTGGTACTCCATTACTGCTTGCTGCTGCTCACACAACCGCTCCAACATATGTAACGTGGAATTCCACCTGGTAGGTAGGTCACATATGATACGATGTTCTGGAAGGCGGAATCGGCGCTGCAGAGCTGCAATGCGCGATCTTGCCGTGCTGGAACGCCGCAAGTGAGCACACTCCAGGCGGACCTTGTGCAGCAGTGCATCAAGATCCAGATAGTCCCTCAAAAAACTCTGCATGACCAAGTTGAGCACATGTGCCAGACATGGGATGTGAGTGAGGTTGCCGAGGCCCAGAGCTGCCACCAGATTTCAGCCATTGTCACACACTACCATGCCTGGCTGGAGATTCGCTGGCACAAACCACACATCGCTCTCCTGCTTGATGGCATTCCAGAGTTCCTGCGCTGTGTGGCTTCGATTCCCCAAAGAAATTAATTTCAAGACGGCCTGTTGACGTTTGGCCACGGCTGTGCTCATGTCGGTCGTAACAGGTAAACGTTCACGGGTCCATGTGGAGGTGGACTGTGACGGCTCCTGCAGCGATGTTTCTGAGGAACTTGTGTATGAGAAGGAGTCAATGCGTAGAGACTGGATTCCTGCAATCCTTGGAGTGGGCAGGACACGTCCTGCGTCACTCGCATGATCTGTACTCGGCTCAACAACATTAACCCAATGGGCTTTGAGGGAAAGGTATCGCCCCTGTCCATCGTGACTGGTCCACCCATCGGTGATGAGGTGGACCTTGCTACTGACGGCGTTCAGTAGCGCGTGTTTTATGTGTCCCTCCACATGCTTGTGCAGGGCAGGGACGGCTTGCCTGCTAAAATAAAAGCGGCTGGGCACATTGTACTGTGGGACTGCCAATGACATCAAGTCACAGAAGCTGTCAGTCTCCACCAGCCTGAATGACAGCATTTCCAGTGACAGAAGTTTGGCAATGCCTGCAGTCAGAGCCTGTGCTCGTGGGTGGTTTGACGAGAATGGCCGCCTTTTCTCCCATGCCTGTACTACTGATGGCTGTAGACTGGGCTGGGAGTGTGAGGATGACTGGGAACGTGGTGCTGCGGGTGGAATTACAGTGGGTCTCTGGACAACAGTGCCAGAGGTTCTTCCATGGCGATCCTGGGAGGAAGCCGAACCAGCTGTGTGTGAGCTGGAGGAAGAGGCAACATGAGCTGAAGAGGTGGTAGCTGCCGCTGTTGGTTGGCCTAGCTCTTCAGTGTGTTTTTGTAACTCCGCCGCGTGCCTGGTCCGAACATGTTTCCACATATTTGAGGTATTGAGGCTGCTGACATTTCTCCCTCTTTTGATTTTCTGATGACACACCTTGCATTTGACAAAGCAAATGTCATCTGCAACTGTGTCAAAAAAGGCCCAGGCACTGCAAGTCTTGGGAGCGCCCTTTTTGGCTGTTGGAAGAGGCATGCTCCTAACGGGTGCCGAAATGGAGGCTACAGGCTCCGCAGTCTTCCCCCTCCCTCTCCCTCTTTGGCCCATTCGGGGAATCTCTTCCTCAGAGCTGCTCCCACCACCTTCCTGTCCCTCACGCCACGATGGGTCAAGGGCCTCATCATCTACACTACCCTCTGCCACCAACTGCTCCTCCTAGGTAGTCTCAGCAGCACAGCATGCACCAGAAACTGACACCTGAGTGTCATCAGCAGATGCGTACTGCGGTGTGGTGACCGGAGGCACTGGCCCACCCGCCTCTTCAGACTCAGAGAGAAAAAGCTGTTGGGCATCACTGCACACTGCCTCTTCTTCCATTTCTCCAATGCTGCTTGGCTGGCCCCCTGTTTACAAGCCAAGAGATTCAGAGAACAGAAGTAGAGACGGCTCCTTTCCTGGGCTCTCTGACTGCCTGGGCAATTTGGCAGGTGGTGAAGAGACAGATGGGTGCTCTCCAGTGCTCTGTGCCTGAGAGGATGTGGCACTAATTGAAGTCGATGCATTAGCTGCCATCCATCTGACAACGGCTTCAATTTGGTCTTCACGCAGCAGCGGTGTACGGCGCTCTCCGACAAAGCTGCGCATGAAGGACTGTTCCCTGCTGAAACTGGGTGATGATGAGTCACCGGTGCCCGCAGCAGGCACAGAATCCCCACGTCCTCTCCCTGCTCCGCGCCCACGCCCACGTGCCTTACTCCCTGCCTTCTTCATCTTGGTTGACTGATAAAGATAAGCAGAAAAGTACTAACAGCTTAGTGTGCTTATTCCTGAACAGCTCCTAAAAGGTATAAGAAACACTAATTTTCTAAAGTGTGGACTAGACTTTAATATGTCCTAATGTGGCCTACACAACTGTAAAGTGGTGTGTTTGGTGAACTTTATTATTTTTTTATTTTTGGGGGGCTGAAATGACTACAGGGCGAGCTGCACTCACACGGAGACCGTGCAGACAGCCGTAAACGGCGCTGCAAGGCCCAAAAAACCTCCTCTACGTTATCCTATGTAGTGTTTTTCCACAATTTAGCTGGATACGGATGGAAAGCCACTAATAGGAAGTATTTGAAAAAATGTGCAGCGGGCTGCACTATTTGCAAAAAAGGACAATGTATTTTACGGTATGAGGCAGTGACGCACCCTGAGCTGGATACAACCAGCTGTGGCTGCACACAGACTACAGGGCGAGCTGCACTCACACGGAGACCATGCAGACAGCCGTAAACGGCACTGCAAGGCCCAAAAAACCTCCTCTACGTTATCCTATGCAGTGTTTTTCCACAATTTAGCTGGATACGGGTGGAAAGCCACTAATAGGAAGTGTTTGAAAAAATGTGCAGCGGGCTGCACTATTTGCAAAAAAGACAATGTATTTTACGGTACGAGGCAGTGACGCACCCTGAGCTGGATACAACCGGCTGTGGCTGCACACAGACTACAGGGTGAGCTGCACTCACACGGAGACCGTGCAGACAGCCGTAAACGGCGCAGCAAGGCCCAAAAAACCTCCTCTACGTTATCCTATGTAGTGTTTTTCCACAATTTAGCTGGATACGGGTGGAAAGCCACTAATAGGAAGTATTTGAAAAAATGTGCAGCGGGCTGCACTATTTGCAAAAAAGGACAATGTATTTTACGGTATGAGGCAGTGACGCACCCTGAGCTGGATACAACCAGCTGTGGCTGCACACAGACTACAGGGCGAGCTGCACTCACACGGAGACCATGCAGACAGCCGTAAACGGCGCTGCAAGGCCCAAAAAACCTCCTCTACGTTATCCTATGTAGTGTTTTTCCACAATTTAGCTGGATACGGGTGGAAAGCCACTAATAGGAAGTATTTGAAAAAATGTGCAGCGGGCTGCACTATTTGCAAAAAAGGACAATGGAATGGATAGAACAGTATGAGACAGTGAACCACCCTGAACTGAATACAACCGGCTATGGCTGCACACAGACTAGAGAGTGGGCTGCACTCACACACACACAGAGACCTTGCAGATCGCTGTGAAAACAGCGCTGCAAGGCAAAAGCAAGGTGAACACACAGCGGTTGCTAAATTAGCCTTGGAAAAGCACAAAGAAGCAAATCGCTATCTCAACTGGCCCTCAGTCAGAACACAGCGTCCTATGCCTAACTGAATTCACAGCAGAGTGAGCCAGAAAGGGCGGCAGCGTTTTTTACAGTGCATCATGACATCATTTCAGCAGCCAATCACAGCCTTGCCAGTAGTTACATGCCCACCATGCTGAACAGGATGTGCCCACACTTGTAATAATTCCTCATTGGCTGAATTCATGCTGTTTGAATTCTGGGAACTTCCGATTCCGGTATCCGATATGCGGTAAGTATTGGATCTCGGTATCGGAATTCCGATACCGCAAGTATCGGCCGATACCCGATACTTGCGGTATCGGAATGCTCAACACTAGTCACCAGTAAACTTATCTGGCAACGGAAGATGCAATAATGTTGGAGCAGTGGTGGCAGTGGACAAACTAGCTGCAGCCACGCTAGCAGCCTGAACAGCAACTGTGGTAACATCCACAGCTGAGGATGTGCACCCAAGAGCCGCCAACCTGCCCTCCAGCTGCTGGATGCACCACTGTTGTCGCTGTTCTTCCACCATTACTAGCCAGTCCCAGGGGCTAGTATAATGTTAGGACTAGCGGAACGCACCAAATATAAGTAAGAAGCAATATACGATGTTCGCAGTCCGGGGTCCACAGTGCAGAGAAGACACCTGCTGCTTGGTAATGGCGGACTATATGGCGGTATTAAGAAAAGACACACACGGGTTAGCTTCACCCGGTATGAAGGAAGCAAACCCTGTTACATCACAGGGCCGCAATACCGTACAGAGAGCGCAAGCAAGGAGTCATAGAACTCTGCCCCAAGACTCAGGGTCAGAGTCCCTCGAGACCTCTTGCGCTTGACACCGCTACAGTGGTGTCAGGAGTAGGGTTGAGCGACCTTTACTTTTATAGGATCGGGTCGGGTTTCACGAAACCCGACTTTTTCAAAAGTCGGGTCGAGTGAAATCGGCCGATCCTATAAAAAAGTCGGGGTCGGGGTCGGCCGAAACTCGAAACCCAATGCAGTGCATTGGGTTTCCAATGGTTCCCAGGGTCTGAAGGAGCGGAAACTCTCCTTCAGGCCCTGGGATCCATATTTAAGTGTAAAATAAAGAATTAAAATAAAAAATATTGCTATACTTACACTCTGACGGGCCCTGGTACTAACCGGGAACCTTCCTTCCTTAGAATCAGCCTTCCAAGACCTGCGGTGACGTCACGGTGACGTCGCGGCTTGTGATTGGTCGCGCGGCCCCCATGTGACCGCTCGCGCGACCAATCACAAGCCGCGACGTCACCGTGACGTCACTGAAGGCCCTGGAAGGGCTGATTCTTAGGAAGGAAGGCTGCCGGAACGAAGCCGAGGGTGAGTATATTCCTATTAGGTATATACTCACCCTCGGACACGCCCTGCTTCTTTCCGACAGCCTTCCTTCCTAAGAATCAGCCCTTCCAGGGCCTTCGGTGATGTCACGGTGACGTCGGGGCTTGTGATTGGTCGCGCGAGCGGTCACATGGGGGCCGCGCGACCAATCACAAGCCGCGACGTCACCGTGACGTCACCGCAGGTCTTGGAAGGCTGATTCTAAGGAAGGAAGGTTCCCGGTTAGTACCAGGGCCCGTCAGAGTGTAAGTATAGCGATATTTTTTATTTTAATTCTTTATTTTACACTTAAATCTGAATTCCGATACCAATTCCCGATATCTTAAACATATCGGGAATCGGTATCGGAATTCCGATTCCAGATTCAGAAGATCGCCGACCTCATGGCCGACCCCACACAGGGGTCGGGTCGGGTTTCATGAAACCTGACTTTGCCAAAAGTCGGCGACTTCTGAAAATTGCCGACCCGTTTCGCTCAACCCTAGTCAGGAGTAAACTAAACTTAAAATAGATTTAGCTCACTGGGTGGCACAGCACCTCTCTGGCACCACTAACCAACACTAAACTAACACCACCTAACTAGGGACAGGTAAGCGCACTGGTTGCACACGGTGCTGCACTGGCTAATGCTGCTGATAGACGCTATAGATTGTGCCTGGTGCTGTATGGCACTAACTGGTGCTAGACAGCTACAACATTTGCGAGCATTCTTCAACACTAGGTATGGGAATGATTCGGAGCTTTCACCAGAACAGGCATATATCCACACACACAATAACTGATTTATACTAGTGCATGGCCGTGAGGCCATGCAAACTTTTTGTAGCTGTAACTCTCCAGGACCTTCCTAGTGATCCAATAGGAACTGCTACAGGACTTGAGCATGTGACCCCCGACCTCCAATGAGGTCAATCCGTGGGCATGCTCAGTAAAGGAAATGCAGGACATAGTCCCTGGACCATCTGCTCCCACTGATCAGTGCTGGCTACAAGGGCTGAGCCTGGAAAGGCAGCAGTAGCCAAGCGCACAGTATCAGCTTGAGCCAGATGCTGGGAGTCCACGTCTCTGCTGAGCAGGTTCCACTGCGGCTGGAGGAGAATCGGAGACTACAGTGGACATGGTACGAGATTACCCCTTTGCAGCGGCGGGAACTCGACACCTAACAAACAGGAAATCAAACCCGCCTTTATCACCCCCTTAGTTAGGGAAAATAATAAAATAAAAAAGTGTATTTATTTCCATTTTCCCGTTAGATTTGGGATTAGGGTTAGGTGTCGAGTTCCCACTGCTGCACAGGGGGAATCTCAAACCATGTCAGCTGCAATCTCCGATTCTCCTCCAGCCATAGTGGAACCTGCTCAGCAGAGACGTCGGTCCCAGCATCTGGCTCAAGCTGATACTCTGCGAATGGATACTGCTGCTTTTCCAGGCTCTGCCTTTGTAGCCAGCACTGATCAGCAGCAAGCAGGCCTTTCTGGGACTAAGTCCTGCTTTTCCAATTCTGAGCATGCTCACAGGACGACCTCCCATTGGAGGTCGGCGTCACATGCTCAGGTCCTGTTGCTGCTCCTATTGGACCAACAGGAAGGACCTGGAGCGCTACTGCTATAAAAGGTTTGCATGGCCGCTCGGCCATGCGCTAGTGTAAACTTATTTACTTGTGTGTGTAGATGAATGCTTGTCGATGGATGAATGCTCCGAAACATTCCCATCACTAGTGTTGTTGCCTGCTCATGAATGATGGAAGCTACCTAGCACCAGACAGTGCTACTCTGCACATCCAGCATACAAATAAGCATATCTCAGCAGCGACTGTAAGTGCGGTGCCATTCACTTTCCAGGCCCTGGTTAGCGTGGTTAGTGGCATCCGCCAGTGCGGCGTTGTATGCACTCTTGTGCGATAAATTATCATCATTAGTTTAGTTTTACCCTTGACACCACAGTAACGGTGTCAAGCGTAAGAGGTCCAAAGGAACTCTTTCCCCATGTCTTGGGACAGAGTTCTGTGACCCTTTACTTGTGCTCTGTGTGCGGTTTCGTGGCCCAGTGACGGAACAAGGTTTGCTTCCTTCATACCGGGTGAAGCTAACCCTTGTGTGTATTCTCATTAAACCCCCATCTAGTCTGCCATTACCGAGCAGCAGGTGTCCTTTCTGCACGGTGGACCCCGGACTGCGAACACACCTCATATCCTCTCTAAATACTATTTGGTGTGTTCCGCCAGTCCTAACAGTGTGATGGGCTTAGGGGTGTTTTGGGCTTATGGTTGCGGTTAGGTTTGGGATTAGGGTTAGGGGTGTGGATAAGGTTATGGTTACGGTTGGGATTAGAGTTAGGGGTGTTAGAATTGGCAGGTTTCCACTGTTTAGGCACATCAGGGGCTCTCCAAATGCGTCATGGCGTCCGATCTCAATTCCAGCCAGTTTTGCATTGAAAAGTCAAAAGGCACTCCTTCCCTTCCGAGCTCTGCCATGCACCCAAACAGTGGTTTACCCCCACATATAGGGTATCAGCGTACTCAGAAAAAATTGCACAACAACTTTTGGGGTCCAATTTCTCTTGTTACCCTTGGGAAAATAAAATAAAAAATTGGATCTGAAGTATTTATGTTCTGGTGCTGTAAAAATGAGAAATCGCTGGTCAACTTTTAACCCTTTTAACTTCCTTTAAAAAAAGTTTGGTTCTGATATAAAGTAGACATGTGGAAAATGTTACTTATTAAGTATTTTTTGTGACATATCTGTGTGATTTAAAGGCATGAAAATTCAAAGTTTGAAAATTGCAAAATTTTCTACATTTTCACCAAATTTCCATTTTGTTCACAAATAAATGCAGGTCATATCGAAGAAATTTTACCACTATCATGAAGTATGATATGTCTTGAGAAAACAGTGTCAGAATCACCAGGATCCATTTAAGCATTTCAGAGTTGTAACCACATAATAGGACAGTGGTCAGAATTGTAAAAATTGGCCTGGTCATTGACATGCAATATTTCCTGATGATGCTACCTGCTGGTGTTTCCCCTGGTGATTGCAAAATCACTACTCCAACTCATATCAGTACATAACAGTGTGATTCATGTACTGTTGTAAATGGATTTGGTTTCTTTTGTTGCTCAGAGAGTTAAGGACTCTTTCCATGCTGGCTGAGACCATACAGCCTGGTTGCTCTCAGCTGCAACTGCTTAGCATTTACTCCTTTCAAATATAATTGCTCTGGGCAGTTAGTCCCTGCCAATAAAAGGTTCGTCTTCCTGTGCTGAGTACTAAAGCTAAGTGGTTGAAGTGGAGTTGGTGTACTGGTGATCTGTAGTTTACTGAAGTATTTGTGTGTTTATCTCCTGCTCCCTATTCCCTGTTAGGGTACTGTCACACAGTGCAATTTTGATCGCTACGACGGTACGATTCGTGACGTTCTAGCGATATCGTTACGATATCGCAGTGTCTGACACGCAGCAGCGATCAGGGACCCTGCTGAGAATTGTACGTCGTAGCAGATCGTTTGGAACTTTCTTTCGTCGCTTGATCACCCGCTGACATCGCTGGATCGTTGTGTGTGACACCGATCCAGCGATGTGTTCGCTTGTAACCAGGGTAAACATCGGGTTACTAAGCGCAGGGCCGCGCTTAGTAACCCGATGTTTACCCTGGTTACCAGCGTAAACGTAAAAAAAACAAACAGTACATACTCACATTCCGGTGTCTGTCCTCCAGCGTCTCAGCTTCTCTGCACTGTGAGCGCCTGCCGGCCGGAAAGCGAGCACAGCGGTGACGCGGTGACGTCACAGCTCTGCTTTCCGGCTATGGTGCTTACACAGTGGAGAGAAGCAGAACGCCGGGGGACAGACACCGGAATGTGAGTATGTACTGTTTGTTTTTTTTACGTTTACGCTGGTAACCAGGGTAAACATCGGGTTACTAAGCGCGGCCCTGCGCTTAGTAACCCGATGTTTACCCTGGTTACCCGGGGACTTCGGCATCGCTCCAGCGCCGTGATTGCAAAGTGTGACCGCAGTCTACGACGCTGGAGCGATAATCATACGACTCTGCGACATCACGGATCGTGCCATCGTAGCGATCAAAATTGCACTGTGTGACAGTACCCTTAGTTTAATCCTTCCTGTCCTTATCCTCCTCCCTATTGTAGGTTTGTGCTTTTGTGTGATAGAGGTTTTTGTTAATCTTGTTTACCTCACTTTTCTGCCCCATGTCTCATGGAGTGGGGGAGGGGACAGATTAGGGTTTAACTGGAGCATAGCAAGAATCGGAGACCCAGGCTTCTCTACATTCAAGATTACCCCCGGGACAGACATAGTTAGGGTCCCAGTTCCAACGACAGTTTGAGGCCCTCTCCCTTACCAAAGACCATCACAGAGTGACAGCTTCATGGTCCTCATTTATCTTGGCTATGGACGAACATTTTCCTTTTATGTATGTCATAAAATTGAAAGTTCTCTAAGTTTTGTTATACTGTATATGATAGAAGAGATTATGTATTTAAAATAACAAACACACCTCATAACAAAATGTATATACAAATAAGTAATAAACATTGATTGCATACACTTTGCATATAAAGAGCAATTACAATTGCAAGATTTCTGCACAGCACTTATGTATTCTGGCCAAGACTTCACAATAGAAGATCATGTTCTTTTTGTCTTTGGAGAGACATGAAAAAACTATTGTGTATATAGAAAATTCATGATCAAACACTTTTACATTAGCAAAATTAACCATGCTAGATGTTTTAGCTTATTTACATGAAAAAGGATGACATCATGTCTGCAAGAATTTCACAGTGGGTTTGAACATTTCCTATTTAAAATATCCCAATACTGAGGTCATTTACACTAAAATTATCATCAGAGACAATACATTTCTGAACCCTGTGGCTATGAAAGTGCTCAGAAATTAAAAGTCTTTATTAAACAGTTCTCTGCTGAGAACAATGACTTTAAGCAGGGCTATGAGTAAAAGGAGGAGCTAAATCCTAAAGCAGCATGGGCTTTGTTTATTGAGAAATAGCTGCCTGCTAGATCTTATTACTACTGGTTGCTTGAGAAACCAGGCAGAGCAAAATAATGGTAGTTAAAGCTTAGCAGTGCCCAGGACAGTGATAATAAAATATAACACAAAATGCCATAGTTGACTGAAAGACTGGGTTCCTAAGGCACATAAGATACAAAGTGCTGCAAACAAAGATTTATTCTCCATTCATTAAGCCCTGAAATAGTTTTTGTGTGATTGGGGGATATTAAATTAAAAGAGGCAAGACATATACTTTAATACAGTACTATTAATAATGTGTTGCACAGTGTCAAACTGAGGCTATGTAGCACAATATGCCTTTTTTTGGTAGATGTAGTTATCAATATTAGGAAATTAAATTTTAACAGTGGACTTGTGTTCAATGGTGATTTGTGCCAATATAATTTACCTACTGTATTAAAACACCAGAGAATTCTCTTTAAAAGCAGCAATATATTATTGGTTGAAAATCAGGACATTTTAAAGAGCCCTTCACCCCTCTAAGTTAAAACCTTTGCAACTGTTAAAATCTTTTTATTTTATTGCATTCACTATGTGGGAAACTAAAGTTTAAATTGGGATTAGTTGATTTTTATTTCATTAAGTATTAGATATTGCTGAGATAATATATACAGACATCATATCACTCTTACTTTATGCAAATATTAATATTAACACTTCATTTTTATATTGGTATTTTTCTTGGAATTACAACATACAGTACATCTTATATACACAATAGTCGCATAACTTGTAATCAATGTCAGGTGGGTAGATGTGAGACGATTGCATGACATTACATGAAATATTGTATAATAAAGAATGGATTGTTTAACTTTTTAATACAATAATGAAAAACAAAAACCATTTTGTATAACTATGTCCAAATTATGATATCACTTGATGTGTTAATAGAAAATAGAATAGCACTTAAAAAAATAATCTATGCTTTAACTAATTTGTATATATATATATATATATATATATATATATATATATATATATATATATATATATATATATATATATATACATATATACTAATCATAATACCCTTGACCCTAGACCCCAAAGGGGAATGGGTCGCACTCCATTAATTTAGTATAACATACCAATCCTTCTACAGGATCAAGAAGTGCCATAGAAACAATTTGAATACAATAAAACAATTTCTTTATTTAAGTATACAACAAGTTAACATAACAAACATGTAATAAAATTGGTGCCTCAAACCAAAACTCCAGGAGGTTGGTGGGCAGAGTGGAGTATATTTTTTAATTCCTTAAACAATCATTGAAATTGCGGGGACATTGGAATTGAGAGTCAGACTGTTGGTCAATCACAATATTGTATGCAGGGAAAGGAAGCAAACAAACCAAAAATTCGGCCGCCACTTTGCAGTAGATGCTGAGATTGAAATTATCTCGCATCAAGCAGACACCCTTATTCCCTCTGAACAGCAAAAGTAATAACACACAGTCAGACCATCTTCATATTACCTGGACTGTAGTCCCACACTTGAATCCACTGCCACGTGTTTAGCCAAACCTCCGGACCCCTACGCACGTTTCGCTGTTGCTTCTTCCTGGGGGTGTCTAGGACTGTCCTGAGGAAGTGGTGTGATCACCACGAAACGCGTAGAAATAAAGTCTATTTTCTATTACATCTACTTGGACTTCTCTGGTACATTATCCTGACAGGCGAGCAGCGCAGTCTGATGCCCCATTCTCTTCACCTAGCAAAAGAAAAAAAAAAGAAAAAAGAATAATTTAAAAAAGAGTGGAATTACCCCCTCCCAGTTTTTGACAACCAAAGCAGACATCAGGGGGCTGGTACTCTCAGGCTGGTGAGGGGCCATGGATATTGGCCCTGCCAGCCTAAAATATACACCCCAGAAAAGGCACATCAATTAGATGCTAGGGACACGATGTATGACATAAATGTACTTCATATATCAATATTTCCTTTTTGGCAAAATTTTGAAAGCCTTTTATTAAAATTCCACTTAATTTTTTTATCTCATAGGGAACTAGACCCTGTAATCATTTAATAGCTTGCACTGTATACTGCATTGCAATATGAAGTACAAATATTCTAACATTTAATGCTGAGCTTCACAGGTTTAACAATATGGCAGTGATGGAGTCTAACCCACCAGGACAACCCATCTGAATTAGAGATCATCTAGTTTTTTAAAAATCAATATTTGCAGGTTTCAAATATTTTTTCCAAAACATTAATTTACAGTGAATAGATTGAATGCAAATCATATTATTTAAAAGCTTCGAATTGCTTGAAAAGACAAGTGTAACACTCTGAAGTTTCATTGGACTATAATAAATTCTTCCTAGCTCTTTATCCCCTTCACCCCTCAAGGCTGTTTGCATCTTCATGAACACATAAAAATGTTGTAATTTTTTCCACTGTCATTTTATGAGGTAAAAACTCTGCAATGCTTCAATGGATCCCATTGATTTCTGAGATTATTTTTTCAAGAGATATCATACTTCATGATAGTGGTAAAATTTCTTCAATATGACTCTTATTTTTTTTAATGAAAATTTGGCGCAAATGTTTCAATTTTCAAACTTTTAATTTGTATGCCCTTAAATCAGAGAATTATGTCGCACAAAATAGTTCATAAATAATAACTCCTAAATGTCTACAGTGCTGTGCAAATTAATTAGGACAAAGCTTTTTTTAAGTTAAATTGTAAGTTGGTTACCAGTCAGTGATTCAAACCAGTTTTAATATATAATAAATACATTTTGGTCAACTAGCCAGTGGAAAAAGGTAATTTTCAGAATTGGTATGTGACAGTGCAATATAACATTTTATTTTTTGGCGTTGTCCCAAATAATTTTCACAGCATTACAGTTTACATCAGCACAATTGTTGAATCATATTTTTTTTAATTGTTAGGAATTTATAAGGGTTAAAAGTTGACCAACAAAATTTTAATTTTTTTCAGGGCCCACATTACATTTGAAGTGATTATGAGGGGGTTTATATGGCAGAAAATACCCAAAAGTGACACCATTCTAAAACTGCACCCCTCAATGTGCTGAAAACCACATTCAAGAAGTTCATTAACCCTAGATGTGCTTCACATTAAATTTTGGAATGCGGAATGAAAAAATGAACATTTAGCATTTTTTCACAAACATTTTACTTAAGACACTTTTTTTATTTTTACAAGGGTAATCTGTTGTGCAATTCCTCCTGAACATGCTGATACCCCATATGTTGGGGAAAACAGCTGTTTGGACGCATAGCAGGGCTTGGAAGGGAAGGAATGCCATTTGACTTTTTGAATGCAAAATTTGCTGGAATAATTAGCGGACACCATGAAGCTTTTACTGTGCCCCTGATGTGCCTACAAAGTGGAAACAACCCACAGGTGACATAATTTTGAAAACTAGACTCTGAGGGAACTTATCTAGATGTGTGGTGAGCACCTTGAACCCCCAGGTGCTTCTCAGGAGCTGATAAAATTGAGCCATGAAAATAAAAAAATCAAATCCGTTCCACAAAAATGTTTTTTGGCCCCCAATTTTGCATTTTTAATAAAAGTAACAGGAGAAATTGCATCACCCAATTTATTGTGCAATTTCTTTTGAGTATGTGATACCCCATATGTAGGGGGAAATTACTGCTTGCGTGAATGTCAGGGCTCAAAATGGAAGGAGTGCCATTTGACTTTTTGAATGCAAAAATTGCTGGAAAAACTAGCAGACGACATATCATGTTTGGAGAGCCTGTGTTGTGCCTTAACTGTGGAAAACCCCTACAAGTGACACCATTTTGGAAACTAGACCCTTCAGGTAACTTATCTAGATGTGTGGTGAGCACCTTGAACCCACAGGTGCTTTACAGAAGTTTATAACGTTAAGCCGTGAAAATAAAAAAATCACATTTTCACACAAAAATGTTTTTTAGCCAAAACTTTGCATTTTTTAAAGGGTAATAGGATAAATTGTTTGTTGCTCATTTTCTCCTTAGTACGCTGATACAAAATATGTACAGGAAAACTTTTATTATGGCGCACACTAGTTCTTGGAAGTGAAAAAGTGCCATTTGACTTTTTAAATTTAAAAATTAGCTGGAATAATTAGCACGCAACATGTTACTTTTGAAGTGCTCCTGATGTGCCTAAACACCCCAAAAGTGAAACCATTTTTGAAACTAGACCCCTCAGGGGACTTTTTAGATGTGTAGTGAGCACCCTGAATCCTCAGGTGATTCAAAGAAGTTTATAACATTGAGCCATGAAAATAAAAAAATCAAATTTTTCCCACAGAAATGTTTTAGAATCCAATTTTGCATCTTTAATAAAGGTAACAGGAATTTCACCATACCATTTGTGGTGCAATTTCTCCTGTGTATTCCAATATCTTTTTGTGGAAGAAAAGTAATGTTTGGGTGTACAGCAGGGCTTGAAAGTGAAGGAGTGCCATTTGACATTTTGAAAGCAAAATTTGCTGGAATAATTAGCGGACACCATGTCGCCTTTGAAGAGCCCCTGATGTGCCTAAACAGTGCAAACCCCCCAAAAGTGACACCATTTTGGAAGCTAACCCTATCAATGAATTCATCTAGGAGTTCAGTGATTATATTAACAACACAGGTGTGTGTTAGGGCTAGCGGAACGCACCGAGAAAATATAGATGTTTATTAGAATTGGTGTGTTCGCAGCCCGGGGTCCACCGTGCAGGAGGAACCTGCTGCTAGTGAATGGTGGCACTATTTGGCGGTATAGACTAGCTCAGTTACTTCACAGAGTAGCCGTGAAAGGAAAGCACTGCACCCTGTTAGCCTCACAGGAGCACAAGCTTACTGCCGAACTGATAGCAGTCAGTGGTCATGCAAACACGCAATCTCCTCACCGGAGGTGCCGGTATTCTAGGGGCTTATTTCAGCCGGGTCCCTGAATACATTCACTCATAACCACACTGGCGCAAAGCACATACTTGGATTGATACTAGCGCATGGCCGTGCGGTCATGCAAACCTTTTATAGCTG
Source organism: Ranitomeya variabilis (assembly GCF_051348905.1). NCBI lineage: Eukaryota > Metazoa > Chordata > Amphibia > Anura > Dendrobatidae > Ranitomeya > Ranitomeya variabilis. The sequence continues at coordinate 532,924,733 of NC_135234.1, forward strand.
CAGCAAGTACTGGACCTTCCCAGAAGGCTGCCACAGAAGTTGAGCACCTTCAGGACCTTCCTAGAGGACCAATGTGATTAGCTGCAGTATCTAAGCATGTGACCCTTGATCTCCAATGAGAGATCTTACCCTGGGCATGTTCAAAAGGGGAAAAGCAGGACTTAGTCCCAAAAACATCTGCTCGCCGCTGCCCAGCACTGGCTACAATGGCAGAAGCTGGAAAGGCAGCAGTAACCCTTTGCACAGAGTCAGACTGAGCGAGACGCTGGGACCGATGTGTCCGCTGAGCAGACTCCACTGTGGCAGGAGAAGAATGGGAGACTGCAGCAGAGATGGCTCGAGATTTCCCCTGTGCAGAGGCGGGAACTCAACCTCTAACAGTGTGTCACAGAATTTTATACCATTGGGCTGTGAATAAAAAAATAATTACATTTTTACCACCAAAATGTTATTTTAGCCCCGATTGTACAATTTTACACTGGCAAGTGGGTACACATGCATATGGAAATACAGTAATGCTTAGCCACTCTGCGAGACACTGTAGGAATGGAGCACTAACTGCATCCAGGAGTGCAGATTTTCCTAGAATAGTTTGTTGACTCCATATACAGAGCCCGTAATTGCTAGAATAGCAGAATTCCCCTTAAAGAGACACTATTTTGGAAATTATGCCCCTTTGGATATTTATCCACAAGTGTAGTGACAAATTTGACTCAGTGTATACAAAAAAAGGTTGCACTCTATCTTGCTAAAGCATGTCAATGAGAAATATATGAATTATGAATAACAATATGCCTTTTGAATATTAGGAAAAAATTAGATGCTTTGCACACAATTTGGCCAAATCATGCCTGCCCATCAACAATCATCATCGTCTCAAGTAACTGATGGGTCCTTATGAATGTGAACACCTCTCCTAGGCTGATGGCTGAATTGCTGGGTGAATGTGGACAACTCTCTCAGTGAAGCTTGCCTTTATGGGTAGGTAGGAACCTGCTGTAATTAAAATCACCACATTGTGAAGTGTGCTCGGTCAGTAAGCTAACATAGAAATAACAAAAGACTGACTGGCACATCCATAGAGTGAACTGGTTCTCTGTTACCTAGCTTGTGTGCCAAATAATGTTTTATCTGGCCAAGTTGCTTGTGGTGCATTTGCTTCCATACCACCTATTAGAGTCAGCTGCCTTTCAAAAAAAGTGGCGTGGTTTCAGCCTTGTTAGAAGGTTCCCAGCTGTTATTTCTCACAGAAAGAGGTTCTCTCTGTCTACACTTATGTGCAGGAGAATGTGGGATGCTCTCTTGACTTATCTTTGAGCACCAAAGTGCACTGTACCATAGACACCTGAAGCAGCAACTATGAGAAGGGGCAATAAATGAGTTTCACAGGCCAAATGTATGTATGTTTTGATGCACCACCATAACAAGGACAGGTGATGAAGCCTCTAGGAATGGAAGTTACAAGTCTTTTCACCACCTGTCTTCTCCACTTCTTCCTTAATAGACATGACTACATTCTCAACAACAACAGGACAGAGCCTTGAATCCATACACTGCCTTCATTATTTTCATTCATGCAAGAAAAGGCACTGGCAAGCAGTTTGACAGTTTCTCAATACATAATCAGGGATGAATATCTAGAAGTGATATGGATAAGTAGAAGGAAAGATACTCATGGTAAGACTAGTATTAGTGTTGGATGATGGTGAGGATGATGATGACCCTGACTAGGCACTATTTGTGGCCGGGCTGACAAAAAGATGAACTTGAGAAGAATTGGTAGGAGTACAATTTGGAGCTTGCTCTTATGGTGGTATGGTTGCTTTCCAAAATGAGCCTGTTATACTGCTTTATGTGCTGATCAACAGCCATAGTTCCTAGACTGCTCAAGCTTGGACATTCACATCTCATTTTCTTCTTGCAGAGCCTGCAGATTGAGAAACATTTGTCTGTCTACAACACGCAAGTGAATACTAAATCTGACATGCCCACACATGCTAGCAACCACCATATTCATAGCTTTTAAGGGATGTTGAGTTTCCCTTTAAAATATAAAACATAAAAAGTTATAGCAGCGAAAGTAGGGGACTAAACACAAAACACACCTGTGAAAGGGCATTGTATTTATGAGGTGTGCAAGAATATAAAATTGGACTATTAAAACAAGTTTACAAACTTAGAATTTTTGTAACACGTACACTTTTTGAAGTGGATATTTGGATTTAAATGTTAAAATTTTTAGGTTTTCTCCCGTCTCTTGAAAAAAAAAAACATAAAAGAACAAACCTTTATAAAAAGGACTGCAGAAAGATTTTGCTTACGACTCTTCAGTTTCATAAGCCTGGAATCACACTGTCTCAGATAGGCTAGCCTTGGTTTCAGTGTTTCAGTATATTTCCTTGGGATAGGTCACTAATATCTGATAGGTGGGGTACAACACCCAGCAACTTCATTTATGATCTGTTTTCTGTGTTGGTGTGGCTGAATCTGCTCCGTTCCGGAGCTGCATAGCATGGCTCTGTTGATGGAATAGTGGTCGTGGCAGGGTTCTGAACATCCACCCCTATTGATTTGAATAGGGTGCAGATATGCAGTACCCAGCCGCTGCCACTAATTAGTTGACAGAGCTGTGCAGCTCTGCAACTGAGCAGTTCTTGCCTTTACCAAAAAATGGAACAGCAGATAGGCAGGGGTGCCAAGAGGCAATCAATGTTAAAGTCCCCAATAACCCCTTTAAAGCTATTTTGAAAGCAAATGGTTGTCAGATCATGTAACTGCTTATATCTGCTGGTGGACACATGCGGATGAACTCAAGAGATGAATTAGTTCAAGATGCAATGTTTATTAAATGTCTACAAGGTCAACACAATTCAAAGTTATCCAACTTCTTCCTCAGGACATAGCCATACTGAAAAATCATCCTCAGGATGATCCTTCATCTCTTAATTTTGTCCGCGTGTATCCACAAGCAGCGCAAGGAAAACCATTCCAAATCCATACAGCATTTCTCTGGTCGTATGAGCAGTGGCCTGCAGCAGCTGGTACATGCGTAATGTTTGTTTCAATTGCAACAGCACCAAGTGAGCGTGCATTCTTTTTAATGGTTAAAACACCATTTGTGTTCTCTGTGTCAAAGTCCTTCTCAGATCAAATATTTATTTGATTTAGATTTCTCTTGCATTTTATTAATTGAGAAAAATAAACTATTAACACTTCTATTTTTGAAAGAATTCTGGGCTGCAACAATTTTTTTCAAACCTGCCTAAAACGTTTACATATTAATGTATATATATTTTGAGTATGCTTATACAGCACCAAGTTATTCCAGAGGACTTTATAGATATTTTCATCACTTATTGTCATCAATAAGGCTCAAAATCAAAATTCCTTATCAGTATGTCTTTGGAAAGTAGTGGGACATCAGAGTACCAAGGAAAAACCCATACAACTATGCACAGAACATATAAACGCGATTTTGATGCCATCTGATTTGAACCCAGAAGCAGAGTGATACAAGCCAGTGGTGCTATATATCTACCTGTTCAAATGAATATTTATAAAACGGAGAAAACATCCGCAAATGTTCACTTGAAACTTGTTACAGTATGTAACAATTGTACAATTTGTCCTGGTTCATCTAATAACAGTTTCCTAATCTTATAGAACAAACTAAGAAAAAATATTTGCATTAATGACATGATTAGCATGATTGTTTTATTTCACTAATTTTGGGGTATTTATTCACATTCAGAATTTTAACAAAGAGCCTTTCAGAATGGGGAAAGATTGAAGATTAATCATGTGAACGACAACAAGTTGTGACTCTAACTGTATAGTTTATGTAATGACAAATGTTTAAATTTGACAGCTCTGCCTTTGGGCTAGGGTGGAAACTTTCAGTAGATGAAACTAAATCATACTTGTTAAATCAGTGCTTAAATCACACCGCCTAAGGCAAATTCATCTGAATGTTTCATTTGTATTTCAATATTTTTCACCAGTTTCAAAATGATAATTTAATGGTATGGAAAGTTGCCATTTCATATAAAGATATTCAGATTTATCTTTTGACACTCCTGCAGTAAATTGTAGTATTTAAAAATGAAGATTTTTTTTATTTATACAGAGCTATGGAAATGTATCTTTTGTTATAGTAATATGATCATTTACATCATCATAAGATAAGAATGAAGGAATGGAGTGACAAAAAAGTAAATATGGTGAATCATGCACTAAGGCTTAAGTCAGTTGCATGAATACAATGCATCTATTTGTTGATGTCGATAAAAATGTCAGCTCCAGCAGCATGTGCAATCTTGAACAGTTCTAGGTGAACAGTATTTATTTGACTTCATTAGGTAGATCAGTTTTCATGAGTTTTTTGTTAATGAAAGAGACTAATGAGGTGTCTGGAGTTCTGGATTTCATAGCTTAAAGACATTTTCATTTTCCATTGCTGAAACAGGAAAGGTTTTGTTTGTGTATGTAGGCTTGACAGACTGGAAACTAATACTTCAAATATGTACATAACAAAAATCATCATTTGCTCAAAAGATGAACATGATGGTGACATATTGTAACTCAATTCAGTAAGTAAATATGTGGTTGAACTACAAATAAGTGAATAAATTTTAGTGATATTTAATTCCAGAAGAAATTATATGTGTTGTAGCGGCGCTAATGCATGTGCATAAAGTCAGCTGCAAGTATGATCCCAAACCACATCGGGAGAGTGAGGCTACAAGAAAATAAGTAATATAATACCCGCGCTTAAATATATGCACTTGTAAGATACCAATACATGCAACACTTATTCCAAAAAATTACCTTTTTTGAGGGTGTGCAGTGAACTGTCTGATGCCGTATGTTGAGAGGGGCAATCTCAGGGGAATGTGTGTGGGTTCAACTAAGGTAGAAAAACAAAGTATTTAGTATACACGCTTAATTGGCAGAAGTTGCGGCAATGATGAACCCTGATGAAGGAATCCGTTGCAATTCCGAAACGCGTTGGTTATTGGCTCCTCTCGCACTCCGTACTGTATACAGGGGTATCACGTGACCAGGGAAGTCACGTGACCCGAACGTCTCGCAGGTCCTGCAAGCTGCTGCTTAGTACAGCAAAGCACCACGAGCGCCTGTCACCGGCCGGGGCAGCGCGCTCAGAAACGCTCCTACAAATCGATCACCCAGGACTAAGGAGATAAGTACCACTCTATTACTTTATAGTAAAAGGACACTCTCTCTCGGAACAACGAGTACCGTAATCCAGAGGTACCTTTTCTTTTATTGATTATAATAAGTCCTGCCGCTTTTTTAGTACCAATCTAGGAGTTAAACCCTCCACTAAGACTTCACTCTACTGTGTATCTGCAAGTTGCAGTAACATCAATATTTTTATTAAGATATACTCACTCTAGTACCCCTAATTGCCGCAACTTCTGCCAATTAAGCGTGTATACTAAATACTTTGTTTTTCTACCTTAGTTGAACCCACACACATTCCCCTGAGATTGCCCCTCTCAACATACGGCATCAGACAGTTCACTGCACACCCTCAAAAAAGGATATTTAATTCCACTTGAACTTTTCAAGAATCCACATTCGCCAAAGTGATATATTTTGTAATGTCTCTGTGCAGATTCAGCAAAATGGTGGCCACAAGCTGTCATTTATCTGAACCATAATGCTCCATGAAATGGTTAAAAAACATATAATACTAACGGTATCTCAACACTCACCTCTGTTGCTCCTCCATTACTCACTGCCAGCTATCCAGACCTCACTGCATCTTCTAATTCTGTGCCAAACGTCTGGGTGACATAGAACCCAAGAAGATTCTGAGCAGGCGCGCAGGAGATCACTAGCATATAGACATCACGCTGTGTGCTGTTGACCTCCCATACACCTGTGCACAGCCCTCCCAGGGTGACATATCACCCAAATATCTGGTGCATCGCAAGAGGACCAAAGATTCCAATTTGATCAGAAGATGCAGCTAGGACAAGAGAGGTAGCAGTGAGTAGACGGAAGGGCCAGAAAGGTGAGCTGAGGGTGAGTTTAACAATTTTTCTTTATTTTTTTTATATTTTATGCTTATTGAAAAGAACCCAGGGCATAATTAGGAACAATAAATTGATTTCTGCAGATCAAATTTCCCAGGAAATAACCCACACTCCTGACAAAGAAGAAGCAAACTGTGCGTTGGGGTGGCCGGACTTCATGCTTACAGGTGATCTTTTCATGTAAGTATTTAGCATTGCCTAATTGCCAGAGAAGGGGAAAATTATATTCTATTTAAAGTGAAAAGAGTATTAGGCTTTGTCCTTATTTCCTGTAATGTGAAATGATACCATTTTGTAAATAGTTTTTGCAGTCCCTGTTCTTGTTTTGCAGCCTCCTTGTTAATTCCTGTTGTATCACATAATAATTTTATCTATGTTAAAATACAAAATATTTTTATTGGGCATTGTTTACTCTTTGTGCTTTTCTGCTCTTTTTTGTCTGCTAGCTTAGTAAGGTGAAACATTTGAAATGCTTTACAACCTTTATTTATTATTTATGTAGCACCATTGATTCCATAGTGATATACATAAGAAAGGATTACCGTATATACTCGAGTATAAGCCGAGATTTTCAGCCCAAATTTTTGGGCTGAAAGTGCCCCCTCGGCTTATACTCGAGTCATGATCGGTGGTGGGGTCGGCGGGTGAGCACTGTCATATACTTACCTAGTCCCGGCGATCCTGGCGCTCCCCCTGCCTGTTACACGGTCTCCGGGTGCTGCAGCCTCTTCCCCTGAGCGGTCACGTGGGACCGCTCATTAGAGAAATGAATAGGCTGCTCCACCTCCCATAGGGGCGGAGCCGCATAATTCATTTCTCTAATCAGCGGTGCCGGTGACCGCTGACAGAGGAAGAGGCTGCGGCACCGAAGACCAGCTGTCCGGGGGAAGGAGCGGGACGCCGGGAGCAGGTAAGTATCGCATATTCACCTATCCTGGTTCCACACGCCGGGCGTCGCGCCATCTTCCCGGCGTCTCTCTCTCCGCTCTGACTGACTGTTCAGGCAGAGGGCGCGATGACGCATATAGTGTGCGCGCCGCCCTCTGCCTGATCAGTCAGTGCAGGGAGACGCCGGGAAGATGGCGCCGAGGAGCTGCAAGACAGGTGAGTATGTGTTTTATTTTTTTTTATTGCAGCAGCAGCTATGGGGCAATAATGGACGGTGCAGAGCACTATATGGCACAGCTATGGGGCAGAGCACTATATGGCACAGCTATGGGGCAGAGCACTATATGGCACAGCTATGGGGCAGAGCACTATATGGCACAGCTATGGGGCAGAGCACTATATGGCACAGCTATGGGGCAGAGCACTATATGGCACAGCTATGGGGCAGAGCACTATATGGCACAGCTATGGGGCAGAGCACTATATGGCACAGCTATGGGGCAGAGCACTATATGGCACAGCTATGGGGCAGAGCACTATATGGCACAGCTATGGGGCAGAGCACTATATGGCACAGCTATGGGGCAGAGCACTATATGGCACAGCTATGGGGCAGAGCACTATATGGCACAGCTATGGGGCAGAGCACTATATGGCACAGCTATGGGGCAGAGCACTATATGGCACAGCTATGGGGCAGAGCACTATATGGCACAGCTATGGGGCAGAGCACTATATGGCACAGCTATGGGGCAGAGCACTATATGGCACAGCTATGGGGCAATGGTGCAGAGCATTATATATATGGCACAGCTATGGGGCAACGGTGCAGAGCACTATATGGCACAGCTATGGGGCAACGGTGCAGAGCATTGTATATATGGCACAGCTTTATGTGGAGCATCTATGGGGCCATAATGAACGGTGCAGAGCATTATATGTGGCACAGCTTTATGTGGAGCATCTATGGGGCCATAATGAACGGTATGGAGTATCTATTTTTAATTTTGAAATTCACCGGTACCTGCTGCATTTTTCCCCCTAGGCTTATACTCGAGTCAATAAGTTTTCCCAGTTTTTTGTGGCAAAATTAGGGGGGTCGGCTTATACTCGGGTCGGCTTATACTCGAGTATATACGGTACATCCAAAATACAAATATCTCTTACAGTAGAAAGACTAACAATTGTAGACTGTTACAGATCAAAGAGGACCCTGCCCTTATAGACTTACATTCTACAGGATGATGGGGAAGGGGACAGTAGGCTGGGAGTTGCAGTAGCTCCAATGGTGTTGAGGTGGCAGCATGGTCATTGCAGGTTGTAAGCTTTCTTGATGAGATGGGTTTTCAGGTTCCATCTGAAGGATCCAAATGTGTGGATAGTCAGATGGGTTGCCGCCCAGAATTCCAAGAAGTCTTGGAGGCAATTGAGTGAGGAACGAATAAGTATGAAGGAAAGAAGTAGGTCTTGGGAGGATATTATGCAAGGAAAGATATAGGGAAGGTAATTCAGAGATATACAGAGGAGAAAGGTTATGTATGGCTTTTTAGGTCAGTATTAGTAGTTTTACCTAGATACCCTGGGAAATTTGGAGTCAGTGAAAGGATTTGCAAAGGGGGGAAGCAGGAGAGTAATGAATAGAGAGATTAATTAGTTGGGCAGCAGAGTTAAGGATGGACTGGAGAGGTGGCAGAGTGTTAAAAGGTATGCCACAGAGGAGTATGTTGCAGTAATCGAGGCGGGAGATGATTAGGGCATGTACAAGCATTTTAGTAGATTGAGGAAAGGAAGGATTCTTGAGCTGGAGGCAACAGGAGGTGGTGCGAGCTTGGATGTGCGGTTAGAAGGAGAGGGCAAAGTTAAGGTTTATTCCGAGGCAGCAGATGTTAAGTGTCGAGTTCCTACCTCAGCACAGGGAGAATCTCAGGCCATTTCTGCTGTGGTCTCCCATTCTTCTCCAGCCACAGTGGAGTCTGCTCAGCAGAGATGTCGGTCCCAGCATCTAGCTCAGGCTGATACTGGACAACTGGTTACTACTGTCCTTCCAGGCTCTGTCCTTGTAGCCAGCAAAGTTCAGCAGCGAGCAGGTTTTTCTGGGACTAAGTCCTGCTTTTCCCATACTGAGCATGCCCACGGGATGACCTCCCATTGGAGATCGGGAGTCACATGCTTAGGTCCTGTTGCGGCTCCTATTGGTCCATCTGGAAGGTCTTGTACCACTTCTGCTATAAAAAGTTCTCATGGCCGCTCGACCATGCGCTAGTGTACATTTGAAAACGTGTGTGTTGATGAGTGCAAGTTGTTCTTTAAAAATCCCCTCTCTTGTGTATGACTGCTATCTAGCGACGGGCTGAGCTATCAGCATTAAACACACAAAACAGCGTCTAATTGCTGTGACCACCAGTGCGGTGCCGTGCGCTATTAGAGCGCTTTCCTATCCCAAGTCTGGGTGGTTAGTGGTGTCCACCAGAGCGGCACAGCACGCACTCTTGTGCATTTACGTTATATTTTCAGTTTCTCTGACACCCCAGTTGTGGTGTAGAGCGCAAGTGGTCTGAACGTACTCTAATCCTGTGTCTTGGGATATAGTCCTGAGACTCCTTGCTTGCGCTCTTGGTGCGGTACCGCGGCCCTGTGACGCAACAGGGTTTGCTTCCTTCACACTGGGTGAAGTTAACCCGTGTGGGTATCCACATTGTACCGCCATATAGTCCGTCATTACTCAGCAGCAGGTTCCATTTCTGCACGGTGGACCCCGGGCTGCAAATGCACCTATACCATTTCTCTTATAATTTGGTGTCTTCCGCCAGCCCTAACAGTGGATTTGTGTTAGGGTACTGTCACACAGTGGCACTTTGGTCGCTACAATGGCATGATCCGTGACGTTCCAGCAATATAGTTATGATATCGCTGTGTCTGACACGCTACTGCGATCAGGGACCCCGCTGAGAATCGTACGTCGTAGCAGATCGTTTGAAACTTTATTTCGTCGTCAAGTGTCCCGCTGTGGCGGCATGATCGCAGCGTGTAACAAAGGTGTGCACGATATTCCCAAAGTCCCGTATGACTTCTACATCGCAACTACGTCATGAAATTGTCACTCCAGCGCCGTGCATTGCCAAGTGTGACCGCAGTCTACGACGCTGGAGCGATAATCAAGCGACGCTGCAACGTCACGGATCGTGCCGTCGGAGCGATCAAAGTGCCACTGTGTGACAGTACCCTTACAGAGGGAAGTGTGATGTAATTTGTGTTGATAGATAGATCAGGTCGGGAAGATATGCAAGATGAAGGAAAGCTGATTAGTTTAGATTTGTCCACATTGAGCTTGAGGAAGTGAGAGGAGAAGAAAGAGGATATGGCTGATAGACACTCTGGGATTCTGGACAGCAGAAAGGTGACATCTGTGCCAGAAAGGTAGATCTGAGTGTCATCAGAGTATAGATGGCACTGAAAGCCATAGGACTTTATGAGTTGTCTAAGGCCACGGGTATATATGGAAAAAGAGTAAGAGTCCTAAGACAGAGCCTTGAGGAACACTAAGGGTATGTGCACACGTCAGGATTTCTTGCAGAAATTTCCTGAAGAAAACCGGAAATTTTCTGCAAGAAATCCGCATTTTTTTTTTGCATTTTTTTCCGTTTTTTTCGCGTTTTTTTTGGCATTTTGCAAGCGAAATTAGCTTGCAGAATGCTAAAGTTTTCCAAGCGATCTGCAGCATCACTTGGAAAACTGACTGACAGGTTGGTCACACTTGTCAAACATAGTGTTTGACAAGTGTGACCAACTTTTTACTATAGATGCTGCCTATGCAGAATGTTTAAAAATAATAAAATTAAAAAAAATGGTTATACTCACCTGCAGACAGCCGATCTCCTCAGCGGCGTCCGTTCCTATAGATGATGTGTGTGTGCAGGACCTTCGATGACGTCGCGGTCATGTGAGCGGTCACATGAGCGGTCACGCAACCAATTACAAGACCGCGACGTCATCGCAGGTCCTTCACACACACCATCTATAGGAACAGAAGAGGCAGCATGCACTGCTGAGGCGGGAAGACTCCGGGGGCCATCGAAGGTGAGTATTTTTTATTTTAATTCTTTTTTTTTTACAAATTATATGGTGCCCAGTCCGTGGAGGAGAGTCTCCTCTCCTCCACCCTGGGTACCAACCGCACATAATCTGCTTACTTCCCGCATGGTGGACATAGCCACATGCGGAAAGTAAGCAGATCAATGCATTCCTAGGTGTGCGGAATCCCCATAATTCCACAAATTTAATGAACTTGTTGCTTTTTTTTCCGCAATGCGATTTTTTCGCGGAAAAAAAATGCAACATTTGCACAAGAAATGCGGAATACACTGTAAATAATAGGAGGCATATATAAGCGTTTTTTTCACGTTTTTATCACGTTTTTATAGTGAAAAAAACGCGAAAAATACTGAACGTGTGCACATGGCCTAACAGAGAGAGGGCGAGATGAGGAGATAGTGTGGGAGTAAGAGAAGCTAAATGTAGGTAAGGTATGAGGAGATCCAGGATAAGGCAAGTTCTTTAACTCCAAAGGAAGAGAGGATCTATAGTAGGAGGCAGTGGTCCACTGTGTCGAAAGTAGAAGACAAGTCTAGAATGAGGAATATGGAAAACTGTCTGTTAGCTTTGGTTGTAAGTCATTAGCAATTTTGGTCAGGACAGTTTCAATGGAATGGTGGAGATGAAGCCAGATTGTAGGTTGTCAAAGAGTGAGTTAGTTGAAAAGTGAGAGGATATGTTGCTCAAGGAGTTTGGAAGTGAATGGGAGTAGCAATATGGGCTAATAGCAGGACATAATTGTTGAATCGAGGGATGGCTTTTTGAGGATAGATGTGATTGTGGCATGCTTGAAAGCAGAGGGGAAGGTACCAGGAGGTAGTGATAGGTTGAAGAGATGGGTTAGGAATGAAGTAAGTGTGAGGGCGAGATTGGGGAGGATATGTGATGAGATTGGGTCAAATGCACAAGTGGTGAGGTGGGATTTGGAGAGGAGATGATTAAGCTCACCTTCAGTGATGTTGGAGAGGGAGGTTATGGGGTATAGGCATTGGTCTAGAATACAACTAAGTTGTGGTGGTCGAACAATAAAGAATTGCCTTGTTTGGTCTATCTTATTTTTTAAGTGCCTGGTATAGTCCTAAGTAGAGATTAGGTAAGCCGGAGGGGGCAGTGCTGGGAAGAGGAAGGAGTTAAAAGCGTTAAATAACTGTTTGGGGTTGAAGGATAAGGAAGATACGAGGGATGTAAAGTAGGCCTGTTTAACAGAGATAAGGGCTGTTTTGAATGTGAGTGTTGCTTGTTTGAATGTGGCGAAGTCATCTTGTGAATGTGTTTTCTTCCAATGCCACTCTGTAACCCTGGATATTTGCCGAAGCCTTTTAGTGATAGTATTGTGCCAGGTTTGGCTATTGATTCGTCACACTCTGCTATGCATGAGAGCGGCATGTAAGATAGTACTGTCTCATGACTAGATATGGATCTGCCAAAATTCATCTTTACCTGTTCATGTGGTTTTACTGAGAAATTTGATATGGAGAAAAGACATCCAGACACTAGAGGAAAACAAAAGTAAGATGTAAAAAAATACTTGTTCTCACCTCACTTCTCACCTCTAGTCACTCCCAGTACTCCCTGCCCATCATCTGGTAATCTGCATATCTATCTAATTGTAAGTCCTGCCCAGTGTGCACTGTAGGCAGAGGCTTCTGGCAGCGAATGGGCCCTGGAGTTAACTGCACATAAACAGTGACCTCCAGGGAATACGTCCAGAAATCATGGACCAAAATTTACTCTGGGCAGGGATTGTAATGAACCCCAGGCTTTCCTCTTGATGGAAAGCCAGAGCCTAAAGTATTCATCAGGCCAGAAGTGTGGTGCAACAGAGGAACACACAGTGATAGGGAGTAGTGAGGGTTTACAGAGATGAGAAGTGAGGTGAGTGTTTCTAACCCCTTCATGACCCATGACGTATAGGTATGTCAAAGGTCATGTCCCGGCATTTTATGCAGGCTCCGTCGCTGAGCCCGCATCTTTTCTGGCACATGACAGAAAAATGGTCAATGGGTTGGCATGACAACTGGGGGTCTGCAGAAAACCCCTTGTTTGTCATTGCAGATCTCCTATGAACACCGACCTGTGTCTGTCGTTAATAGATGATGATTTTTGCTACACATAGCAGGGCTAAAAGTCTCTCAAAAGGACTATTGAAGCAAGTAAAAAGTAAAAATGGCCAATCTATCAAAATATAAAAACAAAGAATCCAATCAGTAAACAGCATGACAAGAAAATAAATCAAAATGCCAGAATTACATTTTTTGGTCTTGGCAATATTGCTATAAAATGTAATAACAGGCAATAAAACATAATATCTAACCCAAAATGGTATCAATAAAAATATCAGCTCAGCGCACAAAAAATATACCCTCGCCCTGCCCCAGAACCCGAAAAATGGATATTCTATGGGTCTCTCAAAATGGCACCACTTTTTTCTTAATAATAAAAAACCTATACATATCTGGTATCTGTAAACTTGCAATGATCTGGAGAAACATAATTACAGGTCAGTTTTAGCAGTAAGTGAACAAGGCAAAAATGGAATTCCACTTTTTTTTATCATTTACTCAAATTTTCATCATTTTCCAGTACAGTATTTGGTAAAATCAATGGTGATGTTCAAATGTACAAGTCGTCCCACACAAAACAAGTAGTGATGAGAGAGCATGCTCTTCGCTGCTCGTTACTTACTCGAACATCAGGGTGCATGAGATACTCGTTACTCAGCGAGTATTTTTGAATGCTTGCATGCAAGCTCAAGTCCCCTCCCTGCATTACTTTAACAGGCAATAAACATGTGAGGATTGCCTGACATCACTGTAATGCTGTAGCCATGTTGGTAGCTGCATTACTATGATTGGCTGGCTGCATAGTGTCAAATGGTCTATGTAAGATCCGAGACTCCATGCTCGGCACAGTGTACCAACAGAAAAGAGCAGAGCAGGGAGAGGTGCTGCTGAACTAGGAACAGAGTTTTAGCTGCGTATAGGCAGGGATTAGATACCATTAATAATTCTTTCAAATACAGCAACAGCCCTTATTAGGGCTAATTGTAATCAATATTAATGCTGCTGTTAGCAGCACTTGGGAAGAGATTGCACATTCTTTCTGCTGCAACTCATACCAAAAGCTATTCTCAGAGCTAATAATATTCTTTTTGCTCTTAGTCCTGCAAATTGTTCTGAGCAGGGAAATATTATACACCATTTATACTGCGCCAGTTGTGCATCATAATCATACAGCCAGACTTGGTTGGTTGCAATAGCATCACTATATTGCTACTGCAGTGTAACAAGTCCATCTGAGGTGAGCACAATTTCCTGCACTACCAACCCTGCAACATTTTTTCACCATAGAAATATTATACGCCATTTATACTACACCAGTTGTGCATTAAACGCATATTGCCAAACTTGGCTGGTTAACAATAGCATTGCTATATTGCTATTGCAGTGTAAAAAGTCCATGTAAGGTGGTCAAATTTTCCTGCAATACTAATCCTGCAAAGCTTTTTCAGCAGTGAAATACTACACACCACTTTACTGCACCAGTTGTGTGTCATAAGTAGAGATGAACGGACACCTGGATGTTCAGGCCTGGCGGATTCGGCCGGACAGTTACAAAAAAAGTTTGTGTTCAGGTATAAGAAGAGTTCCCGGACCCAAACCTGATTCCGGACCCCATTCACTTGAATGGTGGTCCCGAACATCCAGGGTTTGCCATGCTATCATGTGCATGACAGCACGACAGAAATTGCTTCTGACCAGCGGTAAAATCATCACCGCCGGTCAGACAGCTGAGGTTCCCATGCTGTAAGCAGACAGTGTGAGTGCGCTTCTGTGATTGGAGGTGTAAAGTTTACCTCTGGTCACTGATGTCAGCTGATGGGACTACTGCTCCCATCAGCCGATGCCTGCTGTCTCTAATAACAATGAGAAGAGGAGTGGCTGATGGGAGTATTCATCAGCCATCTGCAGCACTGTAAATAAATATTAAAAATAAAAAAGTGGGGTGGGTTCTCCCATATTTTTAACCCCTTCCCGACCTTTGACGCATACGCTGCGTCATGAAAGTCGGTTCCAATCCGACCTGTGACGCAGCGTATGCGTCATGGAGGGATCGCGCTCCTGCAGATCGGGTGAAAGGGTTAACTCCAATTTCACCCAATCTCCAGGTTTAGGGGGAGTGGTGCTTCAGCCCAGGGGGGTGGCTTCACCCCCTCGTGGCTACGATCGCTCTGATTGGCTGTTGAAAGTGAAACTGCCAATCAGAGCGATTTGTAATATTTCACCCAATAAAACGGTGAAATATTACAATCCAGCCATGGCCGATGCTGCAATATCATCGGCCATGGCTGGAAAACCTAATCTGTCCCCCCCCACACCCACCGATCTCCTCCCCCGTCCTCCGTTATGTGGTCCACCCCCCTAAGTCGTCCTGTCCGCTCCTCCATCCTCCTGTCCGCTCCCCCCGTGCTCCGGTCCCCCCTCCCTGTGCTCCGGTCCCCCCCGTGATCCGATCACCCCCCTTTCATACTTACCGGGCCTCCCAGTGTCTGTCCGGCTTCTCCATGGGCGCCGCCATCTTCCAAAATGGCGGGCGCATGCGCACTGCGCCCGCCGAATCTGCCGGCTGGCAGATTCGTTTCAGATGTATTTTGATCACTGCAATATAGCCTATCACAGTGATCAAAATAAAAAAAATAGTAAATGACCCCCCTTTATCACCCCCATAGGGACAATAATAAAAATAAATAAAATATATATATATATTTTTTCTACTAGGGTTAGGGTTAGAACTAGGGTTAGAATTAGGGTTAGAATTAGGGGTAGGGTTAGGGTTAGGGGTAGGGTTAGGGCATGTGCACACAGTGCGGATTTGGCTGCGAATCCGCAGCTGATTGCCGCGGATCCGCAGCGGATTGGCCGCGGATCCGCAGCGGATTGGCCGCGGATCCGCAGCGGATTGGCCGCTGCGAATTCGTAGCAGTTTTCCATCAGGTTTACAGTACCATGTACACCTATGGAAAACCAAATCTGCTGTGCCCATGGTGCGGAAAATACCGTGCGGAAACGCTGTGTTGTATTTTCCGCAGCATGTCAATTTTGTGCGGATTCCGCAGCGTTTTACACCTGTTCCTCAGTAGGAATCCGCAGGTGAAATCCGCACAAAAAAACACTGGAAATCCGCTGTAAATCCGTAGTGTTGTGTATCCGCTTTTTGGGCTCCCCTGGTGGTTGCTGGTGGTACTGGTGACTTGTTTGCACTTTGCTTCTTCTGTTCACCTGCTTCCATCAGTGTTTGGGAGTTTCCTATTTAGCCTTGCTCTCCAGTCATTTCCTTGCCGGTCATCATTGTAACCAGAGCCTTCGGTTGCATGTTCCTGCTACTAGTCTGCTGATCAGCTAAGTGGACTTTGTCCTTTTGTTTTGTACCTTTTGTCCAGTTTGCAGTTTTTGTAATTCTCTGTAGCTGGAAGCTCTTGCGGGCTGAAATTGCCACTCCTGTGTCATGAGTTGACACAGGAGTCTTAAAGTAATTTCAGGATGGTTTTTGAAAGGGTTTTCAGTTGACCATGAAGTCCTCTTTTGTATCCTTCTGCTATCTAGTAAGTGGACCTCTCTTTGCTAAATCTACTTTCATACTGTGTATGTCTTTTCCTCTTAATTCACCGTTATTACATGTGGGGGGCTGCTATCATCTTTTGTGGTATTTCCCTAGAGGTAAGCCAGGTCTGTTTCTTCCTCTACCAGGCGTAGTTAGTCCTCCGGCTGGCGCGTGGCATATAGGAAGCCGTAGGTATGCTCCCTGGCTACTGTTAGTTGTGTGGTAGATTTAGCTCACGGTCAACTCGAGTTTCCATCACCCGAGAGCTCGTTCGTTACTTATGTGTTTTTTACGTTCCCTTGCCATTGGGAACCTTGACAGTATGACCGGCCTACAAAGTGTTAATTGTTTGGGCTGAAGCAGGAGAAAAAGAAGTGTTGAAGGGAATTTTTTTTTTTTCTTTCCCTCAGAGTTTTGCTGCCTAGCCCTTAATTGCTGGCTAACTGCTTCTTACCTCCTCTTAACCCTTGAATGGCTCTGACCTTAGCTGTTTAACATGGATGTCCAGAGTTTGGCTGCAGGTTTAAATAATCTTGCTACGAAGGTTCAAAATTTACAAGATTTTGTTATACATGCTCCTATTTCTGAACCTAAAATCCCTACACCAGAGGTGTTTTCCGGAGATAGATCTCGGTTTTTGAATTTCAAATATAATGGTAAATTATTCCTTTCTCTCAGACCTCACTCCTCAGGAGATCCTGTCCAGCAGGTTAAGATTGTAATCTCTTTGCTGCGAGGTGACCCTCAAAATTGGGCATTTTCATTGGCACCAGGGGATCCTGCGTTGCTCAATGTGGATGCGTTTTTCCTGGCTTTAGGGTTGCTTTATGAGGAACCTAATTTGGAGATTCAAGCTGAAAAAGCTTTGATAGCCCTATCTCAAGGGCAAGATGAAGCGGAGATATACTGCCAAAAATTTCGTAGGTGGTCTGTGCTTACTCAGTGGAATGAGTGCGCCTTAGCGGCAAATTTCAGAGAGGGCCTTTCTGATGCCGTTAAAGATGTTATGGTTGGGTTCCCTGCGCCTACAGGTCTGAATGAGTCCATGACAATGGCAATTCAGATTGATCGGCGTTTGCGGGAGCGCAAATCCGTGCACCATTTGGCGGTATCTTCTGAAGAGACGCCAGAGAAAATGCAATGTGACAGAGTTATGTCCAGAAGCGAGCGGCAGAATTATAGACGTAAAAATGGGTTATGCTTCTATTGTGGTGATTCTGCTCATGTTATATCGGCATGCTCTAAGCGTACTAGGAAGGTTGACAAGTCCATTTCAATTGGCACTTTACAGTCCAAATTTATTTTGTCTGTAACCTTGATTTGTTCATTATCAGTTATTACCGTGGATGCCTATGTGGACTCGGGCGCCGCTCTGAGTCTTATGGACTGGTCCTTTGCCAGGCGCTGTGGGTTTGATTTAGAGCCTCTGGAAGTCCCTATACCTCTGAAGGGTATTGATTCTATGCCTTTGGCTTGTAATAAACCACAGTTCTGGACGCAAGTGACTATGCGTATGACTCCAGACCATCAGGAGGTGATTCGCTTCCTTGTGTTGTACAATTTACATGATGTTTTGGTGCTTGGATTACCATGGTTACAGTCTCATAACCCAGTCCTTGACTGGAAGGCTATGTCTGTGTTAAGCTGGGGATGTCGGGGGGCTCATGGGGACACTCCTATGGTGTCCATTTCGTCATCTATTCCATTTGAGATTCCGGCATTTTTGTCTGATTATCGTGATATTTTTGAAGAGCCTAAGATTGGTTCACTCCCTCCTCACAGGGATTGTGATTGCGCCATAGATCTGATTCCTGGCAGTAAATTTCCAAAGGGTCGTTTGTTTAACCTATCTGTACCTGAACATGCTGCTATGCGCGAGTATATTAAGGAGTCCCTGGAAAAGGGACATATTCGTCCTTCTTCATCACCTTTAGGAGCCGGTTTTTTCTTTGTCTCTAAAAAGGATGGCTCTCTGAGGCCTTGTATTGATTATCGTCTCCTGAATAAAATTACAGTCAAATATCAGTATCCGTTGCCTTTGCTGACTGATTTGTTTGCTCGCATAAAGGGGGCTAAGTGGTTCTCTAAGATTGATCTTCGTGGGGCGTATAATTTGGTGCGAATTAAGCAGGGGGATGAGTGGAAGACCGCATTTAATATGCCTGAGGGCCATTTTGAGTATTTGGTGATGCCTTTCGGCCTTTCTAATGCACCTTCTGTCTTTCAGTCCTTAATGCATGATATTTTCCGGGAATATTTGGATAAATTTATGATTGTGTACTTGGATGATATTTTGATTTTTTCTGATGACTGGGAGTCTCATGTTCAGCAGGTCAGGAAGGTTTTTCAGGTTTTGCGGGAGAATTCTTTGTGTGTAAAGGGTTCAAAGTGTGTTTTTGGGGTTCAAAAAATTTCATTTTTGGGGTATATTTTTTCCCCTTCTTCTATTGAGATGGACCCTGTCAAGGTTTGGGCTATTTACGACTGGACGCAGCCTACTTCTCTGAAGAGTCTCCAGAAATTCTTGGGCTTTGCTAATTTTTATCGTCGATTTATAGCTGGTTTTTCTGGCGTTGCTAAACCTCTGACGGATTTGACTAAAAAGGGTGCTGATGTTGCCAATTGGTCCCCTGCTGCCGTGGAGGCCTTTCGGGAGCTTAAGCGACACTTTTTGTCTGCCCCTGTGTTGCGCCAGCCTGATGTTTCTCTTCCCTTTCAGGTTGAGGTCGATGCTTCCGAGATCGGAGCGGGGGCGGTTTTGTCGCAGAAAAGTTCCGACTGCTCAGTGATGAGACCTTGTGCGTTCTTTTCGCGAAAATTTTCGGCCGCCGAGTGAAACTATGATGTTGGTAATCGGGAGCTTTTGGCCATGAAGTGGGCATTTGAGGAGTGGCGTGATTGGCTTGAGGGTGCCAGACATCAGGTGGTAGTTTTGACTGATCACAAGAATTTAATTTATTTGGAGTCTGCCAGGCGCCTGAATCCTAGACAGGCACGTTGTTCGTTGTTCTTTTTTTCCGGTTTAATTTTGTGGTCTCGTACTTACCGGGTTCTAGGAATGTGAAAGCAGATGCTCTTTCTAGGAGTTTTGAGCCTGACTCTCCTGGGAATTCTGAACCTGCTGGTGTCCTTAAGGATGGAGTGGTTTTGTCTGCTGTCTCTCCAGATTTGCGACGTGCTTTGCAAGAATTTCAGGCGGATAGACCTGATCGTTGTCCGTCTGGTAGACTGTTTGTTCCTGACGAGTGGACCACTAGAGTCATCTCGGAAGTTCATTCTTCTACTCTGGCAGGTCATCCGGGAATTTTTGGCACCAGAGATTTGGTGGCTAGATCCTTCTGGTGGCCTTCCCTGTCTCGAGATGTGCGTGTTTTTGTGCAGTCTTGCGATGTGTGTGCTCGGGCCAAGCCTTGTTGTTCTAGGGCTAGTGGGTTGTTGTTGCCCTTGCCTATTCCGAAGAGGCCTTGGACGCACATCTCTATGGACTTTACCCCGGATCTCCCTGTTTCTCAGAAGATGTCTGTCATCTGGGTGGTGTGTGACCGTTTTTCTAAAATGGTTCATTTGGTGCCATTGCCTAAGTTGCCTTCCTCATCTGAGTTGGTCCCTCTGTTTTTTCAAAATGTGGTTCGCTTGCATGGTATTCCGGAAAACATCATTTCTGACAGGGGTACCCAGTTCGTGTCTAGATTTTGGCGGGCAGTCTGTGCCAGGTTGGGCATTGATTTGTCCTTTTCGTCTGCATTCCATCCTCAGACCAATGGCCAGACGGAGCGAACTAATCAAACTTTGGAGACTTATTTGAGGTGTTTTGTGTCTGCGGATCAGGATGATTGGGTTGCCTTTCTGCCGTTGGCGGAGTTTGCTCTTAATAATCGGGCTAGTTCTGCCACTTTGGTTTCTCCTTTCTTTTGCAATTCAGGGTTTCATCCGCGTTTTTCATCTGGTCAGGTTGAATCTTCGGATTGTCCTGGAGTGGATGTGGTGGTGGATCGGTTGCATCGGATTTGGGGACAAGTGGTGGATAATTTGGAATTGTCCCAGGAGAGGACTCAGCAGTTTGCTAACCGTCGTCGTCGTGTTGGTCCCCACCTTCGCGTTGGGGACTTGGTGTGGTTGTCTTCCCGTTTTGTCCCCATGAGGGTTTCTTCTCCCAAATTTAAGCCTCGGTTCATCGGTCCTTATAGGATTTTGGAGATTCTTAACCCTGTTTCCTTTCGTTTGGACCTCCCGGCATCTTTCGCTATCCATAATGTGTTCCATCGGTCGTTGTTGCAGAGATATGAGGTACCGGTGGTTCCTTCTACTGAACCTCCTGCTCCTGTGCTGGTGGAGGGTGAATTGGAGTACGTCGTGGAGAAGATCTTGGACTCCCGTATTTCCAGACGGAGACTTCAATATCTGGTTAAATGGAAAGGCTATGGTCAGGAAGATAATTCTTGGGTAACTGCCTCTGATGTTCATGCCTCGGATTTGGTTTGTGCCTTTCATAGGGCTCATCCAGATCACCCTGGCGGTTCTTGTGAGGGTTCGGTGCCCCCTCCTTAAGGGGAGGGTACTGTTGTGTATCCGCTTTTTAGGCTCCCCTGGTGGTTGCTGGTGGTACTGGTGACTTGTTTGCACTTTGCTTCTTCTGTTCACCTGCTTCCATCAGTGTTTGGGAGTTTCCTATTTAGCCTTGCTCTCCAGTCATTTCCTTGCCGGTCATCATTGTAACCAGAGCCTTCGGTTGCATGTTCCTGCTACTAGTCTGCTGATCAGCTAAGTGGACTTTGTCCTTTTGTTTTGTACCTTTTGTCCAGTTTGCAGTTTTTGTAATTCTCTGTAGCTGGAAGCTCTTGCGGGCTGAAATTGCCACTCCTGTGTCATGAGTTGACACAGGAGTCTTAAAGTAATTTCAGGATGGTTTTTGAAAGGGTTTTCAGTTGACCGTGAAGTCCTCTTTTGTATCCTTCTGCTATCTAGTAAGTGGACCTCTCTTTGCTAAATCTACTTTCATACTGTGTATGTCTTTTCCTCTTAATTCACCGTTATTACATGTGGGGGGCTGCTATCATCTTTTGGGGTATTTCCCTAGAGGTAAGCCAGGTCTGTTTCTTCCTCTACCAGGCGTAGTTAGTCCTCCGGCTGGCGCGTGGCATATAGGAAGCCGTAGGTATGCTCCCTGGCTACTGTTAGTTGTGTGGTAGATTTAGCTTACGGTCAACTCGAGTTTCCATCACCCGAGAGCTCGTTCGTTACTTATGTGTTTTTTACGTTCCCTTGCCATTGGGAACCATGACACCGTAGGTAAAGCACAGTGCCTTTTACCTGCGGATTTTTCAAAAATGGTGCGGAAAAATCTCACACGAATCCGCAAAGTGGGCACATAGCCTTAGGGTTAGGGTTGGAATTAGAGTTAGGGTACCATCTCACAGTGGCACTTTGATCACTACGATGGTACGATCCGTGACGTTCCAGCGATATCCATACGATATCGCTGTGTCTGACACGCAGCAGCGATCAGGGACCCTGCTGAGAATCGTATGTCGTAGCAGATCGTTTGGAACTTTCTTTCGTCGCTGGATCTCCCACTGTCATCGCTGGATCGTTGTGACATTGCTGGATCGCTTGTAACCAGGGTAAACATCGGGTTACTAAGCGCAGGGCCGCGCTTAGTAACCCGATGTTTACCGTGGTTACCAGCGTAAAAGTAAAAAAAAAAAAACGTACATACTCACATTTCGGTGTCCTTCAGGTCGCTTGCCGTCTGCTTCCCGCTCTGACTGTCTGCCGGCCGGAAAGTGAGAGCACAGCACAGCAGTGACGTCACCGCTGCGCTCTGCTCTCACTGTACGGCGGCACTCAGTCAGAGCGGGAAGCAGACGGCAAGGGACCTGACTGACACCGAAATGTGAGTATGTACGGTTTGTTTTTTTTTACTTTTACGCTGGTAACCACGGTAAACATCGGGTTACTAAGCGCGGCCCTGCGCTTAGTAACCCGATGTTTACCCTGGTTACCCGGGACCTTGGCATCGTTGGTCGCTGGAGAGCGGTCTGTGTGACAGCTCCCCAGTGACCACACAACGACTTTCCAACGATCACGGCCAGGTCGTATCGCTGGTCGTGATCGTTGGTATATCGTTATGTGAGACGGTACCCTTAGGGTTGGAATTAGGGCTAGGGTTGGAAATAGGGTTAAGATTAGGCTTGTGGTTAGGGTTAAGGATAGGGTTAGGGTTGTGTTGGGGTTACAGTTGTGGGTAGGGTTGGGATTAGGGTTAGGATTAGGGTTAGGGTTGGATTTAGGGTTATGGGTGTGTTGGGGTTAGGGTTGTGGTTAGGGGTGTGTTGGGGTTAGGGTTGTGATTAGGGTTATGGCTACAGTTGGGATTAGGGTTAGGGGTGTGTTGGGGTTAGTGTTGAAGTTAGAATTGAGGGGTTTCCACTGTTTAGGCACATCAGGGGTCTCCAAACGCAACATGGCGCCACCATTGATTCCAGCCAATCTTGCGTTCAAAAAGTCAAATGGTGCGCCCTCCCTTCCAAGCCCCGACGTGCGCCCAAACAGTGGTTTACCCCCACATATGGGATACCAGCGTACTCAGGACAAACTGGGCAACAACTATCGGGGTCCAATTTCTCCTGTTACCCTTGCAAAAATAAAAAATTACTTGCTAAAACATAATTTTTTAGGAAAGAACAATTATTTTTTATTTTCACGACTCTACGTTATAAACTTATGTGAAGCACTTGGGGGTTGAAAGTGCTCACCACACATCTAGATAAGATGCTTTTGGGGTCTAGTTTCCAAAATGGGGTCACTTGTGGGGTGTTTCTACTGTTTAGGCACATCAGGGGCTCTGCAAATGCAACGTGACGCCCGCAGACCATTCCATCAAAGTCTGCATTTCAAATGTCACTACTTCCCTTCCAAGCCCTGACGTGCGCCCAAACAGTGGTTTACCCCCACATATGGGGTACCAGCATACTCACAACAAACTGGGCAACAAATATTGGGGTCCAATTTCTCCTGCTACCCTTGTGAAAAAAAAATTGCTTGCTAAAACATCTTTTTTGAGGACAGAAAAATGATTTTTAATTTTCACGGCTCTGCGTTGTAAACTTCTGTGAAGCACTTGGGGGTTGAACGTGCTCACCACACATCTAGATAAGTTCTTTGGGGGGTCTAGTTTCCAAAATGGGGTCACTTATGGGGTGTTTCTACTGTTTAGGCACATCAGGGGCTCTGCAAATGCAATGTGACGCCCGAAGACCATTCCATCAAAGTCTGCATTTCAAATGTCACTACTTCCCTTCCGAGCCCTGACGTGCGCCCAAACAGTGGTTTACCCCCACATATGGGGTACCAGCGTACTCACAACAAACTGGGGAACAAATATTGGGGTCCAATTTCTCTGGTTACCCTTGTGAAAATAAACAATTGCTTGCTAAAACATCTTTTTTGAGGAAAGAAAAATGATTTTTTATTTTCACGGCTCTGCGTTGTAAACTTCTGTGAAGCACTTGGGGGTTGAACGTGCTCACCACACATCTAGATAAGATGCTTTTGGCGTCTAGTTTCCAAAATGGGGTCACTTGTGGGGTGTTTCTACTGTTTAGGCACATCAGGGGCTCTGCAAATGCAACGTGACGCCCGCAGACCATTCCATCAAAGTCTGCATTTCAAATGTCACTACTTCCCTTCCAAGCCCTGACGTGCGCCCAAACAGTAGTTTACCCCCACATATGGGGTACCAGCATACTCACAACAAACTGGGCAACCAATATTGGGGTCCAATTTCTCCTGCTACCCTTGTGAAAAAAAAATTGCTTGCTAAAACATCTTTTTTGAGGACAGAAAAATGATTTTTAATTTTCACGGCTCTGCGTTGTAAACTTCTGTGAAGCACTTGGGGGTTGAACGTGCTCACCACACATCTAGATAAGTTCTTTGGGGGGTCTAGTTTCCAAAATGGGGTCACTTATGGGGTGTTTCTACTGTTTAGGCACATCAGGGGCTCTGCAAATGCAATGTGACGCCCGAAGACCATTCCATCAAAGTCTGCATTTCAAATGCCACTACTTCCCTTCCGAGCCCTGACGTGCGCCCAAACAGTGGTTTACCCCCACATATGGGGTACCAGCGTACTCACAACAAACTGGGCAACAAATATTGGGGTCAAATTTTTCCTGTTACCCTTGGGAAAATTAAAAAATTCTGGGCTAAAAAAATATTTTTGAGGAAAGAAAACACATTTATTATTTTCACGGCTCTGCGTTATAAACTTCTGTGAAGCACTTGGGGGTTCAAAGTGCTCACCACACATCTAGATAAGTTCCCTTGGGGGTCTAGTTTCCAAAGTGGGGTGACTTGTGGGGAGTTCCTACTGTTTAGGCACATCAGGGGCTCTGCAAACGCAACGTGACGCCCGCAGAGCATTCCATTAAAGTCTGCATTTCAAAACGTCACTACTTCCCTTCTGATCCCCAACGTGTGCCAAAACAGTGGTTTACCCCCACATATGGGGTATCAGCGTACTCAGGAGAAACTGCACAACACATTTTGCGGTCCAATTTCTCCTGTTACCCTTGGGAAAATAAAAAATTGTGGGTTAAAAAATCATTTTTGAGGAAAGAAAAATAATTTTTTATTTTCATGGCTCTGCGTTATAAACTTCTGTGAAGCACTTGGGGGTTCAAAGTGCTCACCACACATCTAGATAAGTTCCCTTGGGAGGTCTAGTTTCCAAAATGGGGTCACTTGTGCGGGAGCTCCAATGTTTAGGCACACAAGGGCTCTCCAAACGCAACATGGTGTCCGCTAATGATTGAAGCTAATTTTCTATTCAAAAAGCCAAATGGCGTGCCTTCCCTTCCGAGCCCTGCCGTGCGCCCAAACAGTGGTTTACCCCCACATATGGGGTATCATCGTACTCAGGACAAACTGGACAACAACATTTGGGGTCCAATTTCTCCTATTATCCTTGGGAAAATAAAAAACTCCGGGCTAAAAATCATTTTTGAGGAAAGAAAAATAATTTTTTATTTTCATGGCTCTGCGTTATAAACTTCTGTGAAGCACCTGGGGGTTTTAAGTGCTCACTATGCATCTAGATTAGTTTCTTGGAGGGTCTAGTTTCCAAAATGGGGTCACTTGTGGGGGAGCTCCAATATTTAGGCACACAGGGACTCTCCAAACGCGACATGGTGTCCACTAACGATTGGAGCTAATTTTCCATTCAAAAAGTCAAATGGCGCGCCTTCCCTTCCAAGCCTTGCCGTGCACCCAAACAGTGGTTTACCCCCACATATGAGGTATCGGCGTACTCAGAAGAAATTGCCCAACAAATTTTAGGATCCATTTTATCCTGTTGCCCATGTGAAAATGAAAAAATTGAGGCTAAAAGAAATTTTGTGTGAAAAAAAAGTACTTTTTCATTTTTACAGATCAATTTGTGAAGCACCTGAGGGTTTAAAGTGCTCACTATGCATCTGGATAAGTTCCTTGGGGGGTCTAGTTTCCAAAATGGGGTTACTTGTGGAGGAGCTCCAATGTTTAGGCACACAGGGGCTCTCCAAACCTGACATGGTGTCCGCTAACGATGGAGATAATTTTTCATTCAAAAAGTCAAATGGCGCTCCTTCCCTTCCGAGCCTTACCATGTGCCCAAACAGTAGTTTACCCCCACATATGAGGTATTGGCGTACTCAGGAGAAATTGCCCAACAAATTTTAGGATCCATTTTATCCTGTTTCCCATTTGAAAATGAAAAAATTGAGGCTAAAAGAAATTTTGTGTGAAAAAAAAGTACTTTTTCATTTTTACGGATTAATTTGTGAAGCACCTGGGGGTTTAAAGTGCTCACTATGCTTCTAGATAAGTTCCTTGGGGGGTCTAGTTTCCAAAATAGGGTCACTTGTGGGGGAGCTCCAATGTTTAGGCACACGGGGGCTCTCCAAACGCGACATGGTGTCCGCTAAAGATTGGAGCCAATTTTTCATTCAAAAAGTCAAATGGCGCTCCTTCCCTTCCGAGCCCTGCCGTGCGCCCAAACAGTGGTTTACCCCCACATATGAGGTATCAGCGTACTCAGGACAAATTGACAACAACATTCGTGGTCCAGTTTTTCCTTTTACCCTTGGGAAAATAAAAAAATTGTTGCGAAAAATCATTTTTGTGACTAAAAAGTTAAATGTTAATTTTTCCCCTCCATGTTGCTTCTGCTGCTGTGAAACACCTGAAGGGTTAATAAACTTCTTGAATGTGGTTTTGAGCACCTTGAGGGGTGCAGTTTTTAGAATGGTGTCACTTTTGGGCATTTTCAGCCATATAGAACCCTCAAACTGTCTTCAAATGTGAGGTGGTCCCTAAAAAAAATGGTTTTGTAAATTTTGTTGTAAAAATGAGAAATCACTGGTCAAATTTTAACCCTTATAACTTCCTAGCAAAAAAAAAATTTGTTTCCAAAATTGTGCTGATGTAAAGTAGACATGTGGGAAATGTTATTTATTAACTATTTTGTGTCACATAACTCTCTGGTTTAACAGAATAAAAATTCAAAATGTGAAAATTGCAAAATTTTCAAATTTTTCGCCAAATTTCCGTTTTTTTTTTACAAATAAACTCAGAAATTATCGACCTAAATTTACCACTAACATGAAGCCCAATATGTCACGAAAAAACAGTCTCAGAACTGCAAGGATCCGTTGAAGCGTTCCTGAGTTATTACCTCATAAAGGGACACTGGTCAGAATTGCAAAAAATGGCAAGGTCATTAAGGCCAAAATAGGCTGGGTCATGAAGGGGTTAATAACCCGCCAGGCAAAGCTCACAGCCGAGGGCTGCAATCCTCAGTTGTCAGCTTCAGCAAGCTTGGTTATCAAGAATAGTGGGGTCCCCACACCATATATTATGATCATTTAAATAAATAGTTCAAATTCATTGCAGTGAAATTCTCCCAGTGAGCTGCAATTAACTCACATTGCTCATGGTGCCAAGGTCACCGCATTTCCGCCCGGCTGGAAACGCAGCCTCAGTGACTAGCGGTAACCTCATCCAATATACAAATGAACAGCGCTCCATCCAGGTATAGAAATCTTCAAAAAACACTTTATTAAGCCATAAATACACAGCGACGGTTCGACCACAAGCTGGTCTTTATCAAGCATACATTACAGCAAGAAGGGCAGTCTTAAGTAGTGTGAATGCCAGACAGTGCACCAATCACCACCAAGTACAGCCCACACCACATAAATAACATCTATTACATCAAAAAATAGACATCAGACCTAAATATATACAGTGCCTACAAGTAGTATTCAACCCCCTGCAGATTTAGCAGGTTTAATAAGATGCAAATAAGTTAGAGCCTTCAAACTTCAAACAAGAGCAGGATTTATTAACAGATGCATAAATCTTACAAACCAAAAAGTTTTGTTGCTCAGTTAAATTTATATAAATTTTAAACATAAAAGTGTGGGTCAATTATTATTCAACCCCTAGGTTTAATATTTTGTGGAATAACCTTTGTTTGCAATTACAGCTAATAATCGTCTTTTATAAGACCTGATCAGGCCGGCACAGGTCTCTGGAGTTATCTTGGCCCACTCCTCCATGCAGATCTTCTCCAAGTTATCTAGGTTCTTTGGGTGTCTCATGTGGACTTTAATCTTGAGCTCCTTCCACAAGTTTTCAATTGGGTTAAGGTCAGGAGACTGACTAGGCCACTGCAACACCTTGATTTTTTGCCTCTTGAACCAGGCCTTGGTTTTCTTGGCTGTGTGCTTTGGGTCGTTGTCTTGTTGGAAGATGAAATGACGACCCATCTTAAGATCCTTGATGGAGGAGTGGAGGTTCTTGGCCAAAATCTCCAGGTAGGCCGTGCTATCCATCTTCCCATGGATGCGGACCAGATGGCAGGCCCCTTGGCTGAGAAACAGCCCCACAGCATGATGCTGCCACCACCATGCTTGACTGTAGGGATGGTATTCTTGGGGTCGTATGCAGTGCCATCCAGTCTCCAAACGTCACGTGTGTGGTTGGCACCAAAGATCTCGATCATGGTCTCATCAGACCAGAGAACCTTGAACCAGTCAGTCTCAGATTCCTCCAAGTGATCATGAGCAAACTGTAGACGAGCCTTGACATGACGCTTTGAAAGTAAAGGTACCTTACGGGCTCGTCTGGAACGGAGACCATTGCGGTGGAGTACGTTACTTATGGTATTGACTGAAACCAATGTCCCCACTGCCATGAGATCTTCCCGGAGCTCCTTCCTTGTTGTCCTTGGGTTAGCCTTGACTCTTCGGACAAGCCTGGCCTCGGCACGGGAGGAAACTTTCAAAGGCTGTCCAGGCCGTGGAAGGCTAACAGTAGTTCCATAAGCCTTCCACTTCCGGATGATGCTCCCAACAGTGGAGACAGGTAGGCCCAACTCCTTGGAAAGGGTTTTGTACCCCTTGCCAGCCTTGTGACCCTCCACGATCTTGTCTCTGATGGCCTTGGAATGCTCCTTTGTCTTTCCCATGTTGACCATGTTTGAGTGCTGTTCACAAGTTTGGGGAGGGTCTTAAATAGTCAGAAAAGGCTGGAAAAAGAGATAAGTAATCCAAACATGTGAAGCTCATTGTTCTTTGTGCCTGAACTACTTCTTAATACTTTAGGGGAACCAAACAGAATTCTGGTGGGTTGAGGGGTTGAATAATAAATGACCCTCTGAAAAAACTTTTCCCAATTTAAAAAAAAAATAAACAAAGAAATAACATTCTTTTTTGCTGCAGTGCATTTCACACTTCCAGGCTGATCTACAGTCCAAATGTCACAATGCCAAGTTAATTCCAAATGTGTAAACCTGCTAAATCTGCAGGGGGTTGAATACTACTTGTAGGCACTGTACATAACTCATTGTATACACATAACTATCCATTATAAAACCAACAATATTCGCAATAGATCAAAAGATATTCTCATATTCTGTTTGTAGCCCCCATCGCATCGCGCGCACGCGCCAACACCCGGCCACCCAAAACAGGCACCCAGGGGGGCGCAAGCGTACGAGACACAGGGAACGCCCCCACCGCATGACCGTAGCAAGGGCCCGCCCCCATTCCACATTGCGCACGTGCCACCACTTAGCCGCTGCAAGACACCTAACACAGCTCATATCATAAACGCAGGGGGAGCCATCATCAAGCCGCGCACGCGCCCCGCACCTCAACGGGAAAACCCCAACCAAGCAGGGCTTCACCACAGAGGAAACCACGCGCACGCGCAGCCCACATGGGGCTCAATCCTACCCTGCGCACACAGCAAGTAGCTCATATTAATACATCCATATCAACAGAACCTATGAGCAAAATGTGTCCAGGCATAACACATGACCTATATTACGAGGAAAAAGGGTGTGTATATTAATCAGGACAGGGAAACCACCCTAGCACACAGAAACAAAGGGGAAGAAAAAAGGAAAATTAAAAACACACAAAATATATAACGACACACTGAGACAGTCAGAAGGCAAGGAGGAAAAAAAGATAAAAATCCATTTATTGTCAATGTATATAGCATAAGCTACATGTCCACCATCAACTTAATCCATCCAGCCAACGACTGTCCCAGAGTGTCCTACAAAGAAATAATAAAACAACATTAACAAAACATATACAATTCCAGCCGGTTGGCTGATGGTCCCCATGGAGATTAAGATACAGGAAGTGGATACACCGGCTACAAACAGAATATGAGAAGATCTTTTGATCTATTGCGAATATTGTTGGTTTTATAATGGATAGTTATGTGTATACAATGAGTTATGTATGTATATATTTAGGTCTGATGTCTATTTTTTGATGTAATAGATGTTATTTATGTGGTGTGGGCTGTACTTGGTGGTGATTGGTGCACTGTCTGGCATTCACACTACTTAAGACAGCCCTTCTTGCTGTAATGTATGCTTGATAAAGACCAGCTTGTGGTCAAAACGTCGCTGTGTATATATGGCTTAATAAAGCGTTTTTTGAAGATTTCTACACCTGGATGGAGCGCTGTTCATTTGTATATTGGATGGTCTTGGAATATCCAGGAAGGTTCCCTGGATGAGGAACGGGCGCCCTAGAGAAGTGAGTGCTGTCAGCCCCTTTGTGCTTTCTGTAGTGGTAACCTCAATGACATCACCTCCACTCACTAATGCTACGCTTGCAGCTGTTCATTCACCAGTGGTTCTCAACCTGGATGGTCGCATCTTGGCACCGTGATTGAAATCTGTTTATCCTCCAGACATGGATTATGGGGTGGGACAGAATGTCGGATTGGTAAGGGATATTGTTATTTTTTACTTTTGTTTTATTGCAGGAGATGCGGGATTCTGTGGCATTAGGAGTTAAGTGAGTATAACTGTGTTTGCTATTTTTAAATAAAAAGTAAAAGTGTTTTGTTCTATTTATAATAAAAGATTTTATTCTGGCTGCGTATTTATTTACTATATAACTATAGGATTAGTAATGGAGAGGTGTCTTATACACACCTCTCCATTACTAATCCGTGGACTTGATGTCACCTAACAATACAAAGGAGACATCAACCCCACAAATATTAGCCTCACTTGTGAAGAATAGATGCACCTTTTTGGGGCCGCTGTGAGCTGCTATTTTTAGGCTGGAGGGTGCCAATATCCATGACCCCTTACCAGCCTAAGAATACCCCAGCTGAGTTTATGTTCCGCCACCTTTCCTGTGACCATCGCATTGTACACATTTTGTTCAACACTAATTACTGGTTGGTCACCTTTTTAGACCCAGGCAACAAGGAGAACTTACCATCTCTCCTTCCCATGGTGGAAAGGTCTAATAAAATGTTGCAGTTCCAGAAGGCCCTAGTTGAGGAATTAGTAGAAAAATTCCCATGTGACAACACTGGCAGCAGTGATCACAGTTCCTTGAAAAACCAAAGAGTAGAGATGAGGGAGACACACAGATGCAGCAGAGGGAGAGGAACTATATCAAAGGTCTGACACAGCATTTTCACACCCTCTTATCACCCAGGCCCTGATGCGTGGGATACTTTGACAAGGAGGGAAAAGTTTTTGAAGATGCAAAAGGAATATGTTGCCTATCATACCAGCATCCTCTGTCGTTCCTCTGTGCCTTACAACCATTGGATATCCAAGCTAGAATTGTGGCATGAACTGTCTCTCTACACCTTGGAGGCCCTGGCCTACCTTGTCACTAGAGTTTTGTCAGAGTGGATTTTTTAGTACCACTGGGGGTATTATAACAATAGGCATATCCACTTGTCAACTGAAAATGCTGACAGGCTTACTTTATCAAAATAAAGAAGGCTTTGACGGCCCCAGGCATCTCAACACCACCGGATAACACCAGTGGAACATAAACTCAAATCCAATGGTTTCTTTTCTGGTCTGTTTCACCCCTTCCCTCCCAAACATGGATATACGCCTCAGGATTTCATCTTTTTTGTGTCGTCCTCGTCCACCACATCAGTGGGGTGATTATCAGGACCAGCTCCAGGTTTTCATGGGCCCGGGTGAAAGAGTCTCAGTGGGCCCCTGTAACACTTACCACATTTCATGATGTACAGATACAGCAGAGAAATTTAGGTATAGTACAATGCCAAAGATTTCACTTATTTCATTACATGAGTGATATCTATTGTAAATTCTACAATAGGTCAGAAACCGGACTGTACAGTGCTCCATACAGTGTTATAAGCACCACATAGTGCTCCATACAGAATAATGAGCCCCGTATATTGCTACATACAAAATAATGGACGCTATATAATGCTCCATACAGTATAATGAGCCACTTAAAATGCTCCATACAGTATAATGAGCCCATATAATGTTCCGTATAATGAGCCCATATAATGTTCCATACAGTATAATGAGCTATGTATATTGCTCCAAACAGTATTATGGGCATCATATATTGCTCCATACAGAAAAATGGGCCTCATATAATGCTCCATACAGTATAGTGAGCCACATATATTGCTCCATACAGATTAATGAGCTCCATATATTGTTCCATACAGTATAACAAGCCACATATAATACTCCATACAGTATATAATAGGCACCATATATCGCTCCATACAGTATAATGAGTCACATATCTTGCTTCATACTGTATATTGGGCCCCATATAATGCTCTATAAAAAATAATGAGCCCTATATATTGCTCAATAGAAAATTATTCCCATATAATGTTCCATACAGTAGATGGGCTTCATATAATGCTCCAGTATATGATGGGCCCCATATATTGCTCCATGTATAATGGGCCGAATATAATGCTCCTTAGAGTACAGGATGAGCTCCATAGAGTATAATGAGCACCCATATTGCTCCATACAGTATAATGAGTCATATATAATGCACCATACAGTATATGATGAGACCCATATATTGCTTTATCCACAATGGTCCCCATATAATGCTCCAAATATAATGGGCTCCATATATAATCGGTCCCACATGATGCGCCTCATATAATGATCCTTATGTAATGGGCCCCATATATGATGCTCCAATGTATGTTGGGCCCATGTAATGCTCCATTTATAATGGGCCCCATATATGATGCTCCAGGATGGGCCCATATATTATGCTCCAGTGTATAATGTGCCCCATATATGATGCTCCAGTGTATAATGGCTCCATATATGAAGCTCCAGTGTATAATTAGTCCATATATTATGCTCAAGTGTATGATGGGCCCATAAATGATGTTCCAGTGTATAATGGCCTCATATGTGATGCTACAGTGTATAATTGGCCCATATATTATGCTCTAGTATATAAAGGGCCCATATATGATGCTCCAGTGTATAATCTGTCCCATATATGAAGCTCCAGTGTATAATTGGCCACATATATAATGCTGCAGTGTATGATGGTCCCTAATTATAATGATCCAAACATAAAAAAATTGAAATTCTCACCTCTCGTTGCTGGCTGCTGCTCTGCTCCGGACTCCTCAGCGTCGCTGTCTCCCGGCTCTCTGCACTGTGATTGCAGAGGGCGCACAGATATGATGTCGCCATGACCTCTGACCTGAGCATCACAGTCAGAACACATGGAAGATGCATCAGCGGTGGAGCGGGTAGATCACAAGTGCCATAGCGACTGCTGTACCCGATGGGGAGTGGGCCCACCTGCCTGCGCAGGGCTCTCGCACTTGCCTGAGTTTGCCGGGTGCTGACACTGGCCCGGGTGATCATGCTACCCTTGCTATATTTTTTTAGGGTATTTATGATGCCCGCATTAACCTCTAACAGTCTTTGATACATATGTAAACCTCAAGGGGTAAATGTTTTTCAGCCCATGCACTTAGTGCATGTGCATTACCAGTC
Source organism: Ranitomeya variabilis (assembly GCF_051348905.1). Classification (NCBI taxonomy): domain Eukaryota; kingdom Metazoa; phylum Chordata; class Amphibia; order Anura; family Dendrobatidae; genus Ranitomeya; species Ranitomeya variabilis. Next base: position 532,958,732 of record NC_135234.1, read on the forward strand.
CAGGATACCCACTCCTTAATAATGGGAAAGATAAATGTTTTCTGAGGCCCTACACTACATCTCTTCAAAGGGGTATTTGAGTGCCTCCTTCTAATTTTTGGCATCACTTGCACTCATTGCATACACTTTACCAGTTTAGGAGACCCACTCCTCAGTAATGGGAAAAAATGATTTTTAGATGAGGGAACATTTTTTTTAAACCAAAACAGCCAGTGGGTTCTATTAGTATATGATCCAGTGCCTAGTTGTCGGATGTCAGGTTGTCGGGACATAGGGAGTTCTCACACTGCATACAGAATTTCACAGCCGGAACAGGAGACTTTTTACAGTAAGTACAGAAGATCCTGATCTCCTCCATATCAGGCTGAATAAATCCCACTACATTCCCCAACAGGTTTAATGAAATAACAGTCCTTGATGCTGCTTCATTAAACTAATAGCTTTTTTCTGGACTAATTCAAATAGACTCCATTCTCTAATAATACCACTCTTATCTGCAGTTTGTGTAGTTTCTCTGTATCATTGGTATGTAATAAGTAGTGATGGGAAACTTTACGCAACTGTAGCAGGAACTATCACTTCTAAATTTACCATTGATTGTTTTTCTGTCCATTTCTGGGTGTTTCCTGAAGTATGTTTTTGGTCATTGTCCTGCTGGAAGACCCAAGATGCAATCCCAGCTTTCTGATACTGGGCACAAAATTGCAACCCAAAATCCTTTGAAAATGTTCACATTTCATGATGCCTAGCACACAGTCAGGGCACCCAGTGCCAGAGGCAGCAAAACAAACCCAAAATATATTTGATCCTCCACCATATTTGACTGTAACTACTGTGTTATTTTATTTGCAGGCCTCATTTCATTTACAGTAAAACAATAGAATGATGTGCTTTACTAAATAGCTCTATGTTTGTTTCATCTATCCACAAGACGTCTGCTGGCCCCCTAAAAATAGTGGTTCTGCCTGCTGACCCTCTGTAAATTGTGAAGGCCACCTGCTGGCCCTAAAAGTTTCAATCTTTACAGTATTAATGCAAAAAATGAAATTTGCCTTCCTCAGATGGATAAATTATATGCAGTAGCAATATAAGGCAATGCAAAGTAAAGCAGGCTGCTGGTCCTCTAAAAATGCTTATTGAGGGCTGGCTGCTGGCCTTCTAAAATTAGAGTGAGGTTTGCCTGATTGCCTTCTAACAATAGTGTTGGCCAACTGCTGGCCCTCTAACAATAGTAAGGGTCACCTGATGGCCTTCTACAAATAGTAAGGGCCTCCTGATGGCCATGAAAAAAAACTTTATGACTTTCAGAGTTTTACCTTCATAAATTAAACATGATGTGTCTTATCTTGTCTCACATACCACATGGCCAGATAAAAAAAGTAAAATGTTATTATTACATTTACTGGTGAATGATTCTTTTTTACCATTGAAAGCAAAAAAATGCAGAAAATACACTGTGTGTGAACATAGCTCAAGGTGTAAAGGAGCATTTTTTTCTCTTATTTATTTTGTGGGCAATACAAAGGTGACATCAACCCCACAAATATGAACCCCACTTGTCACCACTACAGGGCAAGTGGGAAGAACCTGGCAAAGCATAAGAATTGACACATTTAGTTGATGTGCCTTTTCCGGGCAGCTATGGGTTGCTATGTTTTGGCTGGGGGGGGGCAATATCCATGATCCCATACCAGCCTGAGAATACCAGTCCCCAGTTGTCTGCTTTAGCAAGGCTAATTGTCAAAAAGGGGGGAACCCCACACCATTTGTTAAAATTATTTATTTAAATAATTTAAAAACATTGCGAGGGGACCTCTCTACTCTTGATAACCAGTCTTGCTAAAGCTGACAGCTGAGGGTTGCAGCTTTCAGCTGTCAGTTTTGCATACTGGTTATAGAAAATACAGGGGAATGCACACTTTTTTTTCATTTATTCATAGCACAAGCGCCAGCTCATGAATACTACATTCAGCCGCTCCTGTTGTCACTGTTATTATAGGGAGAAGGCATCGGCTAATAGGAGCAGTAGTCCCATCAGCCAACACCAATGACCGGAAGTAAACTTTATACCTCCTATCACAGCTGCACGCTCACACTGTCATTTGACAGTGTGGGAACCGCGGCTGTCTGACCGGTGGTAATGATTTTACCACCGATCAGAAGTGGTGTTTTCTGCGCTGTCATGCACAGGACAGCACGACAAACACCCAGTGTTAGGGTGGCTGAACCTGAACAGTACTGCAGAGTTATTTTAGTTGAGGACAAATCTAGATGTGAAGCTGTGATTATAAATATTAAAGGTTAGTACTCAATACAAAGGCGATTTGGATGCTGTACTTGTACTAAAGGGAAAAAGAATGTTGTAATATTTTATCTTAGTGGATCAATTAAGCATCAATGAGTTGATTGCACCTTACCTATAAATGCTACTATGCTGTCATTTTTTACTCTGAAATGCTGCAACAACCAAGTAGCATCAAAGACTAGTCAGATAGATGAGTCCCCACTCACTGCCCTGGATTGACAAGGGGATACTTGGCACTCTAGGGGATTGAGGGGCAGAAAGCCATTGGGAACCTGCCAGTCTAGCCTCCTCTATGGCTTTGTCCCATGTGGCTTTTAAATTATGTTTTTCTGTGCAGCATTTCAGAGATCATACAGCCAGAGTCTGATACATGCTGCCTGTGAAATGGGAAGCATATATCAGGTCTCTATAAGCAAGTGAATGCGATTTTATAAGGTTTTTGTTACTCAACTATTGCAAGATAAAGACAGGCAGAATGATTTTTTTTTTCTGGGTATTTTATGAGAGTTTTCTAGATAGTAGCTTAAAAAAAAATGTTGGAATTAACTGTCTCACTTTACTGGATATGAAACACAAGATTATGTCTACCCAATCTAGAGAGACAAGGGGTACTTTTTTAAGTGTTTTATGTTTATGTATTATTCATCTCCTGATTTGTATGCATGGGTTTATCAGAATTTTAACTACAAGAGTGCATTTTAAATAGATTGACATTTGTAAATACGGTATACCCTATTTTGCAGATTGTGAGACGCGCCGGATTATAAGACGCAATTTGGATCTCGAGAGCCAAGATCTTGGGAGCTGAGATCTCATTGTGCGCATAAACTGCCTCCAGTAGCCATTTTTCCCAGAGTCGACCACATTGAAAAGCATGAAAAGTGCTAGGACTCCAGGCTTTCACAAAATATTAGTGGAGTCCCAGCCCCGCCAAACGCTCCCTCCTACCAGCTTGGGACCTGCAGCATCGTTCCATTCCTGCTGACACCACTAGAAGCTTCCTGCAGCAGCAACCTTGGTACTCCACTTCACCACAGCTGGTAAACTACATTCAGATTATAAGAAGCTCCCCCATTATCCCCCAAAAAATTCTGAAAAAAGTGAGCCTTATAATTCAAATAATACGGTACATTAATACTTTTACATAATCTATATGAAGTATTTAACAACATTACTATTGCCAGAGAGGCAGATGATTGCTTAATCACTTTCTTGATCACTGAATAATGCAGAGCATGCTGAAACTAGTAGTCAATATTAGCAGAAAGGAAGTTTACCACATTACATTTAGCAACAGATTATTTGTTGACAAATTCTTTAATATGTCTGTTTAGTAATTTTATCCAAATGATTACATTGTATATATCATAAAATAAAGCTTCAATTTATCCTACCACCTAATCTGGTTTGTAAAATTTCGGAGTAAGGATATACAAATCTGACAATTACCAAAGATAGGACACAGGCAAAAAACTCCAAATTTGGTTTGACAGTAGAAAATGTGAAAACTTACAAAACTAAATGTGTGCTAAATAACATTAATCATGAATTGTCAAAGCAAATCCTATTGTTTGTTTCATTAGTCTGACCTATTCCCAGAAGGTGCTAAATGTCAGTGTTCTCTCCATGTAACTACCTCATGCTTTTTGAATTGTATTTTAAAGTGATCAGTAGACTGATAAGTGCTCAACTTCCTGATTTACTGAAGGCTCTTAATGTGAAGGGCAAATACCACTTTTAATCTGATTTTCAGGAATGTTAGAACATATGTTCCATGGGAACGATAAACAACAATGCCATCGACTCATGCTAATTCCTTGAGTTTAAAAAAACTTCTAATATAATATTACTATATAAATATATATATATATATATATATATATATATATATATATATATATATATACTTATATATGCAAAAGGTGGCTACTTTGGAGAACCTAGGATATAAGACATTTTTTTCAGTTGTTTCACACTTAATTCATAGTTTTGATGCCTTCAGTGTGAATTTGCAATTTTCATAGTCGCAAAAATACAGAAAAATCTTTAAATGAGGTGTGTCCAAACTTTTGCTCTGTACTGTATATATATATATATATATATATATATATATGTATATATATATATATATATATATATATATATATATACGCAGTATATACATACCATTGAAACTAGAGGTTTACATAACCTATATAAAAAGACACACATGTATGATGTTTTTCACAATATCTGACATGAAATGAGAATAAATTTATCCTGTTTTAAGTCAATTAGGATTACCATAATCTAATATATAAAGCTGAATGTGTGTATGTATGTATGTATGTATGTGTGTATGTATGTCCGGGATTGGCATCTGAACCATGGCAGCTACAGCCACAAAATTTTGCAGTCACACGTCTGGACCCCGAGAGCATCATAGGCTATGTTGTGAGGTGAAATTTTAACCCCGCGCTTTCCAATTCACCAAACAATTTTGCCCCTATCTACATAATGGGGAAAAAAATGAAAGGAAAAGTGTTGGAGGCAAATTAACAGCTGCCAGATGTGAACAAGGGGGACTTAATGAATGAGAGCGATGGCGCCAAAGAGTATATACTGTACAGTTGCTAAGGTGGGGCCCCCGACATGGGATAATCACCACACCACCACGGGGATATGAACACACACACAAAATGCGCCACACACTACCATGTGCTCGAACACATATACCACCCTCAGCGCACATTTCACCACACATACACCAACCTCGCCACATAAAAGTTGAAACACAAAAGTCACCGCTCAAAACTCGCCACGCGCAAAACTCTCCACATGCAAAACTCGCCGCACGTGCAAAACTCACCTCATGGAAAACTCGCCACACGCAAAACTTGCACACGCGGAAAAATTGCCACATGCACAAAAGTTGCAACACATGCAAAAGTTGCCTCACACAAAACTTGCACATACTCAAAAGGCACCACACATAAAACTCGCCACGCGCAAAACTCGCCATGCACAAATCTTGCTGCACACAACTTGCTACACTAACCTGTCACATGCAACTCGACACACAAAAAGTTGCTACACACGTCGCCACACAAAACTCATCTCACAAAAGTCACTACATGCATGTGGCCACACGCAACTCAACACACACAACTTGACACACGAAACTCGCCCTAAAACACACACAAGTCTGGTATTATCCTTCAAAAATAAAAATCTGATTAATAAGCTGACAAACTACAAGAGCAACAAATGTACCATATAGGAATCCGGCAGCTGTCAGTCACATGACCAGTCTAATGTGTATGTGTGAGCTAATATATACTGCCAGGGGGTGGGCTTACTGTTGGCTGGAGATTTGTCAGGCTGCCAATTTAGCTTACAAATACTGAGGTAGAAATACTGACCAAATAACGAGTGAATGAGGTCTAATACAGGAGGAGATGACATACAGATATATACTATACTAGATGGCAGCCCGATTCTAAAGAATCGGGAGTCTAGAATCCATATATACTTTATTTATTCAAATGTAAGAATAATACAATTAATAAATAATAGTAAGAAAGAACAAAAAATGGCTGCACTCACCAGCTCTTGACAATTCTTGTTATTTAAGGTACAGTTACACAGGATCCATGAACATGCTTATGAGGGGAGGAATGAAAGACATCAGACAACAACTTTGCGTGTTGTGGCAAATGCCACAACAACGGTTCTTTGCTTAAGAACAATAATGTAAATAATAAATAATATGTATCAATAACTATGTATATTGGTATGTTCTATGACATTTTAAAATATTTCATTATTATGTGGAAAAGCTCTTAGTACCCATACTGGCGCATACTTGTGTGCCCATCAGGTATTTTCACAGTAATTTTACATCTGATGGGTTGGTATGAAACGTTTTTAATCATCTCTTGGGCTTAGCTAAGCCTTCATTTTAAATAATTCTAATAAGTACAACAGAAATAAAAGCCTTTTTGTGTATCCAAATTTTTTGTGTTTATTTTTACAGAAGTGTAAAATTTAAGAAATCAACGTTCATAGTACACCGATGGGCTAATATAAGCATGCCTATCAACCACGTCACGGTAGCCTTTGAACTGATGGGTCCTAACTAACTGATTCCTATTTCTTAATACTCAAACCTCTTTCACATCTGCATGTTTCTGATATTTGCAGAAGTAATGTTAAAAACAATACAACTTCCACACTTGGCACCAAAGAACTGACCTACAACACACTTTCAGCAAGTGCCATGCAATGTAGATGAAGCTTGGAGTTAACTTGCAGTAAATGCGGCAAACGCGGCTTCGACAATTGCATTAAATGCAGCCACAACAAAAACACTGGTAAGTGGAGATTTTGTGGCGAAAACTGCAGAAACCACATGTGCCGCACCTGCCGCAAGTGAAGTACAAATTCCGTATACATTGCATGCAACTTACAGCAAGAGTGGCGTGGGTCAGCCCTTAGGCAGGAAGTGCAGAAATAGCCTTTTTTCCACCATAAATTCTCCAAATAGCAGAAAAATGTTGATGTGAAAGCAAAATCTCTATTCTTTCCCTATCTATCTAAATATGTACCTATCTATATATCTATTTCTATGTACAGAACACACCTGGAGATAGAGATGTGTGTGAACAGCCATCCCACCCGTCTCTTACCTGTTCACAAAAACCTCACCCTTTTTAAAAACAAAATGAAATCTCTCAGCAGCTATACTGCTGGAGCTTCAAATACAGGTTCCTAACACCAAATACAGGCATTTGGATGATACACATCTTACATCTTGTACTTAATGTGTGTTCTACTTACCTATAAAAATATGTATTGATATATCATATTTCTAAATTTATGTAGATATGATATAGAGTTATTAACCCTATATGCTAATGAGTACGTATGTTATATACGTATTTCCTACATAAGTACTTAAAATCTATATGTCTATGGCTACACTAATTTTTTTTTGTTTTTGTTTTTTTTCCTTATCTCTATACATAGAATTTGCCTATTGCTGTCTATGTTATTAGAAAAACTGAATAATGAAAAAAAAGAAAAGTAACTTTAAACTAAAATATTTTTGCAGATAATATTACGTGTGAAGACTTTAGTACTATCAGCCAATAATTGTCCTTGAAGTGGTGTATTAACCACTTTAACCCTCACATTGCAACATTGCTTCACCCTGGAAAAAGCAACATACAATTGACCATGGGCAAAAGCAGGTTCTGGTAGATAAATGCCAACTCGATGGAGGGTCTGGCCTTGAGATTTATTTATGGTCATTGCAAATGCGGGCTTGATGGGAAATTGTCTCTGTCTTAATTTAAAAGGTAATCCAGTCTCTGATGGACACAAATCAATTCGTGGAATGAAAACCACATTTCCTGCTGCTGACCCACTAATTACTTTAGCCAGTATGATATTGGCATGTAAGGCAGTGACAATGAGCCGCGTACCATTGCAGAGACCTTTGTTCGTGTTCAGATTACGTAATAACATGACAATGGTGCCAATTTTAAGTTTCAGCCGATGTGAAGGCATTCCAGTTGGTGTTAGTGAATTCAAAAACTCAAGTGGGTATTGATCGAGGTCATCAGCTTCATCAGGATCGATGGAATCATCACTGATATATTCAGTATAGTCACCTATCAATAAATCCATGACTTGGGAATTGACTTTCTCAACGTCCTCATTTTTTGGACATAAAATTGCATGAGATGCAGCTGTATTTATGCTTTCGGTGTCATTCACATCAATACAAAGATTATCTCCAAAAATTTCAATTATTAAAGAGCCAGTGCATACCATGTCTGGAGGAATTTCAATTACATCATCTCCAAGGTTATGTTCATTAGATAGTTCACCATTTCCCAGTTGAAGCAACCAACTGCTGTAGTGAGGATCAATGGAGCGCATGTTGTTAATAAGTGGCAGGCGAGTAAAATGTTGCCAGTGTTGTGAATATTTTATACAGCTCTCTACAACATCAGTTCTTGTCCCATGAGGGATGACAGGAAGACATTGTCTAAAGTCGCCTCCAAAAACAATCACTTTACCTCCAAACGGTGTTTTTTCTTTGTGAGCTACATTTGTTGTCATGACATCACGTAAAACTCTATCAATGACATGCAATGCATATTTGGATAGCATTGTGCACTCATCAATAATAAAAAGTTTAGTGCTGTGCAAATCTTTTGCTGCATCGGTATCATTCTTAATCCTGGAAACAGATGTTTCATTCACAGGAATTGGAATCCCATAAAGAGAATGAATGGTTCGTCCACCTTGTAGCAAGTTGGCGGAAATTCCAGTAGTGGCAGCAGGTGACACAATGTCTCCTTGTCCTCTTAGCTGATGTAGGAGTAGATGATATAGGTACGTTTTTCCGCTGCCACCAGGACCATCAAGGAAAAAACACTTTGCTGTAGAATTAGTGTCTTCTAAAGCTTGAGTGATAGCATCAAAAGCAAAAAGTTGGTTCTCATTTAGAGTAGCTTTCATTTCAGCAGCTGCTGATAACTCATAATCTTTATCATACTGTGGGAGGAGGTGTTGTTTCTTGACTGGACGTGGCAAATTAAAATCAGTATAAGTTTTGCCATGAGCTTTAAGAACATGTTGGACATCTGTCATAGCATAGCCTTCACAATTGACACACTCCAGAGTGTCAGAGTGGTATGCATAGCAGTAGTCTTCTACAAAGTGTTCCTTAAATTCATCCCATAAGTCCCGAGGTTTAGTTGGAGGACCAAAAATACAAATGTAGGCAAACATGTCACGTAGCTGTGCTGGCATGTTGAGAATACTGGCATCAAGTAATGTATTTCTCCACAGACTATCATCAAATAGTAAGCCAAGAGCTAATGCCGCATCTTTGAAGGTTTCATGTGTGACTCCGTGTACAGTTTTTATGCTGTCAAAACTGGTTGCACCTTTGACATGTAACAATAACAATCTTAAATAGTAGCGTTCTTGGTCTTTCACACTGACAGTATACATTCGTCCAATCACAGAACCACCTGCTCGCTTTCTAACTTCCCAAGAACCTTCTTTCCAAAAATAGTTTTCAGGAATTTCACGGTATAAATAAATATGAGCATGATGGTCGTTCTGATTAAGCTTGACGTAGGCCATAAGTGTAGAATTTTGATGGAGCTTTTGTTTGATGTTTCCAATAGAGTCATCCTCATGAAAATAGAGTGGCTGAGAATGCGGTAGATGTACAGCAAGGCGAATGATGCTATGAGATTGTTTATGCATTGGATATGAGAATATTCGCCAAGCTGCCTCTGGTGCACTGACATATCTTGAATCCATGAATTGGTGTGTTTCATCATGTTGGATGTTAGTCTGGCAGATTTCAAGATTGGCTTTATCATGTCCTTTGTAGACGTATTTAAATAAATATTTCACAGCCTGAATGGAACCACAAACTTCGACATTTATATGGCACTTGTATTTTAATAGCAGGAACGGATTATATGGAACCACCCACAAATTGTCAATCATGTTAGAATGGTGTTGAAAAGATGGGCCAAAGTGTCTGCGATAAGTAGGATAGGCGTCCTTAGCTATGATGGTTCTTGGTTGCAAATCTTTAGGGAAACCTTTTGTACACTTCCCCAGATCCATACAGGGAGAATTTGGGTTGTGTTCTCCACACGGACCATGAATCATATGTTGGAGAACAATTTTATGGAGCTGAGGGTAGTGGGTAGGATTGGGAATTTCAGCCCACACTGTATTGTCTATGTCCTCCTCAGTCCTTAATTTGGAGTTGCTGTCCAGAATAATCAAAATGTGAGCATGTGGAAGGCCACATTTTTGAAATTCAATTACATGAACCATAGCGCAAACTTTCCCAAATAATCCGTTGTTAATGTCTTTTAAGAGTGCTTCCAGTTTTATTTTGAAAACACGTGCCACCAAATCAGGTCTATGTTCCACACGCTGTCAAGGTTCCAAATTCTCAGTAATCTCATTCCATTTCGGATTACAGGTCATGGTGATGAATAGATCAGGACGACCATATTTAGTCACAATAGCCATGGCATCCTGGTACCGCTGCTGCATATTCCTGGGACTGCCTTCAAACGAAGATGGTAAAATGACCATTTTTCCAATGGGGATGCCCTTCTCAATGGATTTTTTCTGGAGATGTTCCTGGAGTACACAATAATCCTCTACTTTCAAATCCTTTTGGTGTTGACGGATATAATTTAGGCGATTTGCCTCGATTTTCACATAAGCATCCACTAAGTACTGCTGAGTGAGTTTGCCACCATTCAGGAGTGGATTAAACTGATTACGGACAGACAGCACATAGCAGTAATATTGCAGTTGTGTAACTCTGCGTGGACTTTGCCCTTGTTGCTTGAGGCCATCATGCCAGCCCTGGTCTCCGTAAGGGAAAAATAAAGGATAGAGTAAAGCATCTAAATTACTGTGTAGAATGCTGACCTGTTGTGTTCTTGGCGCCAAAGGATTTTTGGGGTCCGGTTGTAAATGTATTAAAATATCACGATTAAATGGTGGCTCTCCATTGTCATTTTCAAATACGACAGCAACTTCATTGACAGTTGGATTATTATATCGGCGAGGGTCTTGATTCCGATCTTGTTTAAGGGCCATGATGATATTTGGCATGAGAGTGCCATTAGCTTCAGCTTTAAGATGTTCTTCATGTTCCACATCTCGTAACATTTTGTAGGCAGCAACAAAGGGATTCACATTGTCTAACTGAAGAGCAATTATACTCATCAAAGTGGGATGACATTTTTGATTTTGTTCACAGTTTAAACGTTGTTCATTCGCGGTAGCGGTATCCAAAATATACAGTTGGGCATAAGCTGGAACTTGATCATCACTGGGATGTAGGGTTCCAGTACGATGATATATTTGTCCATGTATACGGAAACAGTAAGGGCCATGTCCAGGTGGAGGGGATATATTGGCACCCATGGAGGCGAAAGCAAATGAGCTGTTAATACTACGAATATTTTCCATGAGATTCTTACTGAACTCACTCTCCCCTGTCAGCAATCGTTTAAAGACCTCGGGATATTGGGGTATAGGTATATGCACTTTACTCTTGTGACAACACAGAGTAAAATTTTTATCTGCTGGTATCTCAGCATTAAAATGTAATGCTTGACAATGTTCACATAAATAGTTCATAGGACCACAGGAGTGTTCTACTATGGTACTGTCATCATTAGTAAAACCTGTAGGATGTTGAGGTACAGGTTGTGGTAACGGAGCATTGGAATGTTTCTTTAAGCCAACATATATAAAGCGTGGACCTGGTAGAGGATCTTCACTGTCCACAGATTCAATCACTGAGGAGTTGGAAGGTGTATCGTGGTCAGGGTTTATTAATATGGAGGTGCAAGCGGTTTTTTTGCGCCGTTCACGGCGTGCACCAGCTGCATTTGGTAATGGTTTGTTTGTTGCCTTAGAAGAGTCAGGTGTGAAGCATGTCTTATAAGCAGACTTAACGGTGTACAGGCGACGTTGTTTATCATTTGGAGTGTAAGTAGGACAGTGTTTGCGCTTACGTGCAGATTTACCAACGGTTAAAGGAGCTTGAGGCTGCACACATTCTATGAATGGAGACAAAGAATCTGTATTGTGGGCAGAATCTATGACTGAGGACGTGGAAATATTATGTTTGCAACGTTGAGAGTGTGCAGCAGCAGCTTTATTACTTAATCAATTAGTTTTGTCCTCAAAAGACTCATTAGTAATGCGTTTATTGCAAGCAGCATTAACAGTGTCCAGGTGCTTCTGTCTGTCCTCTGTAGTCTCGTTAGCACGCTGTTTGCGCTTACGTGCGGCATCGGCGGCTTTTCGCTCTGCGTCATTGGTATACTTATTATCAGACCTGATGTTACGTGCGCCATCAGCAGCTTTGGGCTCTGTGTCATTAGTATACTTAACAGTGTCCAGGCGCTTGCATCTCTCCTCTGTACTCTTGTTAGCACGCTGTTTGCGCTTAAGTGCAGCATCGGCGGCTTTTCGCTCTGCATCATTACCATACTTTATATCAGACCTGATCTTACGTGCGCCATCAGCAGCTTTGGACTCTGTGTCATTAGTATACTTAACAGTATCCAGGCACTTGCATCTATCCTCTGTACTCTTGTTAACACGCTGTTTACGCTTACGTGCGCATCGGCGGCTTTTCGCTCTGCATCATTACCATACTTTATATCAGACCTGATCTTACGTGCGCCATCAGCAGCTTTGGACTCTGTGTCATTACTATACTTAACAGTGTCCAGGCGCTTGCATCTATCCTCTGTACTCTTGTTAGCACGCTGTTTACGCTTACGTGCGGCATCGGCGTCTTTTTGCTCTGCATTATTAGTATACTTTATATCAGACCTAATCTTACGTGCGCCATCAGCAGCTTTGGGCTCTGTGTCATTAGTATCCTTACTATTAGAGCTCATGTTGGCTAAGCTAAACAGCTTTAAGCATGGTGGTGGCAAACAACAGGTTAATAAGAGGCAGTGTCAGGTAGTAGGAAAATAGCCAGTTAATAATAGGCAATAGTTCTTTGCAGGAATACAGATATTAATAAATAGGCAGTTTATATTGCAGATAAATTGCTGGGCAATAATGGACAATGTCCTTATGTGGCAAATAATAGAGCAATATACCCAGTGTGGCAAAGAAGAGGTTAATAAACGGCAGTCTCTCAGTATAACAGTCAGTGAATAATAGGCAGTATATGGAGAAAACACCAAACAAAAGTTCAAAATTGGTGTGAAAATGTCACTGAACCACTTCACAACTAAATATATATAGTTTTGGTAAATGGTATTATCATTTTTTTGACGAAATTCAGCAGGAGCTTGAAGAGCGACGTCACTGGGACCGCCTCCACGCAGTAGAAACTTGCTGTGAGGTAAAAATAAAAAAATCACACCGAAATGGCGGGCGGAGTGTGTCACAGTACGGCACATTTCTGATTGGTCGCTCGCTGCAGGCGGCAACCAATCAGAAAAGTGCCGCGCACCACGAAGGCATATATCTTTGTCCACCCTGAGCGGGTGTAGGACGCTGGTGACGTCACTTATCTCCGGACATTATCTCCGGACAAAGCCACGGAAGTTGGCACAAATTGCCGGAAGTAGTATTCTAGGCAATTATATTAGATTGTCCTGTCACCAGCCATGTGTACGATTATCGGCCAAAAGCCTCTCTGGAACCAATAATCACCCCATGTAAAGGTATCTTTATAAGTTAAAGATTCAGAATACTATGACTTTTATCATATCCTGAACTGTCAAGTTTTTTATGAACTGTTAAGGTTTTCTGGTTGAAGTAAAAAAAACTCTGAGTGTTTACAGTTTGAAACCATAAAATGTTGAAAAATTATGTCATTCTTGAGTATATCACTCAATGGTGCTCATAAACGTGTCAAATTTGATCTATAATATACTTTAATATACGTTACTTTAATCTTTAATATACTTAAGAACAGGGCCCCAGACATCACACAGGGGGTCTGAAACACCGCACAGTGGTCCAAAATATCGCTGTGCTCTGCCTGGGGCCCCATATGCTGCCTGGGGCCCCTGTGCTCTGCCTGGGGCCCCATATGCTGCCTGGGGCCCCTGTGCTCTGCCTGGGGCCACTGTGCTCTGCCTGGGGCCCCATATGCTGCCTGGGGCCCCTGTGCTCTGCCTGGGGCCCCTGTGCTCTGCCTGGGGCCCCATGTTCTGCCTGGGGCCACTGTGCTCTGCCTGGGGCCCCATAGGCTGCCTGGGGCCCCTGTGCTCTGCCTGGGACAGCTGTGCTCTGCCTGTGGCCCCATATGCTGCCTGGGGCCCCTGTGCTCTGCCTGGGGCCCCATATGCTGCCTGGGGCCCCTGTGCTCTGCCTGGGGCCCCATATGCTGCCTGGGGCCCCGTGCTCTGCCTGGGACCACTGTGCTCTGCCTGGGGCCCCATATGCTGCCTGGGGCCCCTGTGCTCTGCCTGGGGCCACTGTGCTCTGCCTGGGGCCCCATATGCTGCCTGGGGCCCCTGTGCTCTGCCTGGGGCCCCAAATGCTGCCTGGGGCCCCTGTGCTCTGCCTGGGGCCCCTGTGCTCTGCCTGGGGCCCCTGTGCTCTGCCTGGGGCCACTGTGCTCTGCCTGGGGCCCCATATGCTGCCTGGGGCCCCTGTGCTCTGCCTGGTGCCCCATATGCTGCGTGGGGCCCCTGTGCTCTGCCTGGGGCCCCTGTGCTCTGCCTGGGGCCCCATGTTCTGCCTGGGGCCACTGTGCTCTGCCTGGGGCCCCATAGGCTGCCTGGGGCCCCTGTGCTCTGCCTGGGACCACTGTGCTCTGCCTGGGGCCCCATATGCTGCCTGGGGCCCCTGTGCTCTGCCTGTGGCCACTGTGCTCTGCCTGGGGCCCCATATGCTGCCTGGGGCCCCTGTGCTCTGCCTGGGGCCCCATATGCTGCCTGGGGCCCCTGTGCTCTGCCTGGGGCCACTGTGCTCTGCCTGGGGCCCCATATGCTGCCCTGTGCTCTGCCTGGGGCCCCATAGGCTGCCTGGGGCCCCTGTGCTCTGCCTGGGACCACTGTGCTCTGCCTGGGGCCCCATATGCTGCCTGGGGCCCCTGTGCTCTGCCTGGGGCCACTGTGCTCTGCCTGTGGCCCCATATGCTGCCTGGGGCCCCTGTGCTCTGCCTGGGGCCCCATATGCTGCCTGGGGCCCCTGTGCTCTGCCTGGGGCCCCATAGGCTGCCTGGGGCCCCTGTGCTCTACCTGGGACCACTGTGCTCTGCCTGGGGCCCCATATGCTGCCTGGGGCCCCTGTGCTCTGCCTGGGGCCCCTGTGCTCTGCCTGGGGCCCCATGTTCTGCCTGGGGCCACTGTGCTCTGCCTGGGGCCCCATAGGCTGCCTGGGGCCCCTGCGCTCTGCCTGGGACCCCATATGCTTCCTGGGGCCCCTGTGCTCTGCCTGGGGCCACTGTGCTCTGCCTGGGGCCCCATATGCTGCCTGGGGCCCCTGTGCTCTGCCTGGGGCCCCATATGCTGCCTGGGGCCCCTGTGCTCTGCCTGGGGCCCCTGTGCTCTGCCTGGGGCCCCATGTTCTGCCTGGTGCCCCTGTGCTCTGCCTGGGGCCACTGTGCTCTGCCTGGGGCCCCATATGCTGCCTGGGGCCCCTGTGCTCTGCCTGGGGCCCCATATGCTGCCTGGGGCCCCTGTGCTCTGCCTGGGGCCCCTGTGCTCTGCCTGGGGCCACAGTGCTCTGCCTGGGGCCCCATAAGCTGCCTGGGGCCCCTGTGCTCTGCCTGGGGCCACTGTGCTCTACCTGGGGCCCCATATGCTGCCTGGGGCCCCTGTGCTCTGCCTGGGGCCCCATATGCTGCCTGGGGCCCCTGTGCTCTGCCTGGGGCCCCATGTTCTGCCTGGGGCCCCTGTGCTCTGCCTGGGGCCACTGTGCTCTGCCTGGGGCCCCATATGCTGCCTGGGGCCCCTGTGCTCTGCCTGGGGCCCCATATGCTGCCTGGGGCCCCTGTGCTCTGCCTGGGGCCCCATGTTCTGCCTGGGGCCACTGTGCTCTGCCTGGGGCCCCATAGGCTGCCTGGGGCCCCTGTGCTCTGCCTGGGACCACTGTGCTCTGCCTGGGGCCCCATATGCTGCCTGGGGCCCCTGTGCTCTGCCTAGGGCCACTGTGCTCTGCCTGGGGCCCCATATGCTGCCTGGGACCCCTGTGCTCTGCCTGGGTGTAGGACACTGGTGACGTCACTTATCTCCGGACATTAGCTCCGGACATTAGCTCCGGACATTAGCTCCGGACAAAGCCACGGAAGTTGGCACAAATTGCAGGAAGTAGTATTCTAGGCAATTATATATTAGATACAGGAGGAGATGACACACAGGTATATACTATATGCAGGAGGAGATGACACACAGATATATACTATATACAGGAGAGATGACACACAGGTATATACTATATAGAGGAGGAGATGACATACAGGTACATACTACATACAGCAGGAGATGACATACAGGTATATACTATATACAGAAGGAGATGACACACAGGTATATACTATATACAGGAGCAGATTACCTACAGGTATATAGTATATACAGGAGGAGATGACATACAGGTATATGCTATGTATAGGAGGAGATGACATACAGGTATATACTATATAAAGGAGGAGATGACACACAGATATATACTATATATAGGTGAGATGACACACAGGTATATACTATATACTGGAGGAGATTACATACAGGTATATACTATATATAGGAGGAGATGACATACAGGTATATACTATATACAGGGGAGATGACACACAGCAGGTATATACTATATACAGGGGAGATGACATACTGGTATATACTATATACAGGAGATGACATACAGGTGTATTCTATATATAAGGGAGATGACAAACATGTATATACTGAAGTGAAAATGAGAGGTGTGAGGTGAAAATGAAAAGGTGTGAGTGCAAAATGAGAGGAGTGAGGGAAAATAGTGGAGTGATCGGAAAATGACAGATGTGAGGTCGAAATGACAAGTGTTAGGGGGGAATGGGAGGAGTGAGGGGGAAAATAAGAGGAGTGAGGGGGAAAATGAGAGATGTGAGGGAGAAAATGAGAGATGTGAGGGGGAAAATGAAAGATGTGATGGGGAAAATGAGAGGCGTGATGGGAAAATAAGAGAAGTGAGGTGCTATAACTAACCACAGATATTTACTATGCCCAGGCAACGCCGGGCTCTTCAGCTAGCTTAGATTTACAATCTCCATGCTTTTCTCATGGTCAACTTTATGTGGCCTGTTCAAGAGTTGGAACAGCCAAAAATCTGTTTGTCTTTGCACCTGAAGGAAAAACTAAGAATGTCGTTTATCAAAAGGCTCTCGAATAAGTAGTAGAAGATTACTTCACATTACTTGGCCAATTTAGTTAAATCTGTGTGGAATATCTCTGGTGTTGAAATATATGTTGTAAAATGCTTCTATTAGCTTAGTTTTTGCCTTTTAATAATTACATTTCTATCTATTTGTTTTGTGGTTTTTTTGTGCAGAATAAATTTTTGTTAACACATTCTATTTTGCTAACAGCAGTTATTACCCCGGGCGAAGCCGGGTAGTACAGCTAGTCTAATATATAAAGCTGAATGTGTGTATGTATGTGTGTATGTATGTCCGGGATAGGCATCTGAACCGTCGCAGCTACAGCCACAAAATTTTGCACAGTCACACGTCTGGACCCCGAGAGCGTCATAGGCTATGTTGTGAGGTGAAATTTTAACCCTGCGCTTTCCAATTCACCAAACAATTTTGCCCCTATCTACATAATGGGGAAAAAGTGAAAGGAAAAGTGTTGGAGGCGTCGCAGCTACAGGCACAAAATTTTGCACAGTCACACGTCTGGACCCCGAGAGCGTCATAGGCTATGTTGTGAGGTGAAATTTTAACCCCGCGCTTTTCAATTCACCAAACAATTTTGCCCCTATCTACATAATGGGGAAAAAGTGAAAGGAAAAATGTTGGAGGCGTCGCAGCTACAGGCACAAAATTTTGCACAGTCACACGTCTGGACCCTGAGAGCGTCAAAGCTATGTTGTGAGGTGAAATTTTAACCCCGCGCTTTCCAATTCACCAAACAATTTTGCCCCTATCTACATAATGGGGAAAAAATGAAAGGAAAAGTGTTGGAGGCAAATTAACAGCTGCCAGATGTGAACAAGGGGGACTTAAAGAATGAGAGCGATGGCGCCAAAGAGTATATACTGTACAGTTGCTAATGTGGGGCCCCGACATGGGATAATCACCACACCACCACGGGGATATGAACACACACACAAAATGCGCCACACACTACCACGTGCTCAAACACATATACCACCCTCAGCGCACATTTCACCACACATACACCAACCTCGCCACATAAAAGTTGAAACACAAAAGTCGCAGCTCAAAACTCGCCACATGCAAAACTCTCCACATGCAAAACTCGCCACACGTGCAAAACTCACCTCATAGAAAACTCGCCACACGCAAAACTTGCACACGCGGAAAAATTGCCACATGCACAAAAGTTGCAACACATGCAAAAGTTGCCTCACACAAAACTTGCACATACTGAAAAGGCACCACACATAAAACTCGCCATGCGCAAAACTCGCCATGCGCAAAACTTGCTGCACACAACTTGCTACACTAACCTGTCACATGCAACTCGACACACAAAAAGTTGCTACACGCATGTTGCCACACAAAACTCATCTCACAAAAGTCGCTACATGCATGTCGCCACACGCAACTCAACACACACAACTTGACACACGAAACTCGCCCTAAAACACACACAAGTCTGGTATTATCCTTCAAAAATAAAAATCTGATTAATAAGCTGAAAAACTACAAGAGCAACAAATGTACCATATAGGAATCCGGCAGCTGTCAGTCACATGACCAGTCTAATGTGTATGAGTGAGCTAATATATACTGCCAGGGGGTGGGCTTACTGTTGGCTGGAGATTAATCAGGCTGCCAATTTAGCTTACAAATACTGAGGTAAAAATACTGACCAAATAACGTGTGAACGAGGTCTAATACAGGAGGAGATGACATACAGATATATACTATATACAGGAGGAGATGACACACAGGTATATACTATTTACAGGGGAGATGACACACAGGTATATACTATATGCAGGAGGAGATGACACACAGATATATACTATATACAGGAGAGATGACACACAAGTATATACTATATAGAGGAGGAGATGACATACAGGTACATACTACATACAGCAGGAGATGACATACAGGTATATACTATATACAGAAGGAGATGACACACAGGTATATACTATATACAGGAGCAGATTACCTACAGGTATATAGTATATACAGGAGGAGATGACATACAGGTATATGCTATGTATAGGAGGAGATGACATACAGGTATATACTATATACAGGAGGAGATGACACACAGATATATACTATATATAGGTGAGATGACACACAGGTATATACTATATACAGGAGGAGATTACATACAGGTATATACTATATATAGGAGGAGATGACATACAGGTATATACTATATACAGGGGAGATGACACACAGCAGGTATATACTATATACAGGGGAGATGACATACAGGTATATACTATATACAGGAGATGACATACAGGTGTATACTATATATAAGGGAGATGACAAACATGTATATACTGAGGTGAAAATGAGAGGTGTGAGGTGAAAATGAAAAGGTGTGAGTGCAAAATGAGAGGAGTGAGGGAAAATAGTGGAGTGATCAGAAAATGACAGATGTGAGGTTGAAATGACAAGTGTTAGGGGGGAATGAGAGGAGTGAGGGGGAAATTAAGAGGAGTGAGGGGGAAAATGAGAGGTGTGAGGGAGAAAATGAGAGATGTGAGGGGGAAAATGAAAGATGTGATGGGGAAAATGAGAGGCGTGATGGAAAAATAAGAGAAGTGAGGTGCTATAACTAACCACAGATATTTACTATGCCCAGGCAACGCCGGGCTCTTCAGCTAGCTTAGATTTACAATCTCCATTCTCTTCTCATGGTCAACTTTATGTGGCCTGTTCAAGAGTTGGAACAGCCAAAAATCTGTTTGTCTTTGCACCTGAAGGAAAAACTAAGAATGTCGTTTATCAAAAGGCTCTCGAATAAGTAGTAGAAGATTACTTCACATTACTTGGCCAATTTAGTTAAATCTGTGTGGAATATCTCTGGTGTTGAAATATATGTTGTAAAATGCTTCTATTAGCTTAGTTTTTGCCTTTTAATAATTACATTTCTATCTATTTGTTTTGTGGGTTTTTTGTGCAGAATAAATTTTTGTTAACACATTCTATTTTGCTAACAGCAGTTATTACCCCGGGCGAAGCCGGGTAGTACAGATAGTTGTTAATATTTTCCAAGTGCCAGAATAATTAATATTTTAAGGCATTGTTATTACTTACTGCAAAGTCAAAAGTTTACATATACAGTATTTCATTAGTGTTTGGTACCATTGCCCTTAAACTGAATCACTTGTTTCAAACGTTTAGGCTATCCTTCCACAAGCTTCTCACAATAGTTGATCGGAATTTGGGCCTATTCCTCCAGACAAAACTGGTGTACCTGACCACGGTTTGTAGGTTGCCTTGCTAGCACCTGCCTTTTCAACTTTGTCCATAAACTTTCAATAAAATTGTGATCAGAGCTCTGTGAATTGACACTTTAATAAAGAGACACAAGTTTCATTTAGGAGCCTCTAAAAGCCAGCATTGGTCTTTGTCCAGCATTTGACAATGTAAAGTGGTAAGGAATATGTATGCCCTATATAACGAGCAGTTTGTGAGAAGACATATTTGCTGATAAGGGACAACTGAACACTAGTGTTGAGCATTCCGATACCGCAAGTATCGGGTATCGGCCGATACTTGCGGTATCGGAATTCCGATACCGGGATTCCGATACTTGCCGCGTATCGGATACCGGAATCGGAAGTTCCAAGATTCCAAATGCAGAAATTCAGCCAATGAGAATGATTCCAAGTGTGGGCACATCCTGTTTAGCATGGAGGGCATGAAACTACTGGCAAGGCTGTGATTGGCTGCTGAAATGATGTCATGATGCAGTTTAAAAGTCGCTGGCGCCATTTTGCGATCACTCTGCTGTGAATTCAGTTAGTGACAGGACGCTGTTTGCTGACTGAGGGACAGTTTAGAGATAGCGATTTGCTTCTTTGTGCTTTCCAAAGGCTAATTTAGCAACCGCTGTGTTCACCTACTATTCACCTTCCTTTTGCCTTGTAGCTAGTGTTGAGCATTCCGATGCTGCAAGTATCGGGTATCGGCCGATACTTGCTGTATCGGAATTCCGATACCGGGATTCCGATACTCTTGTGGTATCGGGTATCGGGTATCGGAACAACATTAATGTTAAAATGTGTAAAATAGAGAATTAAAATAAAAAATATCGCTATACTCACCTGTCCGACGCAGCCGGGACCTCAGCGCAGGAACCGGCAGCGTTGTTTGTTTAAAATTCCCGCTTTTACATGGTTACGCGAAGTCCCGGCTTGTGATTGGTCAGGGCGGCCATGTTGCCGGGCCGCGGACCAATCACAGCAAGCCGTGACGAAAATACGTCACGGCTTGCTGTGATTGGTCCGCGTCCCGGCAACATGGCCGCCATTAACCAATCACAAGCCGTGACGTCACGGGAGGCTGGAAACGCGCTCATTTTAAAAAGGGCGCGTGTCCAGCCTCCCGTGACGTCACGGCTTGTGATTGGTTGCGTCGCGGTCAACCAATCACAAGCCGGGAGGCTGGACACGCGCCCATTTCAAAATGAGCGCGTCCAGCCTCCCGGCTTGTGATTGGTTGATCGCGGCGCAACCAATCACAAGCCGTGACGTCACGGGAGGCTGGACACGCGCCCATTTCAAAATGAGCGCGTCCAGCCTCCCGGCTTGTGATTGGTTGATCGCGGCGCAACCAATCACAAGCCGTGACGTCACGGGAGGCTGGACACGCGCCCATTTTAAAATGAGCGCGTGTCCAGCCTCCCGTGACGTCCCGGCTTGTGATTGGTCAGGGCGGCCATATTGCCGGGACGCGGACCAATCACAGCAAGCCGTGACGTAATTTCGTCACGGCTTGCTGTGATTGGTCCGCGTCCCGGCAACATGGCCGACCTGACCAATCACAAGCCGGGAATTCACGTAACCAAGTAATAGCGCGATTTTTAAACAAACAACGCTGCCGGTTCCCTCGCTGAAGTCCCGGCTGCGTCGGACAGGTGAGTATAGCGATATTTTTTATTTTAATTCTTTCTTTTACACATTTATATGGTTCCCAGGGCCTGAAGGAGAGTTTCCTCTCCTTCAGACCCTGGGAACCATCAGGGATACCGTCCGATACTTGAGTCCCATTGACTTGTATTGGTATCGGGTATCGGTATCGGATTGGATCCGATATTTTGCCGGTATCGGCCGATACTTTCCGATACCGATACTTTCAAGTATCGGACGGTATCGCTCAACACTACTTGTAGCGCTGTTTTCACAGCGATCTGCAAGGTCTGTGTGTGTGTGTGTGAGTGCAGCCCACTCTCTAGTCTGAGTGCAGCCACATAGGCCATCCATAGCTGGTTGTATTCAGTTCAGGGAGGGTGGTTCATTGCCTCATACTGTTCTTTTTTTTTTTTTTTTCAAGTAGTGTAGTCTGCTGCTAATTTATTAAAAATTTTGTGGAAAAACACTACATAGGATAACGTAGAGGAGGGTTTTTGGGCCTTGCAGCGCCGTTTACGGCTGTCTGCACGGTCTCCGTGTGATTGCAGCTCGCCCTGTAGTCTGTGAGCAGCCATAGCCTGGTTGTCTCCAGCTCAAGGTTGTTCACTGCGTCATACCGCCAAATGAATTTTCATTTTGTTTTAAGTAGTGCAGGCTGCTGCACATTTTTTCAAAAAATTCCTATTAGTGTCTTTCCACCCGTCTCCAGCTAATTTGTGGAAAAACACTACATAGGATAACGTAGAGGAGGGTTTTTGGGCCTTGCAGCGCCGTTTACGGCTGTCTGCACGGTCTCCGTGTGACTGCAGCTCGCCCTGTAGTCTGTGAGCAGCCATAGCCTGGTTGTCTCCAGCTCAGGGTTGTTCACTGCGTCATATCACCAAATCAATTTTCATTTTGTTTTAAGTAGTGCAGGCTGCTGCACATTTTTTCAAAAAATTCCTATTAGTGTCTTTCCACCCGTCTCCAGCTAATTTGTGGAAAAACACTACATAGGATAACGTAGAGGAGGGTTTTTGGGCCTTGCAGCGCCGTTTACGGCTGTCTGCACGGTCTCCGTGTGACTGCAGCTCGCCCTGTAGTCTGTGAGCAGCCATAGCCTGGTTGTCTCCAGCTCAGGGTTCTTCACTGCGTCATACCGCCAAATCAATTTTCATTTTGTTTTAAGTAGTGCAGGCTGCTGCACATTTTTTCAAAAAAATCCTATTAGTGTCTTTCCACCCGTCTCCAGCTAACTTGTGGAAAAACACTACATAGGATAACGTAGAGGAGGGTTTTTGGGCCTTGCAGCGCCGTTTACGTCTGTCTGCACGGTCTCCGTGTGACTGCAGCTCTATCCGTTGTCAGTTCAGCCCCCAAAAAATAAATAAATAATAAAATTCACCAAACACACCAGTTACACCACTTTACATTTGTGTAGGCCACATTAGCTCATATTAAAGTCTAGTCCACACTTTAGAAAATTAGTGTTTCTTATACCTGTTAGGAGGAGTTGTTCAGGAATAAGCACACAAAGCCGTTAGTACTTTTCTGCTTATCTTTATCAGTCAACCAAGATGAAGAAGGCAGTGAGTAAGGCACGTGGGCGTGGGCGCGGAGCAGGGAGGGGACGTGGGGATTCTGTGCCTGCTGCGGGCACCAGTGACTCATCAGCACCCACTTTCACCAGGCAACAGTCATTCATGCGCAGCTTTGTGTCAGAGCGCCGTACACCGCTGCTGCATGAAGAACAAATTGAAGCCGTTGTCGGATGGATGGCAGCTAATGCATCAACTTCAATTAGTGCCACATCCTCTCAGACACAGAGCACTGGAGAGCAGCCATCTGTCTCTTCACCACCTGCCAAATTGCCCAGGCAGACAGAGAGCCCAGGACAGGAGCCGTCTCTACTTCTGTTCTCTGAATCTCTTGGCTTGGAAACAGGGGGCCAGCCAAGCAGCATTGGAGAAATGGAAGAAGAGGCAGGGTGCAGTGATGCCCAACAGCTTTTTCTCTCTTCCTCTGAAGAGGCGGGTGGGCCAGTGGCTCCGGTCACCACATCGCAGGCCGCATCAGCTGATGATGACACTCAGGTGCCACTTACTGGTGCGTGCTCTGCTGCTGAGACTACCCAGGAGGAGCAGTTGGGGGCAGAGGGTAGTGTAGATGATGAGGTCCTTGACCCATCTTGGCGTGAGGGACAGGAAGGTGGTGGGAGCAGCTCTGAGGAAGAGATTCCCCGTACGGCCCAAAGAGGGAGAGGGAGGGGGAAGACTGCGGATCCTGCAGCCTCCGCTTTGGCACCCGTTAGGAGCATGTCTCTTCCAAAAGCCAAAAAGGGCGCTCCCAAGACTTGCAGTGCCTGGTCCTTTTTTGACACATTTGCTATGTCAGATGCAAGGTGTGTCATCAAAAAGTCAAAAGAGGTCGAAATGTCAGCAACCTCAATACCTCCAACATGTGGAAACATGTGCGCAACAGGCACCCGGCAGAGTTAGAAAAACACACTGAAGAGCTAGGCCAACCAACAGCGGCAGCTACCACCTCTTCAGCTCGTGTTGCCTCTTCCTCTAGCTCACACGCAGCTGGTTCGGCTTCCTCCCAGGATCGCCGTGGAAGAACCTCTGGCCCTGTTGTCCAGAGACCCGCTGTAATTCCACCCGCAGCACCACTTTCCCAGTCATCAACACACTCCCAGCCCAGTCTACAGCCATCGGTAGTACAGGCATGGGAGAAAAGGCGGCCTTTCTCGTCAAACCACCCACGAGCACAGGCTCTGACTGCAGGCATTGCCAAACTTCTGTCACTGGAAATGCTGTCATTCAGGCTGGTGGAGACTGACAGCTTCCGTGACTTGATGTCATTGGCAGTCCCACAGTACAATGTGCCCAGCCGCTTTTACTTCAGCAGGCAAGCCGTCCCTGCCCTGCACAAGCATGTGGAGGGACACATAAAACACGCGCTACTGAACGCCGTCAGTAGCAAGGTCCACCTCACCACCGATGCGTGGACCAGTCAACATGGACAGGGGCGATACCTTTCCCTCACTGCCCATTGGGTTAATGTCGTTGAGCCGGGTACAGACCGTGCGAGTGGCGCAGGACGTGTCCTGCCCACTCCAAGGATTGCAGGAATCCATTCTGTACGCATTGACTCCTCCTCTTACACCAGTTCCTCAGAATCATCGCTGCAGGAGCCGTCACAGTCCACCTCCACATGGACCCGTGATGAACGTGTACCTGTTACGACCGACATGAGCACAGCCGTGGCCAAACGTCAACAGGCCGTCTTGAAATTAATTTTTTTGGGGAATCGTAGCCACACAGCGCAGGAGCTCTGGAATGCCATCAAGCAGGAGAGCGATGTGTGGTTTGTGCCAGCGAATCTCCAGCCAGGCATGGTAGTGTGTGATAATGGCCGAAATCTGGTGGCAGCTCTGGGCCTCGGCAACCTCACTCACATCCCATGTCTGGCACATGTGCTCAATTTGGTCATGCAGAGCTTTTTGAGGGACTATCCGGATCTTGATGCACTGCTGCACAAGGTCCGCCTAGAGTGTGCTCACTTGCGGCGTTCCAGCACGGCAAAAGCGCGCATTGCGGCTCTGCAGCGCCGACACCGCCTGCCGGAACATCGCATCATATGTGACCTACCTACCAGGTGGAATTCCACGTTACATATGTTGGAGCGGTTGTGTGAGCAGCAGCAAGCTGTAATGGAGTACCAGCTGCTTCAGGCGCAAAGAAGTCGCAGTCAGCGCCGTACAGACTTCACAACCACAGAGTGGGCCACTATGAATGACGTCTGCCAGGTTTTGCGTCCCTTTGATTATTCCACGCGGATGGCGAGTGCAGATGATGCACTAGTCAGCATGACTGTCCCCCTTATCTGCCTGCTTGAAAAATCACTGCAAGCGCTAAGGGATGATGTTGTGGAAGAGGTGGAGGATGAGGATTCACCATTTCCATCATCTTCTGGACAGTCAGCGCCACGTGGTTCCTCACAAACGCGTAGGCAGGGGACAGTTTGTGAGGAGGATGAGGAGGAGTCAATGGAGGAGGAAGACATCCGTCCAGAGGAGGGAGTTACCGAATTGTCCAGTACTCAGTGTGTACAGCGAGGGTGGGGTGATGACAAGCGGGCAGAGATCACGCCTCCAGCAGGGGACAGCATTTCTTGGGCAGTTGGCAGTCTGCAGCACATGGTGGATTACATGCTGCAGTGCCTGAGAAACGACCGCCGAATCGCCCACATTCTCAACATGTCTGATTATTGGGTGTTCACCCTCCTCGATCCTCGCTACCGGGACAACGTAGAAAGCCTCATCACACCGTTGAACCGGGAGCGAAAAATGCGGGAGTACCAAGACACACTGGTCAATTCCATCATCTTCTCCATTCCAACTGAGAGAAGTGCTGCTAGTGCATTCCAAAGCAGCTCAGTGCGTCCAGGCAGTGGTGGAGGCTCTGCACAAAGAGGGAGCAGAAGCAGTGCCTCTGCCCAAGGCAAGACCAGTATGGCCCAACTGTGGCACAGTTTTCTGTGCCCCCCACAAAAGTCTACACCATCACAGACGGCTCCAGTCAGCAGGAGGCAACGGTTCCGTCAGATGGTGACAGACTACATGTCTTGCCCTCTTGCTGTACTCCCAGACGGCTCTTCCCCTTTCAAGTTTTGGGTCTCAAAGCTGGATACATGGCCAGAGCTAAGCCAGTATGCATTGGAGGTGCTGTCTTGCCCTGCGGCCAGTGTATTATCGGAACGTGTCTTTAGTGCTGCAGGTGGTGTACTAACTGACCGTCGCATGCGACTATCCTCCGATAACGTTGACCGGCTTACTTTCCTGAAAATGAACAAGGCCTGGATCTCGCAGGAATTTGCCACTCCTCCTCCTGATTAAATAATTAGGTCACTGTATACGTTATCCAGGTCTCCTGTTGTGTTCATCTTTCTACCACCTGAACTTAAATTCCTGGGCTCCAACACCGCCAGTTGAGGCTCAGAAGTGCCGTCTGCACAGTCAAAACATACGACCCAGTGTTATTGGGTTTCAGTAACGTCACCTGATCCCCAGCTGTGTAGCCGGCAATGTGTCATGCGACCGCCACGCTGACACAACAACTGAAATGTAAGGGAATATGTCCCCCCCCAAGGCGTTTGTTACTGAAAGAGCCACCTTGTGCAGCAGTAATGCTGCACAAGGAAAAGGTAGCTATTTTGGTTTAGCTCCTTGCACACGCAGAACTTAACACTTATAAAATGTGTCCACTGATACCGTAAAACCGTCCCGGAGGTGGGACTTTCCTTCGTAATATGACGCAGCACAGCCGTCATTCCTACCCCCCCGGCGCCGCGCCCCGGCTCCTCAGCGTTGTTTGATTCCGTCCCGGAGCCTGCGCTGTTATGTTATCCCGTGGCCAGGCACACTTAGCGCTGCCCGTCTTCTGGCATCATTTGGTGTCAGGATGGCTGCGCCTGTGCGGCCGCGCTGGCCGAGAGCCCGCCTCGCAGTGTCTTCTGATTTAATCCCACTGGGGGCCTGGGATCCATGGACATGCGCAGTGCATATCTGAACCTCCACCTCTCACTCATCTCCCTATGGCTTCTTCAGACTGTTCGGTGTCAGCTGGTCCCTAATAGCATGCCACGGCCGTGACACCGCACAGTCTTAAGAAGCCGTAGGGAGGGGAGTGAGAGGCGAGGATATGCACTGCGCATGGCCATGGATCCCAGGCCCCCAGTGGGATAAAATCAGAAGACACTGCGAGGCGGGCTCTCGGCCAGCGCGGCCGCACAGGCGCAGCCAGCCTGACACCAAATGATGTCAGAAGATGGGCAGCGCTAAGTGTGCCTGGCCACGGGATAACATAACAGCGCAGGCTCCGGGACGGAATCAAACTACGCTGAGGAGCCGGGGCGCGGCGCCGGGGGGGTAGGAATGACGGCTGTGCTGCGTCATATTACGAAGGAAAGTCCCACCTCCGGGATGGTTTCACGGTTTCAGGGGACACATTTTATAAGTGTTTAGTTCTGTGTTTGCAAGGAGCATGATGAAAAGAGCCACCTTTTCCTTTTGCATCTTTTGTGCTGCACAAGCTGGCTCTTTCAGCTACAAACGCCTTGGGGGGGGGTTAAAGGTTCCCTTTCGACGTTCTCAGGCTTCGGCCTACATTGTGTTCCTCTGCTTTTCCACCTGTCCCTGGGCTCCAACACCGCTAGTTGCCGTCCAGAAGTGCTGTCCGCACAGTCCCAACAGTCGCTCCTCTGTTATTGGGGTTCAGTAACGTCAGCTGTTCCCCTGCTGTGTGTGTGGCAATCCCTCCTACCTCCTCCTACCTCCTCCTCCTCCACCTGTCCCTGGGCTCCAACACCGCTAGTTGTTGCCTGGTAGTGCTGTGCGCACAGTCAACAGTCCCTCCTCTGTTATTGGGGTTCAGTAACGTCAGCTGTTCCCCTGCTGTGTGTGTGGCAATCCCTCCTACCTCCTCCTACCTCCTCCTCCTCCACCTGTCCCTGGGCTCCAACACCGCTAGTTGTTGCCTGGTAGTGCTGTGCGCACAGTCAACAGTCCCTCCTCTGTTATTGGGGTTCAGTAACGTCAGCTGTTCCCCAGCTGTGTGTGTGGCAATCCCTCCTATCTCCTCCACCTCCACCTCCCCCTCCTGTCCCTGGGCTCCAACACCGCTAGTTGTTGCCTGGTAGTGCTGTGCGCACAGTCAACAGTCCCTCCTCTGTTATTGGGGTTCAGTAACGTCAGCTGTTCCCCTGCTGTGTGTGTGGCAATCCCTCCTACCTCCTCCACCTCCTCCTCCTCCACCTGTCCCTGGGCTCCAACACCGCTAGTTGCCGTCCAGAAGGGCTGTCCGCACAGTCCCAACAGTCGCTCCTCTGTTATTGGGGTTCAGTAACGTCAGCTGTTCCCCAGCTGTGTGTGTGGCAATCCCTCCTACCTCCTCCTACCTCCTCCTCCTCCACCTGTCCCTGGGCTCCAACACCGCTAGTTGTTGCCTGGTAGTGCTGTACGCACAGTCCCAACAGTCCCTCCTCTGTTATTGGGGTTCAGTAACGTCAGCTGTTCCCCTGCTGTCTGTGTGGCAATCCCTCCTACCTCCTCCTACCTCCTCCTCCTCCACCTGTCCCTGGGCTCCAACACCGCTAGTTGTTGCCTGGTAGTGCTGTGCGCACAGTCAACAGTCCCTCCTCTGTTATTGGGGTTCAGTAACGTCAGCTGTTCCCCTGCTGTGTGTGTGGCAATCCCTCCTACCTCCTCCACCTCCTCCTCCTCCACCTGTCCCTGGGCTCCAACACCGCTAGTTGCCGTCCAGAAGTGCTGTCCGCACAGTCCCAACAGTCGCTCCTCTGTTATTGGGGTTCAGTAATGTCAGCTGTTCCCCAGCTGTGTGTGTGGCAATCCCTCCTACCTCCTCCACCTCCTCCTCCTCCACCTGTCCCTGGGCTCCAACACCGCTAGTTGCCGTCCAGAAGTGCTGTCCGCACAGTCCCAACAGTCGCTCCTCTGTTATTGGGGTTCAGTAACGTCAGCTGTTCCCCTGCTGTGTGTGTGGCAATCCCTCCTATCTCCTCCACCTCCACCTCCCCCTCCTGTCCCTGGGCTCCAACACCGCTAGTTGTTGCCTGGTAGTGCTGTGCGCACAGTCAACAGTCCCTCCTCTGTTATTGGGGTTCAGTAACGTCAGCTGTTCCCCAGCTGTGTGTGTGGCAATCCCTCCTACCTCCTCCTACCTCCTCCTCCTCCACCTGTCCCTGGCCTCCAACACCGCTAGTTGTTGCCTTTTAGTGCTGTACACACAGTCCCAACAGTCCCTCCTCTGTTATTGGGGTTCAGTAACGTCAGCTGTTCCCCTGCTGTGTGTGTGGCAATCCCTCCTACCTCCTCCTACCTCCTCCTCCTCCACCTGTCCCTGGGCTCCAACACCGCTAGTTGTTGCCTGGTAGTGCTGTGCGCACAGTCAACAGTCCCTCCTCTGTTATTGGGGTTCAGTAACGTCAGCTGTTCCCCAGCTGTGTGTGTGGCAATCCCTCCTATCTCCTCCACCTCCACCTCCCCCTCCTGTCCCTGGGCTCCAACACCGCTAGTTGTTGCCTGGTAGTGCTGTGCGCACAGTCAACAGTCCCTCCTCTGTTATTGGGGTTCAGTAACGTCAGCTGTTCCCCAGCTGTGTGTGTGGCAATCCCTCCTACCTCCTCCTACCTCCTCCTCCTCCACCTGTCCCTGGGCTCCAACACCGCTAGTTGCCGTCCAGAAGTGCTGTCCGCACAGAGCCAAACACCTCGCCAATGTGTTAGTGGGGTTCAGCACCGCCAGCTGTTCCCCTGCTGTGCAGCCGGCAACGTGTACTGCGACCAAATGATGTCAGAAGACGGGCAGCGCAAAATGTGTGCATGGCCAAGGGCTAACCTAACAGCGCAGGCTCCGGGACTGATTCAAACAACGCTGAGGAGGCGGCGCACGGCGCCAAGGGGGTAAGAATGACGGCTGTGCTGCGTCACATCACAAAGGAAAGTTCCACCTACCGGACGGTATCACGGTAGGAGGGGACACTTTTTATAAGTGTTAGGTTCAGCATGTGCAAGGACCATAATTAAAAGAGCTAAGTTTACCTTTTCCAGCATTAGTGCTGTACACGATGGCTCTTTCAGCTACAAACGCCTGGGGGCGGGGGTTAAAGTTTCCCTTTCAACTTGCTCCAGTGCAGGCTTCGGCCTACACTCTGCTCCCTCTCCTCCTCCTGCTGACCCTGGGCTCTAACACCGCCAGTTGGGGCCCAGATGTGCTAGCTGCACAGAGCCAAACACCAGCCAATGTGTCAGTGGGGTTCAGCACCGCCAGCTGTTCCCCTGCTGTGTAGCCGGCAACGTGTCCTGCAACAGCCACGCAGACACAAGAACTGAAATTGAAGGAAACCTGTCCCCCCTCCCCCAGGCGTTTTTACGTTTTACAGCCACCTTGTACGACAGTAATGCTGCATGTGTGCAAGGTGGCTCAGAAACTTAATCTCCTTGCCCATGTTGCAGTGAACACGTCTAAAAATGAGTCCTCTGCGACCATTAAAACGTCCCTCAGGTGTGATTTTCCTTTGTATTGACACGCAACAAGCTCCTTGGTAGCGCTGCCCGTCTTCTGATATCATTGTTTGGCTGCCTGCGCCTCTGCGGCCGCCTTGCCCCACACAACGCCCCTCGGTGTCTTATTTATTTGGACTGCGAGGGTGTGATTGATGGGCATGAACGGTGCATTTCTTCGCCTGTACCTCATCTCCTTCCGCCTTCCTCAGACTGTGCGGCTTCATGGCCGCGGCATGCGATAAGGGATCAGCTGACGCCGCACAGTCTGAAGCGGGTGTAAGGACCCGAGTGTGAGAGGCGAACATATGTACTGCGCCAGGCCATGTTTCCCAGCCCCGCAGTGTTTTAACAATGTTAACACACTGGGGGGCTGGGATGCATGGTCATCGCAAACCGCAACAGCCGACATAACATGATGTCAGAGGATGGTCAGCGCTAACAGCCCAAGGCCAAGGGATAACACAAAAGCGCAGACTCCTGTGCAACAAATAATGATGCTCAGGAGGCCGTGCAAAGCACCAAGGTGGCATTTTTGCCAGCTGTACTGCGTCTCTTTATGAAGGGAACTCACGCCTCAAAATCAGTTTGACTGTGTAAGGGCCTAAATGTTATACGTGTTCCTTTCAGCATGTGCAAGGAGCAAAATTAAAAGAGCAACCTTTGACTTGTGCAGCATTACTGCTGCATAAGCTGTGGCTCTTCTACTTTGTAACCCCTGAGGGGGGGTTAAAGGTTACCTTTGAAATTGGTTCAATTAGGCTTCGGCCTACACTCTGCTCCCCCTGCAGAGCCCGGGCTCCAACACCGCCAGTTGGGGCCTGGTACTGCTAGCTGCACAGAGAAAAACACCAGCCAATGTGTCAGTGGGGTTCAGCACCGCCAGCTGTTCCCCTGCTGTGCAGCCGGCACCGTGTCCTGCAACAGCCACGCAGGCACAACAGACCCAAAGCTGCCGCCAGTGCAGGCTTCGGCCTACACTCTGCTCCATCTCCTCCTCCTGCTGACCCCGGGCTCTAACACCGCCAGTTGGGGCCCGGTACTGCTAGCTGCACAGAGAAAAACACCAGCCAATGTGTCAGTGGGGTTCAGCACCGCCAGCTGTTCCCCTGCTGTGCAGCCGGCACCGTGTCCTGCAAAAGCCACGCAGACACAAGAACTGAAATTGAAGGGAACCTGTCCCCCCTCCCCCAGGCGTTTGTACGTTTTACAGCCACCTTGTACAGCGGTAATGCTGCATGTGTGCAAGGTGGCTCATAAACGTATTCTCCTCGCACATGTGGAACTGAAAACACGTCTGAAATGTGTCCTCTGTGTGACCATTTAACCGTCCCGGTGGTGTGACTTTCCTTTGTAATGACACGCTGCAACCCCCTTGGTAGCGCTGCCCGTCTTCTGGCATCATTGTTTGGCTGCCTGCGCCTCTGCGGCCGCCCTGACCCACACAACGCCCCTCGGTGTCTTATTTATTGGGACTGCGAGGGTGTGATTGATGGGCATGAGCAGTGCATCAGTTCGCCTGTCCCTCATCTCCTTCCACCTTCTTCAGACTGTGTGGCTTCATGGCCGTGGCATGCGATAAGGGATCAGCTGACGCCGCACAGTCTGCAGCGGGTGTAAGGACCCGAGTGCGAGAGGCGAACATATGTGCTGCGCCAGGCCATGAATCACAGCCCCGCAGTGTTTTAACAATGTTAAGACACCGCGGGGCTGGGATTCATGGTCATCGCGAACCGCAGCGGCCGACATTAAATGAGGTCAGAAGATGGGCAGCGCTAACAGCGCTAGGCCAGGGGATAACACGACAGCGCAGACTCCTGTACAGCAAATAACAACGCTCAGGAGGCTGCACCCAGCACCAAGGTGGGATTCTTGACATCTGTGCTGCGTCTCATTACAAAGGGAACTCGCGCCTCCAACACAGTTTGACTGTATAAAGGGCTAAATGTTATACGTGTTTCATTCAGCGTGTGCAAGGAGCAAAGTTAAAAGAGCAACCTTTGACTTGTGCAGCACTACTGCTGCATAAGCTGTGGCTCTTCTACTTTGTAACCCCTGAGGGGGGGTTAAAGGTTACCTTTGAAATTGGTTCAATTAGGCTTCGGCCTACACTCTGCTCCCCCTGCAGAGCCCGGGCTCCAACACCGCCAGTTGGGGCCCGGTACTGCTAGCTGCACAGAGAAAAACACCAGCCAATGTGTCAGTGGGGTTCAGCACCGCCAGCTGTTCCCCTGCTGTGCAGCCGGCAACGTGTCCTGCAACAGCCACGCAGGCACAACAGACCCAAAGCTGCCGCCAGTGCAGGCTTCGGCCTACACTCTGCTCCATCTCCTCCTCCTGCTGACCCCGGGCTCTAACACCGCCAGTTGGGGCCCGGTACTGCTAGCTGCACAGAGAAAAACACCAGCCAATGTGTCAGTGGGGTTCAGCACCGCCAGCTGTTCCCCTGCTGTGCAGCCGGCATCGTGTCCTGCAAAAGCCACGCAGACACAAGAACTGAAATTGAAGGGAACCTGTCCCCCCTCCCCCAGGCGTTTGTACGTTTTACAGCCACCTTGTACAGCGGTAATGCTGCATGTGTGCAAGGTGGCTCATAAACGTATTCTCCTCGCACATGTGGAACTGAAAACACGTCTGAAATGTGTCCTCTGTGTGACCATTTAACCATCCCGGTGGTGTGACTTTCCTTTGTAATGACACGCTGCAACCCCCTTGGTAGTGCTGCCCGTCTTCTGGCATCATTGTTTGGCTGCCTGCGCCTCTGCGGCCGCCCTGACCCACACAACGCCCCTCGGTGTCTTATTTATTGGGACTGCGAGGGTGTGATTGATGGGCATGAGCAGTGCATCAGTTCGCCTGTCCCTCATCTCCTTCCACCTTCTTCAGACTGTGTGGCTTCATGGCCGTGGCATGCGATAAGGGATCAGCTGACGCCGCACAGTCTGCAGCGGGTGTAAGGACCCGAGTGCGAGAGGCGAACATATGTGCTGCGCCAGGCCATGAATCACAGCCCCGCAGTGTTTTAACAATGTTAAGACACCGCGGGGCTGGGATTCATGGTCATCGCGAACCGCAGCGGCCGACATTAAATGAGGTCAGAAGATGGGCAGCGCTAACAGCGCTAGGCCAGGGGATAACACGACAGCGCAGACTCCTGTACAGCAAATAACAACGCTCAGGAGGCTGCACCCAGCACCAAGGTGGGATTCTTGACATCTGTGCTGCGTCTCATTACAAAGGGAACTCGCGCCTCCAACACAGTTTGACTGTATAAAGGGCTAAATGTTATACGTGTTTCATTCAGCGTGTGCAAGGAGCAAAATTAAAAGAGCAACCTTTGACTTGTGCAGCACTACTGCTGCATAAGCTGTGGCTCTTCTACTTTGTAACCCCTGAGGGGGGGTTAAAGGTTACCTTTGAAATTGGTTCAATTAGGCTTCGGCCTACACTCTGCTCCCCCTGCAGAGCCCGGGCTCCAACACCGCCAGTTGGGGCCCGGTACTGCTAGCTGCACAGAGAAAAACACCAGCCAATGTGTCAGTGGGGTTCAGCACCGCCAGCTGTTCCCCTGCTGTGCAGCCGGCAACGTGTCCTGCAACAGCCACGCAGGCACAACAGACCCAAAGCTGCCGCCAGTGCAGGCTTCGGCCTACACTCTGCTCCATCTCCTCCTCCTGCTGACCCCGGGCTCTAACACCGCCAGTTGGGGCCCGGTACTGCTAGCTGCACAGAGAAAAACACCAGCCAATGTGTCAGTGGGGTTCAGCACCGCCAGCTGTTCCCCTGCTGTGCAGCCGGCATCGTGTCCTGCAAAAGCCACGCAGACACTTGCTCTTGTACCTTCTGCTCCCCATCCTGGTTCCAGTACCGTCAGCTGGTTCCGGGCAGAGCCTTTGGCTTAGGTGCCTCCCTCTGGGTATCCGAGTTCCACCAACGTCAGGTGGTCCTTGGTAGTGCTTTCAGGCACGGGTACCTCCTGCTTATTAACCGGGTTCCAGTAACGTCAGCTGGTCTTCGGTAGTTCCATTGGCTCTTGGACCTTCGGCTACCCATCCGGGTTCCAGCACCGTCAGCTGGTTCTCGGCAGTGTCTTTTGCTCTTGTACCTTCTGCTCTCCATCCTGGTTCCAGTACCGTCAGCTGGTTCCGGGCAGAGCCTTTGGCTTAGGTGCCTCCCTCTGGGTATCCGAGTTCCACCAACGTCAGGTGGTCCTTGGTAGTGCTTTCAGGCACGGGTACCTCCTGCTTAGTAACCGGGTTCCAGTTGGGAACAAAGTTATCCAAATAGTACCCTATTTAATTGAACTTTGACACAACTCTGACAGTTATGTGGTGGTTGGTGCCCTAATTCAAAATTCAAGCATTTAAAAAACAGTCCTGTGTGATGTAGCCTGTTTGTGTTTGTATCCTGAACAAGACGTGCCTGTAACTTTGACCTGCATGGTTTTAATCTCTCATCAGATTGTCCAGACCCATAGCATAATCGCCGCATAATATCCACAGTATGTAAAAAAATGAAAAAATACTTATTCACCTCAAAGCTCACTTCGCCAGCTCCTTCATTCCTGACCACCTACTGTGGAGTCCTTGTCACATCTTTGGATCAGTATTGGCAGAGCTGCAATCCGTGAAGCCTCGATCACTAGGTTGAGACTTCCACGTTTTCTAGACCCCTAAGGGTTCTATGTATGCACCCAGAAAGGTCATGGTGTGCACCTTGATGTAATTGGCTGCAACCTTTTTGGCACATACACAGAAGCCTTCCAGGCCTGGCAGACTTGGGAGCTGAGGCTCCATGACAGAGGAAATGAGGCCTAGACAGATAGCAGTAAGTAGAAAAGGTTCCGCAGAAGTGAGTATACATTTTTTTTTCAATTATATAACATTTTGATGGTCTTTTGCGGCTGAGAAAAATTGCAGCCTTGGCAGCCATTTTGACAAATCTGTTTGGAAGCAAGTTACAGAAATTCTACATTTTGGCAAGTGTGTTATTTTAAAATTTCTAGTAGACTTCAATTCCATTCTGATATGTTCACTCATCTTTAGAATAGTGGGGGAAATACATATTTGACCCCTTGCTGATTTTGTAATTTTGGCCACTGACAAAGACATGAACAGTCTATAATTTTAAGGGGTAGGTTAATTTTAACATTGAGAGATAGAATATCAAAAATAAAATCCATAAAATCCCATTGTATTAATTATATAAATGTATTTGCATTTTGAAGTGAGAAATAAGTATTTGATTCCCTACCAACCATTAAGAGTTCTGGCACCTACAGACCAGATAGACGCTCCTAATCAACTCGTTACCTGCATTAAAAGCAGCTGTCTTACATAGTCACCTTTATAAAAGACTCCTGTTCACAGACTAAATAAATCAGTCAGACTCTAACCTCTATAACATGGGCAAGACAGCACAGCTTCCTAATGATGTCAGGGACAAGATCATAGACCTGCACAAAGCTGGAGAAGGCTACAAAACCATAAGTAAGAAGCAGGGTGAGAAGGAGACAACTGTTGATGCAATAGTAAGAAAATGAAGAAATACAAAATGACTGTCAATTGACATTGATCTGGGGCAACATGCAAAATCTCACCTTGTGGTGTATGCTTAATCATGAGGATGGTGAGAGATCAGCCTAAAACTATACAGGGGGAACTTGTTATTGATTAGTGTTGAGCAAATTTGTTTGGTCGCCTAATCTGAATTTGCCATATTTGTGTCATATTGGTACGCTATTCGTATCAAATTTATGTTTGATGATCGGTTCCAAACATATTCGGTAATATCTACTCCCATTGACTCTATTGACGTTCGGCTGTGTTCAACAAATATTGCAAAAACAATATTAGCTTCCGGTCATATTTGGACCCAAATCCGAACAAATTCGCTCAACTCTATTAATGATCTCAAGGCAGCAGGGACCACAGTCACCAAGAAAAACATTGGAAACACACTACGCCGTGAAGGTTTAAAATCCTGCAGTGCCTGTAAGGTCCCCCTGCTCAAGAAGGCACATGTGCAGGCCCATCTGATAATTGCCAATGAACACCTGGATGATTATGTGACATTGGGAGAACGTGCTGTGGTCAGATGAGACAAAAATTAAGGTCTTTGGCATTAACTCAACTCGCCATATTTGGAGGAAGAGAAATGCTTATGACAAAAAGAATACCGTCCCCACTGTCAAGCATGGAGGTGGAAACATTATTTTTGTGGATGTTTCTCTGCTAAGGGCACAAGAATACTTCACCACATCAATGGTAGAAAGGATGGAGCCATGTGCCATAAAATCCTGAGTAACAACCTCCTCTAATCCACCAGGACATTAAAAATAGGTAGTGACTTGGTCTTCCAGCAAGACAATAACCCAAAACATACTGCCAAGGCAGCAAAGGAGTGGCTGAAAAAGAAGCACATTAAGGTCATGGAGTGGCCTATTCAGTCTCCAGACCTTAATCCCATAAAAAACTTATGGAGGGAGTTGAAGCTCTGAGTTGCCAAGCAACAGCCTCAAAATCTTAATGATTTAGAGATGATCTGCAAAAAAAAGTGGACCAAAATTCCTCCTGACATGTATGCAAGCCTCATCATCAGCTACAAATAACGTCTGACTGTTCATGTCTTTGTCAGTGTGCAAACTTACAACTTGCAACATCAGCAAGGAATCACATAATTATTTCACCCACTGTATGATTTAACCCCTTAATGACAGCCAATATGTCTTTTAACTGACCTGAGATATTAGAGAATAGCATCCCCATACAGGTGATAATCCAGCAGCTGTCAGCTGTATACTATAGCTGACTACTTGCTGCATTAGCCATGATCAGTGTTTGCACCATCCAAATCTGTTTAACCGCTTAGATGCTGCTGCAAATAGTGACTACATCATTAAAAATGGTTAACAGACTGTGGGGGCTTCCTCCTAATCCCAATTGGTGCCCTCAGATCATGATTTTGTGGTCCTGATGTTTGCGATTGGCAATTCATGACCAAATTCTGGCCTAAGAGTCTGACGGCTGTTGTAACCTGTTCAGAAGTTAGAGATATTTTGGTGGTAAAAAGGCACATTTTAATTTCTGTCATGTCACTTTGCATTAATTCCTGAAAAGCACCTGAAGGGTTAATAAACTACCTGACAGCCGTTTTCAATATGTCAGGGGGTGCTGTTTTTAAAATGGTATCACTTTTCAGGGTTTCAAAATATATGGGACTCCTAAAGGCACTTTAAACATGGCTAAGTAGCTAAAAAAATAAATTTTGAAAATTTCCTTAAAAAAATGAAAAATTACTGCTACATTTTTAAACCTCCTAAAATGCTAACAAAATAAAATAACATTTTACAGATGGTGCTGATATAAAACAGACGTGAGGGAAATGTTATTTATTAATGTTTTGCTGTGGTATGACTATCTGGATTACAGGGATAATCATTCATAGTTTGAAAATTGCTAATTTTTTAACACTTTTCTCAAATTTCTGATATTTTTTATAAATTATCACAAAACATATTGACCTAAATTTACCGTTATCATAAAGTATAATGTGTCACGAAAAAAAGAATATCAAATTCACTGGGATTTGTTAAAGCGTTTCAGAGTTATTACCACAAAAAGTGACACTGGTCAGATTTCAAAAATTTGGCTCCACCACTAAGGGGTTAATTGGACGAAGAGTCCATAAGTTGATGAATCTCTCTGTGCTCCTGCAAAACTGTTGTGAGTAAAGCAGTTTTTGGGAGCTGTGCACTAGGGATAGCTCTTGTGAGTCAGGTTTTTCCTGTATAGTTAGCATCCAGCTGGCGCAGAATATTGTTTTGTATCATTTGTGGAGTTTTTTGCTAATGTATGTGTAGAACCAGTAAAACCAGTTGCGGCCAGTTGCACCAAATTTGTATCGTGTGAACTGTGCCTTGAGTGCTTGCACACGTAAGAGTCAAGGATTCAGCTATCCCTTGTTCAATGAAAATTCGGCAAAAATTTAGAAAATTTTGCTATTTTTAAACTTTTAATTTTAATGCCCTTAAATCAGAGAGTCATATCACTCAAAATAGTTAATAAATAACATTTTGCACATGTCTACTTTACATCAGCACAATTTTGGAATAAAATGTGTTAGGAAGTTATAAGGGTAAAATTTGAAAAGCGATTTATAATTTTTACAACTAAATTTGCAAGCAATTTTTTTAGGGACCAGCTCACATTTGAAGTGACGCTGATGTGCCTGTATGACAGAAAATACCCCAAAATGACATCATTCTAAAAACTACACCCTTCAAGGTACTCAGAACCACATTCATAAAGTTTATGAACCCTTCAGGTGCTCCACAGGAATTTTTGGAAT
This sequence comes from Ranitomeya variabilis, assembly GCF_051348905.1. Lineage (NCBI taxonomy): Eukaryota > Metazoa > Chordata > Amphibia > Anura > Dendrobatidae > Ranitomeya > Ranitomeya variabilis. The sequence continues at coordinate 532,998,264 of NC_135234.1, forward strand.
GTGGAAGGAAAAAAAATTACTTTTTTTTAACAAAAAATTTCCTTTAGACCAATTTTTTTAACTTTTGCATGGGTTTTAGGAAAAAATGGTTAGTACATTTTGTTGTACAATTTCTTCTGAGCATAATAACACCCCATATGTGGGGGAGATCTACTGTTTGGGAACACGGCAGGGCTCGGAAGGGAAGGAGCGCAATTTCACTTTTTGAATGTAAATTTGCTGGTACATTTAGCATGTTTGGAGAGCCCCTGATGTGCCTAGACAGTGGATACTCCCAAAAAGTGACACCATTTTGGAAGCTAGACTCTTTAGGAAACCTATCTAGATGTGTATTGAGCACCTTTAACCCACAGATGCTTCACAGAAGTTTATAATGTTAAGCCGTGAAATGAAAAAAAAATCATATTTTTCCCCAGGTAAATCTTTTTTAGCTCTAAATTTTGCATTTTCGTAAGTGTAACAAGAGAAATTGCTCCATACAATTTGTTGTGCAACTTCTCATGAGTGCATAAATTCCCAATATGTGGAGTAAAACAACTGTTTGGGTGCACGGCAAGACTTGGAAGGAATGGAGTGAAATTTGACTTTTTGAATGTAAAATATGCTGGAATAACTAGCAGTTGCCATGTCATGTTTGGAAAGCCCCTCATGTGCCTAAACAGTGGAAACCCCCTTCAAAGGACACCATTTTGCAAACTAGACCCCTTTGGGACCTTATCTAGACTTTTATTGAGCACCTTGTACTCCCAGGTGCTTTACAAAAGTTTATAAGGTTAAGCCATGAAAATTAAAAAAATAATTTTTTTCCCACAGAAATTTTTCACCTACAAATTTTGTATTTTCACAAAGTCAAAAGGAGAAAATGGACACCAAAGTTTGTTGTTCAATTTCTCCTGAGTTCACCAATATCACAAAACTAATAATTTTGAGGCACAGTGATAAGCTCAGAAGGGAAGTAGTGCCATACTACAGTGCAGATTTTGCTACACTTGTAACATCGGCAGCGCCCCTGAGGTGCCATAACAGCAACCCCCCCATAATTTACCCCATTTTACCAATTAAACCTCTCAATGAATTCATATAGGGGTGCTGTGATTATATTGACACCACAGGTGTGTCACAGACTTTTATACCATGGAACAATGAAGAAAAAAATAATTTTCATTTTTATCACCAAGATTGTGTGTTAGCCCAAAGTTTTACATTTTCCACTGGGAAATGGGTAAAAATGGCAGCAAAATTTGTCCTACAATTTCTGCTGAATGTAGAATTACCCCATATATGGCTGTACAGTACTACTTTGCCCTACGGAGTGATTTGGGAGGGACTGAGCGCTATTTGCCTTGGTGTGCATTTTGGAAATTATAACCATTTGGCAATTTATCTACAGATGTAGTGACGATTTTGACTCCATGGGTGTTTTCCAGAAATAAGCAATAATGGATGTTGCTGAGTGAAAATTGCAAACTGCCATTGTAGTGATCAGTATGCTGTAGTGACCAGTACATTGCAGTCACCAGTACATTATGCCCAGCTCATGCTTCTGGAGACATACACCTGTAAATTAGGCCAACTCTCATCACTACAGAAATGCCAAACATGTGGGCGGGCACTAAATGTTCTTTAGGCACACTGTGGCTCAGAAGGAAGGGGGGCATTTGGATTTGGGAGCAGAGAATTTGCTGAATCTCTTTTGGGGAACGAGGAGCCATTTAGCTTTTCCAGAGTCTTTGTGCTACCAGTAATGTGGAAGCCTCCTATATGTCCATTAACAGATGACAGATCTGAGTGGGGACTTGCTTTTTTTGTGGATTGAGTTGAAGCTTTTATTGGGAACATGTTACATAACATTTGGGGTCACAGTTATCTGTCACTCTACTCTGACCTTTACTTTAGGGTTTCCTACTAAATCTCTGAGTGACGTGACAGATGAAACCGCTGTAACAACTCTGCTGGCATCACTGCATGGCCTCCCATCCCCCACCTGCATTACACTCAAACTCACTTACTTCTCTGGGCCTTGTTGTGACTTCTTTCTGCTGCCAGCTCCATGCTGTGTGCCTCATGTCTGCTGTTTGCTCTGCGCATGCTCTGTCTGTGTGCATAGGGGGCGGCGCCAGCAACTCCTGTTTCTTATAGAGACTGTGTGCACCTTGCTAAGGGGTCCCTGGCCAATTGCCATGAGGCTTCCTGTATTTAAGACATCCCCACCCATTGGTGGAGGCTTGTGCAACTTACTTCCTCAGTCAGTGATTAGCTGCTGAGGTGCCAGGCCCTGTCTCGCTTACTCTCATGTCTGCCACCCAGGAGGGTGTTGTACCCTGGTCTGTGTCCTGTGTAGCCACCCAGTGGGGCTTAGTACCCTGGCCTATGTCCGCCACCCAGAGGGGTGTCGTACCCTGGCTTGTGTCCATGTCTCTGTGCCTTGACTTGTTCCTGACTCTGTCTTAGTCTAGTCCCGTTCCTGTGTCCGTTTATATCCCTGTCTTGGTTTGCTTTTTCTGCTGTGCATACTCTGTGTCTTGTTTTTCTCTGCTCTGCCCTCTGTGTCTTGCTTTGCTCTACTTTTGGCTCCGCTCTCTGTGATCTTGCTTTGCTCCTTGCTCTGCATTCTGTGACCTTGCTCTGCACTCTGTGTCTTGCTCTGCACTCTGACTTTGCTCTGTTCTTAGCCCTGCACTCTGTGGCTTTGCTCTCAGCTCTGCTCTCTGTAGCTTTGCTCTGCACTCTGACTTTGCTCTGTTCTTAGCTCTGCACTCTGTGGCTTTGCTCTCCGCTGTGCTCTCTGCAGCTTTGCTCTGCACTTTGCTCTGTACTCTGACTTTGCTCTGCACTCTGTGGCCCTGCTCTGTGGCTCCACTCAGCTCTCACGCTGCGGCTTCGCTTCTTATGGTTCTACTTTGCTCTGCTCCTTGCGGTTCTACCTGGCTCCGCTCCTTGCGGTTCTACTTCTCCCGCTCTTGGCTCCACCTCCTGCGTTTCTGCACTTGGCTCCGCCTCCAGATCTTGGCTCCACCTCCTGCGTTTCTACACTTGGCTCCGCCTCCAGCTTTTTGGCTCCACCTCCTGCGTTTCTGCACTTGGCTCCGGCTCCAGCTCTTGGCTCCGCCTCCTGCGTTTCTACACTTGGCTCCGGCTCCTGCTCTTGACTCCGCCTCCTGTGTCTCTGTTCTTGGCTCTAGCTCCTGTGCTTTCGCTCTGCATCTGCTCTTGCGGTTTTTCTCTACCTATTCTTAAGTCCTCCTGTCTGAACAGGTTCTTACCTGTTTTACATACCTGCCTGCAGACAGGTCTCTACCAGTTCTTCCAGTGTAGCATTCTTGTCTGCCTGTCCTGCCAGAGAGCCAGCTGTGCCCGCCTGCTTGCCAGTGTCTCTGTTGTACCCGCTGCCTGCCTGTGTCCCAGCCATGCCCGCCTGTCTGCCAGAGTGCCAGCCATGCCCGTTTGCCTGCCTATGTTCCGTTCCCCGGTGGGATCAGCAGCCACAGCCAGACACCACCCTGGAGTGGTACCTGGTAGCTTCCTATTGCACAAGTCTGACCTCACCATCAGAGGCTCCAGCGAACACCTAGGAAGCTACTTAGTTACGCCCCTTCCAGGGAAGTTTGGTCTGTGGTCCAGTGGGGCCACACCCCCGCATGCCCAAGCCAACCAGTCTGGGCACGAGCGTGACAACCACCAATGGATCCGTTCACTATAATGAGGCAGCAGATTTACTCTGGACTCCGTCTGGCCTCTATTCAGTGGTGTTCTTTTTAGAAGTACACAAAACTGTAGTCAATGGCACTTTTATGCTATCCTAAAAAGATGGGCACCACCGGATCACAGGACTCATGGCATCCACACTGAATCCATCTGTCTCATTATAGGGAATATTCTGCTGGGGGTTCTGTCTGAATCACATATTTCAGAGATTTACTCGGAAACCCCAGTGTAAGCGCTCAGTGCAGAGCACAGGATAAATGTGTGCCTAGCCTTACTGCGATCTTTGGGAGGCAGAATGAAAAAATTAACAGCATGTGGAGAATTGGTTTTATTTATTTTTTATGCCGTTTGTCGTGCGTTATAACTGATTAGATGACTTTATTCTTTAGGTTGAAATAATTAAAGCGATACCAGATTTATATTGGGTTTAATATTTGACTGGTGTCACACACTAAAAGACGCTTTTTATTTCTTAAACTAGTTTTTGCATCACCATATTTTGAGAGCTGTAATATTTTATATTTTGGCTGACAGAGTCATGTGAGGGCTTGCTTTTTGCAGGCCAAGCTGATTTTTTATTGGTACTATTTTCGGGCACATGACATTTTTTGATCACTTTCTATTCTGATTTTTGGTCAGAATGAACAAAACAGCAATTCAGAAATTTTTTTATATACTGTTCTGCGTGCGGTAAAATTGGGAAGACAGCTTTATTCTTCGGGTCAGTACGATTACAGCGACAATTCATTTATATTGTGTTTTATGTTTTGAAGCTTTTATGGAATAAAAACTATTTTTTAGAAAAAAATATTTTTGCATCGCTTTATTCTGAGAGCTTTACCTTTTATGTTTCTCTGCTGATGGAGCTTTATGTCGGCTTGCTTTTTGTGGGACAAGATGATGTTCTCAGTGGTTCCATTTTTATTTACATCTGTCTTTATGATCGCATTTTATTGCACTTTTTGTTCGGCGGTATGATAATAAATCATTGTTTTTTGCCTCTTTTTTTACGGTGTACACTGAAGGGGATAACCAGATCATTTTTATAGAAAGGGTAATTATGGACACATCGACACCAAATATGTCTACTGTTATTGTTTTTTTTATTTACATTCTAAAATATTTTTTTTCTTTATTTAGGGATTTTAAAAATATATATTTTTACACATTTTAATATACTGTATATTTTTTACTTTTTTTACATTGTTTACATTGTCCCAGTATTCACTGCAGAGTATCAGATCAGGATCTGACAGACAGGGAAGGAGGCATGACAGTGCCTGCTCTTAGCAGGCCCTCACAAGCCACCTTCCTTGCAGGACCTGGAAGGCCATCTTGGTGGCAGGGGTCTCCATTGAGACCACAAAGATAACACAATCGCATTGTGTTATCCTGATGGAAGCGCATAGGAAACTGATCCCCTGTGTGATGCTCTGCTATGCTTCTGTCACTATTCACAGAGGCATCAGAGTGGTTAATCTCCCGCAATTGGTGCTAGCGCTGATCGTGGGTGTTGCTGCGGGGTGTCAGCTTTCATACAGAGCTAACACCCGAATGCGATCGCCGCGGCCTCACTGTGAGCAATCGCTGTGCCGTACATATACTTCTCTTTGCGGAACACACTTCCCCCAGAGCAGTATAGGTACGGTGCATGTTAGGAAGGGATTAAGAGTGGTTTGTCACATCTTTGGGAAGCTGAGTTCAAATTATCTAGCCACACCCAGGCCTTATTGCTGCCACACCTGTTTTGAATCAAGAAATCACTTAAATAGGACCTGCCTGACAAAGTGAAGTAGACCATAAGTTCCTCAAAAGCTAGAAATCATGTCGCTATCCAAAAAAATTCTGGAGTAAATGAGAAACAATGTAATTGAGATCTATCAGTCTGGAAAAGGTTACAAAGCCATTTCTAATGCTTTGGAACACCAGTGAATCATAGCGAGAACCAAAGGGTGAAAACATGTAACAGTGGCTGGCTGATCAATATTACGCTAAGAGTGCAGCAACAACTCATCCAAGAGATCATAAAATACCCCACAACAATTTCCAAAGTACTGCAGGCCTCACTTGCCTTGCCTTAGTTAAGGTCAGTGTTCATTACTCCATCATAAGAAAGAGACTGGGCAAAATTGGCCTGCATGACAGAATTCCAAGACAAAATTCACTGCTGAGCAATAAGAACATAAATGCTTGTTTCAGTTTTTTCAGAAAACATTTTTATGATTTCCAAGACTTTTGGTAGAATACTCTGTGGACTGATGAGACAAAAGTTTAACCTTTTGGAAGCTGTATGTCCCATTACAGCTGGCATAGAAGTGACATAGTATTTTAAAAAAGGAACATCATGCCAACAGTAGAATGTGGTGGTGGTAGTGTGATGTCTTGGCTGTTTTCCTGCTTTAGGACCTAGAAATCTTGCTGTGGTAACGGGAACCATGAATTCTGCTGTCTACCATTTAATTCTTAAGGAGAATGTCCAACCATCTACTCATCACCACAAGCTGAAGCACACTTGGGTAATGCAACAGATTAATGATCCAAAACACACCAGCATGTCTACTTCTGAATTGCTTAAGAAAAACAAAATTAAGACTTTGGAGTGGCCTAGTCAAAGTCCTGACATCAATTGAATTGAGATGCTGTGATATGATCTTAAAAAGGTGGATCATGCTTGGAAATCCTCCAATGTGGCTGAATTACAACAATTCTGCAAAGATGAGTGAGCTAAAAGTTCTCCAGAGTGTCGTAAAAGACTCTTTGCCAGTTATCGCAAATGCTTGATTGTAGTTGTTGCTACCAAGGGTGGCGCAACCAGTTATTAGGTTTAGGGGGCAATCACCTTTTATCACAGGGCCCTGTAGATTTGGATTACCTATTCCTTTAGTAATAAAAATCTTAATTTAAAAAACTGCATTTTTCATTTACTTGTATTATACAGTGGGTACGGAAAGTATTCAGACCCCTTTAAAATTTTCACTTTTTGTTTCATTGTAGCCATTTGGCAATTTCAAAAAAGTTCTTTTCTTCTCATTAATGTACACTCTGCACCCCATCTTGACTGAAAAAAACAGACATTTTTGCAAATTTATTAAAAAAGAAAAACTGAAATATCACATTGAGATATGTATTCAGACCTTTTGCTCAGACACTCATATTTAAGTCACATGCTGTCCATTTCCTTGTGATCCTCCTTTAGATGGTTATACTCCTTTATTGGAGACTAGCTGTGTTAAATTAATCTTATAGGACTTGATTTGTAAAGGCACACACATGTCTATATAAGATCTTACAGCTCACAGTGCATGTCAGACCAAAGGAAAATCATGAAGTCAAAGGAACTGGCCAAGGAGTTCAGAGACAGAATTGTGGCAAGGTACACATTTGGCTAAGGTTACAAAAGAATTTCTGCAGTACTCAAGGTTCATAAGAGCACATTGGCCTCCATAATCCTTAAATGGAAGAAGTTTGGGATGACCAGAAGTCTTCCTAGACCTGGGCATCCAGCCAAACTGAGCAATAGTGGGAGAAGAGCTTTGGTGAAAGAGGTAAAGAAGAACACCAAGATCTCTGTGGCTGAGCTCCACAGATGCAGTAGGGAGATGGGAGAAAGTTCCACAAAGTCAACTATCACTGCAGCCCTCCACCAGTTGAGCCTTTATGGCAAAGTGGCCCAATGGAAGCCTCTCCTCAGTGCAAGACATATGGAAGCCTACATAGAGTTTAAAAAAAAAAAAACACATGAAGGACTTACAGACTATGAGATATAACATTCTCTGGTCTGATGAGATGAAGATAGTACTTTTTGGTGATAATTCAAAGCGTTATGTGTGGAGAAAACCAGGCACTGCTCATCACCTGCCCAATACATAGTAACATAGTTATTAAGGTTGAAGGAATACTTTAAGTCCATGTAGTTCAACCCATAGCCTAACCTAACATGTTCTAACATATAGAGGCTTGACAAAGGCTCAGCAGGAGTCGAAACCTTGCCAGACATGTGGGTCTGAATAAAGTCTTCTACCTTCTTTCACCTTAAGGATTTTGGAGTGCTGCCTTCTTTTTTTATTCTCTCTCTCTCTCTTTCTCTCTCTCGCTCTATGTATATATATATATATATATATATATATATATATATATATATATATATATATATATATATATAGTATAGACCAAAAGTTTAGACACACTTTCTCATTTTAAAATGTTTCTGCATTTTCATGACTATGAAAATTGTACATTCACACTGAAGGCATCAAAACTATGAAGTAGCACATGTGGAATTATATACTTAACAAAAAAGTGTGAAACAACTAACATTATCTATATATAATTGTCTAAGGGTTTTTCTGTCTGTCTGTCCTGGAAATCCCGCGTCTCTGATTGGTCGAGGCCGCCTGGGCCTCGACCAATCAGCGACGGGCACAGTATCGACATAGATGTCATAATGGTTGCCATGGCGACGATGATGTCATAAAGGTTGCCTCGACCAATCAGCGACGGGCACAGTCTGCCGCAAATTCTGGAATGATCATTGTCCATATACTACGGGGACATGCATATTCTAGAATACCCGATGCGTTAGATTTGGGCCACAATCTAGTGTCTTATATTCTAGGTTCTTCAAAATAGCCACCTTTTAATTTGATGACTGCTTTGCACACTCTTGGCATTCTCTTGATTAGCTTCAAGAGGTAGTCACCGGGAATCGTTTTCACTTCACAGGTGTGCCTTGTCAGGTTTAATAAGTGGTATTTCTTGCCTTATAAATGGGGTTGGGGCCATCAGTTGTGTTGTGCAGAAGTCTGGTGGATACACAGCTGATAGTCCTACTGAATAGACTGTTAGAATTTGTATTATGGCAAGAAAAAAGTAAAGAAAAACGAGTGGCCATCATTACTTTAAGAAATGAAGGTCAGTCAGTCTGAAAAATTGGGAAAACTTTGAAAGTGTCCCCAAGTGCAGCGGCAAAAACCATCAAGCACTACAAAGAAACTGGCTCACATGAGGACCGCCCCAGGAAAGGAAGACCAAGAGTCACCTCTGCTTCTGAGGGCAAGCTTATCCGAGTCACCAGCCTCAGAAATTGCAGGTTAACAGCAGCTCAGATTAGAGACCAGGTCAATGCCACACAGAGTTCTAGCAGCAGACACATCTCTACAACAACTGTAAAGAGGAGACTTTGTGCAGCAGGCCTTCATGGTAAAATAGCTGCTAGGAAACCACTGCTAAGGACAGGCATCAAGCAGAAGAGACATGTTTGGGCTAAAGAACACAAGGAATGGACATTAGACCAGTGGAAATTTGTGATTTGGTCTGATGAGTCCAATTTTGAGATCTTTGGTTCCAACCACCGTCACTTTGTGTGATGCAGAAAAGGTGAACGGATTAACTCGACATGCCTGGTTCCCACTGTGAAGCATGGAAGAGGTGTGATGGTGTGCGGGTGCTTTGCTGGTGACACTGTTGGGGAATTATTCAAAATTGAAGGTATACTGAACCAGCATAGCTACCACAGCATTTTGCAGCAGCATGCTATTTCATCCCGTTTGTGTTTAGTTGGACCATCATTTATTTTTCAACAGGACAATGACCCCAAACACACCTCCAGGCTGTGTAAGGGCTATTTGACCAAGAAGGAGAGTGATGGGGTGCTACGCCAGATGACCTGGCCTCCACAGTCACCAGACCTGAACCCAATCGAGATGATTTGGGGTGAGCTGGACCACAGAGTGAAGGCAAAAGGGCCAACAAGTGCTAAGCATCTCTGGGAACTCCTTCAAGATTGTTGGAAGACCATTCCCAGTGACTACCTCTTGAAGCTCATCAAGAGAATGCTAAGAGTGTGCAAAGCAGTCATCAAAGCAAAAAGTGGCTACTTTGAAGAACCTAGAATATAAGACCTAATGTCAGTTGTTTCACACTTTTTTGTTAAGTATATAATTCCACATGTGTTAATTCATAGTTTTGATGCCTTCAGTGTGAATGTACAATTTTTATAGTCATGAAAATACAGAAAAATCTTTAATTGAGAAGGTGAGTCCAAACTTTTGGTCTGAACCATATATATATATATATATATATATATATATATATATATATATATATACAGTGGGGCAAAAAAGTATTTAGTCAGTCAGCAATAGTGCAAGTTCCACCACTTAAAAAGATGAGAGGCGTCTGTAATTTACATCATAGGTAGACCTCAACTATGGGAGACAAACTGAGAAAAAAAAATCCAGAAAATCACATTGTCTGTTTTTTTATCATTTTATTTGCATATATATATCCTATATTATCATTACTAATTACAATTTGAAGCCTAGCATAGTTTTTGTTGAACTGAAATTAGTTTAACACTGCCACAAATGTAGTTATGAAATTCTAATTAATTCAGACATGCTCCATGACCCAAGAGTCACTGATTCAGTCTGAAATTCCATTAAAAAGCTGCGGCACTCAAAGATATGAAACTTCATATTGAAGAAAAATGTGGTTAATTGTTATAGAAGAAAATGTGAAAGCCAGCTTCACAGGTAACTTAAATATGAGTTATTTTACTTGTATAGTGTTATGATGCGTAACAATTCTGATCAGACTTACTAGCTTAAATGTATGGTAAATGGTTATACCAACCTTGATTGCTGTACGGCAGAAGAAAGGCAAGCTATACCATTACAATTCTAGTGAAGGTAAGTATACAGTATATTCATTCAGAAACAGACATTATACAGCACCAGGTTAGTAAGAATTCATAAAAAACATGATGATCTGGAAGAAAAGTGCAATGCATTGAAGCACAAGTAGGTGATTAGAACACATGTAGAGAAATTTCACATTGAGGAAAGATAATTAAAAGATTTCCACTTTTAGAAAAATGGATCCCAAATCTTGCCTAACATGTATAATAAGAATATTAGGTAGTATTTAATCTCCCAAAGTCTAGTGCTGGCTTTCTGCTGCTATTGTGGTTGCAGAGTTTTGAATGCATTGCTGATGTCACATCAACAACTCACATCATCACTGCAGCCAATACATGGGCTTAGTGGTTAGGCAGAAATAAACAGTATTAGCTGCTGATCTCAGAGATTGGCTGTAGCAGTGATCTGAGCTTCCAACAGGATGAAACCGCTGCAGCCAAAACACTAAGACCAGAGGTAAAGAGACCATGTATATCAATGGATTATTTTAAAATCGGATTAATATAGAAATGGAATTAAAATATTGTTTTTTTTTATTTGGCCACTCTGCTGTCCCTAGTGTGGGTAGGACACGGCCAGTCTATGTTCGGGGTTCATACCCAATACCTAGTGTCCAAAACTCAGAACATGGACTTTTTACCAGATCTCCTGTCTACAGTTTGGGTTTGGATTCCGAATAAAGTTTGTTGAAAGGCTGTGGGAACTTCTGGAGCCATCACGGCCATGCCTAGTATTGCCAGCACACCACGTGACCAGTCGTGTCAAGCCCCATGAGACACACCTTTTCTCTGGGAGTTTGGGTTTTGTTTTCTTGATGCAGTCTGTCTATCTTAACACAGGTGTTTTCAATTGTCCACCTATCACCTTTTGAGTTTGGGTTGCTGAATTTTCCAACCTTTTTTATATAGTACCAATACATGACAATTTGAGCAAAATGTGTATGAGGCCCTCCTTCATGTCTAATACAGGATGTATCTGAGTCCCTACTTTTTGGCAGTTCTTGCTTCTTTTATAAAATAAACATAAATTTCCTATTTTTTAATAAAAAAAAAATCTAGTGATGAGCGAATATACTCATTACTCGAGATTTCTTGAGCATGCTCTGGGGTCCTCCGAGTATTTTTTAGTGCTTGGGAGTTTTAGTTTTTCAAGCAACCATGCAACCTCCATATGTACTTATGCTGGCTATCAGATGTAAATCATTCAGCTGCGGCAAGAAAATCTAAAACTCTGAGCACTAAAAAATACTCGGAGGATCCCCGAGCATGCTCGAGAAAACTCGAGTAATGAGTATATTCGCTCATCACTAAAAAAAACTATTTTAGTTTACTTAAATAATATATATTTTAAAACATTTTTAAATTTCATAAATCACTAAACAGGAAAAAATGTTTAACATTTTTTCCCTGTAAAATGCAATGTCTTATCCATTTGGAATTTTTTATTGTAACTCTTAAAGTGGAATAAAAGTGTTGTTCTCAGCAGCAATCCGGGAATCAGAGATCCATCCAGGGGTCTTCCCAATCCTATTTTCCTTCCATTAAGCACTTTTCCCATCCATTTGAACATTTTCCCTGCCCCCAGACCTCTGTGGAGCAACGTGCACCTGAGCATGTTAGTGCTCGCTCATCTCTAATGTAGATGCATACCAAAAAGATATTTGGTATTCCTTCGCTCCTAGCTAATCCAATTACTTTGATTATGAGATTTACAGTGGTGCACTGATATCAGATTTTTTTAAATTCACCTAAGCCATAGCCACCCAAAGCAGGTGACTGCTGCTTCACCTGCCAGAGTACTTCATAATTACCAGAGGCCCTCTCTCAGCACATAGGACAACTCTCCTTTGTGTGTATGATGGAAGCAGCTTAATCCAGCATCTTCTAGAGGACAACTGAGTAACGCTACTGCTCCCACTCTACATTTCCTGGGTGGAGGACAACAGGAAAAATATTAGGGCAATACCAGCTGTGTCACAGATGAAGACTTAATTGAGAACTCAAACTCTTTGTTTAGTAGAACAGAAGTGTTACCTACAAATCAATGTAGCCAACTGTAGCTGTCACACTCTTTTGTGTGAGTAATATATCTGTTTTCTTGCAAAATAAAAAAGCACATGCTTATCACTGTGGTATTTGGCAGTATTGTGGCCACAACTAGAACCACATCATAGCCTCTAGGTCAGGCCTTAGCCTAGAATTTTAGATGACAGTGCCAAATTGAATATGTGCCACAGGTGTGGGAAAGTCTAACAATGCCCCTGCCAAGGTACAGTAACGACCCCATATATTGCTATAGGTGACCTTTTCATGTTCTGTAAATATCAAAACCATTATGTAATCGTGTGTATAAGAGTTAAATAACTAAAATAGATTTCTGTTCTTATTATAATAATATTAAATAGTATACAACTTGTTTCTTCTACATGTACTGTACACAAAATCAGATGGATTATTTGGGGTATAAATATTTGTTTAATAAGCAAATAAAGGACATAACATAAAAAAGACCTAGACAATTAAATAGGTTAAGCTTAGTATAACAACAGAAAATATACCTGACTCATTATTACATTTGTGCCCTTTTTTGTCTAGTTTTTTATTATCTGCTTTTCATTTGCACCTTATTTTTTAAATAATTTGTCTGTTTTTTTAATTGTATGTTACAGTTAGGTCCATATATATTTGGACAGAGACAACATTTTTCCAATTTTGGTTATAAACATTACCACAATGAATTTTAAACAAAACGATTCAGATGCAGTTGAAGTTCAGACTTTCAGCTTTCATTTGAGGGTATCCACATTAAAATTGGATGAAGAGTTTAGGAGTTTACACTCCTTAATATGTGCCACCCTGTTTTTAAAGGGACCAAAAGTAATTGGACAGATTCAATAATTTTAAATAAAATGTTCATTTCTAGTACTTGGTTGAAAACCCTCTGTTGGCAATGACTGCCTGAAGTCTTGAACTCATGGACATCACCAGACGCTGTGTTTCCTCCTTTTTGATGCTCTGCCAGGCCTTCACTGCGGTGGTTTTCAGTTGCTGTTTGTTTGTGGGCCTTTCTGTCTGAAGTTTACTCTTTAACAAGTGAAATGCATGCTCAATTGGGTTGAGATCAGGTGACTGACTTGGCCATTCAAGAATATTCCACTTCTTTGATTTAATAAACTCCTGGGTTGCTTTGGCTTTATGTTTTGGGTCATTGTCCATCTGTAGTATGAAACGACGACCAATCAGTTTGGCTGCATTTGGCTGGATCTGAGCACACAGTATGTCTCGGAATACCTCAGAATTCATTCGGCTGCTTCTGTCCTGTGTCACATCATCAATAAACACTAGTGACCCAGTGCCACTGGCAGCCATGCATGCCCAAGCCATCACACTTCCTCCGCCGTGTTTTACAGATGATGTGGTATGCTTTGGGTCATGAGCTGTACCACACCTTTGCCATGCTTTTCTCTTTCCATCATTCTGGTAGAGGTTGATCTTGGTTTCATCTGTCCAAAGAATGTTCTTCCAGAACTGTGCTGGCTTTTTTAGATGTTTTTTAGCAAAGTTCAGTCTAGCCTTTTTATTCTTGATGCTTATGAGTGGCTTGCACCGTGCAGTGAACCCTCTGTATTTACTTTCATGCAGTCTTCTCTTTATGGTAGATTTGGATATTGATACGCCTACCTCCTGGAGGGTGTTGTTCACTTGGTTGGCTGTTGTGAATGGATTTCTCCTCACCATGGAGATTATTCTGCGATCATCCACCACTGTTGTCTTCCGTGGGCGCCCAGGTCTTTTTGCATTGATGAGTTCACCAGTGCTTTCTTTCTTTCTCAGGATGTAACAAACTGTAGATTTTGCCACTCCTAATATTGTAGCAATTTCTCAGATGGTTTTTTTCTGTTTTCGCAGCTTAAGGATGGCTTGTTTCACCTGCATGGAGCGCTCCTTTGACCGCATGTTTACTTCACAGCAAAACCTTCCAAATGCAAACACCACACCTCAAATCAACTACAGGCCCTTTATCTGCTTAATTGAGAATGACATAACGAAGGGATTGCCCACACCCGCCCATGAAATAGCCTTGGAGTCAATTGTCCAATTACTTTTGGTCCCTTTAAAAACAGGGTGGCACATGTTAAGGAGTTGAAACTCCTAAACCCTTCATCCGATTTTAATGTGGATACCCTCAAATGAAAGCTGAAAGTCTGAACTTCAACTGCATCTGAATTGTTTTGTTTAAAATTCATTGTGGTAATGTCTGTAACCAAACTTAGAAAAATGTTGTCTCTCTCCAAATATATTTGGACCTAACTGTATATGTATTTTTTATGTTTGCCATTGTAGATGTGTTTTTGCCTGTTTAATCATTTATAGCTAGTGTTGAGCGATACCGTCCGATACTTGAAAGTATCGGTATCGGAAAGTATCGGCCGATACCGGCAAAGTATCGGATCCAATCCGATACCGATACCCGATACCAATACAAGTCAATGGGACTCACGTATCGGACGGTATTCCTGATGGTTCCCAGGGTCTGAAGGAGAGGAAACTCTCCTTCAGACCCTGGGATCCATATAAATGTGTAAAATAAAGAATTAAAATAAAAAATATTGCTATACTCACCTGTCCGACGCAGCCTGGACCTCAGCGAGGGAACCGGCAGCGTTGTTTGTTTAAAATTTGCGCTTTTTAAAATACGCGCATGTCCAGCCTCCCGTGACGTCACGGCTTGTGATTGGTTAATGGCGGCCATGTTGCCGGGACGCGGACCAATCACAGCAAGCCGTGACGTAATTTCGTCACGGCTTGCTGTGATTGGTCCGCGTCCCGGCAACATGGCCGCCCTGACCAATCACAAGCCGGGACTTCACGTAACCAAGTAAAAGCGCGAAATTTAAACAAACAACGCTGCCGGTTCCCTCGCTGAGGTCCAGGCTGCGTCGGACAGGTGAGTATAGCAATATTTTTTATTTTAATTCTCTCTTTTACACATTATTACATTAATGTTGTTGCGATACCCGATACCCGATACCACAAAAGTATCGGATCTCGGTATCGGAAATTCCGATACAGCAAATATCGGCCGATACCCGATACTTGCAGTATCGGAATGCTCAACACTATAGCTAGATATGAGCAGATCAGATCAAGGGGGATTGTCTTTCAGTCAAAATTCCTGAAATTTGGAGATCCCTGTGAATTTCAACTCTCTCTGATTCAGTTCATGTGGTAGCCAAAAATGTTTTTTAAAAAGCCTAGTGAGTGGATTAATTACATCAGTCATGATCGCACAGGCTTTCCTTTAATGCCCTGCAGTTATTGCATCATATATGTCTGCCGAAGAAGCTAGCATGAAACCTACCTCACCAACACCTGGTTGTATTCAGGAGTATTTAACCATTAATCCTTTATTACTTTTATGTCCACTGGGGACTTAGAAGATCATTGGTCAGTATTGATGACAACCCTTTCTATTTGATTTATTTGGACTGTGTATTTGTGCCTTGCATTCATTTTTATTCCAAAGGTTTTTACCTACTACTTTTTTTTACACACAAGGGTATGCAGTCCCAATACCATTTCATCCTATTAGACCACTACTTTAATTGTCTCCATATGACTTTTTATTTGATCTTTTCTGCACTTTAAACTTTATCAAGTATGTACTATACTGTATTTGTTTACTTTGCACATAACACATTATACCCACTGTTAGGGCTAGCAGCCCGGCGTCCACCGTGCAGAGATGGAACCTGCTGCTGAGTAATGACGGACTATATGACTGTATAATTTGGATACACACACAGGTTAGCTTCATCTGCTATGAAGGAAGCAAATCCTGTTGCGTCACAGGGCCGCGGTACCGCACAAAGAGCACAAGCAGTCACAGAACTCTGTCCCAAGACTCAGGGAAAGAGTTCCTCTTGACCTCTTGCGCTCGACACTGCTACTGGGGTGTTAGAGATTAATAGAACTAATAATTTACTGCACAAGAGTGTGTGCAGTGCCGCTCTGGCAGACGCCACTAATCACCCAGACTTGGGTCAGGAAAGCACTCTATTATCGCATGGTGCCGCACTGGCAGTCACTGCTCTCAGAAGCTGTATCTTGTGCTTGCTGTTCGGGATATCACTGTCAGGTGCTAGGTAACTTACACCATTCGCCAGCAGTCAACAACACTAGGGATGGGAATGATTCAGAGCTTTCATCCATTGACAGGCATACATCCACACACACAAGATAATAAGTTTACACTAGTGCATGGCTGTGCGGCCATGGAAACCTTTTATACTGGAAGCTCTCCAGGACCTTCCTAGTTGTCAAATAGGAGCTGCTACAGGACATGAGCATGTGACCCCCGACCTCCAATGAGAGGTCGTCCCTTGGGCATGCTCAGAAGAAGAAAAGCAGGACTTAGTCCCAGGGATGCCCACTTGCCACTGATCAGTACTGGTTACGATGGCTGAGCCTCAACAGATAGCAGTAACCAGACGCACAGTATCAGTTTGAGCCAGAAGCTGGGACTGACGTTTCTGCTGAGCAGGCTCCACTGTGTTTGGAAGAGAATGGGAGACCTCAGCGGAGATGGTTTGAGATTCCCCCTGTGCAGTGGCGGGAACTCGACACCTAAGACCCACTGAAGGATTTTCTTTTAAATGTGCAACCCTAAATGTAGTTTGTCACATTGGATTATCAAACCTATTCTTGTACCTTTAACGCTTTCTGGAGTGGTGTGTCACTTTTAGTTACTTCCCATTTTAGAGAAAAAAGCATTAAGCTACTTACGGGTAGCGGCATTTTTTGGAGGCCCATGACAGCACTACGAGAGAGGGGATCCGCCCTTCAGGAACAGGAAACCTACAGATACAAAAGGGCGGTACCTCTCCCTATGCATCAGTTGTATATTAGAGCCTGAGAGGACTACCGCGGTTAGTAGCACACAAATATTATATACAGTTTATATACAAAACTAATCCAATGCAAATACCACACGTGAGATCTATATATATCTCATTATATACATTATAGGAAGTGCAACCCCCACGTGAAAAAGGGAGGGAAATAAGGGTGCTGTCATGGACCTCCGAAAAATGCCGCTACCCGTAAGTAGCTTAATGCTTTATTCGGACTCCCATGACAGCACTACAAGAGAATTACAGAGATGTAAAACTACCTTAGGGAGGGACTATAGCTTGTAGCACCCTTAACCCTTAGGTGAGATCAGAGGAGCACCCCAAGTCCAACCGATAGTGCTTGAAAAAGGTGGAAGGGGACGACCACGTAGCTGCCTTACATATCTGGTCGATTGATACTCCAGATCTTTCCGCCCAGGATGTAGCCATGGCCCTGGTGGAATGCGCCCTCAGATTCTGCGGAGCCGGACCTCCACCTGCAGTATAAGCCAGAGAGATAGCCTCCCTAATCCACTTCGCTAGTGTGTACTTCGAAACTCTAAGCCCTTTCCTAGGACCTTGGAAGGATAAAAATAATGCATCCTCTCTCTTCCAAGCGTTAGTGACTGTGATATATTCTAACAGGCATCTCCTAACATCTAACGTATGGAGTAGTTCTTCCTTAGTATTAGAGGGGTTAGGGAGGAATGATGGTAACACTACCTCCTGTGATCTGTGAAAATGTGAGGTGACTTTTGGCAAATAGGCGGGGTCCGGTTTAAGGACTACTCTGTCCTGTAGAAACTCTGTATACGGGGGGAGTCTAGAGAGCGCTTGTATGTCCCCTACCCTACGAGCAGATGTTATTGCTACCAAAAATGCTGTCTTGAGGGACAATAATTTAACTGAAGCCGAATGTAAGGGCTCAAACGGTTCTCTAGTCAAGGCTGACAGGACTAGGTTGAGATCCCAAGGTACCGACCTGTTCTTGTGTATAGGTCTAGCTCTACTAGAAGCTTTTATAAACCTTGATACCCAATAATTATTAGCAATGTTACAAGAAAACAGGGCCCCCAGGGCTGAGACTTGTACTTTTAGCGTACTTGTAGATAGGTTTAGCTCTAACCCTTTCTGCAGGAATTCTGAAATTTGGTTAATTGGTAACCCTTCTTCGATTCTAAAATCTGAAGAGGCCAAGAACTTCCTCCAAGTTCTAGAGTAGATTTTTGTTGTTATATTTCTTCTACTCTTCATAAGGGTATCAATTAAATTTGGGGAAAAACCTCTGTTCTTTAATAATGACCTCTCAAACTCCATGCCGTCAAATGGAGCCCCTTCACCTGCGGATGGATGATCGGACCTTGATGGAGTAAATTTGGAATGTCCGGGAGTACCCAAGGGTCTTCCACCGACATGGTCCTGAGCCAAGCGAACCAAGCCCTCTTGGGCCAGAAAGGGGCGACCAGTATGACCCTTGCTCGGTCCTCCCTTATCTTCCTGACCACCAGAGGTAATAGGCCCAGCGGGGGGAACGCATAAGCCAAATGGAAGTCCCATTTGATCAAGAAGGCATCCACTGCCAACGGAATCTCCCTGGGATTCAGGGAACATAACTTTTTTGTTTTTCTGTTGTCCCTGGTGGCAAACAGGTCCACCTCTGGATGACCCAACATGTGGACAATCTGACTGAAGATGTCTCTGTTCAGGGACCATTCCCCTTGTTTCAGGGTGTTGCGGCTTAGAAAGTCTGCTTTTATGTTTTCTTTCCCCCTTAAATGCAGTGCAGTTAAAGATAGTAAATGGGTCTCTGCTGTCTGGAGAAGGCGGTCTGCTACTTCCATCAGAGATTCGGAATGTGTTCCACCCTGGTGATTTACGTAGGCTACTGCCACCTGGTTGTCGGAGAGGATCTTGACATGGTGACCCTGTAGATACACGAGGAGTTCCTTAACTGCCAAATTAATAGCCATTAACTCTCTCTGATTAGAAGAGGCTGATGTTTGAGGGTCCCATAGCCCTTGAACTACGATGTCACCCATGTGTGCCCCCCATCCCGTAGGGCTGGCGTCTGTTGTTATTACACGAGTCACATGCGTCACCCAGGGAACTCCTGCCGACAGATTGTCTTCTACTAGCCACCATCTGAGAGATGTAAGCACTACCGGACTTAACATTACCTGACCCTGCAAGGACCCCTGTAAGGTTCTATCATTATCTAGAACCTCAAACTGTAAAGGTCTGGTATGGAATTGGGCCCAACGGACGGCAGGAATGCACGATGTTAGGGATCCTAACAGTGACATAGCCTGTCTAAGGGTCATGGATGGTTTATTAATCGCCTTTAACACCTGTTGTTGAATGTGGAGCAATTTATCAGGCGGCAGACAGCATTGTTGGGTTTCTGAATTTAATAACAGTCCAAGGAATCTCTGAATTTTTAGGGGCTGTAAACGGGATTTGTCATAATTTATGATCCAGCCCAGACGTTCTAGTTTGGCTATGGCTGTCTTTGCTTGTGAAAGGCAATGATCTGCTGAATTCCCCACAATAAGAAAATCATCCAGATAAGGCATTATGAGGATATTGAATTCCCGCAAATGTGCCATAACCTCAGCGACTACTT
The DNA here is from genome assembly GCF_051348905.1 of Ranitomeya variabilis. Lineage (NCBI taxonomy): Eukaryota > Metazoa > Chordata > Amphibia > Anura > Dendrobatidae > Ranitomeya > Ranitomeya variabilis. The sequence goes on from NC_135234.1 coordinate 533,018,182, forward strand.
TAGTAAATACCCTAGGTGCTGCTGAAATGCCGAAGGGAAAGGCTCTATATTGAAAATGACGAACAATTCCCTCTATAGACACCGCCACCCTCAGGAACCTCTGGAAGTTCTCATGGATAGGTATATGATAGTATGCGTCCTTAAGATCTACAACTACCATAAAGCAGTGTTTGAACAACATCTTTATTGTAGAACTGATAGACTCCATTTTGAAGGTTTTATTAACCAGAAACTCATTAAAGGATTTAAGATTAATGATAGTTCTAAACGACTTATCTGGTTTTTGAATCAGAAATAAAGGAGAGTAGAACCCTCTTCCTTTTTCTGAATCTGGAATCTCAATCAGCACTTTTTTAAGACATAGATTCACGACTTCCGCTTCCAAAGCTGTCTGTTCCACAGTGGAGGAACGTAAGGGGGTTAATTAAAATTTATCACGAGGCCAATGGTTAAACTCCAGTCTCAGACCGTCTGATATAATGCCTTGGACCCAGTCACTATTAGTGATGTCAGACCATGCGGAAGAGAAGGCTGCCAATCTCCCTCCCACAGGGATTGCTAGTCATTGGTCTGACTTTTTACGTTCTTTTGAGGAACGGCGGAACATGTAGCCCGTACCTCTCCTGCGTCTATCCTCCCATCTGAAATTATCTCTAGAGGGTGAGGACGTGCGTTTCCTTCCGCGACCAAATCTTCTCCTGTTGAAAGGGCGACGGTAAGATGCTGATGCCAGATTAGGGAACTTCTTCTTATCATCTCCTGCTTTTTCAAGCAACTCATCCAGAGTTGGTCCGAAGAGATATTCCCCCTTGCATGGGATGGCGCAGAGCTTGGATCTTGACTGGATGTCACCAGACCAACACTTTAACCATAAGGCTCTACAAGCCGCATTGGAAAGACCTGCTGCTCTGGCCGCCATTCTGACAGAATCCAATGAAGCGTCCGACAGGAAGGCCGCAGCATCTTGAATTACTGGGAGTGCATTCAGGATTGTATTCCTGGATGCACCTTCCTTAAGTTGTGACTCCAACTGATCCAGCCAGACCATTAAAGATCTGCCTGTACATGTTGCGGCCACTGCTGGTCTCAGAGATCCGGCCGCCATCTCCCAGGTACCTTTAAGGAAGGTGTCTGCCTTCCTATCAAGTGGATCTTTAAGGGTCCCCATATCCTCAAAGGGTAATGAGGCTTTTTTGGACGCCTTCGCCACCGCAGCATCTAGTTTAGGGGCCTTGTCCCAGGTATCAACGGCTGCATCCTCAAAGGGATACCTGCGTTTTAATGCTGGTGGTAACAAGCCTTTCTTCTCCGGTTTCTTCCACTCTCGGATAATTAAATCCTGAACTTTATCAGTCACCGGAAAAGATCTACGTCTCTTATGGTCTAATCCGCTGAACATTATTTCCTGTCTGGAAGGTTGCATTTTAGGCTCTTCCAGGCCCATCGTACTTCTGACTGATTTAACTACTTTATCAACTCGGTCCAGAGGTAGACAAAATCGGCCAGAGTCCTCTTCCGATGACGAGGAAGAGGGAATAGAGCCATAGGAACCTTCCTCTCTTTCTTCCTCCGAAGACTCAGAGATTAAGGGAGTTTTATGTTTCGAACTTCCCGTCTGGGATAGAGACCGCAGGGATTCCCTTACTTCCATACGGATCATCTCTTTTAAGTTAGCCATACTTGCAGATTCTTCCGCTACCTAGGGGAGGACAATAAGGTGATACCTTCTATCCAACCTGATGTCCCTTAACCCCTACCACACTTGTAGACCTCACCGTCTGCTGTAAACAGGGGGCACATTTTTTTGTTGTACAAGAATCTGGTAAAGGGATTCCACATAGGGCGCACTCCTTATGTTTCGTCTTTGCATTTTTCTTTCCCTAGAATGACAAAGTATAAGGGGGGCCCGCGTCACTGAGTGAACATTCACGTAGATCACTTACCAGCATACGCCAAACAAAGGTACCGGAACACGAGGGGGTTCTTTCCCAGTCGAAGCTCTCGATCCCTGCTTGGACGAGCTTTTGCGGCTGGACTGGTCACTCCTGACGTGCTCCTTCTCCAAGGGCTTCTGTCGCACATCCAGTAGCTGAGGCTGCTCACCATCACTCTCCATGATGGAAATGTGGCCAAAAGCAGGGACCTAAATCCAACACCTGCTTAAATCCCCCTGAGTTCCGGTCAGCAGGCTGCCTGACGTCATCCCATTGGTTTCTGCTGACCAGACCGCAGCTGGGAGGTCAGCGGTGGATAATGAGGAAACCGGTGTCCAGGATCGATGGGCGCCGCCATCTTGGATAAACTGCGCATGCGCAGCCATCCAAGAACCCGGAAGCGCCTGCTGACTCCGCCCCCGGCGTCACAGCACTCCGGAAACGCTCCTGAGAGCGGTGCAGGACGCCGGAGATGTACAACAGCGCTCCGGTCGGCGTTCCTCTCCTGCCACCGCTACCCCACCACACCACTGCACCGCCGCACTGCTGCATGGACCAAGGGGGACGGTTATACTCACCAACGCCGGCACAGAATGGAGATCAGGAATCCTCCGGACCCTGCTCCCTGCTGCAACACGCCACCGATGTGCAGTCCAGCCAGGACCACCGTGGCGTCTCCAGGGAGATCCGCACCGGCCGAGGTAGGAGACCCCCCCGCTACCAGATTTGGCCGGCCGGCCTGGGATCCATTACGAGGATTTTCATCTGTAGGATCCTGTCCCTCCAGGAACAGGAAACCAACTGATGCATAGGGAGAGGTACCGCCCTTTTGTATCTGTAGGTTTCCTGTTCCTGAAGGGCGGATCCCCTCTCTCGTAGTGCTGTCATGGGAATCCGAATAAATATTACTTTAACTGATTTTAAAAATTACTAATTTTAATAGGAGATTAAGATTTGTTATATTTTAGTGAAGTTGCATATTACTTATACAATCCTGGGGAGGACATAGTCCTTATAAATTCATCATCTTTCCCCATCTCACTTTACCCCTCCACCAGACCTATCCATCAATGTCAATGGCTGCACACTTTCCCTAGTCCCACACGCCCGGTGCCTCGGGGTGATCCTGAACTCTGCCCTCTCTTTCACGCCACATATCCAAGTCCTTGCCTCCTCCTGCCATCTCAAACTCAAAAATATTTCTCAGATCCATGCATTCCTTGACCACGACACCGCAAAAACACTAGTGCATGCCCTTATCATCTCCCGCCTTGACTACTGCAACACCCTACTGTCTGGTCTCCCCTTTAGCACTCTGGCACCTCTCCAATCCATCCTACACTTTGCTGCCCAACTAATTTACCTGTCTCCCCGCTATTCCCCAGCCTCTCACCTCTGCCAAGCCCTTCACTGGCTTCCTATCATCCAGAGACTATGACATACAAAGCCATACAAAACCTGTCTCCTCCATACATCTGTGACATGGTCTCCCAGTACTTACCTACACGCAACCTCTGATCATATCAAAATTTCCTTCTCTACTGCCCTCTCATCTCTTCTTCCCACAACCACATCCAAGACTTCTCCTGTGCTTCCCCCATACTCTGGAACTCTCTACCCAACACATCAGACTCTCGCCTACCATAGAAACCTTTAAAAAGAACCTGAAGACTCACCTCTTCCGACAAGCCTACATCCTGCAGTGATCCTCAACCTACTGAACCACCGCACAACCAGCTCTACCCTCTCCTAATGTATCCTCACCCATCCCCTACAGACTGTGAGCCCTCGCGGGCAGGGTGCTCCCTCCCTCTGTACCTGTTAGTGCCTTGTTTTTCTCATGTTTTTCTCATGTTTAATGTATTTGTCTATATTTGTCCCTTTTCACATGTAAAGCGCCATGGAATAAATGGCGCTATAAATATGTATAATAATAATGCTTCCATTTTCTATTTGGGCATTACATTTCATCACGTGACCTGACAACAAATCAAAATGAATTAAAATGTTGGAAATAATTATTTGATCCCTTGCTGATTTTGTAAGTTTGCTCACTGACAAAGACATGAACAGTCTATGCTTTTAAGGGTAGGCTAATTTTAACATTGAGAGATATAATATCAAAAATAAAATCCAGAAAATCATATACATTTTTTTGCATTTTTAAGTGAGAAATAATTATTTGATCCCTCTGGTAAACAAGACTTAATACTTGGTGGTAAAACCCTTGTTGGCAAGCACAGCAGTCAGACTTTTTTGTAGTTGATCAGGTTTACGCATTTGTCAGGAGGAATTTTGGTCTGCTCTGCTTTACAGATCATCTCTAAATCATTAAAATTTTGAGGCTGTTGCTTGGCAACTTGGAGCTTCAACTCCCTCTTTAAGTTTTCTATGGGACTAGCTAGGCCACTCCATGACCTTAATGTGCTACTTTTCAGCCACTGTTGCCTTGGCTGAATGTTTTGGGTCATTGTCTTGCTGGAAGACCCAGCCACGACCCATTTTTAATGTCCTGGTGGAGGGAAGGAAGTTGTCAATCAGGATTTTACGGTACATGGCTCCATCCTTTCTTGCATTAATGTGGTAAAGTAGCCCTGTGCCCTCAGCAGAGAAACACCCCCAAAACATAATGTTTCCACCTTCATGCTTGACAGTGGGGATGGTGTTCTTTGGATCATAAGCAGCATGTCTCATCCTCCAAACATGTGCGCAAAACTCATCATCAACTGCAAAAAGCGTCTGACTGCTGTGCTTGCCATCAGGGTTTTGCCACCAAGTATTAAGTCTTGTTTGCCAAAGGGATCAAATACTTGTTTCTCACTGCAAAATGCAAATAAATTTATATCATTTATACAAAGTGATTTTCTAGATTTTATTTTGATATTTTATCTCTCAATGTTAAAATTAACCTACCCTTAAAATTATAGACTGTTCATGGCTTTGTCAGTGGGCAAACTTACAAAATCAGCAAGGGATCAAATACTTATTTCCCCCACTGTATAGTAGTCAGTATAAAAGATGGGGATGAGCTCAGCAATGCAATATTAGGCTTTTACAGAGAAGGGATAATATGTCAGGCATACAGCTCATTCCAGCTAGTGACAGAGAAAAGGCTAATCTGATTGTGGGGTATTACTTCAGTGCATAATGAGACAAAAATGTGTATGCAGTCTTTTTATTTGAACAATAATCAAAAGATTAAAGTGATATAGGGCAGTGCTGTACCTGCATAGTCACTCAGTGTGACTTTGAATTGATTGATCTGTGATATACTGCAGAAGCATCCCCTTAATAACAGCCTTTATTTACTGTTCACATGCGGCAATCAAGGAGTGAGGTAGTATACCACACAGAGCTAATTTTGCTGCTAAACCAAAATTCTGATGCCGAGGCTTATAAATCACAGAAAGTGGGCTACTTGCATTGTAAAATAGGCAAGCCATATATTTTTTTAAAGCCAAAAGAAAAATGTACATAATCCAGAAATAAAATCACAAGTGTCTATCTTACAAAATTTGCTTGTTGTTAAAAAAAAATAGTTTTTTTCATACTTCCTGATGATAGTCATCCAATATTAAACCTGCACACATCACAAAAATAACGCTATTGGTTACTACTGATTACAATCTGCCTATTCCTAGCCAGATAGGTTGCGATTAATTGGACATTAATATTGTTGTATTTTCCAGTCAATTGCAGGCATTTCAGCATTGTAATTAAATTTTGGGGGATTCTGCAAAGCTGTTGAATTTGAATTTCAAAAAAGCTGCCCAATTCTATTTGCGACATTCTGAAAGTTGCAAAATTTTGATGCAAATGTACTTCAGTTCCCTTAGAGTGACTTTATTTACACATTAATACAGCAGAAAAGGGGCAGCTGTGCTTACCTGGCCAGGTCTCTGAATGAATGCACTCTCAGAAAGCAGCAAACCCATGTAGTAAAGATGGGGGAAAAACAGGGGCAAAATACTGATGAGACAACCACTCACAGACTACCTATTCATGGAGTAAGTGATTGCTTAGTATATGATTGCACAAAAGTGGCTTGTTCACACACAGGTAATGCACAGTATCAGATCCACAGCCTATTAGTGACGCCCATACTATTGGATCAGGTGGGCTGCCCAGCACTATCTAAATGCATCCCATGTGACCAGACACCCCAGTTTACAAGGCCAAAAATGCTGGGTTTGGATTCGCACTGAAAAATAAAGTGCAGATAATGCATATAAATATGTGAGGTATTGGTCGATATTTTGGCCAAGATATGCAAGCTCGCAACCCGCGTCACGGGTCCTCACGCTTGTGAGTCCTAACACTAAACTTATTTTTCAGGATGCAGCCAAGCCTTAAAAATTGCATTAAAAATGTTGCAACACAGATCAAAGACAAAATAAAGAGTATTTTTTGTTTTTGCACAAAATTCATGAGCCTTATGCGCTGTTTTGAAGACTTTGAAATAAAAAACATTAATGAGAACCACAAGACAAAAAAAAAAGAAAAGTGACTAAAAACATGCAAATCATGAATCAGGCCTATAGTAATTTAATGTATATTGTAAGCACTTAGATGGCTTCCAAAAGCGTAACCTTAAATTAGAAAAATAAGAGAACAACATTAAACATTAATCAGGTAGACTGAAAATGATCTCTTTATTTTAAACAAATGTTGATGTTTATACCATGTATTTTATGCAATTTACCAGTAATCCACTAACAACCTAAGAATGGGCCTTTTCTTTTGAAGCAACAAGGTAAGCACATATGGCATATGATATGTTAAGCAATAAACAAGAGGGGGTTAAAATGTGCTCATAGTACAGCAACCTTTTGTGTAAATTATAACTCTAAATACCTCAAGGAATAAGGGGTCATTTTGTAACCATTTGATCTCCCTCAGAGTAGAGTTTGTTTGAAATTGTACATTAGATAAATTAAGCTTCATTGAAAAGCAGAAGACATATAAAGCCGGTCAGGTATAATAATTGAATCATGGCAAAAGGACTTGGTGACATGTAAACACCAAGCAGATGTTGAACAGATGTTTTTGTCTATCCTGGCCACTTCGAATGCAACAGTAGACAATTAACTATTGTTATACGATACACTGGATGCTGTACTTTATCACTTTGGAATACGTTATGCAAACTTAACAAAGGATTTGGCATATGTTATATCTTTAAAAACCTAAATAATGTAGACTATTTGTCTTTCTATACTATTCCTTATCATTTCATTTGCCTTATCTTAAATTTTTCAATGCTATCCAGTTTCTAATACATAAATATTGATGACCATTAGAAATGTTCTGTCTAAAAATGTCTAGTGTTAATTTGCTGCTGTTTAATAATGATGAAGTATTAGGAGGTTTTCCAGAATAAAACTCAAAATGGCTTCAATGAATTAAATGTAATTTAAAAAATTATGTGCACCCTCACCAATCACTCAAGGATCTTGTTTCAGTGCTCACATGATCTCAGTGTCGGTGCTTCCTGGTCTCATCTTCAAAATAAAGGGAAGCCCATCAACCAATCAATACCTGAGCCATGCCACTATTGCAGTGAGTGATTAGCCAATCAAGAGACTTATCATGACTGATCATGTAAGGTCGGTATGAGTACGTCCTTCTGCACAAATATGTGGCCCTGATTCATCATTTCCATTTAGCATTCAAATAAAAGACCAAACTGATCCCATTGTTTGAAATTGTATTATTCCAACCTGTATGGTGCATTAGTTGTTGAGTCGGATGACATAGATATATTTAAACCCAGATAGGACATCATGCAACTTTTACAAACATATATTAGTTTTATGGGATTTTGTGCAACTTTAGCAATTACAAAGTCTTTAAAAACTTTTTTTACCAGAATTAAAAGATAAGTGGATAATTTGGCCAATTCTGTACCAGAATTATTTGAACCATAACTGAATTAGGTGGATGAGCACTAACAAATTTCTTTGTACCACCTGGCAAATAATATATCCCAACAAAATGGGCACATTAAAAAATACCATGTACTCACAAATACTATGACAAGTTTATTTAACATGTAAATAAGAAAGTAATTTGACATTCCATTAAAACCACTTAAAAATTCATAAGAAAAATAATAATTCTAATAACCTCAATAAGAGGTGGATCTTGCTAACTGAACTCTCTAGATGTATAGGAGAATGCCTCCTTCCATTTCCTTTTTCAATACATAAATATGCAATAAACATATATAAAGTAATCAAAGAGAGAATAATTATTTATTATTAGTGTTGAGCATTCCGATATCGCAAGTATCGGGTATCGGACGATACTTGCGGTATCGGAATTCCGATACCGAGATCCGATACTTGCCGCATATCGGATACCGGAATCGGAAGTTCCCAGGATTCAAACTGCACAAATTCAGCCAATGAGGAATGATTCCAAGTGTGGGCACATCCTGTTCAGCATAGTGGGCATGAAACTACTGGCAAGGCTGTGCTAGTAGAATTTGGTGCTACTCAGCAGCGTACCCCACCCATGAAGCAAGCTACACCACCTGTTTACCTATGTACTATTTTTAATGGCATCTAGCCCAGGAAATCCTTTTGGGCCTAGTAGAATTTGGTGCTACTCAGCAGTGTACCCCACCCATGAAGCAAGCTACACCGCCTGTTTACCTAAGTACTATTTTTTATCGGCATCTAGCCCAGGAAATCCTTTTGGGCCTAGTAGAATTTAGAAACACACCCTAAATTTTGAGGAGAAAAATATATATATTTTTTTTAATAAAATGTTGGTGCTTCTTATAATCTATGTGTCTTCTTGCTTACCGGGGGGTGGGGGCTGCTGGTAGAGGCAGGAGTGGAGTGTTGCTGCAGGCTGCAGGCTAGGATGAGGGGGTGTTCAGATGTGTGCTGCTGCTGGTGTTAGATGGTGCGGGGGCTCTGCCGACATTTTGTGAAAGCCAAGAGCCCCTACACTTACATAGTTTACTAAGCAGTGGACTCTGGGAAAATGGCTGCCGGGGACGCCGCATGAGTAAGGGGGTCACAAAGACTGGTATACATCCCTACCCCTTTAAGTACATCCCAGTTGCTGCGCTGTGTAGGGATAAGTTCATTTAGTTATGTATATGGTGTCTTCTAAATGTTTGATGTTATATTAACGTGTTGTACTATTCTGTATAGTGTTTTTCCATAATTAGATAGGGACAGTGTAGTACCTTAGTTGGGCCACAAGATGGTACATAATAAATAGTGGATTATAGGAGGAGTTTACTGGCTTAAGGCAGGAACAGTTTCTTGGTTAGAGTCAGAGGGGCTGGGGAGCCTGAACAGCTTGGGTGGGCCTTAGTGCCCGAGCTACCCAGTAGCTCCATAATGTTATAACTGAGTTGCCCAGCCATTCAGGGCCCAGGAAGGCGTGAAGTACAGAATGTGACAGCAGCATGGAGAATAAGCAAGAGTAGAGGTCCTTTACAGTGCGGGGACACAGGTCGCTCATCATGTGGCAGATCATCGCATAAGCTGATGCCCTCAGATCTGGTGCAAAACAGATGAGGGAAGTCTGGACTGGGAGAGCACTGTGTTACCGCAAGAGGCGGTACCACCCAGGCATGTATTAAGGACCATAGAAAGAAGTACAGGGAAAGTAGAAAATGTGGACTGTATGAAACCCTATGCTGATGCTGTATCTGAAAAGGATGTGCTGCGAACAAAGGAAAGTAAAGTTTTACGTTATAAGTTTGAAATGGACTCTGTCTCCTTATATGCAACCACACCAGCAGCAGAACTTCAGCCAGCCCGATGGGACCCTGACGGTGCAGAAGGTGAAGCAGAAGGTATGCCGCAGAGGGGACATTATATTCATGTGACGGAAGACCAAGGCGCGATAAGGCACATACTCTCAGCCACAACTATGGCCCTGGCTCTCTCTCAAACTTGGTATTATCTTCAGGATCCCGCAACCATGAAACGTGGGAATGCAGTGGAAGATATTGTTGATGTGACAAGAAAGGATGAAGAAAATGTGAATGTGACTGACACTTTGGTGACCAAAATGGAGGCCTTGCAGATGACAGACAATGGCGCCAAAAAAAGAGGACGACAACTACGATAACCCCCTTTGTGGGCGTGATAATACAGAGATGGCATGAAAATCTGTCCAGCAATGCCTCTCGCCCTACCCATGGAGGGTGTGCAGGAGAACAATATCCCACCCTCTGCCACAGAATGATAGGAAATGGTTGGAGTGGTCGAAATCAACCCCACCCTGGAACAGGTGGGGCCCAGAAGAAAACCCTAGGTGCAGCTGCGTTGTGCCATTATGAAACATGGTACCAGCAACGATGGAGCACTCCTGCGCTCCCCACTGCAGGGGCATAGGCCACGTGGAGTGGAAGTGGTGGCAGGAAAAGGAAAGAACCAAATCCTTATGGATAGGAGGAGATGTGGATGATTCCTGGACTCATCAGTATCCAGTGCTTCAACCTGAGCAGAGCCGGCAGCTGCCAGAGCCGGAACATCAGAGGGAACCAGAGCCTCTTCTTGTGGTGCCAGAGCTTTGACGCCTTGCAGAGCGGGAACCTCTTTGCTGCAAACCGGTACAGAGTCATTGGGAGCTGGAGGCCGGCAGACCAGAAACAATGACCGCCTTGGAGGAACCTAAACGGAAGTAAAGGCTGAGCTGGGACTTCAGTCTTGGGAGATGGACTGCACAGCTGCAACTGCGGGGAATCCAATGGGAACGGGATGGGCATGCATGGGCTGCTGAGACTAGAGGTGGTGAGTACGCCTCGACCCTTGTTCTCGGCGAGTTGGTCTTTGTCTTGGCATCTCACCACCGAAGGCCAGTCTGTTCTCCAGTCTCATAGTCCGGGGAGTGAGCTACAGCATTGCGACCTGGGACTCCTTGACTTGTCACACAATCACCGTGCTCAGGGGGCCCGATCAATCAAAAGCGCCGGTGTAGCATAGGGCGCATCATGTTTCCATCAAGCTGTGGAGGGGCCATTTCCCTCCCCTGGACAGCCTGCCTGGATTGCGGGCATGATAAAAAAAAGATGGAGAAGGAGATCTGGGCAGAGCTGCGCCAACCAGGTGGGGGCACTATGGCCGGTTGTCGCACCCACGCCAGCTTGTGTAAGTCAATGTTGAATGAGGTTTTGGTTTCATATGTGAGGCAGGCACTAATGGCAAAATATATGTCAACGCCGTCTCTATAAAGTTTGGGAGACCACTAGATGAAGGGGACTTGGTCTCCTTCTCTAAAGAAGACTGTCCCAAGCGCTACTTTGTGGTGGCAGTGACTTTGTGTTCAGAGGAGGACCTGGAATTGTACACGATCTCAGATCAAGTTCGGTCGGTGCCCTGCTTTATCTACCTCCCAGTCCCGTGATGCCTCTACTGCATGCTGGCAGCCTATGGCCTCTGCAGCTGCAGAGTCCTCTTCAGCCCGAATACTGGCATGGAACCAGTCTGATAAAGCGACAGGGACGAGTCCCATTGAAATATAGGGAACTTCTTTGTTAAACAGATTGTTAGTGCTCGTTGCACCATATAGTGTTGGAGTGAAATAAATGTATGTAATGTAATACTCCAAGAGTCAGGAGTAATGTAGCCAATATGGCCAGAAGAGACTGTTGAGTTGTTTTTGCTTAGTTGCGCCTGTTGAACCTTTCCTGCTGGATGGCAGGACTGTGCCCCTACAGATGCATGAACCCTTGAACCATGTCATGGACTAAGTGTATGACTGTGGGAACAGATTGTTTATGGTACAGGCAACGCACATGCTGGCAGAAAAGGTGCTCTGCTCAAAGGAAGGGAGAAGCCTCACCAAAAGACTGTGGACTCAAAGGATGGGTCACATTATTGTACATAAGGTAGAGTCCGGTGGACAAGACTGGAGTAGAAAAAAAAAACAGTAGGTGCTACCTGAAGGACTGTGTGCCAGGTGCCTCTTTTAAAAAAGAAAAGGGGACCTCTTAAAAGACTGCTTGCTTTGAGCAGTATATATGTTCCTCTATTGTCTCCCTGCATGGAGTATTGTTGTGAAATTGGATTCTGGGCTCCCCCGGTGGCCACTTGTGGAATTGAACTTGTGTGCATCATCCCCTCTGTTCACCTGCTCCTATCAGGATGTGGGAGTCGCTATATAACCTTGCTCCTCTGTCAGTTTCATGCCGGTCAACAATGTAATCAGAAGCCTTTCTGTGCATGTTCCTGCTACCAGACAACTCCCAGCTAAGTTGGACTTTTGTCCTTGTGTGTTTTTGCATTTTGTTCCAGTTCACAGCTGCTGTTTCGTTACTGTGTCTGGAAAGCTCTTGTGATCGGAAATTGCCACTCTGGTGCTATGAGTTAATGCTAGAGTCTTAAAGTAATTTCTGGATGGTGTTTTGATAGGGTTTTCTGCTGACCATGAAAGTGCCCTTTCTGTCTTCCTGCTATCTAGTAAGCGGACCTCGATTTTGCTAAACCTATTTTCATGCTACGTTTGTCATTTCATCTAAAATCACCGCCAATATATGTGGGGGCCTCTGTCTGCCTTTTTGGGGAAATTTATCTAGAGGTGAGCCAGGACTGTATTTTCCTCTGCTAGGATTAGGTAGTCCTCCGGCTGGCGCTGGGCATCTAGGAATAAAAAACGTAGGCATGCTACCCGGCCACTTCTAGTTGTGCGGCAGGTTTAGTTCATGGTCAGTATAGTTTCCATCTTCCAAGAGCTAGTTCTCATATATGCTGGGCTATGTTCTCTCGCCATTGAGAATCATGACAGTTTGACCGGACTAAAAAAGGGTTAAATTACTGGCTGAGAAAGGAGAGAAAAAAGAAGTCTGCTACAATTTTTTTTTTTTTCCTCTAGTTCTGAGTGTGCTCTTAATTGAATCACTTTCTAGTCTGCCTATACTGCAGCCTTCCTCTCTTTCTCTCCTTCTAATCCTTGAATGGCTCTGTGTTCACCTGTTTGAAATGGATCTTCAGAGTGTAGCTACAGGTTTGAATAATCTCGCCACAAAGGTACAAAATTTGCAAGATTTTGTTGTTCATGCACCTATGTCTGAGCCTAGAATTCCTTTGCCTGAATTCTTCTCGGGGAATAGATCTCACTTTCAAAATTTTAAAAATAATTGCAAATTGTTTTTGTCCCTGAAGTCTCGCTCTGCCGGAGACCCTGCACAGCAGGTCAGGATTGTAATTTCCTTGCTCCGGGGCGACCCTCAAGACTGGGCTTTTGCATTGGCACCAGGGGATCCTGCGTTACTCAATGTGGATGCGTTTTTTCTGGCCTTGGGGTTGCTTTATGAGGAACCTCATTTAGAGCTTCAGGCGGAAAAGGCCTTGATGTCCTTGTCTCAGGGGCAAGATGAAGCTGAAATATACTGCCAAAAATTCCGCAAATGGTCTGTGCTTACTCAGTGGAATGAGTGCGCCCTGGCGGCGATTTTCAGAGAAGGTCTCTCTGATGCCATTAAGGATGTTATGGTGGGGTTCCCTGTGCCTGCGGGTCTGAATGAGTCCATGACGATGGCTATTCAGATCGATAGGCGTCTGCGGGAGCGCAAACCTGTGCACCATTTGGCGGTGTCTACTGAGAAAACGCCAGAAAATATGCAATGTGATAGAATTCTGTCCAGAAGCGAGCGGCAGAATTTTAGACGAAAAAATGGGTTGTGCTTCTATTGTGGTGATTCAACTCATGTTATATCAGCATGCTTTAAGCGTACTAAGAAGCCTGACAAGTCTGTTTCAATTAGCACTTTACAGTCTAAGTTTATTCTATCTGTGACCCTGATTTGTTCTTTGTCATCTATTACAGCGGACGCCTATGTCGACTCTGGCGCTGCTTTGAGTCTTATGGATTGGTCCTTTGCCAAACGCTGTGGGTATGATTTGGAGCCATTGGAGGCTCCGATACCTCTGAAAGGGATTGACTCCACCCCATTGGCTAGTAATAAACCACAATACTGGACACAAGTGACTATGCGTGTTAATCCGGATCACCAGGAGGTTATTCGCTTTCTGGTGCTGTATAATCTACATGATGTTTTGGTGCTGGGATTGCCATGGCTGCAATCTCATAACCCAGTCCTCGACTGGAAAGCTATGTCTGTGTTAAGCTGGGGATGTAAAGGAACTCATGGGGACGTACCTTTGGTTTCCATTTCATCATCTATTCCCTCTGAGATTCCTGAATTCTTGTCTGACTTTCGTGACGTTTTTGAAGAACCCAAGCTTGGTTCACTACCTCCGCACCGGGAGTGCGATTGTGCCATAGACTTGATCCCGGGTAGTAAATACCCTAAGGGTCGTTTATTTAATCTGTCTGTGCCTGAACACGCTGCTATGCGAGAATATATAAAGGAGTCCTTGGAAAAGGGACATATTCGTCCTTCGTCATCTCCCTTAGGAGCCGGTTTTTTCTTTGTGTCTAAGAAAGATGGCTCTTTGAGGCCGTGTATTGATTATCGACTTTTGAATAAAATCACGGTTAAATATCAATATCCGTTACCACTGCTTACTGATTTGTTTGCTCGTATAAAGGGGGCCAAGTGGTTCTCTAAGATTGATCTCCGTGGGGCGTATAATTTGGTGCGAATCAAGCAGGGGGATGAGTGGAAAACCGCATTTAATACGCCCGAGGGCCATTTTGAGTATTTGGTGATGCCTTTTGGTCTTTCAAATGCCCCTTCAGTCTTCCAGTCCTTTATGCATGACATTTTCCGCGATTATTTGGATAAATTTATGATTGTGTATCTGGATGATATTCTGATTTTTTCGGATGACTGGGACTCTCATGTCCAGCAGGTCAGGAGGGTTTTTCAGGTTTTGCGGTCTAATTCCTTGTGTGTGAAGGGTTCTAAGTGTGTTTTTGGGGTTCAAAAGATTTCCTTCTTGGGATACATTTTTTCCCCCTCTTCCATCGAGATGGATCCTGTCAAGGTTCAGGCTATTGGTGATTGGACGCAACCCTCTTCTCTTAAGAGTCTTCAGAAATTTTTGGGCTTTGCTAACTTTTATCGTCGATTTATTGCTGGTTTCTCTGATGTTGTTAAACCATTGACTGATTTGACTAAGAAGGGTGCTGATGTTGCTGATTGGTCCCCTGATGCTGTGGAGGCCTTTCGGGAGCTCAAGCGCCGCTTTTCTTCCGCCCCAGTGTTGCGTCAGCCTGATGTTGCTCTTCCTTTTCAGGTTGAGGTCGACGCTTCTGAAATCGGAGCTGGGGCGGTGTTGTCGCAGAGAAGTTCCGACTGCTCCGTGATGAGACCTTGTGCTTTTTTTCCCCGTAAATTTTCGCCCGCCGAGCGGAATTATGATATTGGGAATCGGGAGCTTTTGGCCATAAAGTGGGCTTTTGAGGAGTGGCGTCACTGGCTTGAGGGGGCCAGACATCAGGTGGTGGTATTGACTGACCACAAAAATTTAATTTACCTTGAGTCTGCCAGGCGCCTGAATCCTAGACAGGCGCGCTGGTCGTTGTTTTTCTCTCGGTTTAATTTTGTGGTGTCGTACCTACCGGGTTCTAAGAATGTTAAGGCGGATGCCCTTTCTAGGAGTTTTGAGCCTGACTCCCCTGGTAATTCTGAGCCCACAGGTATCCTTAGAGATGGAGTGATATTGTCTGCCGTTTCTCCAGACCTGCGGCGGGCCTTGCAGGAGTTTCAGGCGGATAGACCTGATCGTTGCCCACCTGGTAGACTGTTTGTTCCTGATGATTGGACCAGTAGAGTCATCTCTGAGGTTCATTCTTCTGCGTTGGCAGGTCATCCTGGAATCTTTGGTACCAGGGATTTGGTGGCAAGGTCCTTCTGGTGGCCTTCCCTGTCACGAGATGTGCGAGGCTTTGTGCAGTCTTGTGACGTTTGTGCTCGGGCCAAGCCTTGTTGTTCTCGGGCTAGTGGATTGTTGTTACCCTTGCCTATCCCGAAGAGGCCTTGGACGCACATCTCGATGGATTTTATTTCGGATCTGCCTGTTTCTCAGAAGATGTCTGTCATCTGGGTGGTGTGTGACCGTTTCTCTAAGATGGTCCATCTGGTTCCCTTGCCTAAGTTGCCTTCTTCTTCCGAGTTGGTTCCTCTGTTTTTTCAAAATGTTGTTTGTTTGCATGGTATTCCGGAGAATATCGTTTCTGACAGAGGGACCCAATTCGTGTCTAGATTTTGGCGGGCATTCTGTGCTAGGATGGGCATAGATTTGTCTTTTTCGTCTGCTTTCCATCCTCAGACTAATGGCCAGACCGAGCGGACTAATCAGACCTTGGAGACATATTTGAGGTGTTTTGTGTCTGCGGATCAGGATGATTGGGTTGCTTTTTTGCCTTTGGCGGAGTTCGCCCTCAATAATCGGGCCAGCTCTGCCACCTTGGTGTCCCCGTTTTTCTGTAATTCGGGGTTTCATCCTCGATTTTCCTCCGGTCAAGTGGAATCTTCGGATTGTCCTGGAGTGGATGCTGTGGTGGAGAGGTTGCATCAGATTTGGGGGCAGGTGGTGGACAATTTGAAGTTGTCCCAGGAGAAGACTCAGCTTTTTGCCAACCGCCGTCGTCGTGTTGGTCCTCGGCTTTGTGTTGGGGACTTGGTGTGGTTGTCTTCTCGTTTTGTCCCTATGAGGGTTTCTTCTCCTAAGTTTAAGCCTCGGTTCATCGGCCCGTACAAGATATTGGAGATTCTTAACCCTGTGTCCTTCCGTTTGGACCTCCCTGCATCCTTTTCGATTCATAATGTTTTTCATCGGTCATTGTTGCGCAGGTATGAGGTACCGGTTGTGCCTTCCGTTGAGCCTCCTGCTCCGGTGTTGGTTGAGGGTGAGTTGGAGTACGTTGTGGAAAAGATCTTGGACTCTCGTGTTTCCAGACGGAAACTCCAGTATCTGGTCAAATGGAAGGGATACGGTCAGGAGGATAATTCTTGGGTCACTGCCTCTGATGTTCATGCCTCCGATCTTGTCCGTGCCTTTCATAGGGCTCATCCTGATCGCCCTGGTGGTTCTGGTGAGGGTTCGGTGCCCCCTCCTTGAGGGGGGGGGTACTGTTGTGAAATTGGATTCTGGGCTCCCCCGGTGGCCACTTGTGGAATTGAACTTGTGTGCATCATCCCCTCTGTTCACCTGCTCCTATCAGGATGTGGGAGTCGCTATATAACCTTGCTCCTCTGTCAGTTTCATGCCGGTCAACAATGTAATCAGAAGCCTTTCTGTGCATGTTCCTGCTACCAGACAACTCCCAGCTAAGTTGGACTTTTGTCCTTGTGTGTTTTTGCATTTTGTTCCAGTTCACAGCTGCTGTTTCGTTACTGTGTCTGGAAAGCTCTTGTGATCGGAAATTGCCACTCTGGTGCTATGAGTTAATGCTAGAGTCTTAAAGTAATTTCTGGATGGTGTTTTGATAGGGTTTTCTGCTGACCATGAAAGTGCCCTTTCTGTCTTCCTGCTATCTAGTAAGCGGACCTCGATTTTGCTAAACCTATTTTCATGCTACGTTTGTCATTTCATCTAAAATCACCGCCAATATATGTGGGGGCCTCTGTCTGCCTTTTTGGGGAAATTTCTCTAGAGGTGAGCCAGGACTGTATTTTCCTCTGCTAGGATTAGGTAGTCCTCCGGCTGGCGCTGGGCATCTAGGAATAAAAAACGTAGGCATGCTACCCGGCCACTTCTAGTTGTGCGGCAGGTTTAGTTCATGGTCAGTATAGTTTCCATCTTCCAAGAGCTAGTTCTCATATATGCTGGGCTATGTTCTCTCGCCATTGAGAATCATGACAGTGTATACGTTGTTTATAATAAAGTTTTATATATGAATGGTCAGGGATGACCATTATTAAAGGAAGAGGGAATGTAAGGGGGTCACAAAGGCTGGTATACACCCCTACCCCTTTAAGTATGCCCCTTTGATGCACTGTGTAAGGATAAGTTTGTTTAGTTATGTATATGGTGTCTTCAAAATGTTTTATGTTATATGAATGTGTTATACTACTGTGTAAAATGTTTTTCCATAATTAGATAGGGACAGTGTAATACCTTAGTTGGGCCACAAGATGGTACATAATAAATAGTGGATTATAGGAGGAGTTTACTGGGATAAGGCAGGAACAGATTCCTGGTTAGAGTCAGAGGGGCTGGGGAGCCCAAACAGCTTGGGTGGGCCTTAGTGCCCGAGCTACCCAGTAGCTCTGTAGCATTATAAGCGAGTAGCCCAGCCATCCAAGGCCCAGGAAGGCAAGAAGTACAGCATGTGACAGCAGTGTGGAGCAGAAGCAAAAGCAGAGGTCCTATACAGTACGGGGACGCAGGTCGCTCAACATGTGGCAGATCATCGCATGGGCTGATGCCCTCAGATCCGGTGTGAAACGGACAAGAAAATTCCCAAGTACAGAGAGTCTGGACAGGGAGGATGCTGTGTTACCGCAAAAGGCAGTATGACCTGGGTACGTACTGAGGACCGTAGAAAGAAGTACAGGGAAAGTAGAAAATGTGGACTGTATGAAATCCTATGCTGATGTTGTATCTGAATAGGATGTGCTGCGAACAAAGGAAAGTAAAGTTTTACTTTATAAGTTTGAAATGGACTCTGTCTCTTTACATGCAACCATGCCAGCAGCAGAACTTCAGCTAGCCCAATGGGACCCTGACAGTGCAGATGGTGAAGCATTAGGTATGCTGCAGAGGGGACATTATATTCATGTGACAGGAGACCATGGCGCTTTAAAGCACATACTCTCAGCCACGACTACGGCCCTGGCTCCCCTGGCTCTCTCACACATGCGCAGATGGAGATTTCGGCACCAAGATCCTGGAGTCCACCGCACAGTAATCTATGCAAGTGCGGGGGCTCTGGGCTTTCACAAAATGTTGTCAGAGTCCCTGCATGACTGAACACCTTCAGCAGTGCACATCCAAGTACTCCCTCATCCCAGCCTGTGACCTACAGCAAAGCTCCACTTTTGCCTCCTCTAGCAGCGACCCTGGGACCCTGCTCCACCATGGCCAGTAAAGTATATCCGCATTATAAGGCCCAAATGAGGGGGAAAAAGTGTCCAAAAAATATGGTACATCATTCATTTTAAGACATAGTGAAATGGAAAATGAGAAAAAAAATGCAGAGTGCAGTGAAAATGCGAAAAAAATCCCCACAAGTCTGACATTGCTTTTAGGAACAGTTTTTACAGCGTACATTAAAAATTACCTGGTAATATGATTCTACTAATCAGCATCATTACAGGAATACCAAACTTGCCCAGTTTAAATTATTTTAGTAATATGAAAATATGAAAAAAATCTGAAATTTGCAATATATATATTTGATTAATTCGCTATTTTTCGAGAACCACAACTTTTTCATTTTTTGGTTGATAGGGTTGTATGATGGCTTCTTTTTGAGTGAGACAAAGCTTTTATTGATGCCATTTTGGAATAGATATTGTATGACATTTTTATCACTTCTTACAGCATTATTAGAAGAATTGCAGCGACAAAAAAAAGCAATTTGGGCATTTTTTATTTCTTTTATACAGTGTTTACCAATTGCATTTTTTACTTTTCTATTTAAAACATTGGACTTTTATGTATGTGGCAATACCACATATGTGTATTTTTTATGTTTTACTGTCTTTATCTTTAATGCTGTTTTTTTAATGCTTTAAAAATAAAGAAATAAATGTGTAATTGTAGTTCAAATACAGGAAGACAGATGCCATCTACACCATGTCACTGATCAATTGTAATGAGTCTGGCACGGTTACTAGCATCCCTCTTATTACTCAGTCCTATCAATTGAATCTATGTTATGCATAGAAGTGCACACGATGAGCGTTTGATAATTTTTTTACGTCAGTATTTGCAAGAAACTACAAGGTAAACAAGGCCAAGGTAAACATTTAAAAATAAGTAAATTTTATTAAAGACATTATAAAATCCAAGATAAAAAAAAGAGAACACCGCTGATACAGACAAAATTTGAGTACGCCTGGATAAAGTATAAACATTAAAACATACTCTTAATATAAAAAATTAATATAGCCCCCATTTACCGTATATGTATGATAATAAATAATTTTTGCACCCAAGAGCAATACACTCACTGGCCACTTTATTAGGTACACCTGTCCAACTTCTTGTTAACACTTAATTTCTAATCAGCCAATCACATGGCGGCAACTCAGTGCATTTAGGCATGTAGACATGGTCAAGACAATCTCCTGCAGTTCAAACCGAGCATCAGTATGGGGAAGAAAGGTGATTTGAGTGCCTTTGAACGTGGCATGGTTGTTGGTGCCAAAAGGGCTGGTCTGAGTATTTCAGAAACTGCTGATCTACTGGGATTTTCATGCACAACCATCTCTAGGGTTTACAGAGAATGGTCCGAAAAAGAAAAAAAATCCAGTGAGCGGCAGTTCTGTGGGCGGAAATGCCTTGTTGATGCCAGAGGTCAGAGGAGAATGGGCAGACTGGTTCGAGCTGATAGAAAGGCAACAGTGACTCAAATCGCCACCCGTTACAACCAAGGTAGGCCTAAGAGCATCTCTGAATGCACAGTGCGTCGAACTTTGAGGCAGATGGGCTACAGCAGCAGAAGACCACACCGGGTACCACTCCTTTCAGCTAAGAACAGGAAACTGAGGCTACAATTTGTACAAGCTCATCGAAATTGGACAGTAGAAGATTGGAAAAACGTTGCTTGGTCTGATGAGTCTCGATTTCTGCTGCGACATTCGGATGGTAGGGTCAGAATTTGGCGTAAACAACATGAAAGCATGGATCCATCCTGCCTTGTATGGAGCATCTTTGGGATGTGCAGCCGACAAATCTGCGGCAACTGTGTGATGCCATCATGTCAATATGGACCAAAATCTCTGAGGAATGCTTCCAGCACCTTGTTGAATTTATGCCACGAAGAATTGAGGCAGTTCTGAAGGCAAAAGGGGGTCCAACCCGTTACTAGCATGGTGTACCTAATAAAGTGGCCGGTGAGTGTATATAGGGTAATATATATATAACTATTCTTATGTTAACAATACAGATACAGCAATTAATTATCCCTCAGATATTAAATTAACAGACAGTGTCATCAGAAAATTCTTAACAATTGATAAATATTCCACCTATATTGAAAAAATACACAGATACTAGATAACTGGCAGAATCGCAGTCAATCCCTGAGTAGCTTTAGAGGCATAGTTGCCACAATAGTAAAGTGTCTAAATATGTAATGCTTCCAGTGTTATGAATGTGATTCAGCAAGGCACATAACAAGTAAACCATAAAGTGAAAGATGGAAAAAGTAGTATGTAATTACCTCAAAAGTTGTTACCGGGGACCCATCAACACTGATGTGCGTTTCACTCTGAAATTCTTTGTCCGGGGTGGTTTTGTACTGGCCAGATAGGGTATTGTCGACAAGCAAACACATCATAAATTAAAAAATGTCCCATATGTGCCTGATTAATGCATATTGCTGCGGCCGCTAATTCACAAGAAATGATTATGCCGTTGTCATAGTAATCTTTCACATGATTACCTATGAGGGATATAAAATGATATGACTTCCGGTTAGCATATTATTGCCTCATGCAACATATATTATCAGGTGACCGGAGGAGAAGTACCGTGCTTACGGGTGCCATGGCAACGCTGTTGTTGCGATGCGTCATCATGCGTCACGAGACGCAGTTGTCATGATGTACCGTCATGTGATCGGGTAGCCGGGGTTCATGTAATGTCACTTGCTGGTTACAAGGCAATGCTGTTCAACCTGTCCAAGGAACAGCTCACCGTCCAGGAACTAATCTCACTGCTGTAAACATATCAGATGGTAAAAAGGTTGTGTTCCTCTGTAATTCTAAGTCCTGAAGTGACATTTAATATGGAGCCACATTATTTTGCCATTGAATCAACAGAGATAATGAGTAAATGATATTATACTTGACACCTACAGAATAGTAGAAGACGTAATTAATTAATATGTTGAAATATATGTGTAGTTAATAAGCGTAAATCTGTAAAGAATAAAGTGAATTTGTGACACAAAGCAAAAAATATATTATTTTTAAATAATTTAAATGAATCAGTAACGTGTAATTTGTAAAAATAAATAAAAAAAGTAAATAAAGTTTACAGACTGTGACATCGTTACATAGAAAAAAAGGAAAAATAAAGCAAATTAAAGTGAATCAGTGTGAATGTGCAAAAAACAACAACCAATAAACTGATGGCAGCTATAAAATATTAGACTCTAATTACAGGGTTAAAGTCCTATATGATACTTTTAGCAGCAAATAGAATAGCAATCAAGTTATATAAAGATCAGAAACTGTTTCATTGAAATAATTGAAACAGTGGTGATATCTGTCATAAATAAATAGTAATTATTGATAAATTGCATCAGAGCTAGGTCATCAGATTAGGTTACAGGGCGACAGTCATAATATGTATAGCAAATAAGTTATTAATAAATAAAGTGCCTTAGTGTAATATGATCATATCAATCAAGCAGATAGAAGGACCCCTGGGAATTTCCCTATTCATAGTCATATGGAATGTTTTGTTTTTTTTAAGTAGACAGAACCTATATTGACAAGATTTTCCAGAAATCAGGCATAAAGGAAAAGAGGACATCCTATACAAAAAATCATAAATAGTTAAAAGGAGACAATTTAATTTGGGACACAATTTATTTTATTTTGTTTTTGTGCCCTTTCAACTATGTATTTAAGATTTTTTTTTTGCATAGCATGTCTTCTTTTCTTTTATGCCTGATTTCTGGAATATTTTGCAAATAAAAGATCTAGCATGCATCTTTTTTCTAGCTCTTCAACTCTTGTGGTAATTACATACTACTATTCCCTCTCTCACTTTCTAGTTTGCTTGTTATGTGCATGGCTGAATCACATTTGTAACACTGAAATCATTACATATTTAAACTAATTACTATTGTTGTAACTATGCCTTTAAAGCTACTCAGAGTTTGACTGCGGTACTGTTAGTTATCTACGTGCACATTTTTTCAATATGGATGGAGTATTCCTCAATTGTTAAGAATTTTCTGATGGCACCGTCTGTTAATTAAATATCTGAGTGATAATTAATTGCTGTATCTATATTGATAACATAAGAATAATTACATATATTGACATATATACAGATAGCTCTTGGGTGCCCTAATTGTTTGGGACTATATATTGTATATATGTATATGTGTGTACCAAGATATATATCTTTCCTGTATATGTATGTGTATATATATATATATATATATATATATATATATATATATATAATCGTCAACATAAATGGGGGCTATATCAATTTTTGATATTAAGAGTGCGTATGAATGCTTAGTCTTTTTCTTGGTGTACCCACCTTTCGTCTCTACCAGTGGTGTTCTCAGTTTGTTTGTTTTTTATCTTTGATTGTATACTCTCTTTAATAAAATTTACATATTTTTCAACATTTACCTTGGCCTTGTGTATAGCTTTTCTTTTTGAGTTTCTATGCTATGATTGCTTTATGGCCATACATATAAAGGATAATTAGTTGGGTGTATCAGTATTTGTAAGCCAAAACTAGGAGTGGAACAAGCAGTGGAGAAGTATATTACAAACACGTGCACCACTTCTGAATTTTTTTACCCACTTCTGGCTTACAAATACTGAGGTAAAAAAAAATGCACCGAATACTCAACATGTGTTCTTGAAGCAGCAGTGCTTCAATATAGATAATGTCACAGAAATAATTAAAGTTCCCTAAGACCACTCCACTGAGGGGGCATGCACGCCCCTCCTATCCTCTCACACAGAATGTCAGTAGGAGAAAAAGCTTACAATCTATGAACCTCTTTTGATTATAGGACCCTGTGTTTAACACATGGAAAGAACGATAACTATGTATAGCTAGTGGGTGAGGAAACTAAACAAGATTGGTTAACTCTTCCTTTCAAGTTCCATTTGAAGCCAAGTCTCCCTACATAGTACAGATAATTAAGACTAAGATCAAAATAAGCACAAGAAAATGCCAAGGCCGAGAAAGGCAAGAGCCTCGCTCCCTAAATATATGCATATATGCAGAAAGATACATAAGCTAGTGTAATACTCCTACGATATGACAACACAGAGCACCATGGAGTACAGAAAACACCAAAGAGGTAGAATAAAAACCAAAATAGTTTATTAAACCAAATACACATACAAAAAATGCTAGCCAAATGATAAGGCATCAAACAAAAGAGGGGACTAAAGGTACCTTCACACTAAACGACTTTGCCGCGATAACGACAGCGATCCGTGACGTTGCAGCGTCCTGGATAGCGATATCGTTGTGTTTGACACGCAGCAGCGATCTGGATCCTGCTGTGATATCGCTGGTCGCTGCTGAAAGTTCAGAACTTTATTTGGTCGTCAGATCGGCGTGTATCGTTGTGTTTGACAGCAAAAGCAACGATGCCAGCGATGTTTTACAATGGTAACCAGGGTAAATATCGGGTTACTAAGCGCAGGGCCGCGCTTAGTAACCCGATATTTACCCTGGTTACCATTGTAAAAGTAAAAAAAAAACCAGTACATACTCACCCTCTGATGTCTGTCACGTCCCTCGACGTCCGCGCTGCTGCTCAGAGCTTCCTGCACTGAATGTGTCAGTGCCGGCCGGAAAGCAAAGCACAGCAGTGACGTCACCGCTGTGCCCTGCTACTGCCGGCGCTTACACAGTGCAGGGAAGCGGACGCCGGGGGACGCGAATGTAAGTATGTACTGTTTGTTTTTTTACATTTACATTGGTAACCAGGGTAAACATCGGGTTACTAAGCGCGGCCCTGCGCTTAGCAACCTGATGTTTACCCTGGTTACCCGGGGACTTCGACATCGTTGGTCGCTGGAGAGCTGTCTGTGTGACAGCTCTCCAGCGACCACACAGCGACGCTGCAGCGATCGGCATCATTGTCGATATCGCTGCAGCGTCGCTTAGTGTGAAGGTACCTTAAGTGTAGGAAACCTGCTGGCACAGCAGGAGGAACAACAAGTGTCACTGATAGAGTAGCCAAAGGTGAGAATAGCAAACCCCAATCAGATGGGTACATATGGGGCCATTAAAACCATAATAGGTATAAGTAGAGGAGCTGTCAGTAAATGCCATAGACTCTGCCTAATACAGCAAGCCCCCAAGAACCCCACGTGTCCCAGAGGTTAGTTTAAAACTCACCCATAGTAACTGGTATAGAGTATAAGTCACTGAGACCCCTTGATGCACGTTTTGCGTGGATGCTTCTTCATGAAGGGAAATAGCATATGTTGTGTCCCCAGGGTTTAAATAGTACAGCCCCCAGCTGCTGGCATACGCGGCGCATGCATTTGTAACCACTCCCACCTCTCTTTAAATAGTGACATTACCCATCAGCTGATCGTCGGTTGTAAAGTTTTTGTTCTAAGCAGACCAGCTTGGCGTGGAGTCTCTTGGTGTTTGTCTCTTCCCCTGTGTATTACCATCTGCAGTAGTGAGACTAGCATCCTTGCTTGCTAGTGTACTAGCCAGGGTACATTGAGGTGACAGTCAGTGACTAGGCACATGATGGCGGCTAGGGGAAGAACCCGCTTAGGGCTTCAGGGAAGCTTAGGGACAGGCACAGGTTGTTGTCAGGAGGTGGCCCATCCCCCTCTTCCTACTGTTAGGGTCTTCCTCTCTAGGGATGAGCGAATATTTCAATGTTCAGTTCGGATTACAATCACTGATTTTGCAAATTTCATTGATTTATTAGTCGAATATTCGCTGAACATAGCCAAACGTCATTAGAGACAATGGGAGGCAAAAGCAAACTCATATACAGCACAGATTTTAGAATGGCACAGCAGCATTCAGCCATGCTTGAGGTATCAGGGTCTGGGCTTGTGGCTCTGAATTGAATTTTAAATTAAGACAAGGTGAATGAGACATCGGTGTAGGCCTGCTGTGCTAGGAGCCCTGATACCCCAAGCAACAGTACAACCTGCTTTTATGCTTAGCCACAGTCAGGTGGCACAAATATCAGTTTCATAGATGACTATTGTCAGAAAAATGTAATGATAGTAGCACGGGTAGTAGACTCTAAGGAATTGGAGGCCTGCCGGTCTCCGAGGCCTACTGCTACAGGCAACACATATAGAGAAGAGCCAGCCAGAAGTCTACACAATTACAAAAATTAGTGGCAGACAATATCAAAGTGCCATCAATTCCAATACAGTAGAACTAGTATAGTGAGGAACGACACCTCTTCCACTTTGGAAAACCCAGCAGATGGAGACTGTAACAGGCAAGGTGGTGAAACCATTGTTCCGTAGTCCTTGGAAAGCATGGAGGGGCATAACCAGGTGGCCTACCAAATATGACCTCAGAAACGCAAAAGCAGGCAGCATCGTGACCCAGGGAGGGTCAAGGAGGTGGCCCCAGGTGCTACTCCAGAGCTGATCTACAGTAAGGTAGCAGCTGATCCCCTACAGTGGGGCTGCTATGGCCCAAAGGGGGATGAAGAATGCAGGCAGGTACTATAGGGACACTGCAACCATGGGTGCAGATGGGAATGGCTAAGGAACAGAAAAACACTGGCAGTTTAAGACTGGACTGGCAGTTAGACAGATGAGCATTGGCAGATGTTGGCTGGATTGGGTGTTAGACAGATGAGCACTAGCTGATAGAGGATAAACTGGCTGTTAGACAGTTGGGCACTGGCAGGTGCAGGCTGGACTGGGTGTTACACAGATGGGCATGGCAGGTGCGGGCTGGCCCGGGTGTTGAACAGATGCACACAGAAAGGGGCAGGCTGGACTGGGTTTTAGACAGAGGAGAACTAGCAGGTGCAGACTGGACCGAGTGAAAAACAGATGTGCACTGGCAGGTGCAGACTGGATCGGGTGTTGAACAGATGGACACTAGTAGGTGCGGGCTGGATTGAATGTTAGACAGAGGAGTCCTGGCATGTGCCAACTAGACCAGATATTAAACAGATGGGCACTGGGAGGTGTGGGCTGGACTAGGTGTTAGACAGAGGAGCAGTGCAGGTGCAGGCTAGACCAGCTGATGGACAAAAGAGCACAGACAGGTACGAACAGATGGGTGCAGGGTAGACAAGCAGATGTGTAACCTGTGTAACCTGACAACTAAAAAGCATGCAAGGCAAACTGACAACATTTTTCAGGCACCTCCATATTGGATGAGGAGCCTTAAATGGAAGGTGTCACCCAGCTATTAGCTTGGGACACCTTAGGGCAATGCCCGAGATCCTTTTAAAATGGAGGGATGTCTATTAGGTATGAAGAGATCCAACAAAAGGACGAGTTTGTAATGCCAAGAGATCAGAAAGTCTGTAGTAAGAGGGAATGATCCACTATGTCAAAGGCAAGTGCCAAGTACAGGAGGAGGGGTACAAACTAGAGTCGTTTGGATTTTGTGATTAGTAGGTCATTGGTGACCATAATTAGGGCAGTTTCAGTGGAATTGTGTGTTCGAAAGCCAGTTTAAATTGCACGCGATTCTCCAGTAGTTTGGAGGCATAGGTAGAAGTGAGATAGGGCAACAGCTAGACGCAGAGGATGGATCAAAGGAAGGCTTTTTAGGATGGGTGTGATCGAGGTATGTTTGAATCATTAGGGGAAGACTCCCGTTGTTAGTGACAGGTTGTAGAGATGGGTTAGGCTTGGAATGAATACTGTGGTAAGGTTTGGAATGAGGTGGGACAGTATTGGGTCAAGTTCACAGGTGGTGATATGTAATTTGGAGAGTAAAGAGGAAAGTTAACTTTCCATAATGATGAAATTGGTTTTAGAGAAGGAAAGTTAAGTACTTATGAGGAGTGGCTGTGGGGACTTTAGTCAAAAGCTTTGCCTTACGTCATCATTAGTGTTGAGCGATACCTTCCGATACTTGAAAGAATCGTCAGGAAAGTCAGGTCAGGTACCCATCCGATTTGAGATTACCTTGACGTTTGGTGGATGGGCTCACATTTTTTGGCCAAATCTTGTGCTAAGCATCTCATGTGCTTTTTCATAGATTTCACAAGCCATTAAGCTATTCAAATTTCATGTATCGCACATTTTCTTGCTTTAGTACAGTTGAGTGCAGCCATTGATCTATTTGTTACAAAATAGTAGTTAGGTAAACAGGCGGTGGGTGGGTGGCTGGGCTGCTCTGCTGACTAGCAGACACTGAAGCTTTGGAGCAGGCCTCTGAATCCCAGGCCATAGTATGAGTAAACAACTCTGCAGACGACCCCACCCACCTGGAATTGACGATGGCAACGTCATGTAAAACTCAACAAGGGGACTAAATAAGAGTCTCCATTTTTTCAAAAAATTCAGCCACAGACACCACTGGCATCAATTTCGCCAGAGTTTTTTAAAACGGTTGGTGAGGTGATTTTCAAAAATCATCAAGCTTTTAGTCTCCCCAAGATGACATAGGGGTAGAAAAGTCCTTGCGGATCCAGGATTTGTTCATCTTGATGAACGTTAGTCTGTCTACATTGTCACTGGACAGCTGCGTGCGCTTATCTGTCAGCACACCACCAGCATCGCTGAACACACGTTCAGAGAGAACGCTGGCTGCGGGGCACGACAAGATGTCCAAGGCGTGAGTGGCGAGCTCAGGCCATTTTTCAAGATTGGGAGCCCTAAATGAGCAAGGGTCCAGTTCCACAGGCATGGCATCGATGTTAACTTGGAGATACTCTTGTACCATCCTCTGTAGGCGTTGTCTGTGCATCAGACTTCTTGTCTCCTGTGGCCTTGCAAAGGATGGTCTAAAAAAATCTTGAAACGATTGGAAAAAATTGCTGTTACCACCAGGTACGATGTTACTGTTACAGTTAGAGTGATGACTCGATAATCCCATGGTTGGCAAGTTAGAACTCAGAGATTGACTACGTGCACCACTGGTGTTTTGTGGAAAAGCAGATGTTAGATTCTGTAACAGTCTCTGCTGATACTCCTGCATGTGTGAATCCCTTTCTATGGCAGGAATTATTTCACCAAATTTGCTTTTGTACCGGGGATCTAAAAGTGTGGCAACCCAGTAGTCGGCATTACTTCGGATTCTGACAATCCGAGGGTCATGTTGCAGGTAGTGCAGCACGAAGGTACTCATGTGTCTTGCGCATCCAGTAGGACCAAGTCCTTGTTGTCTGCCCTCTCCCCTAACCTCGCACAACAGAAATTTGATCAAGGTCTCCCTCATCTGATGAATCTTCCATGTCCAGCACCAGTTCATCCTCCACTTCTTCCTCGCCTCCTGCACCTTCCTCAACAGTTTAGCTGCTACCATGCGCCCTCGGTAATCCCTCTCCCCCGGCCTCCAATGCCAGCCGCCTTGGTGCTGCCAACCTTCTTGACCTTGGAGATATGATCCCTTCTGCATACGACTCCTCCTGTTCCTCCTCCTCCTCTTGTTCCACCACCTGACTCCGAACACTGTGTAAGGTGTGCTCCAGCCTGTAAATCACCGGAATGGTCATGCTGATAATGGCATCATCAGCACTAAACTTCTTCATTCCTTTTTAAAACTGAGCAGAAGTGTGCATAGGTCCCTGATCTGAGACCACTCCTGCAGCGTGATTTGCCCCACCTCTTGAGCTCGTTGGACCAGGCTATACGTCATAACGTATTGCACCAGGGCTCGTCGGACAGTGCAGACACTGCTCCTAGGCCCAAAACTATTAACTGGATTAGATGCAGTGAAAATTGAGATACACAGGCGGTATAGTTTGTTTCACAGGCTGGCTACTCTGCTGACGTGCAGACACTGCTCCTAGGCCCAAAACTATTAACTGGATTAGATGCAGTAAAAATTGAGATACACAGGCGGTACAGTTTGTTTCACAGGCGGGCTACTCTGCTGACGTGCAGACACTGCTCCTAGGCCCAAAACTATTAACTGGATTAGATGCAGTAAAAATAGAGATACACAGGCGGTATAGTTAATTTCACAGGCGGGCTACTCTGCTGACGTGCAGACACTGCTCCTAGGCCCAAAACTATTAACTGTATTAGACACAGTAAAAATTGAGATACACAGGCGGTGTAGTTAGTTTCACAGGCGTGCTACTCTGCTGACGTGCAGACACTGCTACTAAGCCCAAAACTCCAAAACGATTTACTGGGTTAGATGCAGTAAAAATTGAGATACACAGACAGTGTAGCTAGCTTCACAGGCAGGCTACTCTGCTGATGTGCAGACACTGCTACTAAGCCCAAAACCCCAAAATGATTTACTGGGTTAGATGCAGTAAAAATTGAGATACACAGTCAGTGTAGCTAGCTTCACAGGCGGGCTACTCAAATGACTATCAGACAATGCTACTAGCCCAAAAGGATTGGCTGAGCTAGATTACACCAAATGCTGTGATTAACACTTGCACAGCACTAGCTCAGACCAGCCTGGCAAACAGTGCTATCAACTGCTGTAACCTACCCTGAAAAGGGCTGATATTACAACTAGTCCCAACTCCTCCCGACTCCCTAAACCTATCTCTCTGACAATTCACTCCAAAAAACACTCTTAGTCTGTTTAGCACCCACAGCAGCAGCAGTGCCGTCTAAAACTAAGCTGCAGCAGTGAGGAAATGGTGGCGACGGGGCAAATGGCTGGTTCTTATAGGGCAAGGACATGTGACATACACAGCCAATGACACATGCCCTTGCTTGTGTGCATCACATGCACATTGCTGTGTGTGTGAACTGCTGATAGGCTGAGAGATTGCACCGCCCCTCTGTAAATGCAGGAAAGAAAAAAAAATGGAGATCGGCATTATTTCAGCACAGATCTATCCCCCACCCCCACCCCATCCACTATACACTGAAACAGTCCATTAACAATGATAAACAGTTTTAATGTGCAAATCAAGCTAGGCTTTTGGTGAACGAACAGTTATCGAACAGAAACTCGAACAGCCGAATTTTAAGCAAATTGTTCGGGTTCGTCGAACGACTCGAACACCGCCCAAAACAGCTCGAATTTGAAATTGGCGAACAATTCGACTCGAACACCGCTCATCTCTAATGTGAACACTCCTGGTGGGTTGTCCATCTGCTGAATTGGGTGTAGTGGAAGACCTGTCGGTCCCTATTATACTATTTCTACTGTGGTGAAATTGATGCCACTTTTGTGGTGTCTGCCAGTAATTTTTAGAAATGTGAAAGCTCCTGGTTGGTTGTCCATCTGCTGGATTGGGTGTAGTGGAAGGCCTGTCGGTCCCTTTTATACTATCTATACTGTGGTTAAATTGATGATACTTTTGTGGTGTCTGCCAGTAATTTTTGGAAATGTGAACACTCCTGGTTGGGTGTCCATCTACTGGATTGAGTGTAGTGGAGACCTGTCGGTCCCTTTTATACTATCTGTACTATGATTAAATTGATGCCATTTTTGTGGCGTCTGCCAGTAATTTTTGGAAATGTGAACACTCCTGGTTTGGTGTCCATCTGGTGGATTGGGTGCAGTGGAAGACCTGTCAGTCCCTATTATACTATTTATACTGTGGTGAAATTGATGCCACTTTAGTGGTGTCTGCCAGTAATTTTTGGAAATGTGAACACTCCTAGTTGGGTGTCAATCTACTGGAATGGGCATAGGGGAAGACCTGTCTTTCCCAATTATACTATTTCTACTGTGGTGAAATTGATGCCACTTCTGTGGTGTAAGGCTCTCATTTGTTTAAATGTGAACACTCCTACTTTACAGTCCATCTGCTGGATTTACTGTAGTGGAAGACCTATCTGTCCCTATTATACTATCTATACTGTGGTGACATTGATGCCACTTTGGTATTGTCTGCCAATAATTTTTGGAAATGTGAGCACTTTTGGTTGGGTCTCCTTCATGCGTATTCCCTGTAGCAGTAGGCCTCCAAGACCGTCAGGCCTCCACTTCCTTTGACTCAACTACCTGTGATACTATCCTTAAATTTTTCTGACAGTGGTGGTCTACATAACTGATATTTGTGCCACCTGAGTGTGGCTCAGCATGACAGCAGGTAGAGGTGTTGCGTGTGGTATCAAGGCTCCCAGCAAAGTAGGCCTACACTGATCCCTTACCTCCTCATCAATTGAAAGCTGTAAATGCTGTCCCAGACCCTGATACCTCATGCCTGGCTGATTGTAGCATGGCACTGCAGCACTGTGGGTGAATTGAGGCCGCTATACTGGTGTCTGTCCCTCTTTTGATGTGTTTTTGTGTCTTGGCAGCATTTGGGGCCGTTATAAGGTGTTGTGCATGCATTCGTTTTTGCTCCCCATTGACATGAATGGCGTTCAGCTATATTCAGTGAATATTCGACAAATTTTAGGTGAATATTGCATATTCGGCGATCGTAAACGTTGTTAAAAATGACAGAGTAGAGTAAAAAAAATGCAATAACTTGACTAATACATGCATAACTAGCATATCTGCGATCAACATGCATCAATCTGGGAATCTCACTGTGCTAAAATACAGACAATGGGCCACACTAACCACTTTCCACCCCATCAACCGCATCTTCTGTTTTTTCCTCCTCCCTTACCGTGACAAGTGTTGTCACACTGGTCTCCGGCTGCAGAACCTCCACTTGTTTACCCACTTCAGTCAGGGTGAGTGAGATCCCGTCAGCTGTAAGTGTTCATGCCTGCTGTTTTTGATTGATCTTAGATACCAAGCACACCCCATCTTTCTCAGTCCACTGTAACATCTCCGCCTGCACCTCTCCCAGTCCAGCAGCTTTTTGTGCTCACCCTACTCCATCCTCTGTCAGCATAGCAGCTAGCCCTCATTTGTGCAGTTGTGTTCACATAAAAGATTGTTTCCAACTACACATGGCAAAGCTAAGAGCTTGAACTTCATCATCTTCAATCTACTAATAATAATAACCTTTATTTATGCAGCACAAACATATTCTGCAGAGCTTTACAAGTCAGCAGTTCATATAAAACAGTCACAAGTTTCAAAATTAACAATAATCAAACAAATCAAAAATAATGACGACCCTGCTCTTCAGAGCTTACAATCTACAACGAGGTGGGGGTGATACAAATTATAGGTGCTTATTTGTGATGAGCGAGTATACTCATTACTCGAGATTTCCCGAGCACGTTCAGGTATCCTCCGAGTATTTTTTAGTGCTCAGAGATTTAGTTTTCATTGCCACAGCTGATTGATTTACATCTGTTAGCCAGCTTGATTACATGTGGGGATTTCCAAGCAACCAGGCAACTCCCACATGTACTTATGCTCGCTAGCAACTGTAAATCATGCAGCTGCATCAGCAAAAGCTTAATCTTCGAGCACTTATAAATACTCGGAGACCCCTTCGAGCATGCTTAGGAAATCTCGAGCAATGAGTATACTCACTCATCTTATCACTAGTGCTTATTTGAAAAGATGGTATCACCATCTTGAGGAAATGGGGGGTAGATAAAGGCTGCATGAGGCTTTTGGGTACAGTTGAGTTTGTTGGCAAATTATGTACAGAGAAGTGGAGAATAGGCTATATATAAAAAAGGCTTTCATTACAAGATTCTACTGCTGCTCTGTGTTCCAAGCTCTGGCTATTTCCCGACTACGATACCTGCTCATCCTCCCAAGTATACTGCTGCTTCGTGTACCAACCTCTGGATATGTCCTGATTAAGAAAGTACCGAAGAAACAATGCAGAGTCTTTTATATTCCCAGTCCTTGGCAGGGACCCAATTCTGTGTAGGATTCTGTGGAAATATCAGTCCAAAAATGTGAATTGTTAAAGAAATGTGTATTTATGAAATATGAAAAAAGTTTTATTTGCTAAGCTACAAAATGGTTTCTCCTCTTGCCATGATCTGTACAAAGGCCCAATTGTGTGCCTACTCCTACTGGGGGATGTTGAGGAAGGAGCTGATGATTATAGAAATGTATTCATAGAATGCCTACAACTTTTTATAACAATATTTGTCCTTTGTGTCCATCTCTGTGCAGGGACTGAATCCTGCAGACAGTCCTACAGGTGGAAGTACCACCCAGAAGATGCCTCTAAAAAACTTATATTTGCAATATTGAGGTATCAGCTGATACCTAAAGAACATTTGGAATCTTAGAAATCTAACAATTGTTTTATGACATGTTGTGCCCTTATGCCCATGTTCAGGAATAAAGGTAGAAAAATCCAGCTCCAACAAGATCCGATAAAAAGGTAAATCTTTAATTGCAGTACAACAAAATAAAAGGTATTGTTGTGAAGAGCCGTTGTGTTCGAAACGCGTCCGGTTATTATCATGATTGACACTTACTTCTCTCACTAATTTTTTGGCTCTTCACAAAAATTCCTTTTATTTTATTGCAATGCAATTAAAGATTAATCTTTTTAGTGGATCTTGTTTGAGCTTGATTTTTTTACCTTTATTCCTGCACATTATCTCCACGTCTGGCAGAGACGGAATCCTCTGATCCATATATAGACCATAAGGGTGAAGTGAATTCACTACATATTTTATTGCTCTTATTCCCATCTTTGCACAGTGGCCCCATGGAGGAGATGGATCTCAATCTTCTATGCACCTGTGCTGCGATCCTCTCATTCGAGACATTTGCAGCACAGTAGCATGAAACTTGGCTCCTGCTCACAGCAGAGCTGGAGCTAAGGGTCATTAGCATATCACATCTGATGCTCTCGCATTGGATGCCATGCACTGGTGTGATTCTGGCCTTAAAGTGCTATTACCACTGCCAGTCCCTCTACAACACTGGCTGGCATATCCTCCATCTCTTTCAGCTTATGCAATTTGAGTACAAAGGTTGACTGTTCATCTCATTCAATGCATCAACTTAAAAAAAAAAATAACTAAGTTGTTTTCTGTGAAATATCTTAATTAGCCACTGCAGTAGTGTGGGTTAGGAGATTAAGAGATTAAGTAAAATGTGTAATATTGTTTATTTGTTTTTTATTTTAAATACCATTTTTTCCACCTGCCCCCACCTCACTAAAACTCAAAACCATGAATGCTGCTTTTGTAGTTAGGCATGCACCTTAAAGGGAACCTGTCACCTGAATTTGGCGGGCCCTTTTTTGGTCTGATGGGCGGTGTTTTCGGGTGTTTTATATACCCCATCCTTTCCCGCTGGCTGCACACTGGCCGCAATATCGTCTTCAAGTTGATTAGGTTTCCTTCATAGAACATGCCTGCACAAGGCAATCTTGCCTTGCGCATGCGCAGTATGCTTTGCCCAACTGCGGGCAAAGCTGAAAAGCATTAGTGTGCATGCGATATTGCGGCCAGCGTGCAACTAGCGGGAAAGGAAGGGGTGAATAAAACACCCGAAAACACCGCCCATCGGACCGAAAAAAGGGTCTGCCAAATTCAGGTGATAGGTTCCCTTTAAGGCAATGTTCACACGATCAGTAATTGGTCAGTATTTCACATCAGTATTTGTAAGCCAAAACCCAGAGTGGAACAAGCAGAGGAAAAGTATAATAGAAACACCTCACCACTTCTGCATTATTCACACATTCCTAGTTTTGGATTACAAAGGTAAAAAACTCACAAAATGCTCAAAGTTTGAACGTGGCATTAAAGTAAAATTCTGCACCAGTCAGTTGTATATGTATACTGTATACAAACACTTACATAGAAGTACATTCCTTTTCTCCTAAAATGGACATTAGAAGAAATGTTTTGGAGGTACACTTCCCAAAAGTTAACAACAAACTTTTCTAAGTAGACAGATGAATTTAGATGAATGTCTAAAATATTGGGAATGCAAATCGAAGTGCAAAAATGTTGCTTATGGCTTATGCTTTTTTCAGTATGAAAATGGAACCGAGGGTAAGGGGAAAACTTAAACTGCCATCCTGGTTTGCAGTACTTCATGAATGTTATAAAATTGAAAATATTGAGTGAATAAAATCCCAGGTAGCTGTAAAATGTGCTTTACTGCAATATATAATAGAACAATCTATTCATAATCACACAGAATCAGTAGCTCCTGCACCTCTCCTATCTCTTTCTCTCCTAAACATTTGTATGTGTTATTATCCACCTACTATGATTCCCATTTTCTATGTTCTTCAGTCGTACACCACGCAGTGTCAAGTGAAGGTGAGCATCTTTGATTAACAGCGGAGATGACTTCAGACGCCGGGGCAATTAGGGAACTATATATGGTTTGCATGTTCTGGGAAATGGTAAGATCTCCTTATACTTTGCCTAACAAGGGTGCCAGCAGGACGTGCCAGGTTACTGAGGACACACTTGCCACTGTAAGGGTCTTCTAGAGACATCTTGGCTTTGAAAAATACCCCCAGATGAACCCACCATATGGAGGGAGAAATGCGTTGGGGTGATAATATAACCCTAGGTCTACACTAGGGGACCACTCTTGTTAAGGCGGCAGCCATGCAGGGGCACGACAATGAGTGGCAGTTATAGAATTTACCCCCTTGCTTGCATAATTTTGTTCATTTCCCTTCTACTGACTAACTATCTGGGAGAAATGGATCCTTTAACCCTATGGGAAGTTATTTAACCAGGATAAAGGAAGGATAATTTTAGTGAGATCATACCAGTTTTTTATCTTGAGCACTGTTTATTTGGAGCACTTGCACTTAATTGTTGGTCTGATTGTCTATGCATTATGGCTTGTGGCCTTTTATTTATCTAACTAGATGGTGGCCCGATTCTAACACATCGGGTATTCTAGCGTATGTACAGTAGGTATGTATATAGCAGCCACATTGTATATAGCACAGGCCACTTAATTTATAGTACAGCCCACGCAGTACATAACACAGCCCACATAATTTATAGTACAGCCCACGCAGTATATAACACAGGCCACATAGTATATAACACAGCGCATGTAGTACAGTATATAACACTGGCCAAGTAGTATTTAGCAGCCACGCAGTATATAACACAGCCCACGTAGTATATAGCAGTGTGGGCACCATATCCCTGTTAAAAAAATAATTAAAATAAAAAATAGTTATATACTCACCCGCCATTGTCCAGCGAAGCTGTCCCTAGTGCGCGCTTCTGCCGCCAGCTTCCATTCCCAGAGATGTGAGAACGCTATGTCTTCTGGGTAATTTCGCAATGCATCTCTGGGAACGGAAGCTGGCGGCAGCCGCGCGCGCATCGGCGGACGACGGAAGGTAAGAATAGCAGGATTTTTTTATTATTTTTATTTTTTAACATTAGATCTTTTTACTATTGATGCTGCATAGGTAGCATCAATAGTAAAAAGTTGGTCACACAGGGTTAATAGCAGCGTTAGCGGAGTGTAGGGTTGAGCGACTTTTATTTTTATAGGATCGGGTCGGGTTTCACGAAACCCGACTTTCTCAAAAGTCGGGTCGCGTGAAATCGGTCGATCCTATAAAAAAGTTGGGGTCGGGGTCGGCCGGAACACGAAACCCAATGCAGTGCAATGGGATACTATTGTTCCCAGGGTCTGAAGGAGAGGAAACTCTCCTTCAGGCCCCGGGATCCATATTAATGTGTAAAATAAAGAATCAAAATAAAAAATATTGATATAGTGACCCTCGGACATGCCCTGGTACTAACTGGCAGCCTTCCTTCCTAAGAATGAGTGCGTGAATGACCTGCGGTGACGTCGCGGCTTGTGATTGGTCGCGTGAGCGGTCACATGGGCGGTCGCGGCCAATCACAAGCCGTGACGTCATCTAAGGCCCTTCACGCGCTCATTCTTAGGAAGGAAGGCTGCCGGAAAGAAGCAGGGCACGTCCGAGGGTGAGTATATTCCTATTATGTATATACTCACCCTCGGACGCGCCCTGCTTCCTTAAGCCCCCTCCTTCCTTTTGGACACTTAATATGCAATTTGCACTTTATATTGACTATGAACTTTTTCATTATTGCATTGTACCCTACGGAGATAGAGGCTTTGGACCTCCATCTGTTTGCCCAGCTTGTTACATTTTAGTGGAAAGATCTTGTGTCCTTTGCACAGAAGCTCTCTATGTACCTTATCTTGATAAGCTGTTTTTATTCATTTGTGTAATAGTTTGTTCTTTAATAAAATTTGTCATGTTTTGGAATTAACCCATTTTGGACAATTACTCCGTGTGTCTGTGTAGGATTTATCTATTTGAGGAGTGTCCTTTAGCATATAGATTTAGTCCCTTGAAAAGGTATTTGACCTGATTTGATCATCGATATGTATCAGTGGTTTCTGTTCTCATCAGATAGCACTCGTCTGAGTTATACACTGGCTATATACCAGTCTGACTGATTCCCATCTCAAATAATGAGCTGTACGCTCTGACTTTCTCTGCATAGGCTGGTAAAACTGAAAATGGCCACTACTTTCCCTGCCTCATTTTCCATAGTAGCTGTTATAGTCCAACCTGATTGGCTGTGCTGGATCATTTGATGTGGCAGCTATAGGTAATTATGACGAAGGCCCTGCAGCCAAGCTTGATGCCCTGTGAATTCACTTGCTGTATAATTAAATCTCCGGGAAATGTCTGAAATGCCGTCAAGCAGTTATTTGGCAATTCGCACAAATGGAATTCAAAATTGTTTCAATTTCACTAGAATCTATGAATTTCATGCAATTTGTCTTAAATTCAATTTGCAACAAATTGATTGACTTTCTCTACATATTAGCAATGGACAACATTTATTGGAAATCATATACTGAGCATAAAAGAATGTGAACAGTAACTTACACTTTTCTGACATGATGTTACAGTACGCTCTAGATGTCTTCAGATTTTTGTAAATACGATCAATATATTAAAAGACATCTTCTATATTTTACACTTGAAGTCAGCAAGGATAATTGCTGATGTCTAGAAATAACAGCATCAAGAAGATCAAGCAGCCCTGTAAAATTATTGCTAAAAGCTTTTTGAGTCTGTGATTATATCATAGTCTCTGTCAAAGGATATTTGATGAGGAAGCTTTTTGTATCAATGTCAGGACAATGAACCACAGTTTACAGTGAGCTAAGAATGATGATGAGGATGATCTCTCTATTGAATATATTTTCTGATAAACATATTCATTTGGTGTTCTAATTTTTACAGGATTGTCCATATTTGTAGTATTAAATGCAGGCGCTATCTAACCAGAAATTAACATGACCTTGATGAAAATGCTTTAACCCCTTCACCCCCAAGGGTGGTTTGCACGTTAATGACCGGGCCAATTTTTACAATTCTGACCACTGTCCCTTTATGAGGTTATAACTCTGGAACGCTTCAACGGATCTTGGCGATTCTGACATTGTTTTCTCGTGACATATTGTACTTCATGATAGTGGTAAAATTTCTTCGATATAAGTTGCGTTTATTTGTGAAAAAAATGAATATTTGGCGAAAATTTTGAAAATTTCGCAATTTTCCAAATTTAATTTTTATGCCCTTAAATCACAGACATATGTCACGCAAAATACTTAATAAGTAACATTTCCCACATGTCTACTTTACATCAGCACAATTTTGGAACCAAAATTTTTTTTTGTGACGGAGTTATAAGGGTTAAAAGTTGACCAGCAATTTCTCATTTTTACAACACCATTTTTTTTTAGGGACCACATCTCATTTGAAGTCATTTTGAGGGGTCTATATGATAGAAAATACCCAAGTGTGACACCATTCTAAAAACTGCACCCCTCAAGGTACTCAAAACCACTTTCAAGAAGTTTATTAACCCTTCAGGTGTTTCACAGGAATTTTTGGAATGTTTAAATAAAAATGAACATTTAACTTTTTTTCACACAAAATTTATTTCAGATCCAATTTGTTTTATTTTACCAAGGGTAACAGGAGAAAATAGACCCCAAAATTTGTTGTAAAATTTGTCCTGAGTACGCTGATACCCCATATGTGGGGGTAATCCACTGTTTGGGCGCATGGCAGAGCTCGGAAGGAAAGGAGCGCCATTTGACTTTTCAATGCAAAATTGACTGGAATTGAGATGGGACGCCATGTTGCATTTGGAGAGCCCCTGATGTGCCTAAACATTGAAACCCCCCACAAGTGACACCATTTTGGAAAGTAGACCCCCTAAGGAACTTATCTAGATGTGTGGTGAGCACTTTGACCCAACAAGTGCTTCACAGAAGTTTATAATGCAGAGCGGTAAAAATAAAAAATCATATTTTTTCACAAAAATGATATTTTCGCCCCCAATTTTTTATTTTCCCAAGGGTAAGAGAAGAAATTGGACCCCAAAAATTGTTGTGCAATTTGTCCTGAGTACGCTGATACCCCATATGTGGGTGTAAACCATTGTTTGGGCGCAGGGCAGAGCTCGGAAGGGAAGGAGCGCCATTTGACTTTTCAATGCAAAATTGACTGGAATTGAGATGGGACGCCATGTTGCATTTGGAGAGCCCCTGATGTGCCTAAACATTGAAACCCCCCACAAGTGACACCATTTTGGAAAGTAGACCCCCTAAGGAACTTATCTAGATGTGTGGTGAGCACTTTGACCCAACAAGTGCTTCACAGAAGTTTATAATGCAGAGCGGTAAAAATAAAAAATCATATTTTTTCACAAAAATGATCTTTTCGCCCCCAATTTTTTATTTTCCCAAGGGTAAGAGAAGAAATTGGACCCCAAAAATTGTTGTGCAATTTGTCCTGAGTACGCTGATACCCCATATGTGGGTGTAAACCATTGTTTGGGCGCAGGGCAGAGCTCGGAAGGGAAGGAGCGCCATTTGACTTTTCAATGCAAAATTGACTGGAATTGAGATGGGACGTCATGTTGCGTTTGGAGAGCTCCTGATGTGCCTAAACATTGAAACCCCCCACAAGTGACACCATTTTGGAAAGTAGACCCCCAAAGGAACTTATCTAGATGTGTGGTGAGCACTTTGACCCAACAAGTGCTTCACAGAAGTTTATAATGCAGAGCCGTAAAAATAAAAAATCATATTTTTTCACAAAAATGATCTTTTCACCCCCATTTTTTTATTTCCCCAAGGGTAAGAGAAGAAATTAGAGCACAAAAGTTGTTGTGCAATTTGTCCTGAGTACGACGATACCCCATATGTGGGGGTAAACCACTGTTTGGGCGCATAGCAGAGCTCGGAAGGGAAGGAGCGCTATTTTACTTTTCAATACAAAATTGACTGGAATTAAGATGGGATGCCATGTTGCGTTTGCAGAGCCCCTGATGTGCCTAAACATTAAAAACCCCCACAAGTGACACCATTTTGGAAAGTAGACCCCCTAAGGAACTTATCTAGATGTGTTTTGAGAGCTTTGAACCCCCAAGTGTTTCACTACAGTTTATAACGCAGAGCCGTGAAAATAAAAATTCTTTTTTTTTTCACAAAAATTATTTTTTAGCCCCCAGTTTTGTATTTTCACAAGGGTATCAGGATAAATTGGACCTCAAAAGTTGTTGTCCAATTTGTCCTGAGTATGCTGATACCCCATATGTGGGGGGGGAACCACTGTTTGGGCGCATGACAGAGCTCGGAAGGGAAGGAGCACCATTTGGAATGCAGACTTAAATGGATTGGTCTGCAGGCGTCACGTTGCATTTGCAGAGCCCCTGATGTACCCAAACAGTACAAACCCCCCACAAGTGACCCCATATTGGAAACTAGACCCCCCAAGGAACTTATCTAGATGTGTTGTGAGAACTTTGAACCCCCAAGTGTTTCACTACAGTTTATAACGCAGAGCCGTGAAAATAAATTCTTTTTTTTTTTTCACAAAAATGATTTTTTAGCCCCCAGTTTTGTATTTTCACAAGGGTAACAGGATAAATTGGACCCCAAAATTTGTTGTCCAATTTGTCCTGAGTATGCTGATACCCGATATGTGGGGGGGAACCACTGTTTGGGCGCATGACAGAGCTCGGAAGGGAAGGAGCGCCATTTGGAATGCAGACTTAAATGGATTGGTCTGCAGGCGTCACGTTGCATTTGCAGAGCCCCTGATGTACCCAAACAGTACAAACCCCCCACAAGTGACCCCATATTGGAAACTAGACCCCCCAAGGAACTTATCTAGATGTGTTGTGAGAACTTTGAACCCCCAAGTGTTTCACTACAGTTTATAACGCAGAGCCGTGAAAATAAAAATTCTTTTTTTTTTTCACAAAAATGATTTTTTTAGCCCCCAGTTTTGTATTTTCACAAGGGTATCAGGATAAATTGGACCCAAAAAGTTGTTGTCCAATTTGTCCTGAGTATGCTGATACCCCATATGTGGGGGGGAACCACTGTTTGGGCGCATGACAGAGCTCGGAAGGGAAGGAGCGCCATTTGGAATGCAGACTTAAATGGATTGGTCTGCAGGCGTCACGTTGCATTTGCAGAGCCCCTGATGTACGCAAACAGTACAAACCCCCCACAAGTGACCCCATATCGGAAACTAGACCCCCCAAGGAACTTATCTAGATGTGTTGTGAGAACTTTGAACCCCCAAGTGTTTCACTACAGTTTACAACGCAGGGCCGTGAAAATAAAAAATCTTTTTTTTCCCACAAAACTTATTTTTTGGCCCCCAGTTTTGTATTTTCACAAGGGTAGCAGGAGAAATTGGACCCCAAAAGATGATGTCCAATTTGTCCTGAGTACGCTGATACCCCATATGTTGGGGTAAACCCCTGTTTGGGCACACGGGAGAGCTCGGAAGGGAAGGAGCACTGTTTTCCTTTTTCAAAGCAGAATTGGCTGGAATTCAGATCGGATGCCATATCCCGTTTGGAAAGCCCCTGATGTGCCCGAACAGTGGAAACCCCCCAATTATAACGGAAACCCTAATCCAAAAACACCCCTTACCCTAATCCCAACAGTAACCCTAACCACTCCTCTAACCCAGACACACCCAACCCTATTCCCAACCGTAAATGTAATCCAAACCCTAACCCTATCTTTAGCCCCAACCCTAAC
Organism: Ranitomeya variabilis; assembly: GCF_051348905.1. Lineage (NCBI taxonomy): Eukaryota > Metazoa > Chordata > Amphibia > Anura > Dendrobatidae > Ranitomeya > Ranitomeya variabilis. The sequence continues at coordinate 533,060,930 of NC_135234.1, forward strand.
TGTAGCCCCAACCCTAGCCCCAACCCTAGCCCTAACCCTAGCAATAACCCTAGCCCTAACTCTATTCCTAACTCTAGCCCTAACCCTAACCCTAATGGGAAAATGGAAATAAATACATTTTTTAATTTTTTTATTTTTCCCTAACTAAGGGGGTGATGAAGGGGGGTTTGATTTACTTTTATAGCGGGTTTTTTAGCGGATTTTTATGATTGGCAGCCGTCACACACTGAAAGACGCTTTTCATTGCAAAAAATATTTTTTGCGTTACCACATTTTGAGAGCTGTAATTTTTCCATATTTGAGTCCACAGAGTCATGTGAGATCTTGTTTTTTGCGGGATGCGTTGACGTTTTTATTGGTAACATTTTCGGACACGTGACATTTTTTGATCGCTTTTTATTCCGATTTTTGTGAGGCAGAGTGATCAAAAACCAGCTATTCATGAATTTCTTTTTGGGGAGGCGTTTATACCGTTCCGCGTTTGGTAAAATTGATAAAGCAGTTTTATTCGTCGGGTCAGTACGATTACAGCGATATCTCATTTATATCATTTTTTTTATGTTTTGGCGCTTTTATACGATAAAAACTATTTTATAGAAAAAATAATTATTTTGGTATTGCTTTATTCTCAGGACTATAACTTTTTTATTTTTTTGCTGATGATGCTGTATGGCGGCTCGTTTTTTGCGGGACAAGATGACGTTTTCAGCGGTACCATGGTTATTTATATCAGTCTTTTTGATCGCGTGTTATTCCACTTTTTGTTCGGCGGTATGATAATAAAGCGTTGTTTTTTGCCTCGTTTTTTTTTTTTTTTTCTTACGGTGTTTACTGAAGGGGTTAACTAGTGGGCCAGTTTTATAGGTCGGGTCGTTACGGACACGGCGATACTAAATATGTGTACTTTTATTGTTTTTTTTATTTTATTTAGATAAAGAAATGTATTTATGGGAATAATATTTTTTTTTTTTTCATTATTTTGGAATATATTTTTTTTTTTTTTACACATTTGGAAATTTTTTTTTTTACTTTTTTACTTTGCCCCAGGGGGGGACAATACAGATCGGTGATCTGTCAGTTTGCATAGCACTCTGACAGATCACCGATCTGCGAGAAGTGCAGGCTGCTTCACAGTGCCTGCTCTGAGCAGGCTTCTGTGAAGCCACCTCCCTCCCTGCAGGACCCGGATCCGCGGCCATCTTGGATCCGGGTCTGGAGCAGGCAGGGAGGGAGGTAAGACCCTCGCAGCAACGCGATCACATCGCGTTGCTGCGGGGGGCTCAGGGAAGCCCGCAGGGAGCCCCCTCCCTGCGCGATGCTTCCCTGCACCGCCGGCACATCGCGATCATGTTTGATCGCGGTGTGCCGGGGGTTAATGTGCCGGGGGCGGTCCGTGACCGCTCCTGGCACATAGTGCCGGATGTCAGCTGCGATATGCAGCTGACACCCGGCCGCGATCGGCCGCGCTCCCCCCGTGAGCGCGGCCGATCGGCTATGACGTACTATCCCGTCGAGGGTCAGATAGGCCCAGGTCACCTCGACGGGATAGTACGTCTAAGGTCACAGAGGGGTTAAAAAGCAGTCTTACCCCTTTTTACTGTTAATAAAAACTAGATGCAAGATGTAAACTTAATGAATGAGGTAGATTTACTTTTCACTTATTTTATGTGTCATTACTAGAGATGAGTGAGCACTAAATGCTCTGATGTTCGTTGCTCGAATTGAGCAATTCCTAATGCTTGAATGCCTTGTTATTGAATAATGAGTATAATGGGAGTCAATGGGAAATCCAAGCAATTTTCCAGCAGACCCTACATTGAGGTCTGGTGGGAAGTGAAAATGTTGAAATGGATGGGAAAAGAGCTGAATGGAAGGAGAACAGGATGGGGAGGGCCCCTGGAAGCATCTCAGACTCCCAGATTGCTGCTGAGAACAATGGTGCGACACTTTTACTCCACTTTAACCCCTTTGCCCCAAAGCTTGTTTTCACCTTCCTGACCAGGCCAATTTTTATAATTCTGTCCACTGTCACTTTATGAAGTCATAACTCTAGAACGCATCAATGGATCCCATTGATGGTTTTCTCATGACATATTGTTCTTCATGATAGTACGTAAGTGACATGACTTACATTTATTTGTGAAAAAATTGAAATTTGGTGAAAATTTAATGTGAATACCATCGATTTTTCTGGCTAACACGGTACCACAATACAATTTGTTATTGTACATCGTGAAAATTTAAAAAATTTGTAATTTTCAATTTTTCATTTTTATTCTTTTAAATCGGAGAGTCATATTGCACAAAAAAATGAATAAATAACATTTCCCACGTCTACTTTACATCAGCACAATTTTTGAAACATAAAAAAATAATTAGGAAGTTATAAGGGTTAAAAGTTGACCAGCGATTTCTAATTTTTACAACAAAAATGGTAAACTTTTTTTTTAGGGACCACCTCACATTTGAAGTGATTTTGAGGGGCCTATATGAAAGTAAATACCCAAAAGTGACACCATTTTAAAAACTACAACCCTCTAGGTACTCAAAATGGACATTCAAGAAGTTTATTAACCTTTCAGGTGCTTCACAGGATTATTTTGCAATGTGGAAAGGAAAAATAGACATTTACTTTTCTTTCACAAAAAAATTCCTTTAGACCAATTTCTTTATTACTTTTGCAAGGGTAACAGGAGAAAATGGACCATACAATTTGTTGTGCAATTTCTCCTGAGCATGCCAATACATCATATGTGGGGGAATCTACTGTTTGGGCACACTGCAGGGCTTGGAAGGAAAGGAGCGCCATTTGACTTTTTGAACGTAAAATTTGCTGGAATAATTAGCGGATGCCATGTAGCATTTGGAGAGCCCCTGATGTGCCTAAACAGTGAAATCCCTCACAAGGGACACCATTTGGGAACTTATCTAGATGTCTATTGAGCACCTTGAACCCACAAGGGCCTAAAAAATCAAATTTTTTACAGATAAATCTTTCTTAGCTCTAAATTTTGTTTTTTCTCATGGGTAACAGGAGAAAATGGAATGGAAAAAATGCCATATTATAGTGCAGATTTTGCTGTACTTGTTTGAGGGTGTCATGTCACATTGGCAGATCCCTTGAGGTGCTAGCACAGCAGACACCCTTATAAGTGACCCCATTTTACAAACTAATCATCTCAATTAATTCATCTAGGGGTGCAGTGATTATATTGATACCACAGGTGTGTCACATGCTTTTATATCATTGAGCACATTGTGCAGTGAAGATAAAATAATTTACATTTTTACCACCAAGATTGTGTTTTAAAACCAAGTTTTACTCTTTCATACTGGAAAATGTGTAAAAATGGCACCAAAATTTGTCCCACAATTTCTACTGAATGTGCAATACCCCATATGTTACTGTACGGTACTGCTTAGCCACACGGAGAGACTCGAGAGGGATGGAACTCTATTTGTCTCCTGGAACTCAGATTTTCCTAGAATAGTTTGCATATTCCATATAAGGATCCCCTTAGTGCTAGAAAAACAGAATCCCCCCTCAAGTGACCCCATTTTAGAAAGTATAACCATTTGGAAATGTATCTACAAATGTAGTTACAATTTTGACTCCATGGGTGTTTTCCAGAAACAAGCAGCAGTGGATGTTGCTGAGTGAAAATTTCAAACTGCCGTTGTATTTTCTAGTACATTATGTCCAGCTCGTGCTTCTAGAGACATTCATCTGTAAATTAAGCGAGTTCTCGTCACTGCAGAAATGCCAAACATGTGGGCACTTAATGTGGTTTAAGCACACTGGGGCTCAGAAGGGAGGGTGGCATTTGGATTTGGGAGTAGAGAATTTGCAGATTTTTTGGGAGGGGCGAGAAGCCATTTAGCTTTTCCAGATTCTTTGTGCTACCAGTAACGTGGAAGCCCCTATATTTCCGTTAACACATAAAAGAAATGGGTAAGGGCTTGCTTTTTTGTGGGCTTAGTTGAAGATTTTATTGGGAAGCTTTTACATAACATTTATGATCACATCAGCAGTGTCCTTCTTTTCAAAAGTGCATAAAACTGTGGCCGACGGCACTTTTATGCAATCCTAAAAAGACGAACACCTCCGGATCACAGGTCCTACGGCACCCGCAATGCCTCCATCTGCCTCATTATAGGGAATCTTCCATCAGGTGTTCCATCTGAATCACATATTCCAGAGATTTACATGGAAACTCCAGTTTAAGTGCTCAGCGTAGAGTGCAGGATAAATGTGCACCGACACATACTGCAATCTTTGGGAGGCAGACTGAAAAAATCAACAGCAGTTTTTGCATCTCCATATTTTAAGGGCTATAACTTTTCCATATTTCGGCCAACAGAGTCATGTTATAGCTTGATTTTTGTGAGATGAGCTAATGTTTTTATTGGTAACATTTTCGGTCACATGACAATTTTTGATTCCTTACCATTTCGATCTTTGGATACAGAAAGAACTAAAACCAGCAATTCGGGAATTTATTTTTGTTTTTCTTTTTTTATACCATTCCACATGTGATAAAATTGGTAAGGCAGCTTTATTATTTGGGTCAGTTACAGCGATACCCGCTGAAATGCCACCTTCCCTGAAGGACCCTGCGGCTATCTTGTGGCCGGTGGTTTCCATGGAGACAATCAGAACAATGTGATGGCATTGCATTGTGCTGATGGAAGTGTGCAGGAACCCATTCCCTGTGTGATTCTCCTCTATGTTGCTGTCAATCCCATTCCCCCTTCCACCTCTACCTCACTTTTTCCCCACTCATGTTGGATGTACTTTTCCCCTCTTTTAAACAGCTGTATCACATCCATAGGCCCAAACCTGTCAGCCATATGTTACTACATTAACAAATCAATGTTTATTTGCTGAGGTAGTTTGTCTGGATCACACTATTAGCAGAAAGGATTCATATTCTGAATGGTGGCCTCCTTCCTGACGCACTGTATTAGCAAAAAACAGTTTAGATTAGGAAATGTGGGCTCCTTCCTGCATGACAATATTAGCCCAAATGATTTTGATTAGGAAATGTGCGACAATATTAGCACAAATAAGTTATATGCTAGGGGATAAATTTCACACAGGTTCCTATCTAGCTGAAGTTCCTGACAATAAACCGACTATCTAACTATCTGAAAACTTGCAGAAAGAGCAGCCTCTCTGTGCTTTCACACTGACAAAATGGCACCACCAAAACTATATGTCCAACTTTTATATGGAGAGAGACATGTGACTTTGGCAGAAAATGACAGATCCCCTTGTGTCTGGATGTTATGGAAGTTTTCTGCGCCCTGATTGGCCGGAATCTCCACATAATAAGTTGATTGTTTGAGGCTCCTCTCACCTTTCCCTGCTCCTTCCCCTCACAAAGCATTTCCCCCTGCTCATCATACAGCACCACTATCTTAGCCAAAGTCCTAACAGAAGCATTAGTAAAAACACAATAATTGACTAAACTGTGCCTGAATTTGTCGACTTTGAGCGAATGCTAAATGCTAAATTTGAGATTGGCAAATGTTTTCTGAAGAACTTAATTCATCTCTATTTATGAGTGTAGGAGTGCCACTACATGACAATTTGAGCAGAATATGTAAGAGACCCTCCTTTATGTCTAATACAGGGTGTATCCAAGTCCTTCTACCATCAAATTTTAGTCAGTGTTTGTTTCCTTCTTAAATTAAACTGATATTTCCAATTTTTTTAATAAAAATTCACTTTTGGCTTACTTAAATTATTATTTTTTTTTTATTCTTTTAAATCTTGCCTCATGTACAAGTCATTATACAGGAAACAATGTTTCTTAACATATTCTTTCCTGTAAACTGCAAGTTATCTTCGATTTTCAATATTTTATTGTCACTCCTTAAAGTGGAGTAAAAGTGAGACGCTATCGATCTCAGGAGTGATCTTGAAGTCAGAGATGCTTCCGATCGAATTCCCCAGTCTAGTCGCATTCCATGCAGCACTTTTTCCATCCATTTCAATATTTTCACTGCCCCTCAGACCTACTTGTAGGATCTGCCTGAAAAATGCTCGGATTTCATGTCTACTCTCATTTTACTCATTACTCAAAACGAGCATCTGAGCATTGGGAATTAGCTCAGTTTGAGAAACGAGCATTCGAACATTTTGGCACTTGGTTATTAGGTTAACATACAGTTGTGCTCAAAAGTTTACATACCTGGAAGAATTTTTGCTTTCTTGGCCTTTTTTCAGAGAATATGAATGATAACATCAAAACTTTTTCTCCACTCATAGTTAGTGGTTGGGTGAAGCCATTTATTGTTAAACTGCTGTGTCTTCTCTCTTTAAATCATAATAACAACCCAAAACATTAGGTCGACTTGGCCTTGTGTTTTGGATTGTTGTCATGTTGGAACGTCCAAGTTCGTCCAATTTGCAGCTTCCGGGCTGATGATTGCAAATTTGCCTCCAGTATTTGATGATAACATGCTGCATTCATATTGCCTTCAACTTTGACCAAGTTTCCTGTGCCTTTGTAGCTCATGCATCCCCAAAACATCAGCGATACTCCTCCATGCTTTACAGTAGGAATAGTGTTCCTTTCATCATAAATCAAAAAAATCCGGCACTCAAAATGTCTGCAATTTAGATTTATTTAGATACAATCCCAAATTCATAACGTTTCGGTCTCTTAAGAGACCAACACGTTATGAATTTGGGATTGTATCTAAATAAATCTAAATTGCAGACATTTTGAGTGCCTTTTTTTTAATTTGTGCATAATAAGGGAGTGGTATCCCTCACTAAGCACCCTTTTTTTTCAGAGTGACATGTACCATATTCTTATATTCCTTTCATCATAGGCCGTTTTGACCTCTTTCCAAATGTAACATTTATGGTTGTTGCCAAAAATATCAATTTTGGCCTCATCACTCCAAATTAACTTGTTCCAAAAGTTTTGAGGCTTGTCTCTGTGCTGTTTTGTGTATTGCAGGTGAGACACTAGGTGGCATTTGTGCAGTAATGGCTTTCTTCTGGGAACTCTACAATGCAGCCCATTTTTCTTCAAGTGCCTCCTTATTGTGCATCTTGAAACAGCCACAGCACTAGTTTTCAGAGAGTCCAGTATTTCAACTGATGTTATTTGTGGGTTTTTCTTTGCATCCCAAACAATTTTCCTGGCTGTTGTGGACACATTTTTGTTGCTCTATGCGACCATGGTTTTGTTTTTGCAAAATCCCTGATTTTCCATTTGTTAATCACAGTTTGAATGCTGCTGACTGGCATTATCAATTCCTTGGCTATCTTTTTGTATCCTATTTTGTTATATACAATTCAAATACCTTTTCCCGTAGATCCGATGACAATTCTTTTGCTTTCCCCATGACTCCCGATCAAGAAACATCAGTGGCTGGATGAAAGATGCAAGAGTCTGGATCCCAGAAACTTACTCAGCTTTTATGCACACACACTGATTGCAAGCAAACAGGTCACAGGTGAGGATGTTACCTTTAGTAGTCACTCAAACACATTAGTGTCTACTTCTGTGTATGTTATCAGGCCAAAATCACCAGGGTATGTGAATTTTGATCAGGGTCATTTGAATGTTTTGGGTTGTCATTATGATTTAAAAAGAGAAAACACAGTCGTTTGACAAGAAATGGCTTCACCCAACCACTAATCATGAGTAGAATAAAAGTTTTGGTGTTATCATTCATATTCTCTGAAAAAAGGCCAAGAAAGCAAAAATTATGTTGGGGTATGTAAACTTTTGAGTACAACTGTTTATCTAATTCCTTTAAACCTTTAATGACCGCTGATATGCCTTTTAACGGCGGTGGTTAAGGGGCCATATTCCTAAGCTCTGCTTTTTAATGGCGCTGAGGCTGCAAATGTCACACGCAAACTATACTAGCAAAATCTGTTCTCCAAAAGCAAAAAAGTGCTCCTTCCTCTTCAGCTCTGGCGTGTGTACCAACAGTAATTTCTGACAACAAATATGGCAAAACCGCGTTCAGGAGACATTGTGCAATAAACTGTTTGGTCTTGTTTCACCTATTAACCCTTTTGTACCTGACAAATTTGCAGCAAATACAAAAATTAAATTTTTACCTTTAAAATGTAATATTTCCACGTCTCAATGTTATATAATTCTGTGAGGCGCCTATTGGTTAAAAATGCTCACTACAACCCTAGATAAATTACTTGAGGGGTCCAATTTCCAAAATTGTGTTACAAGTGTGGGGTATTCACTGTTTAGGCACATCAGGGGCTCTCTAAATGCAACATGGTGTCCGCTCTCAATTCCAGCCATTTTTGTTTTCAAAAAGTCAAACGGTGCTCCTTCCTGAGACCTGCCTTGCACCCAAATAGTGGATTTTACCCTCATATGGTCAATTGATGCAATGAGGGGAAATTGTACAACAAATTTTAGGGTCAATTTTCTTCGGTTACCTTGTAAAAATAATAAATTTGGGTCTAAAATAACATTTTTGTGAAAAAAAGTTAAATGTTCATTTTTTCCTTCCAATTATACCAATGTAAAGTAGGCATATGGGAAATTTTATTTTTTAACTAATTTGTGTAAAATAACTTTCTGATTTAACATAGGAATTAAAACTTTTAAATTGCAAAATGAGTTTTTCACTAAATTTCCACTATTTTCCCAAATAAATGTTATAAGTCCTATCGAACAAATTTTAGCACTGTTATAAAGTATAGTGTGTCAGAGAAAAACAATCTCAGATTTAGTGGGATCCATTCAAGACAGATTTTAAAAATGTGGTTTGGTTAAAATTGGTTTTGTCACTAAGTGTTTAAAAGCAAAAACCGCAATAAAATTAGAAATTATAAGCAAAGATAGTAACAGTTACAGTATATTTGTTCTTGTTTTGTTATAATAAAAATGCAAGCAAGTAAATACCTATAATATGCAACATAAATGACTAGCATTTTAAAAGCAATGACATTTCTTTTAAGAAGGTGAGCCATGTTCCAAAGCTCTTCTTTTTCTTAAGTATGCAAATAACTATTTTTTTCATTTTCCAATTAGAGCCATTTTGTTTCATTTTTTGCAAATTCTAATACATGTGCATATTTCACTTCACTAGCCAATTTGGGCCTTGCATCTGCTGCTTTACAGATAACAGTATGTAAGCATAAGAACACCTATATGACTGGGCAGTAAATTCTATGACAACTGGCACACCGCTACTAAATCAACCAAATAAGATTACCCAGTGTTCAATACTCAGTATTTCATTTATTTCTCCGCTTTTTCAATCAGAATGAATTGCACTGCAAGTCATGCCTCTATCACAAATACCAGGCACTCTGTAGTACAGATTGTTACCTTGTCAATGTACTTAGCACATGATAAATCACCTATAAAACCATGTCTCAGACTGCCTAATTTTATACTATCAGGCATATAGAGGATACACTCATAGCATGGCAGCTTTGTACATTATATGTGTAGTAACATTGTATGTAATAACATATAGTCATTAGGGATGAGCAAGCACTAAAATGCTCTGATGTTTGTTTCAGGTAACAGGTATTATGGGAGTCAACAGAAACTCATATCATTTTTCTGGCAGACAGTACAAGGATGTCTGGGGTGCATTGAGAAGACCCCTGTAAGTATCTTTGACTTCCAGATCGAGGCCAAGTACAATATTGTTATAATTTTACTGCACTTTAAAGAATGAACATAAAACATTCCAAATCGAAGAGAAATTGGGGTTTACAGGAAAAAGTTAAGAAACATTCTTTCCTGTATAATGACGTGTATATAAATGCAAAATTTAAAAAGTATTTAAAAAATGTGAATGTAAATAAACCAAAATTAAACTTTTTGTAAAAAAAATTGGAAATGTAAGTGTAATTTATGAAGGAAACAAGAACTGCCAAAAATGTGATGGGAGAAGGGCTCAGATACAAGATGAAAAGCTGCCAAAAAATGTAAGCATGGTCATACACATACACTTGAAGGTACTAAATGGAGTGCCTCATTCAAATATCATGAACAAAGTATAGTTGTGGTACTCCTGCATTCATAAAAGCTCTACATACAGTGTAAAGCCTGCCAAAAAATTTAAGCAGGGGTCCTCCATAAACCATTTAAGGCATCAACTGTAGTACCTCATTTGAATACCAAGAAAGTGTAGTGTGGTACATCTAAACTCAAAGGCTCTGCAGAAAGTGCAAAGCCAGAAGAAAAATATAAGGAGCATCATCCATACACTATTGAAGGCAACAACTGGAGGGCCTCATTCAAATATTGAAGATTAAAAACACTTATATGCTTCTGTCTTCTGGTGGTGTGGAAAAGACATGACAAATCCAGGCTTTGTTCAATTTTATTAATGTGAACCTGTCAGCATTTTCTGTTGACAGGCCTAAACACCTGTCTGTTCTGACCTCCCTGGTGGCACTAAAAACCTACTCAGACAAGACACTAATGGAAGGGAAGCACAACACCTTCAAAGCATAGAGGGACAGCTAGTGCCAGGTGTCCAACTTTAAGATCCAATAGTTGAAAATCACAAAGGAACAAGGAAGGACCCTGGTATTGTTGGCCAGGTATTGCTTGACCATCTTTAAAAACAAATCCCAACCTGTTCGAAATATCTGGTCATCATGGACAGGATGCTGGGAGGGTTTCATGAAATTGGCCACGATCTTTGACAGTGTACCCATCCCTATGCTGTACCTGGGGAATTTCACCCTTTCCTCTCCTCCATGTTTGGGCAAGAAAGTTGCCCCCTCCTGCGAGTGTTGTCTGATGTGAATTTTTTTAAGATATTTCTGACAATGGCCTCCTGGTATAGCATCACTTTAGTAGACTTTTTCACCTCACGAAAGAGATGTAAGGAACTTCTAGTAGCATGGATCTAGCATGGCGAGCTACCAGTACTGTATTTTGGCTAACATAAATATAACATATAAATATAAGGGCCATGGGAAAGGAGCATGTACATAAATTTGGCCAAATGGGCCAAGGTCCCCGCAAGCAACACTTTCCTTTTTCCATCATGATGACTACTCTTCATCTCCTTCTTGATCTCTTTCTTCTTATTTACCTCCTGAGCCCATCCATGGAGTAGAAACAGGATGAAGCTTGTGTGGGAACTAGCCTTTATTGTGCTTGCAACCAGCTTCTGTTCCTCCTCTTCCTCAACCTCCACCTCCTCATTGTTACCCAATCCACCTTGAGCAGGCGAGATGAGTATCTCCCTGTCTCATGTTTTCCGCCATCTCCACCTGGTCCACATGCAAAGCTTCATGTTTATCTGTCAGCAGCGACTGTTTAAGTATGCACAGAAGCCACATTGTTGCATTTATTAAGGCATCATCACCATCTTTGTGAAGTCCTTAAAGTCTTGGAGAACTGCACAAAACTCAGAAATTCATGCCGTCTCTTCAGTTAGTTATGTGACAAGGATAACAAGATTACCGACGGTCATTTTGGAGTAGGTATTCAACGACTGGACTCTGCTGCACACAAAACCTTGCCAGCATGTACAGCGTAGAAATCTAGTATGAATTCATGTCACCCACCAATTGGTGAGCTGGCACTTGCATGTACTACTGTAGCAATGCCAGGGCGGAAGCTAGATTCACAGATATCTCTTGTTTGTTGAGCTGTGTGCGCACATTGAGTATTTGATTGCACTGCAGCAAACCGTGCATTTTGCGTCTATTTTTGGTGCGTTTTAATGCTATTTTGTATATGTTTTTGAATGCATTTGTGCACAGCAATGAAAACTTTTTTGAGCTAAATAAAAATATATAAAAAAAGTTTTGTGATGTAATTCCTTGGTTCAACACCACCTTTTTCAGCCTGATTCAATAGTATCAGAGTAATAGGATTAGGGCTTGGTGTCAACAGCTGTTATTGACACCAAGCCCTAAGCTTATTATAGAAAAGGTGTCAGCCCGACACTCTCATTACTAAGCTGGTAAGTAAACACAAACACACACAGAAACACACACACATTGTCATCAGCCTATGTAGGATAGTTAACAGAATTAACCTACATAGGCAGTATCCAACAAGTAATTTTCTCTTACTTTAAAGAAAAAAAAATAATAAAAAAAATTGCATGGACTCCCACGTAATTTTCATAACCAGCAGAGGAAAAGCGGACTGCTGAGGGCTGATGTTAATATTCTGGGAAGGAGCCAATAGCCATAGGTGTTCCCAGGTTATTAATTTGGGTCACAGCTGTCAACTTAGCCTTTACTGGCTAGCTTACAGGAGGACCCCAGAAAAAAATTGACATAGGGTCTCCCTATAAAATCTTACCAGCAAAGGCTATGCAGACAGCTGCAGGTTGATATTAATAGCCTAGGAAGGGGTCATGGATATTAGCCCCCTCCCAGACTAAAAACATCAGCTCTCAGGCACCTAAGAAAAGGCACATCTATAAGATGCACCAAATCTGGCTCTTAGCCTTGATCTTCATACTTGCCCTGTAGCAGTGGCAAGTGTGTTGTTGGTTGGGGGGTTGATGTCACCTTTGTATTGGCAGGTGACATCAAGCCCACAGGTTAGTAATGGAGAGGCCTCTATAAGATGCCCCAATTACTAACCCCATAGTGACATTATAAAAACACAAACACCAAGAATTAAGTCCTTTATTTGAAATAATTACACATACTCATTTATTGAATCTAAATTAAACCATACTCACTAAATGCCTAATCCAATGAAGCCAACGTCTGCTGCAACAAAAATGAAATTATAAACCAAACAATTCCTCAGCTGTCCATAGAGAAGATATTCTGTCATCTCACACGATGATCCTGATGACTTTGAGAGAAGTCACTTATGGTGATCTCCCTCACAGCACCACTGCTGAGTGAGAAAGTTCTCACGCAGCGGTGGTGCCATAAGTGAGAGCACCGGAGCATATCAGCTGATGAATTCCAGTGAACTTTCTCATTGCAGCTCAGTGCTATACACTGCAGGAACGAGTACTTCCTGTCAGTGCATCCATGGTGGCAGGGTAGAGAAGTCACTTCTCCTGATGTGACTGTTCTGCAAGTGAGATCGCAGTGGGCACTATGGATTACGTGGACTACGGAAGACAGGTGAGTGTCATGTTCTCAATGGCAAGAGAACATAGCATCAGCATATATAGAAACTAGCTCTTGGAAGATGGGAACTGAGCTGACCATGAACTAAACCTAACGCACAACTAGCAGTGGCCGGGTAGCATGCCTACGTTGATTCTAGATGCCCAGCACCAGCCGGAGGACTAAATAATGCTAGCAGAGGAAAATATTAGTCCTAGCTCACCTCTAGAGAAATACCCCGAAAGGAGACAGAGGCCCCCCACATGTATTGGCGGTGAATTAAGATGAAATAACAAACGTAGTATGAAAATAGGTTTAGCAAATTTGAGGTCCACTTACTACATAGCAGAAGACAGAAAGGACACTTTCATGGTCAGCTGAAAACCCTATCAAAACACCATCCAGAAATTACTTTAAAACTCTGGCATTAACTCATAACACCAGAGTGGCAATTCCTGTTCACAAGAGCTTTCCAGACACAGTAACGAAACTACAGCTGTGAACTGGAACAAAAATGCAAAAACAAACATGGACAAGAGTCCAACTTATCTAGTAGTTGTCTAGGAGCAGGAACAAGCACAGAGAGGCTTCTGATAACATTGTTGACCGGCAAGCAACTAACAGAGCAGCAAGGTTATATAGCGACTCCCACATCTTGATGGGAACAGGTGAACAGAGAAGATGAAAACACCAGTTCAATTCCACCAGTAGCCACCGGGGGAGCCCAGAATCCAAATTCACAACAGTACCCCCCCCTCAAGGAGGGGGCACCGAACCCTCACCAGAACCACCAGGGCGATCAGGATGGGCCCTATGAAAGGCACGAACCAGATCAGAGGCATGAACATCAGATGCATTCACCCAAGAATTATCCTCCTGGCCGTATCCCTTCCACTTGACCAGATACTGGAGTCTCCATCTGGAAACACGAGAGTCTAAGATTTTCTCCACAACGTACTCCAACTCACCCTCAACCAACACCGGAGCAGGAGGCTCAACGGAAGGCACAACCGGTACCTCATACCTGCGCAATAATGACCGATGAAAAACGTTATGAATAGAAAAGGATGCAGGGAGGTCCAAACGGAAGGAAACAGGGTTAAGAATCTCCAATATCTTATACGCGCCGATGAACCGAGGCTTAAACTTAGGAGAAGAGACCCTCATAGGGACAAAACGAGAAGACAACCACACCAAATCCCCAACACAAAGCCGAGGACCAACACGACGGTGGCGGTTGGCAAAAAGCTGAGTCTTCTCCTGGGACAACCTCAAATTGTCCACCACCTGCCCCCAGATCTGATGCAATCTCTCCACCACAGCATCCACTCCAGGACAATCCGAAGATTCCACCTGACCAGAGAAAAATCGAGGATGAAACCCCGAATTACAGAAAAACGGGGACACCAAAGTGGCAGAGCTGGCCCGATTATTGAGAGCGAACTCTGCCAATGGCAAAAAAGCAACCCAATCATCCTGGTCAGCAGACACAAAACACCTCAGATATGTCTCCAGGGTCTGATTAGTCCGCTCGGTCTGGCCATTCGTCTGAGGATGGAAAGCGGACGAAAAAGATAAATCTATGCCCATCCTAGCACAGAATGCCCGCCAAAATCTAGACACGAATTGGGTCCCTCTGTCAGAAATGATATTCTCAGGAATACCATGCAAACGAACAACATTCTGAAAAAACAGAGGAACCAACTCGGAAGAAGAAGGCAACTTGGGCAGAGGAACCAAATGGACCATCTTAGAGAAACGGTCACACACCACCCAGATGACAGACATCTTCTGAGAAACAGGCAGATCTGAAATAAAATCCATCGAGATGTGCGTCCAAGGCCTCTTAGGAATAGGCAAGGGCAACAATAATCCACTAGCCCGAGAGCAACAAGGCTTGGCCCGAGCACAAACGTCACAAGACTGCACAAAGCCTCGCACATCTCGTGACAGGGAAGGCCACCAGAAGGACCTTGCCACCAAATCCCTGGTACCAAATATGCCAGGATGACCTGCCAACGCAGAAGAATGAACCTCAGAGATGACTCTACTGGTCCAATCATCAGGAACAAACAGTTTATCAGGTGGGCAACGATCCGGTCTATCCGCCTGAAACTCCTGCAAGGCCCGCCGCAGGTCTGGAGAAACGGCTGACAATACCACTCCATCCTTAAGGATACCTGTGGGCTCAGAGTTACCAGGCGAGTCAGGCTCAAAACTCCTAGAAAGGGCATCCGCCTTAACATTCTTAGAACCCGGTAGGTATGACACCACAAAATTAAACCGAGAGAAAAATAATGACCAGCGCGCCTGTCTAGGATTCAGGCGCCTGGCGGTCTCAAGATAAATCAAGTTTTTGTGGTCAGTCAATACCACCACCTGATGTCTGGCCCCCTCAAGCCAATGGCGCCACTCCTCAAAAGCCCACTTCATGGCCAAAAGCTCCCGATTCCCAACATCATAATTCCGCTCAGCGGGCGAAAATTTACGGGAAAAGAAGGCACAAGGCCTCATCACGGAGCAGTCAGAACTTTTCTGCGACAACACTGCCCCAGCTCCGATCTCAGAAGCGTCGACCTCAACCTGAAAAGGTAGAGCAACATCAGGCTGACGCAACACAGGGGCAGAGGAAAAACGGCGCTTAAGCTCCCGAAAGGCCTCCACAGCGTCAGGGGACCAATCAGCAACATCAGCACCCTTCTTAGTCAAATTGGTCAATGGCTTAGCAATATCCGAAAAACCAGCAATAAATCGACGATAAAAGTTAGCAAAGCCCAAAAATTTCTGAAGACTCTTAAGAGAAGAGGGCTGCGTCCAATCACAAATAGCTTGAACCTTGACAGGATCCATTTCAATGGAAGAGGGAGAAAAAATATATCCCAAAAAGGAAATCCTCTGTACCCCAAAAACACACTTAGAACCCTTCACACACAAAGAATTAGACCGCAAAACCTGGAAAACCCTCCTGACTTGCTGGACATGAGAGTCCCAGTCATCCGAAAAAATCAGAATATCATCCAGATACACAATCATAAATTTATCCAAATAATTGCGAAAAATATCATGCATAAAGGACTGGAAAACTGACGGAGCATTAGAAAGACCAAAAGGCATCACTAAATACTCAAAGTGGCCCTCGGGCGTATTAAATGCGGTTTTCCACTCATCCCCCTGCCTGATTCGCACCAAATTATACGCCCCACGAAGGTCAATCTTAGAGAACCACTTGGCCCCCTTAATGCGAGCAAACAAATCAGTCAGCAACGGCAATGGGTATTGATATTTTACAGTGATTTTATTCAAAAGCCGATAATCGATACATGGTCTCAAAGAGCCGTCTTTTTTTGACACAAAGAAAAAACCGGCTCCTAAGGGAGATGACGATGGACGAATATGTCCCTTTTCCAAGGACTCCTTTATATATTCTCGCATAGCAGCATGTTCAGGCACAGACAGATTAAATAAACGACCCTTTGGGTATTTACTACCCGGGATTAAATCTATGGCACAATCGCACTCTCGGTGCGGAGGTAATGAACCAAGCTTGGATTCTTCAAAGACGTCACGATAGTCAGACAGGAACTCAGGAATTTCAGAGGGAATAGATGATGAAATGGAAACCACAGGTACATCCCCATGAGCCCCCTTACATCCCCAGCTCAACACAGACATAGCTCTCCAGTCGAGGACTGGGTTGTGAGATTGCAGCCAAGGCAATCCTAGCACCAAATCATCATGTAGATTATACAGCACCAGAAAGCGAATAATCTCCTGGTGATCCGGATTAATACGCATAGTTACTTGTGTCCAGTATTGTGGTTTATTATTAGCCAATGGGGTGGAGTCAATCCCCTTCAGAGGAATAAGAGTCTCCAAAGGCTCTAAATCATACCCACAGCGTTTGGCAAAGGACCAATCCATAAGACTCAAAGCGGCGCCAGAGTCAACATAGGCGTCCGTGGTAATAGATGACAAAGAGCAAATCAGGGTCACAGATAGAATAAACTTAGACGGTAAGGTGCAAATGGAAACAGATTTATCAAGCTTTTTAGTGCGCTTAGAGCATGCTGATATAACATGAGTAGAATCACCACAATAGAAACACAACCCATTTTTCCGTCTAAAATTCTGCCGCTCGCTTCGGGACAGAATTCTATCACACTGCATACTCTCTGGTGACTTCTCAGTGGACACCGCCAGATGGTGCACTGGTTTGCGCTCCCGCAAACGCCTATCGATCTGAATAGCCATTGTCATGGACTCATTCAGACCCGCAGGCACAGGGAACCCCACCATAACATCCTTAATGGCATCAGAGAGACCCTCTCTGAAAGTCGCCGCCAGGGCGCACTCAT
Organism: Ranitomeya variabilis; assembly: GCF_051348905.1. NCBI lineage: Eukaryota > Metazoa > Chordata > Amphibia > Anura > Dendrobatidae > Ranitomeya > Ranitomeya variabilis. The sequence continues at coordinate 533,078,348 of NC_135234.1, forward strand.
TCCACTGAGTAAGCACAGACCATTTACGGAATCTTTGACAGTAAATTTCTGCTTCATCTTGCCCCTGAGATAGGGACATCAAAGTTTTTTCTGCCTGAAGCTCCAAATGAGGTTCGTCATAAAGCAACCCCAAGGCCAGAAAAAACGCATCCACATTGAGCAACGCAGGATCCCCTGGTGTCAATGAAAAAGCCCAGTCTTGAGGGTCGCCCCGGAGCAAGGAAATCACAATCCTGACCTGCTGTGCAGGGTCTCCGGCAGAGCGAAATTTCAGGGACAAAAATAATTTGCAATTATTTCGAAAATTCTGAAACCCAGATCTATTCCCCGAGAAAAATTCCGGCAAAGGAATTCTCGGCTCAGATACAGGTGCATGACAAACAAAGTCTTGCAAATTTTGTACCTTCGTGGCGAGATTATTCAAACCTGCAGTTACACTCTGAAGATCCATTACAAACAGGTGGACACAGAGCCATTCAAAGATTAGAAGGAGAAAAAAAAAAAAAAAAAATTCTCAGCAGACTTCTTATTTCTCTCCTTTCTCAGCCAAGGATTTTAACCCTTTAGTGGGCCGGTCAAACTGTCATGTTCTCAATGGCAAGAGAACATAGCATCAGCATATATAGAAACTAGCTCTTGGAAGATGGGAACTGAGCTGACCATGAACTAAACCTAACGCACAACTAGCAGTGGCCGGGTAGCATGCCTACGTTGATTCTAGATGCCCAGCACCAGCCGGAGGAATAAATAATGCTAGCAGAGGAAAATATTAGTCCTAGCTCACCTCTAGAGAAATACCCCGAAAGGAGACAGAGGCCCCCCACATGTATTGGCGGTGAATTAAGATGAAATAACAAACGTAGTATGAAAATAGGTTTAGCAAATTTGAGGTCCACTTACTACATAGCAGAAGACAGAAAGGACACTTTCATGGTCAGCTGAAAACCCTATCAAAACACCATCCAGAAATTACTTTAAAACTCTGGCATTAACTCATAACACCAGAGTGGCAATTCCTGTTCACAAGAGCTTTCCAGACACAGTAACGAAACTACAGCTGTGAACTGGAACAAAAATGCAAAAACAAACATGGACAAGAGTCCAACTTATCTAGTAGTTGTCTAGGAGCAGGAACAAGCACAGAGAGGCTTCTGATAACATTGTTGACCGGCAAGCAACTAACAGAGCAGCAAGGTTATATAGCGACTCCCACATCTTGATGGGAACAGGTGAACAGAGAAGATGAAAACACCAGTTCAATTCCACCAGTAGCCACCGGGGGAGCCCAGAATCCAAATTCACAACAGGTGAGTGTATGGTGGTTTATTATTTTTTATTTTTTTCTAAAAGACATGGGCATCAGGGATTGGGAATTAATGTGAGCATAATGTATTTCTTATTTTTATTTGAATATGTACATAATTATTTTACATGTTTTTTTTAAGTGTGAGCACAGGTGCTGGCTGACGAGAGATTTCTTCTCCCATCAGCAGCACCTACTGTGACATTTATCAGTGACAGCTGACATAGGCTGATGGGAGGAGTAGTCTCATCAGCCCATGTCCGCTGACTTGCGGTAATTGTTTTACCGCGCATCACAGCTGCGGGGTCACACTGACATCTGATGACCTCACAACGCAATGACAGTCATTACCACCGATAAGAACCACTGCGCTGGTTTTTCCCACGTTGTCACACAGATGACAGCGTGAGAAACACCATAGGAAGATGATAAAAACACAAACAAAAATAAGGAAATCCACAGTAAATTCACAAACATTTTTATACCTGACTATTTGCTGTTGATTTGACTGACTCAATTCAAGTCAACGTGTGTAAAACACTAAAAATTCGCACAAACAATTGACATGCTGCAAAAAAAATTGCACTGCAAATACTTAAGTAAAATTACTGATCATGTGCACAGCGCTTCAGGATTGTCATTGAACTAGCTTGCATAAGTATTCCATAGAGTTTTTGGCCCGTTTCAGCTTCGCAAAAAGACAGCAAAAATGCACTGTGTGCACATAACCTTATTTTCAATAACTCTGTTGCAGTGTGCGGTTTGTCTCCTAGACAAATTAGTTTCAGCAGAGCCTATTGCCGTTTCACTAAGGCAGGGTTGCAGAGCTTCTAGCTTCTTGCTGATGTGAATTACATACTCTGAGATGAAGGATGAGGAGGAGCAGCAAGGGGGGCCGGAACTAATGTAGGAGGTGAAGGAAATCCTAGGGACAGCTATCCTCTGCATCGTTAGCATATATGTCAAGCCAGGGTGGAACTTGGTCCTGGCCTCTACAATGTTCACCCAATGTGTATTCAGGGAAATGCAGTATCCCTGGCAACAAGCGTGTATCCACGTATTGGTTGTTAAGTGGACAATCACAGTAAGTGCATTGATAAGGGCACGGGTGATGTTCCTGGACACGTGCCTGTACAAGGCTGTAGGACCGAGTACATAGGGAAGGCTACTGCCATGAGTCGGCAGAAAACATCCTTATCTACAAGCCTAAATGGCAACATTTCCTTGACAAGCAGCCTGGAAATGTGGCTATTTAGCATTTGGGCCTATGGGTGGGTGGCTGGGAGCTTTCCTTTTTTCTCCAAGGCATGGGGTAAGGAAACCTAAATGCTGTGTTGAGACAAGGATTTGGAGGTAACTACACTTGGACAAAAAAGGTGATTGGAAAAAGGAGCGGCAACAACACCAGCACAAGAGATGTGAACTAGATGCTGGGAAAAGACACAAAAGATCCAGGCATCCTAACTACACCATCATGCTGGGATATGCCCATGAATCAAAAAATGAAAAAAGTTGCACGGATGGATAACCCTCCAGGAGAACATCACAACATATATAATAAATGGTAAGCCTATGGAGGTTGTCCATCAAAATGAAAAGAAAGCTTATAAGAAAAGTATAACTGTGTTCAAACGATACAGGGCATAAAGGTGTGTATGTCACCGGCACACCCAAGTCCTAGGAAGAGTACATGCATGCTATTGATGGTATAAGAACATTACCTTGGGACATGGTAGTGACAGGACGCCGGCGTGGTGGGAGCAGGAGAGGGCCTCTCCTGCTACACACCTTTATGCCCTGTATCGTTTGAACACAGTTATACTTTTCTTATAAGCTTTCTTTTCATTTTGATGGACAACCTCCATAGGCTTACCATTTATTATATATGTTGTGATTAGTGTTGAGCGATACCGTCCGATACTTGAAAGTATCGGTATTGGATAGTATCAGCCGATACCCGAGAAGTATCAGATATCGCCGATACCGATACCCGATACCAATACAAGTCAATGGAACACAAAGTATCAGAAGGTATCCTGATGGTTCCCAGGGTCTGAAGGAGAGGAAACTCTCCTTCAGGCCCTGGGATCCATATTACTGTGTAAAATAAAGAATTAAAATAAAAAATATTGATTTACTCACCTCTCCGGAGGCCCCTGGACATCACTGCTGGTAACCGGCAGCCTTCTTTGCTTAAAATGAGCGCGTTTAGGGCCTTCCATGACGTCACGGCTTCTGATTGGTCGCGTGCCGCTCATGTGACCGCCACGCGACCAATCACAAGCCGCGACGTCATTCTCAGGTCCTAAATTCCTAGAATGAGGAGTTTAGGAGTTATCAACAAATGATAATGTAAAGAGCTTCTCGGAATGTCCTACTGTGGAATAACTGGTCTCCTGGTACCCAACATGGTGAAAAGAAGGAGGATTAGGGTGAGAATTCAGTGATCCAGACTCTTGGGTAGTAAGACTGAACCATGTGTAAGGCAGGGGGGTGCTTGTAAGCATGCTGGAAGCATTTTCTGCATTCTAACTTACCTTTTTGCACTGGTGTGTAGGGTTGAGCGAAACGGGTCGGCAATTTTCAGAAGTCGCCGACTTTTGGCAAAGTCGGGTTTCATGAAACCCGACCCGACCCCTGTGTGGGGTCGGCCATGAAGTCGGCGATCTTCTGAATCTGGAATCGGAATTCCGATACCGATTCCCGATATGTTTAAGATATCAGGAATTGGTATCAGAATTCAGATTTAAGTGTAAAATAAAGAATTAAAATAAAAAATATCGCTATACTTACCCTCTGACGGGCCCTGGTACTAACCGGGAACCTTCCTTCCTTAGAATCAGCCTTCCAGGACCCTGCGGTGACGTCACGGTGATGTCGCGGCTTGTGATTGGTCGCGCGGCCGCCCATGTTACCGCTCGCGCAACCAATCACAAGCCGTGACGTCACCAAAGGTCCTGGAAGGGCTGATTCTTAGGAAGGAAGGCTGCCGGAATGAAGCCGAGGGTGAGTATATTCCTATTAGTTATATACTCACCCTCGGACACGCCCTGCTTCTTTCCGGCAGCCTTCTTTCCTAAGAATCAGCCCTTCCAGGACCTTCGGTGACGTCACGGTGACGTTGCGGCTTGTGATTGGTCGCGCGAGCGGTCACATGGGCGGCCGCGCGACCAATCACAAGCCACGACGTCACCGTGACGTCACCGCAGGGTCCTGGAAGGCTGATTCTAAGGAAGGAAGGTTCCCGGTTAGTACCAGGGCCTGTCAGAGCGTAAGTATAGCGATATTTTTTATTTTAATTCTTTATTTTACACTTAAATATGGATCCCAGGGCCTGAAGGAGAGTTTCCGCTCCTTCAGACTCTGGGAACCATTGGAAACTCAATGCACTGCATTGGGTTTCGAGTTTCGGCCGACCCCGACCCCGACTTTTTTATAGGATCGGCCGATTTCACTCGACCCGACTTTTGAAAAAGTCGGGTTTCGTGAAACCCGACCCGATCCTATAAAAGTAAAGGTCGCTCAACCCTACTGGTGTGGCTTTAGAAGTGGTGTCTCGTGCCTCCCTGCAACGTGGGACTGGCACTTCCACTTCATCGTCCTTTACCGTATACCTTTTGTATTTGTAATTATGTAATTGCTAGGACTTTGGAAATCAAGTGTTTTTGGTTAACTGAAGCAAAATGTTATTAATAAAAAATAAATTTTGGTCACCTGTAGCAGGCCAAGATGTTTTTAAAAGTTCTCAGAGAGTGAGCGGTGCCATAAGTGAGGTCACCGCGGTTCATCAGCTATGAACTCTGGTGACCTTTCCCATGGGAAAACAGTGATATATCCTGCTCCTGTCTCTGTGTGAGCCAGCTGGCGTGGATAGCAGATACATCACTGATGTATCTGCTATCCAAATAATCTGAATCATTGTGGGAGAGTATGGATTATTGTCACATTGCAGAGGTGAGGGATATGGTTGTTTATTATTTTTCTTCTTTTCCTGGGAACATGGGCATCTATGGGTTAAGCTTAAAGAATAATTTTATGGTAGTTTATTATTTTAGCTCTTTTATAGGTGACATGGGCTTCAGTGGATTAAGTGTAAATGTGGGCATAACTGTGCTTATATGTATTCTTATTTCATATAAAGGAGTCTGTGTCATTATTTCAATTAAATGATTGTATTACAGTTTTGTTTTTTCTTTGTACAATCTAATGGGATTAGTTATAGGGGTGTTACAGATGCCTCTCCATTACTAACTCCTGGGCTTGATGTAAGTGGCCATAAAACAGCAAACATTAGGCCCACAAATATAACTCCACTTGCCATCACACCAGGGCAAGTGGAAAGAGCTGGGCAAAGCTCCAGAATTGCTGCATCTAACAGATGCGCCTTATCTGTTAAGGGTGCTGGCAGCTATTTTTAGGCTTTAGGGTCCAATATACACTTCTGTCTGGTTGTTGTGATGACATTTTCCTGGTGATAAATTGAAATTGCATGAAGTTGCCATTATGCAAGATCTTAATTCTAACCAAAATGCTTTAGAATTATTATTATTATAATACATTTTTATAGCGCCATTTATTCCATGGCGCTTTACATGTGAAAAAGGGGGCAAATAAAGACAAAATACATTAAACATGGGCAAAAAAACAAGGTGCCCAGGAACATAAGGAGGGAGGACCCTGCCCTCGAGAGCTCACAGTCTGCAGGGGATGGGTGAGGATACACTAGGAGAGGGTAGAGCTGGTTGTGTGGCAGTTCAGTAGGTTGAGGATCACTGCAGGCTGTAGGCTTGTCAGAAGAGGTGAGTCTTCAGGTTCTTTTTGAAGGTTTCTATGGTAGGTGAGAGTCTGATGTGTTGGGGTAGAGAGTTCCAGAGTATGTGGCAAGCACGGGAGAAGACTTGGATGTGGTTGTGGGAAGAAGAGATGAGAGGGGAGTAGAGAAGAAGATCATGTCACAGATGTATGGAGGAGACAGCTTGTGGATGGCTTTGTATGTAATTGTAGTTTTGAACTGGAGTCTCTGGGCGATAGGAAGCCAGTGAAGGGCTTGGCATATGGGAGAGACGGGGGAATAGTGGTAGATTAATCGGGAAGTAGAGTATAGGATGGATTGGAGTGGTGCCAGAGTGCTAAGGGGAGGCCAGAGAGTAGGATGTTGCAGTACTCAAGGCGGGAGATTTGCACCAGGTGAATATTTTTCTTGCTAACCAATTTTTAACTAAATTGGATTTTCAGCCCCTGCCTACTTAAGTTTTTCCATGTAGCAGCATTACATTCTCCATTATATCCTAACATGGTAGCATTCATACAGGTGCTTTTCACAAAAATAGAAAATCATCAAAAAGTTAATTTATATCAGTTCTTCAATACAATAGCCGTCATGATTCGTGTAGAATTTCGCCTTGCTTTACCACCTACCTTTAGGATCCATAATGTAATAAATTGCTCTCTCCTCAAAAAATACATTGCATCTTCAGTACGATCACCTCTACCACCGTCTCTTGTCATTGTCGATGGAAACTTGGCGTTTCGGATTGTGAATATCTTGGATTCTCGTGTTGTTCGTTGGTCGCTTCAGTATATGGTACATTGGAGAGGTATGGTGCTGAGGAGAGAATGTTGGTACTAGCATCTGATGTTCATGCGGCCAGACTGGTCCAGACTTTTCACATGGCACACTTAGGTGAAGGAGTACTCTCACGGGGTTACCGCAGCAGAAGACCGCAACGTCTGATTGCTACTACTCTGGAACTGAGAAGTAGCACTATTCCTTCATTTTAAATGTGTTTATTTCTTCTTGTAGAACAGGGGTTAATCAAAACGTTTGGAAATTCCTGTGTTTACAGCTGATCTCGGTTAGCCACTCCCATCCCCTTTGTAATCTGAGATGCAACAAGGATCTGTTACAAATCCTTGTCAGAGCACACTTTATTGCTGTATGGCTAACGGAGGGAGAGGAGTTTGTATAAGAAGGAGAAATCGAGGAGTTATTAGTGACTGTTGCTTGGTTTGTATTTCTTATTCCTCTATGTTTTGGTTTATTCCCCTACCTTCACACCCAGTGCTTTCCTCTGTTATATGTGAGTGAATATTTTGTATGCCTGAAGTTTTTTGCTAACCCTTGTTTGTGTTGCCTTGCTTGTCAGGTTGGTGTACTATGGTGTACAGTAGTGCACCCTCTTCCCTGGGTGGGGAGGAGAACAGTCGGAGGGCTATCTCAGAAGATAAGGCAAGGGCAGAGGCCCCAACATCTTTGTCATCTGAAGTATCCTGAGGAGCAGGGCAAGATAGGGCACCTTCTAGTGTAAGTGACAGGGAAGGAGCCCCTGGTCCCAGGTCACCCAAAAGCTGTGACGTGATAGGAGTCCTGATACCACATGCAATAGCTCAACCTGCTTTTATGCTCAGCCACACTAAGGTGGCACAAATATCAGTTTCCTAGACTACTAATGTCAGAAAAATGTAAGGATGGTTACATGGGCTGTTGACTCAAAGGAAGTGGAGACCTATAAGTCTCAGAGGCCTACTGCTACAGGCAACACACATAAAGGAAACCCAACCAGGCGTCTACACATTTCAAAAAAATAGTGGCAGACACTACCAAAGTGGCATCAATATCACCAGAAAAAGAACTATTGTAATGGGGACTGACATCTCTCCCAGTACAGTCAACCCAGCAGATTTAAACCCAACCAGGAATGTTCAAATTTTAAACAATTAGTGGCAGAATACACCAAAGAGGGATCAATTTCACCACAGTATAAATAGCATAATGGGGAGTGACATCTTTTCCGCGACCACCAACCCAACAGATGAACACCCCACCACGAGTGTTCATATTTCAAAAAATTATTGACAGAACCACCAAAGTGGCTTCAATTTCACCAGAGTACAAATAGTATAAAATGGAGCAATATCTTTTCCACTACTGCCAACCCAGCAGATGGTCATCCAACCAGGAGTGTGCACATTTCCAAAAATTAGTGGAAGAAACCCACAAAATGACACCAATTTTACAACAGTTCAAATAGTATAAAGGGGAGCATTAACTTTTCCACAACAGACAACCCAGCAGATGGACACCTAACCAGGAGTGTTCACATCTTCAAACATTATTGGCAGACGCCACCAAAGTGGCATAAATTTCACCAGAGTAGGAATAGTATAATATGGAGTGATATCTCTTCCACTACAGCCAACCCAGCAGATGGACACCCAACCAGGAATCTTCAAATTTCAAATAATGAGGGCCAGACACCACGAGTAAAGAATACCCTGAATAGCGTGCTATTCGTGCGAGTAACGAATAGTGCCAAATGTACTCTCTCGTCACTATTAGAAACCAAAGAAAATTTGTTTTGGAGTGGACGATGCCTGTATAACATAGACTAGATGCTCCAAACCGTTTCAAACTGCAATCCACCCTACTGTATCACGTTAGTAACAGAAGAAATTAGTTTTTAGTGTGGATGAAGCCTCCATAACCTATAAGATATGCTCTAAAAATTTCAAACTCAGATCTAGCCTGCTGTATCACATTTGCAAAAAAAAAAAAGAAAAAGAACACACTTTTTAAAATTGTACAACAGCTCTGCACACAGAACAATTTCACCACCACAAAATGACAAAGATGGGATATGGTGGCCTGTATCACGTTTAGCACAGAATGTATTTTGTTTTTAATGTGCAAGAGCTCTGCAGACAGCTTAATTTCACTGCCACAAAAATACAACATGGGATATGGCATGGTGAATCACGTTAGCAACAGCGCCAAAAATAATTTTTTACTGTGCAACAGCTCTACACTAAGAACAATTTCACTGCCACAAAATTACAACGTGTCCCACTGCCCCTGTACCAGGCGTTACTGTGTCCCAACTTTTGGCACACAGATTTAGTATCTCCCGTCAGTATAGTCTTTATTCACAGTCCAAGCTCCTCCAGACAACAAATAAAACAACAAAAGGCCATGTATCCAGGAAAAACAATCCTTAAGAGAGTTTGTGAAATCCAGACAACATATCCCACAAGCATAGCAGGAAGATCCAGCCCAGCTGGCAATTGATCTACAAAACTCCAAAGGCCATCCATCTATGGCTCCAGGATGTCATCCTCAATCCTCTCCCTTTGACGTCACTCTCCTAGCTTCTTCCCCCTTCTCTTTGATCAGCCCCCTGAATTGGCAGAAGTGTACACACCGTCCTCATTATACACTTGCATTTAGATCAAAGAATGAAGATAATTCCAGCAGTCCATCACCTGGAATTGAATGTAAGACCCCATGTGGTCTCAGCTCCCCTGGGTCTACTATTCCAATCCACACAATGGGTCTAGTGGCTGGAAGGACATTGGCTTGAGTCCCTGAGATACTTATGAGATTAATAGAATGATTGCTTTACATTTACCTTTAGCAATTTGCTGTCTGGCCTTAGGTGTACATAAAATCCAACCTGCATGTCTTCCTTTGATTACTGTCACTGAATGGAAACATTAATTCCTGAGGCTGAACTGATGAACAAGCAGCTCACTAATAAAACACAACCATATCTACGTTACTTGTGTTCCGTGCTGGAAAAAGTCTGCATCTCATAGAGCTGTGGACTGCATTTTATGTGCAATGGTCCAATAGTCCATGGCCAGCTCCTCACAGGTACCTTGAATTCATTATATTTCCAATTTGGCAGTGTTTATAGTGCTTGTCAAATAGATTGAACTTGGATTCATCTGACCACAGCACCTTAAACTAATTTGTCTCTTTCCATTGGCTGTGTTCTTTGGCAAACTCAAGTTGGACCTTCCAGTTTTTTGCAGAGACGAAAGTCTTCTTGGCTGGAATTTGTGCATTCAACCCTACTGCTCTTAGTTTTCGCCCCACATTTGGTGACTCACTTTGACCCCATACTCTTCATTCATTTTGTGTGAAATCTTTACAGCACTTTTATGGACATCAAAGACTGACTTTTTCTTAATAATGTGAAAAACTTTGAAGGACGTTTTCAGTGGTCGTCCACTTCTAGATTTTTCAGCTGTTCCATAGCCTTCTTTTTTTTCTATATTATATGTGACACCTGTCTCTGAGAGCAGATGAATTCCATAGCTATCTCGTTATGGCTTTTGAATCACTTTACTCTCAGAACAATAAGCTTCCTGACATCTTATGATAAATGTTGGTTTGTCTTTGCCAATTTTGAACCTAAGAACACACAAAAAAAATATTAAAAACATTTCCCCAGCAAATTTGAAAACTAACACATAAATGGATAAAATAATGTCAAAAAGTTATAGAAGACAACTACCGTAATTTTCTGACCATAAGACGCACTTTTTTCCTCCAAATTTGTGAGGAAAGTCTGGGTGCATCTTATGGTAGGGATGTAGCATGTGGGGAGGGGGCAGCAGCGCGTGGGATTGCACTGTTATCCCACTTCAGGAGGCAGAAAAATGTCCCCGCTGCCAGGAATCAGTGCTGGGGAAACCATGTGGTCCCGATGATTAAGTGCAGTGAATATTCATTAGCTACTCCCCGCCCACCTATCAGCTGAGCGGTGAGCCAGGAGCAGCAAATGAATACTGCACTTAAGCAGCAACACACATGGTTTCCCCAGCGCTGATTCCTGCAGCAGCTAGGGAGATCCGTGTGTCCGGGGGAGGAGGCAGCAGCAGCAGGGTCCAGGAGGAGAGGAGATTGCTGCGTACCTTCCTGGGCTGGAGCTGAGTGCTGTGCAGTGTGCACAAGGAGGACCTGTGATGATGTCAGAAGAGGGTGGGCTGGAGCATCACATGGCAGCACAGAGCCCTCCCTCTTCTTGACATCTTCACAGGTCCTTCAGACTCCCCACTAGAATCTGCAGGATCCCTCTTATAACCTGTGCTGTGCTGTGGAAAGGCAAGAGGGAGGGCTCTGTGTGCAGTCATGGGATGCTTTTACCTCACCACAGTGGCTGGCTGGCTGCCACAATTAAGAGGTTACATAGTTATTAAGGTTGAAGGAAGACTGTAAGTCCATCTAGTTCAACCCATAGCCTAACCTAACATGCCCTAACATGTTGATCCAGGGGAAGGCAAAAAAACCCCATGTGGCAAAGAGTAACTCCACCATGGGGAAAAAAATTCCTTCCCGACTCCACATACGGCAATCAGACTAGTTCCCTGGATCAACGCCTTATCAAGGAATCTAGTGTATATACCCTGTAACATTATACTTTTCCAGAAAGGTATCCAGTCCCCTCTTAAATTTAATTAATGAATCACTCATTACAACATCATACGGCAGAGAGTTCCATAGTCTCACTGCTCTTACAGTAAAGAATCCACGTCTGTTATTATGCTTAAACCTTCTTTCCTCCAGACGTAGAGGATGCCCCCTTGTCCCTGTCTCAGGTCTATGATTAAAAAGATCATCAGAAAGGTCTTTGTACTGTCCCCTCATATATTTATACATTAACATAAGATCACCCCTTAGTCTTCGTTTTTCCAAACTAAATAGCCCCAAGTGTAATAACCTATCTTGGTATTGCAGACCCCTCAGTCCTCTAATAACCTTGGTCGCTCTTCTCTGCACCCGCTCCAGTTCAGCTATGTCTTTCTTATACACCGGAGACCAGAACTGTGCACAGTATTCTAAGTGTGGTCGAACTAGTGACTTGTATAGAGGTAAAATTATGTTCTCCTCATGAGCATCTATGCCTCTTTTAATACATCCCATTATTTTATTTGCCTTTGTAGCAGCTGCCTGACACTGGCCACTGAATATGAGTTTGTCATCCACCCATACACCCAGGTCTTTTTCATTGACGGTTTTGCCCAGAGTTTTAGAATTAAGCACATAGTTATACATCTTATTACTTCTACCCAAGTGCATGACCTTACATTTATCCCCATTAAAGCTCATTTGCCATTTATCAGCCCAAGCTTCTAGTTTACATAAATCATCCTGTAATATAAAATTGTCCTCCCCTGTATTGATTACCCTGCAGAGTTTAGTGTCATCTGCAAATATTGAAATTCTACTCTGAATGCCCCCTACAAGGTCATTAATAAATATGTTAAAAAGAAGAGGGCCCAATACTGACCCCTGTGGTACCCCACTGCTAACCGTGACCCAGTCCGAGTGTGCTCCATTAATAACCACCCTTTGTTTCCTATCCCTGAGCCAGCTCTCAACCCACTTACACATATTTTCCCCTATCCCCATTACTCTCATTTTATGTAACAACCTTTTGTGTGGCACCGTATCAAAAGCTTTGGAAAAGTCCATATATACTACGTCCACTGGGTTCCCTTGGTCCAGTCCGGAACTTACCTCTTCATAGAAGCTGATCAAATTAGTCTGACATGAACGGTCCCTAGTAAACCCGTGCTGATACTGGGTCATGAGGTTATTCCTCTTCAGATACTCCAGCATAGCATCCCTTAGAATGCCCTCCAGGATTTTACCCACAGTAGAGGTTAAACTTACTGGCCTATAATTACCGAGTTCAGTTTTTGCCCCTTTTTTGAATATTGGCACCACATTTGGTATACGCCAGTCCTGTGGTACAGACCCTGTTATTATGGAGTCTTTAAAGATTAAAAATAATGGTCTATCAATGACTGTACTTAGTTCCTGCAGTACTCGGGGGTGTATCCCATCCGGGCCCGGAGATTTGTCAATTTTAGTTATTTTTAGACGCCGCTGTACTTCCTGCTGGGTTAAGCAGGTGACATTTAATGGGGAATTATTATCACTAGTCATATTGGCTGCCATGGGATTTTCTTTTGTAAATACTGATGAAAAAAAGTCATTTAGCATATGGGCTTTTTCCTCATCCTCATCCACCATTTCACCCAGACTATTTTTAAGGGGGCCAACACTGTCATTTTTTAGTTTCTTATTATTTATATAGTTAAAGAATATTTTGGGATTATTTTTACTCTCTCTGGCAATGAGTCTCTCTGTCTCAATCTTTGCTGCCTTGATTTGCTTTTTACAGAATGTATTTAATTTTCTGTATTTATTTAATGCCTCCTCACTACCTACTTCCTTTAATTCTCTAAATGCTTTCTTTTTGTCCCTTATTGCGCCCCTTACAGCTCTATTTAGCCATAGTGGTTTCCTCCTATTTCTAGTATGTTTATTCCCATACGGTATATACTGTGCACAGGTCCTATCCAGGATGCTAATAAATGTCTCCCATTTTCTTTGTGTATTTTTGTGTCTCAGGATATCGTCCCAGTTAATTGCACCAAGATCCTCTCTCATCCGTTGGAAATTTGCCCTCCTGAAGTTTAGTGTCCTTGTCACCCCCCTTCTACCCATCTTATTAAAGGTTACATGAAAACTTATTATTTTGTGATCACTATTCCCCAAGTGACCCCCAACCCTTATATTTGATATGCGGTCTGGCCTGTTGGTTAATATTAGGTCTAGCAGTGCCCCCCTCCTTGTTGGGTCCTGAACCAGTTGTGAAAGGTAATTGTCTCTCATAGTTGTCAAAAAACGATTACCTTTGCTGGAACTGCAGGTTTCTGTTCCCCAATCTATTTCAGGATAGTTGAAGTCCCCCATAATAATGACTTCTCCTTGAGTTGCAGCTTCATCTATTTGCTTTACGAGGATATTCTCCATTGCTTCCATTAGTTTTGGAGATTTATAACAAACCCCTATCAGTAATTTATTATTTTTTCCCCCTCCCCTTATCTCCACCCACAGAGACTCTACATTTTCATTAGATTCACCTATATTATCACGCAGGATGGGTTTTAAGGTCGATTTTACATACAGACACACCCCACCCCCTCACTTATCTGTACGGTCATTTCTGAAAAGGCTATAGCCCTGCAAGTTAACAGCCCAGTCATGGCTCTCATCCAGCCAAGTCTCAGATATCCCCACCATGTCATAATTATGCTCCAACAACATTAGTTCTAATTCATCCATTTTGTTGGGGAGGCTTCTGGCATTAGTATACATGCACTTGATGTTACTCTCTGTACCTATATTCTTTCTTAAATTACTAACTGTTCTAACCCCACCCCCCATGCCACCGCCACCCCCAACTTCCTTATTTGTGCCCAGGTCTCTATCTGCACTATCTTCCCCTCCTATAAAATGAATACCCTCCCCCCCAATCCCTAGTTTAAACACTCCTCCAACCTTCTAACCATTTTCTCCCCCAGCACAGCTGCACCTTCCCCATTGAGGTGCAGCCCGTCCCTAGCGTAGAGCCTGTAGCCAACTGAGAAGTCGGCCCAGTTCTGCAGGAACCCAAACCCCTCCTTCCTACACCAATTCTTGAGCCACTTATTAAGCTCCCTAATCTCCCGTTGCCTCTCTGGCGTGGCACGTGGTACAGGCAGTATTTCGGAAAATACCACGTTGGAGGTCCTTGCTTTCAGCTTGCAGCCTAATTCCCTGAAATCATCTTTAAGGACCTTCCACCTACCTCTAACTTTGTCATTTGTGCCAATGTGCACCATGACCGCTGGGTCCTCACCAGCCCCTCCCAGTAATCTGTCCACCCGATCAGCGATGTGTCGGACTCGAGCGCCAGGTAGGCAGCACACCGTCCGACGATCCCTGTCTTTGTGACAGATTGCCCTATCTGTTCCCCTAATAATTGAGGTTAGTCTTTCCAAAACACAATAAAGCACTCTGCCACTCCTTTAGTGAACTATAACTCCCAGCATGTCATAGGATCTGCAGGACATGCTGGGAGTTATAGTTCTCCCATGGGATTTTAAAGCAGCACTCCAGTGTTATTTTGCAGTGCTGGAGTGGTGCTTTAAATATAAGCCCTGTGCCCCATTCTTATACTCACCCTCCAGCATCTTCATATAGTACTTCACAGACACCACACTGGTCCCGCAGCTTCCAACATAATAACATACTATTATATATAATAACACCACATATAATAGTATGTTATTAAATATTTTACCACATTTTTTTGCTTCAAATATTTTTTTCCCTATTTTCCACCTCTAAAACTTGTGTGCGCCTTATAGTCCGATGCGTCTTATAGTCTGAAAAATACGGTATTTGCTTCTGTTTTACTTCAATTTAAAAAATAGTAACAGCGACAAGACAGAAGTAATCACACTAAAAAAATGATAAACTTTAGGTCGCTACTGTATGTTATTTTTTGTAGCGGTTTCTCTTTAAATTTTCCAGTTGTCATTTCCTTGTAGAAAGTATTACTTTACTCAGTTGAATTCTATGTATAGCAAACAAATTAGTTTTATATGGAAGTAGTGATCTTTTTTTAATATACATAATTGCTCTCGAGTTGTACTGAATTAACTATTACTAATTTTAAAGAAATTGGCAACTTCTTGTTTAGAATAATGTTAAGAAACTGCTTTTTGCTAAATTATTTCAAAGTTGCAAGTACAAAAAATGAACACTCATTAAAACAGCTTGGATTGGGATTAGGAGAGTGCAATTTGTCAGGGAATGAAAAGTCAGCACAGAGGTTGTGGTTCATACTGATAAGGCATTAGAGGAAATTCCCTCCCACAGTTACATGCACTGGAAAGAGGAAACGAGGACTCAGACTGCTTTGGCTGATAAAATTAATATCAGAACAGGCTATTTTTATGAGATTTCAAAGAATCTTTATTAATATGCTTCATTCAACATATTTAACATATGCTCCCACATGAAGAGTATAAGATAAGGAAATGGTAAACTGAAAGTACAGTCAAGATTTTATTTAATGACATCCATGCAAATTGTCTTTCACAATATATTTCAGACAGGATGGCAGTGAAAATTTCATTTATAGAATGTGGTATCTTAAAGGAATATATGCTCATACTGCTTGTAGTAAAAATATCTTGTAAAATAGTTAAGGTTGATCAAAGAACAAGTGAAGCATGTTAAAAAGGCATGGTGTAACAAAAAATAAATGGTAAACATCCAATTATTAAAATTGCAATGGTTAAAAAATTGAATACCAGTATACTGTTATTAAATATCACACAATTCATTATGTTCAGTCCAAAAAAAATCCCATCAATGCAATTTTGCAATTTTTGTGAGGTTTTGCTTCTACTGCATTTGCTGTGCAGTAAAAATGACCTGGCAGTATTATTATCTTGGTCAGTACAATTATGGTGATACTACTCTTGCAGTTTTTTTTAATTTAAAGCACCACTCCATCAATTTGTTTTATTTACTGCTGAAGTGGTGCCACTAATCTAAGTTCCCTGCCCCTAGTCTTATACTTACTATCTGCAGCTTTCTACTGTTGTGCTTAACACTTTTTTTCTCAGTTCATGTCCTTGCAGATTGCTCCAGTGTTTGCTGTAGCAACCTGAAGGTCGCTTTTCAATGCAACTCTATGAGAACTTCATTCTTAGGGTATGTTTCCATGGTCAATAAACGCTGCAGATTGGACGCTGTCTACAGCCGCAGAGTCCAATCTGCAGCGTCCAGATGTTACAGCATAGTGGGTGGGATTTTATGAACTCCCATCTCCACTATGCGTGCAGGGACGCCTCCGGCTTCCCTGCGTATATGCACAAGCAGCACATCTTTCTAGACCGCAGCATGCCAATTAATCTTGCAGAGATGCCAATGTATAGGATGCCGTGATTCCGCATGGTTCAATGAATCATCGTGCATACAAAAGCTGGCAGGGCTTTGGATGGAGTGGACATGTGCTGCATCCAAAGCGTTGCCTAATACTGAAAGTGGAAACATAACCCAACAATCCTAGACTTGAATTCATAGCTTGTGACTGTTACCTCAGAACTTGTGACCAGAGCCGCACCAGGAAGAGTTCAAGACAGTTGGAGGTGAGTATTTTAGATGCAGGAATCTTATCTTAACAGCACCACTCTAGCCCTGCAATAAAAAATTATCTCTGGAGTGGTGATGTAAGTGTTGAAAACAAATTCAGAAATTCATAGAAAAAATAGTTTGCACCATTTTTTGACACCTGCAACTTTTTTATTTTTTTGTACTATTATAGCTGTTTGTTCTGACTCAAATTCAGGTTACAACCACAAGCGTTTGGAGAAAAAAGATGCACACTGATTGTGAACATAAACAAATAAGTTTATTACACTGAGAGCAGGTTTCTTATACCATCTACAGACAAATATAATTCTCTCTGGAAACTCCCTTCAGCTACCCCCGTCTCACAAACATGTTAGGTGATTTTTTTAGCTATTATGTCTTTCCCAGCATACTACTCATAACACACAATTTCACAAAGCATTGTAGAATAAAAAAATAGGCAAAAAATGAAACTTTAAGAAAAAAAATAACAAAATATAAAACTATAAGACTATTTAAAACAAAAAAATACATTATGTAGAAGAAATATTAACCCTTCTATATTAGATGCCCACTTTTTTAAATGGCATGACCTTTAATGCAGGGTTAGTTGGTATCAACAACTTATGGGTCTAGTAGGAGACTTCTTACTTGCTTAATCCATCCAGTCTCAGTGTATACGTCCACTCCCCATCAGTAGTGCTTATCTGGGGTCTATAATGCACCATGGTTAATTCAGTATTGGTACTCTTGACACATATACTATTCAATAGCTTGGACTTATATCAACCGTTTAATGGCTAAATAAAGCAACAGACAAAATAATATAATCTACACGCAAATCTGTATAATGCCAGAAACCCAACCATTTATCTTGAAGTTTGGTGACCAGACCCCCTACATCCGGATTGTACTCATTCCACCACATCCATCCCTTAGGCTGTGTTTTTTTTTTTTACTGGAATAATACTCGCAGTTCAGTGACCCAGCCAGCTTTCGTCAACGTTGCATGCACGTACTTATTTCAAAACCCATTTAGTGGATTTTGTGTTACCTATACTTTATAATCCCTGGCTACCATATCAACCCATTTCCACCCCTCAATTGTAATGCAGGGTTGTCGATGTGTGCAAAGGAGAGTACACCCCCTTGCCACACACTGTAAAATCTGCTGTCACAGACTGAACAGGTAAAGAGCAGCTGATGGAGCTAGAGGCAGATGATTGTTTAATAATGAAGCTATCATTTACTGGCTAAAACGTGAAGTGCTGCGGAATGTGTTGACACTAAAGAAATAAAAA
This sequence comes from Ranitomeya variabilis, assembly GCF_051348905.1. Lineage (NCBI taxonomy): Eukaryota > Metazoa > Chordata > Amphibia > Anura > Dendrobatidae > Ranitomeya > Ranitomeya variabilis. Next base: position 533,096,715 of record NC_135234.1, read on the forward strand.
TAATAATAATAATAATAATATTACTGGCAGTGGTGCAGGTTTTTGTCCTTAGTCCACAACACACACTTGCACTCTTTACATTAAGGGGTTAAGGCAGGGCTGTACAAACCATTGGTGCAACTTATGAAGTCGCACAGGGGCCCATGTTATAAAGGGACCTAATGGCACCTCCAAAGTAGGTGGAGTTGTGCATTTTGATGAACTATTGGACAGCAAATGGTCCATAAAAGAGATGGAGCAGAATCGTCCAAAATCAAGAAAAACTAAATTTATTGAAAAATGTACACAGCAAACTAAGCTTAAAACATCAGCGTTATAATAATACCGACAAAGTGCGAAAAACACACTAACCCAACATAACACCTCCCTGAGGAAGCCCACACAAAACGAGATTGAGGGCTGGTGACACACTGTGCTAAGAAGGAACTATGGGTAAGACCATATGATATAATATTATCACTGTTAATCATGTTTTCTTAAAGTGATATACACCTATCTCTTTTTGATTGGTCACTTTGGTGCCACAATACCAGTTGTCCCTACAATACCATTATATACAAACGGAATAATAGGCACTAAGTGGTTTTATCTTTCTGGAGGCATGTATTAGTGGGGTATTAACCTTATAAGCACAAGCACTTTATACAGGTCCTTCTCAAAAAATTAGCATATAGTGTTAAATTTCATTATTTACCATAATGTAATGATTACAATTAAACTTTCATATATTATAGATTCATTATCCACCAACTGAAATTTGTCAGGTCTTTTATTGTTTTAATACTGATGATTTTGGCATAGAACTCCTGATAACTCAAAAAACCTGTCTCAATAAATTAGCATATCAAGAAAAGGTTCTCTAAACGACCTATTACCCTAATCTTCTGAATCAACTAATTAACTCTAAACACATGCAAAAGATACCTGAGGCTTTTAAAAACTCCCTGCCTGGTTCATTACTCAAAACCCCCATCATGGGTAAGACTAGCGACCTGACAGATGTCAAGAAGGCCATCATTGACACCCTCAAGCAAGAGGGTAAGACCCAGAAAGAAATTTCTCAACAAATAGGCTGTTCCCAGAGTGCTGTATCAAGGCACCTCAATGGTAAGTCTGTTGGAAGGAAACAATGTGGCAGAAAACGCTGTACAACGAGAAGAGGTGACCGGACCCTGAGGAAGATTGTGGAGAAGGACCGATTCCAGACCTTGGGGAACCTGAGGAAGCAGTGGACTGAGTCTGGTGTGGAAACATCCAGAGCCACCGTGCACAGGCGTGTGCAGGAAATGGGCTACAGGTGCCGCTTTCCCCAGGTAAAGCCACTTTTGAACCATAAACAGCGGCAGAAGCGCCTGACCTGGGCTACAGAGAAGCAGCACTGGACTGTTGCTAAGTGGTCCCAAGTACTTTTTTCTGATGAAAGCAAATTTTGCATGTCATTCGGAAATCAAGGTGCCAGAGTCTGGAGGAAGACTGGGGAGAAGGAAATGCCAAAATGCCTGAAGTCCAGTGTCAAGTACCCACAGTCAGTGATGGTGTGGGGTGCCATGTCAGCTGCTGGTGTTGGTCCACTGTGTTTCATCAAGGGCAGGGTCAATGCAGCTAGCTATCAGGAGATTTTGGAGCACTTCATGCTTCCATCGGCTGAAATGCTTTATGGAGATGAAGATTTCATTTTTCAGCACGACCTGGCACCTGCTCACAGTGCCAAAACCACTGGTAAATGGTTTACTGACCATGGTATTACTGTGCTCAATTGGCCTGCCAACTCTCCTGACCTGAACCCCATAGAGAATCTGTGGGATATTGTGAAGAGAAAGTTGAGAGACGCAAGACCCAACACTCTGGATGAGCTTAAGGCCGCTATTGAAGCATCCTGGGCCTCCATAACATCTCAGCAGTGTCACAGGCTGATTGCCTCCATGCCACGCCGCATTGAAGCAGTCATTTCTGCCAAAGGATTCCCGACCAAGTATTGAGTGCATAACTGAACATTATTATTTGATGGTTTTTTTGTTTGTTATTAAAAAACACTTTTATTTGATTGGACGGGTGAAATATGCTAATTTATTGAGACAGGTTTTTTTGGGTTATCAGGAGTTGTATGCCAAAATCATCAGTATTAAAACAATAAAAGACCTGACAAATTTCAGTTGGTGGATAATGAATCTATAATATATGAAAGTTTAATTGTAATCATTACATTATGGTAAATAATGAAATTTAACACTATATGCTAATTTTTTGAGAAGGACCTGTATATTTTGCTGCTTATCACTGGCCTTCCCTCTCACGAATAATAATTTTGGGATAGTGTGTGTTAGGGCTAACAGAACGCACCAAATGGATATAGAGACTTTATTATAATATATGCGTTCGCAGCCTGGGGTCCACTGTGCAGGAGAACCCACTGCCAGCAAATGGCAGAACTAAACTGCGGTATGAGCTAACCCTGTTACTTCACAGATTAGCCGTGAACTCAAAGCACTGCGCCCTGTTAACCTTCACAGTGGCACAGGCTAACTACCCAAACGAGAGCAGTCAGTGGTCATGCATGCACACAAAACTCCTCGCCGGAGGTGCCAGCATTCTAGGGGCTTATTTCAGCCAGGTCCCTGAATACTCAAACACACAAACTCTTCGCCGGACGTGCCAGCATTCTAGGGGCTTATTTCAGCCGGGTCCCTGAACACTATTATGCGTGACCACACTGGCGCAAAGTACAACATAGGACAATACTAGCGCATGGCCGTGCGGCCATGCGAGCCTTAAATAGTTGCAGCACGTACAGGACCTTCCTAGAAGGACCAATGAGAGGCTGCCACAGAGCGTGAGCACCTACAGGACCTTTCTGAAGGACCAATGGCCTTAGCTGAAGTGTCTGATCATGTGATCCTCGATCTCCACTGAGAGATATTACTCTGGGCATGCTCAGAAGGAGAAAAGCAGGACTTAGTCCCAGAAGCGTCTGCTCGCCGCTGCCCAGCACTGACTCCAATGGCAGAAGCAGGAAAAGCAGCAGTAACTCTCTGTACAGAGACACTGGGACCGACGTCTCCGCTGAGCAGGCTCCACTGTGGCAGGAGAAGATTGGGAGACCACACCGGAGATGGCCCGAGATTCCCCCTGTGCAGAGGCGGGAACTCACCCCCTAACAGTGTGCTTGTTTAACTCTAATGTTTTATGCTTAGTTTGTTCTGTACATTTTCAATAGATTTTGTTATTTATGATTTTGGACTATTCTGTTCCAGATCTTTTGTGTATTCAGTATAAATGGGAGCGTCCTGTACTACTTTGGCCCTTTATACTACTAGGTATGAGGCCTGACTTGTTATACACTATGTATTCTGTTTTAATGGTCTTGCTTATATTTGCAAAGGGTTCAAATTTGGCTCTAGCACAGGGGTCCTCTTCCGTCTGTGCCTGCCACTGAATTAAAAGCAATTATATGAATACACTGCTAAAAATACATAGGAAGATAAGCAATTCAACAAATAAATGTAGATAGCACATGTCTGCAATGGTAAAATTGTTTGAAACGTAAGTTGATTTTTATATAATTTTTCGATCAATGAAGTCACTTAAAATATTACAGTTTTTTCACAAACACTGACTATAAAGGCTTTTTCTTGCACCATACTTTGATCCCTTTATGTGACCTTTGGTGAATGATTTTGCTGTCATAAGATTGGTTAGAAATGGATTTTTATGGTACAGAAGCAGATAAAAGGAATTCCTTCGATACGTTTCTGAAGACGGTGCTCTAATGCTTTGCAGTAATGTTACTGGACTGATAAAAAAATGCAACATTTAGAACAATGGGTGTGAATGGAGACTCTTTATTGATTCATTTAAAAAGTCTGAAAGCTGTGCTGCTGTGCAATGATAGCAAGTGTGCTTTAGTGCCTATAGGGTATTCTGTGCGCTGGAAGGAGAGCTGTGAAAATTTAGACTATTATCAAGAAACTTGACTATGAGGATCAAAGATGGTCAATATGTTGTGATGTGAAAGTTCTCTGTTTGCTCATTGGACAGCAATGGGCATACACAAAGTATGCATGCTTTTTGTGCGAATGGGACAGCTGGGATAGGGCTCATCACTGGATACAAAAAATGTTGGCCACAAAAAAACATTTTTGCAACCTGGTCTCATGAATAGTTGCAGAACGTTTTTTTGATCCCCCTAAAGTTCTCCTGCCACCACTCCACATTAAGCTTGGACTGATGAAGAAGCTTATGAAACCACTGTCGAAAGAAGGAGAGACTTTTAAGTACCTGTATACTAAGTTTCATGTACTGTCCGAAGCAATAAAATTAATTAAGGCTTTGTTTAGGTCAGGACTTTCAGAAATTCATGAATTAAGAGATGTTCAAAACAAAAATGAATGCTGTTGAGAAAAGAGCTTGGAAATCTTTTAAAGAAGCCATGAAGACATTTCTAGGTAAAAACAAAGATCCAAAATTGAAATCCATCATGGAGAACATGCTGAAATGTTTCAAAGCCTTAAGTTGTCTGATTAATTCGAATTTACAGTGGGTACAGAAAGTATTCAGACTAGTGTTGAGCGATACCTTCCGATATTTGAAAGTATCGGTATCGGATAGTATCGGCCGATATCCGAAAAATATCGGATATCGCCAATACCGATACCCGATACCAATACAAGTCAATGGGACACAAATATCGGAAGTGATCCTGGATGGTTCCCAGAGTCTGAAGGAGAGGAAACTCTCCTTCAGGCCCTGGGATCCATATTCATGTGTAAAATAAAGAATAAAAATAAAAAATAGGGATATACTCACCCTCGGACGCACCCTGGTTGTAACCGCTACAACCGGCAGCCTCCGTTCCTAAGAATGAGCGCGTGAAGGACCTTCGATGACGTCGCGGCTTGTGATTGGTCACATGACCACTCATGTGACCACTCGCGCGATCAATCACAAGCCGTGACGTCATCGAAGGTCCTTCACACGCTCATTCTTAGGAACGGAGGCTGCCGGTTGCAGCGGTTACAACCAGGGAGCGTCCGAGGGTGAGTATACCCATATTTTTTATTTTTATTCTTTATTTTACACATGAATATGCATCCCGATCCCGATTCCCGATATCGCAAAAATATCGGAACTCGGTATCGGAATTCCGATACCGCAAATATCGGCCGATACCCGATACTTGCGGTATCGGAATGCTCAACACTAATTCAGACCCCTTTAAATTTGTCACTCTTTGTTTCATTGCAGCAGAGGTGTATCTAGGGTTTCTGACACCTGGGCAAGAGTTCAGTTTGGCGCCCCCCCAGGACATATGTGAATTGCACACTCATCATTGCACAGTCATGTACCGACGAGCTCCTCTCCCTAATGCTCTCAATGTTCAGTGAAAAACTGAGAGAAGCAGGAAGAGAAGCTCGTTGTCACAGAACAATAAGTATGGAAATCGCATATGAGTGACGTGTCCATGTGATGACTACTGGAACCTGCAGAGCTGAATCCTGACATCACAGGCTTCTGAATTCTCACAACTAATGCACTGCACACTTTTATGATTCTCCCTTGCTGGTGGATGGTCATGTTAGCACAAGCATGTGATTTGTATACTCCTGACAACATTCCGACTAGACGTGTCCGGCCTCACTCAGTTCATTTTCATTGAGTGAGACCACACATGTCTGGTCAGCACGTGACCGCACGTATGTAAAATCGCCAGCATGAGAGAATCCTGACAGCATGCAGGGCGCACTGTGAGAACTTAGAAGTCTGCAGTCACAAAGAATGACTACAGACTCATTACAAACCTGGACATCCCCTTTAATGCTCCTAACATAAATAAAAACATGAGAATTAGTTAATATCACAAATAACATTTACATCCAGGTACCTTATAGATGACGTTCTCTCTGGAGTCGTTCTCCTTCTTTTCTTCATCTTGTACAGACCCCATGATGAGTTTTCTCATCCATAGCCGTCTCTGCAGACTTCTATCTTCTCCGCTCTTTTGCAGAAAATCTCCACATGATGCCCTTAAAGATAGAAGTGTCATTATAATGCTCCTGATTAAATAATTGCCCCTCACTATATTGTCTGCACAAAATATGACCCCCACACTGTCCTACATATGGTACATGCTCTTCACTAGAGTTGAGCGACTTTTACTTTTTTCGGATCGAGTCGGGTTTCGCGAAACCCGACTTTGTCAAAAGTCGGGTCGGGTAAAATCGACCGATTAGTGCGAAAAGTCGGGGCCAACTGAAACACGAAACCCAATGCAAGTCAATGGGGAATCAAAGTCGGCAGTGAGTGGAGGACAGGAAGACACCTACAGTGCCCATTTTAATGACAAAAACATCAATTCTTATTACTTAAGCTTGTCAATCTTAATTTACTTTATAATAATAGTTAGGCATTGAAAACTGGGGGTCATTTGGCTAAAGTTGTGGGGGGGTAGGGCTGGCTCAAGATTTTCGTGGGCCCAATTAACGCGGAATACGTCACGGCGGTGGAGCAGGGAGAGGTAAGTATTTCAACTTTGCAAGTGCTGTGATCCTGAGCAGGCAGGGGGGCACTCATTTGTAGGAAGGTGCAGATGAAAATGCAGGTTCCTTCATCAGGTGGGGGGCATGCTCGTTGGCAAAGTCACTGGCACAGGGCCCCTCATAGTAAGACGGTGTGTTTGACGGTGGGTGGCACCTCCCACTGGCAGAGACACTTTTGCGTACTATGAGGGGACCTGTGCCAGTGACATCACCAACGAGTATGCCCCCCACCTGATGAAGGAACCTGCACTTTCATCTGCACCTTCCTCTTTGTCCCCGTGTAAGGTGGTATAGTATGCGGGAAGGGGAACCTGACTTTCAGCAGGGTAAGATTCTGGATGTGTAGAGTGCAAGGGGAATGTAGTGGTCTGGGTCAATGTACCAGCAGACTCATCTAGCAGTGGCTGGGCAATGGGCAGGATGAGGAGGAAAGACAGTTAGCAGGCCCAAATAATAAAGTGAGCTAAATGCAGTTCAAATGTGGTAACAGGACTAAACAGGCGGCATTGCTTTTTTCAGTGGAGGAAAACTGTAATGAGTGGCAGACACAGTTAGTAGGCCCAAAAAATAAAGTAGGCTAAATGCAGTTCAAATGTGGTAACAGGACTACAGAGGTGGCATTGCTTTGTTCAGTGGAGGAAAACTGTAATGAGTGGCAGACACATTTATTAGGCCCAAATAATAAAGTGGGTTAAATGCAGTTCAAATGTGGTAACAGGACTAAACAGGCGGCATTGCTTTTTTCAGTGGAGGAAAACTGTAATGAGTGGCAGACACAGTTAGTAGGCCCAAATAATAAAGTGGGCTAAATGCAGTTCAAATGTGGTAACAGGACTAAACAGGCGGCATTGCTTTGTTCAGTGGAGGAAAACTGTAATGAGTGGCAGACACAGTTAGTAGGCCCCAAAAATAAAGTAGGCTAAATGCAGTTCAAAATTGGTAACAAGACTAAACAGGCGGCATTACTTTGTTCAGTGGTGGAAAACTGTAATGAGTGGCAGACACAGTTAGTAGGCCCAAAATATAAAGTAGGCTAAATGCAGTTCAAAATTGGTAACAGGACTAAACAGGCGGCATTGCTTTGTTCAGTGGAGGAAAACTGTAATGAGCGGCAGACACAGTTAGAAGGCCCCAAAAATAAAGTAGGCTAAATGCAGTTCAAATGTGGTAACAGGACTAAACAGGTGGCATTGCTTTGTTCAGTGGAGGAAAACTGTAATGAGTGGCAGACACAGTTAGTAGGCCCAAATAATAAAGTGCGCTAAATGCAGTTCAAATGTGGTAACAGGACTAAACAGGCGGCATTGCTTTGTTCAGTGGAGGAAAACTGTAATGAGTGGCAGACACAGTTAGTAGGTCCAAAAAATAAAGTAGGCTAAATGCAGTTCAAATGTGGTAACAGGACTAAACAGGCGGCATTGCTTTGTTCAGTGGAGGAAAACTGTAAAGAGTGGCAGACACAGTTAGTAGGCCCAAATAATAAAGTGGGTTAACTGTCTGCCAAAAAATTGTTCATAAATAAACAGGTGGCATAGCTAGGCACAGGGGTGGGCTCCTCTGCTGAGTAGCAGACAGTGGTAGTAGGCGCAAAGTATTAACTGGTCTAAATGGAGGCCAGGGCCCCTGTATATTTTAACTATCATCTATCATTTCAACAAATTTGTATTGGCAGTGCCATTGAAGGATTTTACAGCACAGACTACACAGTGGTGGAGCAGGGAGGGGTAAGTATTGCAAGTGGTGGAGCACTGTTGAAGCTGGGGGGAACACTCTCTCATGGGTGGCGGTACTGGCACAGGGCCCCTCTTATTACGACGGCATGTCTGACATTGGTTGAGCACCACCACCATCAGAGACACTTCATTGTACTATGAGGGACCCTGTGCCAGTGCCGTTGCCCAAGAGTGGGCCCACCCACCTGTCCAGGCAAATGGCACTCGCATTGGTGCTTGCGCCAGGTGGTGACCACGGCCCTGTGGGGGGAGTCATCCCATTTAGGGAGGTATAAAAATGGCCTATGGTGGACATTCAGCAGCTGCAAATGGAGGAATTGGAGAAGTCAGTAAGAGAAGGCCAAAAGCAAGACATTTTTCAGGCAAGCTACATGTCAGCAGGGGAAGGTGGGGCAAAATAATTTGAAATCCATGATTGGTTCACTTTAATGAAGGTTAGATCATCAACATTTTTGATAGCCAGACGTGTCCTTTTTTCTGTCAGTATTGAACCAGCAGCACTGAAGACTCTTTCTGATAGCACACTAGCATCAGGGCAAGCGAGCTCCTGTATTGCATATTCTGCCAATTCAGGCCAGGTGTCTATTTTAGATGCCCAGTAATCAAAGGGGAATGACATGTGAGGGAGAACATCGATAAGGGAGGAAAAGTAGTTCGTAACCATACTGGACATATGCTGTCTCCTGTCACTTTGAATCGATGCAGCAGTACCCGTCGTGTCAGCGGTCATTGCGAAATCACTCCACAACCTGGTCATAAAACCCCTTTGTCCAATGCCACTTCGGATTTGTGCACCTCTAACATCTCTGCCATGTTGCCTCCTACGGCTCGTGTGAGAAACATCACCGTCTCTGTGTGCTGGGAATGCCTGAACCAAACGGTCTACAAGAGTTGCTTGTTTGGTAGCCAATATTTGCTCAAGGTTCTCATGTGGCATGATATTTTGTAATTTTCCTTTACATCGTGGATCCAGGAGGCAGGCCAACAAGTAATCATCATCGCTCATCATTTTGATACTGCGGGGGTCCCTTTACTCAGCCATGTGGGCCAATGTTCCAGGTGTCAATTGACAGCTTGTGCTGGGTTGAGGAGCACTTTCTTGCAAATCTACATCACTTGTGTCTCGCAAAAACCCTGTATCTGACGTTGCAACGCCACTAGTTTCTATTGCCCCCTGAGACGCATCCTCCTCCCACAAATATTCATCCCCATCATCCTCCTCCACCTCTTCATCTGCCACCTCGTCCAGGAGAGTTCCATGAGCAAACAATGGCTGACTGTCATCAAGGCTTCCCGCCTCCTAGGCTGCAGATGCCTGCTCCTTAATGTGCATCAAACTTTGCATCAGCAGACGCATTAGTGTGATTCTCATGCTTATGATGGTGTCGTCTGCACTTACCAGCCATGTGCATTCCTCAAAACACTGAAGGACTTGACAGAGGTCTTGTAGCTTCGACCACTGCACACCAGACAACTCCATGCCTGACATCCAAGTGCCTGCCCGTGTATGTTTAGCTTCCCACAAATTAATTACCGCACGCCTCTGTTCGCACAGCCTCTGAACCATGTGCAGTGTGGAGTTCCACCTTGTTGCAACGTCGATTATTAGGCGGTGCTGGGGAAGATTCAGCGATCGCTGATGGTTCAGTATACGGCTGGAGTGAACGGGCGACTAGCGGATCTGCGAGCAAAGTTTTTGCCCCTTCAGGAGCAGGGCTGGTGTTACGGTTAAGGACCAGGAGACCTAGGAAGGAGAACCCACTGAACCGAAAAAGCGAACCACCCCAGGACGAGTGGACCAGGTAGACCACCCCCTATACAGGGAGCTTTAGGAGCAGGCCCAGGGGAGACTACTGCACGGCAGCCGGTACCGAAGGCAGGGGAGAGGGAGGACAAGGCAGGGACGACGGGAAAAACCAGAGAGTTGATGGAAAGCGGGAAACGGGAGACTGACAAAACAGATGGAGAATGGGAGACAAACCAGTAGGACGGACGAAGATACAGGACCACGGATGAGCGGGAGACGAAGGCAGAAGGACTGAACTGAGGAACAGGAGCACCGAGGGAACGGAGACACAGGAGGACTGGTGCTGAAAGGAAAACACAGAAACAGAGAATGGTTAGGCAAAGAAACGGGAAAGCAGCAACAAAAGAGAATCCACAAAGAGAACGCAGAGTACGCTGAAAAGCGTGAGAGCCAGAGACACTTGCAGAAAACAAATGACAGACAGGCACAGCAGAAAGGAAGAGGCGGCCTTAAATGCAGAGGCAGCGTACCTTCCGGGTCATGGTCCTCCAGAACCAAAGAGAGCAGCGGAAGGAGCATCTGGATTAAAGAGCAGTATGCGCGTGCGCAGAGAACCCTAATGCGTGCGTGCCTGGCAGGAAGCAGGAGCCGGGAGAGCGAGCAGAGGAGACGGCGCTGGAGGAAGAACAGGAGTGCGCCGGGATGCCAAGGAACGGTACGTATGAGCGGGTGGCAGGGGCCGCGGCGGTGAAAACGGCGACCTGACAGTACCCCCCTCCTTACCTCCCCCCTTCCTAAGACCAGAAAGAAATCTAGCCAATACTCGAGGAGCTTGAATGTTTTCCCGAGGCTCCCAAGATCTCTGCTCCGGCCAAAACCCTTCCAATCCACCAGAAAAAAGGTCCTCCCCCTCACTCTCTTCATGGCTAGAATGTCCTTGATCTCAAAAACATCATTAGCGGAGACAGGCCGAGAAGAATGAGTAGTGAAGGCATGGAACTGATTGAGGACAAGTGGCTTCAGGAGAGAAACGTGGAAGGAGTTAGGAATACTGAGCGAGGGAGGCAGCTTTAACTTGTAAGAAACATCATTAATACGGGTCAAGATTTCAAAAGGTCCAATATAACGGGGACCCAATTTACGTGAAGGAATCTTTAAGCAAACAAATTTAGAGGATAACCATACCTTATCACCAAGATGATATAAAGGAGGATCTAAGCGCCTCTTGTCAGCATGCCTTTTCATTCTGTCACGTGAAAACTCAAGAGCGGTCTTGGTCTCCTGCCAGATCCTGGAGAACTCCCCGGACAGAAGATCAGCCGCCGGTACCCCCGAGACAGGAGGAACCGGTAGAGGTACACCAGGATGTTGTCCGTAGACAATAAAGAAGGGTGACTTGGAAGAAGATTCACTGGGATGGTTGTTGTATGCGAATTCAGCCCACGGAATAAGATCAGACCAGTCACTGTGATGAGAATTGGAAAAATGACGAAGATAAGTCACCAGAGTCTGATTAGTATGTTGCACTTGACCGTTGGTCTGTGGGTGGTAGGCAGAAGAGAAGTCAAGTGAGATGTTCATAAATTTACAGAGGGCTCTCCAAAACCGAGAGGTGAACTGAACTCCTCTATCCGAAACGGTATGTTGAGGGAAGACATGAATACGAAAAATATGGTGAACAAAAATTTTTGCCAAATCAGGTGCAGAGGGTAAACCAGGAAGGGATATGAAATGAGCCATTTTGGAGAACCTGTCCACAACAACAAGGATGACCGTGCAGCCGGAAGAGCGAGGCAAATCGGTGATAAAATCCATTGCAATGTGTTGCCATGGAGCGGAAGGAACTGGCAGCAGATGAAGTCCACAAGGCCGTTGCCTAGAAATCTTGTTCTTGGCACAAGACGGACAGGAGGCAATAAAGTCTTGAACATCCTGGGAAAGAGTTGGCCACCAGTAGTAGCGATACAGAAGCAAGAGAGTCTTCTTAAGACCAACATGACCAGCAAATTCGGAGGCATGGCCCCAACGTAAGACCCGCCTCCTGTTGCGCTCAGAGACGAAGGTCTTGCCGGGAGGCAACTAAGACAGATTGACGGGAGCTACTACGATGACTTTGGAGGGATCCAGGATGTGCAAAGCCTCCTCTTCCGAATCGACAGACAAAAAGGACTGGGAGAGAGCATCAGCCTTAAGATTTTTGTTGCCAGGACGAAAATGTAACTCGAAATTAAAACGAGCAAAGAAGAGGGACCATCTAGCTCGCAGGGGATTAAGTCTCTGTGCTGAACGAATATAAGCTAGGTTTTTGTGGTCCGTATAGATCCTGAATGGATGAACAGCTCCCTCCAATAGGTACATCCACTCTTGTAAGGCCAACTTGATGGCCAATAACTCCCTGTCACCAATCAAATAGTTCCGCTCAGAAGAGGAGAAGGTCTTGGAAAAGAAACCGCAGGTGACGAATCGCCCAGACGAAGATTTTTGAGAAAGTACTGCCCCAGCTCCTACTGCAGAAGCGTCCACTTCGAGAATAAAAGGTTTATTAACCTCAGGGCGATGAAGCACAGGAGCTGTGGAGAAGGCTTGTTGCAAAGACTGGAAGGCATCTTCAGCTTCAGAGGACCAGACGTGAGGATCGGATCCTTGGCGAATTAAAGAGATGATGGGTCTGATCAGAGAAGAAAAGTGAGGAATGAACTGTCGGTAGTAATTTGCGAAACCGATGAATCGCTGAATAGCTTTGGTACCATGAGGACGAGGCCAGTTGAGCACGGCAGACACTTTTTCCGGGTCCATACATAAACCAGAGTCGGAGATAATGTATCCCAGGAAAGGAAGAGAAGACCGCTCAAAGGCGCATTTTTCAAACTTGGCGAATAGGCGATTCTCCCTCAGACGCAGAAGAACAAGACGAACGTCCCTTCTGTGAGTAGACAGGTCAGGAGAGTAAACGAGAATATCGTCCAAATATACCACCACACAGGAATACAAAAGATCTCGGAAAATGTCATTCACAAATTCTTGGAATACTGCGGGGGCATTGCATAAGCCGAAGGGTATTCATAGTGACCATCTCTGGTGTTGAAAGCGGTCTTCCACTCATCTCCGGAATGAATTCGGACAAGGTTGTAGGCCCCACGCAGATCCAGCTTAGTAAAAATTTGTGCACCCCGTAGTCGATCAAAAAGTTCAGGAATGAGAGGAAGTGGATACTTGTTCTTAATAGTAATACAATTAAGACCCCGGTAGTCAATGCAGGGATGGAGAGTTCCATCCTTCTTCTTAACAAAAAAGAAACCTGTGCCAGCAGGTGAAGAGGATTTCCGGATGAATCCCCTGGCCAAGTTTTCCTGAACATACTCAGTCATGGCTTAAGACTCTAGAGGATTCAGTGGGTAAATTCGACCCCTGGGTGGAGTTGAACCAGGAACGAGGTCGATCGGGCAGTCATATGGACGATGCGGGGGCAAGTTCTCCACCTCTTTCTTGTCGAAGACATCAGCAAAGGAATGGTAGGCCGAAGGCAAACCTGCCGGTGGAGTAATAGACTCAAACGACTTTAGTGGAAGAACAGGACGCAGACATCTAGTTTGACAGGAATGACCCCATCGGAGGACATCACCAGACCACCAATCCAAAACAGGCTTGTGTATTCTTAACCACGGAAGACCCAGGAGAAACGTATGAGACAATGATGGTAACACATAGAAGGCTATCTTCTCCTGATGCAAAGCTCCGATTTGCAGCTCCACTTCTTCGGTGACCAAGGTAACGGTCTCCTGCAAGGGCCGACCGTCAACTGAAGCTAACTGCCGAGGAGACTCCAAGGATCTGACAGGAATTTGAAACCTACTGACCGCCTCGAGTTGAATGAAATTCCCAGCCGCTCCAGAATCAATGTAAGCTTCCTCAGAAAAACGAGAAGAACCAATAAGCAACAGAACAGAGAGAGTAAAGGGTAGAGAGGTATCACTATCACCTAGGGAGGCCTCCCTTACCTGTCCTAGGCGGAAGCGTTTCCCGGCCTCACCGGACAGGAATGTAGGAGATGGGAGGAACTGCCACAATAAAAGCAGAGACCCTGTGCAAGTCTCTCCTTGCGACACTGTTCCGCCGGCTTGATTCGGTCCACTTGCATAGGCTCCGGAGCAGATGCCATAGAAAAAGAGACCTGTAGAGAACGAGGGGGACTGCGAGAAGACGGAACTGGACGAGGCAGTTTCCTCTCCCTGGCAGATTCATGGAGACGTTCCTGAAAACGCAAATCTATGCGGGTCGCCAGGGAAATAAGATCCTCCAAGGATGTAGGAGTGTCTATACCTGCCAACTCGTCCTTAATACGACCAGACAGACCGCGCCAAAAAGCCCCAACCAAAGCCTCGTTGTTCCAGCCCAGCTCGGAGGCCAAAGTACGAAAATGAATGGCGTACTGGCCGACAGATAGTGTACCCTGGCGGAGATTAAAAAGAGACTCAGTGGTAGACGCTAACTGCCCTGGCTCAGCGAAAACCTTACGAAAAGTGTCCACAAAAGAAGAAAGTTGAGAGACGAGAGGATCATCTCATTCCCAGAGGGGATTACCCCAGGCCAGAGCCACACCCTCCAAGTGAGACACAATAAAAGCCAACTTAGCACATATACAGGGAGCGTTAGGAGCAGGCCCAGGGGAGACTACTGCACGGCAGCCAGTACCGAAGGCAGGGGAGAGGGAGGACAAGGCAGGGACGACGGGAAAAACCAGAGAGTTGATGGAAAGCGGGAAATGGGAGACTGCCAAAACAGATGGAGAATGGGAGACAAACCAGTAGGACGGACGAAGATACAGGACCACGGATGAGCGGGAGACGAAGGCGGAAGGACTGAACTGAGGATCAGGAGCACCGAGGGAACGGAGACACAGGAGGACTGGAACTGAAAGGAAAACACAGAAACAGAGAATGGTTAGGCAAAGAAACGGGAAAGCAGCAACAAAAGAGAATCCACAAAGAGAACGCAGAGTACGCTGAAAAGCGTGAGAGCCAGAGACACTTGCAGAAAACAAATGACAAACAGGTGCAGCAGAAAGGAAGAGGCGGCCTTAAATGCAGAGCGGCAGCGTACCTTCCGGTTCTTGGTCCTCCAGGACCAAAGAGAGCAGTGGAAGCAGCGTCTGGATAAAAGAGCAGTATGCGCGTGCACAGAGAACCCTAATGCGCGCGCGCCCGGCAGGAAGCAGGAGCCGGGAGAGCGAGCAGAGGAGACGGCGCTGGAGGAAGAACAGGAGCGCGCCGGGACGCCGAGGAACGCTACGTATGAGCGGGTGGCAGGGGCCGCGGCGGTGAAAACGGCGACCTGACAGCTGGTAACTCCGGATAATTTTTGAGGAAGCACTGCACCACCAGGTTCAAGGTGTGAGCCAGGCAACGTATGTGTTTCAGTGCTGAAAGGGCTATGGCAGCCATAAAATTCCTTCCGTTATCACTGACTACCTTGTCTGCCTCAAGATGTACACTGCCCAGCCATGACTGAGTTTGTTGCTGCAAGTACTCCACCAGTACTTCCGCAGTGTGTCTGTTGTCGCCCAAACACTTCATTTGAAACACAGCCTGCTGACGCTTACCACTAGCTGTTCGATAATGGGACACCCCGTGTGCAACACTGGCAGCTGCGGAAGGAGTGTTCGTGCGACTGCACTGTGTGGACGAGCTTTCGCTTCTGGAGGAGGAGGAGGAGGGGTGGTGAACGCCTACAGCCAACTGTTTCCTAGACCGTAGGCTAGGCAGAACTGTGCCACTATGGCAGTCCCCTGTGGGCCCTGCATCCACCACATTAACCCAGTGTGCCGTGATGGACACGTAAGGTCCCTGGCCATGCCTACTGGTCCATGCATCTGTTGTGAGGTGCACCTTTCCACTGACTGATTGCCTCAGTGCATGGACAATGCGGTCTTTGACATGCTGGTGGAGGGCTGGGTGGCTTTTCTCGCAAAGAAGTGCCGACTGGGTAGGTCATATCATGGTACTGCGTAGGCCATCAGGTCTTTGAAAGCTTCGCTTTCAACCAACCGGTAGGGCATCATCTCTAACGAGATTAGTATAGCAATGTGGGCGTTCAAACCATGTGTATGTGGATGAGAGGATGAGAACTTTCTTTTCCTAACGAGAGTCTCTTGTAGGGTGAGCTGGACTGGAGAGCAGCATATGGTGGAACTAGCGGTGTTGGTGGTGGACATGGCGGATTGAGAGAGGGTTGGTGACGGTATTCTTGATGTTGGCCTACATACAGTGTTTCCTACCAATAGCCTTGTGATTCCCTGACTGCTTTAGCCTTGCGACGATACCTCCACATTTGCTTCTGGTGGTGCCCTAACCGGTGGGCTTACAGTGAGGGAAGCAATGTAGGGTTGCTGACTACCTTCATTCTGAGCCGATGCACCAATGGTACGGGATGTTTGGTAGTTAGTCCAGGCTTGCAAGTGCATGCTGGTTAAATGTCTAAGCATGCACATTGTATTTAAATTTTGAAGATTCTTCCCTCTGCTAAAGGTCTTTGAGCATTTCTTACAGATAACTTTTGACTGATCATTCGGATCTTGGTTAAAAAATTGACACACTACACTCTTCCTACTATGGAATACCTTTTCAGGCATTGCACGCTGTGCTACTTTCACCGCAGGGCCACGCTGTCCTAAAACTCTTTTTGTTTTTGACACATGTTTTTGGCCTGATACGGGCCTGCCAAATGACAGCTGTTGCGATGTAGATGGCTGCTGCGGATCATCCTCCTCCGCTTCTGAGCTACTGGCAGCGGCACCCTCTTCCCCCAATGACTGCCAATCTGGGTCAACAACTGGGTCATCTATCACTTCCTCTTCAATGTCATGTGTACCTTCCTCTGTGTCACCGTGTAAGGTGCTATAGCGTTCAGGACGGGGCACCATAGTCTCATCAGGGTCAGATTCTAACTCAGTACACTGCGAGGGCAATGTAGTGATCTGAGTCAATGGAACAGCATAATAATCTAGTTGTGGCTGTGCATCAGTGTACTCCATGTCCGATTCATCTTGTAATGGGCAGGATGTGTGTAAAGACCTCCATGGAGTAACCTGTAGTGTCGCCTGACGCATCCTTCACTTTTGGTTTGGGTGAAGGACACAAGGAAACGTCTTGTTCCTGACCTGGAGCATCCACTGACGACTCGCTGATTTTATATTTGGAACTGTCTGAAGAGGAGGCGAAAGAGCTAGAGGCTGAGTCAGCAAGGAAAGCCAAAACTTTTTCCTGCTGCTCCACCTTTAAAATCTGTTTTCCTACTCCCAGATAAGGGAGCCTTCGAGGCCTTGTGTAGCCAGACAATGACGCTGGCTCAACAACTCCAGCCTTAGGTGCTATTGTGCTTTTGCCACTCCCACCAGATGCACCATCACCACCACCATCAGTACCAGCTGGCAACCACCGCCCACGGGCTCTTCCACCAGGCTTCCTCATTTTTTGGAAAATCTAAACAAAATATCAACTGTTATATGGTACTGTAAAACAAGGTAGATGGTGTATATAACTTGTTGAGAATTTAAATCTCCCTTCTTTTTGGGGAGACTGAACCAAAGCTCAGGCCCTGTTGTTGTGAATTAGACTTTTTTGGCTCCCTCTTGTGGTCACTAGTGATATGACTCTGGGATTATCTTTCCTCAGTTTGGCACCCACCTGGGTCGTTAGTCCAGGGGTGTTGCTATATGAACTTCCTGAATTCTCAGTCTGGTGCCTGGCATCGTTGTAATCAGTCCTTTCTGTTTGCTCCTGTCTGCTGGTCCGGTTCCTGCAAAATTAAGCTAAGTCCTGCTTCCTTGTTTTTTGGTTATTTGTATTGCTCTTATTTTTTGTCCAGCTTGTACTAAATGTGATTCCTGATTTTGCTGGAAGCTCTAGGGGGCTGGTATTCTCCCCACGGGCCGTTAGACGGTTCGGGGGTTCTTGAATATCCAGCGTGGAAACTTTAATAGGGTTTTTGCTGACCGTATAAGTCATCTTACTATATTCTGCTATTAGTCAGTGGGCCTCTCTTTGCTAAATACCTAGTTCATTCTTACGCTTGTCTTTTCTTCTTACTTCACCGTTATTATTTGTTGGGGGCTTGTATCCAACTTTTGGGGTCTTTTCTCTGGAGGCAAGAAAGGTCTATCTTTTCCCTTCTAGGGTTAGTTAGTTCTCCGGCTGGCGCGAGACGTCTAGAACCAACGTAGGCACGTTCCCCGGCTGCTGCTATTTGTGGTGCTAGGATTAGATATACGGTCAGCCCAGTTACCACTGCCCTATGAGCTGGTTTTTTGTGTTTGCAGACTTGGTATTTATTTCTGAGACCCTCTGCCATTGGGGTCATAACAGTATGCCAGGCCAAAGTTGAATGTTTAATGCATTGCAGAAGTGGGATAATAAGAAAGGAAATTCTGAGTTTTTTTTTTCCTCTCTTTCTTCCTCCCCTTTACCTCTGAGTGGCTTGAGCTTGCTGCAGACATGAATGTCCAGACCTTGATTACAAGTGTGGACCAGCTTGCTGCTCGTGTGCAGGGCATACAAGATTTTGTTACCAGTAGTCCTATGTCTGAACCTAAAATACCTATTCCTGAACTGTTCTCTGGAGACCGATTTAAGTTTAGGAATTTCAGGAATAATTGTAAATTGTTTCTATCTCTGAGACCCCGTTCATCTGGAGACTCAGCTCAGCAAGTTAAAATTGTTATCTCTTTCTTACGGGGCGACCCTCAGGATTGGGCCTTCTCACTAGCGCCAGGAGATCCGGCATTGACAAATATTGATGCGTTTTTTCTGGCGCTCGGATTGCTTTACGAGGAACCCAATCTTGAAATTCAGGCAGAAAAAGCCTTGCTGGCTATTTCTCAGGGCCAGGATGAAGCTGAAGTGTATTGCCAAAAATTTCGGAAATGGTCCGTGCTTACTCAGTGGAATGAGTGTGCTCTGGCCGCAAATTTCAGAAATGGCCTTTCTGAAGCCATTAAGAATGTGATGGTGGGTTTCTCTATTCCTACAAGTCTGAATGATTCCATGGCGCTGGCTATTCAAATTGACCGGCGTTTGCGGGAGCGCAAAGCCGCTAATCCTCTTGTGGTGTTGTCTGAACAAACACCTGATTTAATGCAATGTGGTAGAATTCAGACTAGAAATGAACGGAAAAATCATAGACGTCAGAATGGGTTGGGTTTTTACTGTGGTGATTCTACACATGTTATATCAGAGAAATAAAGGTATTATATAGCAACATTGTCAACATTTTACATAGATATTAACATTGCCTCTACTGGATATGTCAACACCCAGCCGTACAACCTTGAATACAAATGGGAATGTGGAAAACCACATGAAAAACGACCAAAATGGGTATAAATGTAACCAAATCTTTATTAAATATAACCACAAATAAGTAACACACTTAATAAGGCTCAGGACAGAAGATAGAACAAGGTGCTAAAAAATGGTGGCTGTGCACCTATTAGAATGGCCACCATATGATAGAAACCGTGCGGATGCAAGCCCAACAGCTACCTACTCCAATAAACATAAAATGAGTATAATATATATTGTAACCCCCTTGATCATCTTAGACCATGCAATTCCGAATATACCATGCCTGGAAACCAGGACTAATCACCGCCTAAGCGGTCGGAAGTGTACCTGTAAGCAGGGGGAGATGAAGGAGGAAGCCAGGACCGGTCACCGCACGGGCACCCGACGCGCGTTTCGGAGCGGAAGCTCCTTCGTCAGGGGGCGTGTCGGCTCACTCCGGAAACAGGGTTTAAATATGTGTAACTCCTCGATCGCCGTGACGAAGGCCGGAGATGACGCAGGCGTTGCCATGGACACGGCGGTGCCGGGCGGCGGCGGCGTCATGTGGGAGGATGCAAACCCATGGCAACCATCACCACATAGAGACGCCACAAGCCGCCCAGAGCAGCCGAAGTCAGGCGCGCACGCGTGCAGACCACGACAGGGCGATCAAGGGGCACCATGATTGAAATATACCATAGCGACATGTTATATCAGCATGCTCTAAACGCCTAACAAGGGTTGTTAGTCCTGTCGCCATTGGTAATTTGCAACCTAAATTTATTTTGTCTGTGACTTTAATTTGCTCATTGTCTTCCTACCCTGTTATGGCGTTTGTGGATTCAGGTGCTGCCCTGAGTCTTATGGATCTATCATTTGCCAAGCGCTGTGGTTTTGTTCTTGAGCCGTTGGTAAATCCTATCCCTCTTAGAGGTATTGATGCTACGCCATTGGCGGAAAATAAACCGCAGTTTTGGACACAGGTAACCATGTGCATGACGCCTGAACATCAGGAGGTGATTCGTTTTCTTGTTCTGCATAAAATGCATGATTTGGTCGTTTTGGGTCTGCCATGGTTACAGACCCATAATCCAGTCTTGGATTGGAAGGCAATGTCTGTGTCAAGTTGGGGCTGTCAGGGAATTCATGGTGATTCCCCGCCGGTGTCTATTGCTTCCTCTACTCCTTCGGAAGTTCCTGAGTATTTGTCTGATTTTCAGGATGTATTCAGCGAGTCCAGGTCCAGTGCTCTGCCTCCTCATAGGGACTGTGACTGCGCTATAGATTTGATTCCAGGTAGTAAATTTCCTAAGGGAAGACTATTTAATCTGTCTGTACCTGAGCATACCACAATGCGTTCGTATATCAAGGAATCTCTGGAGAAGGGGCATATCCGTCCATCCTCTTCCCCTCTTGGTGCGGGATTCTTTTTTGTGGCCAAGAAGGACGGATCTTTGAGACCTTGTATTGACTATCGGCTTCTGAATAAAATCACTGTTAAATTTCAGTATCCTTTGCCTCTGTTGTCGGACTTGTTTGCCCGGATTAAAGGTGCCAAGTGGTTCACCAAGATAGATCTTCGTGGTGCGTACAACCTTGTGCGCATTAAGCAAGGAGATGAATGGAAAACTGCATTTAATACGCCCGAAGTTCATTTTGAGTACTTGGTGATGCCTTTTGGGCTCTCTAATGCTCCTTCAGTGTTTCAGTCCTTTATGCATGATATTTTCCGGAAGTATCTGGATAAATTTATGATTGTTTATCTGGATGATATTCTGTTTTTTTCTGATGATTGGGACTCGCATGTAGAGCAGGTCAGGATGGTGTTTCAGGTCTTGCGTGAGAATGCTTTGTTTGTTAAGGGCTCAAAGTGTCTCTTTGGAGTACAGAAGGTTCCCTTTTTGGGTTTTATTTTTTCCCCTTCTGCGGTGGAGATGGACCCAGTCAAGGTCCGAGCTATTCATGATTGGACTCAACCCACGTCAGTTAAGAGTCTTCAGAAGTTCTTGGGTTTTGCTAACTTCTACCGTCGTTTTATCGCTAATTTTTCTAGCGTTGTTAAACCTTTGACGGATATGACCAAGAAAGGTTCTGATGTTGCTAACTGGGCTCCTGCAGCCGTGGAGGCTTTCCAAGAGTTGAAGCGCCGGTTTACTTCAGCGCCTGTTTTGTGCCAGCCTGATGTCTCACTTCCCTTTCAGGTTGAAGTGGATGCTTCTGAGATTGGGGCAGGGGCCGTTTTGTCGCAGAGAGGCCCTGGTTGCTCTGTAATGAGACCATGTGCTTTTTTTTCGAGGAAGTTTTTGCCTTCTGAGCGGAATTATGATGTTGGCAATCGGGAGTTTCTGGCCATGAAGTGGGCATTTGAGGAGTGGCGTCATTGGCTCGAGGGTGCTAAGCATCGTGTGGTGGTCTTGACTGATCACAAAAATCTGATGTATCTCGAGTCTGCTAAACGCCTGAATCCTAGACAGGCCCGTTGGTCATTGTTTTTCTCCCGTTTTGACTTTGTGGTCTCGTATTTACCAGGTTCAAAGAATGTGAAGGCTGATGCTCTTTCAAGGAGCTTTGTGCCTGACTCTCCTGGAGTCACAGAACCAGTTGGTATTCTTAAAGAGGGAGTAATCTTGTCAGCCATTTCTCCGGATTTGCGACGTGTGTTGCAGAGATTTCAGGCTGGTAGACCTGACTCTTGTCCACCTGACAGACTGTTTTTTCCTGATAAGTGGACCAGCAGAGTCATTTCCGAGGTTCATTCCTCGGTGTTGGCAGGGCATCCGGGAATTTTTGGCACCAGAGATTTGGTGGCTAGGTCCTTTTGGTGGCCTTCCTTGTCACGGGATGTGCGGTCATTTGTGCAGTCCTGTGGGACTTGTGCTCGAGCTAAGCCTTGCTGTTCTCGTGCCAGCGGGTTGCTCTTGCCCTTGCCTGTCCCGAAGAGGCCTTGGACACACATTTCCATGGATTTCATTTCAGATCTTCCGGTGTCTCAGGGCATGTCTGTCATCTGGGTGGTATGTGATCGCTTTTCCAAGATGGTCCATTTGGTATCTTTGCCTAAGCTGCCTTCCTCTTCCGATCTGGTTCCTTTGTTCTTTCAGAATGTGGTTCGTTTACACGGCATTCCTGAGAATATCGTGTCTGACAGAGGATCCCAGTTTGTTTCCAGGTTCTGGCGATCCTTATGTGCTAAGATGGGCATTGATTTGTCGTTTTCATCTGCCTTTCATCCTCAGACTAATGGACAAGCGGAGCGAACTAATCAGACTCTGGAGGCTTATTTGAGGTGTTTTGTTTCTGCAGATCAGGATGATTGGGTGACCTTCTTGCCTATGGCTGAGTTTGCCCTTAATAATCGGGCTAGTTCCGCTACTTTGGTTTCGCCATTTTTCTGCAACTCTGGTTTCCATCCTCGTTTTTCCTCGGGACATGTGGAGCCTTCTGACTGTCCTGGGGTAGATTCTGTGGTGGATAGGTTGCAGCAGATTTGGAATCATGTGGTGGACAACTTAAAGTTGTCACAGGAGAAGGCTCAGCGTTTTGCCAACCACCGCCGCGGTGTGGGTCCCCGACTTCGTGTTGGGGATTTGGTATGGC
Source organism: Ranitomeya variabilis (assembly GCF_051348905.1). Lineage (NCBI taxonomy): Eukaryota > Metazoa > Chordata > Amphibia > Anura > Dendrobatidae > Ranitomeya > Ranitomeya variabilis. The sequence goes on from NC_135234.1 coordinate 533,119,642, forward strand.
TGTCTTCTCGATTTGTTCCTATGAAGGTCTCTTCTCCTAAATTTAAGCCTTGCTTCATTGGTCCTTACAAGATATTGGAAATCCTTAATCCTGTGTCTTTTCGCTTGGATCTTCCGGTGTCGTTTGCCATTCACAACGTGTTCCATAGGTCTTTGTTGCGGCGGTACGTTGTGCCTGTGGTTCCTTCTGTTGAGCCTCCTGCTCCGGTGTTGGTTGAGGGCGAGTTGGAGTACGTGTTGGAGAAGATCTTGGATTCTCGTCTCTCCAGGCGGAGGCTTCAGTATCTGGTCAAGTGGAAGGGCTATGTTCAGGAGGATAATTCCTGGGTGGTTGCCTCTGATGTGCATGCGGCCGATTTAGTTCGTGCTTTTCACGCCGCTCATCCTGATCGCCCTGGTGGTCTTGGTGAGGGTTCGGTGACCCCTCCTTAAAGGGGGGGTACTGTTGTGAATTAGACTTTTTTGGCTCCCTCTTGTGGTCACTAGTGATATGACTCTGGGATTGTCTTTCCTCAGTTTGGCACCCACCTGGGTCATTAGTCCAGGGGTGTTGCTATATGAACTTCCTGAATTCTCAGTCTAGTGCCTGGCATCGTTGTAATCAGTTCTTTCTGTTTGCTCCTGTCTGCTGGTCCGGTTCCTGCAAAATTAAGCTAAGTCCTGCTTCCTTGTTTTTTGGTTATTTGTATTGCTCTTATTTTTTGTCCAGCTTGTACTAAATGTGATTCCTGATTTTGCTGGAAGCTCTAGGGGGCTGGTATTCTCCCCCCGGGCCGTTAGACGGTTCGGGGGTTCTTGAATATCCAGTGTGGAAACTTTGATAGGGTTTTCGCTGACCGTATAAGTTATCTTACTATATTCTGCTATTAGTCAGTGGGCCTCTCTTTGCTAAATACCTAGTTCATTCTTACGCTTGTCTTTTCTTCTTACCTCACCGTTATTATTTGTTGGGGGCTTGTATCCAACTTTTGGGGTCTTTTCTCTGGAGGCAAGAAAGGTCTATCTTTTCCCTTCTAGGGTTAGTTAGTTCTCCGGCTGGCGCGAGACGTCTAGAACCAACGTAGGCACGTTCCCCGGCTGCTGCTATTTGTGGTGCTAGGATTAGATATACGGTCAGCCCAGTTACCACTGCCCTATGAGCTGGTTTTTTGTGTTTGCAGACTTGGTATTTATTTCTGAGACCCTCTGCCATTGGGGTCATAACACCCTGTACAACACAATGTATGTGGCAAAAAGTGGCTGGCTGATATACGACAAACTAACAGGACTGAAGTATATCCACTTTGTGAGAATTTAAATCTCACTTTTTTTGGGGGGAGACTGAACCAAAACTCAGGCCCAGTGTATAACACAACACAATGTACGTGGCAGAAAGTGGCTGGCTGATATACGACAAACTAACAGGACTGAAGTATATCCACTTTGTGAGAATTTGAATCTCACTCTTTTTTTGGGAGACAGAACCAAAACTCAGGCCCAGTGTATAACACAACACAATGTACGTGGCAGAAAGTGGCTGGCTGATATACGACAAACTAACAGGACTGAAGTATATCCACTTTGTGAGAATTTGAATCTCACTCTTTTTTTGGGAGACAGAACCAAAACTCAGGCCCAGTGTATAACACAACACAATGTACGTGGCAGAAAGTGGCTGGCTGATATACGACAAACTAACAGGACTGAAGTATATCCACTTTGTGAGAATTTGAATCTCACTTTTTTTGGGAAGACTGAACCAAAACTCAGGCCCCGGGGTATAACACAACACAATGTACGTGGCAGAAAGTGGCTGGCTGATATATGACAAACTAACAGGACTGAAGTATATCCACTTTGTGAGAATTTTAATCTCACTTTTTTTTGGGGAGACTGAACCAAAACTCCGGCCCAGTGTATAACACAACACAATGTACGTGGCAGAAAGTGGCTGGCTGATATACGATAAACTAACAGGACAGAAGTATATCCACTTTGTGAGAATTTGAATCTCACTTTTTTTGGGGGAGACAGAACCAAAACTCATGCCCAGTGTATAACACAACACAATGTACGTGGCAGAAAGTGGCTGGCTGATATACGACAAACTAACAGGACTGAAGTATATCCACTTAGTGAGAATTTGAATCTCACTTTTTTGGGGGAGACTGAACCAAAACTCAGGCCCAGTGTATGAGTACACAATGTAAGTGGCAGAAAGTGGCTGGAAGATATATGAAAAAATACAAGGACTGTAGTACAATTTCAATCTCCCTACAATGATCTCATGACAAGTATGGCAGCAATAAAAAGGACTGCTGCACATAAAAGTGTGGACAAATAAACAAGATAACTGTGCAGAAAGGAGCAACAGGATTTTTGCTTTTAAAAAAGCAGTTGGTTTGCACAGCAGTGGTGCAAACAGCAATGCAGCTATCAGGGAGCCTTATAAGGGTACTGTCACACAGTGGCACTTTGATCGCTACGACGGTACGATCCGTGACGTTCCAGCGATATCCATACGATATCGCAGTGTCTGACACGCTACTGCGATCAGGGACCCCGCTGAGAATCGTACGTCGTAGCAGATCGTTTGGAACTTTATTTCGTCGCTCATCGCTGGATCGTTGTGTGTGACAGCGATCCAGCGATGCGTTCGCTTGTAACCAGGGTAAACTGCCGGCCGGAAAGTAAGAGCAGATCACAGCGGTGACGTCACCAGAATGTGAGTATGCACGTTTTTTTTTTTTTACTTTTACGCTGGTAACCAGGGTAAACATCGGGTTACTAAGCGCGGCCCTGCGCTTAGTAACCCGATGTTTACCCTGGTTACCCGGGACCTCGGCATCGTTGGTCGCTGGAGAGCAGTCTGTGTGACAGCTCTCCAGCGACCACACAACGACTTTCCAATGATCACGGCCAGGTCGTATCGCTGGTCGTGATCGTTGGAAAGTTGCAGAGTGTGACAGTACCCTAAGGCAGCCTCATAAGCTACAGAGCTGATGCACAAAAATATAGCCTCCACAATCCCTGCAAAAAAAGGTGGTGTTGGACAGTAGAAATCGCTACAGCACAAGCAGTTTGGGGGTTAATCTTCCCTCCCTAACTATATCCCTTCTTCTGATGAAGCTGCAGCAACCTCTCCCTATGCTAAGATCGGCAGAAGTAAGATGGTGGTCGGCGTGCACGCCCCTTTATAGCCCCTGTGACACCGCAGAAAGCAAGCCCATCACTGTCATGCCCTTCTCTAAGATGGTGGGGACCAAGACCTATGTCATCACGCTGCCCACACTGCGTCCTCCTTCATTGGCTGAAAAATGGCGCTGAAAGCATCATATGAAACGCGACTTTGGCGCACAGATCGCCGACCTCATGGCTGATCCCACAGTAGGTTCGGGTTGGGTTTCATAAAACCCGACTTTGCCGAAAGTCGGCGATTTTTGAATTTGTCTGATCCGTTTCGCTTAACCCTACTCTTCACACTGACCTCTCCTTTCCATACCGGCCCCCTCTTCACGCTGTGTCCTCCCTATGGGGCCCAGTATTTATACTGTACTCTCTCATCACACCCCCTCCTCGGCACTGTCCCTCCATGCTATGCCCCCACTACTCAGTTTCTATTCTGTGCCCACTCACTTTTCTCCCCCCATACTGTTTCCTCATACTATTCCCTTCCCTCCTCAAACTGTCTCCTCTCACATCCCTCCTGTTCACCATACTGTCTCCTCATATATTTACCCCCTCACTTTCTATACTGCCTGCTCACCTGACTCACCATACTGTGTCTGCACACATCCAATCACCCTCATACGTTTCCTCATACATGCCCTCATTCCCCGTACTTTTTCCTCATATATGCCCCCCATTTCCCCCTTTGCTCTTCATTTTGTGTCCTCAAATCTCCCCCACACATTAAATCCCCCCCATCTGCACTCCAAATCTCCCCACACACATTAAATCCCTCATCCCCACTCCAATTCTCCCCACACAATAAATCCCCCCATTTCCCACACAGCCCCTCATCACCCCATCTCCTCATCCTCCCACAGCCCCTCATCACCCCCACACAGCCCCTCATCATCATTCCCATTACCCACACAGCCCCTCATTACTCCCCCATTCCCCACACAGGCCCCCATCATCCCCCCATTCCCCATACAGCCCCCCATTCCCCACAGCCCCTCATCATCCCCCCCGTTCCCCACAGGCACTCATCATCCCCCATACAGACCCTCATCTTCCCCCCATTCCTCACAAAGGCCCTCATCACCCTGCTTCTCCATAAAGCCACTCATCATCCCCCCAATCCCCACACAGGCCCTCATCATCACCCACACAGCCTCTCATCCCCCATTCCCCACACAGCCCCCCATCACCCCATACAGCCCCTCATCACCCCCCTTCTCCCCCAAAGCCCCTCATCATCACCCCTTCTCCCGCACAGCCCCTCATCATCCCCCCATTCCCCACACAGCCCCTCATCATCCCCCATTCCCCACACAGCCCCTCATCATACCCCCTTCTCCCCAGACAGCCCCTCATCATCTTCCCCCATTCCCCACACAGCCTTTTATCATCCACTACACAGCCCCTCATCATCATCCCTCCATTCCCCACACAGCCTCTTATCATCCACTACACAGCCCCCATCATCATCCCCCCATTCCCCACACAGCCTCTTATCATTCTCTACACAGCCCCTCATCATTATCCCTCCATTCCCCACACAGCCTCTTATCATTCACAAAACAGCCCCTCATCATCCCCCATTCCCCACACAGCATCTCATTATCCCCCATTCCCCACAGAGCCTCTTATCATCCACTACACAGCCCCTCATCATTATCCCTCCATTCCCCACACAGCTTCTTATCATTCACTAAACAACCCCTCATCATCCACCCATTCCCCATACAGCCCCCCATTGCCCACAGCCCCTCATCGTCCCCCCATTCCCCACAGGCATGCATCATCCCCCATACAGACCCTCATCATCTCCCCTATTCCCCACAAAGGCCCTCATCACCTCGCTTCTCCACAGAGCTTCTCATCATCCCCCCATTCCCCACACAGGCCCTCATCATCACCCACACAGCCTCTCATCCTCCCATTCCCCACTCAGCCCCCATCACCCCCATACAGCCCCTCATCACCCCCTTTCTCCCCCAAAGCCCCTCATCATCCCCCCTTCTCCCCACACAGCCCCTCATCATCCCCCCATTCCCCACACAGCCCCTCATCATCCCCCATTCCCCACACAGCCCCTCATCTTCCCCCCTTCTCCCTAGGCAGCCCCTCATCATCCCCCCATTCCCCACACAGCCTCTTATCATCAACTACACAGCCCCTCATCATCATCCCCCATTCCCCACACAGCCTCTTTTCATCCACTACACAGCCCCTCATCATCATCCCCCCATTCCCCACACAGCCTCTTATCATCCACTACACAGCCTCTCATCATCATCCCTCCATTCCCCACACAGCCTCTTTTCATCCACTACACAGCCCCTCATAATTATCCCTTCATTCCCCACACAGCCTCTTATCATTCACTAAACAGCCCCTCATTATCCCCCCATTCCCCACACAGCATCTCCTTAGCCCTCCATTCCTCACACAGCCTCTCATCATCTACTACACAGCCCCTCATCATCATCCCTCATTCCCCACACACCTCGGTAATTTCCTCACATGGCTCCATGCTGCAGACCCTCAGTCCTCTCATCACATGGCTCCATGGTGCAGATGAAACCCCTCATTTCCCGCTTATTTTCTCTAGCAGTCTCAGCAGCTTCCTGCTATCGTGTCTTCACTGGACTGAAGGAGGCCCCGCCCCTTCCCGTGACATCATTACCTCCAGAAATCATCTCCGTTCTAGTTACTGCAGTCAGATCTTCAATTGTACTCGTGTCTGTAAGATACGAGTGCAATTGAATACTGGGAGCCGGCGCTCTGCAGCTTCTCTGTGCCGGATGTCAGCTTGAAAAACTCAAATGGCGCTCCTTCCCTTTTGAGCTCTGCCGGGTGCCCAAACAGTGGTTTACCCCCACATAAGTGATATTGGCGTATTCAGGGGAAATTGCACAACAAATGTACGGTTCATTTTATCTTTTTACACTTGTGAAATTAAAAAAAAATTGTTTCTGAAGTAAAATGTTTGTGAAAAAAAAGTTAAATGTTCATTTTTTCCTTCCACATTGCTTCAGTTCCTTTGAAGCACATAAAGGGTTAATTAACGTCTTGAGCACCTTGAGGGGTGCATTTTTAGACTGGTGTAACTTTTGGGTATTTTCTGCCCTATTGACCCTCAAAACTCACTTCAAATGTGAGGTGGTCTCTAATAAAGATGGTTTTGTAAATATTGTTAGGAAAACTTGAAATCGCTGGTCAACTTTTAACCCTTATAACTTCCTAACAAAAAAAAAAAATATGTTTAAAATATTGTTCTGTTGTAAAGCAGACATATGTGAAATGTTATTTTTTAACTATTTTGTGCAATATGAGTCCCTGAATTAAGGGCATAAAATTAAAAGCTTGAATATTCTGAAATTTTCAAAATTTTTACCAAATTTTACCAAATTTAAATTTTTTTTACCAAATAAACTCAAGTGATATCAAATAAATTTTACCACTATCATAAAGTACAATATGTCACAAGAAAACAGTCTCAGTATCTCCAGGATCCGTTGATGAATTTTAGAGTTATGACCTCCTTAAGTGACACTGGTCAGAATTGAAAAAATTGGCCTGTCACATAGGCAAAGACAGGCCCAGCACGAAAAGGTCAAAACTAGCTCAAATTATAACTTTCATTTAATCCTCTCAACACGTAGTGTGCTGGAGGTAACTACTTTGGTTTTACATCACTGACGCCATCATGCACTGTGACATGTATCTCCCCTACATCATTTCACCAGTGACTCTGTCACAGTGGATTGAGTTAAAGGGACTCTGTCACCTGAATTTGGAGGGAACAATTTTCAGTCATATGGGCAGGGTTTTCGGGTGTTTGATTCACCCTTTCCTTACCCGCTGGCTGCATGCTGGCTGCAATATTGGATTGAAGTCCATTCTCTGTCCTCCATAGTACACGCCTGCGTAAGGCAATATTGCCTTGTGCAGGCATGTACTACAGAGGACTGAGAATGAACTTCAATCCAATATTGCAGCCAGCATGCAGCCAGCGGGTAAGGAAAGGGTAAACCAAGCACCCGAAAACCCCGCCCATATGACTGAAAATTGTTCCCTCCAAATTCAGGTGACAGAGTCCCTTTAAAGCTTTTATTGGAACATTTTACGTAACATATATGATTCGGCGCTGTATGCTGAGCACTTACATGGGGGTTTCCATCTAAATCTCTGAGTGGTGTGACAGATGAAACCCCCAATGGATCTATTCACTATAATGAGGCAAAAGAGTCACTCTGGACTCCATCTGGCCTGTGTTCTTGTGTGGTATAAGTGATATAGCAACTTTATTCTTTGGACCAGTGCGATTACAGATTTATATCTGGTTTTTATGCTTAGCTGGTGTCACACACAAAAAGACACTTTTTATTGCGAAAACTAGTTTTTGAAATCACCATATTTTGATATCTTTAATTTTTACATATTTCAGCCGATATGCCATAACATGACTTTTTTTTGCAGGTCAAGGTGACATTTTTATTGGTACCATTTAAGGCACATGACATTTTTTGATCGCTTCCTATTCCAATTATTAAGTCTCAGAATGAACAAATAACAGCAATTCAGGAATTGCTTTTTGAATTTTTTTTATACTGTTCCACGTATGGTAAAATTGGTAAGGCAGCTTTATTCTTCGGGCCTGTTCAATTAGAGCAATACACAATTTATATTTTTTTTATGTTTTGGCGCTTTTTAACAATAAATACTATTTTATAGAAAAAAATAACTATTTTTTCATCGCTTTATTCTGAGAGCTATATGTTTTTATTTTTCTGCTGATGCAGCTGTATGATGTCTTGTTTTTTACGGGACAAGCTACTGTTTTCTTCTGTACCATATTTATTTACATTCATCTATGATGATAAAGCATTGTTTTTTGCATCGTTTTTAGTGATGAGCAAGTATACACTCTTGGCATTCAAGAGAATGCCAAGAGTGTGCAAAGCAGTCATCAAAGCAAAAAGGTGGCTACTTTGAAAAACCTAGAACATAAAGCATAATTTCAGTTGTTTCACACTTTTTTGTTAAGTATATAATTCCACATGTGTTAATTCATAGTTTTGATGCCTTCAGTGTGAATGTACAATTTTCATAGTCATGAAAATACAGAAAAATCTTTATATGAGAAGGTGTGTCCAAACTTTTGACCTGTACTGTACTTGAGATTTCTCGAGCACGCTCGGGTGTCCTCTGAGTATTTGTAAGTGCTCGGAGATTTAGTTTTCATCGCCGCCGCTGAATGATTTACAGCTACTAGCCAGCATAAGTACATGTGGGTGTTGCCTGGTTGCTAGGGAATCCCCACATGTAATCAAGCTGGCTAACAGATGTAAATCATTCAGCTGCTGCAAGGAAAACTAAAACTCTGAGCACTTACAAATACTCGGAGGACACCCGAGCATGCTCGAGAAATCTCGAGTAACTAGTATATTCGCTCATCACTAATTGTTTTTTATTTATTTTTTTGACGGTGTTCATTGAATGGGTTAACTAGTGGTACAGTTCTATAGAGTGGATGGTTACGGATTTTGTATTATTCACCCCAAATAATAACAATTAATACAGAAAGTCACCCTGCGTTAAACATCCCTCACACATCTCCATCAACTGCTAAATTGCAATTTTATGGATCTTGGAAAATGGCAACACAAGCAATTTTTTTACAAACTTCATATTTCTTTTTCAACACTTCAATAAAAAAACCAAGTTTAATATCCAAGGGCAGCCCGATATAAGCACACAATAGGGAAGATGGAAAAACTAAGTTCTCAGTCTTCTCCGCACCTGTGCTCTGATTCTTTCCTCCAAGAGAATTGTATCACAGTAACCTGACACTCAGTTCAAACTTGGATCCAAGTTTGAGCAGTGTGTCATTATAATAATCAAAGTGATTCTCTAAAAAGAGCAATTCATTGTTCGTGCGAGCAATCCCTTAAACTTGGCAATTTTTTTTTCTCTTTGCATAGTGTTTCATATTGCCTCTTCACACTTCACTCTTAGGCCGGCGTCACACTAGCGAGTTTTACGGATGTATGAGCGCAGAAAATACGTCCGTAAAATACGCATTACACACGGCCCAATGAATCTCTATGGGTCTGCTCCTATCAGCCGTATATTACGCATCTTTAATATACGGTACTATTGTACGGGCGTAGAAAATCGCAGCATGCTGCGTTTGTCAGCGTATTGCGCAAAAAATACGCCAATGCAAGTCTATGGGGGCGAGAAAAATATGGATTACACACGGACCAGCAGTGTGACTTGCAAGAAATACGCAGCGGTGTTCTATAGAAAAGCCGGTAATTCAATTGCCGGCTTTTCCTATCTCCTTCACAAACCCGACATGATATGAGACATGGTTTACATACAGGAAACCATCTCATATCCCTTTTTTGCATATTCCACACTACTAATGTTAGTAGTGTGTATGTGCAAAATTTGGGTGCTCTAGCTTGTAAAATAAAAGGTTAAATCACGGAAAAAATTGGCATGGGCTCCCGTGCAATTTTCTCTGCCAGAGTGGTAAAGCCAGTGACTGAGGGCAGATATTAATAGCCTAGAGAGGGTCCATGGTTATTGCCCCCCCCGGCTAAAAACATCTGCCCCCAGCCACCCCAGAAAAGGCACATCTGGAAGATGCGCCAATTCTGGCACTTGACCACTCTCTTCCCACTCCCGTGTAGCGGTGGGATATGGGGTAATGAAGGGTTAATGTCACCGTGCTATTGTAAGGTGACATTAAGCCAGGTTAATAATGTAGAAGTGTCAATTATGACACCTATCCATTATTAATCCAATAGTACGAAATGGTTAATAAAACACACACACATTATTAAAAAGTATTTTAATGAAATAAAGACACAGGGTGTTTTAATATTTTATTATACTCTTAATCCACCTGAAGACCCTCGTTCTGTAAAAAAGGAAAAATAAAAAATCAACAAAAAGATCAACGAAAAGTTCCCACGCTCGAGTTCATATGAGTTCATCCAGCAGGGGGCGCATCACTGCGACTCAAGGTAACTACAGGACATTCCCTTGCACTCCATTCATTCCCAAAATTTTACACACAGGAGCACAGCTCCTGCCATTATGATTCTCCAGGTCATTGAAAGTTCAGTAATACCAACCAAGCATAGCTTCTTTTTTTATTTAAGTGGTGAAACAAAAATCCAAAGTTTATTAAAAAAAAGTTGCCATATCCTGAGACCCGTAGCATCTCCATTTTTCATGATCTGGGGCTGGTAGAGGGATTTTTTGTGTGTGCCGAGCTGACGTTTTTAATAAATACCATTTTGGGGTAGATACAATCATTTTATCTCCTGTTATTGCATTTTAATGCAGTGTTGTGGCAACAAAAAACACAGAATTCTGGTGTTTTCATTTTTTTTCACAGCGCCATTTGTCAATTGGATTAATTCTTTTTATATATTGATAGATCTGGCGATTATGAATGCAGCAATACCAAATATGTATGTTTTTTATTGTTTCATTTTGAATGAGATGAAATGAATTGGGGTGATTTAATCTTTTATATTGTTTTATTTTTTTATATATTTTTTTAAACTTTTTTTTACTTTTCACTTAATTCAATAGTCTCCATGGGAGAATAGAAGCTGTCAATATCTGCCTATGCTACACACAGCAGAGCTTTAGCCCTTCTGTGTTAAGCTAAAATGCTCACCTGCTATGAGCACCGGCTGCTAAATAAAAATGTTATGCTTTTAGGAAGAAGAGAAGCAAAAAACAGAAGGGCAAAAGCAGAAAAACCCAAGGTGGTGAAAGGGTTAAAATACAAAGGAAATGTGTCATCTGTAACTTTAGTTTTTTAGAGATCATTTCATCTTCAACTTGCTTAACCCCTTAAGCCCCGAGGGTGGTTTGCACGTTAATGACCGAGCCAATTTTTATAATTCTGACCACTGTCCTTTTATAAGGTTATAATTCTGGAACGCTTCAACGGATCTTGGCGATTCTGAAACTGTTTTCTCGGGAAATATTGTACTTCATGATAGTGGTAAAATTTATTCGATATAACTTGCGTTTATTTGTGAAAAAAATGGAAATTTGGCGAAAATTTTGAAAATTTCGCTATTTTCCAAATTTGAATTTTTATGCCCTTAAATCACAGAGATATGTCACGCAAAATACTTAATAAGTAACATTTACCACATGTCTACTTTACATCAGCACATTTTTGAAACCAACTTTTTTTTGTTAGGGAGTTATAAGGGTTGAAAGTTTACCAGCAATTTCTCATTTTTACAACACCATTTTTTTTTAGGGACCACATCTCATTTGAAGTCATTTTGAGGCATCTATGTGATAGAAAATAACCAAGTGTGACACCATTCTAAAAACTGCATACCTCAAGGTGCTCAAAACCACATTCAAGAAGTTTATTAACCCTTCAGGTGTTTCACAGGAATTTTTGGAATGTTTAAATAAAAATGAAGATTTAACTTTTTTTCACGCAAAATTTAATTCATCTCCAATTTGTTTTATTTTACCAAGAGTAACAGGAGAAAATGGACACCAAAATTTGTTTTACAATTTGTCCTGAGTACGCTGATACCCCATATGTGGGGGTAAACCATTGTTTGGGCGCATGGCAGAGCTCGGAAGGGAAGGAGCGCCATTTGACTTTTCAATGCAAAATTGACTGGAATTGAGATGGGACGCCATGTTGTGTTTGGAGAGCCCCTGATGTGCCTAAACATTGAAACCCCCCACAAGTGACACCATTTTGGAAAGTAGACACCTTAAGGAACTTATCTGGATGTATGGTGAGCACTTTGACCCAACAAGTGCTTCACAGAAGTTTATAATGCAGAGCCATAAAAATAAAAAATCATATTTTTTAACAAAAATGATATTTTCGCCCCCAATTTTTTATTTTCCCAAGGGTAGAAGAAGAAATTGGACCCGAAAAGTTGTTGTGCAATTTGTCCTGAGTTCACTGATACTCCATATGTGGGGGTAAATGACTGTTTGGGCGCATGGCAGAGCTCGGAAGGGAAGGAGCGCCGTTTGACTTTTCAATGCAAAATTGACTGGAATTGAGATGGTACACCATGTCGCGTTTGGAGAGCCCCTGATGTGCCTAAACATTAAAACCCCCCACAAGTGACAGCATTTTGGAAAGTAGACCCCCTAAGGAACTTATCTAGATGTGTTTTCAGAGCTTTGAACCCCCAAGTGTTTCACTACAGTTTATAACGCAGAGCCGTGAAAATAAAAATTCTTTTTTTTTTTCACAAAAATGGTTTTTAGCCCCCAGTTTTGTATTTTCACAAAGGTAACAGGATAAATTGGACCCCAATAGTTGTTGTCCAATTTGTCCTGAGTATGCGGATACCCCATATGTGGGGGGAACCACTGTTTGGGCGCATGGCAGAGCTCGGAAGGAAAGGAGCGCCATTTGGAATGCAGACTTAGATGGATTGGTCTGCAGATGTCACGTTGCATTTGCAGAGCCCCTGATGTACCCAAACAGTAGAAACCCCCAAGAAGTGACCCCATATTGGAAACTAGACCTTCTAAGGAACTTATCTAGATGTGTTGTGAGAACTTTGAACCCCCAAGTGTTTCACTACAGTTTATAACGCAGAGCCGTGAAAATAAAAATTCTTTTTTTTTCCACAAAAATTATTTATTAGCCCCCAGTTTTGTATTTTCCCAAGGGTAACAGGAGAAAAACAGGAGAAATTGGACCCCAATAGTTGTTTTCCAATTTATCCTGAGTACGCTGATACCCCATATGTTGGGGTAAACCCCTGTTTGGGCGCACGGGAGAGCTCGGAAAGGAAGGAGCGCCATTTGGAATGCAGACTTAGATGGATTGGTCTGCAGGCGTCACGTTGCATTTGTAGAGCCCCTGATGTACCCAAACAGTAGAAACCCCCCACACGTGACCCCCATATTGGAAACTAGACCCCCAAGGAACTTATCTAGATGTGTTGTGAGAACTTTGAACCCCCAAGTTTTTCACTACAGTTTACAACGCAGAGCTGTGAAAATAAAAAATCTTTTTTTCCCACAAAAATGATTTTTAGCCCCCCAAATTTTTATTTTCCCAAAGATAACAAGAGAACTTGGACCCCAAAAGTTGTTGTCCAACTTGTCCCGAGTACGCTGATACCCCATATGTTTGGGTAAATCCCTGTTTAAGCACACGGGAGAGCTCGGAAGGGAAGGAGCACTGTTTTACTTTTTCAACACAGAATTGGCTGGAATTGAGATCGGATGCCATGTCGCGTTTGGAGAGCCCCTGATGTGCCTGAACAGTGGAAACTCCCCAATTCTACCTGAAACCCTAATCCAAACACACCCCTAACCCTAATCCCAAGGGTAACCCTAACCATACCCCTAACCCTTACACACCCCTAACTCTAATCCCAACCCTAATCCCAACCGTAAATGTAATCCGAACCCTAACCCTAACTTTAGCCCCAACCCTAACCCTAACTTTAGCCCCAACCCTAACCCTAACTTTAGCCCCAACCCAAACCCTAACTTTAGCCCTATCCCTAACCCTAGCTCTAACCCTAGCCCTAACCCTAACCCTAGCCCTAGCCCTAACCCTAGCCCTAACCATAACCCTAGCCCTAACCCTAGCCCTAACCCTAGCCTTAACCCTAATGGGAAAATGGAAATAAATACTTTTTTTTTTAATTTTATTATTTTTCCCTAACTAAGGGGGTGATGAAGGGGGATTTGATTTACTTTTATAGCATTTTTTATAGCGGATTTTTATGATTGGCAGCTGTCACACACTAAAAGACGCTTTTTATAGCAAAAAAGATTTTGTGTCTCCACATTTTGAGACCTATAATTTTTCCATATTTTGGTCCACAGAGTCATGTGAGGTCTTGTTTTTGTGGAACGAGTTGACATTTTTATTGGTAACATTTTCGGACACGTGACAGTGTTTGATTGCTTTTTATTCTGATTTTTGTGAGGCAGAATGACCAAAAACCAGCTATTCATGAATTTCTTTTGGGGGAGGCGTTTATACCGTTCCACGTTTGGTAAAATTGATAAAGCAGTTTTATTACTCGGGTCAGTACGATTACAGCGATACCTCATTTATATCATTTTTTTATGTTTTGGTGCTTTTATACGATAAAAGCTATTTTATAGAAAAAATAATTATTTTGGCATCGCTTTATTCTGAGGACTATAACTTTTTTATTTTTTTGCTTATGATGCTGTATGGTGGCTTGTTTTTTGTGGGACAAGATGACGTTTTCGGCGGTATGACGGTTATTTATATCCGTCTTTTTGATCGCGTGTTATTCCACTTTATGTTCAGCGGTATGATAATAAAGCGTTGTTTTTTGGCTCGTTTTTTTTTTCCTTACGGTGTTCACTGAAGGGGTTAACTAGTGGGAAAGTTTTATAGGTTGGGTCGTTACGGACGCGACGATACTAAATGTGTGTACTTTTATTGTTTTTTTTATTTAGATAAAGAAATGTATTTATGGGAATATTTTTTTTTCTTTATTTAGGAATTTTTATTTTTTTATTTTTTTTACACATGTGGAATTTTTTTTTTTTTACTTTTTTACTTTGTCCCAGGAGGGGACATCACAGATCGCTGATCTGACAGTTTGCACAGCACTCTGTCAGATCACCGATCTGACTTAGAGCACTGCAGGCTTACCAGCGCCTGCTCTGGACCTCAAAGTAATCCCTGCAGGACTCGGATGCAGCCCCGTGGCCATTTTGGATCCGGGGCCTGCAGGGATAGGAGGTAAGAGATGCTCGGAGCAATGCGATCACATCGCGTTGCTAAGGGGGTCTCAGGGAAGCACGCAGGGAGCCCCCTCACTGCGCGATGCTTCCCTATACTGCCGGAACACTGCGATCAAGTTTGATCGCAGTGTGCCGGGGGTTAATGTGCCGGGGACGGTCCGTGACCACTCTTGGCACATAGTGCCGGATGTCAGCTGCGATAGTCAGCTGACACCCGGCCGCGATCGGCTGCGCCCCCCTTGTGAGCGCGGCCAATCGCTATGACATACTATCCCGTCGGTGGGAATTAAGGCCCACCTCAACGGGATAGTACGTCATATGGGATTAAGGGGTTAAAGGGAAGTTGCCATCAAAAATTTTTTTTTACAGCAATTGAAAAAATGTAAAGAATTAATGTTTACATTTTCTTAAAAAATATTAGCATTTGTTTATAATTTAGTAAAATATGAAAAATAATTTGAAAAGGTTTGGCATTTCCACTTTTAAACACTAGGGGCAGCAGCTGCTGAAATTTGACAAAAACCTAGTGTACAAATAGCTCACATTACAGCACTGCTGTAAATATGGGCGGAGTCTGCTAACATGTGTGATATCACTCCTCTCCTCCCCTTCAGGGTGTTTGCTAAGGGATAAGAGAGGATGATATTCAGGAACCCAGTGAGCAGCCATTTTGTTGGTGATTGCAAAGTTATACTGACAAGTAGACAGTAACCGAGGATGGCAGGCAGCAAGGATTCTAGGAGATATATGGTGGAGGGAGCAGGGTGACCGCAGCACAGAGTATTTCAGGAGAGCAGTATGCTGGTGTATGGAGGCACCATGTTAAGTGCACGGAGCAGCCAGGGACTGTACATAGAGTGCTGTCTTTTATACACATGGATGGACCGTATGCTTGTCTGCTCCACAGAAATCCAGGAAACATTTCTGTGGATTGATGTCCTGTTCTGATCCAGACTTTGCATGCTAAGACCCCATTCCCCTCCTCAGAGCCTGTCCTGGCGATGTGTGAAAGCGAGGTGACAGGCGCAGTACTGGGGCGCAGTACTGGGTGACGCTGGGAAGGAAATGTAGCCACATAGTAACAACAAAAATGAGACGCCTCTCTTCAGCTGCCTCACCAGCCTTCCCCTGACTGCACCTAACTGGAGGTCATGCTGCCCCCTCTATTACCCCAGACCCGTGTGCAGCGGCTCATCCAGAACCACCCTAGAATGGGTCCCCTTTTTGAAGATAATACTGCCATAGTGTTCTCACATAATACCGCCATAGTGTTCTCACATAATACCGCCATATAGATCACGCATAATGCCACCATATAGATCACACATAATGCCGCCATATAGATCACATAATACCGCCTCATACATCTCACATCATGCCGCCATATAGATCACACATATTGCCGCCAAATAGATCACATATAATGCCACCCTATAGATCACACAGTGCCACCATATAGATCACACATAGTGCTACCATATAGATCACACAGTGCCACCATATAGATAGAGATCACACATAGTGCTACCATATAGATCACACATACTACCGCCATATAGACATAATGCCGCCATATACATCTCACATAATACCGCCATATAGATCACACATAATACCACCACATACGTCTCACATAATACCGCCATATAATTGTCACATAATACTGCCACATATCACACATAATCCCACAATTTAGTTCTCATATAATACCGTCGTATAGCTTTTGCATCATTTCACAATACTGTTCAAGCATAATTCCGCCATATAGATCACACATAATGCCGTAATACAGCATGACCCCCGCAGCTCCTGTTTTCGCACGCACTGAGCTGTGTGTGCAATGGGGAAAGACATGCAGGGGGGAGAGGAGTGCATAGGAGAGGATAAGATACACGGCTCAATAGACAGTATCACACAGTATAGGATTAGATACACGGGTTAGCAGTCGGTTTCACACAGTACAGGATTAGATACACAGCTCAGCACAGTATCACAGAGTATAGGATTAGATACACAGCTCAGCAGACAGTATCACACAGGAGAGAATTAGATACACAGGGCAGCAGTCAGTATCACATGGGATAGGATTAGATGCATAGCTCAGCAGTCAGTATCACACAGCAGAGGATTAGATACATGGCTCAGCAGTCAGTATCACACAGCAGAGGATTAGATACACAGCATAGCAGTCAGTATCACACAGGATCGGATTAGATACACGGGCCGGCAGTCAGTATCACACAGGATAGGATTAGATACACGGCTCAGCAGTCAGTATCACACAGCAGAGGATTACATACATGGTTCAGCAGTCAGTATCACACAGTACAGTAATAGATACACCATGGTCTGATGTCCTTGATCAGTGGCTGCAGTCAGAAGCAGGGCTGGAGCAGCACAGAGAGACTCTTCCCGTCCCCTGTGTTATGTTACCTCTCTGCGTGATAAGGACAACAGACCGCAGCATTTCATCCTCTCTAGGGATTCTAGAGATCGCAGCCACACACCAGGCAGCAGAGAAGAGGATAGGGAATGGCCGCTGACAGTGTGAAGGGGAGACAGAAGGAGCTGCCCCTCCAACAGCACAGCTCTCAACTCACAGTGGCGCTCACAGGTACACTGTGGGCTGAAGAAAGATAGCGCTGATCTCCTGCCTCTGCTGCGATGTGGAGACAGCCCAGGGGGTGTGGCCAGATCACAGCAGGGAGCAGCTCAATGATAGGTATGGGGTCGGACGCCGACCGCTGAGTCCTATGCCCAGGGCTGCCGTATTTGCAGAGTGTAAGTGTCATGCTGCTACACATACACTCCTGTAAAGCAAAATGGTGGCACCCAGTGGCTGCAAAAATAATTAATAATAAAAAAGATATTAAAGTTAAAAAAAAATAATTTTGTATTAAAAATAATTGTTTATATAAACAATAATTTTTAATACCAAAACAAAATTGCGGCACCTTCCCTTTAACTGTTCACAAAAACAGTAAATTTGACCAGGTGTCCCTAAACTTTAGCATGCCACTGGAGGTTTCCTTTAAACAATTGTATGCACTTTATGTAAAGTTATATGGATTTTTGGAATTCTACAATGATGATGACAATATTTTTCTTCTGACTGAGCAGCGTTACTCTTTATAGCGATATTTATAGGATTTGACCCTCACTCTAAAATGTGGAATCCTAACATTGTTTAATGTACTATTAGGATTTGTCTGTTTTCAAACTCCTGGCACTCGTCTCATGACAGTTCTATGTGGTTTGCATACAGTCGATCTCATCCCAACTGTAGATGAGCCCAGAAAGTGTGGGCACAGCATTATACTACCAGTATGGCCTCTTTCACACTTCCTTTTTAACAATCTGCACAAAATCAAAATGTTGAAATGACGGATCCTGTGCAGATTGTAAAAAACGGGTGCACTGGGCCCATTTTTCTGACAGACCTGTCAAGGCTATGTGCAACTGTTGTGTATGCATCTTCGCAGCGGTTTTCCGCTGCGAAAACGCAGACACAACACAACCCATGTTAAAAAAAAGAAAAAAAAAACAATATTCTCACTTTTTGGTGTCCCGCGCAGCGTTACCAATGCTCGCAATGCTCCCGCCAGCTGGCGTTTCCAGTAATGCCTTGCTTTACAATGACCTCTGATGACTAGTGTTGAGCGATACCTTCCGATATTCAAAAGTATCGGTATCGGATTGGATCGGCCGATATCCAAAAAATATCGGATATCACAGATACCGATACCCGATACCAATGCAAGTCAATGGGACACAAATATCGGAAGCGATCCTGGATGGTTCCCAGGGTCTGAAGGAGAGGAAACTCTCCTTCAGGCCCTGGGATCCATATTCATGTAAAAAATAAAGAATAAAAATAAAAAATATGGATATACTCACCCCTCCGACGGCCCCCGGCTCTCAGCGGTGCAACCGGCAGCCTCCGTTCCTAAGAATGCAGTGAGTGTAGGACCTGCGATGACGTCGCGGTCACGCGACCAGTCACAAGACCGCAACGTCATCGCAGTTCCTACACTCACTGCATTCTTAGGAATGGAGGCTGCCGGTTGCACCGCTGAGGTCCAGGGTCCGTCGGAGGGGTGAGTATATCCTTATTTTTTATTTTTATTCTTTATTTTTTTTACATGAATATGGATCCCAGGGCCTGAAGGAGAGTCTCCTCTCCTCCAGACCCTAGGAACCATACGCACCGCACACACCGAAGATGACTGGGAACTTATAGGAACATCCGATTCCAATTTCGGATATCACAAAAATATCGGAACTCGGTATCGGAATTCCGATACAGCGAATATCAGCCGATACCCGATATTTGCAGTATCGGAATGCTCAACACTACTGATGATATCACAGTCTCACGAGACCGCGACATCATCAGGTCATTTTGCAAGGCATTACTGGGAACGGCAGCTGCCGGGAGCATAACGAGGATTGGTAACGCTGCGCGGGATGCCGGAAGGTGAGAATATTGTGATTTTTTATTTTTTTTTATTTTTAACATTATATCTTTTTACTATTGATGCTGCATAGACAGCATCAATAGTAAAAAGAGAGAGTGAGAGAGCATTTCCCTGACAGGAAATTCTTCCGTGCATGCTCGGTTTGAAAAGACAGCATCCGTTGCTGGATTCCTGCTTTTCACAGTCAGCGACGGATCATGTGCCTATTGGCTTCCATTATAGCCAACGACGGGCAGCGCAGGATCCGTCACTGAGCGATTTTCCGACTTGCAGAAAAAAACGTTCCTCTGTATGTTTTCTCGGCCCAACGGACAGTAATTTTACGACGGATCCAGTGCACGATGGATGACACGTGTGGCCATCCGTCAAAATCTGTCGCAAATACAAGGCTATGAGAAAAAAAACGCATCCTGCGGGCAAAATCGCAGGATCCGTTTTTTTCACAAAATGACGCATTATGACAGGAGATGAAAGATGGAAGTGTGAAAGAGGCCTATCCCAACACTACATCAAAACTATTTGGGAGAAAATAAAGTTTCAAAATTTTTTTCATCAAAAAGTGGTATGCAAAAGGGTCCATTTTTTTATATATTCTTTATTTAGAAAATTTCAATAATATAACAGGAAAGGAAAAAAGTGTAAATATTTTCCAGAAATTGTAAAAGAAAAAAATCATAATAAATCACAATGAAAACACTACAGGGATACGGTTTTGCAAACCAAAAGGGTTGTAAGAAGAGCTTAAAACCAAGGGACAATGGTGGGGAGGGACACAGGAAGGAAAGGGGTAGGATGGAGGAGTCAGAAATTCCTGCTTGAAATATAGAGATTAACTAAGCGATTAGGGAGATCAAACTCACATCAAGGCACGAACATTACAGAACAGTCTATATGTAAAGAAAGAAAAAAAAGGGGGAAGAACAAAATAAATTTGTAGGGAGATAGAAATTAAGGAATACCGGATGTGTGCGTCCATTCCTTTATTGTGTTCAGTTTTGTCAACACAATATGGCTATGATGAATTTTTCTAAACAATGAAGATAACTAGCCATTTTCATGCCATATTCTTTTCTTTCTGACATCTTGTTCTGTTCCTTTGTCTATGCAAAAAACTAACTTCTACCCTGCACTTTTGAACTTCCAAAAGTTTCTCCCAAATGTGGTCCATTGTAGAATCTGTTTGCACACTCTCCATGCATATAATAGCACTTTGTCTCTATATAGAAACCAGGTAGTATTTAGTGGGTATAGGTTTAGAAAGTACACCAAAGAGAAACAAAAAACACTTTAAAATTTAACTTTTAACCCCTTTCTGCCATTGTACGTACTATTCCGTCCACGTGGGGTGGGCCCTAATTCCCAAGGACGGAATAGTACGTCCAGCCCGATCGGCCGTGCTCACGGGGGGAGCGCAGGCCGATCGCGGCCGGGTGTCAGCTGCCTATCGCAGCTGACATCCGGCACTATGTGCCAAGAGCGGTCATGGACCACCCCCGGCACATTAACCCCCGGCACACCGCAATCAAACATGATCGCGGTGTGCCGGCGGTACAGGGAAGCATCGCGCAGGGAGGGGGCTCCCTGCAGGCTTCCCTGAGACCCCCGGAGCAACGTGATGTGATCGCATTGCTGCGAGGTTCTCTTACCTCCTATCCCTGCAGGCCCCGGATCCAAAATGGCCACGGGGCTGCATCCGGGTCCTGCAGGGATTACTTCCGGGTGCAGACCAGGCTTTGGTAAGCCTGCAGCACTGGAACTCAGATCGGTGATCTGACAGAGTGCTGTGCAAACTGTCAGATCAGCGATCTGTGATGTCCCCCCCTGGGACAAAGTAAAAAAGTAAAAAAAAAAATACCACATGTGTAAAAAAAAAAGAAAAAAAAATTCCTAAATAAAGAAAAAAAAATAAAAAATTATTCCCATAAATACATTTCTTTATCTAAATAAAAAAAATCAAACAATAAAAGTACACATATTTAGTATCGAAACGACCCCACCTATAAAACTATATCACTAGTTAACCCCTTTAGTGGACACCATAAAAAAAAAGAGGCAAAAAATAACGCTTTATTCTCATACCACCAAACAAAAAGTGGAATAATGCGCGATCAAAAAAACGGATATAAATTTCCATGGTACCGCTAAAAATGACATCTTGTCCCGCAAAAAATGAGCCACCATACAGCATCATAAGCAAAAATATAAAAAAGTTATAGTCCTCAGAATAAAGTGATGCCAAAATAATTATTTTTTCTATAAAATAGCTTTTATCGTATAAAAGCGCCAAAACAAAAAAAATGATATAAATGAGGTATCGCTGTAATTGTACTGACCCGTAGGATAAAACTGCTTTATCAATTTTACCAACCGCGGAACGGTATAAATGCCTCCCCCAAAAGAAATTCATGAATAGCTGGTTTTTGATCATTCTGCCTCACAAAAATCAGAATAAAAAGCGATCAAAAAATCTCCCGTGCCCGAACATGTTACCAATAAAAATGTCAACTCGTCCCGCAAAAAACAAGACCTCACATGACTCTGTGGACTCAAATATGGAAAAATTATAGCTCTCAAAATGTGGTAATGCAAAAAATATTTTTTGCAATAAATAGCATCTTTCAGTGTGTCACGGCTGCCAATCATAAAAATTCGCTAAAAAACCCGCTATAAAAGTAAATCAACCCCCCCTTCATCACCCGCTTAGTTGGGGAAAAATTAAAAAATTTTAAAAATGTATTTATTTCCATTTTCCCATTAGGGTTAGGGTTAGGGCTAGGGTTAAGGTTAGGGCTAGGGCTAGGGTTAGGGTTAGGGCTAGGGCTAGGGTTAGGGTTAGGGCTAGGGTTATGGCTAGGGTTAGGGCTAGGGTTAGGGTTAGGGCTAGGGTTAGGGCTAGGGTTAGGGCTATGGTTAGGGCTAGGGCTAGGGTTAGGGTTAGGGCTAGGGTTAGGGCTAGGGATAGGGTTAAGGTTAGGGCTAGGGTTAGGGTTGGGGCTAGGGTTAAGGCTACAGTTAGGGTTGGGGCTAAAGTTAGGGTTAGGGTTGGGGCTAAATTTAGGGTTAGGGTTTGGAGTACATTTACGGTTGGGAATAGGGTTGGGATTAGTATTAGGGGTGTGTCTGGGTTAGAGGTGTGGTTAGGGTTACCATTGGGATTAGGGTTAGGGGTGTGTTTGGATTAGGGTTTCAGTTATAATTGGGGGGTTTCCACTGTTTAGGCACATCAGGGGCTCTCCAAATGCGACATGGCGTCCAATCTCAATTCCAGCCAATTCTGCGTTGAAAAAGTAAAACAGTGCTCCTTCCCTTCCGAGCTCTCCTGTGCGTGCTCGGAACACATTGGACAACAACTTTTGGGGTCCAATTTTCTCCTGTTACCTTTGGGAAAATACAAAACTGGGGGCTAAAAAATAATTTTTGTGGAAAAAAAATATTTTTTTTGCACGGCTCTGCGTTATAAACTGTGGTGAAACACTTGGGGGTTCAAAGCTCTCACAACACATCTAGATGAGTTCCTTAGGGGGTCTACTTTCCAAAATGGTGTCACTTGTGTTTTTTTTTACTGTTTAGGTACATTAGGGGCTCTGCAAACGCAATGTGACGCCCGCAGACCATTCCATCTAAGTCTGCATTCCAAATGGCGCTCCATCCCTTCTGAGCCCTCCCATATGCCCAAACAGTGGTTCACCCCACATATGGGGTATCAGTGTACTCAGGACAAATTGGACAAAAACTTTTGGAGTCCAATTTCTCCTGTTACTCTCGGGAAAATACAAAACTGAGGGCTAAATAATAATTTTTTGTTGGAAAAATTTTTATTTTTATTTTTACGGCTCTGCATTATAAACTTCTGTGAAGCACTTGGTGTGTAAAAGTGCTCACTACACCTCTAGTTAAGTTCCTTAGGGGGTCTACTTTTCAAATTGGTGTCACTTGTGGGGGGGTTTCAATGTTTAGGCACATCAGTGGCTCTCCAAACGCAACATGGCGTCCCATCTCAATTCATGTCAATTTTGCAGTGAAAAGTCAAACGGCGCTCCTTCCCTTCCGAGCTCTCCCATGCACCCAAACAGGGGTTTACCCCCACATATGGGGTATCCGCGTAGTCAGGACAAATTGTACAACAACATTTGGGGTCCAATTTCTTCTCTTACCCTTGGGAAAATAAAAAATTGGGGGCGAAAAGATAATTTTTGTGAAAAAATATGATTTTTTATTTTTACGGTTCTGCATTATAAACTTCTGTGAAGCACTTGGTGTGTCAAAGTGCTCACCACACCTCTAGATAAGTTCCTTAGGGGGTCTACTTTCCAAAATGGTGTCACTTGTGGGGGGTTTCAATGTTTAGGCACATCAGGGGCTCTCCAAACACAACATGGCGTCCCATCTCAATTCCAGTCAATTTTGCATTGAAAAGTCAAATGGCGCTCCTTCGCTTCCGAGCTCTGTCATGCGCCCAAACAGTGGTTTACCCCCACATATGGGGTATCAGAATACTCAGGATGAATTGTACAACATCTTTTGGAGTCCATTTTCTCCTGTTACCCTTGGTAAAATAAATCAAATTGGAGCTGAAATAAATTTTGTGTGAAAAAAAGTTAAATGTTCATTTTTATTTAAACATTCCAAAACTTCCTGTGAAACACCTGAAGGGTTAATAAACTTCATGAATGTGGTTTTGAGCACCTTGAGGGGTGCAGTTTTTAGAATGGTGTCACACTTGGGTATTTTCTATCATATAGACCCCTCAAAATGACTTCAAATGAGATGTGGTCCCTAAAAAAAAATGGTGTTGTAAAAATTGTGCTGATGTAAAGTAGACATGTGGGAAATGTTACTTTTTAAGTATTTTGTGTGACATATCACTGTGATTTAATTGCATAAAAATTTGGAAAATTGCAAAATTTTCAAAATTTTCGCCAAATTTCCATTTTTTTCACAAAATAAACACAGGTAATATCAAAGAAATTTTACCACTGTCATTAAATACAATATGTCTCGAGAAAACTCTGTCAGAATCACCAGGATTCGTTGAAGCGTTCCAGAGTTATAACCTCATAAAGGGACAGTGGTCAGAATTGTAAAAATTGGCCTGGTCATTAACGTGCAAACCACCCTTGGGGGTGAAGGGGTTAATTATTTCAATTATGAGTAGTTAGTCAAAAATTATTAGGAGATAAAAACCAAGAAAAAGATAAAAACACCTCCCGATTCCTATATTAGGCTAGGATCACATTGCGTTAGGGCAATCCGTTTAGCGCAATGTCCCAAAAGGGATCACGTTTGGCGATCCCGCTAGCACAGATGCCCGATCTGTGCTAGCGAGGAACGGACCTTGAACGCTGCAAGCAGCGTTCGAGGTCCGTTCGAAAATAACGGGACATCGCTAGCGCATGCCAAAAATGGCGTGCGTCAGCGATGCGTTAGCGACCCGTTAGTACATTGCGGTCAATGGGTGTGCTAACGGACCCGTTACATAGCGTTAATTGCGACAATTGCGCCATGTAACGGAGTCCGCTAGCGGACACCCATTAATGCAATGTGAACCTAGCCTTAGGCGGGATGTTCAAACAGCAATTTGTACCGCAGAGAATTGAGTGGGATATAGTCTGTCAATCCTATACTTGCCCTAATAGGTCACTCTTAGCTGTGATCCTACCTAACAGTGGAGATTGGCACCCTAAAATTTAATGTGGCACCCCCGCTCAATGTCAGCAGTCCCTTAAAGTTCCTGCATGCCCCTATTATAGAGCTATAGCAATACATCAACATGCAACCAACATTCAGTTAAATTGTCTATGGTGCCTTTAGGCTGTGACTATGAGGGAGGCACTATCTTGTGGTATGACTATAGATAAAGGTCTAAAATTTTGTGGGGCTAATATCAGTTTAGACAAAAGTAACAGTATACAAATGTTCTGGAACAGTACCTCAAGACTTTATTCTCATTGACAATCCCTCACAGTAGTTTAGTCATAGCCATATGTCACATATGATAAGGTGAAAGTGCTTAGGATGGATATAATAGTAAACCTTCACAGTAGCTAAATCATAGTTTTGAGTCACATATAATAAAGTGCACAAGTGCCTGGGGTAGATCCAACAATATTCATGGAGAGTAGAAAATTCAAATGCATATATGACACCTTATAGTATAGTTAGGGTACTCTAGACATGAGCATAAAGCCTTGTCATAAATCATAGACTATTCAATGACAACACTTTTGATAAGCAGCACAGTCAAATGACTTATCTGATTTAAGTTGTTCCCGGTATCATGATGTCTCTTGTTCCTATGTGTTTCGCACCTTCCTGTTATTGTGGCTCATCAGGAGACCCAAGATTGGAGTGTGCCAAGGTAGTAGATACATTTTACAGGATAGAGAGGACACTAATGACCTTAACAGTTCACCCTCTACATGAGAGAGAGAGGACCCTGCTGACAATAAGAGCTTACATTCTGCAGGAGAAAAAATGAGAGGACTCTGTTAGCTATGAGCTAACACTCTACAGAAAACAGAGACTTACAAAGTTGGGAATGGACAATTATTCTACTAACTTTTCACCTCTTGCAACCACTGATCTGTGATGACTCAACTAATGACCCACCCTATATAAATTATGATAATCTATAAAATGTCACAGCTGCAGAGAATTATGCCTTTTGAAGCTTCTGCAGTGTGGAAAATGTTTTTTGTTTGAGAACCATTATTCAAATCTCAATGTGTTCAAATTCGGTGGAAACCACAAATTTCAGTAAATTGGACCTCAGCAGAGACACAGGCTTATCACCTCCATGCCACCGCGCATTGATGAAGTAATTGATGCAAAAGGAGCCCCGACCAAGTATTGAGTGCATTTACTAAACATACATTTCAGTAGTCCAACATTTTGGATTTTAAAATCATTTTTCAAGCTGCTGTTATAAAGTTTTCTAATTTACTGAGATAAGAACTTTTGGGTTTTCAAGGAATGTAAGCCATAATCATCAACATTACCAGCAATAAACACTTGAAATAGATCACTCTGTTTGTAATAACTCAATATAATATATGAGTTCCACTTTTTGTATTGAAGAACTGAAATAAATTAACTCTTTGATGATATTCTAATTTTGTGAGAAGCACCTGTATATGTTGTCACTCAAGACTCTGCTTGCAAAACTTATTTTAAAAGTCTGTTTATTGTGCCAAATTTACTACATTTGTCATTTACTTGTCCCTTGAACAATTTAGATATCAATTTAAAAATGAAAGAATGTTTTAAAAAAAACTCTATGTAACATATTCCATTATTTTTCTAAACATTACGGACAACAGCATCATGGACATTTTGTTTTCTTTGGATAAAGTCCAAATAATCTTGAATGTGAAAGACAGTTAATTAAAAATGCACTAACAGCTGTTGATGTATTGTACATTTGGGAATATTTGTGATGTCATTATTCATGTAAATCAATTTGTGTAATTTTTTTAAAGACAGCAAAAGTAAAGATTTATTGAAATTAACAAAATAAAAACTAGCATTTTTTTCTAGTTTGAAGCTGCATTATATAGTAATGTGACTTTCTATAAATACTGATGTTAGATAGGATATTGATTTTCTTGATCATATAACATTCTTAGAAAACAACATATATTTGGCTGGGAAAACAGAAAACTGTTCACAGCTGGTGCTGTCAAAGGTGGATAATTCCCTTTTGAAATATTGTAATAAAAAAACTTCTTAAACTTCTCTGTACACACTGCATCAATAATAAACAGCTCAAAATAATAGTGTACATATAATACAGTATATAGAATGTCCATAGTGCTGTTTCCAACACACAATGTAATATACAAAAGGCATCCTTTCACTTTATATTTGTTGCACCTATTATTATTATTATTATTATTATTATTATTATTATTTATTATTGTATGTTTGTTTATCCTACTCCATTTCATTTCAATGTGTAAGTAAGGGAAGATTAAATCAAAATCAAGTTGCATTTCATGACTTTATTAAATCAAACAATTTGCAATTTAAATCACATGGAATGCCAAAAAAACCTACAGCATGTCATACATTACCGAGGTATGCATCAATCAGAGAGTGGGCTAACATGATTTCAGGTACAGCCACCATGGTGTCCCTTATAATTCATTGCAGCTATTGCATCGAATGGTCTAGCACAGACAAACAAGGGGGATTATCACAGCCACTATAAGGCCATGTTCACACGTTGCGGTTTTTACCGTGGATCCGCAGCATTTTTGACGCTGCGGATCCGCAGCAGTTTTCCATGCGGTGTACAGTACCATGTAAACCTATGTAAATTAAAAACCACTGTGCACATGCTGCAGAAAAAAATGCACGGAAAAGCAGCAGTTTATTTTCCGCAGCATGTCAATTATTTGTGCGGATTCCACAGCGGTTTTACACCTGCTCCATAATAGAAAACCGCAGTAAAATCAGCACAAAAACCACGATAAATCCGTAGTAAATCCGCGATAAATCCGCAGGAAAAATGCAGTGTTTTTGCCCTGCGGATTTATCAAAATCAGTGCTGAAAAATCTGCACACCATTCCTCAGCGTGTGCACATAGCCTAAATGAGTCATGAGGAGAGCCGTAGACGTTATAGAGTTTTACAACCAAGGCTTGGGAAATCAGATTGTACAGCTCCTCATAAGGCCTCCTTCACATGTCATATTTAATGTTCTAAATTAAACCATACTTACTGTAACACCTCGATCTCCTGTAATAAAAATAAAATAGTAAACCATCAATATACCATACCTGTCAGTCGTTGTGTCCCATGCTGTAATCCAAGTCTGGGGGCTAAATAGTTTTCAACCAGGACGGTGCCAAGATGCGACCGTCCCGGCTTAAAACCACTGGTGAATGTGCTTGCTGAGAGTGCAGCATCATTCACCAGCAGTCTATGTACCGTATTTTCCGGCGTATAAGATGACTTTTTAACCCCTGAAAATCTTCTTAAAAGTCGGGGGTCGTCTTATACGCCGGGTATCATCTTGTACGCCGGGTGTATATGGTGGGGGGGGGGGGAGTGGTCCTGATGACGACGAGGGGGCGTCTCACAGGAAAGTGCGTGAAGTATCCCCCATTACCTCATCGTAGCGCTGCAGCGTGGGGTCTCTGTGCTGGGAGCGGCGGCTGCTGCTCCTCTTTGTGCCGCATGGATGCTGTGCTGTGGGGCGGCAGCTCCTCTTCTGAAGTGTGGGGCCTCTGTGCTGTGGGGCGGCGGTGGCGTATTTTCATGCAGTCAGTTGGGGCTCCTCCGGCATCTCCTTAAAGCCCGGAGGCCCCGCTGGCAGCTCCATTGCTATGATGCGGTGGCCTCCGGGAAAATGGCCGCTGCTCAGATTCAGATCTCGTCTCCCGAGATCTCGGGACGAGATCTGAATCTGAGCATGCGCCGCCCCCAGCGGCCATTTTCCCGGAGGCCACCGCATCGCAGCAATGGAGCTGCCTCCGGGAAAATGGCCGCTGCTCAGATTCAGATCTTGTCTCCCGAGATCTCGGGATGAGATCTGAATCTGAGCATGCGCCGCCCCTAGCGGCCATTTTCCCGGAGGCCACCGCATCGTAGCAATGGAGCTGCCGGCGGGGCCTCCGGGCTTTAAGAAGATGCCGGAGGAGCCCCGACTGACCGCATGAAAATACGCCGCCGCCGCCCCACAGCACAGAGGCCCCACACTGCAGAAAAGGAGCCGCCGCCCCACAGCACCCATGCGGCACAAAGAGGAGCCGCCGCTCCCAGCAGAGACCCCATGCTTCAGCGCTATGATGAGGTAATGGGGGATAGTCCACTCACACTTTCCTGTGAGACGCCCCCTCGTCGTCATCGGGACCACTCCCACCCAAAAGGCACATTAGTCACCAGCCCTATAAGACGACATACGGCGTATAAGAAGACCCCCGACTTTTAAGAAGATTTTATATTTCAACTGGATAAGTTGGGGGGTCGTCTTATACGCCCAGTCGTCTTATACACCGGAAAATACGGTAATTTTTTTCAAATAAAGGACTTTATTCTGGCCATGTCTTTATTTAACATTACCACTTTAGGATTAGGAATGGATAGGTGTCTTATAGACACCTCTCCATTACTATGCCGTTGTTCTTGATGTCACGTGAAAGGTGACATCAACTGTACAAATATTACCCCACTTGCCACCGCTAAAAACAGCAACCCGCAGCTGCCCAGAAAAGGTGCATCTAATAGATGTGCCTTTTCTGGGCAGCTGCAGGTTGCTGTTTTTAGGCTGGGAGGCCTATATCTATGGCCCTTTACCAGTCTGAGAATAGCAGCCCCCAGCTGGTTATCAAATTATTTATTTAAATAATGTCAAAGTATTTATTTAAATAATCAAAAAAACAGCATGTTGACCCCTCTATTCTTGATAACCAACCTTGCAGAAGCTGACAGCTGGGGGTTGCAGCCCCCAGCTGTGAGTTTTGTCTGGTTGGTTCAATAAAATAGGGGGGAACCCACATCAGGTTTTTCATTCAGTTATTTCTGAACAATTGCAGACAGCGGCTGTGGAACACCCCCATCCTCTGCAACTACTGTCACTGTTTTTGGTGAAAGCAGGTGTCAGATTATGGGGTAACAGTTCCAAAAGCCACCACCTGCTGTCGTTCGGACAATAATATAATGCTCATTATTCTCCTCTGCTCACCGGCAGAGCAGGGGAGAATGATGAGAGCCGGCTTCGGTACCAGTTGCCTATTGTAGCGCTTCTTCCCCAATGGCTGTCCGTATGGTAGTTATGCGGCACACGGGTGGCACATGGTTGCCACACGTGTGCCACACATAGTACACACACGGACACATTGACATGGATATCTCCTGTACCGTTTTTTCTGGTGCCGGAAATGTATGGATGTGTGAAACCAGCCGAAGAGAGGTTTTCCCAAGACAGCAGTAAGGCAGATAGTGGGCATCACAGCTCTAGACTTCCAATCTCTGGCACACCAAAACATTAGCAGCAGCAACAGCTGCAGTAGTGCAAGTGGAAGAAGCAAGCTCTCTCAGAACGTGTCTTCAGCTCTGATGGTGGTATCCTGATGGATAAGCGCAGCCTAGCTTTCCCCTGAAAGTGTAGACTGCCTAGCTTTCATCAAGATGAACAAGTCATGGATCTCAAAGGACTTTTGCACCCCAATCGCAGACTGAACAGACTATGCTGCATTAATCTCGCATAACTGCACTCTGTGATATCTTTATTGTGGATTCTGTGCCTGCTGTTGTTGCTACTGCTGCCTCAGATGATAACAGACATTTGTGGAAATGTGAACAGTCATGGTTGGTCTACATCTGCTGGGTTGGCTGTAGTGGAAGACATGTTGATCCCTATTATACTATTTCTACTCTTGCAAAATTGATGCCACTTTGGTGATGTCTGCCACTATTTTTTGATAATGTGAACACTCCTGGTTGGGTGTCCATCTGCTGGTTTGGTTGTAGTGGAAGACCTGTCAGTCCCTATTATACTATATTTACTGTTGTTAATTTGATGACATGTTGGTGGAGTTTGCCACTAATTTTTGTAAACCTGAACACTCCTGGTTGGGTGTCCACCTGCTGGGTTGGGTGTAGTGGAAGACGTGTCGATCACTATGATACTATTTAAACTCTTGTGAAATTGATGCCATGTCAGTGGTGTCAGGCCTTAATTTTTGGAAATGTGAAGACTCCTGGTAGGGCGTCCATGTGATGGGTTGGCTGTAGTGGAAGAGATGTTGATCCTTAGTATAATATTTCTACTCTTAAAAAAATGTATGCGACTTTGGTGGTGTCTGCCGCTAATTTTTGTAAATGTGAACACTCTTGGTTGGGTGTCCATCTGCTGGGTTGGGTGTAGTAAAAGATATGTCGGTCCCTATTGTACTATTTCTACTCTTGTGAAATTGATGCTATCTTAGTGGTGTCTGCCAATAATCTTTGTAAATGTGAATACTACTGGTTGAATGTCCATCTGCTGGGTTGGGTGTAATGGAAGACTTGTCAATCACTATGATACTATTTCTACCCTTATGAAATTGATGCCGCAATAGTGGTGTTGGGCCCTAATTTTTGGAAATGTGAACACTCCTGGTAGGGTGTCCATGTGATTGGTTGGCTGTAGTGGAAGAGATGTTGATCCCTATTAAGCTATTTCTACTCTTGTAAAATTGATGCCACTTTGGCGGTGTCTGCCACTATTTTTTGTAAATGTGAACACTCCTAGTTGGGTGTCCATCTGCTGGGTTGGGTATAGTAATAGGAAGTATTATAGGAGAGAAAAGCACAAATAGGTTCTTATCAGATGGATATGACAGGGTATACAATCAGGTCAGTTTTTTGAAATTTGTATCTTTATATTACAGCATTGAAACTCTTCAGAGTTGACAGCTGCTGCAGGTAAACTGGTCAAGCCGATAACCAAGTAGTATTGTTGAAACTGGAAAAATGTGTGGGTGTCACCGGCGCTGCTGTACAAATTACAGTTCACATGATTTTAAGCTAAAAAGATGATTTATTTTCTCTACATGTTTCAAAGTCAACAGGACTTCTTCTTCTGGAGATGCTGAAGAAACACGTTGAGAAAATAAACCATAATTTTTAGCTTGAAATCGTGAAGACCGTAATTTATACAGCAGCACGGGTGATACCCACAAATTTTTCCTATTTAAACATGGGTTGGGTGTGGTGGAAGACCTGTCGGTCCCTATTATACTATTTCTACTGTGGTGAAATTGATGCCACTCTGTTGGTGTCTAATTTTTGTAAATGTGTAGACTCCTGGTTGGATCTTTTTCATGTGTGTTGCCTGAAGAAGTATGCTTCCGAGACCATCAGGCCTCCACTTCCTTGGAGTCAGCTACTCGTGTTACTACTATCCTTAGGTTTTCCTGACAATAGTAGTCTACAAAACTAATATTTGTGCCACCTGAGAGTGGCTGAGCATGAAAGCAGGTTGAGCTGTTGCATGTGGTATCAAGGTTCCCAGTAAATCACCAATCCCTCACCCACCTCATCTTATTTTGACATTCAATTGAAAGCTGAAAATGCTGGCCCAGACCCGATACCTCATGCATGGCTGATTGCTGCTGCGCCATACTACAATTTGTGCTGTGGGTGAATTGAGGCCACTTTCCTGGTGTCTCCCCCTAACTTGATGTGTCTTGGCAGCATTTGGGGCTGTTTAAAGTCGTTGTGCACTCGTATGTTTTTGCTTCCCATGGACTTGAATGGCATTCGGCTATGTTCGGTGAATATTTGACAAATAAATTAGCGAATATTGCAAGTTCAGCGATCGTAATCCGAACCGACCATTGAAATGTTCGCTCATCTTTTATCAATATATGTTGTCATAAATCTGGTTGGATGCAAGATTTTAAAAGTTTAAAGAACAATAATGGTCTAGTAGTTGCCAGACACTTGAAGGTACCAGGGCCCTGACATAACAAAGGTGGGATCATCTCACTAATAAAGCAAAGAAAATGGTTCCTGAGGTATTGTCCTTGAAATGAATAGCTGCACAGAAGGTTTGGGTAAGAGCACTAGCCATTTTGAGCACAACCCAACCTCGTTAACCCCTTTCTGACATCAGATGTAATATTCTGTCCATGTGACCTGGGCCAATTTGACCATGGATGGAATATTACGCCTGAGTGATCAGCTGCGCTCACGGGGAGAGCGCGTGTGATTGCCACTGGGTGTCAGCTGATTCTGACAGCTGACACCCAGCACTTTTACCCCCAAAATACTGTGATTGAACACGATCACGGCATTCTGGAGGCCGGAGCAGGACTCACAGCCCCTCTGCCTTAGAAAAGGAGACCCCACGGCGTGATGCGGGTTACAAATCGTTGCCATGGTGAGCTGTTGTCTTCATGACGACATCCAGGTCACCAGATCAAGGAAACTTGTTAGTCATGTGCAGTGCATGATCAGCAAGTCTCCCTGTCAGTGCAGAGCTGACAGCTTCCATAGCATGCAGATGCTGCTTCATGTTCATGATATAGAAGCTATCAGCCTGCAAAAAATGGGACAAAGTAAAAAAGTTAGAACAAAGTAAAAAAAAAATTAAAATCATTGTAAACATATAAACAAAAGTAAAAAATAATTATAAAAAATCAATACTGTATATATTCTATCACAAAATAAATATTTGAATGAAAAAAAATCTAAACAATAAAAGTACACATATTTGGTGTCACTGCCTCCACAACAACCTGACCTATAAAACTGTCCCACTAGTTAACCCCTTTTGTGAACACCATAAAAAAATAAAAAAACTTGGCAAAAAACAATGCTTTATCATCATGCCCCCGAATACAAAGTGGAATAACACACAATCAAAAAGATGGATATAAATAAACATTGTACCGCTGAAAACATCATCTTGTCCGGCAAAAAACAAGCCATTATACAGCTCCATCAGCAGAAAAATAAAAAAGTTATAGCTCCAAGAATAAAGATATACAAAAATAATTATTTTTCTATAAAATAGTTTTTATTGTATAAAAGTGCCAAAACATAAAAAACGATATAAATGACATCACTGTAATCGTACTGACCCAAAGAATAAAACTACCTCATCAATTTTACTACATATTACATAGTTACATAGTTACATAGTTATTAAGGTTGAAGGAAGACTTTAAGTCCATCTAGTTCAACCCATAGCCTAACCTAACATGCCCTAACATGATGATCCAGAGGAAGGCAAAAAAAAACCCATGTGGCAAAGAGTAAGCTCCACATTGGGGAAAAAATTCCTTACCGACTATACATACGGCAATCAGACTAATTCCCTGGATCAACGCCCTATCAAGGAATCTAGTGTATATACAATGTAGCATTATACTTTTCCAGAAAGGTATCCAGTCCCCTCTTAAATTTAAGTAACAAATCACTCATTTAAACATCATACGGCAGAGAGTTCCATAGTCTCATTGCTCTTACAGTAAAGAATCCGCGCCTGTTATTATGCTTAAACCTTCTTTCCTCCAGCACATTCCTTAAGCACATAGTTATACATCTTATTACTTCTACCCAAGTGCATGACCTTACATTTCTCCCCTGTTAGGGTTTGCGTAATGCACCGAATATATTTATTGACGTGATTGGTGCGTTCGCAACCCGGGATCCACCGTGCAGGAAATATCCTGCCGCTAAGTAAATGGCGGCACTATATGGCGGTATTAACCAGCTCTGTTAGCTTCACAGAGCCGCCGAGAAAGCAAAGCTCTGTGCCCTGTTAACTCTCACAGAGACACAGGCTAACTACCCAGAAGAGAGCAGTCAGTGCTCATGCATGCACACAACACTCCTCGCCGGAGGTGCCAGCATTCTAGGGGCATTTTTCCTGTGTGCATTTTTCATGTGGGCAATTTTCCTGTGTGCAATTTTCCTGTGTGCATTTTTCAGGGAACCGCTAGTATCTTCTAAAGTTACATGCTTTGCGCCACTGTGGTCATATGCGTGAGTGTATTCAGGGACTCGGCTGAAATAAGCCCCTAGAATGCTGGCACCTCCGGCGAGGAGATTGTGTATGAAAGTATTCAGGGATCCGGCTGAAATAAGCCCCTAGAATGCTGGCACCTCCGGCGAGGGGTTCCCTGAAAAATGCACACAGGAAAATTGCACACAGGAAAATTGCCCACATGAAAAATGCACACAGGAAAAATGCCCACAGGAAAATTCCCCACACGGAAAATTCCCCACATGGAAAATTCCCCACACGGAAAATTCCCCACACGGAAAATTCCCCACATGGAAAATTCCCCACACGGAAAATTCCCCACATTGAAAATTGTCAATTACAGCATCACAAAAGTTTCAGATCTATGATATTTCAGGTGCAAGGTGAGGATGTTCACATAATATGTGATCAACTTGTGATTTACAGTTGACCTAGTGCAAAAATGACGATCTGTGATTTGCAGCAGTCTGTCATTCTCAGCACTAGATAGATCTAGTGCACAGTAGATAGATAGATCTAGCGCGTGTCCAGCCTCCCGTGACGTCACGGCTTGTGATTGGTCGCGTCGCCCATGTGGCCGCGACGCGACCAATCACAAGCCAGAACGTAATTTTAAAATCCTGAAGGACCTGAAATTACGTCATGGCTTGCTGTGATTGGTTGCGTCGCGGCCACATGGGCGACGCGACCAATCACAAACCGTGACGTCACGGGAGGCTGGACACGCGCGCATTTTAAAATGCGCGCGTCTCCTGCCTCCCGTGACGTCACGGCTTGTGATTGGTCGCGTCGCCCATGTGACCGCGACGCGACCAATCACAAAGCCGGAACGTAATTTTAAAATACTGAATGCCTAGAAGGACCTGAAAATTACGTCACGGCTTGCTGTGATTGGTCGCGTCGCGGCCACATGGGCGGCACGCGACCAATCAGAAGCCGTGACGTCACGGAAGGAAGGAAAAGCGCGCATTTTAAGCAAACAACGCTGCCGGTTCCCTCGGAGAGGTGAGTATAGCAATATTTTTTATTTTAATTCTTTATTTTACACATTAATATGGTTCCCAGGGCCTGAAGGAGAGTTTCCTCTCCTTCAGACCCTGGGAACCATCAGGGATACCGTCCGATACTTGAGTCTCATTGACTTGTATTGGTATCGGGTATCGGTATCGGATTGGATCCGATACTTTGCCGGTATCGGCCGATACTTTCCGATACCGATACTTTCAAGTATCAGACGGTATCGCTCAACACTAGTTGAGTGCCTTAAAACCCCAGGTGCATCACAAAAGTTTATAATAA
Organism: Ranitomeya variabilis; assembly: GCF_051348905.1. Taxonomy (NCBI): domain Eukaryota; kingdom Metazoa; phylum Chordata; class Amphibia; order Anura; family Dendrobatidae; genus Ranitomeya; species Ranitomeya variabilis. The sequence goes on from NC_135234.1 coordinate 533,155,827, forward strand.
TTGAGCCGTGAAAATAAAAAAATCACATTTTTCCAACACAAATGTTTTTTAGCCATAAATTTTGCATTTTCACAAGGATACCAGGAGAAAATAAACCCCAGAATTTGTTGTGAATTTTCCCCTGATTACACAGATACTGTCACGGGAAACCTAAGTGTCACGGGAAACCTAGGTAGGCAAGAGCTAATAACCCGGGCCCCTGCGATTTCCCTAAACTCTGGGAAACCCTGACTGATGCTCTCCCACAGTTTACACTAATGGTGTGCATGTCTGGGCCTACATCCTCACCCTGTCTCCTGTTACAACCTCTGGCTGAAACCAACAGCCACCACCCAGTGAAGAGACCACTAACCAATACCCACAGTTAGCACAGACAAGGATAACGGAAAATATACACCACGCCGCAGTCACTCAGGAATACACAATAAGTGCACAGGGCAAAACAAATACAAATATAGGAAGGAGGAAAATATGACAAAGGGAAATATACACCACCAGATACGATACTCCTTTTCCTAGACCACCACTCCAGACCGAGATAACCAAGCACAAGACAGAAGCTATAATCGGCGACGCCCAATGTTCAGAAGAACAATTTAAAGGCAGTGGGCGTGACCCAGCTTCCAATCCGAGCACCAGCTAAATTAACCCCGGACCAGCTAGATAAAATCTAGCCGACGCCACTGAGCTCATAGTGGACAAAAGCGGAATTACCGCTGTCTGTCGAATGCCCTAGTATGAACAGCGTCCGACATGACAGTACCCCGCCTTCTATGAGGGACCCCAGGGCCCTCACAACTTATAGGACCCGGCTTGTCCGGATGACAGCAGTGAAACATACTGACCAGCCGATCCACATGAATGTCCGAGGCTGGTACCCAAGACCTCTCCTCAGGCCCATAACCACGCCAGTGTACCAAGTACTGTAAGGTGCGGCGCACTACACGAGAGTCAACCACCTTGGAGACTTCAAATTCCAAATTACCATTCACCAAGACTGGAGAAGGCATTGGTGTCGCATCCACAAGACCCACCATTTTTTTTAGCAACGAAATGTGGAACACGTTGTGTATTTTATACACCGTAGGAAGCTCCAATCGGTAAGCTACTGGGTTAATGACAGTGGTGACCTTAAATGGACCAATAAACCTAGGACCCAATTTAAGGGATGGTATTTTGAGTCTTATGTTTTTTGTGGATAACCACATCCAGTCATCCACACTCAGGTCCGGACCTGGCACATGCCTTCTGTCAGCCACACGTTTGTACCTAGCACCCACACTCAACAAGCGCTGTTTAACTCTCCTCCAGACTGATGACAGTTGTGCTCCTAACTGGTCTTCATCTGGGACGCCGGAAGAGCCCCCCTGACTCAAAGTACAAAATTGAGGATGTAGCCCATAAACACAAAAAAACGGAGACTCCCCAGAAGACTCCTGGCGGTGATTATTGATGGCAAACTCAGCCAAAGGAAGGAACGTCGACCACTCCTCCTGATTATCAGAAACAAAGCAGCGTAAGTACTGCTCCAAATTTTGGTTCATACGCTCGGTCTGACCATTCGACTGAGGATGAAATGCCGAAGAATGAGACAACTTGATCCCCAGCCGTGAGCAAAACGCTTTCCATAATTTTGCCACAAACTGAGTACCTCTATCGGAAACGATGTCAGACGGAACCCCATGAAGTCTGACCACCTCCTGCACAAATACCTGAGCCAGAGTCTTATCTTTAGGCAACGAAGGCAAAGACACAAAGTGCGACATTTTTGAGAACCGATCAACAATCACCAAAATGACCCTGTTCCCAGCTAAGGAGGGCAAGTCAGTGATAAAATCCATGGAGATCTCCGTCCATGGCTTACTAGGTACCTCGAGAGGAAGTAGTGTGCCAAAAGGACGGGACTGGGGCATCTTAGCCCTAGCGCATATGGTGCAAGCTGACACGTATGAGACCATGTCCTGTCGGATTTTGTGCCACCAAAAACCGACGCGACACCAACTCCAAAGTACCCCTGACCCCTGGGTGGCCAGCCAGGACAGCATCATGATGCACCGCCAAAACCTTTAAACGGAGATGAAGCGGTACAAACGATTTGTTGATGGGAAGCTCAGATGGTACATCCTCATGAGCCTCGGCAATCTCAGCCTCAACCTCGGTTGTGAGAGCCGAAACCACAACACCCTTTTGGAGGATGGGTACCGGATCTTCCCGAGGTTCTCCCCTCGTAAAACACCTGGACAGAGCATCTGCCTTAGTGTTTTTAGACCCAGGTCTGTAAGTGACAACAAAGTTGAACCGCGTGAAAAACAATGCCCAGCGAGCCTGCCTGGGAGATAGACGCTTAGCAGACTCCAAATAAAGCAAATTCTTATGTTCGGTAATTACAGTAACCTGATGAACCGACCCCTCCAAGAAGTGTCGCCATTCCTCAAAGGCCAACTTGATTGCCAACAACTCCCTGTTGCTGATATCGTAGTTACGTTTGGCAGATGACAGTTTCTTGGAGAAATAGGCACAAGGACGCAAATCGCTCAAGGATGAGCCTTGTGACAACACCGCCCCCACACCAACCTCAGACACATCGACTTCCACAACAAAAGGTTTCGATACGTCTGGCTGCACAAGAATGGGGGCCGAAACAAAACTGTTCCTAAGAAACTCAAATGCGCGCACAGCGGCCTCAGGCCAAACGGAGAAATTGGTACCCTTTTTAGTCATGTCTGTTAGCGGTTTAGCAATGATAGAAAAATCCTTGATAAACTTCCTATAGTAGTTAGAAAACCCAAGGAACCGCTGAAGTGCTTTTAGATCATCAGGCCGTTCCCAACGCAACACCGCTTGCACCTTAGCGGCGTCCATTTTAAACCCAGAAGCAGACACAATATAACCCAAGAAAGGCAACTCCTGAACCGAAAATACACATTTCTCAAGTTTTGCATAGAGCTTATTCTCTCTGAGAAGCTGTAACACCTGCCTGACATGATCTAACTGAGTATCACGGCCGCTAGAATATATGAGAATGTCATCCAGGTATACAATAACGAATTTCCCCAAAACATGTGAGAACACATCATTTATGAAATGTTGGAACACTGCTGGTGCATTTGTCAACCCGAATGGCATCACCAAATTTTCAAAATGACCCTCAGGGGTATTAAAAGCCGTCTTCCACTCATCACTTTGATGGACTCTTATGAGGTTATACGCTTCCCTGAGGTCAAGCTTGGTAAACCACTTAGCACCTGCCACCTGGTTGAACAAATCTGGTATCAGTGGCATAGGGTATGGATCACGAACCGTAATCTGGTTCAACTCCCTGAAATCCAGATGTGAGCATAGTCCACCATCTTTCTTCTTATCGAAGAAGAACCCCGCTGCCACAGGCGAGGATGAAGGCCTGATGTGCCCTTTGCTCAAACTGTCAGCAATGTAATCCTTTAACGCTTGTCTCTCTGGACCGGAGATGTTAAACATCCTTGCTTTAGGCAATTTGGCCCCTGGTTTAAACCTGATAGTAAAGTCATAGGAGCGATGTGGTGGCAACTCTGAACAACCCTTCTCAGAGAACACATCTGCAAAATCCAGAAGTGACTCAGGAACGCTTGAAGTCACAGCAGACACACATGTGGCCAGGCAATTCTCCTGGCAGAATTCGCTCCACTGAATTATGTCCTGAATTTTCCAATCAATAACCGGGTTGTGCATAGACAACCATGGGAAACCCCAAACCACCTGTGCAGGAAGATTCCTGAGCACCTTACATGTAACCTGCTCGAAATGTAGAACCCCAATGTGGAGTTTCACCTCAGCCACAAACTCAGTAATCTCCCTCTGTGAGAGAGGAGCTGCATTGATGGTGACCACGCGGATAGGATGAGGCAGTTTTTCGATCCTAAAACCTGCTGTGCGCGCAAACTCCTCATCAATGACATTTGTGTCCGCTATCCACAAAAACAGTGATTGGCTGCTCTCTGCCAGCGATGATAACTTTGGCAGGGAGCATGCATTGGGAAACCACCATGGAGGATATGCATAAGCTCAGATTGGCCTCCTCCACACCATCTGAGCTGTTGCATTTTTCTTAGACAGCAGAGGACAAATGTTAACAAAATGACCAGTTTTACCACAGTAAAAACAGGCTCCCTGCTTCTTGAGCACAGGGGCTCGACGCTTAACATGTGACACCCCTGCGATTTGCATAGGCTCCGTGGGCTCACCTGCAGCAACCTCACGTGAACATACACCTTCTCCCATAGGCGGCGTCTCATACTCCCCCTGACGCAAACGGTGATCAATGCGGACAACAAGAGTCATAGCAGAATCTAGAGAAGCAGGAGTCTCATACATCAGGAGGACTTTTTTAACTCTTCCAGAAACCCCATGAATAAACTGACTTCGCAGCGCGGGATCATTCCACTGTGTGTCGACCACCCAGCGGCGAAATTCAGAACAGTAATCCTCTGCAACACGCTGCCCCTGTCGAATAGTGCGTATCTTAGATTCTGCTAGAGCCATTCTGTCAGGATCATCGTAAATGTGTCCAAGAGCAGAAAAAAACTCTCCACTGAGTTAAATGCAGCAGAATCAGAAGGCAAAGAAAACGCCCATGCTTGAGGATCCCCGTTTAGTAATGACAACACCATGCCCACACGCTGAGCCTCATTACCTGAGGAGATCGGGCGCATACGAAAATAAAGTTTGCAAGCTTCACGAAAAGTAACAAATTTACTGCGTTCCCCAGCAAACCTTTCAGGCAAAGGAAACTTAGGGTCAGCAACTCTACCTGCCGCTCCAGCTTGCACATTAGACACTGCTAGTCCCTGTTGCTGCACTGCCCCCCTCAACTCAGTGACCTGTAGGGACAGTGCCTCCAACTGACGGGTTACAGAAGTCATGGGATCCATGGAATTCAAATAATGTTGGCCGATTATAATGTCATGGGAAACCTAAGTGTCGCGGGAAGCCTAGGTAGGCAAGAGCTAATAACCCGGGCCCCTGCGATTTCCCTCAACTCTGGGAAACCCTGACTGACCCTCTCCCAGAGTTTACACTGATGAGGTTTACACCTCTGGCTGAAACCACCACCCACCACCCAGTGAAGAGACCACTAAACAATACCCACAGTTAGCACAGACAAGGATAACGGAAAATATACACCACGCCGCAGTCACTCAGGAATACACAATAAGTGCACAGGGCAAAATAAATACAAATATAGGAAGGAGGAAAATATGACAAAGGGAAATATACACCACCAGATACGATACTCCTTTTCCTAGACCACCACTCCAGACCGAAATAACCAAGCACAAGACAGAAGCTATAATCGGCAACGCCCAATGTTCAGAAGAACAATTTAAAGGCAGTGGGCGTGACCCAGCTTCCAATCCGAGCACCAGCTAAATTAACCCCGGACCAGCTAGATAAAATCTAGCCGACGCCACTGAGCGCATAGTGGACAAAAGCGGAATTACCGCTGTCTGTTGAACGCCCTAGCATGAACAGCGTCCAACATGACAGATACCCCATACTTTGTCGAAAACTACATTTGAGGCACAGTGCAAAGCTCAGAAGGAAAGAAGCACCATTTTGGAGTTCAGATATAGCTGGACTGGTTTGACAGAGTCATGTCATATTTGTAGACACCTGAAGTGACAAATAAGCAGAACCCCCCATAAGCGACCCCATTTTACAAACTACACCTCTTAATAAATTCATCTAGGGGTGCAGTGATCATATTGATACCAGAGGTGTGTCATATAATTTTATAGCATTGGGCAGTGAAGAAAAAAATAATTACACTTTTACCACCAAGATTGTGTGATAGCCCCAGATTTCACATTTTCAAACAGGAAAATGGGTAAAAATGGCATCAAAATGTATTCCCCATTTCCTGCTGAATGTAGAAATATTCTATACAGTATATAGCTGTACAGTACAAGTTAGAATCGGGAGGGATGGAGCGCTCTTTGTCTCCAGGAGGGCAGATTTTCCTAGAATAGTTTATGGACTTCATATGCAGAGCCCTTAAGTGCTAAAAACAGAATACCCCCTAAAGTGACCCCATTTTGGAAATTATACCCCTTTGGGAATTTTTCTACACTATGTTCCAAATTATTATGCAAATTATATTTTTCTTGGATTTTCCTAAATGGTCGGTGCAAATGACAGTCAGTCTAATAAAAGTCATCACCCATCAGAGTATACATCAAATTTTATTAAAGAAACATCTTTAACCTCTTCCCATACAGCTTGCCGATGCATTGAATGCAAGGCCTGCCCTGCATCAAATTTACACGCACCCCAATAACCCTTTTAAGAGATGTACAGGAGGGCCACCTGAAAGCAATGTTCCCATTATTAGGAAGTTGGTACTCTCATACTGTTTGCATATGCATTGAATGCAACACCTGCCCCAAATTTGGACGCACCCCAAAAACCATTTGAAGAGATGTACAGGAGGGCCACCAGAAATCAATGTTCCCATTATTAGGAAGTTGGTACTTCCATTCTGTTTGCCTATGCATTGAATGTAAGGACTGCCCTGCAACAAATTTAGACACACCCAAATAACCCTTTGAAGAGATGTACAGGAGGGCCACCTGAAAGCAATGTTCCCATTATTAGGAAGTTGGTACTCTCATACTGTTTGCATATACATTGAATGCAACACCTGCCCCAAATTTGGACGCACCCCAAAAACCATTTGAAGAGATGTACAGGAGGGCCACCAGAAATCAATGTTCCCATTATTAGGAAGTTGGTACTTCCATTCTGTTTGCCTATGCATTGAATGTAAGGACTGCCCTGCAACAAATTTAGACACACCCAAACAACCCTTTGAAGAGACGTACAGGAGGGCCACCTGAAAGCAATGTTCCAATTATTAAGAAGTTGGTCCTCCCATACTGTTTGCCTATGCATCGAATGCAAGGCCTGCCCTGCACCAAATTTAGATGCACCTCAATAACCCATTGAAGAGACGTACAGGATGGCCACCTGGAAGAAATGTTTCCATTATTAGGAAATTGGTCCTCCCATACTGTGTGCCTATGCATCAAATGCAAGGCCTGCCCTTCACCATATTTAGAAGCACCCCAATAACTTTTTGAAGAGACATAAAGGAGGGCCACCTGAAAACAATATTCCCATTATTAGGAAGTTGGTCCTCCCATAATGTTTGCCTATGCAGTGAATGTAACACCTGCAAGAAATTTGGCGCACCCCAATAACCCTTTGAAGAGACGTACAGGATGGCCACCTGGTAGAAATGTTCCCATTATTAGGACATTGGTCCTCCCAAACTGTTTCCCCATGCACTGAATGCCAGGCCTGCCCTGCACCATATTTAGACGCACCCTAATAACTCTTTGAAGAGACGTTCAGGATGGCCACCTGAAATCAATATTCCCATTATTAGGAAGTGGGTCTCCCATAGTGTTTGCCTATGCAGTTATTTGGAGATTTTGTAAAAATATTTTTACAATTTTAAATCAGTTTTTTTTAAACTTTTTTACATTGTCCCACTATGGTACATAATTCTTACACTGACAGATTGCTGATCAGATACTCTGCAATGCTTCTGCACTGCAGGGCATCAGAGCAGCATATGATAGACAGCAAGAAGCCGAGCATGTTCCTGCTCTTAGCAAGCGCTCACAGGCTACCTTCATTGAAGAACCCCGCTGCCATCTTTCGGCCCGGTGTCACCATGGAGACAATCAGCACAACACGATCATAAGCAGACACTAAGTGATCCTCCTTGATGTTGCTGGCATTATTTTAGCACTTTCATTCTCCGCAACTATTTCTGGGGTTTCCTATCTGGACTGGTTTTCAAAAAATTACCAAAGGTGTCTGTATCATGCAAGCTGAAAGAGGCCATGATGGGGACCTCACAATACATTTTACAGTTATTACAAGAGGTAGAGATGGGGAGTATAAGTTTCACCATTGCACTATGTGCAAAGTTTTCAAAAAATTACACAATGTTTAAGTATTAGACAAGCTGAAAGAGGCCATGATGGGGACCCCACAATACATTTAGCAGTTATTACAAGAGGTAGAAATGGGGATACAAGTTTCACCATTGCACAATGTGCAAAGTTTTCAAAAAGTCAAAAAGATTACCCGTGTGGGGTATACATAGATGACCACTAACTACTTGTTGTAGAAGCAGGAAGAGGAGGAGAAGGTGATTTCCTAAACAAAATGGGTTTAAATGGTAAGGGAGGGGCATTAAGACAACTTCCCCAAAAAAACCATTTGGACTGCATTTACGCTAAGTTGCTGTCATCCGTAGGGCTTACAAAGTCAGAGGAAATCCTTCCTTTGCTCAGTTTTAGAAGAGTCAGCCTGTTTGCATTTTCAATTGACAGCCATGTGCGCCTATCTGTTATCATTGCACCAGCCACACTAAAATCCCACTCAGACAACACACTTGCAGCAGGGCATGGCAGCACCTCCAAGGCGTACAGGGAGAGGTCTGGAGAAGTGTGCAGCTTGGACAACCAATAGTTAAAGAGCACTGAATAATCAGGAAGGACACTGGTGTGGTCATTTAAGTAGTCCTTCGCCATCTTGGTCAACTTCTCCCTCCTTGTCATAGTTACACCCACAGATAGCCCTTGGTGATCTGAAGGTTCCATGAAAATTGCCCAGTTGGTCGAAATGTTTCCCCCCACTTGAGTTGCACCTGGTGTGCGTGGCCCTCCCCTCTACTCCTTATGGGTGAAAAGAGCTGATACCTATACCAGCAGCGTTGTCTGAGGCTAATCTTTTTAGCAAGTATTCCACAATGGCCCTCTGAAATGCATGCACTGAAAATGGCACCTCTGCCTCTGACATGAGAGAAGGAAATTTTTCCTTGTACCCTGAGGTAAGAAAGGTGCACAGCCTTTGTTTAATGTAGGACAAAATGTGTTTTATGCAACGGTCTTGGGAAAGGCAACTGGACATCAACTGTGCAATGTGTGGCAGACTTTATCTGCCATCCAACCCACAACATCCTTGCACTTGTCTGGTTCGTCAGTGATGTAGCGCGCTGACAAAATTTTTACAGGAAGTTAGCTCGAGATACAGTCACCTTCTGATCTGTCACACAGTCTTGGAAGGCACCACCACATCCACGTCCTTTAATGTCATACTTTCTATTGAATGAATTATGCTTAGGAAAAACAATTTCCTGGCTTTATTTTTCACACGTACCCTTATAGAGGTGTTATGTATAAATTCACTGTATCTAGCAATGTGTGGCTATTTTTTATTCAGATATCAGCTTTTTTACACACGGCAAAAGCAGACTTATGAAAATTACAGTTAAATAGTCAAATTTGCGTAACTCAGCAGGCTTTGAGCCAGCCGCACAACTGACACATAAAGATATGCTATTTATTAAACCAATAAAAAATTAGTATTTTTTTATATTGCCTTGCTGGCACACTGCAACAGCAGACTAATGAAAATTATTGTCACTGATAAATTGTGACATTTGCTTAGCTCTGCCTGGATTGTGCCAATCGCACAACTGCTAGATAAAAATATGCTATTTATTTAATGAATGTAAATTTTTGGGGATGTTTTAGATTGCCTTTATGACACACGCTAACAGCAGACTCAAGGAAATTACTTGTAAACAGTGACATTTCCGTAGCTCAGCAGGTTTTGCGCCAGTCACACAACTGCTAGATAAATATTAGCTATTTAAGCAATAGGTGAGGAATATTATTTAGCAATTAGCTTTTAAAAAGGATGTTAGTATATGCTGGCACTCAGGAACATTATTTAGCTGTTAAAAAAATAATATGCTGCTACGCAGGAATAATATATAGCTTCAAAAAAACTGGATTTGTATATGCTGGTACTACCTAATATTAATTGCCTCTAAAAAGAGCTGATTTGTATATTATGGTAGTGGATAAAAGCCTGCCTATTAGTCCTTAATCCCACAGTCTGTTCCTAAACTATACAACACAATGCAAAATAGCAGAGATCTGCAGCATGAACTTGCAATGATTATGTGAACTGATAACACCCAGGTGCCTGTCTTTCACTCTCCCTTATATTACATCTCGCCCTAAGCTATCTCCACCTAACAAATAACTAATCTTTACCCTCATAAGCTCTTAAAAGAGCTTTTTGGAATAAAAAAGTCTCCCTATATGGTCCTTTCACTCTTCCTACGCTCACACTATGCTCTCCCTACTTGGTTTCCAGATGCAATGTGCGCAAGATGGCGCTGTCAGGAATTAAATATCCCCATGACGCTTTTAGGCAAACCAATCACACTAATGCCACACCAAAGACGGCGCGGCATTACTGTGATTGGTAAGCCAGCCCAGCATGTTCATTGGCTTCAAATAAAGCGCCAAACATGCTGGGCGGGTCACTCGAATATACTGAGGTGAATACCAAATTACTAGCCAAGTAATGAATAGTGCAAAATGCATTCATTCATCACTTTAAACTCCGGAAACAGATGAAGGAAAATATGTACAGACTGTGCTGATTGCGGTTTTAATATTGACACACTTCTTCAGGACATAACCACATGGTTATATCCTGAAGAAGTGTGCCGATTTCAAAATGAGCCGATAACAAAACCGCAATCAACATAGTCTGTGCATCCTGAATAATTTTGTAAATCCACCAGCAACGCAGAAAAGCCGTGTTTTTTCCTTCATCTATTTGGCTTTGGTCTGACACTCTGTGGATCTGCAGCAGCTGAATACCCACGTCTTCTTATTGTTGCTTCTTTTGCTCTCCAGCTCTTGTATAGCTCGAACTCTGGAACATAACACATTAAAAAAAAAGTAGCTAAATGTGAAAGGAGATTTTGGTCAAATAGAGATATGGGTAGGCTTTTCCCAATGTCTTGAGTTAGATAAGGAAAACCTACATTAGGAGAAAGAATAATCACAGCAGCATCTGGGCAACCATCAGTAGGCCACCACGGGCAACTGTGCAGTTGAACCGGCTGCACGTGAAGTATGTCTACCCTTTGGCTAGATTGTGTGAAAAAAGATCCTTCTGGGAAGATGTGAAAAGTAAAATGTCACACAGTTCCTTAACATTTTTTTAATAAACATAAATCCAATGGTTTGAATAAAATGACCTTGGATTTCCTTCTGTAGCTCACAGGCAATCATACATAGTAATGCTGCAATTAAGATCCATATTTCATGTCCTGCAAACCTTGCTTCATTATTAGTGTGCAGCTAAGTGCATTTTCAATGCTTTTATTCTTTTTAAAACTTAACATGCAAGTTTACGCTGTATACCCTTGCTACAACATAATGGGCATATTTGCATTTTTTCTTATTGCAATTCAGTATGATTCTTACCATTTTGGATTTTAAAATAGGTAGCAATATATTCTAATTAGCTATTCTTTGGCATGCAACAAAGTGATTTCAGGGGATTGCTTTGCTTCCAGATGTGAGATTTTTTAAAAATTCTTCTAAAACCTTTTGTTTGCCAAAAAATGACAGAATTGTGTAATGTAAAAAATATGCAGAAAAAATACCTTATGTGTTTCTAGAACATAATAGCTACTTACAATTTCTCCGCTAAGATCATTGTGTCTCAGAAGATTACAAGAATAGAGTGGGAAGCCAAGCAGATTAGTTTGTTCCAAATGATTCATTTGCAATCTGTGGATTATCAATAAAATATCTAGTTTCCTAGTTACTTGCAATTAAAAGGTTGGTTTCATGAATTAAAAGAAAAACAGCTCTCAATGTCTGCTAGTTTTAGATGTGCCAGCTGGCACAATAGGTTTATAAATTTGCAAATTAGGAATTTTCTGAAACTACATGGACATTGTTAAATAGACACAGCACAGCCTGAAGACTGATTGTATCTGATTCAGATTATGTCCAACAGTTAAGATTATCTATTTCATAACCTGGTTCCTTGTAACAATTCTAGTTTTATTTTACAAGCCTGAAGTACACTAGAGCATCATGTGAGTAAAACAAAATGTAGCTCTGAATGAAACTACTAATACATAAAAATTTGTATTTAAATATTAAGAATCATGTTTACATTAAAGGATTATTAGGTTATTTGTTGTACAAGAATATATCTGACAGTCTTAACCCCTTAAGCCCCGAGGGTGGTTTGCACGTTAATGACCGGACCAATTTTTACAATTCTGACCACAGTCCCTTTATGAGGTTATAACTCTGGAACGCTTCAACGGATCCCAGTGATTCTGACAATGTTTTCTCGAGACATATTGTACTTCATGATATGGTAAAATTTATTTGATATTACTTGCGTTTATTTGTGAAAAAAACAGAAATCTGGCAAAAATTTTGAAAGTTTCGCAATTTTCAAAATTTGAATTTTTATGCCCTTAAATCACAGAGATATGTCATACAAAATACTTAATAAGTAACATTTCCCACATGTCTAATTCACATCAGCACAATTTTAGAAACAATTTTTTTTTGTTAGGGAGTTATAAGGGTTAAAATTTGAAGAGCAATTTCTCATTTTTACAACACCATTTTTTTTAGGGACCACGTCACATGTGAAGTCATTTTGAGGGGTCTATATGATAGAAAATACCCAAGTGTGACACCATTCTAAAAACAGCACCCGTCAAGGTGCTCAAAACCATGTTCAATAAGTTTATTAACCCTTCAGGTGTTTCACAGGAATTTTTGGAATGTTTAAAAAAATGAACATTTAATTTTTTTTCACAAAAAATTTATTTCAGCTCTAATTTGTTTTATTTTACCAAGGGTAACAGGAGAAAATGGACCCCAAAAGTTATTGAACAATTTGTCCTGAGTACTCAGATATACCATATGTGGGAGTAAACCAGTGTTTGGGCGCCTGGCAGAGCTCGGAAGAGAAGGAGCGCCATTTGACTTTTCAATGCAAATTTGGCTAGAATTGAGATGGGAAGCCATGTTGCGTTTGGAGAGCTACTAATGTGCCTAAACATTGAAACCCCCCACAAGTGACACTATTTTGGAAAGTAGACCCCCTAAGGAACTTATCCAGATGTGTGGTGAGCAGTTTGACCCACAAAGTGCTTCACAGAAGTTTATAATGTAGAGCCGTAAAAATAAAAAATAATATTTTTTTCACAAAAATGAATATTTGCCGCAAATTTTTTATTTTCCCAAGTGTACCAGAAGAAATTGTACCACAAAAGTTGTTGTGCTATTTGTCCTGAGTACGCAGATATCCCATATGTGGGGGTAAACCACTGTTTGGGTGCATGGCAGAGCTCGAAGTAAAGAAGCGCCGTTTGACTTTTCAATGCAAAATTGGCTGGAATTGAGATGGGACGCCATGTTGCATTTGGAGAGCCCCTGATGTGCCTAAACATTGAAACCTCCCACAAGTGACACCATTTTGGAAAGTAGACCCCCTAAGGATCTTATCTAGATGTGTTGTGAGAGCTTTGAACCCCCAAGTGTTTCACTACAGTTTATAACGCAGAGCCGTGAAAATTAAAGATCTTTTTTTTCCACAAAAATGATTATTTAGCCCCCAGTTTAGCATTTTCCCAAGAGTAACAGGAGAAATTGTACCCCAAATTTGTCCTGAGTATGCTGATACCCCATATGTGGGGGGTAACCACTGTTTGGGTGCATGGCAGAGCTTGGAAGGGAAGGAGCGCCATTTGGAATGCAGACTTAGATGGAATGGTTTGCAGGCATCACTGTTATGGTTCTCAATGGCAAGAGAACATAGCCCAGCAAAACATAGAACTAGCTCTTGGAAGGATGGGAACTAAACTGACCATGAACTAAACCTGCCGCACAACTAACAGTAGCCGGGTAGCGTTGCCTGCGTTTTATCCCTAGACGCCCAGCGCCGGCCGGAGGACTAACTAATCCTGACAGAGGAAAATATAGTCCTGGCTCACCTCTAGAGAAATTTCCCCGAAAGGCAGACAGAGGCCCCCACATATATTGGCGGTGATTTTAGATGAAATGACAAACGTAGTATGAAAATAGGTTTAGCAAAATTGAGGTCCGCTTACTAGATAGCAGGAAGACAGAAAGGGCACTTTCATGGTCAGCTGAAAACCCTATCAAAACACCATTCTGAAATTACTTTAAGACTCTAGTATTAACTCATAACATCAGAGTGGCAATTTCAGATCACAAGAGCTTTCCAGACACAGAAACGAAACTACAGCTGTGAACTGGAACAAAATGCAAAAACAAACGAGGACTAAAGTCCAACTTATCTGGGAGTTGTCTAGCAGCAGGAACATGCACAGAAAGGCTTCTGATTACAATGTTGACCGGCATGGAAGTGACAGAGGAGCAAGGTTAAATAGCGACTCCCACATCCTGATGGGAACAGGTGAACAGAGGGGATGATGCACACAAGTTCAATTCCACCAGTGGCCACCGGGGGAGCCCAAAATCCAATTTCACAACAGTACCCCCCTCTCAAGGAGGGGGCACCGAACCCTCACCAGAACCACCAGGGCGATCAGGATGAGCCCTATGAAAGGCACGGACCAGATCGGAGGCATGAACATCAGAGGCAGTCACCCAAGAATTATCCTCCTGACCGTATCCCTTCCATTTGACCAGATACTGGAGTTTCCGTGTGGAAACACGGGAGTCCAAGATTTTTTCCACAACGTACTCCAACTCGCCCTCAACCAACACCGGAGCAGGAGGCTCAACGGAAGGCACAACCGGTACCTCATACCTGCGCAATAATGACCGATGAAAAACATTATGAATAGAAAAAGATGCAGGGAGGTCCAAACGGAAGGACACAGGGTTAAGAATCTCCAATATCTTGTACGGGCCGATGAACCGAGGCTTAAACTTAGGAGAAGAAACCCTCATAGGGACAAAACGAGAAGACAACCACACCAAGTCCCCAACACAAAGCCGAGGACCAACCCGACGCCGGCGGTTGGCAAAAAGCTGAGTCTTCTCCTGGGACAACTTCAAATTGTCCACCACCTGCCCCCAAATCTGATGCAACCTCTCCACCACAGCATCCACTCCAGGACAATCCGAAGATTCCACCTGACCAGAAGAAAATCGAGGATGAAACCCCGAATTACAGAAAAAAGGAGACACCAAGGTGGCAGAGCTGGCCCGATTATTGAGGGCAAACTCCGCTAAAGGCAAAAAAGCAACCCAATCATCCTGATCTGCAGACACAAAACACCTCAAATATGTCTCCAAGGTCTGATTCGTCCGCTCGGTCTGGCCATTAGTCTGAGGATGGAAAGCAGACGAGAAAGACAAATCTATGCCCATCCTAGCACAGAATGCTCGCCAAAATCTAGACACGAATTGGGTTCCTCTGTCAGAAACGATATTCTCCGGAATACCATGCAAACGGACCACAACAGAAAAAACAGAGGAACCAACTCGGAAGAAGAAGGCAACTTAGGCAGGGGAACCAAATGGACCATCTTAGAGAAACGGTCACACACCACCCAGATGACAGACATCTTCTGAGAAACAGGAAGATCCGAAATAAAATCCATCGAGATGTGCGTCCAGGGCCTCTTCGGGATAGGCAAGGGCAACAACAATCCACTAGCCCGAGAACAACAAGGCTTGGCCCGAGCACAAACGTCACAAGACTGCACGAAGCCTCGCACATCTCGAGACAGGGAAGGCCACCAGAAGGACCTTGCCACCAAATCCCTGGTACCAAAGATTCCAGGATGACCTGCCAACGCAGAAGAATGAACCTCAGAAATGACTTTACTGGTCCAATCATCAGGAACAAACAGTCTACCAGGTGGGCAACGATCAGGTCTATCCGCCTGAAACTCCTGCAAGGCCCGTCGCAGGTCTGGAGAAACGGCAGACAATATCACTCCATCCTTAAGGATACCTGTAGGTTCAGAATTACCAGGGGAGTCAGGCTCAAAACTCCTAGAAAGGGCATCCGCCTTAACATTCTTAGAACCCGGCAGGTAGACACCACAAAATTAAACCGAGAGAAAAACAACGACCAGCGCGCCTGTCTAGGATTCAGGCGTCTGGCGGACTCAAGATAAATTAGATTTTTGTGGTCAGTCAATACCACCACCTGATGTCTAGCCCCCTCAAGCCAATGACGCCACTCCTCAAAAGCCCACTTCATGGCCAAAAGCTCCCGATTCCCAACATCATAATTCCGCTCGGCGGGCGAAAATTTACGCGAGAAAAAAGCACAAGGTCTCATCACGGAGCAATCGGAACTTCTCTGCGACAAAACTGCCCCAGCTCCGATTTCAGAAGCGTCGACCTCAACCTGAAAAGGAAGAGCAACATCAGGCTGACGCAACACAGGGGCGGAAGAAAAGCGGCGCTTAAGCTCCCGAAAGGCCTCCACAGCAACAGGGGACCAATCAGCAACATCAGCACCCTTCTTAGTCAAATCAGTCAATGGTTTAACAACATCAGAAAAACCAGCAATAAATCGACGATAAAAGTTAGCAAAGCCCAAAAATTTCTGAAGACTCTTAAGAGAAGAGGGCTGCGTCCAATCACAAATAGCCTGAACCTTGACAGGATCCATCTCGATGGAAGAGGGGGAAAAAATATATCCCAAAAAGGAAATCTTTTGAACCCCAAAAACGCACTTAGAACCCTTCACACACAAGGAATTAGACCGCAAAACCTGAAAAACCCTCCTGACCTGCTGGACATGAGAGTCCCAGTCATCCGAAAAAATCAAAATATCATCCAGATACACAATCATAAATTTATCCAAATAATCACGGAAAATGTCATGCATAAAGGACTGAAAGACTGAAGGGGCATTTGAAAGACCAAAAGGCATCACCAAATACTCAAAGTGGCCCTCGGGCGTATTAAATGCGGTTTTCCACTCATCCCCCTGCTTAATTCGCACCAAATTATACGCCCCACGGAGATCTATCTTAGAGAACCACTTGGCCCCCTTTATGCGAGCAAACAAATCAGTCATCAGTGGCAACGGATATTGATATTTAACCGTGATTTTATTCAAAAGCCGATAATCAATACACGGCCTCAAAGAGCCATCTTTCTTAGACACAAAGAAAAAACCGGCTCCTAAGGGAGATGACGAAGGACGAATATGTCCCTTTTCCAAGGACTCCTTTATATATTCTCGCATAGCAGCATGTTCAGGCACAGACAGATTAAATAAACGACCCTTAGGGTATTTACTACCCGGAATCAAATCTATGGCACAATCGCACTCCCGGTGCGGAGGTAATGAACCAAGCTTAGGTTCTTCAAAAACGTCACGATATTCCGTCAAGAATTCAGGAATCTCAGAGGGAATAGATGATGAAATGGAAACCACAGGTACATCCCCATGCATCCCCTTACATCCCCAGCTTAACACAGACATAGCTTTCCAGTCAAGGACTGGGTTATGAGATTGCAGCCATGGCAATCCAAGCACCAACACATCATGTAGGTTATACAGCACAAGAAAGCGAATAATCTCCTGGTGATCCGGATTAATCCGCATAGTTACTTGTGTCCAGTATTGTGGTTTATTGCTAGCCAATGGGGTGGAGTCAATCCCCTTCAGGGGTATAGGAGTTTCAAGAGGCTCCAAATCATACCCACAGCGTTTGGCAAAGGACCAATCCATAAGACTCAAAGCGGCGCCAGAGTCGACATAGGCATCCGCGGTAATAGATGATAAAGAACAAATCAGGGTCACAGATAGAATAAACTTAGACTGTAAAGTGCCAATTGAAACAGACTTATCAAGCTTCTTAGTACGCTTAGAGCATGCTGATATAACATGAGTTGAATCACCGCAATAGAAGCACAACCCATTTTTTCGTCTAAAATTCTGCCGTTCACTTCTGGACAGAATTCTATCACATTGCATATTCTCTGGCGTCTTCTCAGTAGACACCGCCAAATGGTGCACAGGTTTGCGCTCCCGCAGACGCCTATCGATCTGGATAGCCATTGTCATAGACTCATTCAGACCCGCAGGCACAGGGAACCCCACCATAACATCCTTAATGGCATCAGAGAGACCCTCTCTGAAATTCGCCGCCAGGGCGCACTCATTCCACTGAGTAAGCACAGCCCATTTACGGAATTTCTGGCAGTATATTTCAGCTTCGTCTTGCCCCTGAGATAGGGACATCAAGGCCTTTTCCGCCTGAAGTTCTAACTGAGGTTCCTCATAAAGCAACCCCAAGGCCAGAAAAAACGCATCCACATTGAGCAACGCAGGATCCCCTGGAGCCAATGCAAAAGCCCAATCCTGAGGGTCGCCCCGAAGCAAGGAAATCACAATCCTGACCTGCTGAGCAGGATCTCCAGCAGAGCGAGATTTCAGGGATAAAAACAACTTGCAATTATTTTTGAAATTTTGAAAGCAAGATCTATTCCCTGAGAAAAATTCAGGCAAAGGAATTCTAGGTTCAGATATAAGAACCTGAACAACAAAATCTTGTAAATTTTGAACTTTCGTGGTGAGATTATTCAAACCTGCAGCTAAACTCTGAATATCCATTTTAAACAGGTGAACACAGAGCCATTCCAGGATTAGAAGGAGAGAGAGAGAGAAAGGCTGCAATATAGGCAGACTTGCAAGAAATTCAATTACAAGCACACTCAGAACTGAAGGGAAAAAAAAAAAAAAAAAAAAAATCTTCAGCAGACTACTCTTTTCTCTCCTTTCTCTGTAAATTAATTTAACCCTTTGTGGCCGGTCAAACTGTTATGGTTCTCAATGGCAAGAGAACATAGCCCAGCAAAACATAGAACTAGCTCTTGGAAGGATGGGAACTAAACTGACCATGAACTAAACCTGCCGCACAACTAACAGTAGCCGGGTAGCGTTGCCTGCGTTTTATCCCTAGACGCCCAGCGCCGGCCGGAGGACTAACTAATCCTGACAGAGGAAAATATAGTCCTGGCTCACCTCTAGAGAAATTTCCCCGAAAGGCAGACAGAGGCCCCCACATATATTGGCGGTGATTTTAGATGAAATGACAAACGTAGTATGAAAATAGGTTTAGCAAAATTGAGGTCCGCTTACTAGATAGCAGGAAGACAGAAAGGGCACTTTCATGGTCAGCTGAAAACCCTATCAAAACACCATTCTGAAATTACTTTAAGACTCTAGTATTAACTCATAACATCAGAGTGGCAATTTCAGATCACAAGAGCTTTCCAGACACAGAAACGAAACTACAGCTGTGAACTGGAACAAAATGCAAAAACAAACGAGGACTAAAGTCCAACTTATCTGGGAGTTGTCTAGCAGCAGGAACATGCACAGAAAGGCTTCTGATTACAATGTTGACCGGCATGGAAGTGACAGAGGAGCAAGGTTAAATAGCGACTCCCACATCCTGATGGGAACAGGTGAACAGAGGGGATGATGCACACAAGTTCAATTCCACCAGTGGCCACCGGGGGAGCCCAAAATCCAATTTCACAACACATCACATTGCATTTGCAGAACCCCCAATGTACCTATATAGTAGAAACCCCCCACAAGTGGCCCCATATTGGAAACTAGACCCCCATGGAACGTATCTAAATGTGTTGTGAGAATTTTTAACCCCCAAGTGTTTCATTACAGGTAATAACGCAGAGCCGTGAAAATAAAAAATCATTTTTTTTCCACTAAAATTATTTTTAATACCCAGTTTTGTATTTTCCCAAGGGTAACAGGAGAAATTGGTCCCCAAAAGTTGTTGTCCAATTTGTCCTGAGTACGCTGATACCCCATATGTGGGGGGAACCACCGTTTGGGAGTATGGCAGACCTCGGAAGGGAAGGAGCGCCATTTGGAATGCAGACTTAGATGGATTGGTCTGCAGGCGTCATGTTGCATTTGCAGAGCCCCTGATGTACCTAAACAATACAAACCCCCCACAGGTGACCCCAACTAGACCCCCAAGGAACTTATCTCGATGTGTTGTAATAACTTTGAACCCCCAACAGTTTTACTACAGTTAATAACGCAGAGCCGTGAAAATAAAAAATCATTTTTGTCCCACAAAAATGGTTTTTTAGCCCCCCAAATTTTATTTTCCCAAGGGTAGCAAGAGAAATTGGACCCCAGAAGTTGTTGGCCAATTTGTCCTGAGTACGCTGATACCCCATAACCCTAACCACACCCCTTACCCTGACACACCCCTAACCCAAATCCCAACCACAAATGTTATCCAAACCCTAACTCTAGCCCCAACCCTAACCATAGCCACAACCCTAACCCTAACCTTAGCCCCAACCCTAACCCTAGCCCTAACCCTAGCCCTAACCCCAACCCTAACCTAGCCCTAGCCCCACCCTAGTCCCAACCCTAACCCTAGCCCTAACCCTAACCCTAGCCCTAACCCTAGCCCTAACCATAGCCCTTTCCCTAACCCTAACCCCAGCCTTAACCATAGCCCTAACCCTAATGGGAAAATGGAAATAAATACATTTTTTTATTTTTTTATTTTTCCCTAACTAATGAGGTGATGAAGTGGGGTTTGATTTACTTTTATTGCGGGGTTTTTAGCGGATTTTTATGATTGGTAGCTGTCACACACTAAAAGATGCTATTTATTGCAAAAAATATTTTTTTGCGTTACCACATTTTGAGAGCTATAATTTTTCCATTATTTGGTCCACAGAGTCATGTGAGGTCTTGTTTTTTGCGGAGCGAGTTGACATTTGTATTGGTAACATTTTCGGGCACGTGACAGTTTTTGATCGCTTTTTATTCCGATTTTTGTGAGGCAGTATGATCAAAAACCAGCTATTCATGAATTTCTTTTGGGGGGGCGTTTATACCATTCCGCATTTGGTAAAATGGATAAAGCAGTTTTATTCTTTGGGTCAGTACGATTACAGCGACGCCTCATTTAGATTTTTTTTAATGTTTTGGCGCCTTTATACAATAAAACCTATTTTATAGAAAAAAGAATTATTTTTGCATCGCTTTATTCTGAGGACTATAACTTTTTTATTTTTTCACTGATGACGCTGTACGGCGGCTCGTTTTTTGTGGGACAAGATAACGTTTTCAGTGGTGCCATGATTATGTATATCTGTCTTTTTGATCGTGTACTATTCCACTTTTTGTTTGGTGGTATGATAATAAAGGATTGTTTTTTGCCTTGTTTTTTTATTTTTTTACAGTGTGCACTGAAGGGGTTAACTAGTGGGACAGTTTTATAGGTCGGATCTTTATGGCTTCGGCAATACTAAATATGTGTACTTTTATTTTTATTTAGATAAAGGAATATATTTATGGGAGCAATATATATATTTTTTCTTTATTTAGATTTTTTTTTTTTAAACATGTGAATATTTTTTTTTCACTTTATAACATTGCCCCGGGGGGGCATCTGTTGTGATTCGGTTCGTGGGCTCCCCCGGTGGTCTCTTGTGGTACTGGTGTCCTGCAAGCTTTGCCTTCTCAGTTCACCTGTTCCTATCAGGATGTGGGAGTATCCTATTTAACCTTGCTCCTCAGTCATTCTAATGCTGGCCATCAATGTATCCAGAGTGATTCTGTTGCATGTTCCTGCTCCCAGTTTTCTGCTCAGCTAAGTTGGACACTTTAGTCCTTAAGTCTATTTTTGTATGTTTTGTCCAGTTTGCACTTATGTGAATCTCTGCAGCTGGAAGCTCTTGTTGGGCTGAAATTACCACTCCGGTGTCATGAGTTGTCACATGAGTTAAGGTAATTTCAGGATGGTGTTTTGAAGGGTTTTGCAGCTGACCGCGAAGTCCTCTGTTGTATCTTTCTGCTATTTAGTTAGCGGGCCTCTCTGTGCTAAATCTGCTTTCATACTACGTGTGTCTTTTCATCTGCTCTCACCGTTATTATATGTGGGGGGCTGCTATCTCCTGTGGGGACATTCTCTGGAGGCAAGCCAGGACTGTGTTTTCTTCTACCAGGGGTAGTTAGTTCTCCGGCTGGCGCGCGGCATCTAGATACAACGCAGGAATGCCCCCTGGCTACTTCTAGTGTGGTGTGTAGGTTTAGCATCGCGGTCAGCTCTAGTTTGCATCACCCGAGAGCTTGTCCGTTTATTCTATGCTTCTGATGTTTCCTTGCCATTGGAAACCATAACAGTATGGCCAGCCTAAATGTTTAACCTATAGGCTGAAGCAGGAGAGAAAAGGAACTGTGTGAAACTTTTTTTTTTTTTTTTTTTTTTTCCTTCCTCTGAAGTTGCACTCCAGCTCTAATTGCAGTCTCCTGTTTTCCTCTCCTCTTAACCCCTGAATGGCTCAGACTTTATCTGTTGAAATATGGATCCCCAGAGTCTGGCTACCAATTTGAATAATCTTGCCTCTAAAGTTCAGAATATACAAGATTTTTTGTTACATGCTCCTCGGTCTGAACCTAAAATTCCTATACCGGAGTTTTTTTCTGGAGATCGATCTTGTTTTCTAAATTTTAAATACAATTGTAAATTGTTTCTTTCGCTGAGATCTCATTCTGCTGGAGATCCTGCACAGCAAGTAAAAATTGTTATTTCTTTACTGCGGGGTGACCCCCATAATTGGGCATTTTCATTGGCACCAGGGGATCCTGCGTTGCTCAATGTGGATGCGTTTTTTCTGGCTTTGGGGTTGCTTTATGAGGAACCAAATTTGGAGATTCAGGCTGAGAAAGCCCTAATAGCCCTCTCTCAGGGGCAAGATGAAGCCGAAATATATTGCCAAAAATTTCGAAAATGGTCTGTGCTTACTCAGTGGAATGAGTGCGCTCTGGCGGCAATTTTCAGAGAAGGTCTCTCTGATGCTGTAAAAAACGTCATGGTGGGGTTTCCTGCGCCTACTGGTCTGAATGAGTCCATGACAATGGCAATTCAGATTGATCGGCGTTTACGGGAACGCAAACCTGTGCACCAGTTGGCGGTGTCTTCTGAAGAGGCACCACAGAGTATGCAATGTGATAGCTTTCTGTCCAGAAGCGAACAACAGATTTATAGGCGCAAAAATCATTTGTGCTTCTATTGTGGAAATTCTACTCATGTTATATCAGCATGCTCTAAACGAACAAAGAAAGTTGATAAATCCTCTGCTATTGGCACTTTGCAGTCCAAGTTTATTTTGTCTGTAACTCTAATTTGTTCGTTATCTTCTATTGTTGCGGATGCGTATGTGGATTCTGGCGCCGCTTTGAGTCTTATGGATTGGTCCTTTGCCAGGCGCTGTGGGTTTGATCTAGAGCCTCTGGAAGTTCCTATACCTTTAAAGGGTATTGATTCTACACCATTGGCTAGTAATAAACCACAATACTGGACACAAGTGACTATGCGTATGACTCCAGACCATCAAGAGGTGATTCGCTTCCTTGTACTGTATAATCTACATGATGTGTTGGTGCTGGGATTGCCATGGTTGCAAACTCATAACCCAGTCCTTGACTGGAAAACAATGTCTGTACTAAGCTGGGGATGTCAGGGAAATCATGGGGACACATCTTTGGTCTCCATTGCTTCATCTATTCCCTCTGAAATTCCTGAGTTTTTGTCTGATTATCGTGAGGTTTTTGAGGAATCTACTCTTAATTCTCTTCCTCCTCACAGAGATTGCGATTGCGCCATAGATTTGATCCCTGGCAGTAAATTTCCTAAGGGTCGTCTATTCAATCTGTCTGTACCTGAACATGCTGCCATGCGAGAGTATATTAGGGAGTCCTTGGAAAAGGGACATATTCGTCCTTCTTCGTCTCCTCTTGGAGCGGGGTTCTTTTTCGTAGCTAAAAGCGATGGTTCTTTGAGACCTTGTATTGATTATAGACTCTTGAATAAGATCACAGTCAAGTATCAGTATCCTTTGCCATTGCTGACAGATTTATTTGCTCGCATTGAGGGGGCGAAGTGTTTCTCTAAGATTGATCTTCGCGGTGCGTATAATTTGGTGCGAATTAAGCAGGGGGATGAGTGGAAAACCGCATTTAATACGCCCGAGGGCCATTTTAAATATTTGGTGATGCCTTTTGGTCTGTCAAATGCCCCTTCGGTCTTTCAGTCTTTTTTGCACAATATTTTCCGTGAATATCTGGATAAATTTATGATTGTGTATTTGGACGATATCTTGATTTTTTCGGATGACTGGGAATCTCATGTTCAACAAGTTAGGAGGGTTTTTCAGGTTTTGCGGACCAATTCTCTGTTTGTTAAAGGTTCAAAGTGTGTTTTTGGGGTTCAGAAGATTTCTTTTTTGGGGTACATTTTTTCCCCCTCTTCTATTGAGATGGATCCTGTGAAGGTTCAGGCTATTTGTGACTGGACGCAACCGACTTCTCTTAAGGGCCTTCAGAAATTTTTGGGCTTTGCTAACTTTTATCGTCGATTCATAACTGGTTTTTCTAGCGTTGTCAGGCCTTTGACTGATTTGACTAAAAAGGGTGCTGATGTTGCAGATTGGTCTCCTGCTGCTGTGGAGGCCATTCGGGAGCTTAAGCGCCGTTTTTCTTCTGCTCCGTTGTTGTGCCAGCCTGATGTTTCTCTTCCTTTTCAGGTGGAAGTTGATGCTTCCGAGATCGGAGCGGGGGCGGTTTTGTCGCAGAAAAGTTCAGATTGTTCATGAGACCTTGTGCGTTCTTTTCTCGAAAATTTTCGCCCGCCGAGCGAAATTATGACGTCGGTAATCGGGAGCTTTTGGCGATGAAGTGGGCATTCGAGGAGTGGCGTCATTGGCTTGAGGGTGCTAAACATCAGGTGGTGGTCTTGACTGATCACAAAAATTTGATTTATCTTGAGTCGGCCAGACGTCTGAATCCTAGACAGGCGCGCTGGTCGTTGTTTTTCTCCCGGTTTAATTTTGTGGTTTCGTATCTGCCAGGTACTAAGAATGTGAAGGCGGATGCCCTTTCTAGGAGTTTTGAACCTGATTCCCCTGGTGATTCTAAACCTACGGGTATACTTAAGGATGGGGTGATATTGTCTGCTGTCTTCCCAGACCTGCGACGTGCTTTACAAGAGTTTCAGGCGGATCGGCCTGATCGTTGTCCGCCTGGTAGATTGTTTGTGCCGGATGAGTGGACCAATAGAGTCATCTCGGAGGTTCATTCTTCTGCGTTGGCAGGTCATCCGGGAATTTTTGGTACCAGAGATTTGGTGGCTAGGTCCTTCTGGTGGCCTTCCCTGTCTCGGGACGTGCGTACTTTTGTGCAGTCTTGCGATGTTTGTGCTCGGGCCAAGCCTTGTTGTTCTCGGGCTAGTGGGTTGTTGTTGCCCTTGCCTGTTCCTAAGAGGCCTTGGACACACATCTCTATGGATTTTATTTCTGATCTCCCTGTTTCTCAGAAGATGTCCGTCATTTGGGTGGTGTGTGACCGCTTTTCTAAGATGGTTCATTTGGTGCCCTTGCCCAAGCTGCCTTCCTCATCTGAGTTGGTGCCCCTGTTTTTTCAGAATGTGGTTCGGCTGCATGGTATTCCGGAGAATATCGTTTCCGACAGGGGATCCCAGTTTGTGTCCAGATTTTGGCGGGCGTTTTGTGCCAGGATGGGCATTGATTTGTCTTTTTCGTCTGCATTTAATCTCCAGACAAATGGCCAGACGGAACATACTAATCAGACCTTGGAGACTTATTTGAGGTGTTTCGTGTCTGCTGATCAGGATGACTGGGTCTCCTTTTTGCCGTTGGCTGAGTTTGCCCTTAATAATCGGGCCAGTTCTGCCACTTTGGTCTCCCCTTTCTTTTGCAATTCAGGGTTCCATCCTCGTTTTTCATCTGGTCAGGTGGAGTCTTCGGATTGTCCTGGAGTGGATACCATGGTGGATAGGTTGCATCGTATTTGGGGGCAGGTGGTGGACAATTTGGAGTTGTCCCAGGAGAGGACTCAACGTTTTGCTAATCGCCATCGTCGTGTTGGTCCTCGTCTCCGTGTTGGGGACTTGGTGTGGTTGTCCTCCCGTTTTGTCCCTATGAGGGTCTCTTCTCCTAAGTTTAAGCCTCGTTTCATCGGTCCTTATAAGATTTTGGAAATTCTTAACCCTGTGTCTTTTCGTTTGGACCTCCCAGCATCCTTTGCTATCCATAATGTCTTCCATCGGTCATTATTGCGGAGGTATGAGGTACCACTTGTGCCTTCTGTTGAGCCTCCTGCTCCTGTGCTGGTTGAGGGTGAATTGGAGTACGTGGTGGAGAAAATCTTGGACTCCCGTGTTTCCAGACGGAGACTTCAATATCTGGTGAAATGGAAGGGCTACGGTCAAGAGGATAATTCTTGGGTTACAGCTTCTGATGTTCATGCTTCTGATTTGGTCCGTGCCTTTCATAGGGCTCATCCAGATCGCCCTGGTTCTTGTGAGGGTTCGGTGCCCCCTCCTTAAGGGGGGGGTACTGTTGTGATTCGGTTCGTGGGCTCCCCCGGTGGTCTCTTGTGGTACTGGTGTCCTGCAAGCTTTGCCTTCTCAGTTCACCTGTTCCTATCAGGATGTGGGAGTATCCTATTTAACCTTGCTCCTCAGTCATTCTAATGCTGGCCATCAATGTATCCAGAGTGATTCTGTTGCATGTTCCTGCTCCCAGTTTTCTGCTCAGCTAAGTTGGACACTTTAGTCCTTAAGTCTATTTTTGTATGTTTTGTCCAGTTTGCACTTATGTGAATCTCTGCAGCTGGAAGCTCTTGTTGGGCTGAAATTACCACTCCGGTGTCATGAGTTGTCACATGAGTTAAGGTAATTTCAGGATGGTGTTTTGAAGGGTTTTGCAGCTGACCGCGAAGTCCTCTGTTGCATCTTTCTGCTATTTAGTTAGCGGGCCTCTCTGTGCTAAATCTGCTTTCATACTACGTGTGTCTTTTCATCTGCTCTCACCGTTATTATATGTGGGGGGCTGCTATCTCCTGTGGGGACATTCTCTGGAGGCAAGCCAGGACTGTGTTTTCTTCTACCAGGGGTAGTTAGTTCTCCGGCTGGCGCGCGGCATCTAGAGACAACGCAGGAATGCCCCCTGGCTACTTCTAGTGTGGTGTGTAGGTTTAGCATCGCGGTCAGCTCTAGTTTCCATCACCCGAGAGCTTGTCCGTTTATTCTATGCTTCTGATGTTTTCTTGCCATTGGAAACCATAACAGGCATCATGTTATAAAGTCAGACCGCTGATCTGACACTTTGCAGAGCACTGTGTCAGACAGCAATCTGACATGCAGGGCTTCAGGCTTACCAGCGCTTGCTCTGAGGAATTTGGCTAGGATAGTGCTGCTGCATAATGAGTGAGGGGATGTGTTTTTTTGAAGGGAGGGTGTGGGCTTAGGTCAGAGGAACAGTGAGCTAACATTTTTATTTTTATTAGCTTAATGTGTCTGCATTCTGGCAGCCAATCTGTGTATAGAAACCATCCACAACTTCCAGACACAACGGCTTCTGTCATGGGCTTCCGAAGTCATATGTCCCACTCCATATAAAAAGCAGACATGTTAATTTTGTGCCAATTTGTCAGTGTAACAGCGCAAAGAGGCTGCCCCTGTTGCTGCTGCAAGTTGTGGGATGTGAGAGGCGGAAGTAAGCATACATCAACTGAGCTTTTGGCAGAGAGATTGCTGAACTACCAGGTTAAAGACATGAGCCATGCAAAACACATGTTGAGGTTGCCTCAGAGTATGGTATGCAGGAAAACAGCCAGAAGGTCCATACTGTATCAGCAGCAAACCCAGTGATGTTGTGAAAAGAATGACTGAGCCCTTATTTGTATAAACTTCTCTCCATTACTAAGCCATGGGCTTGATTGCACTTGACATCAACCCCACAAATATTACCCCACTTGCCACCGCTGCAAGGCAAGTGGGAAGAGCCGGGCAAAGTGCCAGAAAAGGCGCATCTAATAGATGCCCCTTTTCTGGGCAACTGTGGGCTGCTTTATTTAGGCTGGGGGGGCTATATCAATGTCTCCTTACTAGCTTGAGAATAGCAGCCCCCATCTGGGAGCTTTAGCAAGGCTGATTGTCAAAAATGTTTTTTTTTAATTATTTCATATAATAGTTAAAAAACAGCGTGGAGACCCCTCTATTCTTGATAGCCAATCTTGAAGAAGCTGACAGCTGAGGGTTGGAGGCCCCAGCTGTGAGTTTTGTCTGGTTGGTTAAGAAAATAGGGGGAACCCACGTCGGGTTTTTCATTCATTTATTTCCTTAGATTGCAGCCGGTGGCTGTGGAATACCACTATCATCCGCACCTACTGTCACTGTTATCAGCGGCAGCAGGTGTTGGATGATGGGGTAAGAGTCCAAAAATCTACCACCTGCTGTATTTCAGACTTTCATATAACACTCATCATTCTCCTCTGCTCGCTGGCAGAACAGGGAAGAATGATAAGAATCAGCTTCAGCATCAGCCACCAGGGAACAGCACTTACTGTAATGCTTCTTCCCTGGCAGCTGTCCGTGTGGTATTGACACGGATATCTCCGGTATCGTTTTTTTCCTGTAACTGAAATATATGGATGTGTGAAACCGGCATAACCCTGCATCAGGTGAAATAGACCTTGCAGGTACAGCTCACACATTTTTGCTCCCCACTCCTCCCCACAGGTGTCAGGGGATCCCATTCCTCCTCATACCTTCCTATCTTTAGTTGCTGCTTGAAACCTCCCTACTCAGTTTTACTGTTGTCCTTGGGGAGAGCAGATGTGACCTCCATGGCTTCTGAGACTCATTCCGCCAGAAGGTTCTCACTTTTGAAGGTTCATACATTCTGTGGTTTTTCATCACACTTGTATATTTTACTCGTTTTCTGAATGGATAATGAAAAGTTCATGGATATTCATAGGAATAAGTAGGGTTTTCTTACAAATAATAATAATAATAATAATAATAATAATAATAATTTTATTGTTTAGCAATAGTTATGTCTTGAGACCTGGAGGCTATTTAGAGGTAGTTGTGAAGTTGGGTAGTTTTTGTTTTATTACATTTATGGTTATTGTTTTTTTACATCTAATTTTGTGTGTGCACTTTTAATACATCCCAATGACGGTGTTCTGTCCTCACTAAATGAGGCAGGCTCATATGTAGCTATACGGGCAGCTAAACCGCTATACCGGAGTCCAATAAGGACACTGTGGTTGAGTCTGTGCTTTTATTGAATGTAGTAGTATATTGGTGCGGTGAAACGGCAATGCAATCACAAGGGGGATGAAGTAATGGCATCTTTACTTGAAAGCAGAATGAAGGAAATGGAGGGAGATGGAGGCTGAGCTACCATAATGCATTGCAAAACGGGGAGGAGAATCAGACATGGAAAATAGAAAAAAACAGAAAATAGAACTGTGAACATGACTCTGGCTGCTAGAGAGAGCCAAAACACTGCAAACAAATAAAGATATGAATATATGAGTTCCTGCATACTCATACTACTGAGAAAACTGCAAATTATGCAAACAGATAATCAGAGGTAACAAATTACATGGCGGAGACAGAACTCTCCCCGTCTGGCATCAATGGATGTCACTACTCCTTTTTTCTGAAGTCAACAATAGGACCAGTTCAGATACCTGTCTGAAAAATGTCTTAGGTTCATTCCCTTTGGTCATCCTCAGTTCAACTTTGCAAACGTTGCCGTCCTTGCTCGGTAATGTTGCGGTAACTAGACTA
Source organism: Ranitomeya variabilis (assembly GCF_051348905.1). Taxonomy (NCBI): domain Eukaryota; kingdom Metazoa; phylum Chordata; class Amphibia; order Anura; family Dendrobatidae; genus Ranitomeya; species Ranitomeya variabilis. The sequence continues at coordinate 533,185,351 of NC_135234.1, forward strand.
AGTGGCCACTGGTTCCGGTGAATTTGACATTTCACAAGAACAAGGTCACCTATGCTCAGATTAGGCATAGTAGATTGCGACTTCGTCCGTGGCTGAAGGGTAGACAAATATTGTTTGCGCCACCTGTCCCAGAAAGTTTTTGCAAGACTTTGTACCTGTCTCCATTGGCACTTGTAGAGGTCCTTAGCGTCGGTGACCAGAAAAATGCACACAGGAAAAATGCACACAGGAAAATTCCCCACACGGAAAATTCCCCACACGGAAAATACCCCACACGGAAAATTCCCCACACGGAAAATTCCCCACATGGAAAATTCCCCACACGGAAAATTCCCCACATGGAAAATTCCCCACAAGGAAAATTCCCCACACGGAAAATTCCCCACATGGAAAATTGTCAATTACAGCATCACAAAAGTTTCAGATCTATGATATTTCAGGTGCAAGGTGAGGATGTTCACATAATATGTGATCAACTTGTGATTTACAGTTGACCTAGTGCAAAACTGCAAAAATGATGATCTGTGGTTTGCAGCAGTCTGTCATTATCAGCAATAGATAGATCTAGTCTGCTCTCTTCTCTCACTGATTCTGCCTTACTCCTCCCACCAGCCCAGAGCAGCAGCACATGCAGAACCAGCAGCAGTGTGATCCAGAGGAGCCATCACTGCTATCAGTGCTCACAAAAGAATCACTGCTGCTGGCAGAGATATTTGGTCCTGGAAGCCCAGAAGGCACAGCAGAAAGGTGAGATTCTGTCACTTGTACCACTTTGTGTTCTTGCTCAGAATGTATGATATGCTTTTGCAGTGGAGTCCGATGGGCCCCAGTGCAAAATTTGGCCCTTCCCCCCTACACACACACACATTGGTCAGATGTATGGGCCCCTGTAGTGTTCTAAATTCTATAAACACATATGAATTGCCCCCCCCCTTCATTATGTAGTAATGTCCCCCATACTGGTATATATGCCCATCATCCTGGTGAATATGTCTGCATCCTGGTATATACACTCACCGGCCACTTTATTAGGTACACCTGTCCAACTTCTTGTTAACACTTAATTTCTAATCAGCCAATCGCATGGCGGCAACTCAGTGCATTTAGGCATGTAGACATGGTCAAGACAATCTCCTGCAGTTCAAACCGAGCATCAGTATGGGGAAGAAAGGTGATTTGAGTGCCTTTGAACGTGGCATGGTTGTTGGTGCCAGAAGGGCTGGTCTGAGTATTTCAGAAACTGCTGATCTACTGGGATTTTCACGCACAACCATCTCTAGGGTTTACAGAGAATGGTCCGAAAAATAAAAAAAATCCAGTGAGCGGCAGTTCTGTGGGCGGAAATGCCTTGTTGATGCCAGAGGTCAGAGGAGAATGGGCAGACTGGTTTGAGCTGATAGAAAGGCAACAGTGACTCAAATCGCCACCCGTTACAACCAAGGTAGGCCTAAGAGCATCTCTGAACGCACAGTGCGTCGAACTTTGAGGCAGATGGGCTACAGCAGCAGAAGACCACACCGGGTACCACTCCTTTCAGCTAAGAACAGGAAACTGAGGCTACAATTTGTACAAGCTCATCGAAATTGGACAGTAGAAGATTGGAAAAACGTTGCTTGGTCTGATGAGTCTCGATTTCTGCTGCGACATTCGGATGGTAGGGTCAGAATTTGGCGTAAACAACATGAAAGCATGGATCCATCCTGCCTTGTATGGAGCATCTTTGGGATGTGCAGCCGACAAATCTGCGGCAACTGTGTGATGCCATCATGTCAATATGGACCAAAATCTCTGAGGAATGCTTCCAGCACCTTGTTGAATCTATGCCACGAAGAATTGAGGCAGTTCTGAAGGCAAAAGGGGGTCCAACCCGTTACTAGCATGGTGTACCTAATAAAGTGGCCGGTGAGTGTATGTCCTAATGCTGGTATATATGGTCCCCATCCTAGTATGTATGGTCCACATGATCTCCATCCTGGTATTTATGCCCCCTTTCTGGTATATATGTCCCTATCCTGGTTTATGTGGTCTCCAATCCTAGGCTATGTGCACACGTAGGAAATGTGGTGCAGAATTTTCTGCACTAAATCTGCATCTCCTGGCAGAATCCACAGGTGCGTTTTTTATGCGTTTTTAGTGCGTTTTGTATGCGTTTTTTGTGCAGTTTTTGTGCAGATTTTACCACTGCAGATTTCTATTAATGGAGGGGTGCAGAAACGCTGCAGAAACGCACAAAAGAAGTGACATGCACTTCTTTGAAATCTGCAGCATTTCTGCGCAGATTTTTCTGCACCATGTGCACAGCTTTTTTTTTTCACATTGATTTACATTGTACTGTAAATCACCAGCATTAGGACATATATACCAGGATGCAGACATATTCACCAGGATGATGGGCATATGTACCAGTATGGGGGACATTACTACATAATGAAGGGGGAGGGGGGCAATTCATACGTGTTTATAGAATTTAGAACACTACAGGAGCCCATACATCTGACCAATGTGTGTTTGGGGGGGGAAGGGTCAAATTTCGCACTGGGGCCCATCGGACTCCACTGCAAAAGCATATCATACATTCTCAGCAAGAACACAAAGTGGTACAAGTGACAGAATCTCACCTTTCTGCGGTGCCTTCTGGGCTTCCAGGACCAAATATCTCTGCCAGCAGCAGTGATTCTTTTGTGTGTACTGATAGCAGTGATGGCTCCTCTGGATCACACTGCTGCTGGTTCTGCATGTGCTGCTGCTCTGGGCTGGTGGGAGGAGTAAGGCAGAATCAGTGAGAGAAGAGAGCAGACTAGATCTATCTAGTGCTGAGAATGACAGACTGCTGCAAATCACAGATCGTCATTTTTGCACTAGGTCAACTGTAAATCACAAGTTGATCACATATTATGTGAACATCCTCACCTTGCACCTGAAATATCATAGATCTGAAACTTTTGTGATGCTGTAATTGACAATTTTCCATGTGGGGAATTTTCCGTGTGGTGAATTTTCCATGTGGGGAATTTTCCGTGTGGGGAATTTTCCGTGTGGGGAATTTTCCTGTGGGCATTTTTCCTGTGTGCATTTTTCATGTGGGCAATTTTCCTGTGTGCAATTTTCCTGTGTGCATTTTTCAGGAAACCCTTAGCGTCGAACCCTCCTGGAGGGGCACTTGACAGTCCCATTTTCTGGGTAAGGAGAGTAGCTGGAGTCAATAACAAGGGTTCCTCAGGGTCACTAGGAACTGGAACCAGGGTTCTAGCGTTGATTATAGCTGCAGCTTCTGCCATGAAGGTCATTAGGCTTTTGTGGGTAAGCCTCGCTGCTGCCTCTTGAAGAAGAGTGGAGTCAAAAATTCTCTGTACTAGACCAATTATTCATTCCCAAGATCCTCCCATATGCAAAGAGTGAGGTGGGTTGAATGACCATGTGCAACTTTGGTCACTGAGGTACCTCTCAAGAGTCTTATAGTCTAGATTTGAAGGCATTCCTAATTCTTTTGCTGCACCGACGAAGTTAGTACCTTGGTCTGAACGTATATGCTTGATAGGACCATGGATGGCAATGAAACGTCTTAAGTAGTGTTGAGCATTCCGATACTGCAAGTATCGGGTATTGGCCGATATTTACTGTATCGGAATTCCGATACCGAGTTCCGATATTTTTGCAATATCGGAAATCGGAATCGGAAGTGTGCGGTGCATATGGTTCCCAGGGTTTGGAGGAGAGGAGACTCTCCTTCAGGCCCTGGGATCCATATTCATGTAAAAAATAAATAATACAAATAAAAAATATTGATATACTCACCCCTCCGGCGGACCCTGGACCTTAGCCTCCGTTCCTAAGAATGAGTGAGTGTAGGGCCTGCGATGACGTCGCGGCTTGTGATTGGTCGCGTGAGCGGTCACATGAGCGGTCACGCGACCAATCACAAGCCGCGACGTCATCGAAGGTCCTTCACTCTGCATTCTTAGGGAATGGAGGCAGACGCTTGGACGGTGAGAGCCGGGGCCGTCAGAAGGGTGAGTATATCAATATTTTTTATTTTTATTCTTTACTTTATACATGAATATGGATCCCAGGGCCTGAAGGAGAGTTTCCTCTCCTTCAGACCCTGGAAACCATTCCGATATTTTGTGTCCCATTGATATGCATTGGTATCGGGTATCGGTATCGGCGATATCCGATACTTTTTGGGTATCGGCCGATCCAATCCGATACCAATACCTTTGCATATCGGAAGGTATTGCTCAACACTAGTCTTAAGACATTGATGAAGCTTGACGTTTCAAGGGACTCAATGACCTCTACTTCTCTGTGGACAGCTCTGATTGACATGCAAGTGAACATGAAGGCCCAACATTTACTATTGGCTTGGCCGCCTCTCGTACGACGTGTAACAACTGACCAAGGCCCAAACACATCAAGACCAATGCTGGTAAGGGGAGAGTTTGGGCTGAGTCTATCTGCTGGTAGGTCAGCCATCTTTTGGGTTTCAGTTGAACCATGAAGCTTACGACAGGTAATACATTTGTAGATTACACTACTGATGAGTTTCTTTGCACCGACAATACACATGGCAGCAGTTCTGATGGCTCCTTCTGTAAATAGTCTTCCTTGGTGCTTGACCAGATTGTGGTAGTGTTGTACGATTAGGTAGGCAACATGACATTTTCCGGGAAGTATAAGAGGGAATTTCTCCACAAACTCCATTTCAGCTTATTTGAGTCAGCATCCTACTCTCAGTAGGCCGCTGTTGTCGATGAATGGGTCGAGCTTTCTCAATACACTGCTCACTGGTAATGGAGCTTTGTTAACAAGACATTGGATTTCTGCAAAGTAGGTATCTCTTTGAACACTGAGGATGATGTGATTTCTAGAGAATTCTAAGTCAGAAGTAGCATAGGTATTTTTACAGAGATGCCAACCTTTACATTTTTCTGTGCCACAAGTTCTGGTGGTCCTGAATGAGCAAGCTATATGGGTCAGGGAGGTAATGGCTTGAATAAGTGACTTCCAACTTGAGAATCTTTCGAACCTGCAAGATCCAAGCTGGATAACAGAGGTCATTGTATGAAGTGTAGACACCCGAGGGTGTCTACTAGATCAAAGGTGTCTGTAAAATGTTCCTCAATGTACAATAGTTTTGGACCTGAGAGCCATGTTGTGCTTCCTAGTCGGTGCCTTCACACGTTTTTAATGAGTAGAGAGTGCTTGGCCCTTTGATGTTGAATAGGTCAAAGAATGTTGATCTAGCCAAGGATAGATTACTTTGATCATCCAAGATAGCAAACAGTCTTACAGCTTGGTCTCTATGGCCTTTTGGGTACACTCTGATGTGCATATTTTTGAACAGGGCCTACTGTCTATTGTCCCTTTGCAGACTTCTGTACATTGTGAAGTGATCTCTGGCATAGCTGTATCAGTGTTCCTTTCCTCCCCGCCATGCTCACTGTCAGCTGGCGTGTTTTATGTACTCCATGGAGCTTGGCCAGGGTGTAGTGCAGTGTTATGATCTGCGGTGCCATATTCTGTGCATTTTACACTAACCTTGCAATCCTTGGTGAGATGAGTTGTGGAGGAGCAACACTTGTAGCAGATACGGTTTTCTTTCAGGAAGCTTCTGAGATCTGGCATAGATTTTCCACTGAAGGCTCTGCATTTCAGGAGAGGATGAGGCTTCTGATGAAGTGGGCACTGCTTGTCAGAGTCCTGCACCTTTGTCTCTGATTGGGAGCTGCCAACAGACCTGTAGTTAGAACCTGGAGAAACATAAGTCTTGTGTACTGCCACAGATGTTCTGCGTGGATTTTCAGGCGGTGAAAGTGTGGCATATGGTTTTGCAAAGTCAAAGCTGGGATTGTTTCTAATTCTCGCTTTTTTGTGTATAAAGTCTACAAAAAGAGAGAAGGGAGGGAATGGAACACTGTGTTTGTATTTGTACGTGGAACCATGTGTGAGCCACCTCTCCTGTAGATTATAGGGCAACTTTTGGACTATAGGGTTAACACCTCTGGCTGTGTCAAGGAATGCAAGTCCCTGTAGGCCGTCTTCGTATTTAGCAAATTGGACTACCATTAGCAGTTCGCTTAATTTTCTAGGTTTCTGGAGACCTTTGTTAGATATTTTAGGAAAGTTATATATTCTTTTGAACAAGGCTCTTTCTATTACCTCTACTGAGCCGTAACACTCATCCAGCCTCTTCCAGATCTCTTTGAGGCCAGTCTCAGGGCGGTTTATATTAATGTCTCTGATCCTCACTGCGTGTTTGACTGACTCTTCTCCCAGGTATTTGACTAAGAGGTTTATCTCTTCCCTTTGTTGTAGCTCCAATTCTCTAGTGACATTTTGGAAGGAAGCTTTCCAAGCCTGTAACCTTCAGCTTGTTCAGTTAATTTCATGAGTCCCTTGCAACCAGTTCACGTCGTGTGAAGAACTTAGCAAATTCTGTTGTGAACCAGTTGTCAGCAGAGTATACTGGTGATTGGGTGCCCTGATAGTGATGTGAGGTGCGTTCGTACCTGTTAGTGTCCTTAGGGTGGCGCCAGCCGGTGTTGTATTGCTTCGGTCTGACGTACGGTGTGTCAGCAGGGTAATCTATGTTGGTTACCTGGTGAGGGGCAAGGTAGTCATTAGCAGAGTTGTTTTGCCCTACGTTTTCAAGTTTGTTTCTGTCCTGGAGCTGAGCCTCATGACGACTCTCGCTCGCTTCGCTGGAGACATCGTATTCTTGTTTTGGTACTGGTTCAGGGTTATAGTTTGAATCAGGAAGTTCATTTACATACTGAAATGTGCGTTGTGGTGAGTCTTGCAGTGGAAACTCCAGACTTGACATACTACTTCAGCTATGTAGCTTGGGGTTTTGCTCTGCTTCTAGCGATTCTGCTTCGGCAAGGGCTGCCACAGCTTCCCTTTTTGCTGCTAGGATTTCTAAGCTTGGCTTGGCTCTCTCATCATCTATGCGTGCTTTCTCTAACTTAAACCACATCTCTTGGTCAGTAAAGCTCGCTCGCACTTTTGCGGCTTCAGCATTTGTGTGGGCAATGGCGACCGCGCTGCTGATGGCTGTTGTCTTTGAGGAGATGGAAGTAACAGATCTTGTCCTGTGTGATTTGTGAGACATGGTGTCTTGGGAAAGTGCTTGGCTGTGCAGAGATTGCTGTAGCTGTATTTAGTCTTCGTGTAGCCGGTGACTTGAATCCCACTGGTTGGATGGCTGCCATTTCACTGTTCTGTCCTCACTAAATGAGGCACGCTCATATGTAGCTATACAGGCAGCTAAACTGCTATACCGGAGTCCAATAAGGAAACTGTGGTTGAGTCTGTGCTTTTATCGAACATAGTAGCATATTGGTGCGGTGAAACGGCAATGCAATCACAAGAGGGATAAAGTGAAGGCGTCTTTCCTTGAAAGCAGAATAAGGAAATGGAATAAAATAAAGGGAGATGGAGTCTGGGCTACCATAATGCATTGCAAAAGGGGGAGGAGAATAAGACATAAAAAATAGAAAAAACAAAAAATAGGACTGTGAACATGACTCTGACCGCTAGAGAGAGCCAAAACACTACAGACAAATAAAGATATGAATATATGAGTTCCTGTATATCCATACTACTGAGAAAACTGCAAATTATGCAAACAGATAATCAGAGATAACAAATTACATGGCGGAAACAGAACAGATGGTGACTGATTACTTTAAGAACTCAGAAATTGAGATAGTTTAATACTATAGGGGGTTTTCTAGACTGTGCCAGTCAGGTACCTGAACTTGGGAGTGCCAGAGATGCACCTGGAGCAGGGTTAAGACTTGTTTTTATTGTTTGTTTGTTTTTTTGTCCCTCCAAACCACACATAAACATGTCCTTTTTTCAGCAGCACGTATAACAAGGGCCAATACAAATCTATATGTCTGTGAATAACACATACAGCACACGGATGGAATCTATGTTTCTTTCGTGTGCTGTGCATATTTAACATTGCAGAGTATAGGAGATTCATTGTAATTTTTTTATTGATCTATCCATGAAAAGCACTAATGACACACTGATTGTAAAAATGGACACAAGGATGACACACAAATGGAAAACACTGACGGCACCAATACCATTTATTCACGAATGTGTTTAATATAATGCTCATCATTCTCCTCTGCTCGCCGGCAGCCGACAGCACTTCAGAATGCACATTCAAAATCCATAGGACCCAATAGGAAAATGTATACAAGAAAATCAAGAAGAACAGCATCCAATCCGGGTGAAAAAGCAAAACTACCTTTTTATTTTGCCATAATGTGATGTTTCGACCAATTGTAGGCCTTTTTAATGTGCATGTACATGTGTTCATGTCTCCGGTACTTGTGAAAACTGTCACCAGGCCTTAAGGTGGTGTAAAAGAGTGTTTTGGTACTCCAGCATTTGAGGGTCTCTTTCCATGGTGGGAAGCATCTGGCAAAATTTGATCTTATAACATGGATCTAATAGAGTGGCAACCCAGTAGTCAAGACTATTTAGAATCATAACTATATGGGAATCATGCTTCAGAAGACACTCATATGTTGGCCATGAGGTCCAAGCCCATGATATGTTGGTGGCTTTGTAACACTGATGCTTGTTTACTCTGTCATCCCCTGCCAACTATGAACAACAGAAAGGGGATGATTATCCTCTTCATCTACTGACAGTTGCTCGCCATTCACCTTTTCCTCCTCCATTTGTTCCTCGGTTCTTGCACCTTCACTAACAGTTTGCCTGTTATCACCAGCCCCCTTCAATCGCAGTAATACATCCTCCTTTTTCACCCGCCTGTGTGATGACTGGAACTTAGAGACAATGTTATCCCTTCTGCATCCTCCTCTGCTTCCTCCTCTTCCTATGGGACTACCATCTTCTCTTGCAGGCTATACAAAGTCTGCTCCAGCATATAGATGACCGGAATAGTGATGCTGATGATGGCATCATCAGCACTAATCATCATAGTAGCCATTTTGAAACTGTGCAGAAGGATGCAGAGGTCCTTATTCTGTGCCCATGCTGTAAACGTGATATGCGCCACGTCCATACTGCATTGTCACAGTCTATATGACATGACATACTGCAGCTCACCCAAGCCAGGATAGTGGTGGAGAAAATGCCATACCACCAAGTTGAGGACGTGAGCCATGCAAGGCACGTGTTTGAGCTTGCCTTGCCGTTGGGCTCCCTCCAGGTTCGCACCATAATAGGACACAGCCTTCACTGGATGCAGGTTCAGCTGGACAGCCATTGGTCAAACTCGGCCTAGAGAGCTGTCCATAACTCTTTAGCTGGATGACTGTGATCTCCAAGGCACATCAATTTTAACTCTGCCTGATTGCAGTATGCAGTGGCTGTGCAGTATGGAGGTGTTGGGGATTTGCTCTGCACTGTTGGAACACGTGTCTCTTTAAGGAGGATGAAGAGAGTGCAAGAGGAGGCCATAGAAGAGGTAGAGAAGGAGGCAGAAGCCGTGGAGGAAGTGTGAAATACAGAAGTTTACCCTGCAAGCCTTGGGAATTCCAAGACTTGTGAATCAGCACCTTCCCCCACAGCCAACAAAGTCAACCACTGCCCAGTCAAAGAGATGTAACGCCCTAGGCCATGTTTACTCATCCAGGTGTCTGTAGTGAAATGCACCCTGGCAGACCTAGATTTAATCAAGGAATGGGTGATGTTGTCTGCAAAATGCTGGTGTAGCGCAAACACTGTTTTCTTAGAAAAGTAATGGCAAATGGGCAACTAGCACTGTGGGACTGTAATGGTCATTAGCTTTCGGAAACCGTCTGTATCTACCAGGTGGAAATGCAGCATTTCCGTGGCTAACAGATTGGAGTTCAACCTCTTACCTTTGTCATGTGTAGGAGGAAACTATCTTTTATTTGACCACAACTGCTGGACCGTGAGCTGGCTGTACTGCAGAGAGAGGGCGGAGTACGGTGAACCGGACAAACTGCTGGACCATGAGGGAAGTGCAGCTGGAGATGTTTTGGTGGATTGAGAAAGTTGTGGTGTGCTTGTACTTCAAGATCGGTCAAAAACAGCAGGCATGTCTGCTTCTGTTAATTCTGATGGCGGACTTTCAGTCAGCGTAACTGGAGAGGGTAAAGAATCTGAGGTTCTGCAGTCAGAGACCTGCGTCTCAAAGACCTGCGTCTCAATATTTAGCAGATGCGATTGATGGGACGGCTGATGGTTGTTGAGGTCCGCTGGTTTGCATTTTAGCACAGTGGAAGTCCCAGATTAACGCATGTTGATTGCACATGTGAAGATTCATACATGTAGTAATCAAATTATTGCACTTTTCCCCTCTACTCAGTTTTCTTTTGCAAAGTTGGCAGATTACGTAAGTTGGCTCATCTTTTGGGTGTCAAAAAAGGCCCAGGCTAAGCAACTCTTGCTACCCCTACAAGCTCACAAAAAACCTTATAGTCAATACCAAAATGGAGTCCTAGAACAAAAAAGAAACCAAAAACACAAGGACCCCTAAAATATAACTTTTAATAAATAAAGCTAAAAACTTTGTTCCAGATTTGAAGACATTAATCACAAATATATATACATAAAACCACAGGGATGAAAATATATAATCAAAATTAACTGACCCTATAAGGTACCCTAGTGCTGTTAGCTACCTGTCAGCGGAGGTTGGCACCCTAAGTTTCTGCGGTTGGCACCCCCACTCAGCGACGGCTGGCCCTGGTAGCCCTAGATACTCCCTGTGGTCCCTAATAGGTTGTATATCAATAATTCAGTCGCCCAAAAATAATGAAATTATTATAAAAAATCAGCAAATATAGTGAAAAAAATAGAAAAAACTCAGAAGAAAAAGCTAAACAAAAAAACAAAAAAGTTTTTCTTATAAATATATAGCCAAAGGCTAAAACCCTGGATAGGGTGATATTTGCAATCCAGCTACTTTTGGGCAACAGGCAAAAGAACAATATCTCATATATGGATCACCCTGAATGACTTATATTACAACAACAATATCAAAATCAGCTCTATGAGCACACATACAAAAAAGGCTCCAGTAATGGAGTGATCCCTCATAGAAAGCGTCACAATAGGTTAATGGCCCAAAAAAGAAAATAATATAAAAAATAAACAAAAGGATAGAAAAAAACCAGAAAAACGAAAACAATCAAAATCAGCAAAAAAACAAAATCATTTTTTAGCCACAGGCTGAGACCCTAAATAGGGTAGTCATATAAATACAACCACTTTCTGGGTAACAGAAACTAATGTCCTTGTTCATCCACAATTGCTCAATAATGAAGGGCCACTCTAACGGATTCAAAAGACATACAAGATGGAAGAATCCGTCCCACAACTCTCAGAGTGATAGCCCCAAAACTTATCTCACTTGTTGATTGGTAACATTCCATTTTAGTAAGTCAATCATAATACAGCGCTTATTACTCATCTGATTTCCCGATGTTCCAGTAATAGCGCTGAAGGCATCCTTTTAGCCATCTAAGAAAACCTCCAATCGAGACGTCATCTCAAGTAATACCCGACGCGTTTCCCCCCTGTGGGAATATAAGGGGTTCATCAGGGGGTATTGACCATCCAAGAAATGAGAAGGTATAGTGCCACACAGCCATCCACCATAAATAGCCGGCTTCCTTACCGCGTGGAAATAGTCTCCACCCATCGGCGTGTACCCATCGTGCATTTCGCTGGCCCACATCTGCGCTCCAGCTCACAAAGATGATGTGTCTCACCACAAGGTGTACGACCGAAGACAGCGCATGCGTCACATGGACCGCAAATGCGCTCAAGATGACATACCTCAAAACGAGGATCCGAAAACAGCGCATGCGCTACAAGGACCGCAAATGCGCTCCAAATAGCCAAGGGAACGGGTAATAGCCCCGCCCCTATGGCTTCAGTGCCGTAAAACTATCGATATGAAACATAACACGGACCGTACATATTAGGACACCATAGACACACGGACGCACATATCCAAAGGGCTACCAAACGCTCATACGGTGGAGGCACCGGGTAAGGGGGTCTATTGAACTTAATAAATGCCCCATTATAGGTAAGCATATTTACAAAATAAAATAAAGGAGCCCAATCAGCATTATAATTTAATAATGTCAAATCTAAATAGAGACCCCAAAGCCAATGCCATATGATATGTGGACTGGAGAGACACTGAAAATCCAGTTTTCCACCAGCATGAAAAAACACAAACTAGGAACGACAATAACATATAATGGAACCACATATTTATCTTAAGGATAACAATATATCCAGGCAGGATATGTAATGTAAGTCATTCAGGGAGATCCATATATGAGATATTGTTCTCTTGCCTGTTGCCCAAAAGTAGCTGGATTGCAAATATCACCCTATCCAGGGTTTTAGCCTTTGGCTATATATTTATAAGAACAACTTTTTTGTTTTTTTGTTTAGTTTTTTCTTCTGAGTTTTTTCTATTTTTTTCACTATTTTGCTGATTTTTTATAATAATTTCATTCTTTTTGGGTGACTGAATTATTGATATACGACCTATTAGGGACCACAGGGAGTATCTAGGGCTACCAGGGCCAGTCGTCGCTGAGTGGGGGCGCCAACCGCAGAAACTTAGGGTGCCAACTTCCGCTGACAGGTAGCTAACAGCACTAGGGTACCTTATAGGGTCAGTTAATTTTGATTATATATTTTCATCCCTGTGGTTTTATGTAGACACCCCTACAAGCTGCAGACCCGAGGACACTACTGGTCACAGCTAAAGTTGGTGCTGAGCATGCATTGCTTGTTGTGGCTGCATCACTACATGGGAGGTGCAAAGTAACCTCATCTTCCTACTCATATGACCTACTCAGCTGTGTACCTTTTTGTTCATGCCAACTGGGATTCATCATCTCATCATCATCCTCTGTGCTATCACATTCCTTGCCCTTGGAGTCACCCTCCTACTCTTCCTGCCCTGACAGCACAGTACATTCGGCATTAGCCTCAGATATCTGAGTTTCATTAGGATCACCTCCCCACTCCCCAGGGATTTAACATCTGGTATGAGGGTCAGGATGCTGTTCAAACCTTACTTTGCCCTGCCCCGGATCCAAGCTAAAAAAAATGTGTGCATCGGTGCCAATGTCCTCCTCTTCACTATATGAAACTTTTGAGTACAATTCTGATGACCATTGCATAGAATGTGTAAACAGCTCCTCAGACTCACCCATCTGTTGTTCCGTACAGTCAGTTGTACTGTTGGAGAGTTGCGACAAGTGGGAAATCAAGGGTACTTTTGGGTGCCACCTCTGTGGACTGTACTGGGTGTGATGTTGAGGTGGAGGAGGAGTAGAGGCCACTTAAATCTGCACTTGCTATCCATTTGAGCACATGCTCTTACTGGGCCTCATCAACAAGCCGTACCACTGTGCGTCTGCCAATGAAAGGGAGTGGAGTAGACCGTCCAGTAACAGAAGTTGTCAGTTGTCTTTGCATAGGATGTGATGTTGGTTCACTAGTGCTTTTATAAACATTACGACCTACTTCACATACACCTTGAACACCAAGCCTAATCTCCCTTCCACCACGGCCTCGCTTTTTCCCAGTCATGTTGCTCAGATGGTGTGGTAGGAGCACAGTATTAGCAACAAAAATTTAGATTATAAACTCTGCACTAGTAATGCAAACAGTTGAATTTCAGTGGCAGTAAATCACAAGGTGAAATATGGCATGCTGAAACACGTTAGTCATAGAAGAGAGAATTGTTTTGAGAATGGATGAGGCCAGTATGACAAAGAAAATATGCTCCAGACAATTTTAAAATTAGATCTCCCCTACTCTAGTATGTTAGTAACACAATAATTTTTGAGGGGCCTGTGAATGAGGTCTCTATGACAGACTACATGCTACAAACAATTTAAAAGTGAGATGTCCCCTACTGTATGATATTGGTAACAGAAAATGTTTGCAAGGGCCTTTGGATGAGGCCTCTATAACAGACTAGGTGCTACAATCAATTTGAAAGTGAGATGTCCCCTAATGTATGATGTTAGGAACAGAAACATTTTTTGGGGACTGTAGATGAGGCCTCTATAACATAGACTAGACACTGCAAACAATTTGAAAGTGAGATGTCACCTACTGTATGATGTTAGTAAGCAGAATTTTGGTGGGCCTGTGGATGAGGCCTCTAAAACAGACTAGATGTCACAAACAATTTGAAAGTGTGATGTCCCCTGATGTAGGTCGTTGGTAGCAGAAGAATTTTTGTGGGGCTTGTGGATGAGGCCTCTATAACATAGACCAAATGCTACAAATAGTTTGAAAGTGAGATTTCCCTTAATATATGATGTTAATAGCAGAAGAATTTGGGGGACCTGTGGGTGAGTCCTCTACAACACAGACGAGATCCTACAGACAATTTGAAAGTGAGATGTCCTTTACTGTATGATGTTAGTAACAGAAGAATTTTTGAGGGTCCTGTGGATGAGGCCTCTATAATATAGACTAGATGCTACAAACAATTAGAAATTGAGATGTTCCCTACTGTATGACATTAGCAACAGACTAAGTTTCAGGGGGTCTGTGGATGAGGCCTCTATAACAGACTAGATGCTATAAAAAAATTGAAAGTGAGATGTCCCTACTTTATGACATTAGCAACAGAAGATTTTTTTTGGGGGGGCCTGTTGATGAGCCCTCTATAACATAGACTAGATGCTACAAACAATTTGAAAGTGAGATGTTCCCTACTGTATGACATTAGAAACAGAAGATTTTTTTAGGGGCCTGTGGATGAGACCTCCATAACAAACTACAACCCCTGGCAAAAATTATGTAATCACCGGCCTTGGAGAATGTTCACCCTTTTGTTTAATTTTGTAGAAAAAAAGCAGATCACAGACATGGCACAAAACTAAAGTTATTTCAAATGGCAACTTTTTGGCTTTAAGAAATCAAGAAATCAAGAAAAGAAATCAAGAACAAAAAATGTGGTAGTCAGTATTGGTTACTTTTTTAACCAAGCATAGGGGAAAAATTATGGAGTCACTCAATTCTGAGGAAAAAATAATTGAATCGCCCTGTAAATTTTCATTCCAAAAACTAACACCTGCATCAAATTAGATCTGCTCATTAGTCTGTATCTAAAAAGGAGTGATCACACTTTGTAGAGCTGTTTGCAGCAAGTGGACTGACATGAATCATGGCTTTAACATGAGAGATGTCAATTGAAACAAAGGAGAAGATTATCAAACTCTTAAAAGAGGGTAAATCATCTTGCAATGTTGCCAAAGATGTTGGTTGCTCACAGTCAGCTGAGTCTAAAATCTGGACCAAATACAAACAATATGGGAAGGTTGTTAAAGGCAAGCATACTGGTAGACCAAAGAAGCCATCAAAGCGTCAAGACCAGATATGTCTCCAAAACAGGAAATGCATAACAAAACAAATGAGGAATGAATGGATGGAAACTGGAGTCAACGTTTGTGACCGAACTGTAAGAAACCGCCTAACGGAAATGGGATTTACATAAAGAAAAGCTAAATGAAAGCCGTCATTAACACCTAAACAGAAAAAAACAAGGTTGCAATGGGCTAAGGAAAAGCAATCGTGGACTGTAGATGACTGGATGAAAGTCATATTCAGTGATGAATCATAAATCTGCATTGGGCAAGGTGATGATGCTGGAACTTTTGTTTGGTGCCGTTTCAATGAGATTTATAAAGATGACTGCCTGAAGAGAACATGCAAATTTCCACATGCATGCATGCAAATTTCCACAGTCATTGATGATATAAGGCTGCATGTCAGGTAAAGGCACTGGGGAGATTGCTGTCATTACATCTTCAATAAATGCACAAATTTATGTTGATATTTGGGACACTTTTCTTAACTCATCAATTGAAAGGATGTTTGGGGATGACAAAATCATTTTTCAAGATGATAATACATCCTGCTGTAGAGCAAAAACTGTGAAAACACTCCCTGAAAAAGACACATATGGTCAATGCTATGGCCTGCAAATAATCCGGACCTCAATCCAATTGAAAATCTTTGGTGGAAGGAGAAGAAAATGGTCCATGACAAGGCTCCAAACTGCAAAGCTGATCTGGCAACAGCAATCAGAGAAAGTTGGAGCCAGATTGATGAAGAGTACTGTTTGACACTCATTAAGTCCATGCCTCAGAGACAGCAAGCTGCTATAAAAGCCAAAGGTGGTGCAACAAAATACTAGTGATGTGTTGGAGTATTTTTCTGTTTGCTTGTTTTTCATGATTCCATAATTTTTTTCCTCAGAGTTGAGTTACTCCATAATTTTTCCCCTATGCTTGGTTAAAAAAGTAACCATTACTGACTCCCACATTTTTTGTTTGTGATTTCTTTTAGTGTTTCTTAAAACCAGAAGGTTGCCATTTGATGTCATGTCAAACGCTGTTCAGACCAGACCAATGCGCTCATTGGTGTCGGCTAGATTTTATCTAGCTGGTCGGGGGTTAATTTACCTGGTGCTCAGATTGGAAGCTGGGCCATGCCCACTGCCTTTAAATAGTTCTCCTGAACATTGGGCGTCGCCGATTATAGCTTCTGTCTTGTGCGTGGTTATCTCGGTCTGGAGTGATGAGCTAAGTAGTTGGAGTATCGTTGCTGGTGGTGTATTTCCCCTTGTCTTATTTTCTCCTTCCCAGATTTGTATTTGTTTCGCCCTTTGCATTTATAGTGTATTCCTGAGTGACTGCGGCGTGGTGCTTATTTTTCCGTTATCCTTGTCTGTGCTAACTGTGGGTATTGGAGTGTGGTCTCTTCACTGGTGGGGGGGTGGTGGTTTCAGCCTAGGGTTGAAACAGGAGATAGGGCAAGGGTGGAGGCCCAGACATGCACACCATCAGTGTAAACTCTGGGAGAGGGTCAGTCAGGGTTTCCCTAGTCTGAGGGAAATCGCAGGGGCCCGGGTTATTAGTGCTTTCCTACCTAGGTCTCCCGTGACATTATAATCGGCCAACATTATTTCCATGGATCCCATGATTTCCATAACCCGCCAGTTGGAGGCGCTGTCCCTACAGGTCACTGAGTTTAGGGGGGCAGTGCAGCAACAGGGACTAGCAGTATCTAATGTGCAAGCCGGAGTTACAGGTAAAATTGCTGAGCCTAAGTTTCCTTTGCCTGAAAAGTTTGCTGGGGAACACAGTAAATTTGTTTCTTTTCGTGAAGCTTGCAAACTGTATTTCTGTATGCGCCCGATCTCCTCCGGTAATGAGGCTCAGCGTGTGGGCCTGGTGTTGTCATTATTAAGCGGGGATCCCCAAGCATGTGCGTTTTCTTTGCCGTCTGTTTCTGCTACATTTAACTTAGTGGAGTTTTTTTTCTGCTCTAGGACACATTTATGACGATCTGGACAGAATGGCTCTAGCAGAATCTAAGATACGCACTATTCGCCAGGTTGAGCGTGTTGCAGAGGATTACTGTTCTGAATTTCGCTGCTGGGAGGTCGACACACAGTGGAATGATCCCGTGCTGCGGAGTCACTTTATTCATGGAGTTTCTGATAGGGTTAAAAAAGCCCTCCTGATGTACGAGACTCCTGCTTCACTAGATTCTGCTATGAGTCTTGTTGTCCGCATTGATCGCCGTTTGCGTCAGGGGGATCATGAGACGCCACCTGTGGGAGAAGGTTTAGGTTCACGTGAGGTTGCTGCAGGTGAGCCCACGGAACCTATGCAAATCGCAGGGGTATCACATGTTAAGCATCGAGCTCCTGTACTCAGGAAGCAGGGAGCCTGTTTTTACTGCGGAAAAACTGGTCATTTTATTAATATCTGTCCTCTGCTGTCAAAGAAAAATGCAATGGCGGAAAACTTCTAAGCTCAGAGGGTGTGGAGGAGTCCAATCTGAGCTTATGTATATCCTCCATGATGGTTTCTCAGTGCATGCTCCCTGCCAAAGTTGTTGTCGCTGGCAGAGAGCTGCCAATCACTGTTTTTGTGGATAGTGGTTCTGCCACAAATCTCATTGATGAGGAGTTTGCGCGCACTGCTGGTTTTAGGATCGAAAAACTGCCTCATCCTATCCGCGTGGTCACCATCAATTCTGCTCCTCTCCCACAGGGGGAGATTACTGAGTTTGTGGCTGAGGTTAAACTCCACATTGGGGTTCTTCATTTCAAGCAGGTTACATGTAAGGTGTTGTGAATTCTGCTCTTGTGCTCCCTCCGGTGCTTGTAAGTGGTAGCGCTGCTGTCTCTGAATCGCAGCATTTATCAGGTGTGTTCACTTTTTGCAATTTTGACTGGGCTATTTAGTCTTGCTTCACCCTTTAGTGAGTGCCAGTTGTCCATTGTTCCTGGAGGATTCACATCCCTGCCTGGTCTCTTCTGCTTTGCAGTTCATTTCAACAAAGATAAGGTCTGGCCTTGATTTTTGCTGTCCACATGCTGTGGCCTTATTGTTCAGTTCTTTTCCATGTTTTTGTCTTGTCCAGCTTGGTCTGTATAAGGATTTGTTTAGCCAAGCTGGTATCTCTGGAGATGCAGATATACCCTCCATATCTTTAGTTAGCTGTGGAGATTTTGTATTTTCTGTGGTGGATATTTTCTAGTGTTTTAATACTGACCGCATAGTACTCTGTCCTATCCTTTCTATTTAGCTAGAAGTGGCCTCCTTTGCTAAATTCTCATTTCAGTCTGTGTATGTTTTTTCCCTCTCCACTCACAGTCAATATTTTTGGGGGGCTATCTATCCTTTGGGGATTTTCTCTGAGGCAATATAGTTTTCCCTTTTCTATCTCTAGGGGTAATTAGTCCACTGGCTCTGTCGAGATGTCTAGGGAGCGCTAGGTACATTCCACGGCTACTTCTAGTTGCGGTGTTAAGTTCAGGGTCTGCGGTCAGTACAGGTACCACCTTCTCCAGAGTATGTCTCATGCTGCTCTTAGGCCACCAGATCATAACAGTACAACTGGCCAACAATGAGTTAACCGCATCTCAGAAGAAGGGAAAGAAAGTGCTGAGCCATTTTTTTTTCTGTAGTCTGTTGTGTTTTTTTTTTTTTTCTTCCCTCTTTACCTCTGGGTGGCTCAGGAGTTCGGCGCTGGTATGGATGTTCAGGGATTGGCTTCTCGTGTGGATCAACTTGCTGCTAGAGTACAGGGTATTTCCGATTATATTGTTCAGACTCTGGTTTTAGAGCCTAGAATTCCAACTCCTGATTTGTTTTTTGGGGATAGGTCCAAATTTCTGAGCTTTAAAAATAACTGTAAACTGTTTTTTTGCTCTGAAACCCCGTTCCTCTGGTGATCCCATCCAGCAGGTTAAAATTGTTATATCTCTGCTGCGTAGTGACCCCCAGGATTGGGCATTTGCCCTGGAACCTGGGAATCTGGCGTTGCTTGATGTGGACACCTTTTTTCAGGCGCTTGGGTTATTGTATGACAAACCTAATTCAGTGGATCATGCTGAGAAGACCTTGTTGGCCCTGTCTCAGGGTCAAGAAGTGGCAGAATCATATTGCCAGAAGTTTAGAAAATGGTCTGTACTGACTAAATGGAATGAGGATGCCTTGGCGGCAATCTTCAAAAAGGGTCTTTCTGAATCCGTTAAAGATGTTATGGTGGGGTTCTCCACGCCTGCTGGTCTGAGTGATTCTATGTCTCTGGTCATTCAGATTGATCGGCGCTTGCGCGAGCGCAGAGTTGTGCACACTATGGCATTGTCTTCCGAGCGGAGTCCTGAGCCTATGCAGTGTGATAGGATTGTGTCTAGAGCTGAACGACAAGGATTCAGACGTCAGAATAGGTTGTGTTTTTACTGCGGCGATTCTGCTCATGTTATTTCTGATTGCCCTAAGCGTACCAAGAGAATCGCTAGTTCTGTTACCATCAGTACTATACAACCTAAATTTCTGTTATCTGTGACCCTGATCTGCTCATTATCATCATTTTCTGTCAAGGCATTTGTGGATTCAGGCGCCGCTCTAAACTTAATGGACTTAGAATTTGCCAGACGTTGTGGTTTCCCCTTGCAGCCTTTGCAGAGTCCTATTCCTTTGAGGGGCATTGATGCTACACCGTTGGCTAAAAATAAACCTCAGTTTTTGACACAGCTGACCATGTGCATGGCGCCAGCCCATCAGGAAGATTGTCGTTTTCTGGTGTTGCATAATTTGCATGATGCTATTGTGCTGGGTTTCCCATGGTTACAGGTGCATAATCCGGTATTAGATTGGAAATCTATGTCTGTGACTAGTTGGGGTTGTCAGGGGGTTCATGGTGACGTTCCTTTGATGTCAATTGCCTCCTCCCCCTCTTCTGAAATTCCTGAGTTTTTGTCAGATTTCCAGGATGTATTCAATGAGCCCAAGTCCAGTTCCCTTCCACCGCATAGGGACTGTGATTGTGCTATTGACTTGATTCCAGGCTGTAAGTTCCCTAAGCGCCGACTTTTTTAACCTGTCTCTGCCAGAACATACCACCATGCGGAGCTATGTTAAGGAGTCCTTGGAGAAGGGGCATATTCGGCCATCTTCTTCACCATTGGGAGCAGGGGGTTTTTTTGTTGCCAAAAAAGATGGCTCCTTGAGACCCTGTATTGATTATCGCCTCTTGAATAAGATCACGGTCAAATTCCAATACCCTTTGCCTTTGCTTTCTGATCTGTTTGCTAGGATTAAGGGGGCTAGTTGGTTTACTAAGATTGACCTTCGAGGGGCATATAATCTTGTTCGTATTAAGCAGGGTGACGAATGGAAAACTGCGTTTAATACGCCCGAAGGCCATTTTGAATACCTTGTGATGCCATTCGGACTCTCTAATGCTCCATCTGTGTTTCAGTCCTTCATGCATGATATATTTCGGAATAATCTTGATAAATTCATGATTGTATATTTGGATGATATTTTGATTTTTTCAGATGATTGGGAGTCTCATGTGAAACAAGTCAGGATGGTATTTCAGATCCTTCGTGATAATGCCTTGTTTGTGAAGGGGTCTAAGTGCATCTTTGGAGTACAGAAGATTTCTTTTTTGGGCTTAATTTTTTCTTCCTCATCTATAGAAATGGATCCGGTTAAGGTTCAGGCCATTCATGATTGGATCCAGCCCACATCCGTGAAGAGCCTTCAGAAATTTTTGGGCTTTGCTAATTTTTATCGCCGTTTCATTGCCAACTTCTGCAGTGTGGTTAAACCCCTGATCAATTTGACGAAGAAAGGCGCTGATGTGACGAATTGGTCCTCTGCGGCTGTTTCTGCCTTTCAGGAGCTTAAATGCCGATTTACTTCTGCCCCTGTGTTGCATCAGTGAGATGTTTCTCTTCCTTTTCAGGTTGAGGTTGACGCTTCTGAAATTGGGGCAGGGGCCGTTTTGTCTCAGAGGAATTCTGATGGTTCCTTGATGAAACCGTGTGCCTTCTTTTCTCGAAAGTTTTCGCCTGCGGAACGCAATTATGATGTCGGCAATCGTGAGTTGTTGGCTATGAAGTGGGAATTTGAGGAGTGGTGACATTGGCTTGAGGGGGCCAAGCACCGTATTGTGGTCTTGACCGATCATAAGAATCTGATTTATCTCGAGTCTGTCAAACGGCTGAATCCTAGACAGGCCCGATGGTCCCTGTTTTTCTCCCATTTTGATTTTGTGGTCTCGTATCTTCCAGGTTCTAAGAATGTTAAGGCTGATGCCCTCTCTAGGAGCTTTTTGCCTGATTCTCCTGGGGTCCTTGAGCCGGTCAGTATTCTGAAGGAAGGGGTGATTCTTTCTGCCATCTCCCCTGATTTACGACGGGTTCTTCAGGAATTTCAGGCTGATAATCCTGACCACTGTCCAGTGGGGAAATTGTTTGTTCCTGACAGATGGACCAGTAAAGTGATTTCGGAGGTTCATTGTTCTGTGTTAGCTGGTCATCCTGGGATTTTTGGCACCAGAGATTTGGTTGGTAGGTCCTTTTGGTGGCCTTCTTTGTCACGGGATGTGCGTTCTTTTGTGCAGTCCTGTGGGACTTGTGCGCGGGCCAAGCCTTGCTGTTCCCGCACTAGTGGGTTGCTTTTGCCTTTGCCGGTCCCTGAGAGGCCTTGGACGCATATTTCTATGGATTTTATTTCGGATCTTCCGGTTTCCCAGAGGATGTCAGTTATCTGGGTGGTTTGTGACTGGTTTTCTAAGATGGTTCATTTGGTACCTTTGCCTAAGTTGCCTTCCTCTTCTGATTTGTTTCCGTTGTTTTTTCAGCATGTGGTTCGTTTGCATGGCATTCCGGAGAATATTGTGTCCGATAGAGGTTCCCAGTTTGTTTCTAGGTTTTGGCGGGCCTTTTGTGCTAGGCTGGGCATTGGTTTGTCTTTTTCTTCCGCATTTCATCCTCAGACAAATGGCCAAACCGAACGAATTAATCAGACTTTGGAAGCTTATTTGAGATGCTTTGTGTCTGCTGATCAGGATGATTGGGTGGCTTTCTTGCCATTGGCCGAGTTTGCCCTTAATAATCGGGCTAGTTCTGCTACCTTGGTTTCACCCTTCTTTTGTAACTCTGGTTTTCATCCTCGTTTTTCTTCGGGGCAGGTTGAGCCTTCTGATTGTCCTGGGGTGGACTCTGTGGTTGACAGGTTGCAGCAAATTTGGGCTTATGTTGTTGACAATTTGGTGTTGTCTCAGGAGGGGGCTCAGCGTTTTGCTAACCTTCGTCGGTGTGTTGGTTCCCGGCTTCGGGTTGGGGATTTGGTCTGGTTGTCTTCCCGTCATGTCCCTATGAAGGTTTCTTCCCCTAAGTTTAAGCCTCGGTTTATTGGCCCTTATAGGATTTCTGAGATTATCAATCCAGTGTCTTTTCGTTTGGCCCCTCCAGCCTCTTTTTCCATCCATAATGTTTTTCATAGATCTTTGTTGCGGAAATATGTTGTGCCCGTTGTTCCCTCTGTTGATCCTCCTGCCCTGGCGTTGATTGATGGAGAGTTGGAGTATGTGGTTGAGAAGATTTTGGATTCTCGTTTTTCGAGGCGGAAGCTTCAGTATCTTGTCAAATGGATGGGTTATGGCCAGGTGGATAATTCTTGGGTTGTTGCCTCCGATGTTCATGCTGATGATTTGGTTTGTGCCTTTCATTTGGCTCGTCCGGATCGGCCTGGGGGCTCTGGTGAGGGTTCGGTGACCCCTCCTCAAGGGGGGGGTACTGTTGTGAATTCTGCTCTTGGGCTCCCTCCGGTAGTTGTAAGTGGTAGTGCTGCTGTCTCTGAATCGCAGCATTTATCAGGTGTGTTCACTTTTTGCAATTTTGACTGGGCTATTTAGTCTTGCTTCACCCTTTAGTGAGTGCCAGTTGTCCATTGTTCCTGGAGGATTCACATCCCTGCCTGGTCTCTTCTGCTTTGCAGTTCATTTCAACAAAGATAAGGTCTGGCCTTGATTTTTGCTGTCCACATGCTGTGGCCTTATTGTTCAGTTCTTTTCCATGTTTTTGTCTTGTCCAGCTTGGTCTGTATAAGGATTTGTTTAGCCAAGCTGGTATCTCTGGAGATGCAGATATACCCTCCATATCTTTAGTTAGCTGTTGAGATTTTTTATTTTCTGTGGTGGATATTTTCTAGTGTTTTAATACTGACCGCATAGTACTCTGTCCTATCCTTTCTATTTAGCTAGAAGTGGCCTCCTTTGCTAAATTCTCATTTCAGTCTGTGTATGTTTTTTCCCTCTCCACTCACAGTTAATATTTGTGGGGGGCTGTCTATCCTTTGGGGATTTTCTCTGAGGCAAGATAGTTTTCCCTTTTCTATCTCTAGGGGTAATTAGTCCACCGGCTGTGTCGAGATATCTAGGGAGCGCTAGGTACATTCCACGGCTACTTCTAGTTGCGGTGTTAAGTTCAGGGTCTGCGGTCAGTACAGGTACCACCTTCTCCAGAGTACATCTCATGCTGCTCTTAGGCCACCATATCATAACAGTAAGGTGCTCAAGAGTCTTCCGGCACAATTGGTTCTGGGTTTTCCATGTTTGTCTACACACAACCCGGTTATTGACTGGAAAATTCAGGACATAATTCAGTGGAGTGATTTCTGTCAGGAGAATTTCTTGGCCACATGTGTTTCTGCTGTGACTTCAAGCGTTCCTGAGTCACTTCTGGATTTTGTGGATGTGTCCTCTGAGAAGGGTTGTTCAGAGTTGCCACCACATCGCTCCTATGACTGTACTATCAGGTTTAAACCAGGGGCCAAATTGCCTAAATCAAGGATGTTTAACATCTCCGGTCCGGAGAGACAAGCGCTAAAGGATTACATTGCTGAAAGTTTGAGCAAAGGGCACATCAGGCCTTCATCCTCACCAGTGGCAGCAGGGTTCTTCTTCGTTAAGAAGAAAGATGGTGGACTACGGCCATGTCTGGATTTCAGGGAGTTAAACCAGATTACGGTTCGTGATCCATACCCTATGCCATTGATACCGGATTTGTTCAACCAGGTGGCAGGTGCTAAGTGGTTTACCAAGCTTGACCTCAGGGGGGCGTACAACCTCATAAGAGTCCATCAAGGTGATGAGTGGAAGATGGCTTTTAATACCCCTGAGGGTCATTTTGAAAATTTGGTGATGCCATTTGGGTTGACAAACGCACCTGCAGTGTTTCAACATTTCATAAATGATGTGTTGTCGCATGTTTTGGGGAAATTCGTTATTGTGTTCCTAGATGACATCCTCATATATTCTTGCGACCGTGATACTCATTTAGATCATGTCAGGCAGGTGTGCTATATGCAAAACTGGAGAAATGTGTATTTTCGGTACAGGAGTTGCCTTTCTTGGGTTATATTGTGTCTGCTTCTGGTTTTAAAATGGATGCCGCTAAGGTGCAAGCGGTGTTGCATTGGGAACGGCCTGATAACCTAAAAGCACTTCAGCGGTTCCTTGGGTTTTCTAACTACTATAGGAAGTTCATCAAGGATTTTTCTATCATTGCTAAACCGCTAACTGACATGACTAAAAAGGGTACCAATTTCTCCGTTTGGCCTGAGGCTGCTGTGTGCGCATTTGAATCTCTTAGAAACAGGTTTATTTCGGCTCCCATTCTTGTGCAGCCAGATGTATCGAAAACTTTTGTTGTAGAAGTCGATGCGTCTGAGGTTGGTGTGGGGGCGGTGCTGTCACAAGGCTCATCCTTGAGCGGTTTGCGTCCATGCGCCTATTTTTCCATGAAACTGTCGCCTGCCGAACGTAACTACGATATCGGCAACAGAGAGTTGTTGGCAATCAAGTTGGCCTTTGAGGAATGGCGACACTTCTTGGAGGGGTCGGTTCATCAGGTTACTGTTATTACCGACCATAAGAATTAGCTTTATTTGGAGTCTGCCAAGCGTCTGTCTCCCAGGCAGGCTCGCTGGGCATTGTTTTTCACGCGGTTCAACTTTGTTGTTACTTACAGACCTGGGTCTAAAAACACTAAGGCAGATGCTCTGTCCAGGTGTTTTACGAGGGGAGAGCCTCGGGAAGATCCAGTACCCATCCTCCAAAAGGGTGTTGTGGTTTCGGCTCTCACTACCGAGGTTGAGGCTGAGATTGCCGAGGCCCAGGAGGAGGTACCATCTGAGCTTCCCATCAACAAAACGTTTGTACTGCTTCATCTCCGCTTAAAGGTTTTGGCGGAGCATC
Source organism: Ranitomeya variabilis (assembly GCF_051348905.1). NCBI lineage: Eukaryota > Metazoa > Chordata > Amphibia > Anura > Dendrobatidae > Ranitomeya > Ranitomeya variabilis. Next base: position 533,210,935 of record NC_135234.1, read on the forward strand.
ATGCTGTCCTGGCTGGCCATCCAGGGGTTAGGGGTACCTTGGACTTGGTGTCACGTCGGTTTTGGTGGCCCAAGATCCAACTGGACGTGGTCTCATACGTGTCAGCTTGCACCATGTGCGCTAGGACTAAGACGCCCCGCTCCCGTCCTGTTGGCACTCTACTTCCTCTCAAGGTACCTAGTAAGCCATGGATGGAAATCTCCATGGATTTTATCACTGACTTGCCCTCCTCAGCTGGGAACACGGTCATCTTGGTGATTGTTGATCGGTTCTCAAAAATGTCGCACTTTGTGTCTTTGCCTTCGTTGCCTAACGCTAAGACTGGCTCAGGTATTTATGCAGGAGGTGGTCAGACTTCATGGGGTTCTGTCTGACATCGTTTCTGATAGGGGGTCTCAGTTTGTGGCAAAATTTTGGAAAGCATTTTGTTCACGGCTGGGGATCAAGTTGTCTCATTCTTCGGCGTTTCATCCTCAGTTAAATGGTCAGACCGAGCGTATGAACCAAAATTTGGAACAGTACTTATGCTGCTTTGTTTCAGATAACCAGGAGGAGTAGTCGAAGTTCCTTCCTTTGGCTGAGTTTGCCATCAATAATCACCACCAGGAGTCGTCTGGGGAGTCTCCGTTTTTTTGTGTTTATGGGCTTCATCCTCAATTTTGTACTTTGTGTCAGGGGGGCTCTTCTGGCATCCCAGAGGAAGACCAGTTAGGAGCACAATTATCATCAGTCTGGAGGAGAGTTAAACAGCGCCTGTTGAGTGTGGGTGCTAGGTACAAACGTGTGGCTGACAGTAGGCGTGTGCCAGGTCCAGACCTGAGCGTGGATGACTGGGTGTGGTTATCCACAAAAAACATAAGACTCAAAATACTTGGTCCATTTACCGTCGCCGCTGTCATTAACCCAGTAGCGTACCGGTTGGAGCTTCCTACGGTGTATAAAATACACATTGTGTTCCACAGATCATTGTTAAAGAAGGTTGTGGGTCTTGTGGACGCGACGCCAATGCCTTCCCCAGTCTTGGTGGATGGTAATTTGGAATTTGAAGTCTCCAAGGTGGTTGACTCTCGTGTAGTGCGGCGCACTTAACAGTACTTGGTACACTGGCATGGTTATGGGCCTGAGGAGAGGTCCTGGGTACCAGCCTCAGACGTTCATGCAGATCGGCTGGTCAGGTTGTTTCACTGCCGCCATCAGGACAAGCCGGGTCCTATAAGCCGTGAGGGCCCTGGGGTCCCTCGTAGAAGGCGGGGTACTGTCATGTCGAACGCTGTTCAGACCAGGTCGTCCGACAGACAGCGGTAATTCCGCTTTTGTCCACTATGCTCTCAGTGGCGTCGGCTAGATTTTATCTAGCTGGTCCGGGGTTAATTTACCTGGTGCTCGGATTGGAAGCTGGGCCATGCCCACTGCCTTTAAATAGTTCTCCTGAACATTGGGCGTCGCCGATTATAGCTACTGTTTTGTGCGTGGTTATCTCGGTCTGGAGTGGTGAGCTAAGTAGTTGGAGTATCGTTGCTGGTGGTATATTTCCCTTTGTCTTATTTTCTCCTTCCCAGATTTGTATTTGTTTCGCTCTTTGCATTTATAGTGTATTCCTGAGTGACTGCGGCGTGGTGCTTTTTTTTCCGTTATCCTTGTCTGTGCTAACTGTGGGTATTGGAGTGTGGTCTCTTCACTGGTGGGGGGGTGGTGGTTTCAGCCTAGGGTTGAAACAGGAGATAGGGCGAGGGTGGAGGCCCAGACATGCACACCATCAGTGTAAACTCTGGGAGAGGGTCAATCAGGGTTTCCCTAGTCTGAGGGAAATTGCAGGGGCCCGGGTTATTAGCTCTTTCCTACCTAGGTCTCCCGTGACATTTGAAATAACTTTAGTTTTGTGCCATGTCTGTGATCTGCTTTTTTTAAAAAAAAAAATATATATACAACAGAATGAACATCCTCCAAGGCCGGTGATAACATACTTTTTGCCAGGGGCTGTAGATGCTGTAAACAATTTGAAAGTGAGATGTCCCCTACTGTATGACGTTAGTAATTGAACAGTTTTATTTTTAGTCTGGGTGACGCTTGTATAACCTTGAAAATATGCTCCAAACAGTTTCAAAATCGGATTTAGCCTGTTGCTTGTAAAATCCTCAATTTTTTATCCAAAAAAATTACAAAGTGGGATATGGTGCGCTCTATCACATTTACCAACAGAAAAAAATTATATATTTTTTTCATGTGCATGAGCTTTGCAGACTGTGGAATTTCACCAGCACTAAATAACAAGGTGATATATGGCATACTGAATCACGGTAGCAACTGCCCCCAAAACATTTTTTTCAGGCACAACAGCTCAAATAAGAGAACAATATCACTACACCACTAAATGACAAGGTGTGATATGACATGCTGTTTCACATTTACACTAACGTTCAAAAGTTTAGGGTCACTTAGAAATGTCCTTATTTTTTAAAGAAAAGCACAATTTCCAATTAAGCTATTATGAAATGATTCAGAAATACACTCTATACATTGTTAATGTGGTAAATGACTATTCTAGCTGCAAACCTCTGATTTGTAATGCAATATCTTCATAGGTGTATAGAGGCCCATTTCCAACAGCCATCACTCCAGTGTTCTTATGGTACTTTGTGTTTGCTAACTATGTAAGAAGGCTAATGGATGGTTAGAATACCCTTGAAAACCCTTGTGCAAGTATGTTAGCACAGCTGCAAACAGTTTGGTTGTTTAGAGAACATATATACCTGACCTTCCTTTGAGCTATTTGAGAATCTGGAGCATTACATTTGTTGGTTCCATTAAACTTTCAAAATGGCCAGAAAAAAAGAACTGTCATGTGAAACTTGACAGCCTATTCTTGTTCTTAGAAACTAAGGCTTTTCCATACGAGAAATTGCCAACAAACTGAAGATTTCCTACAACGGTGTGTACTACTCCCTTCAGAGAAGAGCACAAACAGGCTCTTACCAGAGTGGAAACAGAAGTGGGAGACCCCACTGCACAACTAAGCAACAAGACAAGTACATTAGAGTCTGTAGTTTGAGAAATCGACGCCTCACAGGTCCTCAGCTGGCAGCTTCATTAAATAGTACACGTAAAACACCAGTGTCAACCTCTACAGTGAAGAGGAGACTCTATGATGCTGGCCTTCTGGGCAGAGTAGCACAGAAAAAGCCATATCTGAGACAGGCTAATAAAAGGAAAATATTAATATGGGCAAAAGAACACAGACATTAGACAGAGGAAGATTGGAAAAAAGTGTTATGGACAGACGAATCCAAGTTTGAGATGTTTGGATCACACAGAAGAATATTTGTGAGATGCAGAGCAACTGAAAAGATGCAGGAAGAGTGTCTGACGCCATCTGTCATGCATGGTGGAGGTAATGTGATGGTCTGGGGTTGCTTTGGTGCTTGTAAAGTGGGAGATTTGTACAAAGTAAAAGGGATTTTCAATAAGGAAGGCTATCACTCCATTTTGCAGAGCCATGCCATACCCTGTGGATAGCGCTTGATTGGAGCCATTTTCATCCAACAGCAGGACAATGACCCAAAGCACACCTCCAAATTATGCCAGAACTATTTAGGGAAGAAGCAGGCAGCTGGTATTCTATCTGTAATGGAGTGGCCGGAGCAGTCACCAGATCTCAACCCCATTGAGCTCTTGTGGGAGCAGCTTGACCGTATGGTACCAAAAAGTGCCCATCAAGCCAAACCAACTTGTGGGAGGGACTTCTGGAAGCATGGAGTGAAATTTCTCCAGATTACCTCAGCAAATTAACTGCTAGAATGCCAAAGGTCTGAAATGCAGTAATTACTGCAAAGGGAGCATTCTTTGACAAAAGCAAAGTTTGAAGGAGAAAATTATTATTTCAAATAAAAATCTTTTTTTTCAAACCTTGTCAATGTCTGGACTAGGTCTTCAATTCATTTGTCAACTCATTTGATTAATAAAAGTATCAGTTTTCATGGAAAACACAAAATTGTCTGAGTGACCCTAAACTTTAGTGACCCTAAACTTTTGAACGGTAGTGTAGCTAGTGAAAAAATATCATTTATAACTGTATACTAGTGCATGGAGCACAAAAGAAGCATTGCACAGCACACTTGTATGACATGTGCCCTGTTGTCTTTGTCTGTGGACCTCAGTAATGGCAAAAAAATATTGCTGAAAGATCAATTTCACAGTCACCCAGGACACTAGCTAGCTAAGCAATCTGACTAAGAAACAACTGCCTAGCTAACTAGCTAAAATCTTTGCTGCTAACAGTGCCAGCGTCAGGAGCAGCCTCTCTGTTCTATTACAGTTTCGAACTAGCCCTAAATAAAATGTCTGTTCTTTATATTGAGAGGGACATATGATTTCAGCAGTCAATGACATAAGCTGTTTTTTCAGGACATTGTGGATGTTTCCTGCCCTCTGATTGGCTGGCCGCAAAGTAAACACATAATGTTTGCAAGAACGCCTCGCCTCTGAGCTTTGCTAGCCCCCTCCCCTTATCAAACGTGTGCCCCATGCTCATGATACACCACCATTATTGTAGCCAAAGTGCTGAAAATGCTTTATTGGCAACACAAATATTTTCCCATACTTTTAACCGAATGTTATCGATTTTTATCGGTTTTAGAAAATTGTGTTCGTGTTTCCGATCACAGATCTGAATGTGCCATAATCGTGCCAGATTTATGTTTGGCAATAGTTTCTCAAACAAATTCGCCCATCACTAATATTGATGTCAATTTTTTAAAATATTCAGAATACTGAATGTCAAGAATGAATATGTTACACTATTCCAGCTACTATTATGCAAAGCTAAATCACAAACAAAATATCTGTCAGAAGTTAAAGTAGCAAGCAAGAAGCAACTTTAGCTTAAAGTAATTTGGTCATTGCCCCTCATCTCTGTGCCTTTGACAAGTATTCTTCCAGAAATAAAGCAAAGTGACAGTGAGAGCAAAATAATTCTTGCAAGAAGTTGCTTATGTGACAATCTTGTCCTTGCTATTTTTTTTTCTTTTTTAAATTTGTAATGCAAGTCAGAAGTAGAGCACTAAATTATATATAAAGTGTTATCCCTGTGGGGATCACAGAGGACTACATTAAGATCATTAAATTCATTCCATTTAAAAGTCAGACAGGGGTTAGAACTGTGGCTACACTGTTGCTAACATTTAAGTCTGTATTTTTCTTTTGTTTGCTCAGTAAAATACTATGCAGTTTGAATCAATATATTATGCTTTTGAGATCGAAAATGTGCACTTAACTGGCAGATTTTGAGTTTAGAAAAAAGATTCAATCAGTTAATTTAAATGAATCAGGATTTTCTCTCAAAAGTATGTCTGTGTTTAGTGGAGGATTAGATATATGGGTACATTTTGATCTTGCTCTACATAAAAAGCACTAAAGTATTGCAACAATTATTTCATCCAGTACAGTATTTCTGTTTTCTCTAGTGTTATATTTTTCATAATCTATATGTGAGCTACATCCTAGATTTAGATTGAATAGAAAAGGTCACATATAGAGGCAAGTCTATATAATATACTGTCTAGTGATGAGCAAGTCACTATTCGTAACTCGCTCAAGCATCAGTGTGCTTAGGATGTTCATTACTCGGCAAGTATTTTTTTAATTTTCGAGTGGGAACTCAAGTCCTTGCCCGGCATGTTTGCCACTTTGTAGACATTCAATGAACATGTGGGGATTGCCTGACAGTCACTGTAATTCCGTAGCCATCTTGGTTGTGGAATTACTTTGATTGACTGGCTGCATATTGTCATCAGGTTTATATAAGACCCATGATGCCATGCTTGGCACACTGTACCCCTGACACAGGCAGAGAAAGGAGAGGTGCTGGTGAGAGAAGGACAGAATTATAGCTGATTATTAGCCAGGGATACAATCTAATTTATAGTTCTGTTAAGTGCAACAACAGTCCTTCTTAGGGCTAATTCTAATCAATATTAATACTGCTGCTAGCAACACTTAGGGAAAGATTGTGCTGAAGGGATTGTGTAGGACAAAATGGGGTGAATTGCATGTCCTTTATGCTGCAGCCTGCAACTGATATCAAAACCTCTTTTTCAGGGCTTATATTCTTTTTTTTCTTAATCCTGCAAATTGTTCTTCTGTTATACTTCCTTTTTACTGCCACAGTTGTGCGCTAGAAGCATACAGCCAGACTTGGTTGGATCGCAATGGCATTGCTTTATTTAAACTGTAGTCTCATACTTTCTTTTGCGGTGTGCAAATTTGCCTGGCATTGTAATACTGCAATTTTTTTGAGCAGTGAAACTTTGTACAGCATTTAGCGTGCAAATGCTCCCCTTCCCCCTCTGTTAAAAAATAGCATTGCTATACTGATACTGCATTGTTGTACGTCCATCTGTATTGGTCAAATTTTGCTGGCATTGTAATATTGTCTGCAATGTTTTCTCAACAGGGATACATCATACAAAAAAAATGGGCAAGGCGTGTGGTAAGGAGAAGTGGACATCATGCTGATGTGAGCGCAGAGGTCTAGGACGTGGGCAAAGTGAATCTGCCTGCCTCGGGAACACAGCAAGTACACACATCATGTCGATCAAGCTTCCTGTCCCACTTGGTAGGGGAGCATGTAATACCACTATTGAAGCCAGACCAGTTTAAAAGTGTTGTTGAATGGATAGCAAATAATGCTTCCAGTCACTTTACCAGCACCACCCTGTCTACTACACTGTCCAGTCTCAGTAGCAGTGATTCTGTACCACATACTGTAATCCTCACCCTTATCCTCCCTCCTCCCATCATGCCGAGAAAGCAGACAAGTGATCCCACACTCCAAAGAGCTGTTCACATTTCCATTTATAGATTCTGGCCTCTCGCCCTGCCCATTCCAACTGGGACATGAGAAGATCGCATGTAGCAATGTTCAAATATTTAACAGCCACACTCACAAGAAGGTGATGGTGGAAAAATGCAATTACTGTTGGAAAAGCAGTATGACGATGAGACACAATTGCCTCAATTGTTGTTACAGTATATCAGCAAATCAGGAGGAGGACCAGGGTGTGGAATTGGAAGATAGGGTGGTGGACATTGAAGTCACTGACCCAACCTGGGAAGGTGACATGTAGTGTGAGGATAGCAGCGCACAGGGGGAGTGATCTGCAGCACCACAACAGAAAAGAAGGGAAAAGCCATGGGGTGGCCAGAGACACAAGGCAGGCAATTTTTTCCCAGAGCACCAGCACGGGTGAAGTTTCCAAGATAAGGGTTAGGTGTTCCAGAGTCTGGCAGTTTTTAAAGACAGACCAGTTAACCTAAAAATGACCATTGGCAGTATCCACCATGCAAGCATCAGCAGGGGCAGCACAAATACCAGCCTGACCACCGGTAGCATCCTCAGGCACATGCAAGAAAAGCAACAGACTAATTGGGCTGAATGCCAGGGTACAGAAACAGTGTCTGCGGTTGACACCACTGCCTCTTCCCCTGTTTTACTGCCACACCAATCCCCTGTACTTGATATCGGCGAAGATACCTCCCACCCTGCACCTGTCATTGCACACTTGCAACCATCAGCAACTACGTCCACATCCTTGTCCCAATGCAGCATTCGGTGGTCTCTAGCCCTGTCATTGGAATGCCAATGTTAATAAGCAGCCACCCACCCACAAGCTACAATGCCAAACATTCACATTTCCTGACTGCTTTCCTTGGAAATGTTGCCAATTAGGCTGTTTAGGCTTATGGAGATGGTAGCTTTCCACAACCTCATGGCAGTGGCTATCCCTCAGTACTTGATTCCCTGCCACCACTATTTCTCCCGTTGTGACATCCCCATTTTACACAAGCACGTGTCCCGTAACATCAGCCTTGCCCTGACCAATGCTGTTACTGGGCAGGTCCACTTAACCATGGACAACTGGACAAATGCTTGTGGGCAGCGAAGCTACATTTCCTTGACTGCACACTGGGTAAATATTTTGGAAGACGGGAACCAGTCAGACCCTGGGACGGCACATTTGGTACCGACATTGAGGTTTGCAGGTCCTGGTTCAATCAGGGTTGCCCCTAACTTCTACAGCAGATCCTGCACCTTCTCCTCTTTCTGACTTTCCATCTCACAAACATCATTAGTCGCAAGCTGGTAGCACTGCAGCATTGCCTTGGTCAAGAGGCATCAAGCTGTTCTGAAGCTAATCTGCTTAGGTGACAAACCACACACCACCATGGAGTTGTTAAAAGATCTAACAGACCAGAATGATCTGTGACTATTGTCCCTGAACCTACAACAAGGCATGGCCATGTGTGACACTTGCTGTAACCTGGTGGCAGCTCTGAAGCTTAGTAACCTCATACCCATACCATGCCTGGGAAAGGTGCGCAACTTAGTATTTGAGGGGTTTCTCAAAACCTATCCAGATCTGCCTGAGCTACTTGTGAAAGTACGCTGCATGTGTGCCCATTTCCACAAGTCAGCTACAGCTACCACCGCCTTGGCAGTGCTGCAGCAGCGTTTGCAACTTCCAGCTCACCGACCGGTGTGCGATGTCACCCCGTGTTGGATCTCCACTTTACATTTGTTAGCAAGATTTCATGAGCAGCAGAGGGCAATAGTTGAATACTGCACATAACATTTGATCAGTGGGCATGGATGTCTGACATCTGTGTGGACTCGACCAAGATGATGAGGGCGATGACGCCATATATAGCAACCCCATCAAGCTTCTATACCTACTGAAATGCACGCTGCTCACAATTGAAGTGGAAGCTTTGCAGGTGGAGCAAACTGAGATGGAGCTAGAAACTATACTGGGTAGTGCTGCATAGCCCAACCTCATCTCATCTTCTCAGCTTTTATTGCGTGATAATGAGGAGGAGGAGGAACAGGAGCTGGTTGCCTGCTCTACAAATCATAGTACCCACACCACCTTCATCCCGCTTGTTCAGTTTGGATGGCTTGAAGACGAGGAGGAGAGGGAGAGCGAGGAGGACAACATGGACAGCTGTCCTCTTAGTAGGGACAGCAAAAACTTTGCTGTTGGCAGTCCGACATAAATGGCTGAGTTTTAGTACCACTCCTTTTCTCGTGACCCTCGCGTTCTATGAATTTTGGCCAACACTAATTAAAGGTTAGTCACCCTTCTAGACCCATGCTACAAGAAGAATTTTACATCTCTCCTTCCCATAGTGGAGAAGTCTAATAAAATATTGCAGTACCAGAATGCCCTAATTGAAAAATTATTTTAAAAATTCCCATCTGACAATGCTGACGGCAGAGGTCACAGTTCCTTGGACAACCAATGAGTGGAGTATAGGGAGACACACACTAAATGCAGCAGAGGTAGGGGAACACTCCCAAATGTCTGGGACAGTTTTCTCATACCCACTCAGGCCCCCATTTTTGGTGAACTCTGACAAGGTGGGAAAAGTTTTGGAAGATGCTGAAGGAGTACCTTGTCCTCCATGATTCCTCTGTGCCTTACAGCTACTGGGTATCCAAGATAAACACATAGCATGAACTTTCTCTCTATGCCTTGGTGGTCCTGGCCTGCACTTCTGCTAGTGTTTTGTCATAGCAGGTTATCAGTGCTTCTAGAAGTATTATAACTAAGAGGCTCATCTGTCTGTCAACTGAAAATGCTGACAGGCTGACTGATCAAAATGAACAAGGGCTGGATTGGGTCAGACTTCTGTACACTACAGGATGACAGCAGCAGATCATAAACTGAAATAAAGTCGGCTTTTTAAATTGTTTTTCTGGTGTACTCCCAAGCACCTCTTCTCATCGAAACATGGTTATGCGCTTCAGAATTTGAACTTTTTTGTATCATCCTCCTCCTCCACCATCATATCAACATCAACAAGGTGATCACGTTACCCTCGCTATGAATTTTTTAACGGTGATTATGATGTCTGCATTAACAGTTTTTAGAGGCCTAACTTGAACATTCCTCTCTATCTCTCTATCTGTATACAGCACAGACCAAAATTTTGGACACACCTTCTCATTTAAAGATTTTTCTGTATTTTCATGACTATGAAAATTGTACATTCACACTGAAGGCATCAAAACTATGAATTAACACATGTGGAATTATATACTTAACAAAAAAGTGTGAAACAACTGAAAATATGTCTTATATTCTAGGTTCTTTAAAGTAGCCACCTTTTGCTTTGATGGCTGCTTTGCATACTCTTGGCATTCTCTTGAGGAGCTTCAAGATGTAGTAACCAGGAATGGTCTTCCAACAATCTTGAAGGAGTTCCCAGAGATGCTTAGCACTTGTTGGCACTTTTGCCTTCACTTTGCAGTCCATCTCACCCCAAACCGTCTTGATTGGGTTCAGGTCTGGTGACTGTGGAGGCCAGGTCATCTGGCGTAGCACCCCATCACTCTCCTTCTTGGTCAAATAGCCTTTGCACAGCCTGTAGGGGTGTTTGGGGTCATTGTCCTGTTGAAAATAAATGATGGTCCAACCAAACGCAAACCGGATGAAATAGCATGCCACTGCAAGATGCTGTGGTAGCCATGTTGGTTCAGTATGCCTTGAATTTTGAATAAATCCCCAACAGTGTCACCAGCAAAGAACCCCCACCATCACACCTCCTCCTCCATGCCTCACGGTGGGAACCAGGCATGTAGAGTCCATCCGTTCACCTTTTCTGCGTCGCACAAAGACACGGTGGTTGGAACCGAAGATCTCAAATTTGGACTCATCAGACCAAAGCACAGATTTCTACTGGTCTAATGTCCATTCCTTGTGTTCTTTAGCCCAAACAAGTCTATTCTGCTTGTTGCCTGTCCTTAGCAGTGGTTTCCTAGCAGTTATTTTACCTTGAAGGCCTGCTGCACAAAGTCTCCTCTTAACAGTTGTTGTAGAGATGTGTCTGCTGCTAGAATTCTGTGTGGTTTTGACCTGGTCTCTAATCTGAGCTGCTGTTAACCTGCAATTTCTGAGGCTGGTGACTCAGATAAACTTATCCTCAGAAGCAGAGGTGACTCTTGGTCTTCCTTTCCTGGGGTGGTGCTCATGTGAGCCAGTTTCTTTGTAGCGCTAGATGGTTTTTGCCACTGCACTTGGGGACACTTTCAAAGTTTTCCCAATTTTTTGGACTGACGGCCCTATATTTCTTAAAGTAATGATGGCCACTCATTTTTCTTTACTTAGCTGCTTTTGTCTTGCCATAATACAAATTCTAACAGTCTATTCAGTAGGACTATCAGCTGCATATCCAGCAGACTTTTGCACAACACAACTGATGGTCCCAACCCCATTTATAAGGCAAGAAATCCCACTTATTAAACCTGACAGGAAACACCTGTGAAGTGAAAAACATTCCCGGTGCCTACCTCTTGAAGCTCATCAAGGGAATGCCAAGAGTGTGCAAAGCAGTCATCAAAGCAAAAGTTGGCTACTTTGAAGAACCTAGAATATTAGACATAATTTCAGTTGTTTCTCACTTTTTTGTTAAGCATATAATTCCACATGTGTTAATTCACAGTTTTGATGCCTTCAGTGTGAATGTACAATATTCATAGGTATGAAAATACAGAAAAATCTGTAAATGAGAAGGTGTGTCCAAACTTTTGGTCAGTGCTGTGTGTATGTATATATATATATATATATATATATATATATATATATATATATATATATATATATATATATATATATATATATATATATATACACACGGTATATCCCCTTAGTGATGGAGCCAAATTTTTTAAATCTGACCAGTGTCACTTTATGTGGTAATAACTCTGGAAAGCTTCAACAAATTCCAGTGATTTTGAGACTGTTTATTCGTGACAGATTATACTTTATGATGATGGTAAATTTAGGCCGATATGTTTTGTGTTTATTTCTAAAAAATATAATAAATTTGAGAAAAATGGTTAAAAATTAGCAATTTTCAAATTTTGAATGATTATCCCTTTATTCCAGATCATCATACCATAGCAAAACATTAATAAATAACATTTCCCACATGTCAGCTTTACATCAGCACCATTTGTAAAATGTTCTTTTATTTTGTTAGCATTTTAGGAGGTTTAAAAATGTAGCAGTAATTTTTCATTTTTTCAAGGAAATTTACAAAATGTATTTTTTTAGGGAATTATCCAGGTTTGAAGTGACTTTAGGGGTCTCATATATTGGGAAACCCCCAAAAGTGATACCATTTTTAAAAACAGCACCCCCTGACATATTGAGAACTGCAGTCAGGTAGTTTATTAACCCTTCAGGTGCTTTACAGGAATTAATGCAAAGTGGCATGACAGAAATGAAAATGTGTATTTTTACCATCTAAATGTCTCTAACTTCTGAACAGGTTACTACAGCTGGCAGACTCTAAGGCCATTATTTGGTCATGAATTGCCATGGCAAACAACAGGACCACACAATCGAGATCTGAGGGCACCAATTGGGATAAATAGGAAGCCCCCCACACTCTGTTAACCATTTATAATAATGTAGCCACTATTGACAGCAGCATCTAAGGCGTTAAACAGATTTGAACATTGCAAACACTGATCATGGCTGATGCAGCAAGTTGTCAGCTAGAGTGGACAGCCGACAGATGCTGAATTGTCTCCTGTATGGGGAGGCTATTCTCTTATATCTCAGGTCAGTTAAAAGACGTATTGGTGGTCATTAAGGGGATATATATATATATATATATATATATATATATATATATATATAAGATTTTTTGGACACTGAGACACATCTAGCTTTTAGAAGAGGAATACAGAAAAAAAAACCTGTAGCAAAAAATGTGGTCATGACACACTGTTATGGAGGAGGGATCTGCTGCTGACACTGTTATATGGGTAATATTCCCCAATTCTGTACCAATATCCCCTATCCTTGTATACATAGCCAGATTACCATCAGGGTATGCATGGCTTCCATCCCCATTCTGATATACAGTTATATGAAAAAGTTTGGGCACCCCTATTAATCTTAAGCTTAATGTTTTATAAAAATTATTTTTTTGCAACAGCTATTTCAGTTTCATATATCTAATAACTGTTGGACATAGTAATGTTTCTGCCTTGAAATGAGGTTTATTGTACTAACAGAAAATGTGCAATCTGCAGTCAAACAAAATTTGACAGGTGCATAATTATGGACACCTCACCAGAAAAGTGACATTAATATTTAGTAGATCCTCCTTTTGCAAAAATAACAGCCTCTAGTCACTTCATGTTGCTTTTAATGAGTTTCTGGATCCTGAATGAAGGTATTTTTGACCATTCCTCTTTACAAAACAATTCCAGTTCAGTTAAGTTTGATGGTCGCCGAGCATGGACAGCCCTCTTCAAATGATCCCACAGATGTTCAATGATATTCAGGTCTGGGGACTGGGATGGCCATTCCAGAACAGTGTAATTGTTCCTCTGCATGAATGCCTGAGTAGATTTGGAGCGGTGTTTTGGATCATTGTCTTGCTGAAAGATCCATCCCCTGCGTAACTTCAACTTTGTCACTGATTCATGAACATTATTGTCAAGAATCTGCTGATACTGAGAGGAATCCATGTGTCCCTTAACTTTAACAAGATTAACGATGCCGGCATTGGCCACACAGCCCAAAAGCATGATGGAACCTCCACCAAACTTTACTGTGGGTAGCAAGTGTTTTTCTTGGAATGCTGTGTTTTTTTGCCGCCATGCATAACGCCTTTTTGTATGACTAAGCAACTCAATCTTGGTTTCATCAGTCCACAGGACCTTCTTCCAAAAAATAATTGGCTTCTCCAAATGTGCTTTTGCATACCTCAGCCGACTCTGTTTGTGGTGTGCTTGCAGAAACTGCTTCTTTTGTATCACTCTCCCATACAGCTTCTCCTTGTGCAAAGTGTGTTGTATAGTTGACCGATGCACAGTGACACCATCTGCAGCAAGTTGATGCTGCAGTTCTCTGGAGGTGGTCTGAGGATTGTCCTTGACTGATCTCACCATTCTTCTTCTCTGCCTTTCTGATGTTTTTTTTGGCCTGCCACTTCTGGCCTTAACAAGAACTGTACCTGTGTTCTTCCAATTCCTTACTATGTTCCTCACAGTGGAAATTTACAGGTTAAATCTCTTAGACAGCTTTTTGTATCCTTCCCCTGAACAACTATGTTGAATAATCTTTGTTTTCAGATCATTTGACAGTTGTTTTGAGGAGCCCATGATGCCACTCTTCAGAGGAGATTCAAACAGGAGAACAACTTGCAAGTGGACACTTTAAGTAACTTTTCTCATGATTGCATACACCTGGCTATGAAGTTCAAAGCTCAATGAGGTTACAAAACCAAAAAAGGGCTTTAGTAAGTCAGTAAAAATTAGGTAGGAGTATTTAAAACAAGAAAATGATAAGGGTGCCCATACTTATGCACCTGTCAAATTTTGTTTGAATGCAGATTGCACATTTTCTGTTAGTACAATAAACCTCAATTCAAAGCAGAAACATTACTGTGTCCAACAGTTATTAGATATATGAAACTGAAATAGCTGTTGCAAAAAAAACAATTTTTATAAAATATTAAGCTTAAGATTAATAGGGGTGCCCAAACGTTTTCATATAACTGTACATGGCCCCCTCATCACCATCCTTATATGTATGAGCACGGTGGCTCAGTGGTTAGCACTGTAGCCTTGCAGCGATGAGTTCCAGGGGTCCAAATCCAACCAAAGAAAACATCTGCAAGGAGTTTGTATGTTCTCCCCATTGGTTTCCTCTGGGTACTCTGGATTCCTCCCACACTCCAAAGACATACTGATAGGGAATTTAGATTGTGACAGTGTCAATAATGTCTGTAAAGCGCTGTGGAATGAATAGAGCTATATAAGTGAGTAAAATAAATAAATACAAAAAAATAAATGCATGGTCCCCTCATTACCATCCTGGTATACATGGCTCCCTCGTCCCCATTCTGGCATACATGGCCCCCTCATCCCCATCCTTGTATACATAGCCCTCCTATCCCATCCTGATGTACATGGTCCCAGCATCTCCATCCTGGTATACATGTCCCCTAACACACTGCATACATAAAAATATAAGCCATTTTAAATACCTTTCCTCCACTCCCCCACAGCATACTGTTCTGATGACAGCAGCTGATTTCAGCTTGTAAGCAGTGCATTGCAGTGACATCAGCTGCTTACAAGCCAAGGTCAGCTGTGGAAATACTTACTGCTCCCCATAATTAGGACTATGGGTGTGTAAAGCAGTGAATATTCAACTTCTTCAATAGCAGGCAAAGGGAGAAAGTTCCACAAAGTCAACTATTGCTGCAGCCCTCCACTAGTCAGGCCTTTATGGCAGAGTGGCCCAATGGAAGCATCTTCTCAGGGAAAGATATGAAAGCCCTCAGAGTTTGCTAAAAAACACATGAAGGACTCCCAGACTATGAGAAAAAAGATTCTCTGGTCTGATGAGATGAAGATAGACCTTTTTGGTGATAATTCCAAGTGGTATGTGTGGAGAAAACCAGGCACTTCTCATCACCTGCCCAATACAATCACAACAGTGAAACATGGTGGTGGCAGCATCATGCTATGGGGGTGTTTTTCAGCTGCAGGGACAGGATGACTGGTTGTCATTGAAGGAAACATGAATGAATGCGGCCAACTATAGAGATATCCTGGATGAAAACCTCTTCCAGAGCTTTCTGGACCTCAGACTTGGCCAAAGGTTAACCTTCCAACAAGACAATGACCCTGTGTGTGTGTATATATATATATATATATATATATATATATATATATATATATATATATATATACTATCTATCTATATATCTATCTATATATATATGGTTATTTATATTATATACGGTATATATATATATATATATATATATATATATATATATATATATACACATGTATATGTATACATAAATTATATGGATAGACAGATAGTGTGTTAGATCAGCTCAATCAGCTATACACGGAGGTTGATAAGGGAAAACTGTATCTTTAAGTACTTCACTGGTTTAACCCTTTTCTGACATTGAGCGTACATGTTGGTGAGCCCACATCTTTCCCGGTACATGATTGCGGGTTTGTTGCCTGCTCAGGGTTAGCAAAAACACATGGTTCAGTTTAGTACCAACAAGGCCGCCTCTCTGGAGTTAGCCTCTCCATACGTACTGACTGAATGCCTCAGAAGGCTGACTATTTAATTTCCATATCATACCTTTGAGTGGCGATATGGAGAACAACCTCCCACCCGCTCTATGTTTTTTTTCCTAAAAAACTCAGCCCTTTTAAAATGGCTGCTAAACCCCTCTTAACACTTAGTGTGCTTGAGCAAAACTTTTTGGTTTCACATCACTGAAGCTAATAGCCTCACGGAAACATATCTCCCCTCCATTACCCTGCCAGTGACTTTATCACAATAGATATAAACAGAAAGATAGATATACATCTGTGAGTGAGATATATAATCAGTGCTTTTCTTGTGTAGTTTATTGCACATGTATTTTATTACTAAATAAAATATTTTTCCGAAAATAAAAAAAATTGTTTTTTTCTTACACTTTATAAAGATGCCAGTATGGCATAGAAACACATAGTGGACAGTGAATAATCTTCTAATGAATATTGCAGCAAGAGACTTCTTTCTAGCAGCACAGCCAATATTTAAACTTTTTTTTTTCTGTTTTGGTAATCTTTAAATTTAGGCCTTTTAGAAATCATTTCATCTTCAACTTGCTTAACTGTTCACAATAACAATAATTTTGACCAGGGGTGTCCAAACTTTTATATGCCACTGTATAATACAACAATTATTATTTTTTTCATGTGCATTATTGATTTTTTAAAAAAATGTAAATGATGTCTCCTCTTTACGATTACCTCCCATAGGCCAGGGTCACACTTGCGTGTGCAATGCTAGAAATTCGCTCGAGTCTCTCACATCAATACCTGGCACTGCCGCCGGCCCTCAAGACCGGAGCGTTCAGCTACATGTATTTCTATGCAGACGCACGCTCCGGTCCTGAGTGCTGGTGGCAGCGCTAGGTATTGATGCTAGAGACTCGTGCATTGCACACGCAAGTGTGACCCCGGCCATAGTGATAATTTCAGGCTTAGGCTACTTTCACACTAGCGTTAACTGCATTACGTCTCAAAACATCTTTTTTCAGAAAAAACGCATCCAGCAAAAGTTTTTGCTGGATGCGTTTTTTCCCCATAGACTTGTATTGGCGACGTATTGCGACGGATTGGCATACGTCGTGTCCGTTTTACGACGTATGCGTCGAAATTTGGCGACACGTCGTCGGCAAAAAACGTTGATTGTAACGTTTTTTGTCTCCGCCTAAAAAACGTGTCGCGACGTATCCTGCGGCATACGTCGTTGGCTGCAATGGAAGCCTATGAGCGACGGATGCGTCGGGACACGTCATACGACGCAATACAGTGCTGCAATACGTTTTTTTACACTGAGCATGCTCAGAAGAAGGATTTTGTTGCCAATTGGCCAGACACCCCCAAATCTATATAAACCTGGCCTGGGCCTTCAACCCCACATATATGGCCACGTATATAAGTGCCACGTACATAAGTGCCACGTACATAAGTGCCACGTATATAAGTGCCACGTATATAAGTGCCACGTATTTTAAGTGCCACGTATTTCACGTAAATGCCACGATATTTCAGTGCCACGTATTTCAGTGCCACGCATTTATGTGCCACGATATTTCAGTGCCACGTATAACCATGTAGTTATAGTATTTATAGTACGTGGCACTGAAATACGTGGCACTGAAATACGTGGCACTATGACTGTCAGAAAATGTTCATTAAATGGTTAGGGGTGAGGTTAGGGGTAGGGTTAGGGTTTGGATCCCTTTATCATCATCCGTAGTTCATTAATCGGATGTATCCAGAGTCGCCTCCGGCTCCGTTGCTGCAGAAGCATCCTACGTTTTTCCGCTGCCGCCTCCTTCTCCCGCACTATGATATCCAGGCGATTTGTCTCAAAGATAACATCGGTAACCAAACTAGCAATCCTCCCAAGAACACCTTCCATCGCTGCCACAAAACTAAAACCCTCAAAGATGGGCTGTAAAAACAGTAACTATATAGTTTTCCATATTTTCCAGTAGCCAATCAAA